>NC_082712.1:75376692-76720442 GCF_030144855.1 Hypanus sabinus | reverse complement strand
ACAGACAGGGTAGATGGCAAAGTATCTTCTCCCCATAGCAGAAGTTTTCAAAACTTGAGGGTATCGCTTAAAATGAGAGGTAAAAGGTCCAGAGGAGTCTTGAGAAAGAACTTTTTCATTACAGAGGATGATTTAATCAGGAAAGTACAGCCTTCATGCACAATGCAGGCAGAGACTCTTGCAGCATTTCAGACTTTCTCAACATTTTAGTTCATTGCTGGTTTTCTTCCGTCAGTTGCATTTGCTTCTGGTAGTTTGCAAATTCGGATTCTGCTCATTCATTTCACAAAATGCTGCCGAGAACAGGATATCATACCTACCATAGCTTGAACATCTACAACTGTCGGATATTCTGGAGGTGACCAGTACTTCTGGTGCCTATTGCTTCTGACAGGCAGGGAGTGGCCTTAAAAGATAATGTTCTTTTTTTCTACCATTTTATCTTGTTGCAACATGTGCACTTTCAACAGTTCCACCGAGACCACAGACCCCTCCAACTAAAGCGAAGAGTGGCATTCGATATATTATTGTTAATGCTAATGTTAAGCCACATATTGGAGATGGACCAATCATTCAGACCAAGCTCTTGTATAAACCGACTGGAGCACTTCAGTCATGGACAACTGTTGAAGGTAAGGATGCGTTTCCACATAATTTTACATTGTAAACTTTTACAATTGTAGCAAAGTAGGCATTGCATTGCAATTTAAATATATTGAGTCAAACATGAGGGCTGTCCAGGCTACATCTACTCTTTTGATTAGAGGGAGTCATTGGGAGTTGAGATGAAAGATGAGGGGGAGAGAGAAGCTGAATGCAAGATGCATGCATAATAAGGATTTTGGGGGATCATAGGGAGATTGGATGAGAGGGAAATGGAATGTGTGCGGAAGTTGGATTGAAAGGAAGATGGGAGTTGAAGGGAAACTAGAGTGATAATGGGTCAGCATGAGAGGAAATTGGACTCTGTGAGGGACAGGGGGAATGGGGAAGGAGGCTAGAATGAGATGGTTGCTGACGAGGAGGGGGTAAAAGAGAGTTGGAACAGGTATAAAAAGATGGCTATGAGAGAGAATTTGGAACTGTGAATTAGTGAGAGGGAGAAATAGGGCTGAGGGAAAACAGATCACTAGCAGAAGATAGGGTTTGAAGAAGAAATGCGATATGAGGAAGATGGAATATGAGAAAGAGAAAGGGTATAAGGGGAAAATGGTGTGCTAAGGAATATGAAGTGTGAAAGGGAGAGGAGTGCTTTAGAGTACCTATTTCTGTGCTGTTATATCTCCATGACTAAGGAGAGCTGGTGGGAGAAAGGTAGGGACCTTAGGGTTTACAGAGTATCATTGGTTCCTGAAGAGAGCAGGACAAGTTAATTAGTTGTAGAAAGGGCAAAAGAGCTGCTTTTGGAATACAATGGCTCAGCTACTAGATCCACTGGCTCACTACACCAGTAAATAGATCCACTAGCTCACATTATAGGCATCTATTAGTCTCATGAGACCATGGTTTTGCACCTTGGAAGGTTTCCAGGGCGCAGGCCTGGGCAGGGTTGTATTGGAGACTGACAGTTGCCCAAGCTGCAAGCCTTCCCCTCTCCACGCCACCGATGTTGTCCAAGGGAAGGGCACTAGGACCCAAGCAGCTTGGCACCAGTGTTGTCGCAGAGCAATGTGTTTTTAAATGCCTTGCTCAAGGACACAACACGCTGCCTCAGCTGAGGCTCGAACCAGTGACCTTCAGATCACTAGACCGATACCTTATCCACTAGGCCAAGCGCCAACACGACTAGCTCACAACACCAGCAAATAGATCCACTGTCTTACAATGCCAACTACTAGATCTACTGCCTCACAACACCAGCAACTAGATCCACTGCATCAGATCACCAGTAATTAGATCCACTGGCTCACAACGCCAGCAAGCCAGGTTGAATCCTAATCACCAATGCCCTCTATATGAACTTCCACATTTT
Organism: Hypanus sabinus; assembly: GCF_030144855.1. Taxonomy (NCBI): domain Eukaryota; kingdom Metazoa; phylum Chordata; class Chondrichthyes; order Myliobatiformes; family Dasyatidae; genus Hypanus; species Hypanus sabinus. The sequence continues at coordinate 76,718,470 of NC_082712.1, read as the reverse complement.
GTCTGCAACTGTTTTCCCTGAATGCACAAATTTCTACCTACATCCTAAAGACATACTGACTGGCAGTTTAATTGTCACTTTAAATTCCCTCTAGTGTGTATGTGAGTTGTAGAATCTGGGAGGGTGGGTGTGATGAGGAGAATATAAAATCTGATCAGTGCGGGATTAGTGTAAAATGGTCAGTGCTGGTGATGGCCGGTGCAGGTTCAGTGAAATGAGATACCTGTTTCCATGCTGTATGGCTATGACCTTCTTTGAAGTTGTGCAGCCCATAGGGGCTCTGGGATGAGCTCAGAGCAGTTAGATAGGAAATGAGGGCAAGGTGAAGAGCTAGAGGGAGAAAGAGAAGATGGTAGTTGAGAGCACTAGGACAGACTGAGAGTGAGAAAGAGTCAGTGAGAAGTGATGAGACAAAGTAATGCAGAGGAAATTCACCAGATGATGCCTGGATTGGAGGATTTTCATCGCGAAAGAGATTGAATAGGTTAACCTTGATTTCCAGGAGCAAAGGAAGCTGAATTGATAAAGGAATATAAAATCTTGAAAGGCATGGAAAGAGGAGCTAGCCCAAGTCCTTGTTCTGTCAGGGTATCAAAACCAAGAGGGCAGGAAAAAGGAAGAAACTTTAAAGCCATCCAAAGGAAAAGTTTTTATACCCAACAAGTGGTTGATATCTGGCACTCACTGCCAGAGAGGGTGATGGATTCAGATCCGATCATTATTCAGAGATAAAGCACGAAAAGGCCCTTCTGGCCCAACGAGCCACTCACCTACTTAACACAGCCTAATCGCAGGACGATTTACAATGACCAATTAGCCTGCTAACCAGTGTGTCTTTGGACTGTGGGAGGAAACCGGAACACCCAGAGCAAACCCATGTGCTAATAGGAAGAATGTACAATCTTCTCACTGACAGAGTCAGAATTGAACTCCAATACCTTGAGCTGTAATAGTGTCACACTTCCTGCTACAATACTGTGGCACCCCAGGTATTACATATAATATGCCTTAGACAGGCACTTAAATATACAAGGATAGGAACCTAATGCAGGCAAATGGTATCAGTATGAATAGGCAAAGTGGTTGGCAAAGATATGGTGGGCCAGAGGAACTACTTCTGAGGGTGCTGATTTGGAAAGGTTGAGGGTGGAAAGAGTCAAAATGCTGTCATGGTCCACTGTCCACTCCTATCAGATTCCATCTTCTTCAGCCTTTTATCACTTCCACCAAAGACCTCACTATCTTTTGACATCCCCACTCTTCACCTCTCTCTCCTGCCTATCACTCCCTCCCCCCTCACCTGGGCCTAGCAATCACTCGCAAACTCTTACTCTGCCCCTCCCCCTCCTTTTATACTGACTACTGTAGCTTTTCACAAGTAGGCAATGCGAGGTGTTTTATATTTAAGCAACTCATTTATTGTACTCCAAACACCGAACACTAATTATGGTAAAAGTACTTTACATAGTTACGTCATCACATCAGATCAGCCTCTTAAAGTGAACCCCAACTCAATCAGTGGTGGTGAATTTGTACATTTCCACCAATTTCATTACCCTGCATCACCTCCCCTCTTTCTTTCCTGTATTCCTGAAGGGTCTCAACCAGAAAGGTCTACTGTTCATTTCCCTCCATGGGTACTGTATGTCTTGTTTAGGTATCTTCCGTTTTTTGTGTATTTCTCCATATTTCCAACATCATCAGTTTCTTATGTCTCCAATATAACTCTTGATAACCTTCTTCATTGTCTATGAGATCACATATTTCAGTGTCACCTGTGGCTTACTAACCATACTTTATCTAAAATACAACCTCCCACCATCACACACTGCTTTCCAATATCAAGCCAACTGTGTATTCAATTAACCAAATCTGCCTGGATTCTATACTATCCAACTTTCATGTGCAGCCTGCTATGTGGAACTTTATCAAAGATCTGCAAAGGAATCTTACAGAAGCCCCTATACACCACATATACCACATCATCTTTCTTGGTCACTTCACTTTCTTCATCACCAAACTTTGGACTCCAGGAATCAAAGCTTTTCTCTGCAACTTGATTTCCTGACCAACAGACCACAATCAGTGAGTTTTAGCGGCAATGCATCCACCACAATTATTCTAAATACTGGTGCTCCACAAGTTTGCATCCTCGAACCCCTACTCTACTCCCTGCACACTCATGTCTTTGTGGCCAGCTTCTGCTCTGACTCCATTTACAAGTCTGCATATGATACAGCTGGAGTGGGCTGTATTTCAAATAATGATGAGTCAGAGTACAGGAAGGAGATAAAGAGCTTAATAACATTGTGTTATGACAACAACCTTTCCCTCAATGCTAACAAAAGAGCTGATCATTGACATCAGAGAGGAGAGTAATGCAAATGCTCCTCTCTAATTCAATGGTGTTGACGTTCAAAGGTGTGAGGGCTTCAAGTTTTTAAGAGTGAATAGCTTCACCAATAGCCTCTCCCAGTCCAATCACTTTGAGGACATAGCCTCAGAATAGAGAGGCATCCTTTTAAAAAGGAGATGAGGAGGAATTTCTTTAGCCAGAGAGTGCTGAATCTATGGAATACTTTGCCACAGGTGGCCGTGGAGGTTAAGTCTTTACATATATTTAAGGCAGAAGTTGATAGATTCTTGAATGGTCAGAGCATGAAGGGATTTGGGGAGAAGGTAGGAGACAGGGGCTGAGAAATTGGATCAGCCATGATGAAATGGTGGAGCAGATTTGATGGGCCAAATGGCCTAATTCTGCACCTATACCTTATGGTCTTATGTCATGGCCATGAAAGCTCGTCAATTCTTCTTTTTCCTCAAGAGGCTAATGAAATTTGAAATATCCCCTTTGGCACTTACCATTTTTATCAATGCACCATAGAAAGCAAAACAGATTTGTCTGAAAAATGCTCTGCACATGACCATAAGAAAGTTGTGGAAACATGCCAGCACATCATGGTAACCAGCCTCCTATGCATGGAATCTGTTTATACCACTGGGTGCCAGATCCCTTTGACCTTGGAAATTATATACAAGATCACAAGGAGCATAGATCAAGTGAATAGCCAGAAACTTTTTCCCAGGACAGAAATGGCTAATATGAGGGGCCTAATTTTAAAGGGAATATCAGAGGTAAGTTTTTTTTTACACAGAGTGGAGGGTGCATGGAAAACCCTACTAGAGGCAGATACATTGGGAACACTTAAGAACCTCTTATATAGACACACAGATGATAGAAGAAAAGAAGGGTTATGTAGGAGGGAAGGATTAGATTGATCTTAGCTGTAGCATAGCGGTCAGCATAACACTATGACAGTATCGACAACTAAGGTTTAATTCCTGCTGCTGCCGGTAAAGACTTTGTACGTTCTCCCCGTGACTGTATGTGTTTCCTTCAGGTGCCCCTGTACCTGTCCACGTACCAAAGACTTGCGGGTTAATAGGTTAATTGGTCACTGAGTGCCATGGACTCGTTGGGCTAAAGGGCCTGTTGCTGTGCAGTATTTCCAAAAGAATGGTTGGCACAAGATCATGGGCCCTAGTGCTGTAGTGTTCTATGTTCTATTCCCTCTATTTCCCTTCCTGATCAGGCAGAAGATACAAATGTCTGAAATCATGTACCATTGGGCACAAGGTCAACTACTCTCCTGCTTTTATCGGACTTTTGAATGGACCTCTTGCACTATAAGATAGATTGATAGTCATAGAAAAGTACAGCACAGAAACAGGCCCTTTGGCCCATCTAGTCCATGACAAACTGTTTAAACTGTTTACTCCCATTGATCTGAACCGGGACCATAGCCCTCCACTAGTGTACCTATCCAAACTTCTCTTCAAAGTCAAAATTACACTTTCATGTAGCACTTGTGCTAGCAGCTCATTCCACACACTCGCAAACATTTGAGTGAAGGTTTCCCTCATGATTCCCTTAAACTTTTCACTATTTACCCTTAAACCATGACTTCTGATTGCAGTTGCACCCAACCGCAGTGGAAAAAGTCCGCTTGTATTTACCCTATCTATATGCCTCATAATTTTGTATACCTATATCAAATCTCCTCACAATCTTATATGTTCCAAGGAATAAAGTCCCAACCTATTCAATCTCTCTTTATAACTCAGGTCCTCCAGACCTGGTACATCCTTGTAAATTTTCTCTTAGCCTTTCAACCTTATTTACATCTTTCCTGTAGGTTGGTGACCAAGCCTGCACACAGTTCTCCAAATTAGGCCTCACTAACATCTTAAATGACTTCAATAAAACATCCCATCTTCTGCACTCAATACTTTGATATATGAAGACCAATGTGCCAAAAGCTTTCTTTACAACCCTACCTGTGACACCACTTTCAATGAATTATGGACCTGTACCCCCAGATCTGTTTGTCTTCCAACCTTGTCAGTGCCCTACTGTTCACTATATAAGACCTACCCTGGTTGGACCGACTGAAGTGCAATGCTTTCCACTTCTCTGCATTAAATTCCATCTGCCATTTTTCAGCCCATTTTTCCAGCTGGTCCATTTCCATGACGGCCTTCCTCGCTGTCCAGATCACTTCTAATCTTGGCATCATCCGTAAATTTGCTGATACAGTTAACCACATTATTATCCAGATTGTTGATATAGATGACAAACAGCAATGGACCCAGCGCCAATCCCAGCAGTACATCACTAGTCACAGGCCTCCAGTCAGAGAGGCAATCATATACTATTGGCTTCTCCCACAAAGCCAATTTCTAATCCAATTTACTACCTGAGCGACTGAACCTCCTTAACTAACCTTCTCAAATGCTTTATTAAAGTCCATGTTGACAACATCCACTGCCTTGTCTTCATCAGCATTCCTGGTAACTTCCTCAAAAAACTCTATAAGATTGGTTAGACATGACCTGCCAAGGATGAAGCCATGCTATCATTAATCAGTCCCTGTCTATTCAAATAACTTATATATCAGGTCCCTCAGAATACATTCCAGTAACTTTCCCTCTACTGTTGTCAGGCTCACCGGTCTATTTTTAGAGCCTTTCTCGAACAGTGGAACAACATTGGCCATTCTCCAATCCTCTGGTACTTTTCCTGTCACAAAGGATGATTTAAATATCTCTGCTACTGCACTTGCCTCCCACAGGGTCCAAGAGAACATCTTGTCAGGCCCTGGGGATTTATCCATCCCAATTTGCCTCAGGACAGCAAACGTGTCCTCATGTCCTTTTCTGTAATCTATACAGGGTCCATGAAGTTGATGCCACTTTGCCTCACTTCTATAGACTCTGTATCCTACTCCTGATGCAAAGAAATAACTTAAGATCTCCCCCATCTCTTTTGGCTCCACACATGGATTACCATTCTGATCTTCCAAAGGACCAATTTTGTTCCTAGCAATCTTTTTGCTCTTTACATATCTGTAGAATCCCTAAGGATTCTCCTTCACCGTGTCTGCTAAAGGAACTTCATGCCTTCTTTTAGTCTTCCTGAGTTTTTTTCTTAAGTGTTCTCTTACATTTCTTATACTTCATAAGTACCCCATTTGTTCCTGGCTGCCAACACCTGCAATGCACCTCCTTCTTTTCCTTAACCAGGGCCTCAATATCTATTGAAAACAAAGGTTCCATACACCTGCTCTATTATTTTTACCTTTTATTCTGACAGGCACATACAAACTTTCACTTTTGAAAGCCTCCCAAGTACCAAGTACACCTTTGCCAGAAAACAACCTGTCTTAATCCACACTTGCCAGGCCCTTTCTGATGCCATCAAAATTGGCCTCTCTCCACGTTAGAATCTCAATCCAAGGACTAGACCTATCTTATTCTGTACTTACCATAAAACTAATGGCATTGTGATTGCTAGATTCCCTACATGAACCTCTGTCACCTGTCCTGTCTCATTCCCTAATAGTAGATCAAGTATTGCATGCTTTCTCATTGGGACTTTTATGTACTGATTTAGGAAACTTCCCTGAACATATTTGATAAATTCTATCTCATATAATCCTTTTACAGTATAGGACTCCCAGTCAATATCTGGAAAGTTAAAATCACCTACTATAACAACTTTGTTCTTTGCAACAGTCTGCAATCTCTGCAAATTCATTCCTCTAAATCCCTTGGACTGTTAGGTGATCTATAATATTGCCCTAATAACATGGTCATGGCTTTCTTACGTCTCAGTTCCACACGTAACGCCCTGCTAAACAAGTTTTCCAGTCTGCCCTGACTGAGCATTGCCATGACATTTTCCCTGACTAGTAATGCCACCCCTCCTCCTTTAATTCCTCTTACTCTGTCGCATCTAAAACAACAGAACCTCAAAATATTGAGCTGCCAGTCCTGCCCCTTCTGCAACCAAGTCTCACTAATGGCTACAGTATCATAATTTCAGGTATTGATCCATGCCCTGAACTCGTCCGCCTTTCCTATGATACTTCTTGCATTGAAACATACACAACTCAGGACATCAGTTGTACCATGCACAACCTTTTTGTCCCTGACTTTGCTTAAAGTCTTAACAACATATGTCTCCACAACCTCTCCATGAACTGTTCTGGCACTCTGGTTCCCATTCCCCTGCAACTCCAGTTTAAACCTCCCACTAGGATATTAATCCCCTTCCAGTTCGGGGGTGAACTATCTCTTCTATACAGGTCCCACCTTCCCTGGAAGGGAGCCCCCAGTGGACTGTTGACCTCATTATCTATTTCATTATGATCTTGCATCTTCTTGTTAGGCTGCTCTGCACTTTTTGTAGCTTTTGTACTTTATCTACATTGTTACTGTTTTACCTTGTTCTCCTTCAGCCCACTGTATAACGATGTGATCTGCATGGGGCAGTATGCAAGACTAACTTTTCACTAAAATTTGGTACATTTAACAATAACAAATCTATACAAATAACATGTCATTAAAACCTCAAGATATATGGCATGATTTCAATGCTGACCTAATCAACTTCTATCTTTCCAGATCCACGTATATCCTTCAGAATACCCCCAGTAACTTACCCACCACAAGTATTAGCCTTACTGCAATACAGCTCCCACAATTTCTTCTCTAGCTTCCCACAAGTGTCTCTGGATATATCTGGCCAGGCACGAAGATCTATCTACCTTCATACATGTTCAGGAAGGTGGCTACCTCCAACCATCACATTAACGTTGATGAGTATGCGAGATCTGTGACTGGCTACGTAGAGAAGTGCTCTGACAACGTTACTATTACTCAAAACATCTACTGTATGTGAGGGCAAACCAGCAGTGGTCCAAGCATGGCTGAAAGACAGGGATGCTGCCTTCAGATCATGGGATGAGTCAGTTCTCAGGTCTGCAAGAGTTGTGCTTTCCTGTGCCATCAGGGAGGGAAAATGTGATTATTCACAGAGCCATTTCTGTGACATCAGAGACTCGAGAGACATGCTGCAGGGCATTCAGACCATAATGGACTGTAAGTCCACTCTGCAAGTCAATGACAGTGATACTTCTCTTCCTGATAGGCTGAATATCTTTTATGCTCAGTTTGATGCATGGAACAATGTGTCGGCGAGGAAGGCCACCCCTTCTCCCCAAGGGTCAGGTACTTTGATCCTCTGGCTGCTGCTGATGTGAGGAAGACCCTAGCCAGGGTCATCCCACATAAAACTAGGTATCTGGTAACGTACCTGGTAAGCTGCTGAGAGATTGTGCAACCCAGTTAACTGAGGTTCTAACAAACATCTCCCACATCTTCCTGGATCAGTCCACTGTCTCCTCAGGGTTCAAGGTGGACACCATCATCCTGATGCCCAAGAAGATGACAGTAACCTGTCTTAATGACTACCATCTGGTGGCACTGACCCTAACACTCAACAATAATGAACTGCTTTGATCAGCTGCCTATGGTTCCCACTAAGTCCCATCTTCCTGCTATATCGGACTCTTTCCTGTTTGCTTGTCACTCAAATCAGTCCACTGATGATGCCATAGCCTCTGAACTCCACTTTGTCCTGTCGCATCTAGAAAAGTGTGCCTCATATGCCAAGACTTCAGCTTGGTGTTTAATATGATCATCCCTCAGAAGCTGGTAGGTAAACTGTCCTTGTTGGGTCTCAACACTTCTCTCTGTAGCTGGTTCCTAGACAGAAAGGCCAACAGTCAGTCCTTGTTGGCAGAAGCATCTCCAGCTCCATCACGCTGCACTGGTGTGGTCCCAGAGCAGTGTGCTTAGTCCACTGCTGTTCACACTGCTGACACATAATGGCACTGCTAGATCAAGCTCAAACCCAATCATCAAGTTCGCTAATGACTCAACAGTGAATGACCTCATCAACAACAATGATGAGACGCCATCCAGAGAGGAGGTAGAGTGGCTGGTAGAATGGTGTGAGCACAACAAACTTGCGTTCCAATATGATGATTGTGGACTTTTAGGAAGGTGCAGGCTGACCACTGCTCACTACACTTACACGGTTATGCCATGGAGAGAGTTAGGAGCACCAATTTTTTTTGGGAGTGCTCATAATGGACAACCTCACCTGGTCCCTCAACACCACCTGTTTGGTCAAGAAAGCACAGCAGTGATTCCAGTTCCTGAGGAGACTGAGGCATGTGAGGCTCCCCAGCCTACCCCCTAACCAATTTTTGCAGAATTTAGCATTGGCCTATCTGTGCCTCACATAAACTCCATCAGGCCTCCCCTCACCCTCTGCTGCTCCAGGGCAAAAAACATCCTGAGTTTGTCCAACCTCTCTCCATTACTAGGTGACATCCTGGCAAACCTCTTCAGGGCCCTCTCCAAATCTCTCATATTCTTCCTATAATAGAGCAACCAGATCTAGCCTAGCCAGAGCTTTATAACCCCCTAACTCTTGAACTTAATGCCTCGACTAATAAATTGAAGACTAATATGGTCAATGCCTTGACCATATGCTTTCTTTGCCACTCTATTGATGTATATGGCACTTTCAGGGAGCTATGGGCTTCGAGTCAAGATCCCTCTGTACGTCAGCATGTTAAGAGTTCTACACTAATTATGTAATGTCCTTTTAAATTGATCTCCCAAAATGCAATACCTCACACTTGACCAGAAAATAATCTATTGCCATTTATCCACCCATATTTACAACTATTAATTTGGCAACCTTCTACACTATCCACAATGCTACCAACCTTTGTGTCATCTTCAGACATACTAAACCACCCATCTATGCCATTCATATCTACCACAAGCAGCAGCTGTCTCAGCATAGATCTCTGCAGAATACCACAAGTCACATACGTGCAGCCAGAATAAGTCCCATCAATCACTACCTTCAGTCTTCAATGGAAGTCAATTCTGAATTGAAATGGGCGAGTCGCTATGGATCTCATGAGCCTTAATCTTCTGGATGAACCCACCATGAGGGACTTTGGTGGATACCTTACTAAAATCAATGGAAACAACATCAATTGCTCTACCTTTATTGAATACCTTCATTACGTCTTCAAAATATCAAATTATTGTAACGTGACCTACCCACATACAAAGCCATGCTGACCGTCTTTTCCAAGTGTACATAAATCCCATCCAAATCCAATACTTTCCCTACCACTGATGAGAGATTCACTGATCTATAATTTCTAGGATTATCCCTATTTCACTTTTACAACAAAGGAGCAACCTTAGCTGCTTTCCAGTCCTCTGGAACCTCACATGTAGCCACCTCTTGCCACTTCCACTAACAGTCAGTCCTGAGGACTTATTCACATTAATATTCCTCAAGAAACCCAACATTGTCTTTCTCTCTTTATCTCAAAGTGCTCTAACATATCAGTATGCTCCACACTGATCTCACTATTCTTCATTTCCTTAGACCATAAGACAAAGGAGCAGAATTAGGCCATTCAGCCCATCGAGTCAGCTCTGCCATTTCATCATGGCTGATCCCAAATCCCATTCAACCCTATACACCTGACCTCTCACCATATCCATTGATGCCCCATTCAATCTTCCATTTTGAATATATCCATAGACTTGGCCTCCACTGTATTCTGTGACAGAGCATTTTGCAGATTCCTTCTTGGTAAATGCCAATGTGAAGTACTCATTTAGGATCTCACCCACATCCTTCACCTCCAAGCACATTCATTCTGTTATGTTTGATGGACCCTGAGATATTTTCTTGGACTTGACAGTAGGTTTATATAGGTCAGCATCACATTATGGACTTACGGGCATGTACTGTGCTGCATTGTTCTATGTTCTAAATTTCACTTACCTTGCCAAATTACCTTGCCTTTCTTACTGGAACATACTGCGCCTGTCCTGTGCTCTCTCCCGCTGATCTTTAAATACCTGCCACATGTCAGATGTGGACTTACCCAAATCAAGTTGTTCCCAATTAACTCTCTCTAGCTCCTCACTGCGATACTACTCTTGTAATTTGCCCTCTCCTCCCCGCCCAATTTAATACTATCTGCAAGATTATGACTATTCATATGCACCATTCAACTTAAAACTGGAGGAGTGTGGTCACTACATATTGATTGAAGAATCCCTTCTGGATGCACCTCACAAATTCTACCCCAGCTAAACTTCTTGCACTCAGGAGTTTCAAAATCTATTTTGTGGAAGCCACTATGCCAACTCTATTGTTTTTGCACCTTTCCCTAATATGCCTACATAACTATTCTTCAGTCTCCTGGTGGCTACTGGGGAGGGGGGTGGGGGTCTGTAATATAACACCATCAGAATGTTTGCTCCTTTCTTATTACTGAGTTCTACTCACGTACACACAGTGGGCATGGCCCCCATTATGTCCCTGGTAAGTACAGCTGATAGTATTGTCCATGATTAATAATTCAACTCCTCACACTCCCCCACCCCCCCACTGTAACTCTTTTGTCCTTCTCCATTTTTCATAAAACATTGAAACCTGGAACATTAAGCATCTAGTACTGTCTACCTTTCAACCAAGTCTCTGTAATGGCCACAATATCATAGTTCCATGTATTAATACATGCTCTTATTTCACCTCCTTTGTACTTATATTGCTTGCATTAAAATATTTCAACTATTCTTATTCCATTATAGAACGTAGAAACATACAGCACAGGAACAGGCCACTCAGCCCACAATGTTCTGCCAAACCAGCTAAAAAGCAAATCAAAAACACCCAAACACTAATTCCTCCTACCTACAAAATGTCCATATCCCCCCATCTTCCTTTCATCCAATTGCCTGTTCAACCGTCTGTTAAGTCTCCAATGTATTTGCCTCTATCGCCATACCAAGCAGTGCATTCCAGACATCCACCAGCCTCTGAGTAAAAAACTTACCCCTCACATCCCCTTTGAACCTACCACATCTCACCTTCAAAGTATGCCCTCTGGTATTAAACATTTAAACATTTCAACCCTGGGAAACAGATACTCACTGTCCACTCACTCTATCTATGCCTTGTAATCTTTCAAACTTCTATCAGATCTTCCCTCAGTTTATTGCTTTTCTCCTCTCTGTCCTTTCTACAGACTTATTCATCATGATATCTCGCCTCTACTCTCAGTTCCTTGATTTGACCTGGCTCTCTGGTTCCCATTCAATTCTGTATCATCCTTCAGTTTTCCATCTGCTTCAGTGCTATTCTTGACTCCTGCCAATCAATTTTAAGTTCTCCCTAGCAGGTTACCCTCAGTTCAGATGCCATTCATGCCTCTTGTACAGATCAGCTCTATCCCAATGATTAAAAAAATTTGAATCCATGTCATTTCCCTAACTCTTCAGCTACACATTATTCATCTGTATCTTCCTATTCTTACCCTCGCAGCACTGGGAGTAATACAGAGATTATACTCACAAGCTCTTGCTTTTTAACCACCTTCCGGAGTTCCTATTCATTTGGCAGTATGACCACTGTTGATATGTAGGAACAGGGACAACCCTATCAGAAGCGGGTAGCATGACGCTTTTACAGCAAGGGGTGTCATAGTTTGGAGTTCAATCCCAGTGGCCTTTGTAAGGGGTCTGTACGTTCTCCCTGCAGAACGCTTGGGTTTTCTCTTGGTTTTCCAGTTTCCTCCCACAGTCCAAAGACGTCGGTATCCGTTAGTAGGTTAATTTGGCATTGTAGATTGCCCTGTGATTAGGTTAGGGTTAAATCAGAGATTGGCATGGCTCAAAGGGCTAGAAGGGTGTATTCCACCCTGTATCTCTGAATAATATAATAATAAGTAGGATTGCAGAGCAAGCTACCACTGAAATCAAACTTGTGCATCTGGATGATGTAACAAGATGATGTTTGCCACATGTACAACAAAACATACAGTGAAGTGCATCATTTGCACCAACGAATGGCAGAGTCCGAGGATGTGCTGGGTGGGGAGAGGGCAGCCTACAAATGTTGCTATGCTTCTGACACTGAGGCGGCGTGCCCACAGCCTCCAGTATTAATCCCAGCCCGTTTGTATTTGAAATGTGAGAGGACACCGGAGCACCTGGAAGTATCCCACACAGTCACGGTGAGACCATATGAACAGCGGTGGGATTGAACCTGGGTCACTGGTACTGTGTTGGCATCACAGTAACTGCCACACTGCTATGCCACCCCGTTACATCCAGACGGCCTGTAACTGGGAGGTGCCAGTATTCTGCCCTTGACCTTTTAATTGGACGAGAAGATGCTGTATCTAGAGATACCGGCCACGTTACAGGCGCTCTGCCACCTGGCTGGTCGGAGGACACACCACATGCCAATCAACATTTGGTCCCCCAACTAATCAATGCACACCTAAATTATTGGTCACCTTAATTGGATTATCTCGCCCAGCCCCATGCTATAAAAGGTGAGACATGTGCCTGGCTCACTCTCTCTTACAGACCACCTTATTGAAGGTAAGTGCATTGATTTATGTTTGGGAAGGTTTATCGTTGGTCCTGGTAAGGGAGCCGCAGCTATCCAAGGTCAAGGGGGATAGCTGTCGTAGTGTTTTTCCCTTGTTCTTTGTATATGTAACTGTACCCTGTCCCCACACCGCTTTCTGTGTATTGTACAGCCGACGCGACCTTCCCCGCACGTGTTAACCCTAAACATTTTTTGTTAGAATATTGTAGTTGCTTGTGTTGACCCAACTTTCCCTTGTAAATAAATTCCTTATTATTAAAACTGTGTGTGTCCAGGCCTGTACTGTTGAGACTCAAAGAACCAGTTATTTTCCATCACAACAGATGCGTATAATGAAGGAACAGAGTAATGCAAGAAAAGCTTTTTGCTGGTCCTGTGAAACTGCTTTGCTGATTAATCATGTTTTATTCTGCAGAGATTCAGATGGCCAACTTTGTTGCTTCAGTGAAATCCTACAAAGACTGAAATTCCTTTCCATTGTTGTTTTTTTTCAGTAACCGGTGCATCAGATGTGGTGAAATTGGATAACTTACAACCAATGTGCCAGTATAATGTATGTGTGCAGCTGAGCCGCCCAGGAGACAGAGGAGAGGGACACCCTGGCCCAGTGGCAAGTTTCTGGACTGAATGCCCAAGTAACAGCACACATTCGTTTGATTGTGAATCATGCTGATGCGTAATTTGTATTTTATGCAACAATTCAGACAAGCACAGTGGTCCCAGTTCCTACAGATTTCCTCCCCTCCACATGGAATATCCAGGGATTAGATATAAATTTCCCAGGTACACTTGAGCATAGCAACAAATACAAATGAGGCCATTGGGCAGTTGGAAGAGGCTGGCTTATGAAAAGCATGTAGAAATGCTTCTGACCACAGTTTGTAATTCCAACTTCCTGTGAGGATTTGGGACCATAAGTGAAATAGGTCCTTAGCTGCGTAAGACTAGGGAAGACACTCTCAGGTCCCACCAGACTTGTGAGATTGAGACAGCTTGTCCCACCCCAAACCCCGGTTTGTGTGCTTGCTATGTAATTTGCTACCCTGTTACAAATTAGTGCTATAAAATTACCAACTGTACATTGCATAATATTAAGGGAAATTATATTTGTGAATCTTAACTAAAGGGTGAGTAAGGAATAACAAAAAGAAGAGGGCCCATTCTAATTAAACAGTCAAATGTGCACAAGTTGGAACTCATCTCAAACTTCTCGGTCATTCACGCGCTGGGCCCTCGGTCAACATGAAAGCACACACCGCATTCCAAACGTCGCTTGCAATCCATCTCGATGGGTCTCCCACCGGATCGTATGCTATGACTGGTTCTCCCCAGTGTCTTCTCACTTCATCCTGCGCCGACCACAAACCCAAGACCAACCTTATTGTCCCTCACCAAGAAAACCTGCTAATTGGATGGCACACATTCCACATCACCCCCGATCTTCAACTAACTCAAACAGGCTGAAAGCAGAACAAACTGCTCTTATAGAGCTGCTAAATTAAATACCTACAACATAACAGTGAAGATGTGAACCAGGGCGTCACATCGGCTACAAAAATGAAGATGGTAGTTTTTAAACCGTATTTCCAGTTTCTACATTTCCTTTGATTCTTCTCTAATCCCTGTTTTTACACCACATCTGGTGCTCTGCTTTTATAAAGGGGTTTTGTCACATCCTCAAAAAATTCAATCCAGCTCATAAGGCCTGACCAAGCTGTACTGACTGTCCTAAATCAAACAATGTTTCTTCAAATGTTCTTAATTCCCACCTCTAAGAATCTTCTCCAATAATTTGCCCTCCACTAAAGTAAGACTCACTGGTCTATAAATCACAGGTTTACCCCAACTCCCTCTCTTGAACAAAGGAATAACATTTGCTATCCTCTAATCATTCGGAATCCTCCTGTGGCCAGGGAGGTCACCACGAACATTGCCAAAGGCACAGCAATCCAGAATTAACCTGCGATAAATCCCGTCCGGCCTCGGGGAGTTATCTATCCTAATGTTTTACAAAAGTTCCAGGTGTTAGAGGTGTTGTGGAGGGCTATCAGTGGTTACAGCAGGTCATTGATAGGTTGCAAAACTGGGCTGAGAAGTGGCAGATGGAGTTCAACCCAGATATGTGTGAAGTGGTTCATTTTGGTAGGTCAAATATGATGGCAGAATATAGTACTAATGGTAAGACTCTTGGCAGTGTGGAGGATCAGAGGGATCTTGGGGTCTCAGTCCATAGGATACGCAAAGCTGCTGCACAGGTTCAAGTCAAGTCAAGTCAAGTTGCTTTTTATTGTCATTTGGACCATAAACTGCTGGGACAGTACACAATAAGGATGAGACAATGTTCCTCCAGGACCATGGTGCCACATGAAATGACACAAAACTACACTAGACTGCATGAGACAACTCAAGGCTACACTAAACTACGTAAAACAACACAAAAACTACACTAGACTACAGACCTAACAGGACTACCATACATAAAGTGCACAAAACGGGGCAGGGCAGTACAATAATTTAATTAATAAATAAATAATAAACAAGACAATAGGCACAATAGAGGACAAATTTCAATATAATAATAAATGATGTAGATGTCAGTCTAGACTGGGTATTCAGGAGTCTGATAGCTTGGGGGAAGAAACTGTTATATAGTCTGGTTGTGAGAGCCCGAATGCTTCGGAGCCTTTTCCCAGATGGCAGGAGGCAGAAGAGTTTGTATGAGGGGTGCGCGGGTTCCTTCATAATGCTTTGCGGATGCAGCGTGTAGTGTAAATGTCTGTAATGGCGGGAAGAGAGACCCTGATGATCTTCTCAGCTGACCTCACTATCCGCTGCAGAGTCTTGTGATCCGAGATGGTGCAATTTCCGAACCAGGCAGTGATGTAGCTGCTCAGGATGCTCTCAATACATCCTCTGTAGATTGTGGTGAGGATGGGTGGGTGGGGGGGGGGGTGGGAGATGGACTTCTCTCAGCCTTCGCAGAAAGTAGAGACACTGCTGGGCTTTCTTTGCTATGGAGCTGGTGTTCAGGGACCAGGTGAGATTCTCTGCCAGGTGAACACCAAGAAATTTAGTGCCCTTAACGATCTCAATGGAGGAGCTGTTGATGTTCAGTGGAGAGTGGTCACTCCATGCTCTCCTGAAGTCAACAACCATCTCTTTTGTTTTATTCACATTCAGAGACAGGTTGTTGGCTCTGCACCAGTCCGTTAGCCACTGCACCTCCTCTCTGTAAGCTGACTCGTCGTTCTTGCTGATGAGACCCACAACGGTAGTGTCATCGGCGAACTTGATGATGTGATTCAAGCTGTGTATGGTTGACCCTGTGGTTAAGAAGGCATATGGTGCATTGGCCTTCATCAACTGTGGGATTGAGTTTAAGAGCCGAGAGGTAATATTGCAGCTATATAGGACCCTGATCAGACCCTACTTGGAGTACTGTGCTCAGTTCTGGTCACCTTGCTATAGGAAGGATGTGGAAACCATAGAAAGGGTGCAGAGGAGATATATAAGGATGTTGCCTGTATTGGGGAGCATGCCTTATGAGAATAGGTTGAGTGAACTCAGCCTTTTCTCCTTGGAGCAACAGAGGATGAGAGGTGACCTGATAGAGGTGTATAAGATGATGAGAGGCATTGGTTGTGTGGATAGTCAGAGGCTAACACGAGAGGGCAATTTTAAGGTGCTTGGAAGTAGGTACAGAGGAGATGTCAGGGGTAAGTTTTTTTACGCAGAGAGTGGTAAGTGCATGGAATGGGCTGCTGGCGACAGTAGCGGAGGTGGATACAATGGGGTCTTTTAAGAGACTCCTGGACAGGTACATGGAGCTCAGAAAAATAGAGGGCTATGGGTAATCCTAGATAATTTCTAGAGTAAGGACATGTTCAGCACAGTTTTATAGACCGAAGGGCCTGTATTGTGCTGTAGATTTTCTGTGTTTCTATGTTTCTATATCCTCTTTCTTAACATCGATATGTTCTAGTATATCAGCCTGTATTACACAAGCATCAAGGTCCCTCTCACTGGTGAATACTGAAGAAAAGTATTCATTATGGACCTCGCTTACCTCCTCCTCACCAGATACATGTTTCCTCTACTATCTCTGATCAGTTCCACCATCACTCTAGCCATCCTCCTGTTCTTCATATACTTGTAGATTGCCTTGGAGTTTACCTTAACCTCGCTTGCCGAGGCCTTTTTGTGTCTCCATTCTCTTCTATGTCCATTCTTCACTTTTTCCTGGCTACCATATAACTCATTAATTATGATGTAGCCCTATAGGGTAATGTAATTGGTGGAAATGTGCAGAATTCACAGCCACCAACTTTGGGTTGGGTAATACACACAAAAAGATGGAGGAACTCAGCAGAAACCTCGACTGTTTACTCTTTTCCATAGATGCTGCCTGGCCTGCTGAGTTCCTCCAGCATTTTGTGTGTGTTGCTGGGATTTCCAGCATCTGCAGACTTTCTCTTGTTTTTGCCATTGGGTTCCAGTTCACTTTAAGAGGCTGGTCTGACGTGATGAGGTAATTACTTATAGGGCTTTTAGCATGCTTTGTGTTCAGTTTTTAGTATTCGATAAATGAGTTTCTACAGTTTTTCTGAAATATAAAATACCTCTGCCATTTTATTTTTGAATATCTATACTGGTGACCCTGATGCTCTAGGATAATTCCAAAGTTACTGAACAATGCAGTTGCTTTGAAACTGCTGGAGTTTTGGGAGCAAAATGCTGTCATTTGGTTTGTGCAAGCTGAGGCCCAATTCACGCTGCAAGAAATCTCCACCGACCACACCAAATATTTCTACGTGGTAGCATCGCTCAGCAACTCCATGGTGGCAAGAGTGGGGAATTTTCCAGAACACCCACCTGAACACGATAAATGCCAATTGCTGAAAACTCAGCTTTTACAGACTTTTGGACTATCGGAGTCTGAGCGTTAAACAGTTGCTCTCCTTGTCCAGCCTCGGCGATGCTAATCCTTCGGAGCTGATGGATCACATGCTGTCTCTCCTGGGAAATCACCATCCTTGTTTTATTTTTAAAGGACTCTTCATGCAGCAAATGCCTGATCAAATTCACATAACCTTCGCTAATGTACCCATGAAGGACTATCGGGAGCTTGCTAAAATGGCTGATAGGCTACACTCAGCCAAGCAGAGGTGTATCATTCCCTCTCCTTTCTCTACCTCAATAAGCCCCGTCAGCAAGGCCCCCAACATAAGGATGCCAGTAGTTGTGAAACAGACACCTCCGGGCCTGTGTTTTCACCACGCTCACCTTTGTCCGAATGCTAGGAAGTGCCAACCGTCTTGCAGCTTCAGCAATGCCAGCGCATTGGGACGTCAGAGGTCTATGAGCATCATGGGTTCCAGCTGCCAGGGATGTCTGTTGTTCATTACGGACACCCTTTCAGGGCAATGCTTCCTTGTGACGTGGGTGTTCAAGTGAGTGTGCTACCAGCATTGCCTATTGATGAGAAGGCCGAGACAAACAAAATCTCACTGGAGGCCGCCAACTGCAGTAGGATCCAGTCCTACAGGATACGAGGGGTCACGCTTTGCTTCAGTGGGTGATGTTACACATGGCGAAAGTGGCTAGATGTCTGCTCGATACAGATAACCTGTGTGCCCAAGGTCAATCTTTGGGCAAGCTTGTAGATGTCAAGGACTTTGGGTCATTACCCTTCTCCACCAGTAAGTTTTCCACAATGACGCGGTCAAGCGCATGCACCACCGTATGTGAGCTTACTCGAGCTGGATGAATTCCCAAACCTCACCAAGCCCACATTCTCCACTACAGTCACAAAACGTGGATCAAGCACCACACTTCCACAACTGGCCCATGCGCACACATATGGACTGGACCCAGGACAGCTGGCTACCTCGAAGGCTGAGTTTGTTAACACGGAAAGACTTGGCATTGTACATCAGTCGAACACTCTCTGGGTTTCGCCCCTCCATATGGTCCCTAAGGCTGATGGTGGTTCTGCCCATGTGCTGAATACCGACACCTTAATGAGGCCACCAACTCCAGTTGTTACTCGATCCCACAAATCCAAGACTTTTCAGCATGTTTAGCCGCAAATTTAATTTTTTCCAAGCTCAATCTAGTTAGGGCCTACCATCAGGTGTCTGTGTGCTCGGAGGACATTCCCTAAATAACTGTGATAACCCCTTTTGGCCTTTGAGCTTCTGCATGTGCTTCTTGTGCTGAAAAATGCAGCACAGACTTTCCAACGGCTGATGGACTCTGTATTAAAGCACTTAGGTTTTCTTTTTGTTCACCTGGTTGACATACTTGTCACCAGTGCATCCAAATCGGACCACGAATCTCATTTCCGCACACTTCCGGAGTGCTTAAGCCAACACAGGTTGATTATTAACCCTGCTAAATGCGTTTGGGTTGCCAACCATTGATTTTTTTTTTTGCCATCACATCTCCACAGAAGGAGCAAAAACCCCAAAACCCTCTCATCAAAAGTAGCCACTATTATGGATTTTCCACCACCCTGCACGGCTAGAAACGGGGTACTGATTGTGTATGATCAGCCATGATCACAGTGAATGGCGGTGCTGGCTAGAAGGGCCGAATTGCCTACTCCTGCACCTGCTGTCTATTGTCTATTGAAACTACAGGAGTTTTTAGGTATGGTGAGTTTCTATCACCACTTCATTCTGCAAGCAGCTGAACTTAAGCTCCCCCATATAATGGCTTAAAGGCAATGCCCCTAATCAGGTACTTGACTGGTCAGTGGACATAATCAGGGCATTTGATGATATGAAACAAGCTCCTTCTAATGTGACCTTACAGGCACACCCACTCCCCAGTGCACCTGTAGTCATTACTATTGATGCTTCAGACTATGCTGTGGGTGTTGTGCACGAGCAGTTGGAGGCGTGTGGCAGCCACTTGTCTTCTTCAGCCAGCAGCTCCGTCCACTCAGAAGGGAGTACAGCATGTTTGACTGTCAGCTTCTCGGACTATATCAGGCTGTCCACCATTTTCATTTTCCCCTGGGGGGTCACCATCTCACAGCGTTCATTGACCTCAAGCCTCTCGTGCACACAATGGCCAAAATATCAGACCCTGCTCTGCACAGCAGAAATGCCGATCGGTCTGCATATCTGAGCTCACGACTGGTATACAACATATCAAGGGGAAAAATAATGTCGTGGCTCATCCAGGCCTACCAAACAGCAGTCATGGACCTGTGGTTGGCTGACACTCAGTTTGGGAAGCTGGGGTGTCTCTTCTGTGCAATGACTCAACTGGTTGCCCTCGCCCCTCGCAAACTGGAGCCGGACTGTTTATAACTCCATTCGTGGCCTCTCACATCTGGGCTAGAAGGCCTCACAGAAACTGGTTGCACTAAAGTTTGTGTGGCATGGCCTTAGAAAGAACGTTCATGATTGGACTACAGCCTATGTTGGGTGCCAGCAGACTAAAAATCAACCGTCATGTCCAGGCACCACTGGCATCTTTTGAGGTCCCTGAGTAATGGTTTGACCATGTCAATAAGGGCTTTTTAGGTCTTAATCCCGCCTCCCACCGTTTCACACACCTCCTTGCCACGATGGACTGCACTACCAGGTGGCCAGAGGCTGTCCTCCTAGCACCGACGATGGCCACAGTCATGGCTTGGGCGTTCATCAGCACCTGGGTCGCTCAGTTTAGCACCCCATCTGATAGTTCCTCTGACTGCCGTCCCCAATTCATATCAGATTTCTGGGCTGGGATGGTCCAGAACCTCAGCGTTATGCTACATTCACACCATGGCGTATCAGTCGCAGTCCAATGGCCTCTGTGAGCAGTCTCACTGTTCCTTAAAGGCTGTTCTGAGGGCTTCCTTGACCGATGAGTGTTGGCATGATCATCTCCCATGGGTCCTTCTGAGGCTCAGAACAGCTCCAAAAGAGGATCTGCAGTCCGTGCCTGAAATGGCATATGGGCAGAACAAACATCACAATAATGTTGTACATTTCTCTGAGTACCTCCATTCCCAATTTAAGCTCCCAAGCTCCTGCGTAATAACATCATATTTACCCCTCCACTAATTAAATACTTTTCCATACAGTCTGCTCAAATCCCCGTCAAAGGTCAGGGAATTGTGCCACCATCCCCGAATTACACACCCACTAAAAATTCTGACACTTGACCTGGCTCATTGTCTAGCACCAGATTCATTCTGTCCTCTGCTCTGCTTGGTCTTTCTACATATTGTGTTAGGAATCCTTTCTGCACACACTTAATAAATTCTATCCTATCTAAACCTGTGCACTAAAGAATTTCCAAACAATACTGGGGAAGTTGAAGTCTCCTATGACATAAAACCCCTTATTTTTGCACTTCCCAAAATCTGCTCTACTCCCCACTAATCTTTAGTTCTTTTGTTCCTGTTGAGTGGGTCTATAGAATACTCCCAATGGAGTGTTTGCTCCTTTCCTGTTTCTGACTACTGACTCAGTCACCAATATCTCCACAATATCCTCTCATTTTGCTTCTGTGATACTAACCCTGATGAGCAATGCCACCCCACCTCTTTTACCTCCCTTGCTGCCCCTTTTGAAATGTCTAAACCAAAGACAGCTATTCTTGCCCTTGTGATAAGCACGTTTCTGTAATGGCTACAACATCGTAGTTCTGTGTGTTGACCCATGCGCTAAGTTTATCACTTCTTCCTGAAAATCCTTGCGTTAAACTAGACACCCTTCAAGCACAGACTGTAATTTTACTTATCAACTGCTTATCATTTCTTGCAATCTCTCTACACACTGTATCTATCTGTATACCAACTGCCCCATCCTCTGATTTATTACTCTGCATCTTATCCTCCTTCCAAACTTGTTTAAACCCTCTGCAACAGCTCCAGCAAATCTGCCCACAAGGATATTGTTCTCCCTTGAGTTCGGATGTAACTCATCCTTTATGTAAAGGTCATAACTTCACCAGAAGAGATCCCAATGTCCACAAATCTGAAACCCTGTCCCCTGCATCAATTCCTCAGGCGCACATTCACCTGTTAAATCATCTTATTTTTATGCATGGCAAAAGCGGCAATCCAGAGGTTGTTCCCCTTGAAATCATGCTTTTTGGTTTCCTACCCGGCTGCCTATATTCTGTCTTCAGCACTTTTCCTACTTGTTTCATTCGTGCCAATATGTACCATTACTTCTGGCCTCTCATGCTCCCCCTTTAGAATGCTGCAGACCTGACCTGAGATGTCCCTGGCACCGATACTTGGAAGACAACACATCATTTAGGTGTCTCTTTCATGTCCACAGAACCTCCTGCTTCTCCCCTAACTATTGAATTCCCTGTCACCACCCTATTCCTCTTTTCTTCTTAGCCAGTCTCATTGACAGAGACCTGATCACTGTGGCTTTCCCCTGGTGGTCTATTCCACCCACCTCCAGCCCCCAAAAGTATCAAAAGTGGGTACACTTGTTATTGCGGGGAATTGCCACAGGAGTATTCTGCCCTATCTATCCTGCCTGCAAGTGCAGCAGGCAGTGAAGAAGGCTAATGAAATTTTGGCCTTTATTACAAAGGGAATTGAGTAAAAGAGCAAGGAAATCCTTTTGCATTTGTACAGGGCCCTGGTGAGACCACACCTGGAGTATCGTGTACAGTTTTGGTCTCCAGGGTTAAGGAAGGACATCCTGGCTGTAGAGGAAGTGCAGCGTAGATTCACGAGGTTAATTCCTGGGATGTCCAGATTGTCTTATGCAGAGAGGTTAGAGAGACTGGGCTTGTACTCGCTGGAATTAAGGAGATTGAGAGGGGATCTGATTGCAACATATAAGATTATTAAGGAATTGGACAAGATAGAGGCAGGAAATATGTTCCAGATGCTGGGAGAGTCCAGTACCAGAGGGCATGGTTTGAGAATAATGGCTAGGTCATTTAAGACAGAGTTAAGGAAAAACCTCTTCTCCTAGAGAGTTGTGGGGGTGTGGAATGCACTGTCTCAGAAGGCAGTGGAGGCCAATTCTCTGGATGCTTTCAAGAAGGAGCTAGATAGGTATCTTATGGATAGGGGAATCAAGGGATATGGGGACAAGGCAGGAACCGGGTATTGATAGTAGATGATCAGCCATGATCTCAGAATGGCGGTGCAGGCTTGAAGGGCTGAATGGTCTACTTCTGCACCTATTGTCTCTTCCCTCTCCTGACAGTCATCCAGTTATCTATGTCTTTCACCTTGGACGTAACTACCTCCCTGAATATCCTGTCCTGTCGATCAACCCCTAAACCTCTCGAATGATCTGGAGTTCATTTACCTGCAATTCCAGTTTCCATAAGGAGCTGCAGCAGGATGCACCTCATGTTATCAAGGAGACCGGAGTTCTTCCAAAACTGAAATAAACAATACTGACTCTGGGCTAATTTTCAGTACACTAGCTATGCACTAATAGACAAATAAAGAAATAAACTTCTGTTTCTTTTTGCCAAAGTCTCAATCTCTCCACTCTAACCCTGGCCCACTCCACTTAAATCTGGCTTCTTTTCATTGGCTCTTCCAAGTGCCTAATTACCCCGCGATCTCTGGCATGCAGTATGTGCCAACTGGCCCTGCTCACTTTTTCAAATCTCACTCCCACAAAGCTCAAGCCAACAGCTCCTCATGATCTCAGGTGAGCAGAATGTCCTGACTAGCCACACTCACATCCTCAAGTCTTGCTCCAATGCACAAGCCAGCAGTTCCCCACAATTACAGGCACACAGAATGTACCCACTGGCCCTCTAAGCTTTTGAAATGTGGGCCCCCACAATGCACAAGCCAATGCCCCCTCATGGTCTCAGGTGCACAGAGATGTGTCCCCTATGCCATATGAAAAGAGGGTGTGAGAAAACAGAGAAACAGTGACCCACTAACTTAACATCAGAAACAGGAAAAATGTTTCACAGCTTAATATAGAGAACTTCATCCAGTTGACCAGAAATGGAAAGCAAGTTTGGCTGGTTGGAGTTCTTTGAGTACAGTAGGTGAGGGGAATGGAGGGGGATGGCAGTGTTGGTGAAAGCAATGGATGTGGTGCTTGAGGATTTTCAGAACTCCTTGAGGATAGCTCCAATAGGAGATCCCTAGTCAAGATTAGGGCACATGGAAGTGGGGTAATTTGGGGGCATTGACTGAGACCTGGTAATTAGAAAAAATGCAATAAGTAGGAGTGACCAAACCCTTCTCAGATTGGCAAGCTTGTACCACTGTGACATGCATTCAGCTTTGTGCTCCAGCATTTTGCAATCTATTTCAATTATTTGGCTGGAAGAGCTAAATATCACTTTTCAAAGTTTGTAAATTATGGGAAATTAAATGTGAATTTAAGTAATGACGTGGATGCAGAAGGCTTCAAGGAAATATAAACAAGCTGTGTGAAAAAGCAAGAATATAATGTGAAACAAATTGTGGAAGAAGATTTGATTGTAGGGACAACAAACCTTCACCCCAGGCTGAATGGACTAAGCAGTAACTAATCTGTGAACATACGATTCATTCTTGGTTTAACAGGTAACAGCGGAGGTTAATTATTGAATTGCACTGTACGTTGGGATACAGGCAGCTGATGGCATGGTAATTTGAAGCCTAGGATGAAGACATGGAAATTCTGGATATTGGGGTACTGGCAGCTGAAGAAAAGGGAACTCAAAGATTAGGGTACAGAAGGCAAAGGAATTCTAGAAATTTGGACACAGGCAGCTGAATGCATAGTAGTTTTTTAAAGATACAGCATGGTAGCAGGCCATTCTGCTGCAGTTAGCCAATGCCCATCCAATTACACCCATGTGATTAGTAAACTTATCATCTGTATGTCTTTGGAATGCAAGAGAAAACCAATGCACATAGCAGATGGCACTTAATGCAGACATGTGTGAGGTGTTGCATTTTGAGAGGACAAACCAGGCTAAGGCTTACATTGTGAATGGTACGGCTCTGAAGTGTGCAGTGGAGCAAGAGGATGTGAAGGTAAAGATCCATAAGTCCTTGAATTTGGTGTCATGTGTAGATAGGGTCATAAAGGGCAATTTTGGTACATTGGCTTTCATAAATCAGAGCATTGTGTATAAGAACTGGGATGTTGTGTAGAAGTTTCTCGAGACATTGGTGAGGTTGAATCTGGAGTACTGTGTGCAGTTCTGGTCACCGACCTACAGGAAAGATATCGATCAGCTTGAAAGAGTGTAGAGAAAGTTTATAGGATTTCACAGGATTTGATGACCTGAGGTATAAGAAAGGGTTGAAAAGGAGAATGAAGTATTCAAAATTATGTGGGATATAGATAGGGTGAATGATTGCGAGCTTTTTCCCATCAGCTTGAGTAAGACTGGAAGTTATAGCTTAGGGTGAATGGTGAAATATTTAAGGGCAATCTGAGAGGAAACTTGTTCACTCAAAGTTGGGGGGGGAGGTGGTGCAAGTCTGGAACGAGTTACCAACAGAAGTGGGTTCAATAGCAATATTTAAGCGAAGTTTAGATAGGTACATGGATAGCAGAGGCTGGGGGGATATGGTTCGGGTGCAGGTAGATGGGACTAAACAAAAGATCAGGTCAACATGGACTAGATGGGATGAAGGGCCTTTTTCTGTGCTGTGGTACTTTATAATTCTCGAACTAACAAGACTGGCATAGATATGGTGAGCTGAAGGCCTTGCTGTATAACTTTACGACACTGTAGCCCTATAAGAAAACATAATGCTGATAAAAGATCAAGGCTTTTAGCATCATTATTCTCTCGGGTCTGTTGATTTTAATCGAATATTTACATTTTTTCAACAATACGTTCACCAGCCAATCCCAATAAAAAGTCTCACATTTTATCTCTGTCATCACGGTGTTCTTAGATAGAAGCAGTCAATAACAATATCTGTTCTTCTTTAATGTGTGTGATCCAGATCATCCTGCTCCAATGGACTTCAAAATTTTCCCCAAAAGTCAAACATCTCTGAGGCTGATATGGAAGCAAATCCCTGAAACCCGCGAGGAAAGTACCTATCACATTGAGTGTCACAGTACCAATGACAGTATGGGTCAGCCTACCATCCTGGAGGTCCCAGGTAACCTCTCTAGCCTGGATATTGAAGGTCTGCAACCCAAGCAGCAGTACCAGTGTCGTGTTTGGGCACAGAGCAAATTACACGGGGAATGGTGTGATATGATGGCCACGTGGACATACAGCGATAGTAAGTTCTTCCTTCTTGGTATCTGTTCACACTTATTGATGCAATCTAGTCCAACGAGTTTTGTAGGATTTGATCGATGGATTAGAGTTGGAAGTGATGGGCATGTTAGAACAGGAAGAGGGAGGTGGTGCGGGGTACACATGGAACCATATATATTGTCCAAGGATATAGCACCAAGACATTCATAAGAAATCTAATTCAGAAGGTGATAGAAGTGCAGAACTTGTGCTCACTGAGAACCTGGAAAAGTACACCAGGAAGTACAGAACAGCAAGACCTGGGTGAGCTGAAGAGGAAGGTTTGTGGGTACATAGCAAGTGAAGGCCAATGAAGTCCCCTTACAGATGGAAATGGAAGACTGTACAATGATTTTTCTTAAACATTTCTCAATATCTCTTAAACTTTGCTGTCATTTCTGATTCCAAGCCTTCCCCTAGAGGTACATTCCAGCACCTACCACTCTCTATGTTAAAAAATATTACCTTGTATATCTCCTTTAAATTTTAACGCTCTCATCTTAAAGCTGTGCCATTTATTATTTGACAGTTCCACCATGGAAAAAGTGCCGTGCCTCTTATTATTTTATTGTGTAAACTTCTGTCAGGTTGTCCCTCATCCTCTGAAGGCCCAGAGAAAACAATTTAAGTCTGTGCAGACTCTTCTTGGAGCTAACATCCTGGTGAATAATTTCTGCTTCACATTCTTCCTATATCGTATTGCACACAACACTCCATCCTCAGCTGATCCAGATTCCCTGTAACTCTTCATAACTTTCTACATTGTCTAGAACGCCAGATATTTTAATATCATCTGCAAATTTACTCATCATTCCAAGTGCTTTAACATCCAAATTGTTGATATAAATTACACTCAACCAAAGTCCAAGCATCCACTCCTGCGGCACACCACTAGACACAGCCCTCCAGTCCGAGAAACAACTGAAAGAAGTGACCTTGGAGATAATGAATGCTTTGGTTATCATCTTCCAATGTTCTGTAGATTCTGGAATTGGTCAATTCATTGGAGGGGAGCAAATGTGAAACAACAGTTTAAGAAAGGAGGGAGTGAGAAAACAGGAAACATCTGCTCTGTTAACTCAGAGAATTAAGAAATCCGTAATGGTTCATAAAGTTAGAGTCCATGGAATTGGAGCTAACATATTTAAAGGGATTTCAAATTGTTTATTGGACAGAAAGTAAAAAAGTGGGAATAAATAGGTCTTTCACAAGTTGGGGGTAGTTAAGAGTGGGGTGCATGGACATCAGCTATTCACAATCTGCATCAGCGGTTCAGCGGAGGAAAACAAATGCCATATTTCCAAGATCATTGTTTACTGAGCTAAATGAAATTGTGAGTACAGACAAGTGTGTGAAAAACCCAACAGCATGTGCCTCTGCTAATAATGTTGCAGATGGAATTTAATGTGAGAAATGTGAGGTCATCCACATTAGTTCTCCGAATAGAAAATTTTTGCAGAGTCATAGATTCTGACAGCATGGAAATTGATCCTTCCTTCTGCCAGCTCCATAATTAGAATGAAGAACAAATCCACTTTCCATCCCTCAATGCTCAGCTTCCTATGCCATGGCATTTCAAGTACTTGTATAAATATCTTACCGTTGTTAGAATATCTATTTCCATCACCCCTCAGGCAGTGCATTCCAGATTTCAAACCTCCTTGGATAATAAAAATATTTCCTTGCCTTATCTGAAGTCAAGCCTGGGCAGTGCTAATGATTTCCACCACTTACCCTGTCTGTGCCTCATAACTTTTAATTTTCTCAGGTCCTCTTTTGCTCCAAGGAAAAGAAAATCAGCCTACTCAGTTCTCCATCACAAGCAACGTCCTGGTTTATCTCCTCTGCTCCCTTTCCACTGTGAAATCATCTTCTTACGGTGTGGTGACTTCAAATGAGGCCATTTGGGGAGTACTCTGGAAAACCTGCCTTACTATGGTTATCTTAACAGTCAATGGAAGACAGAGGAGCTGACATGTAGACAAATTAGAGAGAAATATGTGACTAATAGATTCATGGCTTCAACTTCCCCAATCACTTACTATGAAATGTTTAGAAAGACGGAATTTTTGAAGTACACCCACTTTAAAGTGAGCTAGTACATAGGATGAAATGGACTGTACTTCATATTTTACATTGTTATGATCTTGTCTCTTATTGTTTATCTGCACTGCAATTTCTCTGTGGCTGTTACACATATTCTACATTCTGCTGCTAATTTTACTTTGTTTTACCTCAATGCATTATATACTGACATAATCTGTATGAAAAATATGCATAACCAGCTTTTCATTGTATCTCAGAATATGTGACAATCATAAACCAACTCCAATTCCAAAATCAGACCTAATCTCTGAAAGTACACAAGTGGGTGAAGTGTCAATAGGACAGCATATGGGAGATGGTGATTATAATTCTGTAGATTTCTGGGAAGTCATGGGATGAGGTTGGTCTTGATGTGAAGATCCTGAACTAGGGGAAGATACTATTTTACTGCTGCTAAACTGGAAGCAGCTATTTAAAGGTCTAATCAAACAAATGGCAACATCAACACAATTCACTGATTTCTTCAGCAGATTGCTTGTTGCCCTAACAAGTGGGAGTTATTCAGAAGTGAAACAGTGAGATCAGGACCAACATGTTGCTTAAGGATGTAAGTCTAACAAACCCTGGCTATCAAGAGATATTGCGAGCTGGATAAAGAAAAAAAATTAAAAGTATCCAGCATCCATTTTGTAAGATGGTCCATCAGTGGTATAGAAAGTCAAAGCCAAGGACACTGCATATCTTTATATATCTGCCTTTAAAGATTTGAGTGCCTAATCCACTGCAGCTCACTCAGTTAGACATTACCAGGATTTCAGCTTCAGTCAGGTGGTTAAGAAGTAGATTGTAGTGCAATTAATAATGGGTGTCATTATTTTTAACAGAACAACCTCCTGCTCCCACCAACATCAAAATTTTTAATATCTCCGATTCTTCGGCTTTCATATCCTGGGCAATTGAAGATGGCAACTCAATATCTTCTGTTATCATACGTTACAAAATTGATGGGGCAGATGACTACACTCAGGAGACAGAAATCAAAATAAAAGACAACATTTCACAGTTCCAGTTGCGAGGTCTGGAGCCAAACTCACCTTATCTGGTGGAACTCCGTACGAAGAACAACATTGGAGAGAGTGAACCCATTCTGACAATGGAACTTCACACGCTACAAAAGTCTGCAGGTACAACCTTCTTTCCATAAATTATCATGTAATTATCATGCAAACATGAGGAAATCTGCAGATGCTGGAAATTCAAGCAATACACACAAAATGCTGGTGTAACGCAGCAGGTCAGGCAGCATCTATAGAGAGAAGTGCTGTCGACGTTTCAGGCCGAGACCCTTCGTCGGGACTAACCGAAAGGAAAGATAGTAAGAGATTTGAAAGTAGAAGGGGGAGGGGAAAATGCGAAATGATAGGAGAAGACTGGAGGGGGTGGGGTGAAGCTGAGAGCCAGAAAGGTGATTGGCAAAAGGGATACAGAGCTAGAGAAGGGAAAGGATCATGGGACAGGAAGCCTAGGGAGACAGAAAGGGGGAGGGGAACACCAGAGGGAGATGGAGAACAGGCAGAGCGATGGGCAGAGAGAGAAAGAAAGAAAAGGGATGGGGGCCTCCCTAGGCCTCCCATCCCATGATCCTTTTCCTTCTCAGAATTCTGGAATCCTTTCAGGAGGTTCCTGAAACAAGCTGCCAGGGGTGTTGGTATGTAACGTCTTCTCACAGGCATTAAGAGAGGCACATGAACATGAAGGAAATGGAGGAATATGGATCATGTGCAAACATATTAGAAAAGATTAGAAATACTGATAACCTACAGCACAATACAGGCCCTTCAGCCACAAAGCTGTGCTGAACCTAGAAATTACCTAGGGTTACCCATAGCCCTCTATTTTTCTGAGCTCCATATACCTGTCCAGCAGTCTCTTAAAAGACCCCATCATATTCGATCCACAACAGTCACCGGCAGCCCATTCCACGTACTCACCACTTACTGCGTAAAAAGCTCACCCTGGACATCTCCTCTGTACCTACTTCCAAGCACATTTAAACTGTGTCCTCTCATGTTAGCCATTTCAACCCTGGGGAAAAAGCCTCTGACTATCAACACAATCA
The DNA here is from genome assembly GCF_030144855.1 of Hypanus sabinus. Classification (NCBI taxonomy): domain Eukaryota; kingdom Metazoa; phylum Chordata; class Chondrichthyes; order Myliobatiformes; family Dasyatidae; genus Hypanus; species Hypanus sabinus. Next base: position 76,688,246 of record NC_082712.1, on the reverse strand, counting down.
ATGCTTCTCATCATCTTATACACCTCTATCAGGTCACCTCTCATCCTCCGTCACTCCAAGGAAAAACGGCCAAGTTCACACAACCTGTTCTCATAAGGTATGCTCCCCAATCCAGGCAACATCCTTGTAAATCCCCTCTGCACCCTCGCCTTCCTGTAGACAGGTGACCAGAACTGAGCACAGTACTCCACGTGGGGTCCGAGGGTCTGACCAGGGTCCTATATAGTTAGTTTAATTCAATATCATGACTGACACAGACATCATGAGCCAAGCTCCTCTTCCTGTGTTGTACTCTTCTATATTCTATGTTGTATGTAGCAAGAATGGTTCCAGTAGCAGTGCGGAATCAGATAGAAGCTGAAAGTCATTAGTAAGAGAGATACAAGATTTTTTGCCAAGCAAATTTCTGTGACCTGGAATGTGCTGTCTGAAAGATGGAAGTAGGTTTGATAGAAATTTAGAAAGTAATTGAATAAATATTCAGAATCAAAATCAGGTGTATAATCACTGTCTTATGTGACATGAAGTGTGTTATTTTGCAACAGCAGTACAGCATAGAGAGATGTTGATGGGTTTGTGGACCATTCAGAAATCTGATGGCAGTGAGAAAGAAGCTGTTCCTGAATCACTGTGTGGATCTTCAGGCTCCTCTACCTCCTTCCAGATGGTAGTAATGAGAAGAGGGCATGACCCTGATGGTGAAGGTCCTTATTGATGGATGCTGCCATCTTCTTGAAGGTGTCCTCATTGGTAGGTGGGGATGTCAGGATGAGAGGGAGTTGTGACCATGATAGGGCTGGGTGAGTCTGTAGCCGTCTGCTGCCCTTGTGATCCAGTGCGTTGGAGCCTCCATTCCAGGCTGTGGTGTGTGTATGGAATTGGAGTAGTCAATGAACAACAGGGCAGCTGAACAATTGGCTGGCACCCAATAGATAGTGATCCTTTATCAATTCGCTGCGCATGGCTGAGGTACTGTATGTCTGAGCACTGGTGCTGTTTCTTACAGCTTACACCGAGCAGACGACTGGGCACCTACTGCTCTATGCTATCCTGGGATCAGCAGGAATGACCTGCCTGACCATTCTCCTGGCCTTCTGTATTGTGATTCACTTCAAACAGAACAACTTCCAACGGAGAATAGTGCAGGCTTTTCAAAACAGCACGGTAAGTTTGCAGAATTAAGCTCTGATCTTCCAACTGCTTTGTTTTTAGGCGTGTTATACATATAAACAACAGGTAATGAGGAATATTGTTAGAACACTCAAGAACAAAGAGGGGTACTTGTGCCTGGAACACATAGAGACTGACAAGAGATTGTGGAGGCATTAGTAATAATCTTTCAAGATTTGCTAGATTGTGGAATTGTTCCAGAGGACTGCAAAATTGCAAATGTCATCGCACTCTTTAAGAAGAGAGGGAGGCAGAAGAAAGGAAGTTATAGGCTAGTTAGACTGACATCAGCAGTTCAATAGTAAGGATGAGGTTTCATTGTTTTTGGAGGCACATGATAAAATAGGCTAAAGTCAGCTTAGTTCCCTGAAGGGGAAATCTGAGGAAATAATAGGCAGAGTAGACAAAGAGTTAGTATATGAGGAGCTTTTGATGGCTCTGGGCCTATGCTCACTGGAGTTTAGAAGAATGAGGGGGAATCTCATTGAAACCTATTGAATATTGAAAGGCCCAGATAGAGTGGATATGGAGAGGAGGTTTACTATAATGGTGGCGTCTAGGGCAGATGGGCACTGCCTCAGATAAGGATATCCTTTAGAACAGAGATGAGCTGGAATTTCTTTAGCCAGGGGTCAGTGAATCTGTGGAATTTATTGCCACAGACAAATCATTTGGCATATTTAAAGTACACATTCATAGGTTACATGGAGAAGGCAGGACAATGAGGATCAGCCAAGATGGAATGACAGAGCAGACTTGATAGGCTGAATGGCCTAATTCTGCTCCTATGTTTTATGGTCTCGCTGCAGATTCAGGACATTGTGAGAGAGGATGGAGAGCAGCTTAGATCAAAATCTATATGGGTACCAATGACATAAGCCAGAGCAGGGATGAGGTCCTGTAAAGTGATTATAGGCTTCTACGTAGAAAGTTAAGAACCAAGATTTCTAGGATTATATTCTCAGGATTTGTGGATCATCAGGGTCTCTTCGAGGGCATGTACAGACAAGAAGGTTTGCATCTGAACTGGTAGGGTATCAATATCCTCACTGGGAGGTTTGCTATTCAGTGGGTTTACACTGGTGTGGCTGGGGATTTGGTATCTGCAGCAGCAGGACAACAGGTAGTCGGGTGAGAGTAGGTTTGTGAAGGGTTGACGTTATGCTGGTGGGTGGGCTGGCCATTCACAGGCCTGGGCAGTGGAAAGTCAAGGGCTCTGCCAGGGCCAACTGCCTGCTCCTCTCCTAAGATACTTTCATACCCGGCTGTCCTTGGAGAGGGAGCATGCCATCACCATGGGTACAGTGGGGAATTTCCAGGAGTGGTGAGCTCCCCCCAGGGAACTGACTGTTTTACAGACAGTAGTAATCATATTCTAATCTAAATGTACTCACTGTCTTGTAAATACTGAATGTCTATACCTTGCGTATCTGTTATGTAAATAAACTTTTATAGTTCTGGGAGAAAAAGGGGTGAGGGCAAGAAAGTTGGCATGACAAGTGAGACTAGTAAGGACGGTAATTAAACACGATGGGCCCGATGGGCTGAAAAAGCAATGGTAGAGGCATTATGGGTAAGGAGGATGAACCTTTAGAGCATGGAGAACATGAAATTGCCATTACAGAGACCTGGTTGCATGAGAGACTGGACTGGAAGCTCAGTGTTCCTAGGTGAGATGTGATGGGGAGAGAGGTGAAAGAGCCAGAGGATTTGCACAATTGATAAGGGGCAATGTCCCTCAGAGAGAACACATTGGAGCTGTCATCCACAGAGGCAAATTGGGTAAAGCTCAGAAATAGGATGGGTGCAAGTTCTCAGGTAGGATATCAGAAAAACAGATATGAATACAGACTATGGAGAGGTGCACAAACAAGCGGGTTGTCATAGTGGGGGCTTTAACTTCCCCATTATTTACTGGAACTTCCTTAATACAGGAGACTTCAATGGAGCAGGATTTCTTCAGTGCATCCAAGAGGGGTTCTTGAAATGGTATCAGGATTAACATCACTGGCATATTTTGTGAAATTTATGGCTTTGCTGCAGCAGTACATTACAATACATAATACTAATAAAACTAAATTTTAATAAGTATATATTAAAACTTAAATTAAATAAGTAGTGTAAGAAGAGAGAAAATACAGTGGGTGAGGTACCGAATGAGTACTTTCCATCAATATATTATGGAGGAGAACATAAAAATAGAGCAGTACACAAATTACAGGCCCTACAGCCCATGTTGTTGTGTTGACTTTTTAACCTCAGTGTAGGGAAGAGCAGAGCAGAGGACAGTGAGAGACAGGATTCATGCACATGTGGAAAGGTAGGGCCTGCTTAGTGACTTTTACCTTTACTTTGTGTAGGACAAATTACGCCTGACAAAAATAATTAATTTTTTTGCAGGTGACAATGTTGCTTGATAAAATTAAGGCAGTGGGCATTATCTACATGGACTTAAGGAAGCCTTTCCATATGGTCCCTTATATTAGGTTAATTCAGAAGATAAAGATGCCTGGGATCTAGGGTGAATTGCAAGTTTAGATTCAGAACTGGCTTACCCATTGAAGGCAGAAAGTAGGAGTGAAAGCCTGTTATTCTGGCTGGAGGCCCGTATTGGTGGTGTACCACAAGGACTGGTGCTGGGACATCTCAGTGATGGTTAGAGATATAAAGTAGTTCAATCACTTGGATGAAAATGTAACTGGGTAGATCTTTAAGAATTCTATGGCTCTGGCTGAGAACTTTTAATCTTTGCTGGACATTAGTGAGGTGTAATATAACAGGAAAACATCAAATGTGGTCTCTCTTTTCAAGCATGACAGCAAAAGTCCAGGACAAATAGGATTAAAGAGGAACTACAGCATCAAAGGCAAAAGGATAACTAAGGGAGAGCATAGAACCACTCAAGGATAAAGGAAGGAGCATATGTGGGAGTCAGAGGATGTGGTTAAAGTCCTAAATGAATACTTTGTATCAGTATTTACCAAGGAGAAGACTGTGGAGGACCATGAGATGGAGTGTGCCAACACATTGTAGCGAAAGGACAGGCAGGAAGGAAGGGGGGGGGGCAGTGTTGCTGTGATGGTAAAAATGAAATCAAATCATAGAAAGAGGTGACATAGGGTTGGAAAATATTGACTCATTCTGTTCAGATCTAGGGAACTGCAAGGGTCAAAAGACCCTGATGGGACTTGTATACTGACCCCAAACAGTAATAAAGATGTAGTCTACAAATACAATGAGAGATAGAAAACACGTGCTAAAAGGACAATGTTACAATAGTCATGGGGGGGTTTCAGTATGCAGGTGGATTGGGAAAATCAGGTTGGTGCTGGATTCTAAGAAAGATGGTTTTCTAGAGCAACTCATGGTTGAGCCCCTAGGGGATCAGCTGTTCTGTATTCCACAATGTGCAAGGTGTGCTGCAATGAACCAGAATTAATTAACATGCTTAAAGTAAAAGAATTTTTAGGGGCAAGTGATCATGAAGAAGGAGAAAGCCCTTAACTCTGAGTGGAGTCATGGGGACGCCGTCGTGTGGGCTTTCTTTTTTTTAACGAGGCTGAGTTGCTAGCTCGTCAGTCAACCCAGCATGGATAGAAAGCCTGCGAGGGAGCTGGCTGGATTCGAACTCAGGAGCCTTCACTCCGAAGTCCAGCGCTGATGTCACTACACCACCAGCTGGCTAGCAAGTGATCATAATATGATCAAATTCACCCTAAAATTTGAGAAGGAGAAGCTAAAGCCAGATATATCAGTATTACAGCAGAGTAAAGGAAATTGCAGCGGCGTGAGAGAGGAGTTGGCCAGAATTAATTGGAAAAGAACACTGGCAGGGATGATGGCAAAGCAGCAATGGCTGGAAGTTCTGGAAGCAATTCAGAAGGTATAGGATATATATAAAACCCAAAGGGGAAGAAGTAAAGGCAAGATGACTCAACTGTGGCTAACAAGAGAAGTCAAAGCCAACATAAAAGCCAAAGAGAGGGCATATGATAGAGCAAAAATTAGTGGTAAGTTAGAGGATTGGGAAACTTTTAAAAACACACAGAGGGAATGAAAAAGTCATTAAGAAGACAAAGATGGTTACAAAAGTAAGCTAGCCAATAATATTAAAGCAGATACCAAAGTTTCTTCAGATACATAAAGTGTAAAAGAGAGGAGAGAGTGGATATCGGACCACTGGGAAACCAATGCTGGAGAGGTAGTAATGGGAGACAAGGAAATGGTGCATGAACTGAATACCTATTTTGAATCAGTCTTCGCTGTGGAAGACACTGGCACTTGCCATACAAAGAGCATTTGATGGCTCTGGGCCTGTATTCACTAGAATTCAGAAGAATGAAGGGGGACCTCATTGAAACCTATTAAATGGAGAAAGGCTTTGACAGAGTGGATGTAGAGAGGATGTGGGAGTGTCTGCAATCAGAGGACACAGCCTCAGAATAGAGGAGCATCCTTCTGGAACAGAGATGAGGAGGAATTTCTTTAGCCAAAGAGTCCTGAGACTGTGGAATTCTTTGACACAAGCAGCTGTTGAGGCTAAGTCTTTGTGTATACTTAAAGCAGAGGTTGATAAATTTTTGGTCGTTCAGAGCATGAAGGGATCTGGGAGAAGGCAAGAGCTTGGGGCTGAAAGGAAAATTACGAAATGGTGGAGCAGACTCGACGGGCCAGATGGCCTAATTCTTCTCCAAATCATATGGTCTTATGGTCTTATATTGGGGCTTTTTGAGGTTGGTAAAAAAGTAATATTAGATCTCTTAACATGGAACTTAAAACAGAATAGCACGATGCAGACCCTTTGGGCTATGTTGTTGTGCCGATGTTTTAATGCACTCTAAGATCACTCTAACCTTTACTCCACCCCCCCCCCCCCACACACACAGCTCCCCATTTTTATTCATCCATGTGTATATCTAAGTAACTTTCCAATGTTCCTGCTGTGTTTGCCTCTACCACCAGCCCTGGCAGGGTGTTCCACACACCCACCACCCTCTATATAAATACCATACCTCTGACATCTACCCTACACTTTCCTCCAATCACCATAAAACCATGCCCCCTTGTGCAAGTTATTTTCAAGCTGGGGAAGTGTCTCTGCCTATCCACTCAATCTAAGCCTCTTATCATCTTTTACACTTCTATCAAGTCACCTCTCATCCTCCTTCACTCCAAAGAGAAAAGACCTAGCTCTCTCAACCTATCCTCAAAAGACTTGTCCTCTAATCCAAGCAACAACCTGGTAAATCTCCTCCGCACACTCTCTAAAACCTCCACATCCTTCTTAAAATGAGGCAACCGGAAATGAACTCCAGTGTGGTCTGACCAGTGCTTCATAGTCCTGCAGTTCTTGTACTCAATTCCTTTACAAATGAAGGCCAACACACCATGTGCCTTAACACCCTATCAACTTGTGCAGCAACTTTGAGGGATCTGTGGACATGAACCTCAAGATCCCTTTATTATTCCACACTGTTTAGAATCCTGCCTTTAACACTGTGTGATCTTCCAGAGTGAATCATTTCTGACTTTTCCAGATTGAACTCTGTCTGCCACTTCTCAGTCCAGTTCTGCATTCTATCAATGTTCTTTTGTAACCTACGACAACCTTCTACACTCTCCACAACACCACCAACCTTCACGTCATCTACAAACTTACTAATGCACCCAACCATTAGTTTAGTCTTTAGTCTTTAGACTTCAGTTTTTCGTCTTGTTTGTCTGGTGGATTTGGAGCTCCTTTCCAGGGAACGCGCTAGACAGTAGTGCGATATTAATATGCAGCAGCCTCTCCGGACTCTGGATTGGGGATTGCCAAACATTATGTGGATTTTCTGGTTTAGTCTGTTTTGTCATATGCTTTTGTGATATCATTCTGGAGGAACGTTGTCTCATTTTTTAACTGCATTGCATTTGTGGTTTCTAAATGACAATAAACTGAATCTGAATCTGAACCACTTCCTCGACCAAAACAGTCCATGCGGAACATCACTGCTCACAGACCTCCAGACAGAATAAACTCCATCTACTACCACCCCCTACCTTTTGTAAGCAAGCCAATTCTTAATTCATGCTTAAAGAACATTAAGGTGTAAGTTTCCAAGGCACAGTGAGACATACCCCAGTTTACTGAGAGAGTCTGGAGATGAGATTGCTGAGGCCTTGATCAGATCTTCATTTCCTATCTAGCTTCAGGTGAGATCCCAGAGAACAGGTGAGAAGCTAGTATGAAATTCTACAGCACAGAAACAAGCCCTTCAGCCCATCTAGTCTGTGTCAAACCACATCCAAATGATTAGTTTGGTTCATTCCAGACTCTTGCCACCCTGTGAGTTAAGAAGATCCTCCTCATGAACTCCTTAAACATTTCTCCTCTCACCTTTAACCCATGACCTCTAGTTCTAGTCTCATCCAACCTCAATGGAAAAAGTCTGCTTGCATTTACCATATCTATATCCCTCATAATCCTTCCTCATCCTTGCTGATGATCAACACTGACACATCTCAGGGATGTGTGCCTTAGCCACTACTCTACTCTCGCGATACCCATGATGATGTGACTAGGTATAGCTCACATGCCATGTATGAGTTTGCTGGTTGAGTGGTGTTGCAGTAACAACTTTGAACTGAGCATCAGAAAGGCAAAAGAGCTGATTGTGGACTTCAGGAAGGGGAAGATGAGGGAACAAGAACCAATCTTCATTGAGGGATCAGAAGTGGAGAGACTGCGCAATTTCTAGTTCCAAGCTGTCAAGTTATTTGAGTATCTTTCTGGGTCCCAACATATCAATGCAGCCATAAAGAAGGCAAGACAATGACCATATTTCTTTGGGAGTTTGAGGAGATTTGGTTTGTCACACAAAACGCTCAAAAACTTCTGCAAATGTACATGGAGAGCATTCTGACAGGCTGCATCACTGTGTGGTATTGGGGAGCTACTGCAGAGTTCAAAAGAAGTGAGAGAAAGTTGTAAAAATTAATAAGCTCTATCTTAGATACTGTCTTCCGTGGTATCTGATGCACCATCAATAACTCACACTGAGACGTAAGGCGAGATATCGGCTTTTATTGACTGGAAGAAGGAACCAGGAGTGAGTGTCTATCATACTTTGTCCTGGAGACTGAGGCCGAGCGTCAGGCCTCAGATCGCCTTTATACAGGGGCCTGTGGGAGGAGCCACAGGAGCAGTCAGCAGGGGGCGTGTCCAGACAGGCACATAGTTCACCACATTCACCCCCCACTTTGTTTGAAAGAGTCCCATGTGGCGAAGTTTCTTACAAGTCAAGTCTATAAGGTGGTCGAATCTGTCGCTGCGATCTACGTAGCACCGGCTGTGATCGCATGGATGCCGGCGACATTGGTGATTGCACAGGGGACAGAGGTTGCGCTTGTTCTTGCCCACTAGGCGCCGGTGATCCCTCACGCATGTGCGAGGCGCCTGGTATAAATGCGTACGAAACGCCCGGTATACAAGTTGCGTGAGGAGTCTGTGTAGGGCCTGGTGAGTACGGTGTCACCTCTGGTGCAGGGTTCATAGTTACCGGAGAACCTTCAGGGTAGTGGTCTGCTGCACCTGCGGGTCCCAGGTCGCGGATGGAGACCGTGTCCTCCCGCCCATCAGGTAAGACCACGTAAGCATACTGGGGGTTCGCATGTAGAAGGTGAACCCTCTCTACCAGCGGGGAGTATTTATTGCTCCTCACATGTTTCCGGAGCAGCACTGGCCCCGGGGACGTCAGCCAAACTGGTAGGGTGGTCCCAGTGACAGACTTCCTGGGAAAAGAGAATAGGCATTCGTGAGGGGTGGCATTGGTGAACGTACATAACAGAGAGCGGATAGAGTGCAGTGCCTCAGGGAGGACCTCCTGCCATCGAGAGACCGGCAACCCTTTTGACTTAAGGGCTAAAAGTGTGGCCTTCCACACTGTGGCATTCTCCCGCTCCACCTGGCCATTACCCCGGGGATTATAACTCGTGGTCCGACTGGTAGCAATGGCCCTAGCTAGCAAGTACTGGCACAGCTCCTCACTCATAAAGGAGGACCCTCTATCACTGTGGATATAGCAGTGATACCCAAACAGAGTGAAGAGCTGGCGCAGGGCTTTTATGACGGACGTGGCAGTGGTGTCGGGGCAGGGGTTGGCAAAGGGGAACCGTGAGTACTCGTCAATAATACTGAGAAAATAGACATTGCGGTCAGTGGAGGGAAGGGGGCCCTTAAAGTCAACACTCAGTCGCTCAAAAGGGTGGTTGGCCTTGACAGGTTGCGCCGTGTCAGGACGGTAGAAGTGCGGTTTGCACTCAGCGCAAATTTGGCAGTCCCTGGTCATCGTCCTGATGTCCTCTAGGGAGTATGGCAGGTTCCGAGCTTTCACAAAATGGTAAAATCGGGTGACCCCCGGATGGCAAAGTTGTGCATGAAGGGTGTACAGCTGGTCGAGCTGTGTGCTAGCACATGTTCCCCGGGATAGGGCATCAGGGGGCTCATTGAGTCTGCCAGGCCGGTACAGGATATCATAGGTGTAGGTGGAGAGTTCTATCCTCCACCGCAAAATCTTATCATTTTTGATTTTGCCCCGCTGTTGGTTGCTGAACAGGAACGCAACCGAGCGCTGGTCGGTCAGCAAGGTGAACCTTTTGCCAGCAAGATAGTGCCTCCAGTGCCTAACAGCCTCCACTATGGCCTGGGCTTCTTTCTCCACCGCGGAGTGTCGAATTTCGGAGCCTTGGAGGGTGCGAGAAAAGAATGCTACTGGTCTGCCGTCCTGATTGAGGGTAGCAGCCAGAGCGAAATCGGAGGCATCACACTCCACTTGGAAGGAAGCGGTCTCGTCCACCGCATGCATCGTAGCTTTGGCAATGTCCGCTTTAATGCAGTTGAAGGCCGCGCGGGCCTCAGCAGAGAGGGGAAACGAGGTAGACTTGACCAGGGGGTGAGCCTTGTCTGCGTAATGGGGGACCCATTGGGCGTAATAGGAAAAAAAACCCAGGCACCGTCTGAGGGCCTTGAGGGTGGTGGGAAGAGGGAGTTCTAACAGGGGGCGCATACGTTCGGGATCAGGGCCAATAACCCCGTTTTCCACGACATACCCAAGTATAGCAAGGCGGGTGGTTCCAAACACACACTTGTCCCTGTTATAAGTAAGGTTCAGAGCTGCGGCCACTTGGAGAAATCATTGGAGGTTGGCGTCGTGATCTGGCCTGTCGTGACCACAGATGGTGATGTTATCCAGATAGGGAAATGTGGCCTGCAGTTGGTACTGGTCCACCATCCGGTCCATTTCCCTCTGGAAGACAGAGACACCATTCGTGACACCGAAAGGGACGCGCAGGAAGTGATAGAGCCTGCCGCCCGCCTCGAAGGCGGCGTAGGGGCGGTCCTCTGGGCAGATGGGGAGCTGGTGATAAGCGGATTTCAGATCTATTGTCGAGTACACCTTGTACTGAGCAATCTGGTTGACCATATCCGCGATGCGGGGTAGGGGGTACGCGTCAAGCTGCGTAAACCTATTGACGGTTTGACTATAGTCCACCACCATCCTATTTTTCTGCCCAGTCCGAACAACAACCACCTGGGCCCTCCAAGGGCTTGAGCTTGGCTCAATGATCCCCTCCCTGAGCAGCCGCTGCACCTCCGACTGAATGAAGGCCCTGTCCCCCGCGCTGTACCTCCTGCTTTTGGTTGCCACAGGTTTACAGTCGGGGGTCAGGTTGGCGAACAGTGGTGGGGGAGGGACCTTGAGAGTGGAGAGGCTGCAAGTGGTGTCGGTAGCGCAGCTGTCGGCCTGGTTCTGGATGGGATGTGCGTGCCCGTGTGTGTGTGTGGTCAGTAGCGGGGTATGTGAAGAAGTCCCACAAAACTGAGGATTCCTGACAGTGAGTGGTGGGAGGGGCCCGTCGTATATCATAGTCACACTTTCAAGATGGCTCTGGAAGTCCAGCCCCAATAGCACAGGTGCGCACAGATTAGGCATGACCAGGAGCTCAAAGTTCCGATACTCTGTGCCTTGCACCACCAAAGTCGCTACACAACCCGCCCGGATGTCTGCGGACTGCGACCCAGAAGCCAAATGGAACCTCCGACTGACCGGCCGCGTTGCAAGTCCGCAGCGTTGCACTGTGTCCGGGTGAATAAAACTCCCAGTGCTGCCCGTGTCAAACAGGCATCTAGTCCTGTGCCCCTCCACCCGGATATCCATCATGGACCTTGCAAGCTGGTGTGGGGCGCTTTGGTCGAGGGTTACAGTGGCCAGAGTTGAATCGCCGTCTTGGTGCCCGGTAAGCATCGGAGGGCCGGGGGCGGGGCATGCTGACGTTGACAAAGATGGCCGCTCACATCCGGGGTACCCGGTCAGCATCCGAGGATCGGGGGCGGGGCGTGCTGACGTCGACAAAGATGGCCGCCCACATCCGGGCATGCAAGATGGCGGCCCCCACGTTTCACCCGCAGCGCTGCACTCCGCTCGAGGTTGAGACTTACAGACCTTGGCGAAATGGCCCCGCTTTCTGCAGCTGGAGCAGGTCGCTTCTCGCGCTGGACAGCGTTGTCGAGGGTGTTTTTTTATGGCCACAGAAATAACACACGGGCTTCTGATGGGCCACCGCCGTGGTCAGGGTCGGGGAGCTCGTGGAATCGCGACTGGCAGCGGCGTTGGCGAATTCGCTCGCGGGAGCCGGTGGTGGCGGGGTCTGAGGTGTCCACGGAACTGGCGGGGAATCGCGCGACTGGACAGCGTCGGCATAGTGCAGCGCAGCTTCCAGAACGTTGGTCGTCTCGATCGCCGTGCGTAAGGTAAGATCGGAGTGTTCCAGCAGCCGCTGGCGCATGTACACTGACCTCAGTCCCGTCACAAAAGCATCTTGCACTAGCAGCTCCACATGCTGTTCTGCCGTGAGCGTCTTGCAGTCGCAAGGTCGGACGAGCATCTGTAGTGCTTGGAGAAACTCAGCGCACGATTCGCCAGGCCGCTGTTGCCGGGTAGCTAAACGATGTCTTGCGTAGATGGTGTTCACCAGCCGCAGGTACTGTCTTTTGAGGGTGTCCAGTGCCCCATCGTAGGTCGGCAGGTCCCGGATAATGGAGTAAACTTTGGGGGTGACCCTCGAGAGTAGGATTCTGTGCATAACGGCGGGTTCAGTTGCACGAACCTCCTCCAAGTACGATTGGAAGCATGCAAGCCAGTGTACAAAAGCGAGAGCTGCGTCAGGGTCTTGTGGGTCCAAATCCAACCGGTCCGGACGCAAAACGGGTTCCATGTTTTAAAACTTCCAGTCAATAAAATTGATGCACCATCAATAACTCACACTGAGACGTAAGGCGAGATATCAGCTTTTATTGACTGGAAGAAGGAACCCGGAGTGAGTGTCCATCATACTATGTCCTGGAGACTGAGACCGAGCGTCAGGCCTCAGATCGCCTTTATACAGGGGCCTGTGGGAGGAGCCACAGGAGCAGTCAGCAGGGGGCGTGTCCAGACAGGCACATAGTTCACCACAGTATCCAAGACATCAACAAACAGCAGTGCCTCCGGAAGGCGGTGTCCATCATTAAGGGCCCCCATCACCCAGGACATGCCCTCCTCTCATTGCTTCCATCAGGGAGGTGGTACCTAAGCCAGAAGGCACACACTCAATGATTCAAGAACAGCTTCTTCCCCTCTGCCATCTAATTCCTAAATGGACGTTGAACCCATGAACACTACCTCACTTTGTTATCATATTATTTCTATTTTTGTGCTATTTAAATTTAACTAATTAATATACATATACTTACTGTAATTGATTTACTTATTTTTTCCTACATTATCATGTATTGCTTAGCTGCCGTTAAGTTAACACATTTCACAACATATGCCGGTGACATTAAAACCTGATTCTGATTCTCATCTCTGTTCTGAAGAGATGTCCTTGTCCTTTGCCCTCTTCGAGACTCATCCACTACAGAAAACATCCTTGCTATGTCCACTTTATCTAGGCCTTTCAATATTTGATGAGATTTCCTCCCCACCCCCACTCATTCTTCTAAACTCCAGTCCCTGTGGAACACCACTAGTCACCAGCAGCCAACCATAAAAGACCCCCTTTCTAAAAGACCTCCTGCCATTTAGCCGATCTTTTTATTTACTTATTTAGTGATACAGCGCAGAGCAGGCCCTTCTGGCCATTCGAACCTCGCCACCCAGCAACTCCCCCAATTCAACCCTAGCCTAATCACAGGACAACTTAGTGACCAATTAACCTACCAGTCAGGATTGTGGAAGGAAGCTGGAGCACCCTGAGGAAATCCACACGGTCTTGGGGAAAACGTTCAAACTCCTTACAGGCAGTGGCGGGAATTAAACCACACCCCACAACCCCCCGTCACCTGTACTGTAAAGCGTGTGCTAACCACTAAGCTACCATGCTGCCCCAGCACAATATCTTTGAACGGGGGGAGGGAATCTGAGCAAATGGGGAAAACCCACATATTCCATGGGGAAGACCTACAGATACCCCTGACAGAATGGTGTTACAATTGAACTCTAGAAATCCCAATCTACAACAGCGTTGCATCTTTCTTCTGTCCTTACTAGTACTTTTCCTGTAATACCATGGGCTCTCATCTTCTTTAGCAACCTCACCTGCGGCAGCATGTCAAAGATCTTCTGAACTTCCAAGTAAGCATCAAATAACGTCTATTATTTCCTCAAAGAATTCAACAGATTTGTCAGGCAAGATTTCCTCTTAATGAAACCATGCTGACTTTGGCCTATTTTATCATGTGACTCTAAGTATCCTGAAACCTCATCCTTCATAATGGACTCCAACATCTTATCAACCTCTGAAGTCAGCTTAACTGGCCTATAATATTATAACCATATAACAATCACAGCACGGAAACAGGCCATCTTGGCCCTCCTAGTCCGTGCTGAACCCTTAATCTCACCTAGTCCCACCTACCCGCACTCAGCCCATAACCCTCCACTCCTTTCCTGTCCATATACCTATCCAATTTTACCTTAAATGACACAACTGAACTGGCCTCTACTACTTCTACAGGAAGCTCATTCCACACAGCTATCACTCTTTGAGTAAAGAAATATCCCCTCGTGTTTCCCTTAAACTTCTGCCCCCTAACTCTCAAATCATGTCCTCTAGTTTGAATCTCCCCTACTCTCAATGGAAACAGCCTGTTCACGTCAACTCTATCTATCCCTCTCAAAATTTTAAATACCTCGATCAAATCCCCCCTCAACCTTCTATGCTCCAATGAATAGAGACCTAACTTGTTCAACCTTTCTCTGTAACTTAATTGCTGAAACCCAGGTTACATCCTAGTAAATCGTCTCTGCACTCTCTTTAATTTATTGATATCTTTCCTATAATTCGGTGACCAGAACTGCACACAATATTCCAAATTTGGCCTTACCAATGCCTTGTACAACTTTAGCATTACATCCCAACTTCTGTACTCAATGCTTTGATTTATAAAGGCCAGCATTCCAAAAGCCCTCTTCACCACCCTATCTACATGAGACTCCACTTTCAGGGAACTATGCACAGTTATTCCTAGATCTCTCTGTTCCTCTGCATTCCTCAATGCCCTACCATTTACTCTGTATGTTCTATTTGGATTATTCCTGCCAAAATGTAGAACCTCACACTTCTCAGCATTAAACTCCATCTGCCAACGTTCAGCCCATTCTTCTAACCGGCATAAATCTCCCTGCAAGCTTTGAAAATCCACCTCATTATCCACAACACCTCCTACCTTAGTATCATCGGCATACTTACTAATCCAATTTACCACCCCATCATCCAGATCATTTATGTATATTACAAACAACATTGGGCCCAAAACAGATCCCTGAGGCACCCCGCTAGTCACCGGCCTCCATCCTGATAAACAATTATCCACCACTACTCTCTGGCATCTCCCATCTAGCCACTGTTGAATC
The DNA here is from genome assembly GCF_030144855.1 of Hypanus sabinus. Lineage (NCBI taxonomy): Eukaryota > Metazoa > Chordata > Chondrichthyes > Myliobatiformes > Dasyatidae > Hypanus > Hypanus sabinus. The sequence continues at coordinate 76,673,139 of NC_082712.1, read as the reverse complement.
CATTTTATTACTCCAGCATTAATACCTAACGACTGAACCTTCTTAACTAACCTTCCATGTGGAACTTTGTCAAAGGCTTTGCTGAAGTCCATAACAATAGTCCATATTCCATATTCATATTCTGTCTCTTGTCTCCCTCCCTTCTTAAAGGGTGGAGAAACATTTTCATTTTCCCACTCCTCCAGAACCATTCCAGAATCTAGTAATTCTAGAAAGATTACTACCAATGCTTCCACAATATCTTCAGCTACCTCTGCAATGTAGTCCATCTTGGCCAGGTGACTTATCTACCATCAGAATCAGGTTTATCATCACTGGCATGTGACGTTAAATTTGTTAATATAGCAGCAGCGGTTCAACACAATACATCATCTAGCAGAGAAAAACAAAATAATAATAATAATAATAAATAAACAAGTAAATCAATTACATATATTGAATTGATTAAAAACATGCAGAAACAGAAATACTGTATATTAAGATAAAGTGAAGTAGTGTCCAAAGATTCAATGTCCTTTAGGAATCGGATGACAGAGGGGAAGAAGCTGTTCCTGAATCGCTGAGTGTGTGCCTTCAGGCTTCTGTATCTCCTACCTGATGGTAACAGTGAGAAAAGGTCATGACCTGGGTGCTGGAGGTCCTTAATAATGGACGCTGCCTTTCTGAGACACCTCTCCTTAAAGACATCCCGGGTACTTTGTAGGCTAGTACCCAAGAAGGAGCTGACTAGATTTACAACTTCCTGCAGCTTCTTTTGGTCCTGTGCAGTAGCCCCTCCATACGAAACCATGATGCAGCCTGTCAGAATACTCTCCACGGTACAACTATAGAAATGTTTGAGTGTATTTGTTGACATGCTAAATCTCTTCAAACTCCTAATAAAGTATAGCTGTTGTCTTGCCTTCTTTATAATTGCATTGATATGTTGGGACCAGGTTAGATCCTCAGAGATCTTGATACCCAGGAACTTGAAACTGCTCACTCTCTCCACTTCTGATCCCTGTATGGGGATTGTTAAGTGTTCCTTCAACTTACCCTTCCTGAAGTCCACAATCAACTCTTTTGTCTTACTGACGTTGAGTGCCAGGTTGTTGCTGCAGCACCACTCCACTAGCTGGCATATCTCACTCCTGTACACCCTCTCGTCACCACCTGAGATTCTACCAACAATGGTTGTACCATCAGCAAATTTATAGATGGTACTTGAGCTATGCCCAGCCATAATCATGTGTATATAGTTAGTAGAGCAGTGGGCTATGCACACACCCCTGGGGTGTGCCAGTGTTGACATTTTAACTTCCCAAGCACCTTCTCCTTTGTAATAGTGACTACACTCACTTCTGCCCTCTGATGCTCCTGAATTTCTGGTGTAATGCTAGCATCTTCCATGGTGACATCACTCAGACTGGGGATCTGATATAAAACCAAAGCCTAAATTAGGGACAGTCAGCATGACTTTGTTTGGAGCACATATTGTATATTGAACTCTTTAAAGAGGTGACAAAGGTGACTGATGAAGGTAGAGCTGTGGATGTTATGGATATATAACGTCTTTGTCAAGTTCCTTCATGGTATTCTCATCCAGAAAATTAACATGTATGGGATCCATGGTGAATTAGCTGTTGTATTCAGAAGTGTATTCAGATGATAGTGGTCAATAGGATTTCTTGCTGGACTTCTGTGACTAGTGGTGTTCTGCAGGTATCCATACTAGGACCTCTGTCATTTCTGATACATGTAAATAACTTGGATGAAAACAGAGTTAATGAGATGATATGAAAACTGATAGCATTATAGGTAGTGCAGAAGACTGGCAAAGATCTGTAGCAGAATATAGATAGATCAGTGGCAGAAATGAGTGGAGGAATGGCAGGTAGTGTTTAACTGTCCAAATGTGAAGTATTGCACTTCAGGAGATGAAATATAAAGAGACAGTGCATTGTTAATAGCAGGACCCTTAACAGTGTTAAGGGAACAGAGGTATCTTAGAATACAATTCCTTGGCGCCCTGAAAATGACCACACAGGTTGATGGGGTGCTAAAGATGATGTTTAAAGTCAGTTAGTTATGATGCAGTTTTATAAAATAATGTTTGACACTATCTGGAGTATTGTATTCAATGCCAGTCACGTGAAGACTTTAGAGGGGGTGTAGAAGAGGCTTACCAGAACCTGCCTGGATTAAAGGACCAGTGCTATGAGGAGAAGTCATACAATCTTGGGGATACATGATAGAGGTTAATAAGATTATACTAGGAATAAATAGACAGCTGGCATGTTTTTCTCTTGTGTGCTTAAAACAAGAGGGTCTAAGTTCAAAGAAGACGTGTAGAGGCAAGTTTTATTTTTCAGAAAGAGTGGTGGATGCCTGGAATGTGTTGCAGGTGGAGGCAAATATGATAGCGGCATTTGAGAGGCTCTTATACACATGAATGTGCGGGGAATAGAGAGATACAGACATTGTGTAGGCACTAGAGATTAACTTTGTTATGCATTTATTTACTAGTTCAGCACAATATCATGAGCCAAGTGTCCTGTTCCTGTGCTGAACTGGTTCTAGGTTCTATGTTCTAAGTATGGACAGCCGGCATGGCTTTTTGCAGGGAAAGTCATGCCTTACAATTTTGATTAAATTTATGAGCAGCCAACCAAGGTAATTGATGAGGTGAGGGCAATGGATGTTATCTGCAATGACTTCAAGATCAAACATGGTGGGTTGATCAGAAAGATTAAGATGTTAATCAGAAAGATCCACAGTGTATTGGTGGTTTAGGTTCAGAATTGTACATAGAAGATAGAGACTAGTGGGCAATGGGACTTATTCTGGCCAGAAGCCTAGTGGTCTTCCATAGGGAAATGTACTAAAACTTCTGCTGTTTGTGATATATGCAAATGACTTGGTTTCAAGTTTTGGTTATCAGTATGTTGATTCCTAATCTTCGCTTTCCTTGTCCTTACAGCGAGAAGAGCCAATTATTCAGTTTAATTCAGGGACACTCACACTCTCCAGGAAAACAAAGCCTCAGATGCGAATGCCAGTTGTCTATCCTGTCCTTCAATGGGATGATATCAAATTTGAAGACATTATTGGTGAGGGGAATTTTGGACAGGTCTTGAAGGCTCGAATTAAAAAGAATGGGCACAAGATGAATGCTGCTATTAAGCGAATGAAAGGTAGGTACTATTAGTTTACTGAAGTAGACTGGGCCCTTTCCTTCATTCAATTAGGCATCTGTGATATATCGTGGACTTTCATTCTTGGTTCTGTAACTTATTATTAACTTATACATTCATAGAATGAGGCCAGTCCTAACATATCTTCTAACACATACCATACTCAGCAGCAGTAACATCTTAGCTCCTGTCTCTGAATCTTTCACATTATTGACCGTTGGTACTGACAGAAGACAAAACTTGAACCCTCTAGTTAAATCTGATTTTAATTTAATTGTAGGACCACATCAGCATTCTTTAGGGACATTTACAGCAAGGAAACAGGTCATGGCAGCCAACACATTTTTAGACTATTCCTTCCCTAAACCATTTTACTCCCTCCACATTCCCATCAGCTACAATACTCCCCAGATACTACCACTTAAGCTACCAAACCACAACTATTTTGGGATGTGGGTGGAAGCCAGACCATTTACAAGGAAAGTGTTCAAACCCCAAATGGCACTAGAGATCAGATCTGTTCTTAGATAAGGGGCCAAAACTGCTCACAGTTCTCCAAGTGCAATCTGACCAATTCCTTATAAAGCATCGGCAATACATCCTTGCTTTTATATTATAGTCCTCTTGAGATTAATGCTAACGTTGCATTTGCTTTACTTACTACCATCTAAACATGGAAGTTACCCTTTAGGAAATCCTGTAATAGGACTCCCAAATTCATTTGCACCTCCGATTTCTGGATTTGCTTCCCATTTAGAAAATAGTCTGCACCTTTATTCCTTCTATCAAAGTGCATGGCTAGACACTTTCCCAAACTTACTCCATCTGCAACTTTGCCCATTCTCTAATCTGTCCAAGTCCTTCTGCAGACTCCCCACTCCCTCAACACTACCTACCCTTCCACCTGTCTTTATATCATCTGCAAACTTGGCCACAAAGACTTCAATTCCATCACCCAGATCATTGACATATAATGTGAAAAGAAGCAGTCCCAGAACTGACCTTTGCAGAACATCACTAGTCGGGGGGAGCCAACCATAGAAGTTCCCCTTTTATTCCCACTCTTTGCCTCTTGCCAGCCAGCCAATCTTCTGTCCACCCTAGGATCCTTCCTGTTATACCATGGACTCTTATATGTTTAGCAAACTCATCTGCGGCAGCTTGTCAAAGACTTTCTGAAATTCTAAGTAAGCAACATTTATCAACTCTGTCTATCCTGCTTGTTGTTTCATCAAAAAATTCCAACAGATTTGCCAGGCAAGATTTCCCCTTAAGAAAGCCCTGCTGACTTCGGCCTATTTTATCATGTGCTTCCTAATACTTCAAAACCTTAATAATGGGCTCCAACCACTGAAGTCAGGCTAACTACCCTATAATTTTCTGCCTTTTGTCTCTGTCCCTTTTGATATTTGCAATCCTCCAGTCTCTGGAACCATTCCAGAAACTATTGATTCTTGAAGGTTCACTACTAATGTCTCTGCCATCTCTTCAACCACCTCTTTCAGAAACCTGGGTTGTAGTACTTCTAGTCCAAGTGACCTATCTAGCTTCAGAACTTTCAGCTTCCCAAGCACCTTCTCCTTAGTAATAGTGACTGCACTCACATCTACCCTCTGATACTCTTAAATTTATGGGGTACTGTTATGTGAAGAAGTTTTCCCTCATGTTCCCCTTAACTTTTCACCTTTCACATTTAATCCATGAACTCTAGTTGTAGTCCCATCCAACCTCAGTGGAAAAAGGCTGGTTGCATTTACCCTACCTATACCCCCCATAATTTTGTAACCTCTAGCAAATCCCTCATTTACTCTACCTATACCCCTCAATTTTGTAACCTCCAGCAAATTTCTCCTTAATCTTCTACATTCCAAGGAATACAGTCCTAACCTATTCAATATTCCTTATAACTCTGGTCTTCCAGTCCCAATAAAATCCTTGTAAATTTTCTCTGTACTCTTTCAACCTTATTTACATCTTTCCCATAAGTAGGTGACCAAAACTGCACATAACGCTCCAAATTAGACCTCACCAACATCTTATACAACTTAAACCAATGTGCAAAAAGCATACTTTATGACTCTATCTACCTGTGCTACTGCTTCCAATGAATTATGGATCTCAATTCTACCCTTTGTTCTATCACACTCCTCAGTGCCCTGTGTAAGACCTACCCTGGTTGGTTCTACCAAAGTGCAAGTCTTTGTACCTTTGTACCTATCTTTGTACTCACCTGTGCCTCATTGCCAAAGCCTCAGTTTTTAATGCAAGTGGTGCAGAATTTGTTAGTTATGTCCAGGAAAATTTACTCATGCAAAATGCAGCTTGTCTGACCAGAGATGGGTAACACTCAATGGCCACATAACAAGTGAGGTGGGGTAGGTGGCTGAAGAGTCAGCTGGGGAGAATTTTGGGACCAGTGACCGCATTTCAATTAGCATTAAAACAAATGATGAAAGTAGATAAAACTAGTTCACAAAGTTAATTTAAATGGCATTGGACAGAACCTAAACCTAAAACCTTAAACAGTTGATTGGGAGAGTTGTTTGGCAGGTAAAGAGATAAATGGCATGTGGAGGCTTCTAAAAGTGATATATTTTATATAATATAAGAATTCAGGACCAATATACTTCACTGAGAGTGAGGGGCAAGGCTAGCAACACGATGGAACCCTTCATTCATGAGAGATTTTGAGGCTTTGGTCAAGAAAAAGAAGGAGATATATTTCAGGACCAAGCAAGACCCTTAAGGAAAAATAAGGAATATATGAGAATATTCAAGACAGAAATCAGGTAGTGGATCCCAAGCATCAAATACTCTGTTTAAAAAAGAAATAGTCACATAAATCTCCCTTGAACTTCCCCCTTCTCACATTAAATTATAGCCTTCAGTATTTGACATTTCCACACTACCTAAGTCTCAGTCAAGTAACTAACTCCTCTATCCCATACATTTCCCTTGTCTGCTCCAATACTCAAGAGCTCTCCCATTCAGTGCAAAATTCCTACCTTTACCTTGATATGTTCTTCTAAAATGTCACACACCTGAATAAAATTGGTATTCCTTAGCTCACCCTACCCAGCCAATAAAGTTCCCAGTATTATTCTCGCTGCTTCTCTTCACTGTCTACAGCACCACCTGTATATAATCTGCAAATTTACTAATTGTTCCATGTATATTCTCAACCAAATCAATCACCTAAATGATAGGTAACAATGGGCCCAGCCCAGCCCCTGGAGCACATCACTAGTCACAGGTCACAGACCTCCAGAGTGAGAAACATTCTTCCACCATCACCCTCTGTTTCCTACAACCACCACCTTTGTATCTGGTTTCCGGGTTCTCCATGAGTGCTATGTGATTTAACTTGGCAGTGCAGCCTGCCACGTGACACCATATGAAAAGCCTCAATGAAATCCATATTTATTTCTTCTACCACTCTCCCCCATCAACTTCCTCAATACTTCATTAATAAACTCAACCAATTTCATAACGTAAGAACATTAGAAATAGGAGCAGGAGTGGGGCATCTGGCCCATCAAGTCTGCCCATCAATAAGATCATGGCTGATCAGTCTGTAAACTCAGCTCCATCTACCTGCCTTTTCCCCATAACCCTCAATTCCCTTACTATGTAAAAAAACCTTCTTAACTGTATCTTAAATATATTTAATGAAGAAGCCTCAACTGCTTTCCTAGGCAGAGAATTCCACAGATTCACCACTCTCTGGGAAAAACAGTTTCTCCTCTTCTCCTCTGAATCTTGAGGCAATGTCCCCGAGTTCTAGTCTCACCTACCAATGCATGAAGACATGCTGGCTGCCCTAACAAAATGTAAGTGTATCGGAATCAGAATGAGGTTCCCTGCAAATGCTTTCCAGTTTCTTATCTGCCATGGATGTTAGGATAACAAGTCTATATCACAAAGTTTATCATTATTGCTCTTCTTCTCTGAAGGCGCAACATTTGCTATCCTCCAGTCTTCCAGTACCTCACAAGAAGATATCTTGGCAGGGATCAAACAATTTCTTCCCTTGCATCCCTCAATATTCTTTGATTTGGACCTAAGATTTGTCTGCCTTTATACATCTTAATACATGCAACACTTCTTCTACTGTTATATGGATTGCTACCAAAATATATCCATAAACTTTGTCAGGTTTCCAAGACTTAACATGGTAAAAGCACAGGAGAAATTATCTTTGATAACTCTGCTCTTTTCTGATTCTGATCTGAGCCTCCTTTTTTTTGACCAAAGTTACAAATTCCATTAACATCGAGGGATCATAGCTCCTTGCAGCATTACCTTTTACTTTGACAGGAACATGTAGTCCTTGAACTCGTACTATCTTACTTTAAAAACCAACATACTTACTGGAAGCAAACACAAGGAAGTTCTTTTGTTCAGAAATGACCCAGCCCAATTAACTTTTGCAACCTCCTGTCTAATATTATCACACTCACATTACACATTTCAAAACTTGAGCCTGTGGACCAGTTCTGTCCCTTTCCATAACTATTTTAAAACTAAGGGAACTATAGTCTCTGGTTCCAAAGTGACCTCACTCTTTACTTTCCAGAAGCAGATCAAGCTTTGCCCCATCTCTGGTAGGGCCCTCTATATAATGCCTGAGGAAACTTTTCTGAACAGACTGAATAAATTCCACCCCACCTAGACCCTTAGCAGTTGCTCTATTGGTGCCCCCACAAAGCTGCTCACTACACCTATCACTGGTCATTCAGTGCCTCACAAACCTTCACCTGCTGCTCATGACTCATCCACTCAACAACTACTCAGACCTCTGTTCATTATCTCCTCACTTCAGTCATCCCTGATACTCCATTCTTCAACCCCTCATGAACCAGATTACAACTCTTTGCCCCTGTGATCACTATACCCTCACTTCCCCCTTATCCCTGCATTCACTTCCCCTCTCACTGATCCCCTTAACAATGGTCCAGCTACTCATCCCTCTAAAACCTTGTCAGTGCCCTCTCATTAATCCTTTCAACTGACCCCACTTATCCCACTCTTTACTCACGGCCTAGCACAATTATTGTGAATTTTATACAGTGAAGAAATCACACACAACCCCAGTACACAGCAGTGCCATACATTGACAGACCATACCAAGTCTGTGTTTTACATAGAACATCATCGCAAAACAGACCTTTGGCACACAATGTTTGCACTGCCTGTGATACCAGTCTATCTTCCTGCAAACATCCATATCTCTCTATAAGCATGGTGATTCAATTTTAATCTTGATATTTTTCATTCTTGGAAAAAGACTTTATCTACCCTCTCTATGCCTCTCATAATTTTAGGTACTTCTGTTGGGTCACCCTCAACCTCCTACATACTAGCAAAAACAATCCAAGTTTGTCTGACCTCTTCTTGTATTTACTACTCAAGAGAAGCCTATTTAAAGTTTAATCCAGCTGCAACATACCTTGCCAACTTTATACTCACCATGTTTTTCTTTCCCACTGTTTCCACTAGATTCTCTGTACATTAATATTCCCAAAGATCCTGCCATTTACTATCTCTTGCATTTGACCTTCCAAAAATGCATCACCTCACTCTTGTTCAGATTAAATCTATTTGCCATTTTTCCATCCAAATTTAATATCCTGCTGTATCCTTTGAAAACCTTCCTCACTCCACCAGTGTTTGTGTCATCTGAAAATCAGACCAAGTATATTTTTGTCCAAATCACTCTTATCTGTCACAAACAACAGAAGTCCCAACAATAATCCATGGCCCTGCCCTTATCAATCATCTTCAAAAAACTCAATCAAGTGAGGTATGACCTTTCCCTCATAAATCCATGCTTTTCTAAATGTCACTAAGAATTTTCTCCAGAAATTTCCCTTATTTCATTGGCATATAATTTGCTGGATCAGCCCATTTGCTCTTGGTTAAGGAAAAATGTTGGCTACTCTCCAGTCTCTGGGACCATACTTGCAGCTAAAGATCATACTCAGCCAAGGCCGCAGTAATTTCAACTCCTTTAATATTGTGGGATAGATCCCTTCAAGGACTGGGGACTTATCCATCATAATGTTCTTCAAAGGACATGACACCTTTTCCTTCTTAGTATCAACATAACTAAAATGTCATTTATGTACTTCCCCCTGAACTCACTGTAATATATGCCCTTCTTAGCAAATGCAGATGCCAAGTACTTATTTAGTACCTCACCCATTTCCTCTACTTCCTGGCATTAGTTTCCTCCTTTGTATTTTGAATAGATTTATTGTTTCCTTAGCTACCCATTTGATTTTACAATTTGTATAAAATGCCTAAGAATTTTCCTTAATCCTGCTTACTAAGGACATTTCACAAACCCCTTTCAGCTCTCCTTGTTCCTTGTATAAATTCTTTCTTGCTTCCTCCCTATTCCTAAAGTACCTTGACTGAATTCAAATTCAACAACCTTACTTTTACTCTTCTATTAAACTCACAACATCTCTTGTCATCCAAGGTTATTAATCCTTGCCAACCTTTTCTTTCCTCTTCACAGGAACATGCTGGTCTTGAATTCTAACTAGCTGGCCTTTAAAAGAGTTCCACATATCAGATGTGGATTTACTCAATAACTCAGTCCACTGCTCCTAGCTCTTGTCTACTACTAATGCAATCACCCAATTTACCATTTTCCATGGGGTCTAGGGAGAAAGTGACAGGGTCTTTTACAAACATGTTAATCCACCTTTCCACTCCTCCATCTAAGTCATGGCAATCAAGGAACTTGAATAGAGGAGTGATGGTGAATGAGAAACATAATTTTATTTGACATGCAGAATTGTCAATAGTTTAGGTAATATGTTACCAAAACAATGCTTTTAAAAAGGAATTAAAATTCAAGATTAGTTGACACACTACTGTAACCTGTACCTACAGTATCTGCTGGTCGTGGCCGATATTGGTAACTTTTAGAAAGATCTAAAGCTATACAAAAAGATAACGACATAGAACATCAAACAACACAGAGCATACACTTTGACCCACGATGCCTACGTTGAACATGATGCCACATTAAACTAAACCAATCTACCTGGACATGATCTATATCATTACCCTCCCTTAATATTCATGTGGTTATTTAAGTTCATCTTTAATGAAAACTGTCTTGTATGCTTCCATCACCACCACCTCTGCCCACCTCTGTAAGAAGAAAAAAAATGCACACCTCCTTTGAACTTCCTCTCCCTCAATTTACAGATATGACCTTCAGTGTTTGACATTTACACCCTGAGAAAAAGAGTCTGTCTACCCTATCTATGCCTCTCGTAATTTTATGTGCTTATATCACATCTCCCCTCAGTTTGGAATACTCCAAAGAAAATAATCCCAATGTGTCCAACGTCTCCCTGTAACTAATATACTCTAATCCAGGCAGCAAGCTTTCTTGAAAGTGATCTGCCCAGCTTTCCTGTGCTCCTTTTAAGCACATTGGAGCCCCACTATCCTCACTCCCTTTAAACTCACCAGCATCATTGGCACCATTTCCTGTACTCCTATCAAACTCACTCAGGTGCCTTCTCCTTCACCCGCTTGAAACTCACAGGGCCTCTGTTTCCATGACATATTTAAAATTGCCAGTGCATCTTTTCTTGAATTCCCTTCGAAGTGTTTCCTGGGCTGCCTTTAATTTCATCTAGTTCATTGGAAAAATCTTTATGCTACTGTGTAACTTCTAATAAAAGTAAAATGAATGTGTTGGAAAAAGGCTCTAAAGGTAATCTGGGAAGTTATAGGCCGGTAAGTTTGATGTCGCTAGTAGGTAAATTATTGGAAGGAGTACTAAGAGAGAGGATCTACAAATATTTGGATAGACAGGGACTTATTAGGGAGAGTCAACATGGCTTTGTGCGTGGTAGGTCATGTTTAACAAATCTATTAGAGTTTTTCAAGGAGGTTACCAGGAAAGTGGATGAAGGGAAGGCAGCGGATGTTGTATACATGGACTTCAGTAAGGCCTTTGACAAGGTCCTGCATGGGAGATTAGTTAGGAAGATTCAGTCGCTAGGTATACATGGTGAGGTAGTAAATTGGATTAGACATTGGCTCAATGGGAGAAGTCAGAGAGAGGTAGTGGAGGATTGCTTCTCTGAGTGGAAGCCTGTGACTAGTGGTGTGCCACGGGGATCAGTGCTGGGTCCATTGTTATTTGTCATCTATATCATTGATCTGGATGATAATGTCGCAAATTGGATCAGCAAATTTGCTGATGATGTAGTGGACAGTGAGGAAGGTTTTCAAAGCTTGCAGAGGGATTTGGACCAGCTGGAAAAATGGGCGAAAAATGGCAGATGGAGTTTAATGCAGACAAGTGTGAGGTGTTGCACTTTGGAAGGAAAAACCAAGATAGAAACATACAAGGTAAGTGGTAGGGCACTGAGGAGTGCAGTGGAACAGAGGGATCTGGGAATACAGATACAAAATTCCCTAAAACTGGAGTCACAGGTAGATAGAGTAGTAAAGAGAGCTTTTGGTACATTGGCCTTTATAAATCAAAGTATTGAGTATAAGAGTTGGAATGGTGAGGTTGTATAAGACATTGGTGAGGCGGAATTTGGAGTATTGTGTGCAGTTTTGGTCACCAAATTACAGGAAGGATATTAATAAGGTTGAAAGCATGCAGAGGAGGTTTACAAGGATGTTGCCAGGACTTGAGAAACTGAGTTACAGAGAAAGGTTGACTAGGTTAGGACTTTATTCCCTGAAGCGTAGAAGAATGAGGGGAGATTTGATAGAGGTGTATAAAATTATGATGGGTATAGATAGAGTGAATGCAAGCAGGCTTTTTCCACTGAGGCTAGGGGAGAAAAAAACCAGAGAACATGGGTTAAGGGTGAAGGGGGGAAAGTTTAAAGGGAACATTAGGGGTGCTTCTTCTCACAGAGAGTGGTGGGAGTGTGGAATGAGCTACCAGATGAAGTGGTAAATGTGGGCTCACTTTTAACATTTAAGAAAAACTTGGACAGGTACATGGATGAGAGGTGTATGGAGGGATATGGGCCAGGTGAAGGTCAGTGAGACTGGGCAGAAAAATGGTTTGGCACAGCCAAGAAGGGCCAAAGGGCCTGTTTCTGTCCTGTAATGTTCTATGGTTCTATGGATATTAGTTGGGATTATAATCCCCTGTATGGATTCATGATGGTAAGTGGTGTTGGAGCAGAAACTGCTGCAACTTTCACTGCAGTTTTATGGCCAGTGATGAATGCAGTGTGAGTACAATAAGCCACAAGATCCAGATCAGATAAATAGCCAGAGTCCGCAAAGTTGCAACAAATTTTATCAAGACCAAAGCCAAAGTTAGTTTATTTCAAAACCTGTAATATTATCCCAAACACTACCAAGCATCTAATAGTCAATTACAGCAATCTAGGAAAGCCAAAGCCTGCCGCTACAGGAAATGTGAAATCAAAACAGGATATGTTGGAAACCTGCAGCAGGGGATGACATACAGCAGAAATGGCCACAGACAGAGAAAGTGAGATCATTTGCCCTTGAGCCTATTGCTACAACTTGTCCAGGCGGAAGCTGAGAGGGGCACCCAGTCCACTTTTGGTTCCTCCACTGTGGAGGAGACCACATTCTGAACACTAAATGCTGCACACTAGATAGGAAGAAGTGGAAAGTCTGGGTCCTTGGATGATGGAAAGTGAAGAAGCAAAAGGACTGGCATTTTACCTCCTGCCTTAAGACTTGATGAAAATGGAAGATTACAAAAATGGAAATTATGAAGGATAGTCTGTTGAATAAGAGACTGCGGAACTGGAATGCAAGGAACAAAGTAACTGCCTCTCCCCCTGTCTAGGAGGAGAGGCATTCAGAGCATAGGCATAGGAAATTCGTGGGAAGCTGTCAGATGGAAGGTTGAACAGTATATTGGCAAGTGGAATTTAATCCTGGCAATTGCATCATGATACATTTTGGGAAGTCAGATAAGAGTAAGATATAAACAGTAAATGGTAAAGCACAAAGAAATGCTGATAAATAGTGAAACTTGTGGGTACAAGTCCATAGTTCCCCATAGGACATGTGTGGAATGCCTGCCTTCAAAGTCTGACATGTAGAACAGTTAGGACGTTATGGTTATGATGTAGGTTTTTGCGAATAAAACAGCAGAGACATTTTATGTTTAAGGAAAAACCGCAGCAACTCAATTATTGAATGCCAAAAACAGAACACAAAGCATGCTAAAAGTCCTTTCCTTAATTACATCATCACATCAAACCACCCTCTTAAAGTGAAATCCCACTGTTATGTCGGTGGTTGTGAATCATGTACATTTCCACCAATTATGTTACCCTACACAAGCCCCCTCCCCTGCCAGAATTCACTAAACCAGCACCGTGAGCCTGTCTGGAACTCAGACAAGCTGCCTGGCTTGAGTCCCATGCTCCAGAGTGGAGGAGTTGCAGGCAACTCTGGCTCATCCAGAGGTGCATTGACACACTCGTGGTCATGTCATGTCATGACAGCAGGTGCTTGCTGGGCTGGTTTAAGGCTATCTACCAAAATATATTCAGGTTCACCCCTCTTATCTATGATAAAAGTCTTTTCCCAAATTTCAAAATGCGAAACGGGCCATTCTAAGGGGATGTTGGTGTGCATCATGGTGGACAAAAATAAATGAGGTGGAATGTAGGTCAACAAAGAGCCAAAGAGTGCTGCAGGCCATGATGGTAGGTAGGGATAGGTGAAAAGGAATTGAACTTACTGAGGAGAGTGGAATGCTGTTGGGAGGCTGACCAGGCAGTCGTGGAGTCAGGAATGAAATCACTGGCAGTCGTAACAGCTGTCTGTATATCAACTCAGCTGTGGACAAAAGCAGGTCCTCTTTTGGAGCTGTTCTGAGCCCCAGCACGACCCATGGGAGATAATCATGAGTCAGGGAAGCCCTCAAAGCAGCCTTTAAGGAGCGGTGAAACTGTTTACATAGGTCGTTGGACTGTGGGTGATACACCTTGGCCTACCGGTTCTGCTGAGGTTCTGGGCCACTGCAGACCAGAGGCCTGATTGATCTGGGGACAGCAGTCGGAGGAAATACCAGATGTGGTGCCACACTGAGCAACCCAGATGCTGGTGAACGCCTGAGCCATGTCTGCGGCCATCGTCGAAGCTCGGGGGATGACTTCTGGCCATCTGGTGGTACAGTCCACCATGGTAAGGAGATGCATGAAACCTCAGGAAGAGAGAAGGTCCACATTGACATGGTCAGATTGTAGCTCAGAGACCTCAAAAGGAGCCAGTGGCGCCTGGACAAGTCAGTTATATTTTACCCGCTGGCATTCCACATAGGCTGCTCTTTAATCATGCATGGCCTTTCTGAGGCAGCGCAACACATGCTTTAGTGCAACCAGTTTCTGTGAGGCCTTCCAGCCCTGAGGTGGTGAGATGCCTTGTATGGAGTTGTCTTGTGTGTGTGATCTTGTGTGTAAGTTAAAACTGTCTGCCTCCACTATGGGGTGGGGGCAACCAGTTGAGATTTTGCACAGGAGAGAAACCCCAGCTTTCCCAAATTTAACGTCAGCCACTCGCAGGCCTGTGACTGCTGTTCTGTAAGCCTGAACCACTGGGTCAGCAGCTTGGTCAGCTGCCATGACCGCCTAGTCAACCCTTATGTGCATGGGCCTCGACGGCTGGCCACGAGAGGCAATCAGTCACAGCATTATTTTCCCCCTTGATATGTTGTATATCAATTGTGAACTCAGATACATAGGCCAGGTGGTATTGCTGTCTTGCCATCGCAAGAAATTTTGGCCATCGTATGCACAAGGAGTTTGTGGTCAATGAACGCTATGAAATGGTGAATCTCTAGAAGGAAATGAAAATGGCAGGCAACCGGCCGGAGATCGTGAAACTCGCAGTCAAACATGCTGTACTTCTTTATGGTGGGACAGAAGAAGGGGAGCGGCTGCCACATGTTTCTGACCAGCTAGTCGTGCATACACCCACAGGATAATCTGAGGCGTCAGTACTAATGGAGTGAGTATGCCAGTAGGGTCCACATTAGAAAGAGCTCATTTAGTATAATCAAATGCCCTGGTCATGTCCGCTGACTAGCCAAGCACTTAATTAGGGGTTTTGCCTTTAAGCGCACTATACAAAGGGAAAGTAAATTCAGCACCATGCCAGATCTCCTGTAATTTTTTTTTGTGGTGTGGGATGGTGGGAAATCCATAATAGCAGCTACTTTTGATGGGAGGAGTTTCACACCTTCTGTGGAGATATGATGGCCAAGAAAGTCAATGGTTGGCAACCCAGACTGGCATTTAGCAGGGTTAAAGATCAACCCGTGTTGGCTTAAGCACTCGAAAAGTGTACAGAGATGAGATACATTCAGATTTGGATGCACTGGTGACAAGTATGTCATCCAGGTAAATAAAAATGAAATTTAAGTCTTTTAATAGAGAGTCCATCAGCTGTTAGAAAGTCTGTGCTGCATTTTTCCGTCCAAACAGCATGCTTAGAAACTCAAAGACGCTAAACAGGGTAATCACAGCCATTTGGGAGTGTCCTCCAAGCACACTGACACCTGATGGTAGCCACTAACTAGACTGACTTTGGAAAAAAATTAAGTTTACAGCTAAATGTGGTGCAAAGTCCTAGATGTGTGGGATCAGTGTATCAGGGCTGATCTCATTAAGATGTTGGTAATTGCCACATGGGCGGTAACCACCATAGGACTTGGGGACCATATGGAGGTATGAGGCACAGGGGTACAAAACCAAGTTTTTCTATGTTGACAAACTCAGCCTTCACTGTTGCCAGGTTTTTTTGGGTCATGTACTGGCTGGCGGGCCAGTTGTAGAAGTGTAGTGCTCAACCCCTTGACCAGCCTCTCGAAGCATTTGCTTATTATTGAGGTGAGTGCGACAGGACGCCAGTCATTCAGGCATGTTACTTTGGTCGTTTTTGGTACAGGGACAATGGTGGATGTTTTGAAGCAGGAGGGCACTCTACACCGGGAGAGGAAGAGATTAAAAATGTCTGTAAACACATCTGCCAGTTGTGCTGCACACATCCAGAGTACTCGCCCTGGGACGCTGTTCGGTCCTGCAGCCTTGCAACTGTCCACTCATTGGAAACATCTGCGTACCTCAGCCTCAGAGATGACCAGGTTGCAGGTTGTAGCGAAGGCTTTCCTCAGAGGCTCAGAGCTAGTGACATCGAACTGAGCGTAAAAATGATTGAGCTCATCTGGGAGAGAGGCCCCAATGTTGGTGGCACCACAACGTTTGGCTTTGAAATTCCCCCATAGTATACAGTCCTTGCCACAAGTCACATGTGCTATTCATTGTGAATCTTGACTCAGTTTTGTTGCCATATTGTTGTTTCCAGCCCTGATAGCTTTGTGAAGATCATAGCTGCTTTCTTGAGCTTTAGCTGATCACCTGCGATGTAAGCTCGATGTGATGTGGTAAGTGCTGCTCGCGTGGAACTATTGATCCAGGGTTTCTGATTCGGGAAGACGTTGACCGACTTCTGGGGGACAACATCGTTGATGCAGTTCCAGAGAAGCCCGCGACTCCATCGGTGAACTTGGAGACATCCTCATCATGGAAGATGTTCCAGTCACGTCATTGAAGCAGTCCTGTAGCATGGAGGCCGATTGGTCGGACCAACAGTGGACGGTTTTAACTATGGCTGCCTCTTGTTTCAGCTTCTGCCTGTGCGCCAGCAAAAGCAGGATCGAAGAGTGATCTGATTTTCCAAAAGCTGGGCGAAGGGGAGCTTAATAAGCATTGTGAAAGGGAGTGTCATAGTGGTCAAGTGTGTTATCTCCACGAGTGCTCACCTGGATGTGCTGACAAAACTTCGGAGACTTTCGTCAGCGATGCTCAATTAAAGACACTGGCAATGATGAAGGCAGCCTCTGGGTGTGCAGTCTCCAGCATGTTGACGGTCTTGTACAGTTCCTCGAGAGCCAGGTCAGTATCAGCCTGCAGCGGAATATACAGCGGAATGATAAAGGCCGTGAACTCCCTAGGCAGCCAGTAGGGTCTGCACGGCAGCACCAGGACTCCAGGTCCGGGGAACAAAAGGATTTGAGTGCCTGCACATTCTGGGGGTCGCACAAGCCTTGTTAACCATGAAGCATACCCTTCCTCTTCCCAGTGAGGTTTTTCAACCTGTCTGCCCAGAACAAGGAGAACCCAGAGGGCTCGCTGGCGTGATCCGTTTTCTCCTCCGTCAACCAGGTCTCCATGAAGCACAGAACATTGCATTCCTTTGTTTCCCGCTGATCGGAGATTCTGGCTCTCAGTTCGCAAACCAGGTTATCCAGGGAGTGAACGTTAGCCAGGAGTATGCTAGGGAGCGGCAGTCGATTTGCACGCCATTTCAGCCTCACCAGGACTTTGGCCTTTCTCCCTCACCTCCAGCGCTTCTTCTGAGGTGGTGGCAGTGTAAGAGATGAGTCTCCCATGGATCACACAAGCAGGGGATCCCAATGTAGGAAAAGCAGCACATAGTGAGTAAATGCCATCGTTCCAATGTTCAGAAGGGTCAGTCTATAGTATCTGATGAGACTATCAGCTACTTGAACAGAAAATGCTAAGAAAATCATAACAATTAGTAGTATACTGTAGATTTGGAACGAAGCTCGCCAACACGGCCACCGTACACAGCGCCATATTGAATCACATACAGCTAGAGGAGTGGTCCCCAGCCTGTTTAATGCCGTGGAGCCTTACCATTAACCAAGGGGTCTGTGGACCCCAGGTTGGGAACCCCTGATCTAGGGCAGGAAGATACCAAGGATCACTCCAGGATAAAGCTAGGAACTTATGCTTGTAGGTATTTTCAGGGTACTTGGAGACTAAGGATAAAATAAGTCAAAGTCAGCATGGTTTCTGTAGAAAAATCTTGCCTGACAAATCCATGAGAGTTCTTCGAGGAAGTAACAAGCAGGGTGGTCAAAGCAGAGGCAGGGATGCCATTTACCTGGATTTTCAGAAGGTATTTGATAAGTTGCAACACATGAAGCTGCTTAACAAGATAAAATCCTACGATGTTACAGGAAAGATACCAGCATAGATAGTGGAGTGGCTGACAGCCAGGAGGCAGTGAGAGGGAATAAAAGGGGCCTTTTCTGGTTGGCTGCTGGTGACTAGTGGTGTTCTTCAGGGGTCAGTATTGGGACCACTACCTTTCACATTGTTTGTCAATGATTTGTGATGATACAAAGATGGGTGGAGGGGTAGGTAGTGCTAAGGAAGCAATGTGATTGCAGCAGGACTTAAACAAATTGGAAGAATGGGCAAAAAGGTGGCAGATGGAATACAGTGTTGATAAAAGGAACAATAATATGGACTATTATCGAAATGGGAGGAAGGTTCAAACATCAGAGGTGCAGGGGGGACTTGGGATTTCTCGTACAAGACTCCCAAAAGGTTCATTTACAGGTTGAGTCTGTGGTAAAGAAGGCAAATGCAATGTTGGTATTTATTTCAGGGGAATGGAATATAAAAGCAAGGAGATAATGCTGAGGCTTTATAAGACACCAGACAGGCTGCACATAGGCTCCATATCTCAAAAAGGATGAATTGTCATTGGAGAGAGTACAGACGAAGTTCATGAGGGTGATTCTGGGAATGAAGGGGTTAACATATGAGGAGTGTTTGGCATCTTTGGGCCTAACTCACTAGAATTTAGAAGAATGCAGGTGGATCTCATTGAATGTTGAAATGTCCAGCTAAGGTAGATGTGGAGAGGATGTAACATATGATGTGGGTATCCAGAACTAGAGGAAATAGCCTCAGAATTGAGGGGTGACCTTTTAGAATAGTGGAGGAATTTTTTTAGCCACAGAGTGGTGAATCTGTGGAATGCTTTGCCACAGACTGCAGTGAAGGCCAAGTCCATGGGTGCATTTAAGGCGGAAGTTGATAGCTTCCTGATTGTTTAGGGCATCCAAATATATGGTGAGAAGGCAGGTGTATGGGGTTGAGAGGGATTGGGGATCAGCCATCATGGGATGGCAGAGCAGATGATGGGCTGAATGGCCTAATTCCATTCCTATGTCTTATAATTTTATGTACTTGGAGGCAGAGGGAGTGGGCAAGGCTCTTAATGAGTTTCAATTATACTGAGCCTAAGAAAAACATGGTAACCTGCCTCAATGAGGTGGGTTTCTGGATATCGTACTTCTTGTATCTGGCTTGCCCACCACACCTGGATGCCACTGATCTGGTCCTCTCTTGGATCATTCAGGACTTTGGGTTGGGGAAGACTCTGAATGCCTCTGTGGGGACACAATCATCTACAACTGTTTTTATAAAGTCCATGACAACTGTGGGGTATTTGTCAGATCCTCTGGTGAGTCCTTGAACACGGGCAAGTCAACTGAATCGAAGAAATCCCGTCGTTGCTCCTCTGCCTCCCGCGACCACCTTTTTTGTTGTCCTTATCTCTGGAGGGTTGCTCTTTAACCTCTGCCTGCATGCAGATAGCAGCAGGACAGCAAGTGATCAGATTTCCCAAAATACTGTTACATACCCTGTAACCAGGTTTACAGACCAGCAGAAATAGAAGAATCTGTTGGAGTCTGGTGGGAATATACATATAAAACAGGCTAGCAATAATAAACATAAAAGTGTAGGAATAATAATCAACAATAATAAACAAGCTCTATCAATGTCTAGGGGTAAATGAATTGTCATAAGAGAATATAGAGTTCAGTTCAGTTCATGTGTGCTGAAGTATTTGCGGTTGTTGTATTGTAATTCATTGGGGAGAGAGAGAGAGAGAGAGTGAGCAAGAGATTGAGCAGCTGCAGCCAGCAAACCTTCTGTTGTATTCTGATTCCGCCGTACCGTTGTGGTCATTTGATTATGATCCTCCGTTCTCGGCTTGACTGTTCTTCTGTGGTGGACTCGTCACTCTGACATGAGTGGACACACACACGAGTCCCCACCAGCCCTGCCGTCACACTGTGAGCTTTATTGACCGATCTCCTGATTCGGTCCTCGAAGCCCCCACCTTCCTGTGGGTGCAAAACACTCAGTCAGTGTCCACTGGTGTGTCTGAGGGGTGTCTCCCCAGACCTGTCTTTTATCCCCACTGACGGGATATCAGCCATCCATCAACTCAAAATGACCATGTCCATCAAATCAGGCCATTCCTGCTGTCTCCTTAGGTATGTTAACGAGCAAAGTAACGTCCTTGTAGCGAAAGGTAAACAATCCAGGAAGAAGCCATAATACATATCAACTGTCTCTCTCTCTCTTATCTGTAGTAGGTCTCTCTCTCCCTTATCTGTAGTAGATGCCTTTACCTCTGTTCTGCATCTCTCTCTCTCTCTCTCTCATTAGCAGCATAGTTCTCGGGGTGGGGGGGGGAAGGGTAGCTCTGGACCCCATTTCCATCTGGTTTGTTCAGCACACATAACACCCCCATCCATCAAGGAATTTTCACCAGGGTGAAAATTAACTAGTAAAGCACACTACGGAGTCTAGTTTAATACAGAAGTGGTCATTGACTACAAGAATAATACAGATATACTTTCAAATTAACACTTGGATAAACAATCAGCAATTACGTTGTCATTCCCCTTTACATGTTGTATTTTAATATCGAATTCTTGCAACAGCAGACTCCAACTTAATAACCAGCTATTTTTATTCTTCATGTTAGCCAAAAATACCAAGGGGTTGTGATCAGTATAAACAAATAATGGTCTCTGTGCTGAACAAATGTAGACCTCAAAATGCTGTACCACCAGGATAAGTGCCAGCAATTCTTTCTCCACAGTGGAGTAATTTCTCTGGTGCACATTGAACTTTCATGAGAAATACGCCACTGGGTGTTCAATTTCATCCCCAGCTTTCTATAGCAGGACTGTCCCTGCAGCCTCGTCACTTGCATCGGTTGCCAGGGAGAAAGGTTTTGAAAAGTCAGGTGCTTTTAACACAGGGTGGTAACACAGTATGGTTTTCAACTTTTCAAAGGCTTCCTGGCAAGGATTGCTCCACACAAACTTTTCATCCTTCTGCAGGAGCTTTGTAAGCAGGAGGGCAATATCTGCAAAGTTCTTACAAAATTTCTGATAGTACCCCACCATTCCCAAAAAGCTTCTCAGTGCCCTCTTATCAGTTGAGACGGGAACCTCAGAAATAGCCTGTACTTTAGTCTGCACAGGAGCCAGCTGCCCTTGTCCTACCACATACCCCAGGTACGTGATCGTGGCATGGCCGAATTCACTCTTTGCAAGGTTCACTGTGAGATTGGCTGCAGAAATTCGTTTAAAGTCTTTCCACAGCCTCAATGTGCTCGTCCCATGTATCACTCCGAACCACTACATTGTCAATGTATGCCTTTGTGTTCGTTAACCCTTTCTTCACTGAACCAAGTCCATCTGACCCAAAAGGACTGCATTCCTTTTTACCCAAATCAGACACCTCAGACTTTTCCTGAGTCTCCACACAAGGATCAGTACCCTGTGCATCCACAGGTACTTCAACAACCTGAACACAGGCCAACAGGACATCTGCCTCTCCTAGGCTTTCAACACCAGTCCCAGTTTCAAATTCTAAGTTCCCCTGATCCTCGCAGTTACTCTCTGGGTAACTCCCCTTTGGAGTAAACTCAACCTTGCAGGTTAAAACAATCTTTTCTGCTAACGCAGCAGACTCCCTCAAGGTAGCGGCATCCTTTTCATCTAGGACTGCCCTAATATCATCGGGAACACACATAAATTCTTCAACTACAACCAGCTCTTTCAAGCTACATAAGTGATCAGTGTCCAACCTTGGACCTTCTAGCTGCCCCATCTGTTTCTCATCTTGGCTCTGTGCCTCCATAAACTCCTTCCTCACTCCAAAATGTCCACCTAGGGGTATCTTATGGGCAAGGTTCAAAATTCCGTCCCTTGACACCACTAAATCTGCTTCGTCTCCCTTACTTTCCTTAGCTCCACTATCCTTTTTCTCCTCATCTGGTAACCCCTTTTGATACAAGGTCAGTAAAAACGTCTCTGCTAGATCAACACTGGACTCATTTAAACTGGCTCCTGTCTCAGCCACCTTTCTAGACATGCTGCGGGATATTGCGCATGCGGGATAAATCTTGGAATCTATAGGCAGGTCCTTAGCACTCACAGGCTTGCTTGTCAGCTTCACTGCTGAATACACATCCCCAGTATCACTCCAGATCCGCACTGGAACTGGGGTTTCTCCTTCCTTCACAGATACCGTCCCTTCCAAAATAAACTTCTCACGCCCGCCTCAGGCTCTATCTAACCTCGCCTTCCTCATCGGTCTGTTGACCGGCTCAATGCAACAAGTTGGAGTTACTGTCTTTCCCTTTCCTGTCTCCTTCTTTGGAGCAAAGCACTTAGATGCTATGTGGCCAGCTTTCCCACACGTATAATATGTTAAGCTGGGAACCTTCTTGCCAGCCTGTTTTTCCTCCTCCTTGCCTTTTCCGCTAGTTCCTGGCTTATTCTCTGCCTTAGCTGGTGGGCTTTCTCTACCGTCCCTACTGCCCCTCTGATAGCTCTTATTTGGGGGAAACTTTGTCTTGTGGGTTAAGGCATACTCATCTGCTAACTTGGCAGTCGCAGACAGAGTCTCTGTCTCCTTCTCGTCCAAGTACGTCTTCATACCTTCAGGGACACTACTTTTAAATTGCTCGGTGAGCATCAGCTGGTGCAGCCTATCAAAATTTCCATTGACCCCTTTTGAGGCACACCACTGATCCCAATACATTTGCATCTCATGGGCAAACTCTAAATCCGTGCGGTCCCACGGCCTCCTCAAATTCCGGAACTTCTGCCGGTATGTCTCTGGAACCAATTCATAATTCCTTAGTATAGCCCTTTTCACTTCATCATAATCTTTAGACTCATCCCTAGACAATGCCGAATACACTTGCTGGGCCTTCCCCTTAAGTACACTCTGTAACAGAACAGCCCATTTCTCCTTAGGCCAGTTCTGATACAAAGCAACTTTCTCAAAATGGAGCAAGTACCTATCGACATCCATCTCCCCAAATGGGGGTACCAACTTAATCTCCTGACCAATCCTGAACCCCTTGTTTGGGTCTACTGCCTGGCCCCTTCCCTGTGATGCCTTTAACTTCTCCATTTCCAGCTCAAATTGCCTCTCTTCTTATTCCTTCTCGGCCTCCAGCTCCAGCTTCCTTACTCGAAGCTCATGCTCCCTCTTCTCCTTTTTCTCTCTCTTGGCCTCCAGCTGCCTTATCCGGAGCTAATGCTCTCTCTTCTTTTCCTCCTCAGCCAACCGTAATTTTTCCATCTGTAACTGAAGCTCACTCTCGGTTGGTTTCCTCTCAGGGAACAGTTCCAATGCCCCCGCCAGGAACACACCTTGAGATACATAATACACAGCTATCGTCCTCTGTATCTCCAACTTTCTCATCGCCGGTTTCACCGATGAGAGATTCAATTGTCTCACAATACTCAACAATTCTACCTTTCTGGCATCCTCTAATGCCCCCATAGTTGTTTCTTTAAAAAAATTGTCAATCTCCATCTCTGCCAGTTTCTCATCTGGTTATTCACACAACCAGATCAGATAAGGGACTTCTATCCCGATTCATTGGCCCCCCAATTTATAAACATATCCCAGACGAGCCCCCAATTTGTTATGTACCTCGTAACTGGGTCTGCAGACCAGCAGAAATAGAAGAATCCATTGGAGTCTGGTGGTACCAAAAACTAAAAGTGTTTATTAGTAAACTACACAATACAGTATCAAAAATACAAATATACATATAAAACAGATTAGCAATAATAAACATAGAAGTGTAGGAATAATAATCAACAATAATAAACAAGCTCTATCAATGTCTAGGGGTAAATGAATTGTCATAAGAGAATATAGAGTTCAGTTCAGTTCATGTGTGCTGAAGTAGTTGCGGTTGTTGTATTGTAATTTGTTGGGGAGAGAGAGAGAGAGTGAGCAAGAGATTGAGCAGCTGCAGCCAGCAAACCTTCTGTTGTATTCTGATTCCGCTGTACCGTTGTGGTCATTTGATTATGATCCTCCATTCTCAGCTAGACCGTTCTTCTGTGGTGGACTCATCACTCTGACATGAGTGGACACACACACAAGTCCCCACCAGCCCTGCCGTCACACTGTTAGCTTTATTGACCGATCTCCTGATTCGGTCCTCCAAGCCCTCACCTTCCTGTGGGTGCACAACACTCAGTCAGTGTCCACTAGTGTGTCTGAGGGGTGTCTCCCTAGACCTGTCTTTTATCCCCACTGACAGGATATCAGCCATCCATCAACTCAAAATGACCATGTCCATCAAATCAGGCCATTCCTGCTGTCTCCTTAGGTATGTTAACGAGCAAAGTAACGTCCTTGTAGTGAAAGGTAAACAATCCAGGAAGAAGCCATAATACATAAATCAACTGTCTCTCTCTCTCTCTCTTATCTGTAGTAGGTCTCTCTCTCCCTTATCTGTAGTAGATGCCTTTACCTCTGTTCTGCATCTCTCTCTCTCTCTCATTAGCAGCATAGTTCTCGGGGTGGGGGGGAAGGGTAGCTCTGGACCCCATTTCCATCTTGTTTGTTCAGCACACATAACAATACGCTCTAGGCATGGAACGGCAGGCATTTCTAATCACAATATAGCAGTGGTCCAATGTGTTGGCACTCCTGTTGATGACATTGTAATTGGACAGATATTTCTTCAAATAAGCTTGACTGAAGTCAATGATAATGATTGGAAAGGCAAAGGGGTAGGCCATTTCTTGTTTGCTGATGGCAGTACTCAGTATCTTGAGTACCTGCTTAACGTCAGCTGTATGTAAACTGCTGTTAGGATCACAGCAGAGAACTCTCTTGTTAAGTAAAATAGTCAGCCCTAATCATTAGATGTTCCAGGTTGGGGGAACAAGACTATGTCAGACATCCCACCTCTCCTGGAAGTTCCGGGAGTCTCCCGCATATTGATAGCGGCTCCCTGATGCCCGCAAGTTATATACAATATCCCAGAGATGGATTTTTTTTGAGAGGGAGAAGAAAAGGAAGAGGAAGAGTGAGAGCTAGAAGGAGCATCCTGTTTGGTCTCCCTTCAGGCTAGGTAGACCAATCAGTTTTCTCTGTGGGCGGGCTTTATAATCGACCTCAAAAATAATGACAGTGTTCCTCGCTGCGCTGTTTGCAACAGTGACTTTGCCCATGGTGGGTTAAAATGTAAAAGTCATGTTGAGGTGAGTTTAACAGGTGTCATTCATTCATTAGCATAGCTAATGTTATTTAATCTAGCTGCTAAGGAGCTACTCATCATGTCCTACATGATGAGGCCAAACTCCCTGTAGACTTGCTTAAAATTGTAATAGAATAAAAAAAGACTCCATGATAATATAAGTACATATTTTAAAGTCACATTTTCTACATATACTCAACTTGGTTTACAGATTAAACAAAAATCACTAAACAAAGTATTACATGCACCCTTGGAGGTCGACCGGTGGGGGTGGGGGTATGGGGTTGCGTAGGGTGGGCGTGCTACCTCCTTGAAATGAGTTTTTGCAGGATGGGATGTCTGCTATGTTTGGTGCTATATCCCAGCACTAAAAAGAATTTTTCATGATACACCGACCCTTACCTTTTGCCTTCTTGGAAACATCAGTTGAGCCCATCCTGTCTATTGAGAAACTCTCAGGTCTTACTGATGTATCTGGGGAATCTGGAGTGAGCCATGTCTCTGTGAAACAGAGAATTCACCAATTCCTCATTTCCTTCCAATACTGCAATCTTGACCTTGGGTCCTCAGTCTTGTTCACCAGTGACTGTACATTTGCTAACAAGGCACTAGGTAGAGGAAGCTTCATGCCCCGGCATTTTACTGTAGCTTGGAGTCCTCCACTTCTACCTCTCTTTCGGCCATGATAATGTACCTTCATCCACTTAAAGGTGCTGTACCTGCATGTTTGAGAGTTAAGTCTGCCGAGTCTTTCAGAAGATCATGAAATCCCTAGTTTGTTAAGACAGTTTGAAAGTATATTACTTAATGTGAAATTACAGGCTGCAGATTGCAGTAAGAATAGTTCAGAAGTATATTTTGAAGTTTATCAAGGAAGGTGATTAGAAATTAGGATCATTTGATCACCTGATTAGGATTAGTCATCATGGCTTCGTGAGGAGCAGGTGCATCCTCACAAACCTGACTAAAGTCATCAAAGAAGTGACAAAACAAATTGAGCGGTTGTGGGGCACATGTGGATTTGATTTTATTTATTGAGCGATATGGCGTGAAGTAGGCCCTTCTGGCCCTTCTAGTCTCGCAGCTCCAGCAACCCCCGATTAACACTAGCCTAATCACGGAACATGTTACAAAGGCCAGTTAACCTACCCAGTACATCTTTGGACTGTAGGAGGAAGCCAAAGCATCTGGGGAAAACACGCGCATTCCATGGGGAGAATGTACAAAGACTCCTTACAGATGGCGTTGGACTTGAACTCTGAATTCCCCGACAGTTGTTATATTTCATTAGGAGTTTGAGGGGACTAAAGACACTGATACATTTCTACAGATGCACCATAGAGGGGATCATTGTCTGGAGGGGTCGTGCGTAGGCTCAGAAAAAGCTGCAGAAAGTTGTAAGCTCAGCCAGCTCCATCATGGGCACAACCATCCAGGACACCTTCAAAAGGTGATGTCTCAGAAAGGACACCCATCACCCAGGACATGCCCTCTTCTCATTGCTACCATCAAGGTATTATCTAGATGTTTCTTTAAATATTGCCAACATGCCCACCTCAACCACCCCTTCCAGCAGGTCATTCCAAACACGCACCAGCCTTCGCGCCTCTGATCCCCAAGTTCAGGCAACATCCTGGTAAACCTTTTCTACACTTCAGATGGTTTAGTAATACCCTTCTTTTAACAAGCTTACCTAAACCATACACAATATTCCAAGTGAGAACTCAGAACGGCAGCATAACTTCCCAACTCTTACACTCACTGCCCTGACCAATGAAAGTCCAAGTGCCATGTGCCTTCTTCAACTCCTCTCAACCTGACATGCCACTTTCAGTATTTGCAAATCTAGACGCCTCTGTTTCAGAACACATAACATACAGCAAAACACTGTACAAGTCCTACCCTTGTCTCAGCTCCCAAAATGCAGTGCCTCTTCCTTATCTGGATTGAAAGCCAATCCTCGGTCCATATACCTAGCTAATCAAGATTACTATTATTTTTCTTAATGCTCTTCACTGTCCACAACACCAACTATTTTAGTATCATCTGGAGTCTTACTAAAAATGCCTTGTATGTATACATCCAAGCTATTTAAATATATTACAGACATCTAAGATTCCAATACTGCCCCCCATGACACACTACTAGACACAGGCCTCCAGTCAAAGAGAAAATCTTCAACTATCACTGCTTCCCTGCACTGAGCCAATTATGAATCCAATCAGCTACAGACCAGCCTGCCATGAGGGATTCTGTCATAGGCCTTTCAAAAGTGCAGGTGCCCTACCTTAACCTACGCTTTTAGTTACTTCCTCAAAAAAGTCAGACATGACTTCCCACACATAAATCTGAGCTGATCATCCTGAAGCAGACCCTGTCTTTTCAAATGTTACTAGATTCTGTCCCTCAAAATCTCTTCCAGCAATTTACTTTCTACTGATGTTTGACTCAATGGCCTGTAATTTCCTAGCTTGGTTTTGCAACCATTTTAAACAATGGTACAACTTCAGACACTCTCCAGTCCTCTGGAACCTTAGTTGTAGTATAAATCTCTACAAAGACCTCTGCAGTTACTTATCTAGCTTCCCACAAGGTTCAAGAGTACACCAGGTCAGGCCTTGGGGATTTATTCACCTTAACACAATTCAGGCCAGTAGCCCCACCCTGCTAACTTGTATGTGGTCCAAGCCAACACCACTCATTTCCCTCATTTCTTTAGCCTCCATTGTTTTCTCCACAGTGAGAAATGAAGGAAAATATTCATTAAAAATCTCTTACGTTTCCTTTAGTCCCACACACAGATGGCCAGGCTGATCTTTAAGGGATCTAAGGGCGGCGCCTGACACTGAGCTGGCTGCCACAGTTTTAGGTAATCCTGTTGTTTATATTGTGCAGTTAAATGTGTTTCTTGTCAAACTCAGGGGTTGCTTTTACTGGTGAAAGGTTCATGAATATAAATAAAATTTAGAGGCAATAGATTTATTTCCTGTGTTTATCTGTGATACCAAGGATTTACCACTAACACTGAGAGTAGTGAACTGCACACCTCCAGGAGGTATGGAGGTAAAATGAAGATACAGAGGCTTCCTTACTGCTCTCCCAGCAATCTGCCTTTCAAATGTCCTCTCTCCTCCAAATGAGGTGGACAAGTTAGTGCTACTCATAGGACTACCAAGGATTACACTGTACTTCTGTCCGCTGTTTTGCTGAAACATGGCTTAGCTCAGACATAGCAGACAACTTCGTTCAAACGCCAGGATAGCAGCTATTTAGAGTGGGTCATGATGCACAGGTCACATGGCTTGTGCAGTTTATTAATTACAGATGTCTATATTATTCTTTCTTTTTCCACTGTACATTTAGAGGGTCTTTTCATTCATTATAAGCCATTCTAACTACCAAGAGAATTTCACTGTTATCCTGCTAGTATTTACACTCCCCCTCATGCAAAACACTCAATCTGCACAGTGACTGTTGGCTGATAACATTTATGGTTTGGAAAATAAATTATCCAATACTGTCAGTTTCATTATGGGGGTTTTTAATCATTGTAACATGAAACACGATCTGCCCAAATACCAGCAGATGATTAGCTGCCCACACGTGAGCACAGAACTTTGAACCATTTCTACTCCAACACTAAAGGGGCATTCCGCCATCAAACAGGAGAAAATCTGCAGGTGCTGGAAGTCCGAGCAACACACACAGAATGCTGGAGGAACTCAGCAGGCCCGGCAGCATCTGTGGAAAAACAAATATAGTTCTGCAAAATGGCAGGTTAATAGAGCTCTGAAAGTGGTGAAATCCACTTACAAGGATCGGCTAGAGAGAGACTTCAACAATAGCTGAGTATTCGGAGTTCCCTTGAAAGTCTAACCATCTTCAAACAGAAGTGCTCCCAATTCTTCCCCTCCTTGCCAATCAGCTCAATCACTTTTATTACTGGTTTGATAGAACAATCAACATCCATCTCTTCTCAGTTCCTCTGATCCTGATATACTGAGCCCCCGCACCCCTACCCCCCTCCCGTTCACAACCACTCCAATGTCACCATACTACCCTTCACCCCAGCCCCTTTCACCTTCTTCGGCTTCCCTCCAGCCCTGCCCTTTTCCTCCATCCCACCATCTACTTTCTGTGAAGTAAGAAGACATTCACAGATTATTTGGAAAACAGAACATTAGGTGAGCTGCATCAGCTGATGATATCTCACATGGTACTGTGCAGATCAGCTAGCGCCCATCTTCACTGAGATACATAACACCTGCCTATAAATAAGCAGGGTCCTGACTACTTTAAAGTTGCCACAATTGTTCCAAGAAAGGCAAGATCACTGGACATAATGATTATATGTCAGTCACTCAGACTTCAGAAGTTTATATAAGCCATTGAATGTCTGATGTTGGCCTGCCTTGTCCATTACTGATCCTCTTTTTGACCCACTAGTTTGATTACAGAGCAAATCATTTAGTTGAGGATGCAGTTAACTTGCATCTTCAATTCATTCTTCAATATTTGGACTCTCCTAACACCTATGTGAAGATCTCGTTTGTGGATATTAGCCCATCTTCAACACTATTGTTCTGGAGTTGCTCCACGGCAAGCTAACCCAGCTAAGCTATACCCTACGGTATCTGTCTGTAGATTATGAATGTCTTGACAGGAAGGAAGCCTACGTAAGGCTAGGCCCCTACTTGTCTTATCCAACGTCTGTAAGCACAGGCTCTCCCCAGGACTGTGTTCTTTCACACCTCCTGTTCTCACTTTATACAAATGACAGTCAAATCCATTAAAATTAGAAATCTCGCAGCAGTCTGGTGCTTTGAGAAGTGGCCAATTCAGAGATCTGAAGCCTGAGCTCGCTCAGGTTCACCAATTGAGTAGAAAAGGCAGAGAATCACAGCAGTTTAGTGCTTTGTGTAGTGGCCAATCACATTCCGGATTGATTGACATGAACAAATTAAAGCAAGGCAGGGGCAAGAGGAGTGGCCATTGTCGGAGTGGCCTTTATTAGAGTGGTCACAAGTTCGAGTGGTTTTCTTGAGGCTTTAGCTGTTCGAGGCTTCAGCAAGGACAGCCTTCAGTGAGAGAATGCAAAAAACCTGCAGGTATAGATTTTTTTCTCCCCTACAGATTATTGTTTTACCTTCTTTATATTTGCTTAGTTAGGAACAGGAGATACCAGGCAAGATAGTTGAATGCATCTCTTGTGAGATGTGGGAAGGCAGGGAGACCTCCAGTGTCCCTGACAACTACAACTGTGAGAAGTGGATCCATTTAGCTTCAGCTTCAAACACTCTGCATTAAGGAGTTGGAGCTGGAACTGGATGAACTCTGAATCATATCAGGGTCTGAGGGGGTGATAGATAGGATGTAGAGGGAGCAGCACACAGGAGACTGGGAGAGGGGGTGATAGATAGGACGTAGAGGGAGCAGCACACAGGAGACTGGGAGAGGGGGTGATAGATAGGACGTAGAGGGAGCAGCACACAGGAGACTGGGAGAGGGGGTGATAGATCGGACGTAGAGGGAGCAGCACACAGGAGACTGGGAGAGGGGGTGATAGAGAGGACGTAGAGGGAGCAGCACACAGGAGACTGGGAGAGGGGGTGATAGATCGGACGTAGAGGGAGCAGCACACAGGAGACTGGGAGAGGGGGTGATAGATCGGACGTAGAGGGAGCAGCACACAGGAGACTGGGAGAGGGGGTGATAGATCGGACGTAGAGGGAGCAGCACACAGGAGACTGGGAGAGGGGGTGATAGAGAGGACGTAGAGGGAGCAGCACACAGGAGACTGGGAGAGGGGGTGATAGATAGGACGTAGAGGGAGCAGCACACAGGAGACTGGGAGACAGTCAGGAAGGGGGAAAGGGTTATAAAACCAATGTGGAGTTCCCTTGTGGCCATCTCCCTCATCACTTTGGGTATTGTTGGCGGGGGATGACCTAGCAGAGGAAAGTCATGGCAGTCGGGTGTCTGGCATTGAGTCTGGCTCTGTGATTCAGAAGGGAAGGGAGAAGAGGTACACTGTGGTGACAGATGATTCATTAGTTTGGGGAACAGAAAGCAAGTTCTGTGGAGAAGAATGAGATTCCTGGGTGGTATGTTAGCTCCCGGGTGCCAGGTTCTGGGACAACTTGGATCAAGACCTCAGCATTCCTAAGTGGAAGGGTGAGTAGCCAGAGGTTGTGGTTCACGTAGGTACCAATGACCTGGGCAGGAAGAGGGATGATGCTCTGCAAAGTGAGCTCAGGGAGTTGGGTGCTAATTTAAAGTGCAGGACCTCCAGGGATTGTGATCTCAGGATTGCTGCCTATGCCACATGCTAGCGAGTACAGATGTAGAAAGATCATGCAGTTTAACATGTGGTGTATGAGTGAGGGTATAAGATTTTTGTATCATTGGACTTTCTTCCAGAAAATGTGGGTCCTGTGCAGAAGCACTTAAACTCCCCATTCCAGCTCAGGAGGAATGGGCCAGTAAAGGAAATGCCCACCCTGACACCAGGCCACTCCTCTTGAGCCAAAGCTGAGGCTCCTCACTCTTATACTAGTCCACTCTCACAATGGTGACTCCAAAAATACCATTCCACTTAATCTCATCTTCCTTTTATTGGCTAAAGTGCCCTCCAATTAGCCAATCAATGAGATTTTCACTCTTAGCTTCTGACTCCTGTAAAAGTGAAACTAACAAGCAGCGAGACTTGTCTTCATGTACCAGTGGGCCTGTTGTTATGCTGTATTGTTCTATGTTCTATTCAAGGAAGAAAAGGGTCCTCAACCCCTCATGATCTAGGAAGGAAGAGTAGAGAGAGAGTCTATGCCCATGGTGAATAAGAGCAGTGGAAATGGACTTAGTATGGACAAGTGGGGTTACATACTTGTTCTTATGTGCCTCTCTAAATGGCTTCTATGTGCAGTAATTGATATTGGCCTCTACCAGCTCTTCTGACAGCAAGTTCCAAATATCAACTACTTTCAATTATAAACTTCTTCCTTACATCCTCTTTAAAACTCTTCCTCTCACCTTAAGTCCTGCCCAGCTTGACTTCCCAAAACGTATCACCACAGGGAGAAATATACGAAAGAGGAATGAATATCTATTTGATGTTTGGATTCCATGTGATGGAGTTCACCGGACTGCAACTTTGCAATCCTTGTTAGCAGGTTTAAAAGCAATTTCCGTATTGTCTAACTGTTAGGAGTACTGTAAGCTCAGAAGGGGGAAGTTTAGAGCAAAATAAAAAGAGTATGCTGGATATTCAGCAACATTTGTGAAAAAGGAAACAAAGTTTAACTTTAACTCCGAAATGGATAATGATTGAAGGTTGATTGACCTCAAATATTAAAATAAGTTTCTCAACTTGCTGAAATCTCCAGCTTTTTTATTATTACTAATATTTCCTTTCATATTTTGCTTGCTAACTCCTCTGTGGAAAATTTTACTATTTCAAACAGTAGGGTTTTAAAGGTAGTCGGATTGCAGCATGGAAGGGAAAGGAATTTCTCGGATGAAGTTAGTCATTTCCATTTACTTTTAGCCATACAATTGAAAGTTTAAAAATTACTTGTAATATTTAGGGTCAATTTTGCCTCAGTCTTAACTATGATTCTCCTCCTGCAGAATATGCCTCCAAAGATGATCATCGGGATTTTGCGGGTGAATTGGAAGTTCTCTGCAGACTTGGACATCATCCCAATATCATCAACCTGCTCGGAGCCTGTGAACACCGGGGTATGAACTTCTTCAGCTTTTCTTACTTAGCAAAGCATAGCATTATGTCACGTCAAATGGAGATCACTGTACAGTAGATTTTATAATAGGTCCGTGAGGATATGTGTGCTGATTTTTTTTCTATCGCCTCTATTTGAGACTGTGTACTTTTACCAGTTGCTAGCTTGTACAAGCAGAACATTATGGTTGCTTCTGTGAACAGTGCCAATCAGTTCTGAATTCTAATTGGGCACAAATCCAAGCACAGCCCAACTTCAGGTATCTTCATATCCTTGTTACAATTTCAGACTACCTGAATTGTTAATAGAGCACATTTAACTGATAATGAAGAGTAGAAAGGTACAGATGTAAGTACAGTACAGTCAGACATATGCAATCAGCTCTCACAATAAGGGTTCCAATTATAAGACCATAAGATATAGGAGCAGAATTAGGCCATTTGGCCCATTGATGCTGCTCCACCATTTCATCATGGCTGATCCAGTTTTCCTCTCGGCCCCAGTCACCTGCTTTCTCCCCATATCCTTTCATGCCCTGACTAATCAAGAATCTAATAACCTCTTCTTTAAATATATATGAAGACTGGGCCTCCACAGCTGCCCGTGGCAAAGAATTACACAGATTCACCACTCTCAGATTTTAAAAAATTCCTTTCTCACTTCCATTCTAAAAAGGGCCCACTGTATTCTGTAGCTGTGTCCTCTGGTCTTAGACTCTACCACCATAGGAAACATCCTCTCCACATCCACTCCATTAAGGCCATTCACCATTAGATAGATTTCAATGAGGTCACTCCTCATTCTTCTGAATTCTAGTGAATACAGGCCCAGAGCTATCAAATGCTCTTCATATTACAAGCCATTCAATCTTGGAATCATTTCAGGAACCTCTTTTGAACCCTCTCCAGTTTTAGCACATCCTTTGTAAGGTGAGCGGCTCAGAACTGCTCACAATACTCCGGTGGCAGGTGGCAAAAGTGGGAATAGAGGGAACCTTTTCTGGCTGGCTGCCGGTGACTAGTGGTGTTCCATCTGGTTCTGTGTTGAGTCCAATTCTTTTCACATTTTATGTCAATGATTTAGATGATGGAATTGATGCACTTGTTGCAAAGTTTGCAAATGATATAAAGATAGGTGGAGGGGCAGGTAGTTTTGAGGAAGTAGAGAGGCTAGAAAAGGACTTAGACAGATTAGGAGAATGTACAAAAAGTGGCAGATAGAATATAGTGTCAGGGAGTGTATAGTCATGTACTTTGGTGGAAGTGGAAGGATTGACTGTTTCCTAAATGGAGAGAAAATACAAAAAACTCAGGTGCAAATGACTTGGGAGTGCTTGTACAGGATTCCCTAGAGGTTAGTCTGTGGTGAGGAAGGCAAATGCAAAGTTAGCATGCATTTCAAGAGAACTAGAATGTAAAAGCAAGGATGTAATGTTGAGACTTTATAAAGCACTGGTGAGGATGAACTGCTGTTTTATCCATGCTGGAATCTTTCCTGTAATACCATGGGCTCGTAACTTGTTAAGCAGCCTCATATGTGGCTCCTTGTGAAAGGCCTTCTGAAAATCCAAATACACAACATCAACCAATTCTCCTTTGCTTATCCTGCTTTTTATTTCTTCAAAGATTTGTCAGGCAAGATTTTCCCTTGAGGAAACTATGCTGACTATGGCCTATTTTATTGTGTGCCTCCAAATACCCTGAGATCTCATCCTTAATAAATCGTCTCCAACCACTGAGGTCATATTAACTGGCCTATAGTTTTCTTTCTTCTGCCTCTCTCCCTTCATGAAGAGTGAAGTAACAATTGCAATTTCCCTGTCCTCCAGAACCATGTGAGAATGTATTGATCCTTGAAAGATCATTACTAATGGCCCCACAATATCTTCAGTGATCACATTTAGAACCCTGGAGTGCATACCATCTTGTCCATGTGACTTATTTGCCTTCCGTCCTTTCAGTATCCCAAGAACCTTTTCCCTAGAAATGGTAACTTCACACACTTCATGATGCCTGACATCTGGAACTTCCACCATACTGCTAGTGTCTTCCACAGCAAAGACTGATGCAAAATAATTATTCAGTTTGTCTGTCATTTCCTTGTTCCTCATTACTACCGCTCCAGCATCATTTTTCAGTGGTCTGATATCCTCCCTCACCTCTCTTTTATACTTTATGTATCTGAAGAAACTTTGGGTATATCTTTGATATTATTGGATAGCTTACTTCATATTTCATCTTTACCTTCTTAATGACATTTTAGTTGCCTTCTGTTCATTTTTAAAAGCTTCCCAATCCTCTACTTTCCCACTATTTTTTTCTCCATATATGTCCTCTCTTTGGCTTTGATATTGGCTTTGACTTCTCTTTTTAGCCATGGTTGTGTCATCTTACCTTTACAATATTCCTTCCTCTTTGGAATGTATATATCCTGTGCCTTCTGAATTGCTTCCAGAAATAGCAGCCATTGCTGCTCTGCCATCATCCCTGCCAGTGTTCTTTTCCAATCAATTCTGGCCAACTCCTCTCCCATGCTTCTGTGATTCCCTTTACTCCACTCTAATACTGATACATCTATCTTTAGCTTCTCCTTCACAAATTTCAGGGTAAATTTGATCATATTATGGTAATTTTCCCTAATGGTTCTTTTACCTTAAGCTCTCTAATCAGTGTTGGTTCTTTGCACCACACCGAATCAAGAATTGCTGATCCCCTGGTGAGCTCAACCACGAGCTACTGGAATCCAGCATCAACTTGATTTCCCGACCTACCTGCATATTGAAATCCCCCATGGCTGTTGCAACATTGCCCTTTTGGCATGCATTTTCTATATCCAAATTGCAATTTGTAGACAACATCCTTACTAATGTTTGGGTGTCTGTATACAACTCCCATCAGGGTCCCTTACAGTTCCCTTAGTTCTATCCACAATGATACAACACTTTCAGACCCTGTGCCACCTCTTTCTGATGATTTGATTTCATTTTTTACCAACAGAGCAATGCCATCACCTACACCTTTCTGCCTGTCCTTTTGATACGATGTGCCTCCTTGGGCATTAAGCTCCCAGCTATAATCTACAACATCATACATGCCAATCTGTAACTGTGCTGCAAGTTCACCTACCTTATTCAGTATTCACCCTTTTTGATTTTGTATGCCTTTTACATTGCAACCCATCCTGTTGACTGCAATTTTGCAGTAACAACAACCTCTCCTCACCACACATTTCCTCTCTTTGTAAACCAGCTACCTCATGTTCAGCATTATCACTATCCTAGGATACCTCTTGCATTGAAATATATGCAACTAGGAAGATTAAACAGTTTAATATATGGCTAAGGAGTTGCTGTAGGAGGGAGGGCTTAAGATTTTTGGATCATTCGGCTGCCTTCCAGGGAAGGTGGAACCTGTACAAAAGGGACAGTTTGCACCTGGACTGGAGCAGGCCAAATATCCTCTGTTAGGTCATTCCCCCACTCCCAGGCAGCATCCAAAGGGATGCTGTTGAGGGGGAAAGTCACAGGAGTACTCTGCACTGGCTCTTTAACACCTTTCCTGTTCCTGACTGACACCCAGTTTCCTGTGTCCTACACCTTGGGTGTAACTACCTCTCCATATGTCTTATCTATCACCCCTTCTGCATCCTGAATGACCCAGAGCTCACCCAGTTCCAGTTCCAACTCCTTAACATGGATTGTTAGAAACTGCAGTTGGATGCACTTCTTGCAGTTGTAGTGATCAGGGAGCTGGAGCTCTCCCTGC
The DNA here is from genome assembly GCF_030144855.1 of Hypanus sabinus. Classification (NCBI taxonomy): domain Eukaryota; kingdom Metazoa; phylum Chordata; class Chondrichthyes; order Myliobatiformes; family Dasyatidae; genus Hypanus; species Hypanus sabinus. Next base: position 76,636,269 of record NC_082712.1, on the reverse strand, counting down.
CTTCCCACATCTCGCAAGATGAGCATTCCACTGTTCTGCCTGGCATCTCTGCTGTCCTAGCTGAGCAGATATAAAGAAGGGAAGGAAAGTAAAAAACTTAACCTTGAGCTTTTCTTTCCTTTGATTTCTCTGACTGAAGCTTCTCTTCGCCGAAGACATGAAGGGCTAAAGCCTCAAGATCCCCACTCTGACTCTGTCCACGCAGACGATGGCTGCTGAACTTTACTTTAACATGCTCCTGTTAATCAATCACAAAAACAGATTGGTCACTGGTCAAAGCTCTGTTAGACTGGTATTATCAATTATCAGTAGCAATTAAGTATACAGAAAAACTGGGAAATAAGTCTGATACTGGTAGTGGCAGAAAAATATTAGAATACTTTTCTTTTTAGGCAGTCCCTGGGAGTCAAGGACAACTTGCTCATGCTCTGGTTTTGCAGTTGATGAGGTTGATGTGGAACCTACAAACTTTACCAGAGATGGGGAAGGTAGTCCTCAATGGAGGGGGGCAGGTAGCCACTTTGAGATATCTGTTCCTTCCCCTATTTTCTTGGATTCCCCATTTCAAGGACTTGAACTTTAATGTTTGTTCAATTTAAGTGACGTCAGGCCATAAATTGCCAGGATATGGTGGGAATGGTTTCAAGAAGGCTTAGTGAACATCTTTCAATTATTTCCATTGAGGATCTCTTTCTGTAATGGAGAAAAAACATCTCATGTGATAGTGACTGCAGTTCCCACACTGGCTTCATCAGCTAAATCAAAGCTACTAGAGAAAGCTATCATCCTCAAAATTAAGTGACTAAGATGAAGTTTTTGTGTAGTAGACATCTTGAAATCACTCGTTCATGACAATTCATAGAGAAATCAGAATCAGGTTTAATATCACTGGCATATGTTGTGAAATTTGTTAACTTTGCTGCTGTAGTACACTGCAATACATTATAATATAAAGAAAAAATGTCAATTATAGTAAATATATATGTGTGTTAAATAGTTAAAATAAATAAGTAGTACACTTTGTACAAAAACAGTAGTGAGGTAGTGCTCATGGGTTCAATTTCCATTCAGAAATCGGAAAGCAGAGGGAAAGGAGCTGTTCCTAAATCAACGAGTGTGTGCGTTCAGGGTCCTGTACCTCCTTCCTGATGGTAGCAATGAGAAGAGGGCATGCCATGGATGATGGGAGTCCTTAAAGATGAACACTGCTCCTTGAGCAGGATATTATCGAGGCCAGTGCCCATGATGGAGTTAACTAATTTTACAACTCTCTGTAGCTTATTTTGATCCTGTGCAGAAGTCCCCCTCCCCCATACCAGATGGTGATGATAGCTTGTTAGAGTTAGATATGCATCTATAGAAGTTTCTGCCATTCACTGCCATTCATGGGATGTATGAAATCTCTGATCAGCAAAATGCTTGCACAGTAATGAGCTAAAGATCTTTTAAGTGAAACTCTAATTTGATTGGATAGGGGACACTAGCAGGGATGATGGCAGAGCAGTAATGGCTGGAGCTTCTGAGAGAAATTCAGAAGGCATAGGACATACGCATCCCGAAGTAGTTTTCTAAAGGCAGGATAATGTAACCATGGCTGACAAGGGAAATCAAAGCCAACATAAATGCCAAAGTGAGGGCATATAATAAAGCAAAAATTAGTGGGAACCTAGAGGATTAGGAAGCTTTTTAAAAACAAACAGAAGGTATCTAGAAAGTCATTAGAGGGAAAAGATGGAATACAAAGGTAAGCTAGCCAATATTAAAGGGAACACCAAAAGTTTCTTCAAATATATGTAAAGAGTAAAATAGAAGCAAAAGTAGATATCAGATCACTGGAAAATGATGCTGGAGAGGTAGTAATAGAGAACAAGGAAAAGGCAGATGAACTGAATAAGTATTTTGTATCAGGCTTCACTGTGGAATACACTAGCAGTATGCTCGAAGTTCAAGAGAGTCAGGGACAGAAGTGAGTGTAATTGATATAATGAAAGAGAAGGTGCATGGGAAATTGAAAAGCCTGAAGGTAGATAAATCACCTGGGCAGATGGTCTATACCCCAGGATTCTGACAGAGATGGCGGAAGAGATTGTAGAGGCATTAGATTGTAGCATGGTTCTAAAGGACTGGAAAATTGCAAATCTCACTATTCTTCAAAAAGGGAGAGGGGAAGAAGAAAGAAAATTAAAAGCCATTTAGTTTGATCTCAGTGGGTGGGAAGATGTTGGAGCTGATTGTTAAGGAGGTAGTTTCGGGGTAATCGGAGTATGTTAGAGAGCAGAGGTTGATTTGCATGCCATCACACTTGAAGATGTCCTAGGTGGTGTGGACATTGTGCCAGTGTGGAACTGGCTGATTCAACAACCCTCTGTCCCCTCATGCAGTCCTGTGCATTGGAACCTCCAGACCAGATGGTGATGCAATCAGTAATAATGCTCTCTTTGGTGACATAGCAAACTTCCTCGAACTCTTAATGAAATATAGCCACTGGTGTGCTTTCATTGTTATTGTATCAATGTGTTCAGCCTAAGGTGGATCCTCCAAGAGGCTGCAACCCAGGAACTTGAAGCTGTCCACCCTTCCCACCACCAACGGGCATAAATAAGATAACGATAACAGTCTTTATCCCAGGGTAGGGGTCCAAAAGGGCATAGGTTTAGTGTGTGAAGGGAAATGTTTACAAGATATTTACACATTGGCCTAAGGGACAATATATTTATGCAGAGGGTGTTAAGAATATGGAACAATCTGCCAGAGGGGAGATCTGAAAGAGGTTTATAAGATCATGAGAGGCATGGATAAAGTAGACCAGGGGTAGGCAACCTTAAGCGCAAATGATTTTCTAGCATGCGTATTTATTAATTTGAGGCAAAACATAACTAGATGTATATAAATGGATAATTTTCATATTTCAAGTTTTTTATGGCATTTATCTGGCCCACCGTACACTCATTAATACGCGATCTGACCCACAGAGGCGAAAAGGTTGCCGACCCCTGGAGTAGACGGACACCATCTTATTTCCAGGGTTGAAATGTCTATTACCAGAGGACATGTTTGGAATGGGAGAGGGGGCAAGTTCAAAAGAGATGTGAGGAACAAGTTTTTACTGAGAGTAGTTGGTGCCTGGAATGCACAACTTATGGTGGTGTCTGAGACAGATACATTAGGGACTGTCAAGAGACATTTAGATAGGCACATGAATATGAGGAAAATGGACATTGTGTAGGCTGAGGGGATTAGTGAATTTGGCCATTTAAGTATTGATTTAATTGGTTCATTACAACTTTGTGAGCTGAATCACCTGTCTGTGTGCTGCACTGTTCTATATTCTATACTGTATGTTCCCCTACACAAACTTCTGTCACCTGCCCGTGTGAAGGGAAATATTTACAAGAGGCCAGAGGGATGATACTTTCATGCAGAGGGGTTAACAATATGGAACACTCTGTCAGAGGAAGTTTGTTGAGGCAGGTACAATAGTAGAGTTTAAGAAGCACTTGGATCGGTATCTGCGGGGGCTTGGAGAAACTACAGGAAATTGGGACTAGATGTTTGGGCTGGATTGGCCTGTATCTGTGCTGTATTGCTTTATGACTCTCTAACAGTTATTTCCTGCCAGGCCACTGCGTGGAATTGTTTTGAATTTCCTTTGTGACTTTGTCTGGCTACAGGATACCTGTATGTCGCCATTGAATTTGCACCACATGGAAACCTGCTGGATTTTCTTCGAAACAGTAGAGTGCTGGAGACAGACCCGGCCTATGCTATCGCACACAGCACTGCCTCCACGCTGTCCTCCCAGCAGCTCCTGCAGTTTGCGGCTGATGTCAGCAAAGGCATGGATTATCTTAGCCAGAAGCAGGTTTGCTCCATTTTCCATTATCTTCTCAGTGTTCTCGGGATGGGGAAGGGTTAATGTGATCTGGATGCTGTCACTGAAAACAAACACTCAGATGCAACCTTAGTTAGACAAGCTAATTGAATGTCACCATTCACCACAAGAGCATCTAAGTCACAGAAGCAATGATGGCATTCTGTGGGTGTGCACAACCTTGGAGAGATCCAGTCTGCAATTCTGAGCAGGTTTGTTCTTATTCAGTCATGGAGTCGCATAACGCTACAACACAGTGTAACACTCAGGCTCGATTAACTCACATTCATCTGGGGGAGCTGCCGTCTGCCCCACCAAATGGTGTAATCACGATTGTGTGGACCCCGGTACAAACCCACAACGTAAAATATCAGACAGTACACAATATGCGATTAAATGATTACACTTTATAACTCTTACTTTGGCTATGTGGTTAGTAGAGAAACAAAATATAAAATAAAAAGGCGCCACTTTTAATAAAATAGTTCATGCACAATAAATCTTTGGAACTCACGCAGCACGTATTCCTCCACCAAACAACCTCTGCCAGAAACGTCACCAAAACTCAGACCCTCAGATTCCCGTCTCCGCTGTCCAGTAGTCTGCCTGCTCTCCACACACGTTCTTCCTCTCGTTCCTCCTCGACCGAAAGCCCGCGAAAAGCCAGGTTTGCAGACATACAAGAAAGAATAACATGTCTCCCATTGGTTAGCTACCCATTATCTGTAGTTATAACCCAAACATTCAGCTACAGAGAAACCATTACATCAGCAGCTGGCATTACAACATTTCATTAGATTAGAATAGATTCAACTTTATTGTCATTGTGCCGAATACAAATACAAAGCCAATGAAATGCAATTAGCATCTGACCAGAAATACAAAGAATCGTGTTATTTACAAGCTAACTGTGAATAAAAAGTGCTACAGCACACATATATAAAAATACTGAGACAATACAATATTGGTGCAATACTGTTTAGCGCTGTGATGTGAGGTTCAGCGGGGTCAGCCTCAGGGAAGAAGCTCTTCCTGTGCCTGCTGGTGTGGGAGCAGAGGCTTCTGTAGTGCCTACCAGATGGGAGGAGAGTAAAAAGTCCATGGTTAGGGTGAGATGCATCCTCAATAATGCTTTTCGCCCTGCCCAGTCAGTGTTTATGGTAGATGTTCTCAATGGTGGGCAATTGGGTGCCGATACTCCGCTGAGCAGTTTTCACCATACGCTGGAGTGCTTTGCGATCTGTTACAGGACAATTGCCATACCACACTGAGATGCAGTTGGTGAGTATGCTCTCAATGGTACAGCAGTAAATGTCTGTCAGTATCCTGGGACAGAGGTGAGCTTTCTTGATGCTCTGCAGGAAATAAAGGAGCTGTTACGCCTTTTTGATCAGGACAGAAGAGTTCAGGAACCAGGTGACCTTAGCAGTTAGACCTTAGCTTTTGCAGTTAACATAACTGAGAACCCTACAGAAACAGGCCCTCTGCCAAACTACTAATCTCCCTACTCCCATTGACCTGTACCCAGACCATTGACCTCCATACCCCTCCCAGCCACGCACATATCCGAATTTCTCTTAAATGATGAAAAATGAACCTGTTTTACCACTTGCGTTGGCAGCTTTTTCCACACTCGCAGCATTTTCTGAGTGAAGAAGATCCTTCTCATGTTCCCCTAAGGCATTTCACCTTTCACCCTTAACCCATGACCTCTAGTTCTCATCTCACCCAACCTCAGTGGAAAAAGTGCTTGTATTTACCCTTTCAATTCATAATTTTGTATAATACTATCAAATTTCCCCTCATTCATCTACACTCCAACGAATGAAGTCCTAACCTATTCAACCTTTCCCTATAACTCAGTGTTGTGATGGAAAATAACTGGTTCTTTGAGTCTCAACAGTGGAGGCCTGGACACACACAGTTTTAATAATAAGGAATTTATTTACAAGGGGAAGTCGGGTCAACGCAAGCAACTACAATACACAGAAAGCGGTGTGGGGACAGGGTACAGTTACACATACAAAGAACAAGGGAAAAGCACTACAACAGCTATCCCCCTTGACCTTGGATAGCTGCGGCTCCCTTACCAGGACCAACGGTAAACCTTCCCAAACATAAATCAATGCACTTACCTTCAATGAGGTGGTCTGTAAGAGAAACCGAGCCAGGCACATGTCTCACCTTTTATAGCATGGGGCTGGGCGAGATAATCCAATTAAGGTGACCAATAATTTAGGTGTCCATTGATTAGTTGGGAGGGACCAAATGTTGATTGACAAGTGGTGTGTCCTCCGACCTGCCAGGTGGCAGTGCGTCTGTCATATGGCCGGTATCTCTGGATACACTCAGGTCCTCAAGTCCTGGCAACATCCTTGTCAATTCTCTCTCCACTCTTTTAACATTGTGGACATCTTTCCTTCAGGTACGTAAGCAAAACTGCACATACTGTAATACCCCAAATTACCCCTGTACTCAATACTTTGATATATGAAGGCTAATGTGGCAAAAACTTTCTTTATGACCCTGCCACCACTTTCAAGGAATTATGAACCTGTATTCTCAGATCCCTCTGCTCTACCACACTCTTCAGTATCCTAACACCCACCGTGTGAGTCCTACCCTGGTTTATCGTCAAAGTGAACATATCACACTTACCTGCATTAAATTACAACTCCATTTTTCAGCCCCTTTTTCCAACTGGTCCACATCCCACTGCAAGCTGTGATAGTCTTCCTTGGACTCCACTGCACCCCCAATCATGGTATCATCCACAAATTTGCTGATCCAGTTTACCACATTATCATCCAGATCATTGATATATATGACAAACAACAAGGGACCCAGCACCAATTCTTGCAGCACACCACTTGTCACAGGACTGCAGTCAGAGAGACAAACTATTTCTATCACTCTCTGGTTTCTCCTTCAAAGCCAAGGTCTAATCCAATTTAATACCTTGTCTTGAATGCCAAGCGACTGAAACTTCCTGACCGACCTCCTATGTGGCACCTTGTCAAATGGCTTTCTAAAGTCCATGTGGACATAATCCATTGCCTTGTCTTCATCAACTTTCCTGGCAACTTCCTTGAAAAATTCTAAAATAAGTTAGACATGACCTACCATGCACTAATAGCCCTTGTCTATTCAAATACCATATATCCAGTTCCTGATGTCAGGTTAACCAGCCTAAGATTTTCTGGCTTATTCTTAGAGCCCTTCTTAAACAATGGAACAATACTAGGTATTGTTCAATCCACCAGCACCTCAGTCATGGTGGAGGATGTTTGCAATATCTTTGCTAGGGGCCCTGCAATTTCCATATTAGAGTCCCACAGGGTCCTTCAGTTGCTGTTGGGTCTGATTTTAATTCTCAGATTAAGCAATCTAGTTGTTATTTTCATTGCAGTTTAACATTTAATTATCTGCTTGTACTTTAAGTAGTTCTTATATGCATTTAACAGTTTACTATGCCTCTAATGGCTATACAAGGTATAATTCTGAAAGCTCAGGAAGTTTCTTTGTTCTGTGTTATTTGAGTAAATGCCTTCTCATTTACTAACTTGGTACTGCAGTATTCAAATAATAGCTTTCTAATTGGTTAATTCTTTTCTATAATTTTTAATGGAATTTCCTAATCTGGTTATAAAATAGGTAAACACAAAGCACCATCATAATCTTCTTAGTTCTTGAATCTTAGCTATCTCTTCATGAGTAAACCCCTATCACTGTCAGTTTAGCTTTCTTCTGTTCTGTCAGCTCCAAATAAAACTATCATGAAGTGATAAGTTTTGTGACTCTTTCCTAACTTCTAAAAGAAACTTGGATTAAAACTTCGGAAGCCAACAAGTGGTGTAGTTGGAACAACCTAAGACAAAAATGGAATTTTTAGCGCACAACAAAGGGGTTAAGAAATTCCTCTGCTCCTTTGTTTTTTTGAGAGAAAATGGGTTCGCGCATTGAATACCAGATGGCAATCAGGATTGAGGACTGCTGCTTTACTATTTAAAACAGCTGTGAAAATATTTGGTTGTAACCTGCTCAGTTACAATCTATTTTGGTCACACGACAATCTATTTTGGTACATAGTAAAAATATTAATGGTTCAAGCTAGTTGGTTGCTTGATCAATCTATTTGATTACAATCTATTAATACTTCAAGATCATGGTCAAAGTAATAAAAAATCACATATGAATCAATATCAAATCAAAACAATGGCCAAAGTCACAGAACTTAACTAAATAAAATGTCTCCATTTGATAAAATTACTGAAAAAGTCCAGCAAAAAATAACAGCATTGTTAAGTTTATTAAGATCTAGAAAATGACAGAAGGAATCAAGGCCCCTGGATTGTGTGATTAGACTGTGGGGTCAGTTTGATTGAATGTGTAAGCGATTCAAATAGCGAATGGGATGGGACAGGAAGAAGTCTAAAGAGCAAATCTTTGCATTAACCCAGTGGTTGTTAGTGTGGGTCGTATGGCCCCCAAGGGAGCCATGCCAGATTTTGTGGGGATCATAAGTAAAAAACAAGAAACTGATTCCACAGGAGTTTCTGAATCCGTCATGGTAAATGTACTGTTTTAATGAAGTATTACTAAAATATATAAATAAAAAATAAATTATGATATGTAATTTAATTGGAACCCTGAATGAACTCCCTGAGGAGTGACTTAGATCCAATTTGCATAATGGAGCAACAGGTCCACAGCAGATGCCATCTCAGTGGTTCTTCACTCAACTCTGGAACATCTGGACAACAAAGGTGCATCAGGATGCTCTTTATGAACTACAACTCAGCATTCCGTTCCATCATCCCCTCTAAACTAATCAATAAGCTCCTAGACCTTGGCCTCAATACCTCTCTGTGCATTTGGATTCTTAATTTTCTCACCTACGGACCCCAGTCAGTTCAAATTGGCAACAACATCTCCATGATTTCCATTAGCACAGATGCACTGTGTAGAGCTCAGAAGCAAACTTAAACAAAATGGATATGTGCAGGCACAACTTCAAGTGGATGGTCTGGTTTGTGTTGCTGCCTGTGCTGTACTCTGGGCAACACCTGTTTCTGATGTTCCTCCCGAGGAATTGCAGCCCACGTTAACCCGTCTCTGGAGACAGAACCACGATCCGAACTCTAAGAGAATTACACTATTTATCAGACAGTCCTCTGATACAAAAATGACGTCAAAACCCTTGAGGAATTACAGGATGGACAGCACCCCTGCTGACTCTGTGAGGATGACAGTGATGAAACAATAAGATTGACAGCTAGTTCATAACTTGCTCCATTGAAGACCAAGGGAGTGGAGACACACAGAACTGAAGATGAAATCACTGCTTTAATAAGGTGGCAAATCCATCAGCTATTATTGATGTCACAAAGCCATCACACAAGTGGTTTACATGGATTCCAGTCTGTACCGCTGACACCTGAATGTCAACCAGGGTTGGCTTTTTCAGCTGATGGTCATCAACACCAGTAGACAGGGCTACCATAAGGGCTCCACAGCAATCCCACTGTTTGTCACATGGCTCTGAGCAACACCTGAGAAACCTACCTGCCATTGATTTGACTGAAATGTAATTTGTGGATGATGTCCTGAATGTAGACAGCATGGACATGATGTGCTTTATTTGCTTAAGTATCTATCCTCCAAAGGTCAGAAAGCAAATCTAGACAAGCCACAATTGCAACAAGAGGAAGTAACTTACTTGGAACAGAATATTTCCCAAGGTCAACATAAATACTCTGAGAACCATGCAAAAGCCATTAAGTTAGCAAGGCTACCTACAACAGTTCAGCAACTTCAGTCATTCCTGGGTTTGTGCGACCACAACAGAGCATGGATTGATTCATCTGCTGAAATTGCTCAAGCACTCAACAGTCTGCTGAGGGGCAGCAAATGCTACAACTCTTAATGAGAACAACTGGAAACCTTTCAAGCCTTAATGGTGGCATTGTGTACTGCACCTGCATTAGGAATCCCTAATACAAGTTGGCCGTTTACCCTGTACATCATGGTAACATGACAGCAGTATTAACTCCAGAACATGGAGACCTACAGCGTCCTGTTGGTTATTATGCTGCTAAAGTGGATAATATAGCATTAGGATGGGGTCCTTGTTTGCAAGCAGTACAGCCAACCCACCTGGCAGTCATGGCCATTTCTAGCATTGTGCTTCATCAAATTTTAACTGTTCAAGATCCACACTCAGTACACTTTACTGACTATGAATAGGGCCTCCCAAGTAAAAGCTTCTCCAAGTGGCCTACTGTTCTTGAGGCACTTAATGGCATCATTCAATGAGTGAATCCGGTGAATTCAGCTATTCAGCTCCACTGTACCATCACACATGGAAGCCTATGATGATCATGATTGTGCAAGAACAATAATATGCCGTGAAGAAGCAGATTATTGCACAGAAGTGGCTTTATCCAACCCAGATCTGATTCTGAAAGCTCCTCAATGAGTGAGAGAGGAATTTGAATGGCTGGATGGGCTGTTGTTTCTGAAATGCTGGCATCAAGAACCTTGCCTCTGGTACCACAGTACAACAGGCATAGCTAAAAGCATTGATTGAAACCCGTAACTGGGCAGAAGGAAGATCAGCTAATATCTACACTGATTTTCGATGTGCTTTTGGAGTTGTGCATTACTTTGGAAATTTATGGAGACAAAGAGAACTTCTTACAGCTGTTGGAACCCCATTCAAGAATGGCCAACTTGTACAAGATGCCATGCGACCGGCATCATAAGTTGCTGAATTAAAATATAAATGCCATTCCAAAGTGACTACTATGGAAGGTTGTGGAAATGTATTCGCAGTTGGAATTGCAGATAAAGGCAGCACAGAAAGAAGAGAAGTTGAAAAGATGAAGAAATAAAGAGTGAAAGAAGTCAAAGTAATACCAAGAGCATATACACTGAACCCAACAACTGGAATTATCGAAACAAAGTTGAACTCTGTACCACAGACAAACATACAAAGTATTTGACAAATGCAAGCTCAACGCTCTCCACAGGAAATATGGTTCCGGATGGAGAATGGTGGGAAGTTAAACAGTGATGGAGTGTGGAGATATGGCAATAGCCATTGACTGGTAGCCCTGACTACATTGCTTCCTTCTTGGCACAGCAAATGCAGTCTCTAGGACCCATTGGAGTGGAAAATATTGTACACGCACAAAATGCCGGAGGAACTCAGCAGGCCAGACAGCATCTATGGGAATGAGTAAACAGCCGATGTTTCGGGCCAAGACCCTCCTACAGGACTGGAAAAAGAGATAAGAAGTCAGAGTAAGAGGGTGAGGAGAGGAGAGGAAGAGAAGAGGAAAGTTGTAGGTGAAACTGGGAGAGGGGGAAGGGTGAAGTAAAAAGCTGGGAAGTCAACTGGTGATGGGCAGATAAGGAGATTAGGTGAGAGAGGGAAATGGGAATGGGGAATAGTGAGTGGGGGGAGCCAATTATTGGAAGTTCAAGAACTTGATCAGGTTGGAGGCTACCCAGATGGAATATAAGGTGTTGCTCCTCCAACCTGAGTGTAGCCTCATCGTGGCAGTAGAGGAGGCCATGGGCTGACATATTGGAATGGGAATGGAAAGTAGAATTGAAATGGGTGGCCACCAGGAGATCTCACTTTTTATGGTTGACAGAGCGTAGGTGGTAGCAGAGAGGTCTCCCAATCTACATAAGGTCTCACTGAAGTACAGGTGGCCACACTGGATAAAGTATATGACCCCGACAGACTCACAGGTGAAGTGTCCCCTCTGGACTATTTGGGACCCTGAATGGTAGTGAGGGAGGAGGTGCAAGGGTAGGTGTGGCACTAGTTCCACTTGCAAAGATAAGTGCCAGCAAGGAGATCAGTGGGGAGAGATGAATGGACATGGGAGTCGCATAGGGATGGATCCCTGAGGAAATTAGAATGTGAGGGGGAGGAAAAGATGAGCTTGGTGATGGAATCACATTGGAAATGGTGGAAGTTACAGAGAATTATGTGCTGGACGTGAAGGGTGATGGGGTGGTAGATAAGGACAAGAGAAACCCTATCTGATGAGGTGGCAGATGGATGGAGTGATGGCAGAGATAAGTGAAATGAAAGAAATGCAGGTGAGGGGCAGTGTTGATGGTGAAGAAAGGGAAGCCCCTTTCTTTGAAGAAAGAGGACAAATCATTAATTCTGGAATGAAAAGGCTCATCCTGAGAGTGGATGTAGCAGAGACAGAGGAACTGAGAGAAGGGGATGCCACCTTTACAACTGACAGGGAGGAAAGAGGTGTAGTCCAGGTAGCTGTTAGAGTATGAGGGTTTAAAAAACTTCAGTGGGTAAGCTGTCTCCAGAGATAGAGACTGAGATATCAAGAAAGGTGAGGGAGGTGTCAGAAATGGACCAGGTAAATTTGAGGCGACATTGATGAAGTTGACGAGCTTGACAGGGGTGCAGGAAGCAGCACCAACGCTTTCATCGATGTAGCGTAGGGAAAGTGGGGGATGGACACCAGTGTAGGCTTGAAACATAGACTGTTTCACGTAGCCAACAAAAAGGAAGGCATAGCTAGGACCCATGTGAGTGCCCATGGTTACACCTTTTGTTTGAAGGAAGTGGGAAGATTCAAAGAAGAAATTATTGTGAGTGAGGACCAGTTCCACCAGTCAGAGGAGAGTGATGGAAGAGGGGAACTGGTTGGGTCTGGTGTCCAGATAAAAGTGGAAGGTTCTGAGGCCTTCCTGGTAAGAGATGGAGATGTATAGGGACTGGACATCCGTATTGAAAGTTTGATGACCAGGGAACTTGAAGTCATTGAAAAGATTTTGACTTAGAGGCTGTGGGGTGGTGAGTGAGGACAAGAGAAACCCAACCCCTGTTTTTGATGCGGAGGCTGCAGCCCATAATCCTCTGTAACTTCTGCCATATCCAACAGGATCCCACCACCAAGCACATCTTTCCCCTCCCCCCCCCCACTTGCTGCTTTCCACGGGGATCACTCCCTACATTTCTCCTTGTTCATTCATCCTTCCCCACTGATCTCCCACCTGGCACATATCCTTGCAAGCGGAACAAGTGCCACACCTGCCCCTACACCCTTCACTCACTACCATTCAGGGCTCCTAACAGTCTGTCCAGGTGAGGCTACACAACACCTGTGGGTCTGTTGGGGTCATCTATCTGCTGCTCTCAGTGTGGCCTCCTGTATATCAGTGAGACCCAACGTAGGTTGGGAGACCACTTCGCTGAGCACCTACTCTCTGTCCACTAGAAAAAGTGTGATCCCGGTGGCCACCCATTTCAATTTACTTCCCATTCCCATTCTGATATGTCAGTCCATAGTCACCTCTACTGCTGCGATGAGGCTACACTCAGGTTGGAGGAGCAACACCTCATATTCCATCTGGATAACCTCCAATCTGATGACTAAAACATCAATTTCTCAAATTTCCGGTATTTGCAACCCCAACCCCCCAACCCCTGCCTTCACCATTCCCCGTTCCCATTTCCCTCTCTTTCTTTATCTCCTTACCTGCCCATCACTTTCCTCTAGTGCTCTTTCCCCTCTGCTTTCTCACCTGGCCTTTCTGTCCTCTCTTATCAGATTTCTCCTTCTCCAGCCTTTTATCTCATTCACCAATTAACTTCCCAGCTCTATCCTCCTCTCCTCCTCTCCTGGTTTCACCTATCACCTATTACTATGTACCTCTTCTTCTCTTCCTCCCACCTTCTTATTCTGGCTTCTTATCTCTTTTTTTCCAGTCCTGAAGAAGGGTCTTGGCCCAAAATGTTGACCATTTACTCTGTTCCATCAATGTTGTGTGACCTGTTGAGTTCCTCCAGTATTTTGTGTGTGTTACTTTGATTTCCAGCATCTGCATATTTTCCCTTGTTTATGAGTGGAAAATATGATGGACAGATTCTCTCAGTGGTGGTGGAATACAAAGTTCAGGGCCCAAGCTCCACAAATGTTTGGAAGATGAATGACATGCCAGAAAATGAAGCCTGGAGCAGTGGAAGAGCTCCCACAATGAAGTGCTTCTGCCCCACCTGGACCATTTTTAGACCTACAAGTGACCTATATTTCTTTATCACATTATGAAGGATACTCAGACATATTTGTATTAGTGGACAAGTTTCAAGATGGATATACACTACTCCAGTAAAGAATACAGCAAAAACTCTGGTCTAGGACTAGATTCCTAGATGGGGATTGTCTTGTCTCATTGACTCTGACTAAGGAACACATTTCTTTGGAGGTATCTGTCTGGAATTATGTTGACTGATGAACATTGAATGGTCTTTCCATTGTCTACTTCACCCAGAGTCATCAGGACAAGTCAAATGAATGAATGGAACCATCAAAGAATGATTGACAAAGTATCATGAGGAGAGCATACCATAGCCTACGGCTCATCCTATGGCCCATGTAGCATCAGAGCAACCCGAAACAAGAAAACTAATTCCACTCCAAGTGCCACTGTCAGGAGCCCTCAGTCTCAACGAGGCTGATATACATGTGACGGCATACAGTTTGGTTAACTATTATGTGAAATTAATCCAAGCTGTCCAGGCAGCTTCCTAAAAGGTTTCTGCTGCTTGAGAACACCCAACAGAAGAAGGGCACACCCTGAGTTGTTGCACGTGTGTCCTGATTAAGGAACTGCATAAAGAACCACTGGGCCTCGATGGGCAGCTCCTTATCAAGTGATGTTAAATACTAACTCAGCAGTGGAAGTAGAAGGAAAAAGTAAGTAAATACACGTTAGCCTCTGCAAGCAGGCTAAAGTGGTATCCGACGAGGACAACAAGTGCTGTGGTTAATGTGCTAGTAACCTCTTGGTCACAGAGCCAACACTGATAGGCTACAGTGAGCAAATCACAAACCAACCAGAAGACTTCAAGCAAGTCGACAAATACTGGATATTATGAAGTTTATTTTAACATTAGTTGTTATATTTTTGCCAATTTTGTGACTTACTATGAGTATTAATATTCATACTAATGTACACCCTAAGCAAATTTTTATTTGCTTAAAGATCACTGATAGATTTGTTCAAACTAGCAAAAATGTGTCAACGCATCTACTTATCCATGACATAATCTTGTCCCAAATAGGAGATACAGTATCACACTCTCTAGTTGGGACATTAATGTCTGTTCTTAACACATTTGACATAGTATATCAGATCCAGTCCTTTACAGTATGGGAATCCCAGTCAATACGTGGGAAGTTAAATCACCTATTATCAGGAGGAGGAGGAGGAGGCAGCTGTCAATCTCAGGGGATCATAGGTTTGCACCTCTGGTGAACTGTGTCCTCTCTGGGACACAAGCCTGGACAGGAAGATTTGAAGATCTGGCTGTTCCCATGCAGTGCGTTCCCCTTCTCCACGTCACTGATGTAGTCCAAGGGAAGGGCAAGTGCCGGTACAGCTCGGCACCAGTGTCGTCTCAGAGGTTGCCAGAGTGAAGTTGTAAACAACATCAGGCTGCCTTAGGGACCCTGGCTCCGGATTTCTTCCTCGGGGTTTACTGCTGAAGACTTTCCCATGCGTGGGTATGGCTGCAAGGCAGTGGAGGTTTAAAATCAGAGTTTTCCTTCTCCTAGGCCGGCTGCTGTCCAAGGCTGATGAGCCCCACCTGCCCGATGCAACTGGTTTTGAGGCACTGGTGGTCCACCTTTGCCCCTTCTCGTCAGTAGAAACAGTTCCACTGGTCCTAGTAGCTAAACCACACATGAAGGCCAAGAGTTGGACTTGGTTTTCAGAGACTGTTAGAGTCGCACGCCATTTAGAGCACCTTATAGGTAGTGGGAGCTTATAACACCTGGTTATGACAACCTTAGGAACCACCTATTATCACAACCTTATATTTCTTGCAACTGTATGCTATCCCTTTCTGAGTTTGCTCCTCCAAATCTCACTGACTATTGAGTGGTTAACAATATAATCCTATTAATGCAATCATCCTTTTCATATTCCACAGTCCACTAGCTGCCCTAACACTGTGGGTCTCATCCCCCTGCATCTCTAATTTAAAACCCCCAGAGCAGCACTAGCAAACCTTCCTGCCAGGATATTGGTACCCCTCCAGTTCAGATGCAATCTGTCCTGTCTGTACTGATTCCATTTTCCCTGGAGGAGACCCCAATGATCCAAAAATCTGAAGTCCTCAGTCCTGCACATTCTCCTTAGCCACGTGTTAAACTGTATTATCTTCCTGTTTCTGGTATCACTAGCATGTAGCAGTCCTGAGATCACAACCTTGCAAGCCCTGCCCTTCCACTTGGCACATTACTTCCTGAACTCACTTTTCAGGATCTTGTTATCCTTCCTGTCTATGCCATTGGTACTGATGTGAACCACAATCTCTGACTGCTCAACAATTTCCTTAAGGATGCTATGGACTCGATCTGAGATGTCCCTGACCCTGCCACCTGGGAGGCAGTTATGGCATTATCTTTGATATTTGACCTTTCCACCGCCCTTTCAGTCAATCCACAGCCCTCCTGGATATGGAACTTAAAGCTTCACCACCATCTGGATGAAAAAAGGTTCTCTCTATCTCAGTCTTACTCGTGGGCTTCTTATTTTATGACTGCACTGGTATTTCCTTTTGCCCATGAAGCCCTTATCAAGAATTGTATCTCTTCCTCAGTATCTGCAGATATAAGATATTACACTGCCAACACACACAAAATACTGGAGGAACTCAGCAGGTCAGGCAGCATCTATGGAAAAGAGTAAAGAGTTGACATTTTGGGATGAGAACGTTCATCAGGACCATCATTCCCATAGTTGCTGCCTGGCCTGCTGAGTTCCTCCAGCATTTTGTGTAGTTGCCTTGGATTTCCAGCATCTGCAATTATCTCGTGTTTGGTTTACACTGTCAGGTGGGCAGTACCAAGGAGGGCCTCACTGTCTGAGGGTAATAATGAGGGAGAACTACACAGTAGCAAAGGAAGAACAAAGAGTCGGAACCTTACTGTCAGAGAGACGGTGTTGAGGGAGAATCACACAGTGAGAAGTATAGTGCTGGGAGAGAGCTACATATCAGAAGTGCTGGAGAGAATTTCATTGTTAGAAATCCAGTACTCAATGTCAAAGATGTACACTGAGGGAGCAACGGAACGTTGCAGAAGCAGTATTGAGGAGCCTCAACGCCATTGTAGAGGAAGTACTGAGAAAGCACTGACCTGACAAAAGGCAAACACTGAGAATTGCCCCTCCTAATGAGTGGTTGCTGCACAGTCACTGGACCATTATTTGGGGAAGGCTGCATACTTGTATGTTCCATAAAACCTAAAAATTATATTTAGAAAGTGCCATAAGAGAGAACTTACTGAGCACTGTTGTAAGGCCTGTGCAGAACAAGAGCTGCACTGTCATAGGGCCAGTACCGAACACTACCTGGGGAATTCCACAATGACAAAGTAGGAGTACAAAGGGAGCACTACACAATCGAAGGCGCAGTACCAAAGCAACAATGCTGAGTAAACATCATTCTGCTTGGGCAGCAGTAACAGGAGCTTTCCAGCTTTGGAGAAGCAGTATTGAGGGGGGTGCTGCTGTGTGGTGGAGCAAGCCAAAGCGCTAGAGGAGCAGAACTTGCACTGCCAGAGGGACAGCAGGAGGCGTGACCTGCACTCTCGGAGGGGCGGTTCTGAGGGACAGTTTTATTCAGGACTTTCCGTCTTTTAAGTTTATTCACAGGGATCTGGCAGCTCGAAATGTTCTTGTGGGAGATGGCTACATTGCAAAGATTGCTGACTTTGGATTGTCCAGAGGGAAGGAAGTTTACGTAAAAAAGACAATGGTGAGTACAAAACATCTGTGGGACCTTGGAAATCATTGGATTTGATTTTACAAAAGCCAAAGTTTTCAACAGACCTGACTCCAGCCCAGAAACTGCTTAAAACCTAAAGGCTGTGAAAGAATTTATTCACTGGACCTGAGCATTGCTGGCAAGATCAATATTTATTGATCATTCCTCATTGTTCTTGAATAGTTTGTGGTGAGCCACTTTCTTTAGTTACTGCTGCCGTTGAAGCTACTCCCACAATGATGTTGGTGTTGGGTTCCATGGGGCTGCTGTCTTTGTTCTTCTTGGTGCTCGATTTGGGAACTGCTGTTGAGTTTGACTTGGTGGTAGCAGTAGTGGTAACTGGTACGCTTTCATATGTTCTCTCTCTGAGAAGCCTCCCTCAGTTGGCTGCATAAAGCTGCTCCTGATCTTTGCGTTATCAGAGACATTCTGAGTCATACCTCCCGTTTTCTCCCTTCAACAAACAAGATCCATCACTGGCAGAGCAGACATCGAATAAAATCTTGCACCTCATCTTGTATGGAGTTCAGAGATGGAAGCTTGTGAAGAGCCATTGCAATGATTGTATGTTGCCAGGACCTGTGAAAACCCTTGGTATTTTTATAATTCTATTAGCTGAAGTTGCAGGATCTCAGACTATTATTCTTTTCATGTAACGTGACCTTGTGATTAAAGTCATAATGTTTTCCACCTGTCTTTTACCATCTTAACAGGGAAGACTACCAGTCCGATGGATGGCCATTGAATCTTTAAATTACAGCGTTTACACAACCAATAGTGATGTGTAAGTCCTTTATTGACATCTTTATCTGATCAGGCTAGTGCTTGCTTGTTTGTGTGTGTTTATTTTTCACAATTGGTTAACACTACTCCCCCAATCCTCAGAATATGTAAATAACATAAACCAGGCAAAACTTTCAACTGAAATGAAGATCTCCCACCAAAATTTGAAGTTGGTTCAAATCCAATAACAAAGGAATCACAGACCTAGTGAAATAAAGCTGGAGAGGGTGCAGAAAAGATTTACAAGGAAAGGGAATAAGTTGTGGGAACCCCGGTTAAGCTATTTGCATCGTTAGCCATGGGTGAGGTGCCAATAGGCCAGAGAGTAGCTTTTGCTGACCATTATTTAAAAGAAAGGCCTATAAACTATAAAACAGCAAGGCTAATATCTTTCGTGGATAAGTTGCTGGAGAGGATTCTGACGGATAAAATATATTGTATGAACATCTGTAAACTCAGAGGTTGATCAACATGGCTTTGTACATGGGAGATCGTGTTTTGTAAGCTTGATCGAGGTATTGTTGTAACCAAGGAAGTCTGAAGGCAGGGCAGTAGACATGCTTTATATGGGTTTCAGTAAGGCCTTTAAGATTCCTTATGGTAGGCTGCTCTGAAAGGTTAGCTTGCATGGACTCCACGTTGAAATGGCTAACTGTGTACATAATTGGCTTAATGGTTGAAAGCAGAGGTAATAGAGCAGTTTTGTGGACTGGAGGCTCATGTCTGTAGGTTTGCCTCGGGAGTCAGTGCTGGGTTCATTAGTGCTTGCCATTTATGTCAACAACTTGGATAAGAATGTACAATGCATGTTGAGTAAGTTTGCAGATGAGAGTAAATTAGGTGGTCTGCTGGAAAATGAAGAAGTTTATTAAAAAGTGCAGGGGCTCTTGATCAGCTAAGGGGTTGATGAATAGCAAATGGAGTTTTAATTTGGATAAGTACACGAAATTGTATTTTGAAAATCCAAATCCAGGTAGGACTTGCCAGTCAATAGGAGGACCCTGGGGAGTGTTATAGAACAGAAGAACTTTGGGGTACATGGTTCACTGAAAGTGAAGTCACAGGTACATAGGGTGGTGAAGATGCTCTTAGCATACAGGCCCCCATCTGTCAGGGCATTGAGTATAAATGTTGGGAGGTTAAATTATGTTGATGAAGGCAAAGCAGTAGATATGATGTATATGGGTTTTAGTAAGCCACTTGATAAGATTCCCTATGAGCTGGCTCATTCAGAATGTCAAGAAGCATGGGATCCAGGGAAACATGGTTGCATGGATCCCTCCTGATGAAGGGTTTCGGCCCGAAATGTCGTCACTACCTTCTCCTATAGATGTTGTCTGGCCTGCTGAGTTCTGCCAGCATTTTGTGTTTTTATGCATGGATTCAGAATTGGCTTGCCCACTGAAAGCAGAGGATGGCCGAAGATGGAGGTTATTCTGTCATTAAGTCAGTGTTCTACAGGGATCTGTTCTGGGACCACTGCTCTTTGTGCTTTTTATAAATGGCTTGCACAAGAAAGTGAAAAGATGAGTGAGTAAGTTTGCAGATGACATGAAATTTGGTGGCGTTGCATGTTACAATGGGACTTTGATAAGATGCGGAGATGGGCCAAGAATTGGCAGATGGAATTCAGTCTGGAAAAGTGTGAAGAGATTCACTTTGGAAGATCAAACTTGAAGACAGAAAACTGGATTAATGGCAGGATTCTAGGTAGTGTGGAGGAAAGGGGAGATATTGAGATCCACATCAAGAGTTCCCTCAAAGTTGCAATGGAAGTTGATAGGATGATTAAGATGGAGTATGGTGTGTTGGCTTTCATTAGACAGGGGATTGATTTCAAGAGCCACAAGGTAAAGTTCCAGTTAAACCACAGTTGGAATGTTGTGTGTAGTCTAGTTGCCTCATTATAGGAAGGATGTAGAAACATTAGAGAGGGTGGCAGAAGAGTGAATAATGCCTGCATTAGAAAGTATATCATATGAGGATAGGTTGAGCAAGCTAGATCTTTTCTCTTTGGGGAGGAGGATGAGAAGTGACTCAATAGAGGTATACAAGATTGTTTGAGGCATAGGTTGAGTAGACAGACACTTTTTCTGAGGGCAGAACTGGCTGATACAATGGCCATGATCAGAGGAGAATATAGGGAGGATATCAGAGGCAGTTCTTTATCCCGAGAGTGATGAAATATTCATTGAGTTACTGAGTTGTACAGCGTAGAAACAGGCCCTTTGACCCACTGAATTGTGCTGAACAAAATGGCCAACTGAGTTAGTCTCATTTGCCCATGTTTGACCCACCTCCATCTTAATCTTTCCCATCCATGTATCTGTCCAAGTGTCGTTTATTATTGATGTACCAGACTCCCAGTGACCACCAAACTCTCATCCCCAAACAACTGACCATCTAACTCCCAACCCCTGTTCCCAATGACCACCTAAACCCTGAACCCAAAAGACTGATCACCAAGTTTCCCCTGAAGGCTGATCACCCAGGGTCCTGCCAAAGGGTTTTGGCCCAAAATGTCGACTGTACTCTTTTCCTAGAGGCTGCCTGGCCTGCTGAGTTCCTCCAGCATTTCGTGTGTGTTACCCAGTTTCCCCTCCAGCTTCCAGTGAGGTTGTGAATGATTCTCTTCCCTTTTGTTTCTCTTTCAAATTTGCCAACATCGTCCCTCTCCCCAAAATCAAATGTCCCTTGACCGTTTCATTCGTGTAAATTATTGAACTATTTCAAACCTCCCTGTTCTGTGAAGTATGTTGTGGTCTTACAGACTCTTTCACTTGGAACTGTTTATCCAAGTGTCCCCGAACCTGACATCCCAAACTGCTGTAACCAAAGTAACCTCTCCCTCCCTTTCTTTCTTCAGCTTTAACACCATCTCATCCTAAAGCTGGACGAGGGTTCCATTCTTACCTGGCCAGGGGTGATGGCAGAGGCAGTTACATTAGGGACATTTAAGAAACTCTTAGATGGGCAAATGGAGGACCCTGTGAGAAGGAAGTGCTAGATTCACCTTGGAGTAGGTTAATAGGTCAGCAAAACATTGTGGTACAAAGGGTCTGTACCATTCTATGTTCTATATCATGTTGCAGTTGAACAAAATGCTGATGAGGCCACACTTGGAGTATAGTGTTCACTTTTGGTTGCCCTGCTGTAGGAAAGATGTTATTAAACTGGGAAGACTAGTGAAAAGATTTACAAGGATGTTGCCAGGAATTGAGGGGAGAGGTTGGACAGGCTAGGACTTCATTCCTTGAAGTGCAGGAGAGTGAGTGTTGAACTTACAGGTATATAAAATCACGAGGAGCATAGGTAGGGTGAATACTCGGTTGTTCTCTCAAGGTTGGGGAATCGAAGACTAGAGACTTTAAGGTGAGTAGGAAGAGATTTAATAAGAATGTGAGGGAAACTTTTTTTTACACAAAGCATCAACCACTTCTGGTAATTCATACCACATACACACAAACGGTGGTGAGAATATGGAATTAGCTGCCAGGGGAAGTGGTTGAGGTGGGTAAAATATTTTTTTTAAGACAGCTGAATTAGAAAGGTTTCAAAGGATATGCACCAAACTCTGGAAAATCCAGCATCCTGGTCAGCATGGAGCAGCTGGACTGAAGGGCATGTTTCTATGTTGTACAGCTCTGACTATTTGTTGTTGCTGGCTTTAGAGGATTTGAATTATTATAAGGCTCGGACTGCTTTCAGTAGATTGAAGGAGACTGAGGGTAACGATGTGGAAGATTATGAAAATATAAGAGGCATAAATATTGATTGTCAGCCTTTTTATTCTCAGAGTGGGGGAATCTAAAACTAGGGGCATAGATATAAGATGAAAAGGAAAACATTTCAAGGGGATTGAGAGGGAAGTTTTCCACATGATCGTATGATGGTGGGCATATGGAACAAACACTTGGAGGGAGGAGTAAAGACAGGTATATTCACAATCTTTAAAATACATTTGATCAGGTACATGGACAGAAATGTTTTAGAGGGATATGTGCCTAGTACAGTGATGCACCATCAATAACTCTCGGAGATGGGGGGGTGGGGGGAGAGGAGCGAACGACAGGCTTTTATTAGCTGCAAGAGACCATGATTAGCAGCAAGAGACCACCACACAACATCCTGGAGACTGAGGGGGGAGCAGTGCCTCCAATCGCCTTTATACCGGGGTCTGTGGGAGGAGCCACAAAAGCAGTCAGCAGAGGGGTGTGTCCAGACAGGTATATGTAGTTCACCACATACAGGCAAATGGGACTAACTCAGGAACTAACCATGCTTGGTCAGCATGGCTGAGTGGGGCCAGAGGTCAGTTTTTGTGCTCTCTCTATTGGGAGAATACCCTTGAAGTAATATAAAATATCACCACACTCAAGATTGGATTATAAAACTGTACTGACAGCGAATGTGTTTACTGAATCACTGCCTGCAATTCTCCACACCCTGGCTGCCTGTTTTAATTCCTTTATGACTGGTGTGAACAGTTTTGTTTACCTTTGTCAGCAGAAGTATATCTTGTTCTAAGACCTGCATATTCTGGGACATTTCACAAAGAGATTCTGCAGATGCTGGAAACCTTCAGCAAGGCACACAAAATGCTGATGAAAGGCCTCAACCTGATTCATCAACTGCCCTCTATAAATGTTACCCTCCAGGATGTTGTGTATGTTGTCAGGACATTTCAAGCCTATGTGTTTTCATCATTTGATGCTATATTAACAATTACGTTGAGAAGAATGAATGCAAAGTAGAGAATTGAAAACAATATTACATTAAGTGTCACAAAATGAGTAGTAGTTTGTGGAAGAGATGGGCAATAAGGAACATTAAGGCTAATGAGGCAGTGTCAGAAGTTATGACTTACTATTGGCTGCATCCTACTTGATGGGGGAGTGTGTTATGTTCATAGTGCGTCAAAATCAAAAATATACTCACCCCATCATATTGCACTCCATTTCCAACATCCACAAAATAAAGAATGATCTGAAAGAACTAATTAAATGTTATCCAAGTGTCCAGGAAATTAAGGTAAGAAATAACCAGCTTCACTTTCTGATAACTTATTCAATGCTGTTGTTAAATCACAAATAGGAAGAAGCTATTTCACTTTTTTGACTATTCAATGGGGTCATTGATCCTTGACCTGAGTCCACATGCACCCCCCAGATCCTTATTAGTATCAAACAGAACAGGCTGCTTGAACTCCTCATCCACTCTGATCAAGGTGCCTGCTCAAACTAGTTCTATTTGCCTACATGTGGCCCATATCCCTTCAAACCATGCACCTGTCCAAGTATGATTTAAACACTGTAAAGATATCAACCTTTGTGGCATCCTGTGGAAACTCATTCAACATACCCACCACTCTGTGTGAAAAAACCTGCCCCTCAAGTCCCTTTTAAATCTTTCCCCTTTCACCTTAAACCTCCTCTATTCTAGAAAAAGGATGGTAGCCATCCACTAGACCTCTACAAGCTTGCTCCTCACCCTCCTTTCCTCCAGAGAAATCAGTCTCTGCCAATCGGGTTTCTCTTTACAAATCAAACCCGCTGATCCATGCTACATCATTGTGACTCTTTTCTTCATCTTCCCGAGCTTAATCACAACCAGAATTGCACACATTTTCAGGTGCAGTGTCACCAATGTCTTGTACAGCTGTAACATTACATCCCATCTCTTGTACTCAATCCCCCAACTGATGAGGGCAAGTGTGCCATTCATTCTTCACCCCTCTAGATTTGACAGGACCTTGAGGGAACTGTTCTTGTACCCCTAGGTCTCTTTTCTACAACACTCTCACATTCTGCTCTGGTTGGCTGGAGTGCAAATGCATAATTCGCTGAAAGCAACATTACAGATATATAGTTTGATGAAGAAGGCATTTGGCATATTGTCCATTATTCGGGGCACTGAGTATAGGAATTGGGATGTTGTGCTGAAATTAATAAGACATCGGTGAGGCTTCATTTCAAGTATTGCAAACACTTTTTGTTACCCTGTTAAAGGGAGGATGTTGTTATACTGGACTTGGTGCTGAAAAAAAAATCTGTTGCCTAAATTTGGGTTCTAAGTTACAATAAGAGGTTGAATTGATGAAGACTTTATTCCATGGAATTTACAAGACTGAAGAGTGACCTAATAGAAGTGTGTAAGATCCGTGGGGCAGAGACAGGGTGGAAAGCACAGTGCTTTTACAAGGAGGTATAGTAAAAATAAGAGGACAAAGTTTGAAATTCAGAGGCAAGAGATTTTAAAGAGACATAGGAGCAGTTTCTTCAATGCAGAGGGTGGTGTATTTTTGGAATGAGCTGCCAGATATAGTTGTTGAGGTGGGCACATTGGCAACATTTAAAAGCCAAGGGCCTTACTGAAGTACGCATAGGCACCGTCTACCACCCTGCTCTCATCAATCCTCTTCATCAACTCTTCAAAAAAAAAGTAGATGCCTCCTCGTCCTAATGAAGATATATCAGAAGCAGCACACACAGAATGCTGGAAGAACTCAGCAGGCCAGGAGCATCTATGGAAAAGAGTAAACCGTCCTGATGAAGGGTCTCAGCCTGAAACATCAACTGTTTACCATTTTTCATAGATGCTGCCTGGCCTGCTGAGTTCCTCCAGCACTTTGTGCGTGCTCTTTTGCATTTCCAGCATCTGCAGATTTTCTCATGCTTGTGTTATGCTTTAGAACATCACTATTCACTTTCTTGAACCTCTGAGCACAAAATGTGAACGTATATTGATCAATTAGCAATTGATCACCATCAGTTACTGTCTGCAGAGAAAGTTTTACATTTCTACCATCTTCTGCATGTGGAAATATATTGAAAGGCTGAACAGTTGGAGTTCATTCCAGTCAATCAACCTTACTCCCAATGAAACCTGTATTTCCTTCTCAAAATACAGTCTCGGTACTCTGGGAATTCAGAATACCATCTCGGTACTCTGGGAATTCAGAATACCGTCTCGGTACTCTGGGAGTTCAGAATACAGTCTCAGTACTCTGGGAGTTCAGAATATGGTCTCGGTACTCTGGGAATTCAGAATACAGTCTCGGTACTCTGGGAATTCAGAATACAGTCTCAGTACTCTGGGAATTCAGAATACAGTCTCGGTACTCTGGGAATTCAGAATACAGTCTCAGTACTCTGGGAATTCAGAATACAGTCTCGGTACTCTGGGAATTCAGAATACAGTCTCGGTACTCTGGGAATTCAGAATACAGTCTCGGTACTCTGGGAATTCAGAATACAGTCTCGGTACTCTGGGAATTCAGAATACAGTCTCAGTACTCTGGGAATTCAGAATACAGTCTCGGTACTCTGGGAATTCAGAATACAGTCTCGGTACTCTGGGAATTCAGAATACCATCTCGGTACTCTGGGAGTTCAGAATACAGTCTCAGTACTCTGGGAATTCAGAATATGGTCTCGGTACTCTGGGAGTTCAGAATACAGTCTCGGTACTCTGGGAATTCAGAATATGGTCTCGGTACTCTGGGAATTCAGAATACAGTCTCTGTACTCTGGGAGTTCAGAATACCGTCTTGGTACTCTGGGAATTCAGAATACAGTCTCGGTACTCTGGGAGTTCAGAATACAGTCTCGGTACTCTGGGAATTCAGAATACCATCTCGGTACTCTGGGAATTCAGAATACCATCTTGGTACTCTGGGAATTCAGAATATGGTCTCGGTACTCTGGGAGTTCAGAATACCATCTTGGTACTCTGGGAATTCAGAATACAGTCTCGGTACTCTGGGAATTCAGAATACCATCTCGGTACTCTGGGAGTTCAGAATACAGTCTCGGTACTCTGGGAATTCAGAATATGGTCTCGGTACTCTGGGAGTTCAGAATACCGTCTCGGTACTCTGGGAATTCAGAATACAGTCTCGGTACTCTGGGGAGTTCAGAATACCGTCTCGGTACTCTGGGAATTCAGAATACAGTCTCGGTACTCTGGGGAGTTCAGAATACAGTCTCGGTACTCTGGGAGTTCAGAATACCGTCTCGGTACTCTGGGAATTCAGAATACAGTCTCGGTACTCTGGGGAGTTCAGAATACCGTCTCGGTACTCTGGGAATTCAGAATACAGTCTCGGTACTCTGGGGAGTTCAGAATACCGTCTCGGTACTCTGGGAGTTCAGAATACCGTCTCGGTACTCTGGGAATTCAGAATACAGTCTCGGTACTCTGGGGAGTTCAGAATACCGTCTCGGTACTCTGGGAATTCAGAATACCATCTCGGTACTCTGGGAATTCAGAATACAGTCTCGGTACTCTGGGAATTCAGAATACCGTCTCGGTACTCTGGGAGTTCAGAATACAGTCTCGGTACTCTGGGAATTCAGAAGACGTTTGATAAATATTGGTATTGCTTTATTGATTGAATCATACAGCACAGAAACATAGCCACACCAAACATTAAGTCCCAACGTGTGGTCAGCTCATTTACCAGCACTGGGTTCATAGACAATGAGCGTTGTTGAATGAAGTTTGTGAGATTAACTGCCTCCAAAAACTCCAGAGTAGTGGGTTACAGACTGCAGCCACCCTGTATAATTTTCCTCAAACCCTTCCAGTCTCTGCATCCTCATCTTAAGCTATACACTTACTGTAAGTCTCTGGGAAGGAGTTTTTTTTTTACTCTCCACCCTCTGTTTCTTAACACTTCTAACAGGTCCCTCACTCCCTTTTTCCCTCCTTCACTGGCTAATTGCACTGAGTTCATGGATGTTTCCTGACATTCATTCAGTCAGTTCTGTAAAGGTTCAGCAATCTGTTCCATTAGATTAACTGCAAGGGAAATTTTAAAAAAAAAAGTTATGATTTGTGAAACATACATAACTGATCACTGTTGAGGGAGAATGATATTGCATACTCAACATTTGACACTATAATGCTCTTTGATCATCATAGCATGTTGCAATGACTTAATTAGATAGCCTCCATATACGTATGAAAATTCATATTAAAATGACTTTTGAATGTGTTAAGAAAGTACTTTATTAGACATATTATCAAAACATTTCTCATTTATTGTTTTCTGTAGATGGTCATATGGAATTCTTTTATGGGAGATTGTTAGCCTGGGTAAGTTGTGTTATTAAAATCACTTCTATAGCTCTACCACCTCTAGGAGGCCTAGAGCCAGGTTTCTAATCAAGAATTGTGTGTGAGATATGGGCAGAGAGCTGTATGTGAGATTGGTCCATGGGCAAGTCCATGACCTACCCTTGAAGAGGGAAAAAGCCTTTGTGACAGGTAGATAATTTTTGCCTGGATAGAGGGAGAAGAGCAGATGTAATGGGTGATCCATGTCCAATCCTGCCCAGATTTGTCACTCTGGTTATGGCCCAGAGACACTGAAGCAAGTTGATTATTCACAGACTTCAATGCAGATTAGAGGGAAAAGAAAACAATAAATGCTAGGCCAAACAGGGCCATTAACTAAATCTCTCAAATGGAAAACAAAGCCAACACTGCGGCTGAAAGAAATAACTAAATATAAAACAAATACTGCTAATCTTCAGGGTCAGTTGACTCAACAGAACAATTTCTCAGGCAAGGCTGAATGCAAGCAGGCAGTGAAATGTTACTGTGCTTTGCTCAAGTCTGGACAAGCACTATGAGGAAACGAATGGAGTTAAATACCATCACAATGAAATAATAATTAGCTGCAACATGCATATTCATGAGCACAAATGCCTATCTGCTGAGCTGCCAATCAGTGGGTGTGACCAATTGCTTTTTAACTACCTCAAGTGTTTGTGATGAGAGTCCTTGATGAGGATGGTTAGGACCTAAATACTGGAGTATCCAAGGCAAGGACTGAGACATGGTATGAAACTGGAAGGAGAGCCAAGCACAAAACAAAACGCTAAGTGGCATTTCTAGTTGAGTTTCCGATTGAACACCGAGGCTTCATTCAGGTGCACTTTAAATGCTGAATTCCTGGTGCCAAAGCATGATTGCCAATTAACGGGACAGTCTGGAACCCTTAAAGGGGCCACACCAGCTGTCCATACTCCAGAAAGTTAGAACATCTAAACCCTGGAAGCTGGGATGGTGGGAACAGTGGGGACCCCCTCCCCTGACAGCCCCAGCTGCTCGGAAAGACAGTGATGGTAGTCGTTGATGAGAACCGGATCCAAGCTGTTTTTTTCAGGCACCCAACACAGCAAACATACCCTCTTACAATGACTGGACAAAGCAGTGATTCTCCCTTCCTTCCAATCCACGGATGGGTAATGCTGGGACAGCCAAGGGTGCCCAAGGATCAGGAGTATGAGTGGTGAGTCAATGATGCAGAAACTAGTGTCTTTCACATGATCCCCTATCCTCATCTGCAAGACCACAGTCTGTTGCTAGATCTGTCTGGAACCTAGTGGACAGCCGTCCAAGACAGTTGCGGGCATGGACTGGCTCAACTCTTGCAGTGCTATGTTGAGCCAGTGGGTGTTCCGTAGGTCCAGGAAATTACCAGCTGCCCCAGAGTCCACAAATGCTTTCGTCTCTCTTCCGTTCTTAGCCCAGGAGATCACCTTCAGTGTGCTGCCAGGGTTGGGCGTGGTGGCTGCCACCGTCATAGTCCTCCTGGAACAGGACGGTCATAGCCATTCTCCTGACGACTGCTGCACTCGCCCGCAGGTGACCTGTCCCTCCACAGTAATAGCAGCAGTCCTGACTCTGACGCCAGGACCTCTCGTTCATGGAGAGTCTAGTGCAGCCGACCTGCATGGGTCCAACTGAGTCCTGAACAGGGAGGTCATTGTCTGACAACTGTGATGTGTTGAAGCCAGGCTCAGGCTAGCCCTCCTCAACCTCTTGAAACAGTCCCATTTACGCTCTGCCAGCTAATTATCAAGGAATGGACTGGTCAACCAGAATCTCCAAATCTTCATCAGGTTCTCCCAAGGCAAAGGCATTCTTTAGTTCATCTCAGAGTCCATGGTGATATAGAGTGGCCAAGGCCTCCCCATTCCAGCCATTCTCTTTGGCCAAGGTCTGAAACTCGATAGAGTAGTCGACTGCTGACTGTTCGCCCTGTTGAATCTTCATCAGATGGTCCGAGGCTCAGCTGGCTCTGGCAGGATGATGGAACACTCTTCTTATGGTGGCCATAAATTCCTCTGAATCCAAGCAAACCTCCAACCTTCATTCCCTATGTGGTGGCCCAGATTAGGACCCTTCCAGTCCAAAGAGAGATAATGAAGGTCACCTTTCCATGCTCCAAAGGGAAACGGGACAGCTGGAGTTTGAACACTAATGAACATTGAGTGAGGAAGCTGTGGCAAGAACCTGGATCTCTCTGGAGTTGGAAGATGAACTGACTCCGCAGAAGGACCAACTGGCTCTCCTGAGCAGCTATGGCTTCTTCCTTGTGAAAGCTGACAAACAGCTACCGAGAGGTCGTGAATCTGCAGGCTCCATTTGGAAATCCTCACTGTGGCTGACCACAGCAAACGAAAGACACTGATACCCCATTGGGTCCATGTTGGCTCAGTCGTACTGTGATGAGAGTTCTTGATGAGGATCCGAGGATAGGATCGAGACACGGTATGAAACTGGAACAAGAACTGAGCACAAAACACTAGACAATATCTCTAGCTGGGTTTACAATTGAACACTAGGGCTCCATTCAAGTGCTCTTTAAATACTGAATTCTTGGCACCAAAACATGATTGCCAAGTAATGGGGCAGTCCTGAACCCTTAAAGGGGCCATACAAGCTATCTATATTCTGGAGAGTTGGAGCATTTAAACCCCGGAAGCTGGCACAGTTGGATGTGTTTCATATTGGTGCTGTCATTAAACAATAAGTTTGGGCAAGTATTCCAGTCAGATGATGAAAATGATTTCTTGTATTTCATCTCTCTGGACAGGTGGCACTCCCTACTGTGGAATGACCTGTGCTGAACTCTACGAGAAATTGCCCCTTGGATACCGGATGGAGAAACCACCCAACTGTGTTGATGAAGTGTAGGTCTTTGCTGTTCCTCTATAGATAGTTGCACCTAATTGCCTCTGCACTCACCTGCTGCTGAATCTTTCAAATTGAAATGCCAGGCTCCACAGCATAAAATATGGCAGCTAAGTTCGTGGACCAATTTGCCTTGTGCATGCCGACAATTTAATCTACTTGCTGTCTCTCATTTCCCAACGATAAGGTTCAAGCTTTAGTCAGATGTTGACCTGGTACCATAGAATTACATATACAGAATCTGAACGTTCTCCCTGGTTGGTATATGCTAGGGATTCATGTTGCACATGAAACTCTTTTCCTACCCCACAACACCTCCTGTCAACCAACACCAGATAGTTTTCCTTCTCCCTTATATATTTGTCAATAGAATATGGTTATTAATGAACTCAGAGAATTTAGGAATTGTTTCTTTGTCTAAAGGAATCTCTATGCCTCACAATGGGTGTTTGGTCATGGAGAATGTACGTCCCACATTCTCTGCACAAAGAAACAATTCCTAAATTCTCTGAGTTCATTAATAACCATGTTCTATTGATGAGAGAGGGGCTGCTGCTTTGAGTTTCATTTGATTTTACCTTCAAGTAATGCAGCATGTGTAATGGGAATGAGAATCAGAATCAGGTTTATTATCAATGGGGCAGGAGTACCTTGCAAGACATAAACAATTGCTTTTAAAATGACTAAATAAAATAATAATGGAAAAGAGGAATTGCAGGTTAGTGTTCATGGGTTCATGAACCATTCAAAGATCTGATGGCAGAGGGGGAAAAAGCTTTTCCTAAAATGTTGAGTGTGGTTGATGGAAGTAATGAAAAGAGGGCACATCCCAGGTAGTGAGGGCCTTTAACGAGAAGAGGGTACCTCCTGGGTAGTGAGGGTCTTTAATGATGGATGAAATTGTTGTAAATCATTAAATGTAATTCTTTCAGGTATGAATTGATGAGACAGTGTTGGCGGGAGAAACCGTATGAGAGACCGACATTTGCTCAGATACTTGTGTCATTGAACAGGATGCTTGAGGAGAGGAAGGTGAGTCTGTGCCACTTCCTTACGTTATCCATGGACCCTCACTCTGCACTCACTGGGATGCTCAATCTTCAGTTCCACAGAATAACAGGGCAATTCAACAGAGGAACCCATTGTAGTGTTGACTCTGAAATGTTTTCATTCCACTACTGTTGCCCTTTCTCCATAAACGCATATCAAGGGTGTGGTGCATGTACTTTACCAACTTCACCTACTTGGACAGTCACATTTGTGGATCTTGGGTGGGGGGTAGAAGCGAGCAGTGGGGACGAAGGGAACTATGAATTTGGTAGCATATACTGTAGGCAGCATCCGCTGGCAAGGCCTTTGACAAGGTCTTGCATGGGTGGCTGGTCAAGAATGTTCAGTTGCTTGGCATTCAAGATAAGGTAGTAAATTGGATTAGACATTGGTTTTGCATGAGAATCCAAAGAGTGGTAGTAGAGAGTTGCCTCTCTGGCTGGAGGATTGGGACTTGGGAGTGTTGTGCCTCAGGAGTTGGAGCTGGGTCTATCGATGTTTGTCATCTCTATCAACAATTTGGATGATAATGTGGTAAGCTGGATCAGCAGATTTGTGGATGATACCAAGACTGGGGGTATAGTGGACAGCAAGGAATACTATCAAAGCTTGCAGAAGGAACAGCTGGAAAAATGGGCTGAAAAATGGCAGGTGGAATTTAATGCAGACAAGTGTAAAGTGTTGCAGTTTGGGGAGGACAAAACCAAGGTAGGACTTAAACAGTGAGTGGTAGGGCACTGGGGAGTGCAGTAGAACACAGGGATCTGGAAATACAGGTCCATAATTCCTTGAAAGTGGTGTCATTGTTTGATAGAATCGTAATTAAAGCTTTTATCATGTTAGCCTTCATGAATCAAAGTTGAGATGTTATGTTGAAGTTGTATAAGACTTTATTGGAGGCCTATTTTGGAGTACTGTGTGCATCTTTGATCACCTACCTACAGGAAAGATGTAAATAAGATCGAAAGAATGGAGAGAAAATTGACAAGGATGTTGCCGGGTCTTGAGGACCTGAGTTGTAGGGAAAGGTTGAATAGGTTAGATGTTCTTTTCTCTAGAGTATAGAAGAATGTTAGGAGATTTGACAAAGGTAAGCACAGTTATGGGGAATACAGCTAGGGAAAATGCAAGCAGTCTATTCCATTATGGTTGTGAGATACTAGAACTAAGGTCATAAATTAAGGGTGAAAGGTGAAATTCTTAAGGGGAACATGAGGGGGAATTTCTTCATTCAGAGGATGGTGAGAGTGTGGAACGAACTATCAGAGGAAGTGTCATACAGAGATGCGGATTTGATTTCAACATTTAAGAGAAATTTGGATAGGTACATAGGTGGGTGGGGCATGGAGGGCTATGGTCCAGGTGCAAGTCGATAGGGCTTGGCAGATAAATAGATCAGCATGGACTAGATGGACCAAAGGGCCTGTTTCTATACTGCTGTGTTCTATGACTCTATGACTATAATGGTGCAGTTGTTTAAGTCATTGATGAGGCCACATTTGGAGTATGTGTACCATTTTGTAATGCAGTTATGGGAAAGAGTGCAGAGAAGATTTACGAGGATGTTGCCAGGACTCAAGGGCCCAGGTTACAGGGAAAAACTGTTTGGGCTAGGACTTTATTGCTTGGAATGTAAAAAATGAAGGACAACATTACAGAAATATTTAAAACTATCTGAGGCATTGGAAAGGTGGATGGTAACAGTCTTTTCCCTGGGACACAGAAGTCCAGAACCATAGGTCAATAATTCAGAGTGAGGAGGGTAAGAATTAAAGGAGGCCTGATGGGCAACTTTTTCATGCAGAAGATGATGAGCTGCCATGGCAACTGATTTCAATAGTATCATTTAACCAATTGGATAGGTACTTGCGTGGGACTGAAAGGGCAATGAGCTGCATGCAGGAAATTGAGACTAGAAGAGCGGGGACCATGGTCAGCATGGATCGATTGGGCTGAAGGGCCTATATCTGTGCTCCATGATCCTGACTTCAACCCCCATTTCCAAAGAGATTGAGTGTTACTTCCTCTCTAGTGGGACCATCTACATATTGCTTGAGAAAGTTTTCCTTAACTAATTTTGTCCCATTTAGTTCTGCATTTGTCCCAGTTAATAAAGTCACTTGCTATTTCTAGTGTATTATTCTTACAGCTATCTGTGATCTCTGTAACATATTTGCTTCTCTTTTTATTACTATTGGGGCTCAGTGAGGGATAATCCTTCAAACTGATCACCTCCTTCGTAGTTCTAATCCACAAAGCCTGACTGGACAACCCCGCCCCCGAGGAATATCCTCTCAAAATACTGCCATGATGTTCCATTCCACCTCTGTCACACATTTAACATCTGCACCTGGAACCCTGAGCTGCCAGTCCTGCCACCCCGAACCATGTTTCTGTAATAACCATAATATCAGAGTTCCATATGTTTATTGAGATACAGCGTGGAAGAGGCCCTTTCAGCCCTTCAAGTCACGCCGCCCAGCAACCCCCAATTTAATACAGGACAAGTTACAATGACCAATTAACCTACCATCTGGTATGTCTTTGGACTGTGGGAGGAAACCAGAGCACCCAGAGGAAACCCACGTGGTCACGGGGTAGAACATACAAACCCCTAAGAGGCAATGGCAGGTATTGAACCCGGTTCACTGGTACTGTAAAATGTTGTGCTAACTACTACACTACCAAGTCACCCAATCTATGCCCTGAGTTTACCTGCCTTACCTGTGAGGCTATTTTTTCCCATTAAAATAAATGCAAGTTAGCCCATAAGACCTTCCTCCTTCCCAGTCCTGCTCTTGACGGTCCTGTCTACTGAACTTACTGGCTTTAAATTCGATGCTTTCACATCTGCTGCCTTAGAATATAGACAATACAACACCAGGAACAGGCCACAGGAAGAGGGTCTTCAGCCTACAATGGTGACCCAAACTAATTAAACAATTTATTAAATTCCTAACTAAACTAATCCCTTTGCCTGCACAATATCTATATCCCACCATGCCCTGCACATTCATGTGCCTTTCCAAGAGCTTCTTAAATGCCTCTATTATATTTGCCTCCTCTAATATCACTCCCTACACAATACTCCAGTCACCCACCACTCTCTGTGTAAAAAATCTTGTCCTGCATGTCTTCTTTGACCTTATAATATGCTCTCTCATATTAGTCATTTCAGCCCTAAGAGAAGGGTACTGCTGTCTATTCAGTCTATGCCTCTCATAAACTTATAAACCTCTATTAGATCTCTTCTCAGTCTCTTTCTCCAGAGAAAACAAGTTTGTACAACATAGCTACTTTGGCTCCCACTGACACCACCAGACTAGTTTAAGTCAAGAGACATGGACTGAACTTTACATGCCACGTTACGGACTTGCTGCCTGCGGGTATAGGCTGCTTCCTTTGCTGAACAGGTGAGAATAGATATGAATCTTGTGCAATCATCACAAGATGATAAAAGACTCTCATTACCCTCTGCATTTAGATCTTCATCATCTGGTCAACCAACTGTCCTGCCACTAGAAGTTGATTCTTGTTTTCTTTACCAAAGATGCTCATAATCTTGGATATCTGTATTAAATCTAGAACTCCTTAAAAATGGGTTTCCTGGGATCAGAATAGGTGAATTAGCCTTTTAACGTGTTATCATTCACAAAGTGTCTGTCAGGATCAACAATGTTCATTGTCTTTCTACATTCATTAGACCTACGTGAACACAACTCTCTTCGAGAAGTTCACCTACGCAGGCATCGACTGCTCCGCTGAAGAAGCTGGATAAACAGTTTGTGAGGAGAAGTATCATGGAGATTATGCTAAATTGCATTTAATTAAGAATTGTAAAATGCAGAACTATTACTTACACCACACCATACTATATTTCTGATGTGGAAGCAATTGAAAGCAAGTGCTTGGTTTACGTTTCACTAATAATTGTATGTTCATAAATCATGTTACCAACTCATTAGTTTCAAGAATTGGTTAAAAGCCACACTGCTTCTAGAGTTTCCAGTGCAGCTTCTGGGGTTGTACAGAGAAAGTGATTTGACTATGCACCTTTCAACAGCCACATTAATAGGCCGTCACCAATAATCAAGGTGCTTCAACTTTCATGTTAGTGAAGATAATGACAGTTTCCTCCTAAATAGAAATAGGCCACTCATAATTCCACACACCATCCCTGAATTGGAAAAAAAACATCTGAAATCATCCTCAATTACTTTAGTGGAGAAGTTTCAACAGTGAATGAGGATAACTTAAGTGTGCAAAATGTTTCACATCATCACATCATTAAAGACCAAGGAAGAAAAGATCAGGAAGACAGAAATTGAAGATTAAAATGGATTTTAAAAGCTCCTACAACCTCAGAGCATTCCAAATACTGTACAACCAAAGTAATAAACTTTCTGAAGTGGAATCAGTGTTGTAGCAATAGTGTGATAATAGACAATCTATCTTTCATTATAATTGAAGTGATTAATTGGCTATGCATTGGGGAGAATTCTTACTCTTTCGTGAAAAACTGTGATAGGATCTTTTACACTATGTGAGAACGTTGATTAATATTTTATTTGAAGGACAATGCAACATAATTGTTCATGTTCAATGGGAGACCCCAAATGAAGTCATTTACTCATTAAATTTAACCTTTCTCTTTGTGGTCAAGATGGCGGATCAGTTGAAGGTAGATTCAAACCTGAAATGTTTGATTCTGCCTGCTACCTTTTGAGAAATGTTGCTGTAATTAGCAATTAGTTCTTAGGCATCTTAATTATTGGAAAACGGAATGACTTGCCAAGGTCATAATTTTAATTACAATGGCAAAGTTTTATCTCAGTATACAATCCAAAGCTAATTTCTCAAATATTCTTTAGAATTGTTAGGGGTATTGTTTCTTATTATTTCCATGGTGACCATGTGCAAAGCCCAGAACTGGCATTTACACCAGAATGGGGGATGTGCCTCAAGGACAGCATTAAAATAGAGGCCAAAGGCTTAATTGCCATTTGATATTTTTGAATTTCTGATTTTGAACTCATTTAATTTTTAAATGGATCAAAAATCCCTCCTCTTCAATTGCAAAGAACATGCATAAAAATATTCCCACTCTTTTGACATGCCTGGGTCAGGACAACAGTAAATATTTGACTCTTGTTACAACAAGACTGCACAGCAGTTTGCAACTCCATTGAACCCGGTTCAATTCTGCTGTCCAGGCAGCATCTATAGGGGGAAGCGCTGTCGACGTTTCGGGCCAAGACCCTTCGTCAGGACTAACTGAAAGGAAAGATAGTAAGATAAAATGGTCACCTATCATTTCACATTTCCCCCTCCCCCCACTACTTTCAAATCTCTTACTAGCTTTCCTTTCGGTTAGTCCTGACGAAGGGTCTCGGCCGGAAAAGTCGACAGCGCTTCTCCCTATAGATGCTGCCTGGCCTGCTGTGTTCCACCAGCATTTTGTGTGTGTTGTTGTTTGAATTTCCAGCATCTGCAGATTTCCTCCTGTTTGCTCAATTCTGCTGTGTAGAGTTTATGCAACCAAGTGGATTTCTCTGGTGCTCCAGTTTCTTCCCCATGCCAAAGATGTGCTGGTCGGCTCCTACTGTAAATTGCCCCTGGTGGGTAAGTGGGTGGAAGGAAAATTATGGGATGTAAGAAGGCAAAGTGTCGATGGATGATTGATGGTTGACACAGTAAGCTTTAAGGCCTATCTACAGACTGTGTGAATCTGGGTTATTAATGATAACATTGCATGTGTATTCAAAAGTATTAATTTTAATCTGCTTTTTTGATTATTGCATCAATATTTGTGTTTCTAACTTTTTGAACATAAGCATTATTTCCCACCTACCTGCAATGTTACATACTGCCCTTACCTATATCTAAACTAACATGCTCTTCTCTACTGTTGTGAATCAGTTTGCAGTGATCTTTTGCATTGTTTGTTAATCATGGTACCAGCATTTTTACAACATGGCAATGTTTTGTGCAGTCTTCTCTGAGAACAATCAATTTCTGAATATTAGTACAAAATAAATATTTCTCCATTTCTACCAAATTACTATTTTAATCTCTGTATCTCTTGTTAATTCCACTTAAAGGACTGACTGTTAAGAGTCCTAAGTGGATTCAATTAAGTGCTATGAAAGTGCAGATTAAATCATTTTCAGCAGTTTATGTACCATTGCTGAAAATACTGAATGCTTTCTTCATCCCAGTCTATTTAATTACTTGTACTAGATCATTTTGAAAAATAATTATGACTTCAAAAGTAAAGATCGGTTTTCTGCTTTGCGCTGAAGTGAAGAGCAAGCTGTGTGACAGACCTGGAAAATAAATGTATCAGTCCAATAAATTAGGAGTAATATGCTAATAGTGTAACTGAGGCTCCCAGGTTAAATTTGTTCCTTTGTCCTAGCATCAAATTCTCACTCTGCCGAGGGAAATTTCAATCATTACAGAGGTGGGAGTGGGGTTTATTGGACGTATTTTCCACATTCATAAAACTGCAGGCCCATGTGCCCAAAGGGAACATATGGAACAAGTTGCCTCAAAGTCATTCACGTCAGGCCCGGGCCAGGTGCAATGCGCGTAGTCAGGAAATCTGTAAGAACAGGTACTATTTTGCCAATTCCCTTCAAATCTGAGGCTTTTTATTTTCTCTCTCTCCCTCCCCTCTCCCTCTCTCTGAGCCACTTCATTCTACCTCCCTCCACTAATGACTCCTTCCCTAACTCCAGTATCATTGACCCAACACATTCATGCCTACTTCGCGTAAAACACTCACCCCTTACATCCCCTTTGAAACTCCCTCCTTCAAAGTATGTCCTCTTTTTATTAACACCCCTATCATGTGAAAAAGGTGCAGAGGAATGGAAGAAATGTCTTTTTACATGGAATAGTTGTGTTTGTAAGTGACTGTTTATCAGGCTGGTGGAAACAAAGAACATCAGAACTTTCAAAAAAGAATGGAATTTGCTGAAGAAAGGGTCATGAAGAAAGCTCAGAGAATGGACAAGTTTGCAAAGTGCTGACACAACTGAGATCACTGGTTCCTCCCTTAGATCTGAAGCTTCAAGCTATCACCTACTGGTCCACGTATCTCTTTATGTGACTGGGATCCACTTTTGATGAATGGTAGCTCTAAACCACACTAAAAGCATTATGTTTGTTCACTGTATAAATATATGATTGGGGTTTTGGCATATTGATCAAGAAGTGCATGCCAAAAGGCCACTGTTACAATAGTTCTGGGGATTTCAATATGCAGGTAGACTGGGAAAATTAGGTTAGTGCTGGATCCCAGGAGGGGGAGTTTCTAGAGTGGCTACCTGGTGGTTTTTTTAGAGCAACTCAGAGTTGAGCCCACTAGGGGATCAGCAATTCTGGAATGGGTGTTGTGCAATGAACCAGAATTGATTAGTGACATTAAGGTAAAAGAACCCTTAGGGGAAAGTGATCATAGTATGAACAAATTCACCCTGAAATTTGAGAAGGAGAAGCTAAAGTCTAATATATCAGTATTACAGTGGCATAAAGGGAATTACCGAGACATGAGACAGGAGTTGGTCAGAATTGATTGGACAAGAACACCGGCAGGGATGATGGCAGAGCAGCAACAGCTGGAATTTCTGGAAGCAATTTGGAGCTCACAGAATATATACATCCCAAAGAGGATTTCTCCTCTGGTGAAATGATGAAATAGGCCATCATCAGCATGGTTTCCTCAGGGGAAATTCTTTGAAGAAATAATAAGCAGGAAAGACAAAGGAGAATCAGTTGTTGTTGTGTAACTGGATTTTCAGAAGGCCTTTGACAAGGTGCTACACATGAGGCTGCTTAACAAGCTACAAGTCCATCATATTACTGGAAAGATTCTCATCTAGATAAAGCAGTGGCAGGAGGCAAAGAGT
Organism: Hypanus sabinus; assembly: GCF_030144855.1. Taxonomy (NCBI): domain Eukaryota; kingdom Metazoa; phylum Chordata; class Chondrichthyes; order Myliobatiformes; family Dasyatidae; genus Hypanus; species Hypanus sabinus. The sequence goes on along the minus strand of NC_082712.1, from coordinate 76,596,842 downwards.
GGGAATTAAGGGAGCCTTTTCTGGCTGGTTTCTAGTGACTAGTAGTGTTCACAGGGGTATGCGTTGAGACCGATTCTTTTTACATTATATGTCAATGATTTGGATGACAGAATTGATGGCTTTGTAGCAATGTTTGCAGACGATATGAAGATAAGAGGAGAGGCAGGTACCTTAGAGGAAGTAGAGAGGCTAGAGAAGGACTTAGACAGATTAGGAGAATGGGCAAAGGAATGGCAGATGGATTACGGTGGAAGGAGATGTATGGTCATGCACTTAGAAGAAATGAAAGGGTTGACTATTTTCTAAATGGAGAGAAAATATAGAAATACTGAGATGCAAATGGACTTGTGAGTCCTTGTGCAGGATTCCCTAAAGGTTTGTTTGCAGTTGAGTGTGTGTTGAGGAAGGCAAATGCGATGTTAGCATTCATTTCTAGAATATAAAAGCACGGACGTAATGTTGAAACTTTATAAAGCACTGGTGAGGCCTCACAAGGACCGTTATGAAGAGTTTTAGGCTCTTTATCTTAGAAAGGATGTGCTGAAACTGGAGAGGGTTCAAAGGAGGTTCACGAAAATTATTCCAGGTTTGAACGGCTTGTCATATGAAGAGCGTTTGATGGCTCTGGGCCTATATTCACTGGAGTTCAAAAAAATTAGGGGAGACCTCATTGAAACCTATCAAATGGTGAAAGGCCTCGATAGAGTGCATGTGGAGAGGATGTTTCCTCTGGTGGGAGAGTCATAAACCAGAGGACACAGTCTCAGAATAGAGGGGTGTCCTTTCAGAATGGAGATGAGGATGAATTTCTTCAACCAGAGAGAGGAGAATCTGTGGAATCCTTTGCCACAGGCAGCTGTGGAGGCCAAGCCTTTATGTATATTTAAGGCAGAGTTTTATGGTTTCTTGATTGGTCTGGAAATGAAGGGGTATGGGGAGAAGGCAGGAAATTGGAGCTGAGAGAAAAATTGGATCAGCCATGATGAAATGGTGGAGCAGACTCAATGGGCCAAATGGCCTAATTCTGCTCCTATACAGAAAAAAAGGTGTACAAAGGAAGAACCATCATTTAGAGAGAGATGCTTCCCATTAAATCTGGCTGTCAGGAGGATGGATTCTCTGTAGGACCAGCTCAAACACAAAAGCTGTGTTATTATATATGTACATAATAAAAAGAACTGCATTTCCCAAGGTGCAATGCAGGCAGTTCACCCAGAACTGGAAATGCTGCTGGGGAGCCGGTCGCACGTGCGCTTGGATTGGGCTGGGATATCCAAATAAAAATATGCTAGTATTTTTAACGACGTCAGGTTTTCTTTGTTAAGGACAAATATAATATGGTGTCAGAAGTCATCGTAAAGACCAGACATGGAGAGTAAATATACCGCAAGTGATTGAGAGAGAGAAGCTCACTCTAATGAGGAAGAGATGCTAGAAGCAAGTGAGGTCAACATCCAGCATGGCAACGGAGCACATTGTCTGAAGTTCACTAAATTCACCATCAGACCATAAGATATAGGAGTAGAATTAGGCCATTTGGCCCATCGCATCTGTTACACCATTTCATCATGGCTGATGTTACTTCTTGCAGCTCTGGGCACTAGTTGCACCATGCTCAACCTTTTGATTCCTAACTTTGTCTGAGGTCTTACCAACATCTGTTTCCACAACCTCTCCACTAACTGTCCTCACACTCTGCTTCCCATCCCCCTGCAACTCTGGCTTAAATCCCACCATGCAGCATTAGCAATCTTTCCCACTCCAATTCAGGTGCAAGCTGTCCCTTCTGTACAAGTCCCTCCTTTCCTGGAAGACAGCCCAATGATCCAAGAGTCTTATGCCCTCCCTCCTACTCCAACTTCTTAGCCACGCGTTAAACTGTATAATCTTCTTAGATCTGGCCTCACCAGCACATGGTACCAGTAGCAATCCTGAGATCGCAACTCAGGAGGTCCTTCCCTTAATTTAGCACCTAACTCCCTGAACTCTGTATGCAGAACCTCATAATCATCCAAAAACTCTAATGCTTATCAGAAAGTCAAGCACACAGTTATATACATTACAATGGCAGTGATATCCTAATAAACATTCCATGTTAAACTGCGTCTGTCCCAAAGATCTCAATTCAGCAAAAAGATGTTTCCTTTGCACTTCATAGGAACTGATATATGCTGCACCGTTTCTTGACAATTTCACCATACAGATGCCAGCATCGTTTCTTAGTAATACTGAACAGGGAATTATTCAACCTAGTATGTCCAATACCTAAATAAGTAAGCTTAAGTTTGATGCACCATCAATAACTCTCCGAGACGTGAGGCGAGATATTAGCTTTTATTGACTGGAAGAAAGAACAAGCATAATTGACCACCATACTACATCCTGGAGACTGAGAGTCAGGGATCAGGCCCCAATCGCCTTTATACCGGTGTCTGTGGGAGGAGCCACGGTCAGTGGGAGGGGCCACAGGAGCAGTCAGCGGTGGGGGGGGGGGGGGGCGTGTCCAGACAGGTATATGTAGTTCACCACAAAGTTGTTCTCTCCTTTTATACCTAACCTGGTGAAAAGAGTTTTCATAGTGGCTTCACAGACCAAAGATGACCATACATTGCTTATGGAAGAGTACACAGATGTCTTTGAGGGGCTCGGATGCTTACCTGATGTAAATTGGGCAACTTGTAACAGCATCCATGAGAGCTTCAGAGGGATTATGCAAGAGAAGCACAAGAACTCCGCTTTCCACAGATATTCATACCAGCTACACCAGCATGACCATCAGGATGCCAGTGCTGAATAGAGTGATCACGATGAAGAAATTGCCAGTCTTGCTTCCATCATCATGCAGGAGTGGTTCAAAATCTGTCTCTTATCAATGTCCACTTAAAGACTGGAAATCAAAAATACATCTATGATTTTTATGAAGAGGAAAAATAAAACAGAAGATGGGGAGACCAAACAGACTCCAAAGAACAACAGCACCAGTTCAACACAAGCTAACAGGAGGCGTTGCTATCTATGATATGCAGCCAACAGAATGTACTCTGTGAATTGAGACAGGATCAGCTGGAACTTGTGCAAAGGCTCACTGATCACATGGATGTACAAATGTAGTTCAGGACTCCATTATGAGGCACGTGGAGTGAATTATGGTCACACAGCAAGAACAGGAAAGGATCTTGGCAGAAGGATGTGGAAGAAAGGAACATGTTGATTAGAGTTCTCAAAAAGACACTAATAATAATGCAGCAAATGAAATCAAGACATCTGTGGTAATAAATAGCAGACCAAAAAGGATAAAATCACATCAGAGACAGAATGAAGTTGCTGAGAGAATTAGGGTCTGCTTTTGTTCATTACAATTGTAAATATCTTGGTTAGAAAACATTATTGTTTCTTGTAGGTTGATAAGGACAGAGTATATGTTTGTTTTCTTTAAAGGGGGAAGATGTGTGTGTACATAATCAAGTGTAGGTTTTAGCAAAGAAAACAAAGTGGGGCATTTTAAGTTTAAGAAAGCCAAAACAACACCAAAAACTGAACACCAAGTCCTTTATGTAATTACATCATCATATTAGACCAGCCTATTAAAGTGAAACCCCAACTCAATGTCGGTGGTTGTGGATTATGTACATTTCCACCAATTATGTTGCCCTAACAGCACCGCCCCACAGAATTCACTAGAACTGGTGTTGTGAGCTTGTCTGACACTCAGATGAGTCCTACGACTATGTTCCATGGTTGGAGGAACAGCAGAGGCCTCTGACTCATCCAGACATGTGCTGGCACGCTCATGATCATGTCATGATGTCAGAGGCACGGGAATGGAATCTTCCAAAACTTGGTGGGCCGTTTTAAGGTTATGTTCAGGTTCAAAATATGTTCAGGTTTATCCTTCTTATCTATAATAAGAGGTAAGTCTTTTCTCCCTTTTCCAAAATGTGGAACGGGCCATCTTAAGGGGGGCCTAAAGGGATGTAGGTGTGCATCATGATGGACAAAAATAAATGAGGCGGAATGTAGATCAACAGGAACCCAAGAGTGATGTACATCATGATGGGAGGTGGGAACAGGTGAAAAGGAATTGGATTTACTGGGAAGGGTGGAACGCTGTTGAGAGGCTGACCAGGCAGTTGTGGTGTCACCTGGTACTCTTAGTGGCTGTCCATATATAAACAGCCACGGACAACTGTAGGTCCTATTTTGGAGCTATTTTGAGCCCCAGCAGGACCCACAAGAGATAATCATGCTAACACTCATTGGTCAGGGCAGCAGTTAAGCAGCAGTGAAACTGCTCGCATAGGGCATAGACTGCAGGTGATACTCCTTGGTGTGATGTAGCTTAATGTCAAGGTTCTGGGCATTGCAGCCTAGAGGTCTGATATGAATTGGGGACCATGGTCACAGGAAATATCAGCTGGGGTTCCAAACTGCGCAAACAGGAGCTGATGAATGCTTGAGCCATGTGTGCAGCCATTAGTGATACCAGAGGGACGATCGCTGGTCACCTGGTGGTACAGTTCACCATGGTAAGGAGGTGCATGAAACCACAGGAAGAGGATAAACAAGGTCCACATTATCATGGTCAATCCATCACTCAGAGATCTCAAAAGGTGCCAATGGTGGCTGGACATGACGGTAAATTTTTGCCCACTGGCACCCTGAAGCTGCAAGGCGGTTGGCACTTCCTAGAGTTTGTACCTAAGTGAGTGTGGTAAAAACCACAGGCCTTGCATCATCTGTTGCACAGCCATAGGTATCCTAATGTTGGGGTCTTGCTGACCAGGCTTATTGAGGTAGAGAAAGGAGGAGGAATTATGTACCACTGCCCAATTGTGTGTAGGCTATTAGCCACTTTAGCAAGCTTCCTATAGTCCTTCTTAGGTGCATTAGCAATGGCTGTCTGAACTGGATCAGGCATTGGCTGCATGAGCAGTTCTTTAAAAATAAAACAAGGATGGTGATTTCCCAGGAGAGACAGCATGTGGTCTATTAGCTCCAATGGCTTAGTATCTCTAAGGCCAGGCATAGAGAGCAACTGTTTGGCACGCTCAAACTCCAGAAGTCTGTTTTCAGCGATCAGTATTTATCATGTTCAGGTGGGTGTTCTAGTAGACTCACCACTCTAACAGCCGTAGAATTACTGAGCCACATAGTAGAATTTGGTGTGGTCCACCATGATTTCTTGCAGTGCAAATTGGGCCTCAGCTTGTACAAACCAAGCAATGGCATTTTGCTCCCAGAACTCCAGCACTTTCAAAGCAACTGCATTAGCTAACATGTTCAGTCACTGGAAATCATCCTAGAACATTGGGGTCACCAATATAGATTTTCACAAATAAAACAAAGTGAGGCGTTTTAAGTTTAAGAAAACCGTAACAACATTTACTGAACACCAAGTGCAGTAACAGTCCTTTATATAGCGATGTCAAACTAGCCTCTTAAAGTGAAACCCCAACTCAATGTCAGTAGTTGTGAATTAAGTACATTTCCACCAATTATATTACTCTACAAAAGAACTGCAGTTCCCAGTCTGCAATGCAGGCAGTTCACCCAGAACCAGAAGTGACGCTAGGAAGCTGGTCACACACACACTTGGGTCGGGCTTGAAGGTCCAAATAAAAATTTAATGACATTTTTACCTGTGCCAAGTTTGTCTTTATTAAGAACAAACCATAACAAATGCTCCCTTATCTAAAAGGTCAAATTCAAAAGAAAGCTGTTCCTATTAGAATGGGAAAGAGTAATGTTTAGTAGAAGACATCCAAAAATCACAAAAGTTGGAGAACAAGTTGGCAAAATGACCTAAGTCAATTGGGAAAATGGGCAAAAGAACAGCCAAGGAGACAGATGCAAGCTGATGTATTTTGTTAAGTTTAACCGGGACAGTTCTTGCACAGTCAATGATAAGGACTGGAAGAACAGAGGGAGACTTCTGGATACAGTCACATAGTTCTTGAAAGTAGCACACAGATAGGCAATGTGGTGAAGAAGTCACATGGCAGGCTTTCCTTTATCACATACAAGTGTTGGATGTAATGTTATATCTGGTAAGAATGCACAGAACAGTTTTGGTAATCATACTTGTGATTAAGCTAAAGAGATGCAAGAAAAGTTGTTGCCAGAGCAGGACATTTAGAATTCTATGGAGAGACTGGATAGGCTGAGGTTGTTTTTCCTGGAGCAAAGGCAACTGACAGGGCAACCTTCTGGAGGTTTATAATGAGGGTGTAGATAAAGCAGATAATCACAGATTTTTTTTCCTCCATGTCAGAGGAATCTAGGACTACTGGGCATAGGTTTAAGGTGAGAGGGGAAAGATTTAATGGGCATTTGATGAGAAACTTTTTCCATACATAGGGCAAATTGGTTTTCTATTGTCTTATGTATCAAGGTACAGTGGAAAAACCTGATCCATATAGATCAGTTCATTGCAACAGTCAATACTGAGGCCATTACAGAGAAAATGCAGTTCAGGTAGACAAGAAGGGGCAAGGTGACGTGCTGAGTTGGGCTCATAGCTCTTTGCTGTGTCCTGTGGTCATACATCCACATAGGATGCTTTCAATGGTGCAACGATAAAAATTGGAGGGTCAATTTTCTTTAGCCTCATGAAAAATTGTGAAGCTGGTGAGCTTTCTTCACCTTGGCGTCAATGTGGTTCGACCAGGACAGGGTATTGCTGTTCACTCCTGCTTTCTCAAAACTCTCAACATGCTCAGCCTCAGCACTGTTGGTGTAAACAGGAGCAAGTGTACTGCCTGTTCCAGAAGCCGAGGACCTGCACATTTGTTGTGCTGACATTGAGGGGAAGGGTTTGGGAAGACCACAATCACACTCGCGTTTTCGTACTCCAACTTGAACTCACCATTATTTGAGATTCACCCCACCATAGTGGCCTTTTCTGGTTGGCTGTAAGTGGCAACTGGTGTTCCACAGGGGTCGGAGTTGGAAATGTCTCTTTTCCTGTTACATATCAATAAGTGGATGACAGAATTGATGGTTTTGGGGCCAAGTTTGCAGATGATACCAAGATGGGTGGAGGGACAGGTAAGAGTATTTGTTTTTTTTTAACCCAGTTGCCACTAATTTTAATAACATTTATTAAAACAAGCATCCCCAGTTCTGGAATTAATCTGAAATACTTTTGAAAATCCTATGCACTTTTCTACATATTCATTAATATCATTGTCTTTTGTAAAGCACTCTGTATCTTATGTTAATGCGAGGGAGACTTTGTCTTGGAGCTTCTACTAGATAAGTTCAAGGTACCTTTAAATCAACATATTGCTCATCCCCTTTGCACCCCTCTGCCTCACATTTCCCATGGTGTTAATTGGGAGCCTCCACCTGTGACAGGCTCCTTTACTTTTGTTTACTTTCTCTGCTCATTTTACTGCATTCATCTCATCATTTTTGCATTGACCATTTATGTTGAACGAACACAAGCCACTCCAGTTTTTTTCACATTTTCCTTTAAACCGTAAGACTAAAAGACAGGAGCAGAATTAGGCTATTTGACCCATCAAGCCTGCTCTGCCATTTTAACATGGCTGATCCATTTCCCTCCCAACCTCATTCTCCTGCCTTTTCCAAGTAATCCTTCATACCATGACTCCACCTTAAATATACCAAAAGACCTGCCCGTCATAGCCACCTGTGGCAATGAATTCCACAGATTCAACTCCCTCTTGCTAAATAAATCCCTTCTCATCTCCATTCTAAATGGACATCCCTCTATTCTGAGGTTGTGCACTCTGAACCTAGACACCCCACTATAAGAAACATCCACTCCACATCCACTCTGTCTTCTGCATTATCACGCAAAGAGTTGAACTGCAAGTGCATGTAACGAGAGCATCTTGCGGCCTAAGGTGGAAGGAGATGAGTTATACAGCTCTTGTTACATGCACGTGCAGTTCAACTCTTTGAGTGATTATGCGGAAAGTTTGAAGTTAATAACTCATCTCCTTCTACCTTAGGCCACGAACTTATCAATCACCCCCACTGTGGATCACTTCTGGAGGTCCAAGACACCGACTTCTACAAAGAAGGGATCCGTATGCTCCATGACTGCTGGACTAAGTGTTTACATGTTGGAGGGGACTATGTTGAAAAATAAATGTGCTAGGTTTTCTAAATTTGACTCCTTCTACCTTAGGCCATGAACTTATCAATCACCGCTCATGTAATCTTCTTTCAGCCATGACTCAGTGAAGGCTACAATGTCATATTTGCCAATTTCAAACTGCACTACAAGATTATCTACATTACTCTAAATATTACATACATTCAAATATAACACCGTCAGTCCTGTATTCATCACCCTTTTCCATTTTGACCCTGTTGTACCACAATTCATCCACTAACTGCACTTCTGCCCTATTATCTATTGACCTTCCTGACAGTCTCATGACACACTGCCTCTGCTTGTATACCAAATGCCCCTACTTCAGCCCTATCACTCAGTTGCCCATCCTCTGCCAAATTAGTTTAAAGTACCTCCCCTACGGCTCTTGCAAACCTGCCCACAAGGACCTCCCTCGGGTTCAAGTGTAACCATTTCTTTTGCATAGGTTATTTCTTCAGTGGTTTGATAGAGGCATGACTGCGCAAGCACGTGGATGTCTGCCAGTGAGAACAACGAGAAGAGTTTAAAAAGGAGACACCTTAGAGAGCAGGCATCAGAGGAGCAGGTGACAGAGCAGAGGGAGACAGAGTAGGAAGGCTTTGGCTCAATGTGGCTTCAGCGTTAACAGGTCAAGGCAAGGTACGTTACTTGTGTAGAATACAGATAGGAAGTGTGTGTGTGAGGCCGGTTTTCTGTACTGGGTGTCAGATGTGGGAAGTTCTGGAGTCTCCCAGCCAACCAGATGGCCACATCTGCACCAGGTGCATCGAGCTGTAGCTCCTTTGTGACTGGGTTAGGGAACTGGAGATGTAGCTCGATGACCTTTGTTCGGTCAGGGAGAGTGAGGAGGTGATAGGGAGGAGCTATAGGCGAGTAGTCACTCTGGGGCCTCATGAGACAGATAAGTGGGTAACAGTCAGGAAAGGGAAGGGCAAGAGGCAGATGCTAGCGAGTACCCCAGTGGCTGTCCCCCTTAACAATAAGTACTCCTGCCTGTTGGGGGGACAGCTTACCTGGGGGAAGCAACCATGGCTGTGCCTCTGGCACAGAGTCTGACCCTGTGGCTCAGAAGGGTAGGGAAAGGAAGAAGATAGCAGCAGTGATAGGGGACTCTATAGTTAGGGGTTCAGTCAGGCGATTGTGTGGATGCAGGAAAGACATGCAGATGGTAGTCTGCCTCCCAAGTGCCAAGCTCTGGGGTGTTTCTGATCATGTCCACGAACTTAGAAGATTGAGGGGGGATCTTATTGAAACATATAAAATTCTAAAGGGATTGGACAGGCTAGATGCAGGAAGATTGTTTCCAATGTTGGGTAAGTCCAGAACGAGGGGTCACAGTTTAAGGATAAAGGGGCAGCCTTTTAGGACCGAGATGAGGAAAAACTTCTTCACACAGAGAGTGGTGAATCTGTGGAATTCTCTGCCACAGGAAACAGTTGAGGCCGGTTCATTGGCTATATTTAAGAGGAAGTTAGATATGGCCCTTGTGGCTGAAGGGATCAGGGGTATGGAGAGAAAGCAGGTACAGGACTCTGAGTTGGATGATCAGCCATGATCATACTGAATGGCGGTGCAGGCTCAAGGGGCCGAATGGCCTACTCCTGTACCTATTTTCTATGTTTCTATGTTTCTATATCCTGAAGTGGGAAGGAGAACAGCCAGAGGTCATGGTACATATTGGTACCAATGGCATAGGCAGGAAAAGGGAGAAGGTCCTGAAAACAGACTACAGGGAGTTAGAAAGGAAGTTGAGAAGCAGGACCACGAAGATAGTAATCTCTGGATTACTGCCTATGCCATGTGACAGTGAGAATAGGAATCGAGTGAGGTGGAGGATAAATGTGTGGCTGAGGGATTGGAACAGGGGGCAGGGATTCAGATTTCTGGATTATTGAGACCTCTTTTGCAGCAGGTGTAACAAAAAGGACGGGATGCACTTGAATCCCAGGGGGACCTATCCTGGCGGGGAGGTTTGCAAAGGCTATTGGGGAGAGTTTAAACTAGAATTTCTGGGGGGTGGGAACTGAATTGAAGATGGAGGAAGGGCGTTTGGCTTGCAGTTAGGGAAAGCTTGGAGGCAGCGCGAGAGGGAGGATAGGCAAGGACGGTTTGAGATGTGTCTATTTTAATGCGAGAAGCATCATGAACAAAGCGGTTGAGCTTAGGGTGTGGATCACCACTTGGAGCTATGATGTTGTGGCCATTACAGAGACTTGGATGAGGCAGAGGCAGGAATGGCTACTTCAAGTGCCAAGCTTTAGATATTTCAGGAAGGACAGGGAGGGAGGCAAAAGAGGTGGGGCATGGCACTGTTGTTCAGAGATAGCATCATGGCTGCAGAAAAGGAGGAAGTCAAGGAGGGGGTGTCTACGGATTCTCTGCGGGTGGAAGTTAGGAATAGGAAAGGGTCAATAACTCTGTAGTGGTGGGAGATTTTAATTTCCCAAATATTGATTGGCATCTCCCTAGAGCAAGGGGTATAGATGGGGTAGAGTTTGTTAGGTGTGTTCAAGAAGGTTTCTTGACACAAATGTAGATAAGCCTACAAGAGGAGAGGCTGTACTTGATCTGGTATTGGGAAATGAACCTGGTCAGGTGTCAGGTCTCTCAGTGGGAGAGCATTTTGGAGATAGTGATCACAATTCTATCTCCTTTACCATAGAAACGGACAAGTTAGGGAAAGGTTTAATTGGAGTAAGGAGAAATATGAGGCTATCAGGCAGGTACTTGGAAGCATAAGTTGGAAACAGATGTTCTCAGGGAAACGTATGGAAGAAATGTGGCAAATGTTCAGGGGATATTTGCGCAGGGTTCTGCATAGGTACATTCCAATGAAACAGGGAAGTTATGGTAGGGTACAGGAACCATGTGTACAAAGTCTGTTGAAAATCTAGTCAAGAAGAAAAAAAGAGCTTACAAAAGGTTCAAAAAACTAGGTAATGATAGATATCTAGAAGATTATAAGGCTAGCAGGAAGGAGCTTAAGAATGAAATTAGGGATTCAATATGGCGGCCATGGTGGGTCACCAGGTCTGGTCCTCAGTGGTTCTGTGTTCGAGCACAAGGCTGCTCATCGGCAGCCCGGGTGTGGGTGTGAGGCTGGTCAGCAGCCGTCCAGCCACCATCTTGTAGGCAGTGGAGTGAGTAACACACACCTGACAGGTTCATGACGAGGATGATTATAAAATTATCAGATTTATTGGTTGACAAAAAGTAAATGAAAGTTTTGCCATTGACTTAATTGCTGAGGAACCAATAACTGAAGTAACAGACAGAATGGTTTCATATGACAGCAATGGTGGAGCTTGTGAGCATCCTAAGGTGTATATAAATTTGGATAAAGAGACAAAAGTTGGAACATGTGGTTATTGTGGACCTCGTTTTAAACAAAAGCATCATCATTGAAATTGAGTCATTTGAAAAAAATCCACTTGCTCCACTGTATGACTACAAAGAAAGCTTTGAAATTTGAAATAATTGAACTTTGTATTCAGTTGTTGCTGAGTTTAAAATGAAGTTAGAATAAAGCAGTCTCTAATGAGACAAATGCGATATATAAAAAAAAATAAAATTAGGAGAACCAGAAGGGGCCATGAGAAGGCCTTGGGGGATAGGATTAAGGAAACTCCCAAGGCATTCTACAAGTATGTGAAGAGCAAGAGGATAAGACATGGGAGAATAGGACCAATCAAGTGTGACAGTGGAAAAATGTGTATGGAACCGGAGATAGCAGAGGTACTTAATGAATACTTTGCCAAAGGTACTTAATGAATACTTTGCCAAAGGTACTTAATGAATACTTTACTTCAATATTCACTACGGAAAAGGATCTTGACGATTGTAGAGATGACTTGCAGTGGACTGAAAACCTTGAGCATGTAGATATTAAAGAAGAGGATGTGCTGGAACTTTCGGAAAGCATCAAGTTGAGTAAGTCACCGGGACCAGAAGGGATGTACCTCAGGCTACTGTGCAAAGCAAAGGAGGAGATTGCTGAGCCTCTGGCGATGATTTTTGCATCATCAGTGAGGATGGGAGAAGTTCTGGAGGATTGGAGGGTTGCAGATGTTGTTCCCTTATTCAAGAAAGGGAGTAAAGATAGTCCAGGAATTTATAGACATGCGTGTCTTACTTCGGTGGTTGGTACGTTGATGGAGAAGATCCTGAGAGGCAGGATTTATGAACATTTGGAGAGGCATAATATGATTAGGAATAGTTAGCATGGCTGTCAAAAACAGGTCGTGCCTTACAAGCCTGATTGATTTTTTTGAGGATATGACTAAAGACATTGATGAAGGTAGAGCCATAGATGTAGTGTATATGGATTTTAGCAAGGCATTTGATAAGTTACCGTATACAAGGCTTATTGAAAAAGTAAGGAGGCATGAGATCTAAGGGGACATTGCTTTGTGGATCCAGAACTGGCTTGTCCACAGAAATCAAGGAGTGGTTGTAGACGGGTCATATTCTGCATGGAGGTCAGTGACCAGTGGTGTGCCTGAGGGATCAGTTCTGGGACTCCCTACTCTTTGAGATTTTTATAAGTGACCTGGATGAGGAAGTGGAGGGATGGGTTAGTAAACTTGCTGATGACACAAAGGTTAGGGGTGTTGTGGATAGTGTGAAGGGCTGTCAGAGGTTACAGCAGGACATTGATAGGATGCAAAACTGGGCTGAGAAGTGGCAGGTGGAGTTCAACCCAGATAAGTGTGAAGTGGTTCATTTTGGTAGGTCAAATATGATGGCAGAATATAGCATTAATGGTAAGATACTTGGCAGTGTGTTGGATCAGAGGCATATTGGGATCCGAGTCCATAGGACACTCAAAGGTGATGCGCAGTTTGACTTTGGTTCATCAATTGTGTGATTGAGTTTCAGAGCCTAGAGGTAATGTTGTAGCTACATAGGACCCTGGTCAGACGCCACTGTGGAGTACTGTGCTCAATTCTGGTCACCTCACTACAGGAAGGATGTGGAAGCCATAGAAAGGGTGCAGAGGAGATTTACAAGGATGTTGCCTGGTTTGGGGAGCATGCCTTATGAGAATAGGTTGAATGAACTCGTCCTTTTCTCCTTGGAGTGGCGGAGGATGAGAGGTGACCTGATAGAGTTGTACAAGATGATGAGAGGCATTGATTGTGTGGATAGTCAGAGGCTTTTTCCTAGGGCTGAAATGGCTAGCATGAGACGGCATAGTTTTAAGGTGCTTGGAAGCAGGTACAGAGGAAATGTCAGGGGTAAGTTTTGTTTACGCAGAGAGTGGTGAGTGCATGGAATGGGCTGCCAGTGGCAATGGTGGAGGCGGAAACAATTGGGCCTTTTAAGAGAATCCTGGATAGGTACATGGAGTTTAGAAAAATAGAGTTTTATGGGTAAGTCTAGGTAATTTCTAGGGTAAGGACATGTTTGGCACAGTTTTGTGGGCTGAAGGGCCTGTATTGTGCTGTAGGTTTTCTAGGTTTCTATACCTTCGCCAGAAAATATCTCAATGATGGAAAAACCTGAAACCTTGCCCCCTGCACCAGTTCCTCAGCCACACGTTCATCTGCTTATCCTCACTGGCGCGTGGCATAGGCAGCAATCCAGACCCAGGAGGTCCTGTTTCTCAGCTTTCTATCTACCTCCTTAAAATCTCTCCAAGACCTCCTCCCTTTTCCTACCTATGTCATTGCTGCCAATATATACCAAGACTTCTGTCTCTTGCCCCCCCCCCACTTTAGAATGCCGTGGACCTGATCCAAGATGTTCTTTACCCTGGCACCTGGAGGCAACATACCATCCTGGTGACTCAATTGCATCCAAAAAAATCTCATGTCCACTCGCCCATATTTCAATATACTTAATGGTTTCTGATCCATAAAGTACAAACATTCACACTACTGGAGTCCTTTTAAAGGCCCAGGCCAGGAGACATTCACATTGTCATTCACCTCACACGATCAAGGCATTCGCCTATGCTTAGGAAAAAATCCAGTCCAGTTCACTCTTCCTTTTTTCCCTGCTCCTGTAGGATCTGACCCAGACCAGGGCAATTTCTTCTCCCTGAGCTCCCGTGGGATCATACCAAATCAGGGGCAAACTCTTTTTTTTAACACAGCAACTTTCCTATGTAGGTGATTAAAGTGTGGGCAAACCTTGACTACGCCATGTGGGAGGAAATTAGCATTCCAGAAGACAGTCCTTTGCTCAAATGTGAACTACTTATGATATAAGACTGATCATCTACTGGAGCTGGATTCCTTTCTCCTGAAATAATAAAGTCAAGGTTTAGTCATCTTGGTGCCAAAAACATCAACGGGATCTCTCCACCCCCTTCCCAAATGCATCACAAATCAAAACTTGATATGACTGGGCTACGGTAGCATAAGACCACACTGGGTTACAATCCTGTACTTAGTAATGTGGCAACTGAGTGTCTATCATTGAGCTCTCCAGTATTGTTAAAGACCCCTCCTGTCCTTCTCTTTGACCACCAGCATACGAAACAAAACTGTCAGGCTGGGTAACAGTGAAAAGTAGTTCAACGCAAGTTGGGGTGAGAACCTCTGTGAGGGTCAGGAGGGAAGTGGTAAAGTTAGAAATGGAAATTAGAAATTAAGGCAGCAAATGATATTAAGGAAAAATGTTAAAAGGCCAAATTTAAAGGCAAAACTCTAAATGCATGTATCAAAAGTGAATGAATTAACCAAAAGTACAATCAACATAGAAATTCATATTGAGGTATTGAATTCATATTCATATGTGAGGTCTTAGAACCTCACATATCCCATAGATTTATTTAGAGATATGGTGCAGAACATACTCCTCTGGCCCTTCAAGCAGTGCTGCCCATACCGATTTAACCCTAACCTAATCACAGGACAATTTACAATGACCAATTAACTAATGGTACATCTTTGGATTGTGGGAGGAAACCAGAGCACCTGGAGGAAACCCAAGCTCACATGGGAAGGAATGTAAAAGCTTGCTCACAGAGGACCCGGGAATTAAAGTACGAACTCTAAAGCCCAAACTGCATTGTGCCCCAATATTATGGTTTCCCCTTAGTCCACAGTCTATAACAGTCTCAAAGGACCTGACCAAATTTTGCATATCTTTCATAAAACTATGTTGACTGTGTGTGTTTTAATTTAATTTTAATATCCTGATAATAATTCCTTGGTAACTTACCCTAATAACAGATATTAGGCCAACTGGCCTTTAGTTTCATGCTTTCTATCTCTGTCCTTTCTTATATAGTGGTGTAGCATTCTCTGAGAACTACTCCAGATTTCGGTAGATTACAACAAACAAGCCCATGTCTGTAGCCACTTTGAGATCTCAAGATGTAGACCATCAGATCCATTAACTTGCTTCGGTCTTTCCAGCCATTCAGGTCGCGCCACCAACAACCCCCTGCTTAGCCATAACCTAATCACAGGACTATTTACAATGCCCAATTAACCTACTAACTGGTACATATTTGGACTGTGAGAGGAAACCAGAGCACCCGGAGGAAACCTATGCACTCCATAGTTCTGAGCTGTAATAGCATCATTCTAGCTGCTTGGCTACAGAGCTGCCCTAATAAACATGGAAAACCCCATTATTTTCTACAGATGCCAAAAGGCAGAGGAGGACAGGGCAAAACTCGTGCACTGATTATGGAGATAGAACATGTATACAAAGTTTGAATGGTTAATTTGTTTGGGTTTCATTGGAAGGGATGAGCCAGACATTGACAATAAGGAGCAAGAAAGTGATACAATAACCAAGACCAGAGGATGCAACCTCAGAATAGAAGGACGTTCATTATAACAGAGATAAGGAGGAATTTCTTTAGGCAGAGTGGTGAATCTGTGGAATTCATTACCACAGACGGCTATGGAGGCCAAGTGTTTGAGTATATTTAAGGTAGAGGTTGATAGGTTCTGGTTTGATTAGGGCATGATGGGATACGGGGAAACGGCAGGAGATTGGGGCTCAGAGGGGAAATGGATCGGCCATGATGAAATAGTGGAGCAGACATGATGGGCCAAATGGCCTAATTCTGCTCCTATATATGGTCTGATGGTCAAAGTAAGGAGATATATTAATAAATCCAGCATTTCTGACAGTGGAGGAATCACAAGGCCTGAATACGGTAGGGTAGGCGGCACAGTAGTGTAGTGGTTAGCACAACGCTTTATAGTACCAGCAACCTGGGTTCAGTTCCTGCTGCTGCCTGTAAGGAGTTTGTTTGTTCTCACTGTGTCCACATGTCCACTGTGTTCTCACTGAGCACCTCTGGGTGCTCCTGTTTCCTCCCACATTCCAAAGTCGTACTGGTTGGTAGGTTAATTGGTCATTGTAAATTGTCCCGTGACTAGGCTAGGGTTAAATTAGGAGTTGAATGGCTGGAAGAGCCCATTCCACACCGTATCTTAATCAATAATAAGTACGCCAAGCTCTTAACAGCAGCAAAGCAGTGTGTGCTATAGTTTCTAACTAATTTTTCAAGCTCCTTAACTACGTATAATCCCATAGAATTGAAATGTGTTAATGTGCTTCTGTTGCTTACAGAGGAAAAACAATAAACTGAAACTACAAATCCTCACCCTAGAGTGATCCCAAACTCTACTCTTGGCCAGAATGAACATGACGGAATGTCCTCCCATGTTTTAAATTTCACATTTTCATAATTCAGCATATAACTTTCACATAGCATGTTTCACTAAAGAGCATGATGAATAATGACAATAAATCTTCATGTACATTGATGGTGGTGTAAATATTTTCCAGGAAACCAGGAATGCCTGTCCTAGTCTCCTTTGAAAGATCTTTTAGACCCACTTGAGGAACATTGGTAACACAAGCTTTTACATTTCAAATCTTTATTATTATTATTATCCAAAGTAACAAGAGTACATCGAAGTAGGTAACACTTTCAACGTCTCAAAAGGAAAAAAAAAACATTGTTTTAAAGATTGAAAAATATGGTGACACGAAAAAAAAGAAAACAAAAAGAAAAAAAACCCTCCTAAAGCAAAGCAAAGTGAGAAAAAAAAGAACCCTTTAGGTGTTCAACCCCGGAGCCGTGTGTCATACAAAAAGCTTTTGAAGATAAACATCAAACCGCCAACAAAAAACAAATTATACCAAAATTTACAATTAGATCATGGAGGAAATCTATCAATTAACTCAAATGGTAGTAACAAGCAAATGAGCCCCATCTTTTCTCAAAATCAAACATAGGTTCAAAGGTTCAACTTCTAACTTTCTCCGAACTAAGACATAACATCACTTGAGAGAACCATTGTGACAGAGTGGGAGCCAACGTATCCTTCCACTTCAACAGAGTGGCCCTCCTAGCTATCAATGTGACAAATGCAATAACATGTTGGTCAGACAAAGAGATATCGCGGATATTTTGACGTATTATTCCAAAAATCACAGTTAATTTGTTAGGCTGTAAATTAATTTTAAGTGTTTTAGAAATTGTAGAAAAAGCTGACTTCCAAAATTGTTCCAGTGTAGAACAAGACCAAAACATGTGTGCCCCTGTAGCTCTCTCAGTTTTACATCTATCACAATAACTATCAACATTAGGAAAGATTTTAGACAATCTTTTTTTATTATCATGTATGCCAAGAAATAGTGACAAGGACAACACACAGAGAATGCTGGAGGAGCTCGGCAGGTCAGAAGGAAATAAACAGTCGCCGTTTCATGCAAAAGCCCTTCATCAGGTCTGGAAAGGAAAGGTGCAGAAGCCAGAATAAAGTGGGAGGAAAATTTTCAGTGAAAAAACTTGTTTGTATTCCATCTAGGCACAGTATGTCCATGGAGTGGTCGGAATGGTAATGTAGTGGGTGGCACGGTACTGCAGTCGTTCACAAAGTACTTTACAGTGCCATCGATCCAGGTTCAATTCCCGCTGCTATCTTTAAGGAGTCTGTATGTTCTACTCATGACTGTGTGGGTTTCCTCCCACCTTCCAAAGATGTACTGGTTAGGTTGGTGAATTGTGGGCATACTAAGTTGGCACTGGAAGCACAGCAACATTCATGGGCTAATTCCAGCTCATCCTCGGAAAATGTTGGTTGTTGATGTAAAATGATACATTTCAATGTACTGTATGCATCTTGTATGTTTCAATGTTAATGTGACAGATAAAGCTAATCTCTTTAAACTAATCATGCCGTACACAAATACATAGAGGTAGTCAAAAGAAAACAGGATGCAGGACACAGCATACCGTGTAGCACCTGTGGAGAAAGTGTTGTGCAGGTAAACAAATAAAGTGCAAGGTCGACTGGGAGATCAAGAGCAGGGAAGGGAGCAAACAGAGACAGCGAGACTTGTTAAAGTGTGACCCAGAAGAAGGCTCTTCCAACACTGCAGCATTTCCATTGTAGCTTACTAAGCAACAGCCCTATTATGAGGCTCAAGTCTCTCAACTGACACTTGAAAACCATGATTAAGCATACTTGGTGTAGTCGAACATAGAGCATTACTGTACAGTACAGGCCCATGAACTTTTAACCTACTCTAAAGATTAATCTCACCCTTTCCTCCTACATGGTTCTACATTTTTCTATTGTCCGTGTGCCTATTCCAACAGTTTCTTAAATGTCCCTAATGTATCTGCCTCTACCACCACCTTGGCAGGGTGATCACGCTCTCGCATAAAAAACTGACCTCTGACCCCCCCCCCCCCCCGCCCCCACATACTTTCCTACTTTCCTCCAGCCACCTTAAAATTATGCTCCCTCATATTAGTCATTTCCATCCCGGGAAAAAATCTCTGGCTGTCCATTCGATCTATGCCTCTGTTTATAAAAAGAGTACAACAAAGAGTTGTATGATTACTTAATTAACAAAATTACAAATTTCATCATTATACCATCATAATATTTTACTGTACGAATGTGTAAATTTTCCCTGATGCACATTATGTTTTCAGACAGCAGTTTCGCCTCTGCGCCCCAGTGATATTTCCCTGCCTCCACTGTACCTCATTTGCATTGCCTAATCACAAGTTAGCATCAACCCCAAAATGACTCGTAAGGGACAAAACTGCCTTTGACAAAGCCTTGCTGACTATTCCTAGTCATATTATACCTCTCCAAATGTTCATAAATCCTGCCTCTCAGGATCTTCTCCATCAACTTACCAATCGCTGAAACTGGTCTATAATTTCCTGGGCTACCCCTACTCCCTTTCTTGAATAAGGGAACAACATCCTCAACCCTCCAATCCTCCGGAACCTCTCCCGTACCCATTGATGATGCAAAGATCATCGCCAGAGGCTCAGCAATCTCCTCCCTCACCTCCCACAGCAACCTGGGGTATGTCTCATCCGGTCCCAGTGACTTATCCAAATTGATGCATTTCCAAATCCTCCAGCACATCCTCTTCCTTAATATCTACATGCTCAAACTTTTCAGTCTGCTGCAAGTCATCCCTACAATCGCCAAGATCCTTTTCCATAGTAAATACTGCAGCAAAGTATTCATTGAGTACCTCTGCCATCTCCTCCAGTTCCATACACACTTTTCCACTTTCACACTTGATTTGTCCTATTCTCTCATGTCTTATCCTCTTGCTCTCGATAGTCAGGGGAGCAGAAGTGGAGGGGTAGGATGGAACCAGAATGGAAAATGGGAAAAGAGAGAAGGGGAAGGAGGCAGAAATCAAAGGGAATCAGAGGAATGGATGCTTATGCATCTGGCTACCTAGAGGAAATATGAGATGGTGCACCTCCACCCTCACTGTGGCAGTAGAGGAGGCCACGGACTGATATGTTGGGTTGGCAATGGGGATTGCAATTGAAGTAGTTGGCTGCTGGGAAATCCTGCTTGTTGTGAATGGAGCCACAGTGTTTCTCTTATAGCAGCTGATTGATACTTTTGCAAATGTTTAGCACCAGTAAAAGAGTAAACAATGGGTCTTCCTTTCAGCTGTTTCAACTGAACAAGCATAGCATTACCAAATTTAAAAGTAGTATTTTGTATCGCGAAAGTTTGTAAAGAGACTCAGCACTGCCATGTGGGCAATACATAATTATTCAATGCAGGGAGTGGTGTATTTCTGATTTGTACATTTATCGGCTACTTGCTGCACAAAAGACAATGTCAATGTCTGATGAGGTGATGTTTTTGCCATCAGTGATTTTGCAATCTTTGCACAGCTTGGCCCAGGTTTTTTCCAGTCATTTCATTGCCAGTGGCTTTGGTGTCTCCGTAGGCCGCAATCTTCTTAAATGACTCATGTAGCATTTGTATGTTCGCTGCACCTCCCTCAGCCATCCTCCTGCTAAATACAGAAAGAAATGAAATTGTCTATTGCAAAGCATACTGCCAGAAATGCCCAAGGGCACACACTCTGTCAGATACCTCCTATACCTAATGAAGTGGACACTCAGTGTGTGCTCCTGGTCTTCTGCTGCTGCAGCCCATCCACCTCAAGGTTCTGTGTGTTGAGCATTCAGAGATGCTCTTCCGCACACCACTGTTGGAACATGTGGTTATCTGGGTTGCAGTCACCTTCCTATCAGCTTGAACCAGTCTGACATCTCTCATTAGTATGTTTTCACCCACAGAACTGACACTCATTGGCTGTTTTTAAACTGTAGAGACTGTTGTACATGAGTTCAGTAGTTTCTGAGATACTCAAGCTACCCCATCTGGCACCAACGGTCACAGTCACTTAAATCACATTTCTTCCCCATTCTGACGCATGGTCTGTAGAACAACTGAACCTCTTGACCATGCTTGTATACTTTTATGCAATGAGTTGCTGCCACATGATTGTCTAATTAGATATTTGCATTAATGAGCTAGTGTAGAGGTGTATCTGATAAAATGGCCACTGAGTGTAAAAAAAATTATTTCACCGCCTTTCCAGTGGCAAGTTGAATTTATTCAAGATCCACAGAGCGTATGAACAGTTTGTTGTTCATTTGTCAGCAGGGAAGCAAAGATTAGCTCAGCAGAAATGGAGAGAGGGTCAGACCCGGAGGACAGCACTGATGGGAAGATTTCCCCAGAACCCCAGCGGGGCAGTGGAGATCAGTCCTCGAGACTAGCCGGACAATAAGGGTCGGATCAGGAGATCACCAAGTCACTGATCACTGCACTGGAGATAAGCTGTACCTTCATTATTTCCACCTTTCACCAACTGAAAGCTATTGAGAATAACCTAATAAATGTGTTTTGTGAGGAAAAGAACTAAAGCTTTTCTAAACAGAATGCATTCCAAACTGATGTGAGTTCAAACGTCATGGGGAGGGTAGATTTGAGTCTACTCCTCGTTTTACTGAGACTCTGATTTAATGTATTGGATAAAACTCGACGTGATTCATTTTTGAACATATTTATTGCTCTGCTCAACAACAGCCAGTTCTCTAAGAGCAATCACTTCCTGGAAATTACTCATCCCTCTAAACTGGTAATCTCTTTTCCATTGACACAACAGTGTGATGCTGTGCAGTGTCAGTGACCTGGGCTCATCTGTCTGCGAGGAGTTTCTACATTCTCCCCACGACCGCGTGACTTTCCTTGGTATGCTCCAGTTAACTCAAGACGTACCGGTTAGTAGGTTAGATAGTCACATGGTTGTAATTGGGCAGTGCAGACTCACTGGGCAGGAAGGGCCTGCTACCGTGCCCTTCTCTAAATAAACAAAACTATTTTAAAATAAAGAAAACTCGAGGGCGGTCAGTCTGGCCTGTAACTGAGTCTACTCTTACGTCTGTTTCTAACACGTGCACTGCTTCTCTCTACAAATTGTGGCTGGATCTCCAGAGTATTGCCGGCATTCCACATCCGCATGGTTGAGGTAGCAGAATGGCCAGTATATATTTAACGACAGTACTCGCTACGTTAATACGTGTCACATAAGGATAGGATGTTCAGAAAGCATTGGCCATTTTATCTGCATTTAGCCTGCAAGCATTTTTGTCCCTCCAAGTATCATTTGCTTTCTGATGTACCAAGTATGTACGTCTCATAAGTGTGTACAGCACCCAGCAACAACTGCATGGTCACCACTGGCAGTGAAATCACCCACCATCAACTGCATGCCCACTGCTACCAACAGCATCGCCTGGCATGAACTGCATGGTCAACGCTGCCAATGATATCACCTGGCATCAACTGCATGCCCAATGCTACCAACAACATTGCCTAGGATCAACTGCATGCCCAATGCTGCCAATGTCTGTCCTACTTTAAGAAGCAATGAATACACAGCACAGGAAACAGCCCCTTGGCCAGCAAGGCTACACCAACCAGCAAGCACCTGCTCTCACCCTTTTTAATCCTGCTCTCACCCCTTTATATTTCGCCACATCCCCATCAGCTTGCTGCAGCTTCCACCACTCACTCACACACCAGGGGCAATTTGCAATTACCCATTAACCTGGGTATTATCCATTATCCAAATGGTCATGGAGTGACTGCGTGAACTTCACAATTTAAACCACTTCTTATAATGCTGTTTATAG
This sequence comes from Hypanus sabinus, assembly GCF_030144855.1. Lineage (NCBI taxonomy): Eukaryota > Metazoa > Chordata > Chondrichthyes > Myliobatiformes > Dasyatidae > Hypanus > Hypanus sabinus. The sequence continues at coordinate 76,574,247 of NC_082712.1, read as the reverse complement.
TGTAAGTACACAGTGGTATTGGTGTATTTATGTACACTTCACTTCACATCTCTACTTCAGTTTTTTATATAATTCTTTATTCTAATCATTGTTGAAGGTTGGTTTCTGTTGCTTGTCATGCCAACACACCACAGTGAGTCCCCAACACATGTGAATGTGAAAGAGGAATAAAACTTGGTCCTTGATCCTAGACGTCAGGTCTTAAGCAGAGTGGGGTCACCCTTCCTACCCAAACTGCTGCTCTTCTCCCCTTATCCACTTACAACACGAGCCATCAGCAGGGAGGAGCCTGCGCCGCAACAGAGCGGAAGGGAATGCTCTAACTCCAGTTAGTGGGAGGAAATGGGTCTCTGGTGTGGGAAACATCCATCCAGATATTGCTTCCTGCACCCTGTCTTGGCAGTCCTTAACGGCTGTGCATTAAAGGTGAAACTCTATCTCCGTGTAGTTGCTGGAGGATCAGAAATATCAGTTGACCGATGTGCTCTGCAAGTTCAGAGAGTCTGCAGTAAATACTCTCGGCACAGAGTAATCACAGGTATTCAGAAATGATGAGCTTTCTGAAGCCAGCCACATTAGCCTAGGTACTTTTAGAGGGAAGTCAGATAAGATGATGAGGAAGAATGCAGATATGGTAACTGGAAGAAAGTTTCAAAGTGGGTTGTTGGATGGAGTGTCTTGTTCCCAGCTAATTCTCTCTGACAGGTTCAGATCCATTTCATTTACCTGCATCTAAAAACTCCAGCAAGTCTAACATTACTTCCTTTGCTACTGGTGATGTGGCTCAAAAATAATTAATGAGAAAAAATTACCAAAAAAAACCAACAAATCAATTTCCCAGGCTGCAGCTATCCCTCTCCTTCTCTCTCTCGCCCTCCCTTCCTCTCCCCCTCTCCCACCCTTCATCCCTTCATTATCTGAGCAATGCCAGGAAGGTGCAGAATTTTTCAAAGTCAGAGCAGCAGAGGGCTGAGTCCGGTTACGGGGAGAGAGAAACAGGATCAATGCTTCTGTTTCAAACCTTTGTGTCAGAACTCTCCTGATGAACGATTAATGATCCAAAACATTAACTCGGTGTCTTTCTTCTCAGCTGCTGAGTATTTCCAATATTTTTCATTAATTGCACATTGTCCAATAAACAATAAGATTGGATCATGTGATTACATATTACACTTTCAGATATCTCAAAGCTCTTTTTATTCAATAAAGTACATTTTAAGTCATAGGGTCAGACAGATCAGAAACAGGCACTTTGGCCAAATGAGATATTCCTATCTCTCATAGCCCCATCTGCTACAGTTGGTTCTTCCAAAAGTTTCTTATCCATGTGATATAACAATCCAAGTGCCTTTCAATGTGTGGTTATTGGTCTAATCGAGGAAACACAGTAATTAGATATCAAAGACAACCTTCCATAAATTTCAACATGATAATGATCAGCCAGTCTGTTCTTGAGATGCAGTTGAAAGAAAAACATGGGTCCGTGCAGCAGTAAAATAGTGCAGGTGTCTCCAAAGCCATACTTTTCATTCAATGCCAAATACGAGGGGTGATTGATATGTTTGTGGCCTAAGGTAGAAGGAGTCAATTTTTGAAAACCTAGCACATTCATTTTTCAACATAGTCCCCTCCTACACTTACATACTTAGTGCAGTGGTCGTGGAGCATACAGATCCTTTCTAAGGCTTCTTTGCAGAAGTTGGAGTCTTGGCCTTCCAGAATGTGGTCCACAGCGGGGGGGGGGTGATTGATAAGTTTGTGGCCTAAGGTAGACGATAAGTTATTAACTTCAAAGATTCTGCATAATCACTCCAAAAGTTGAACTGCAGTGTGTATGTAATGAGAGCTGTATAACTCATCTCCTTCTACCTTAGGCACAGCACCTGTGTTTGTACAACACAATCTCTGGACAGTAATCGGTGACGGCCCCTGGACAGTAATCAGTGCTCGTACAACACAATCTCTGGACAGTAATCGGTGACGGCCCCTGGACAGTAATCAGTGTTCGTACAGCACAGCCCAGAGACGGTAATCGGTGACTGCCCCTGGACAGTAATCAGTGTTCGTACAGCACAGCCCAGAGACAGTAATCGGTGACTGCCCCTGGACAGTAATCAGTGTTCGTACAGCACAGCCCAGAGTCAGTAATCGGTGACTGCCCCTGGACAGTAATCAGTGTTCGTACAGCACAGCCCAGAGACGGTAATCGGTGACTGCCCCTGGACAGAAATCAGTGCTGGTACAGTACAACCCAGAGACAGTAATCGGTGACTGCCCCTGGACAGTAATCAGTGTTCGTACAGCACAGCCCAGAGACGGTAATCGGTGACTGCCCCTGGACAGTAATCAGTGTTCGTACAGCACAGCCCAGAGACAGTAATCGGTGACTGCCCCTGGACAGTAATCAGTGTTCATACAGCACAACCCAGAGACGGTAATTGATGACGGCCCCTGGGCAGTAATGAGTGTTCGTACAGCACAGATCAGAGACAGCAATCAGTGTTCGTACCACACAGCCCAGAGACAGTAATCCGTGACTTGACCCTGGACAGTAATCAGTGCTCGTACAGTACAGCCCAGAGACAGTCATCTGTGGCTGCCCCTGGAAAATAATCAGTTTTCATACAGCACAGCCCAGAGACAGTAATCGGTGGCTGCCCCTGGGCAGTAATCAGTGTTCCTGTAATCGGTGACTGCCCCTGGTCAGTAATCGGTGTTCGTACAGCACAGCCCCTGGACAGTAATCGCTGACTGCCCCTGGGCAGTAATCAGTGCTCGTACAGCACAGCCCAGAGTCAGTAATTGGTATCTGTCCCTGGACAGTAATCAGTGCTCGATTCATGAGCCACAGCCTCTAATGCAGGATGATGTCATAAGAGAGTATTAGAATCTAAGCAAAAAGAGAAAAAAGATAATTTTATTATGGCTTTCCCTTATTAACCTTATTACTTCTAACAGTACAGAAGACCGCTCCAATAGGGAGAACTGTGACGCCTACAATGCAGAACTTGACCGTGAAAGCTGGGCAGTGGATTTCTTGCAAGTAGTCAGTCTGACCTGCAGTTCCCTCCTGTTTACCGTAGCTGGTTAAGGTACGTGCTCCGGGGAGAGAGGCAGCAGGTCACCACCTCGCAACCGGTGGTTTTCCCCTTCAGAAGTGTGACTGAAGAGGAGGCTCCTCCTTGATTTCGCACATTCTGTGTCCTGTGCCTCTGCGTCAGATGTTCCCAGACAGGCAGCTGCTTCAGGAGGTGCAACCCTACTCCTGGGCTTGTTGTTGAGTCACCATGGCTGAGTTCCATTTAGTCTCGGAAGATGAGTGTGTCGGCGCATCTCCACACAATGGCCTATCAAATGGGGCCTTCTCCTTATCGCTCCACTGACCTGGGTCTGATCCTGACTTCTGGTTTCCTCCCACATCCCAAGCACGTGAATGTTGGCAGTGTGACGAGATCTGAAGGTTTGTTCAATGTGGACTGTTCCTTTAAAAAGAGAGAGAGTGTGTGTGTGCTATTTCAGAGAGAGAGAGAGAGAGTGCAATGAACAGCCCGTGGTTTGCCGTGGTTACGGCAGGGCAGAGCTATATGATGGACAGCTGGTGTTCAGCAGTTGTGCAATATATACAAGGTCAACTGGCTTTGTAATCAGACACACGAAAAACATGCGGACACAGAAGTGTTAGACACCGGCTGAGCTTTGTGTGCCCACAACAAGGGTGGGTTTTGCTCACAGTAGAAAAGGGGGTGACCGGTGGAAAGCTACCAGTGTGTTTAACCCTTGCCTGGGTTGGTAGTTTTACCGCGTGAATACAGCACACTCTTCTGTGAAGTCACAGTCGGTGACCTTAACAGGACTTCAGGGCAGGAGGACAATGGGAAGATTCGACGGATCAGCACTGGGAAGACAAATCACCGCTCTCTCTCTCTCCTCAATTCTACTCAACTCCATATCACGAACTGAACTGACTTCATTCCTACACCATTCGTAAGACTGTATCATTCACCACCTGAGCTTGGAGAAGTTTGGGAACTTTATTTACTTGCTTATAAATGCCTGCGTGGCACATAGCCAAGCGGTTAAAGCGTTCGTCTAGTGATCTGAAGGTCGCTAGTTCGAGCCTTGGCTGAGGCTTGCGTGTGTGTCCTTGAGCAAGGCACTTAACCAGACATTGCTCTGCGACGACACCAGTGCCAAGCTGTGTGGGTCCTAATGCCCTTCCCTTGGACAACATCGGTGGTGTGGAGAGGGGAGACTTGCAGCTTGGGCAACTGCCAGACTTCCATAAAAAAAAACAAAACCTTGCACCCTGGGAACTTTCCAAGGTGCAAATCCATGGTCTATTGAGACTAACGGAGGCCCACACATGCTATATATGCCTATACTCTGCTAACCTGTTTGATTTATCTGGTTTTATATTATTATATATTATATATTATTTTATATAAAATCAGAAGTCCATTTCTGCTGGTCCTTTTAACCCGTTACGGGGTACGTAACAGCAGGTTAAATGCCTCTAGTGCACAGGTGAACGGTAGAATCAGGGGTCTGTAAGAGGAATAAAGTAGAGTCTATTTAATGTCAGTTTACTCTAAATGGGTGTGTGATGACTGGCAGTCTCAATGGATTGAACAGCCTGATTGCACACTGCAGGACTCGTTACATTGTCCAGAAAACGTGTAACATTGCCTTGACTTCAAACTTCCCAGCCTTTTACCCCAGTTGTGACGAAGGATCTCAGCCTGGAACGTTGACTGCTCACTCTTTTCCGCAGAGGCAGCCTGGCTCACTGAGCTCCTCCTGCGTTTTGTGTGTGTTCCTTGACTATGTTTTGCTCTCAGTGTCTGAGGGAGTCAGATATGAGCAGAAGGATAATGTGACTTGACTATTTCTAATCTATATTAGTGACTTAGATGAAAGACGAGTGTTTTGCAGCCAGATTCGCTGATGACACAAAGATATTTGAGGAAACCAGTAATGAGGAGCGCAGAGTCTGCAAATCAACATACGTATATCAGCAAGCGGGTGAACGTGTGGGAGACAAAGTATAATGAGTGGAAATGTGAAATTATTAAAGTAAATAACAAGAAAACTCCTCTTTTTTCTCCAGTCCTGTCAAAGGGTCTCAGCCTGAATTGTTGCCTGTACTCTTTTCCATAGATGCTGCCTGGCCTGCTGAGTTCCACCAACATTTTGTGTGTGTTGCTTGGATTTCTAGCATCTGCAGATTTTCTCTTGGTTGAGAGAAAAGTCAATATTTGAGTTGAATGTCACATGGGAGGGGTTAGGATCTTGTGCATAGAATTCTCCTTGGAGTGACGGAGGATGAGAGGTGACCTGATAATAGGTGTTATAAAATTATGAGAAGCATTGATCATGTGGATAGCCAGAGGCTTTTTCCCAGGCCTGAAATGGCTAATGTGAGGGGGCAAAGTTTTAAGGTGTTTGGAAGTAGTTTTAGAGGGCATGTTAGGGGTAAGTTTTACCACATAGAGAGTGGTGGGTGTGTGGAATGCACTGCTGGCAACGGTAGAGGCAGATACAATAGGGTCTCTCAGATAGGTACATGGAGCTTAGAGAAATAGTGGGCTATGTGGTAGGGAAATTCTAGGCAGTTTCTAGAGTAGGTTACATGGTCGGCACAACATTGTGGGCCGAAGGGCCTGTAATGTGCTGTAGATTTCTAATTGAGAAAAGTAACTTGCAAGTAAAACAATTAACAAGCTGGGTAAATGCAACGTTGCCTTTTATTCTAAACAAGGATTAGAGTATAAAAGCAGGGAAGTTTAGCTACAACTGAATACGAGACCAGACCAAAGTAATGTGTCCCCTCATTGAGGAACATCACAGACAGTTGAGGGAAGTTTGACCAAGTTGATTCCTTGGCAGTAGGGTCTGTGAGGAACTATTAAGCACTTTGGACATTGTTATTGCAGGCTGAGATGTTTTCTGTGTGAAATGAAGAGAAATGTCTTTACAAAGAGACCAGTGTGTCACCATCAGGACAGATGGAAATGGTATTATTAAGGGGTCAAAGACTTTGGGAAACAGGCAGGATAGAGTAAGTGAGGCAAGGATCATTGTCTTTCTGAGGGTAAGAGGAAATAACAACCTACTCCTGAATCAATTCCAAAGCTCCCAACTGGGACAGGACAGCTTTCTTTGTCTTCATCTCCTTTCGTGTCTAGCATTGATCCTTACCTCAAGGATACAACAATGACTTTTACTTCATCAGGCCAAGAATGTACAGAGTGTATAAAATAGAAGTGCGTTTCTCAGTCACTGGGAATCAGGGTTGATCTGCATGTGAATGAGCAGACACCATGAGAGCAATACACACACACAAAATGCTGGAGGAACTCAGCAGGCCAGGCAGCATAACAGCCTGTGACTGTAAGGTTACGCCTTTATCTGGAGCATAACACTGATAGAACTAGAAAGTCAGAGTGTCTAGCATCAGCAAAAGAAAATTAAGAGACACCTCCTTTATCTATGCATTTAAATCAATGAGATATAAATGTAATTAAATCACAGAAAATTTATTTTTAAAATGCAAATGGCTTCTTGCAAGAAAATGGCAGATAGAAATCATAGAACACTACAGCAGAGAAACACAGACATCTAGTCTGTGCTGAACTGTTATTCTGCCGAGTCCCATTGACTCGCACCAGGATCTCCATACTCCTCCAATCCATGAATTTCTCCAAACTTCTCTTAAGTGTAGCCATTGAACCTACATATACTACTTCTGTTTGTAGCTGGCTCCACACTCACACCACCCACTGAGTGAAGACATTCCACCTCAGGTTCCCCTCAATAATTTCACCCTTCACCCATAACCTATGTTCTCTAGTCCTAGTCTCACCTGACCTCAGTGGAAAAAGCCTGCTTGCATTTACTCTATCTATATCCCTCACAATTGTATCTCTTTTTCAAATCTCATATGCTCCAGAGAATAAAGTCCTAACTATAAAGTCATATAGAACATGGTAACCTGCCTCAATGACTCTTTCCAGTAGTATGTACGCCCACGGGGACGAGGTGCTTTGAGAGGCTGGTGATGAAATATGTCAACTCCTGTCTGAGGAGCAACTTGGACCCTCTCCAATTTGCCTACTGCAGCAACAGGTCAACAGCTCCTCACTCAATCCTTGAACTTTGGACAGTGAAGGTGCATACATCAGGATGCTCTTCATTGACCATAGCTCTGCATTCAACACCATCATCCCCTCAAAACTAAACTATATGCTTCATCAGAAAGGAGGAACAGAAGCCTCAGGTCCCACACCTCCAGGCTTAGGAACAGTTAATTCCCCTCAAACATCAGGCTCCTGAGCCAGAGAGGACAACTTCATTCACTCCAGTACTGAACTAATTCCATAACCTGTGGAATCACTTTCAAGATCTCTACAATTCAAGGTCTCAGTATTTATCACAGAAATTAAAGATCAAAACAGAAAATGAACTGGTGTTCAGTTCACTTCTCTGTGTCAACCATGTTCAGGAGCAGCTGTTGCCCAGCAACGAGTGGTTCCCAAACTTTTTTATGTTATGGACCCCTACCATTAACCGAAGGGTCTGTAGACCTCAGGTTAGGAACCCCAGTCTTCAGCCATTGGGCACCCAGACCGCTTCACTCACCTCAACACTTAAATGACTCCACTCTTGACTATACCTCTTCTCACCTCATCTCCTGTAAAAATGCTATCCCCTTTCCTCAGCTCCTTCATCTGCACCACATCTGCTCCTAGGATGAGGCTTTCCTTTCCAGGAGATCGGGGATGTCCTCCTTCTATGTCCACCTTTGATGCTGCCGTCACCTGCATCTCCTCCATTTCCAGAACATTTGCCCTCACTCAATCTTCCCACAACCGTAACAGTAATAGAGTTCCTCTTGTCTTCACTTACCACCCCATTAGCCTCTGCATCCAACACATCATTCTCTGCAGCTTCCACCATATCCAAAAGGATCCTACCACCAACACATCTTTACCTCTCCACCTCTCTCTGCTTTCCACAGGGATAGCCCCCTCCATGATTCGCTTCTCCATTCATCCCTCCCCACTAATCTCCCTCCTGGCCACTTATTCCTGAAAGCAGACAAAATGCTACACTTATTGATTCACCTCTTCCCTCACCTGCATTCAGGGCTCCAAACAATCCTTCCAGGTGAGGCAACACTTCACCTGCGAATCTGCTCAGGTGGTCTATTGTGTCTGGTGCTCCCGATGCAGCCTCCTCTGCTTTGGTGAGACCCATTGTAAATTGTGGGGGACAGATTTGTCGAGCACCTCTGCTCCATCTGCTAAAAGTGGAAATTCCCAGAGGCCAAACATTTTAATTCTGATTCCCATTCTCATTCCGACTCAGCCTCCTCTTGCGCCACGATGAGGCCACCCTCAGGATGGAAGAGCAACACTTTACGTTCTGTCTGGGTAGCCTTCAACCTGATGGCAAGAATATCAGTTTCTCCTTCCAGTTAAAAAAATTCCCTCCTCTCCTCCCCCAATTTCCCACTCTGGCCTCTTACCTCTTCTCACTTATCACCTCCTTCCCTTTCTCCTGTGGTTCACTCTCCTCTCCTGTCAGATTCCTTTATCTCCAGCCCTTTACCTTCCCTATCCACCTGGCTTCACCTACCACCGTCTAGCTAGCCTCCTTATCCTTTTAATTCTGGTGTCTTCCCTCTTCCTTTCCAGTCCCAAAGAAGGGTCTCAGGGTCGACTGTTATTCATTTCCATGGATATGCATAATTTTCATTACTCATTTCCATGGATTTTCTTAGTTGCTGTGTTTCTCCAGTGTGGTGCTCTGTATTTGTTTACTTGCTTTTTTTTGCATGATTTGTTCTTTTTCTTGCACATTCGATGTTTGCCAATCTTAGTTTTGTATGGTTTTCCATGGATTCTATTGTGTTTCTTTGTTTTGTGGGTGTTTGCAACAAGATTAATCTCAAGGTTGTACTATTTATTTTGAACTTTGAAGTACTCCTTTAGGACTAGATGAATGCTTGATTGACTTCATTCAATTCATTAAAGATAAGCACAAATGAGCAGAAGGCAGGGTTATAGCTCATGGTAAAGCTGTGTAAGGTTGTTAGAAAATGGACATCGTAATCACAGTTTGTGGTATTTCATGCTTTTTGTAATGATCATAGCAGACCCTAAGTCTACGTCTTTTTTTGGAATGTGAGGTGAAACCAGAGCAGCTGTTGGAAACGCACACGGTACAAATTTCTCACAGGGAGTGGTAAATCCTGTTTGGTCCTGTAATGAGCTGCAATAACCACTGCGCTCTGCACCAAGTACAAGACAAAGGTTCACAGTGAAAAAAACAGAGAAAGATGGAGAAGAGAGCTGGTGGAGGGGAACTGGTTGGCTCTTGTGTGCAAAAAGAAGCGGAGGGCTTTGATACCTTCTTGGTGGGGGGGGGGGGGGTGGAGGTGTTTAGGGACTGGACATCCATAGTGAAAATGAGACGACCAGGGCCAGGGGTCTACTTGCTCCTGCCCCACCGAACTTATATCAGCAGACCTTGACTCGGTTTTATTCCCACGGTTCAGTCCCTTCCTACCTACATACATGACACTTCACACACTCTTTATCTTGTCAATGGAAAACTGCTTTTTGTAATAAGAAACAGATGGATTAGAAATAACACTGAAGATACAAGGTTTGCTTCCATTCCATTGTTTTGGTGTATTCATTCTGTGGTACAGTATGGTCCTTTTGAATTCATCCAAGGTTTGAGATAGTGTGAATTCAGTACTCACCACTACAAAGAGAAAATTCAACATCAGCTGAATGACTTGGCATTTGCATAACTGAATGTGAGAAGACAGGAGCCGCTGTGGGCAACTTCCTGTTTTTCCATTGAGTGTCATGTCGGGAATTTCTTTGGTGTAATGTGAAATCAGTTGATTAACAAGAATATCAATCATTCAAACATTAAGTTTCATAAAACAATAGATCTGACATCACACAGGACAGTAACAATAAACGTGATTCTGACTGCAATACTGTGATTTCTGTATAAGATGTAACTGAATTTTCAATAGTTTGCTAAGGCATAATTTCTGCTTGGAAACCTCTCTGGTCAAAATACTAATTTTACACGTGTGGAATCCTTCATAATTGCTTCAAAATGTTTAAAGAATTTTGAGAATTCATTGTAGCTTTCATCCATTAACATAGTTTAACATTTACTTTAGTCATTGCAAAATGATTGATAAGTTAAAGTGTAATTTTTTTACTTCCTAGTTAGTTGCCTGTGAGAATTAATCATTGGCTGCTCAGCCAAATTGTCAGCAGGACTACTGTGAACATCTAATTTTTCTTACAACATGGAGAATACCCCATGTTTCCCCTTAAACTATTCTTTCTTCAAATGCTGATCAACTCTATCCTGATTCCACCTAGCTGCGGAAACCAGTCAATGTACCAAGTACCATATCCTTAGGAAACCCGAGTGACCGGGAAAACTCACGCTATCACAGAGACGGTGCAAACTCCGTGTGGGGCACTCCTTTCAGCAACTGATGTCAGGGATGAAATCAAATGAAAAAGCAAAATCCCTATCACAGACTCGGTCGATCCTTGACAGCAAACTTCTTCCAAGAGCAATGATAGAAGATAGAACAGTGCAGCCCACGTTGTGTCGACCTTTTAAACTATCCTAATATCAAACTAACCCTTCCCTCCAACATAGCTCTCAATTTTCCTTCATCCATAGTCCTATCTAAGAAAGTCTTTTAAATTTCCCTCTATCATCACAATAGCTGTTGGTTCCATACAACCACCGTTCTCAGTGTAATAATACCTCCCCTCCCTTCTTCTGACATCTTTCCTCTTCCCCATCTCTACTTTCCTCTAAGCACCTTACAATTATGCCTCCTCACATTGTCCATTTTAGCACTGGGAAAAAGTCTCTGGCTGTCCACGTATCTATGCCTCTTATCATTTCTTACACCTCTAATAAGTCACCTCTCAACCCCCTTCTCTCCAAAAGGCAACACTCTAGCTCACTCAGTCTTTCCTCTTAAAACATGCTGTCTAACCCAGGCAGCATCCTGGTAAATCTCCCCTGCACCCTCTCTAAAGTTTCCACATCCTTCCTATAATCAGGTAGCCAGACTGAACACAATACTCTGACCAGCGTTTTACAGAACTGCAACATGTGTCACTGCCTGTAACAATCAGGTTATCACACTGAAAATGCCACTTACACTAGTTACATGGAAGTCTCATTGATGCACTGGGGCAGAGCTGTACATTAAAATGAAATTAAGTGGCTCTTCAGTTCATTAGCAATCACTTGAAGCTTCAATAAGCTATGTTGGAACTTCATAAATGTTGAATTAAACCTAGCTTCTAAAAAGCAGTAGAACAAATTTCTTCACAGAACTGAAGCAGCTTTAGATTCAGATACTGAAATAGTTTGAATATTACTGTGAAACTGCTCAACATATATTGCCGTACATGGTTAATTATCAAAGCGATGCAGCAAAAAATTCCAAAGGATCTTATTTGTGGAGGTGTTGCCAACAACACATAAATCATGCGAGGCTTAGAGCTTACATAATGTCTGAATTCAGCCATCTCCGTGGGCATTGCATGTGTTGATCACTGTCAATAGAAGGTCAACAGTTATAATTACTAAGGCAGAAAGATGACCACAGAAATAACAAGGGCATTATAACCCAACTATTCAACTTTGCAATAATCTTTGGAGACAGCCAGGTCGGGTAGCAAGTGCACCATACATCGTAAAGAGCACCTGAAATAACACCCATAGTGGTACAGGTTTGAAGTGTAGCATGTGATATATCTGCACATATTTGTGATGCCAGAATCACAGCTAATGTCTGTTCGATATATGCAGAGTAGACAGATCATGCGTATTATTGACCACACTGCCATACTGGAACTCAATATCCGACTAATAACCTTTTCTCAATCAATCATGTGACGTGGGTGAATTGTGTAGAATTTCTTCACTGGAAGCTGCCACCTACTGCAAACATGATTGCAACCACTAGATGGGGCAAGGACCACATTGCTCCAGGATGTACATGTGCCCACTGACTCGGACCAGCACAATTGCAACCATAGGGACCATATTGCTAGTGGGCGTCAAGGTGACTATGGACTCAGGCTCCCTTCAGGCTGGATATTCAGAACTTTGCCAGTTCCTTTGACCATTATTATATAACTGGGTCACTGAGCCCTGTTTGCAAAGGAATTTAAATAGATTTCATGCTCTCTTGCCACAGCAGAGTCAGTACTTGTTGGGAGCATTGCTGACTTCCCACACTGAGGGGTGACTCTAACGGTACACAAGTACTCGATTCACAAACATTTAGTGTACAAGCACGCAGTTCAGGGGAAGATCTTTTGTCTGATGTCACTTGCTGCCCTGCTGCAGCAAAATTATTTATTTCACGTCACTTGTCAGTGATAATAGATCTGATTCTGATCTCCCGACACTTCAGTGCAAACTACCACCTGCATTTTGAGAAATCAAAGAGTAGACAATAATTGTTATGTGCAGAACACATGGTCTGCACTGGAAACAAGCATCTCTGTAAAAGAGATACCCATCCAAAATTCACTTTTCAGTACAGCAGCTCTGGCCTGTGGGTTACTTATTCTAAGTCCCAGTCTCCTAACCTCAAACTTTTCTTCTAATACCCTTTAATTCTTTTACTAATTGATTTAGTTCTGTTCATATATAGTTTGGCCTCCAACAGTTATTATTTAAGCCGTTATCTGACATTAACACATGCATTTCCAGCAGGAGTTTGAGCGCACATCAGAATTTGATGCGACTACAGGGGCAAATTTCAGAATTTCCACCACCACTTGAGAGTTGTTAACACAGCACAGATTTCAGCAAGGAAGCCAGATCTCTTCTGATCTGCCTGGCTTAATCCCCTGTGGTTTAGCAAACTAAATCTTCCCTAATTCCTCATCAGGCTAGGTACTATCCGTAATTGTTAAGAGCCATAACTAGACCTCTTCCCATCGGACAGTGATAACAACATAGATCTGATTTGTCTAATGCTGGTCATGAGATCTGGGAAAGATCTAGGAAGCCACTTTTGATGATATAGTCAAAAGTTTGACTTTCTTTGCTACAATCACAACAGGACCATTTGCAAAAAATCTGTAATTGCAAAATTGAAATGAAAACAGAGAACGCTAGAAATGCAGAAGGTCAGGCAGCATTATTCCGGGAATGAGAGGGTTAAGCTACCGACTATTGAAAGGACTATATAGCATGAATGTGGAGCAGTTGTTTCCTGTGGTCGGGGTATCCAGAGCTAGAGCACACAGCCTCAAAGTTGAAGGGTGACCTTTTAGAAGAGGAGGAGGGTTTTTAGTTTGAGCCAAAGAGTGGTGAATCTGTGCAATGCTCTATCAGAGAATGTGGTAGAGGCCAAGTCCGAGGGTCTACTCAAAGCAAGAGTTGATAGATTCCTGATTGGTCAGGGCATTAAAGGATGTGGTGAGAGGGCAGGTGTATGGGGTTGAATGGGATCCAGGATCAGCCATGATGGAATGGCGGAGTGGACTCAATGGGCTGGACGGCCTAATTCTGCTCCCATGTCATATGGTCTTATCTGTGGAGAAACAGATTCAATGCTTCAGGTTCTAAGAAACATTTGAGACCAAGCATTGCTTACGTTGTTAGATTTAGATTTTTTTTAAAGATTTAGAGACATAGCACGGTAACAGTCCTTCCAGCCAATGAGCCTGCACTGCCCAATTACACCCATGTGACCAATTAACCTGTATGCCTTTGGAATGTGGGAGGAAAGCTGTATGCCTTTGGAATGTGGGAGGAAACCAGAGCCCCTGGAGGAAATCTACACTGTCCTTACATACAACACCGTGAATTGGCGGTGCAAAACCACACACTAACTGCTACACTACCTTGCCGCTCAGTTGTGCAAAGAAAACGAGAGTGCTTGTAATAGGAAGGAAAACCAAGCCACAATGGCTTAGTAGGGCTTCTACTGGGATAAATGAGTTACATCCTTTGTATGGTTTGTAACAAATTTAGAGCAGTTTATATTTTATTCACAATGTTGTTCCAGACGGACCTTCAATAAATTGGACACAAGGCTGGAATTTCTCTCACCATCATTTTGATTTGGTTTGTTAATCCGCGCACATGCTCCATCCTACGATGAGACAAGAGTGCTGGGTTTGCAGGAATATAATTAATGCAGCAGAAAACAAATGCTTCACTTCTAGAATCTATGTTTGCTACTGTTAGGAGACACTCAGTGGCTGTTGTGTGCAGTGCTCTGATCTCAGCAACGTGGCCTTGTTTAGTTCCACAAGTGGTATCTTGGAGTGGTGGCTGCCTTTCTATTGAGGTGCACCACCATTTGTGATGGAGCAATACTAAACTCTGCAAACTGAGTTGAGAGGAAAAGGTTTCAGTGTATGGTAAGGAGATGAAGGTGTTAAATTGGTCTTCCAGTGTTCAGGCTTAATAGAAATAACCATAATGATGTGTATATGACATGGCAGTAATAGTGATGCACATATTCCACAGTAATATTTAAATAAATTTCACAAGAGGTACATATATCTTAAAACAATTTATTTTAGTACAGAAACAATGTTGTAATATTAAAAAATAAAATTAAATCTATAATACTTTTGGCACTTAAGAGTTTAACTATTAAATAACACAGAAATAAAACTTTAATAAAACAAGAGCAATGTCACATTGCCAATAAAAGATTGCCAAGGCCACACAAAATAAATGCTATCTATGGTTTTAGGAAAAGTGTTTAAAAGAAGCTGTTAAATAGTGTTTTCTCCCCCTTAGATTGTCACAATGAACAATTTGTTAATTGGAGGGTAAATAGAATGTACAAAAACAACTGATGTGATACTTAACAATCGTCACACTGAACCTGTCCCTGAGAAGTGGTTCCATTTAAGAAATGGCCTCATAATGTATATAGATATATGCTAAGAGATAAATAGCATTCATACAAAAATACCAGAATGAAATATATTACATCTCTTTAGGAGTGATAACCAACACTGGGACCCAGCCTTAACATGCGTACCTTGGAATCAATTAAACATGAAACTCATTCAGATGCTGTGTGTACTTTTTCGTCCAAGTTATCCTTGACATGGGGAAAGAATCTGGACAGTCTCCAGTGCACAGATCAAGGTTTAGGCTCTATCTTTATTCGGGAAGAGGCATTTCAGCACTCTTGTTCTTGTCATTCCCTTTCATTTACAGGCGGATCCCTGTAAAACTGTTCAACGCTTGGATCCAAGACCTTCGATTTTTTGCTTGTAGTTGGCTGGTCTGGTCCTTTGTTATGGCACTCTTCGGAAATCGCAGTCGGAAGAGAATTTCCAAAGGAGTCCTCTGTGCTGTGGAAAGTTGTGCTGGTCTGCATGGCTGCTGCTGCACTACCGAGTCTTGTCTGGACCACCGGGATTTCATTCATGGACTCTGCAGAATCTGAATGGTACTCAGCTGGAGGTCCTGCAGCCCGCACGGAGCGAACTGTGCTCATTGATAAAGGAGATGGGAAGGCTTGGAGAGACAGCACTGGACTCCGAAAAGCAGCAACAAGAGCTGTGGAATGGAACAAGCAAGTGGAATTAAAGATTCAAAGTATGTATAAATAATACAAACTTGAGAATTGTCTGCTTGCAGGCAGCCACAAAGTGAGAAACCCAAAGGAACCAATTAAAAAAAAACAACCACCCAATGTGCAGAGAAAAAAATAAACACAAATCATGCAAACAATGGAAACGAGCAGCAGCATTCTGAACCAAACTGAGTCCTGAGATCCAAATCTCCAGAGCAGCCCGGAGTAGGCCCAAAGCCTCAGTGTTCAGCTCATCATATTAGTGGGGCAAATCACCGCAAAGTTCTCAGACACAACTAAGGTACTACAGAAATCTTGCACTAAAGCTGTGCTTGTTCAGATATAGTATATGGCTGAAAAGCTGAAGGATGTCCACATGACAGCTCTAACCTTCAGGATTTGGCATGACTATGGTCCGGCCCAGGGATAATGATGGTCAAGATTGAGTACATGGGTCATGTTCTCATGCCTCTGCCCACCTAATCCCCCGTGTCTTATTTCTCAAAAATGGTCCATGCCTGCAAGATTCCCACTATCTTTCTTCCTTGAAGCTCGTCTCAGATTACTTAAAGGCTCCAAAAGAATCCACAAAGCAGGATGCAAGTGGAGAAGATGCAGGAGGTGAGGCAACAGGAAAGTAAAACAGAACACAAAACTGAAACACCAGGGTAATCATGAAAAAATGTTCCATAAAACAAGAGAAAGACATTAAATAAAACACGAGGTGTCAGGCCCCGATGCTGAACCTGGCAGGATACTGAAAACCCATGTCAGCCAACTGACTGGAGTGTTCGAGGACATCTTCAAACCTCTTATTGCTACAGTCAGCCACAGGCTTAAATTGGGCATTAATTGTACTGGTGTCCAGGAAGAGCAGGGTGAGTTGCCTCAATGACTACTGCAAGGTAGCACTCACGTCTACTGTGATGAAGTGCTTTGAAGGATTGGTCATGGCTAGAGATAACTCCCACCTGCACAAGGAGCTGGACCCACTGCAATTTGCCCACCACCAAAACAGATCTACAGCAGATGCAATTGCACTGGCTCTCCACTTGACCTTGGGCCACCTGGACAACAGGAATACCAACATCAGAATGCTGTCTATCAATTACAGCTCAGCATTCAGCACCATCTCTCTCTCAATATTAATCAACAAACTTCAAAACCTGATCTTCTGCACCTCTCTCAGCAACTGGATACCTGACTTCCTCATCAGGAAACGAAAGTGGTGCTGTATGGTTGTAATATCCCCTCCTCCCTCAAAGAATGCATGTTCAACCCACTGCTCTACTCTCTCTGCACTCATGACTGTGTGACCAGGCAGAGCTCCAATACCATCCTTAAATTTGCTAATGACACTGCTGTTGTTGGCTGAGTCTCAGATGGCAACAGGGAAGTGTACGAGAGTAAATTTGAGTGGAGTCACAATAACAACTTTGCGCTCAATGTCAGTAAGACCAAGGAAGGGACTGTGGACCTCAGGACAGGGAAAGGGAGAGCAAACACCGGTGCTCCTCGAAGGGCCAGCAGTGGAAAGGGTGAACAGCTTCAAGCACTTTGGTGTCAGTATTGCAGAGGATCTATCCTGGGCCCAACATTAATGAAGAAAGCACGCCAGCGGCCATGCTTCATTAGGAGTTTGAGAAGATTTGGTATGTTACCAAAGATTCTGGCAAATTACAGGTGAGAGCATTCTGACTCGTTGCATTACTGTCTGGTGTGGAGGCTCCAGTGTACTCAGAGAGGCTGCAGATGGCTGTTAGACTGTCAGTTCCACAGGCACAACTCTTCCCACCATTTCAAACGGTGGGGGTCAGCATCCATCACTAATGACCCTCCCTATCCAGGACATGCACTTTTCTCATTACTGCCAGCACATTCAACATTTTAGGAACAGCTGCTTCCCCTCCACCGTCAAATTTTTGAACGGTCCTCACTATTCCTCTTTTGTACTATTTATTAGTGTAACTAGTAACAATTTTATGTCTTGCACTGCACTGCTACCACAAAAGAACACATTTTGACATACATCAGAGATAACAAACTTCTTTCTGATCATTGACAAATATTACATCATTAAAAAACTGCATTCTGTAGTAATCATTTGCAGACTATTTTACAAACCTGCTTCACTATTTATTAAGTTGTACGACGAAGCCTGTTGTCTGTCATAAGCACACAACTTCACTGAGGATGAGACTGAACCTTAAAAACTAAATCAGCACCCAACTCAAGGCTGCCTACTTCGCTTTTTCATTGATCTGGTAGAAAATGAGTGACTGACTTGCCATCATCCACCTGATGCTATAGTGAAGACCAAATAACTGCAGCCCCGATAGTCACAGATTCCACTGTTGACAGCTTTGATGCTGATTGCCTGGTTTTCTCCACCTCACTTTCAGGTTCTGCTATGAAAATTAGTTTGCAGTGCAAGAACTGATTTATCCTAATCAACTGGTGAATCTATAATAGTACCATAATAGTACTTTACAGTTCTGTCACTAAATGGGAACAGAAAAAGACTGAACTCAGAGCTCTTGTCTGGAGGCAGGACAGACTGCAGATACTGTAATCCAAAGCAAAAGACAAACTCAGCAGTAACAGTGGAAGGAGCACACCTCACAAACTACCTGCCTCATTAGTGGAAAAGTTCATTGGCCACATCCAAACCCACAGAAGTGGAGAGGAAGAAACTCATCCTCATAAGGACAATCCTAATTCCATCTGTGAGATCCCTGTCCAATCTCCATTCACTACAGCAGTTCTGCAACATCTTAGTACTGCCGCCTCCTTCCTGTTCAAACTACTTCTCTCACCCCGGCCTGGCGTAGTACTCCTCGCCTCATATTGAGGATCCTTAATGGATGAGGTGGAAACGTTTAGCCATTTAGCACCTGATCTGGTTAAACTGGATGCAGAATTATTTCACCCTGTCGAGCTACCAAAACTTGTCACTACTCCAAAAATCATTCTGCAGTATAAGGATAACCTCAACTGTTTTCATCCTGCACAAGTTGTCTTATTATAGCCCTCTTAACTATCTCCTGCACCCTCAACTGCATAAAGAGCTTATAGACTCTTTTGTCACTCGGTGTCTTACCCAGTGTCCTAGTTCTGCCGCTTCCCTTCCTTCCTTTACCAAACCAGGCACATTCCAATAACACTGCATGGTCTTACACTCAAACACCTCTCTCGATTCTCCTCTCTCCCTTCACACTCCACCAAAGTCAAAGTCAACTTATTACCAAAGAATGTATACGTAACTCTGCCATGGAAAGTCCCAAGCCCGGCTGCGGAAGGAGGAGGACTGGGCATGGGACTAGCAACCTCATCCCATAAAAACCCAGTGCTATAGAAATGCAGATTGGAGAGTTCTTGAAAGGGAGTCAGTAGGTTGTGGAATCAGTTCAGAGTTGAGGTAAGTGAAGTATTCCATGCTGGTTTAAGAGCCTGATGGTTGTAGCGTAATAACTGTTCCTGAACCTGGTGGTGTGGGACCCCAGCACACCTCCCACTCTGAACCTGGCGGTGTGGGATCCCAGCACACCCCCCACTCTGAACCTGGTGGTGTGGGACCCCAGCACACCTCCCACTCTGAACCTGGTGGTGTGGGACCCCAGCACACCCCCCACTCTGAACCTGGTGGTGTGGGACCCCAGCACACCTCCCACTCTGAACCTGGCGGTGTGGGACCCCAGCACACCTCCCACTCTGAACCTGGCGGTGTGGGATCCCAGCACACCCCCCACTCTGAACCTGGCGGTGTGAGACCCCAGCACACCTCCCACTCTGAACCTGGCGGTGTGGGACCCCAGCACACCTCCCACTCTGAACCTGGCGGTGTGGGACCCCAGCACACCTCCCACTCTGAACCTGGTGGTGTGGGACCCCAGCACACCTCCCACTCTGAACCTGGCGGTGTGGGACCCCAGCACACCTCCCACTCTGAACCTGGCGGTGTGGGACCCCAGCATACCTCCCACTCTGAACCTGGCGGTGTGGGACCCCAGCATACCTCCCACTCTGAACCTGGTGGTGTGGGATCCCAGCACACCTCCCACTCTGAACCTAGCGGTGTGGAATCCCAACACACCTCCCACTGAACCTGGCGGTGTGGGAACCCAGCACACCTCCCACTCTGATTTAATTTGCTGTAAATTATTAAATAAGGAATCACCCTTTCTGCTTGTAATGCTGGTCTTTTGTGGATAGTTCTGGTCCCTCAGCTACAACGCTCTTTTATTAAAACATGATACTCATAATTACAAGTCCCTCACTCTTTATTTGTCGAACACCTCAGTTCCAGTTGCCCTTTCCTTTCCAAAGTTTATGAGGATATCTGGACTTCCTACATCTCTGTCGATCTCACTTAGATCTTGTTAACCACCAAATTAAATTCCCACCTGTGCCACACTTTTGCTAAAGTTCTGATCATTACTATCATCCGATTTGATTAAAACAAGAACTTCTATCCTTCCTTCTCAACTTGTCTGCAACCTTCAATATTGATTTCACTTTCCTTTTCCTATATCTATTCAGTGTTTTCTGGATGAATGGAATCGCATTCACCTGCTCTCACCAGACTGCCATCAACAGTAGAGTTTTGTACAGCACTTGCATCATTTGCACCATTACCTCTGGTGATCACATCTCCCCCCTTCTCTCTGTATGTGCATCTTCTTGTCAACATTATTTGAAATGACAGCCTCAGCTTATACACAGATGCTAACCACTTTTACCACTTGACAACTTCTCTTGATCCTAAACTTTCTCAAAGTTAATTGACTGGCCTTGTGCATGTCATTAGTAAGATCTCCTGTATTCCCCTCTATTTATGGACATCCCCTCATCCCTGCCAAAGTTCTACTGCTCAAACCTCTTTTTTTTGTAATCTGTACACTTGATGAAGTCCAAAGAATTCCTGGCCTGTCTTTCGTTTTTTCTTCTCCATAATCATTCAGAATTCTGTTGTCTGTATTTCATACATCCTTTACTCTTGCTTGCTGATTCAATGTCTCAATTTCATTAATGTTTGTTTTTCATATTCCTCTAGTCATTTCTCTGTTGCAATCTCATGAATAATTTACCATCTGCACTCTTCTAAGTCTAGCCTCTTGAGGATCTCTGTACTAAATTCTCCATGACTAATATCAATGCTTTGAGCTGTCAAAGTTCTCTCTCTCTCTCTCTCCCCCCGCCCCCCCCCCCCATCTTTTGGCTTGTTGTAGAATCACAGATCAGTTGCTTCACAGGAGTGTGCCTTTCAGCACACTGGTCACTGTGGGTACCCAAACAGCAACTCATTTGGTCCCAAACTATCTTCTCTCCCCGGAGCTCTGAAAATTATTTTCTCCAAAGCACCTATCCATTTCTCTTATCCCTGATTGTTTCTGCTTCTAGGACTCTTTCAGGCACAGAGTTCCAGAACCACCACTCTCTGTGTAAAAGTGTTTCTCCTTTACTGTATTTCCCTTTCACTTCAACTATATCTCTGCGCTCCAACCAACCCCCCCCCCCCTAAAATAAGATCCTTGAATCATATTTTAGTGAGAGTGCTTTTCTTGGTTTTATCCTAAAATTGGTCACAGTCTTGTACAACTCCATCAAATGTCCAGTCAATCTTCTTTAGTGTGAGGCAAATGACTTCAGCTTCTCCCATCTCATCTTGAAGCAAAAATCACTCATTCCAGGAAATTTTCCAGTAAATCTTTTCTTTGCCTTTGAAGGCCTTCGCATATTTTCCCAGTACATTAACCAAAACTGGATACTATAGTTCAGATGTGATCTTTTGTACAGAGAGGTTATGTTGAACTTTTATGCTGTGATGCCCTTATTTATGAAGGTGTTCTCCCACATGTTGATGGAAAGCACTAGTGACAGCCTCTTGACTAAGGAAGTCACTCTATTAAATGAGATAGGGTATTCCAAACAAAAGGAGAATAAGGGTATGGCCTAATGAATCTTGCTGAGTGCCTGGGGCAAAGGAACCCAGCTGGTCACAACACCACTGAATGGGCTTGCAACCCATGGACATAACAAAGGAAGCTGTCCTACATGCTTCATTTGCCAGCAGCTTAAAAAGACAGCTCTCCCTAAAAGACCACTACTCCCAGCACACTAAAAGGGAAACTGGTTCAGCCATAATACGGCAGATGGATCACATCGAAGCCCTGCCTCAGCAGTATCGATGTAAATACTTGCTCACCATGGCCGAGACGTACTCAAGTTTGATCAGGACCATACACTGAAGGGATAGCAGAAGTCGATCCGTTGTTATGTGGATCCGCAAGAAATACAATTGGATAGCGGGTCTCATTTTGCAGGAAGAGGGTGCTCTGGTTTCCTCCCACAGTATAAAGAGGTACCAGTTAGCAGGTTAACTGGTCATTGTAAATCGTCCTGTGATGAAGCTGGTGTTAAATCGGTAGGTTGCTGGTTGGTGCAGCTCGCTAAGCCAGAAGGGCCTGTATCTCTAAATAACAGGAGCTTGAAGACTGGGCCACCAGCAACGGTGTATCACATGCTCCATGACAGCCCAAGCATCAGGGCTAATTAAGAGGATGAATAGACCTTTGAAGAAACAAAACTGCCTCTTAAAACTGACCTACACCCTAAAGGGGTGGCTGGCTGTACCAACTCAAGGTTGACAGCACCTGAGAAACAGACTCTCGCCTCAAAGATCACCTACAATTAGAACGATCAGGAATGCCCCAGAACCCTGAGGAGAAAGTGGTCACGATAGAAGAGCTTCCAGCAGTGGGTGGGAGACTATGGCACTAGTACAAGGGAAGGGACTATCTGGAATGTGGGGAGCCAGAGTGATTTCTTATGCCCTGCCCCTTACCTACAATGGATGAAGTTCAATAAAACAACAGTGAAAGAAACTAATTGAGTAATTCGGCACAAGATGAAAACCAACATGACTCAAATAGCTGAATATATTTCAGAAGACTGAAATAAAGAGCAGTACATATGATGCTTTAGCTATCTATTAACTAAAATCAATAGTCTTTTACATTAACTTTGTTGCCATACGTTGATACCATTTAAACAAATGTTTTTCTTTTGATAGAGTAGTTCATTTCAAATTATGAAAATGTAGGCTATTAGGACAGTATAAACGTTTTAAGTACAAACTTTTTAAAAAAACTTTACTTTAGGTAATAATTATTTAATCCTTACCTGGTGGTAGTTGAGAAGGTTGAAGTGGTCTTTTAGTGGCAGCCTTGTGTTTAATTCTACCTGCAGACATTTTACGTCTTTGTTTTTTCTTCAACAACAGAAAGATTAATATCAGTTATTCACCGAAAGTAAAAATCTGCCAGGAGGATATACAGTCGGCCCTCCTTATCTGCGAGGAATTGGTTCCCGGACCCCTCGCAGATACCAAAATTTGCAGATGCTCAAGTTCCTTATTCAACCTGTCTCAATCCGGTAGACCTTAGGACCCAGCGGAACCCCAGACGTTATTTAACCTGGCTCAGTGCAGTGGACATTAGGACCTGGCGCCAGAGCTCTGAATGCACAGTGTTTCTGTTCACGAAAATAATCACGATTGAAAATAAAGTGGAAATAATAAAGCAATCGGAAAGAGGTGAAACGTCATCGGTCATTGGAAAAGCGTTAGGCTATGTCGGTCAACAATCGGAACAATTTTAAAGGATAAAGTGAGAAAGGCCCTGCCCTGATGAAAGCTACAATTATTACTAAGCAACGTAGTGGTTTAATTATTGGGTTTTGGGGTTTTGGGTTTTTGATCCTCCATATCAACCCGGCTCGATGGAAAGCGCAAGCGGGAGCGATCTGTCCCGAGTCCCAAGAACTTCTGTTCCCGAGCCCAGCACTGAAACATATGTTCTTAAGTGTTTCATATGCATAGAAAGTTAAAATATATACTATATACTAAGACAAATGTTTGACTAACTGACGCTAAATAATACCGGACGTACCTGTTCTAACTTACTTAGTAAGGGAACTTCCGATTTTTTTCAATCCCAATGCACAATAACCCATGCACATCCTCCCGTATACTTTAAATCATCTCTAGGTTACTTATAATACCTAATACAATGTAAATGCTGTGTAAAATAGGTGTTATACTGTATTGTTTAGGGAATAATGACAAGAAAAAAAGTCTGTACATACTCGAACAACAAGTGCTGGAAGAGCACTTCTGGGTTTTCGCAATTCGCGGTTGGTTAAATTTGCGCATGCGGAATCCGCGGATAAGGAGGGCCAACTGTATACATTCCATTCAGAAACTGACAGAGCTGTTCACGTGCAAAGTACTACTTTAATTACATCCAGTAGACACTTTATTAGATACATCTGTACACCAGCTTGTAAATAAATATCTAATCAGCCAATTGTGTAGCAACAACTCAATGCATAAAGGCATGCAGACATAGTCAAGAGATTCAGTTGTTAAGGCCAAAAATCAGAATGGGCAAGAAACATGATTGAAGTGACCTTGACCATGGATGATTGCCAGCGCCAGATGAGGTGGTTTGAGCCTCTCAGAAACTGCTAATCTTCTGAGATTTCCACACACAAGTCCTTAGAATTTACAGAGAATGGTGCAAAACACAATAAGCATACAGTGAGCAGCAGGTCTGCAGGCAAAAACACCTCATTAACGAGGGAGGTCAGAGGAGAATAGTCAAACTGGTTCAAGCTACAAAAGGGTGATAATCATACCAATGTTCAAGAAGAGAAGGGTGAGCTGCCTCAATGACTATCATGCATTGGCATTCACAATTACTGTGATAAAGTGCTTTGAGAGCTTGGTCATGGATAGAACCAACTCCTGCCTCAGCAAGGACCTGGATCTAGCACAATTAGCTTATCACCACAATAGGTCTACAGCAGATGCAATTTCCCTGGCTCTTGGTACAATAGCAATACCTAAGCTCAGGCTGCTGTTTATTGATTATGGCTCAGCGCTCAATGTTATCGCGAGCACGCTCTGTTCTAATGAACAAACTCCAAAACTCGGGCCTCAGTACCTCCCCCTGCAACATCCTCACCAGGAGACCACAGTCTGTGCAGATCAGAAATAACATCTCCACCTCGCTGAAAATCAACAATGGTGTGCTTCAAGGATACATGCTTACTCTCTCTACACCCACAATTGTGTGCGACTAAGCACAACTTGAATTTGCTGCAGACACTACTACTGTTGGCAGAATTTCAGATGGTGATGAGGAGGCTGGATGAATGATTTTGCGACAACAACCTTGCACTCAATGTCAGTAAGACCAAGGATTAAATGTGGACTTTAGAAAGGGGAAATGACCACAACATAACATCAATCGTCATAGAGTGATCAGACGTGGAGAGAGTGTGCAGTTTCAAGTTCCTGGGTGTCAAGATCTCAGAGGATCTAACCTGGTCCCAACATATCGATGCAGTTATAAAACTAGTGACTATACTTCATTAAGAGTTTGAAGAGATTTGGTGCATCAACAAATACACTCAAAAGTTTCTATAGATGTACCATGGAGAGGATTCTGACAGGCTGCTTCACTGTCTGGTGTGGGGTGCGGGAGGTGTTGGTTGCTACTGCACAGGACTGAAAGAAGCTGCAGAGGGTTGTAAATTTAGTCAGCACCATCTTGGGTACTAGCCTACAGAGTACCCAGGACATCTTCAAGGAGCGGTGTCTCAGAAAGGCAGCGTCCATTATTAAGGACCTCCATCACCCAGGGCATGCCCCTCTCACCGTTACCATCAGGTAGGAGATACAGAAGCCTGAAGGCACAGTGATTCAGAAACAGCTCTCCCCCTCTGCTATCTGAGTCCTAAATGGACATTTAACCCATGAACACTACTTCACTTTTTTTATATTATTTGTTTTTTGTATGATTTTTATTCTATTCAATATATGTATACTGTAATTGATTTATTTATTATGTTATTATTTTTTCTTCTGTATTATATATACATTCTGTATATATATATTCTGTATACAGCATTGAACTGCTGCTAAGTTAACAGATTTCACAACACGTGCCTGTGATAATAAGCCTGATTCTGATCATATCTCTGAAGGTCTACCCTGAATTCATTAATTACAAATACTTTGAAATGTTCTGTGCATCAGCCTCCTTTACCTGCGAAATCTTCTTTATCCTGGCTTGATTGTGATCAGAAGGAACTGTTGGCAAACTTTCATCCTCTATCCTGAAAGCATCCTGATGAGACCTTGATGTTGACCTAGGAAACAGATGACAGTATACAAAATAAAATAAAATGATGTATGGACAGTCAGTGGTAAGATGCAAGATTTTTCACACTAGTAAAGAGAGAAATGACAGATAAATTCACCTAGTCTGATAGTTATCTATATAAACATGTAACCTGACACACTCAATCCTGTGTCTGGTCTAACTTTACTGATATGCATACATCAGTCAAGCGTTCTTTTGCTGTTGATTTTGTTCAATGTTATTATTATTTCTGAGTCTTGATATCACAAGCTTTATTACAGAGTCCTGCATATTCCCAACTACAGATGTTAAGCTAACAGGTTGGTGTTTCCAAGTTTTCTCTCTTCCCATCTATAAGTCTATTTTGCCATTTCTATCACTTCCCATTTAGGTATCTCACTGTATTGTTCTTCTGATGTACACAAAATCTCAAGCACTTAAGAAACGGAATAAAATCAGTTCTTCTACACTCTACCATGGTTCCCAGTATATTTTTCATAACTGATTTTGATTGCAGAAAACATTCAGCACCTTCAAATTTAAAAAAAAATTAAATCTGCTTCCTGGTCCAGTACCAATAATTATCTAAAGACTATCATGTATACCAAATCAGGCATTCACTATAAACATGTCCTCAGATTTATATATATTTGAATTCCAACAAGCCTATTTAAAAGAAAACTTTGTTGTAAAAAATATACACCCAATTTCAATAATACAACTACTGCAGGGTTACAGTTAGATCATTTGAGCAAATTAAGATGTTACATGCTGGTATAAATAAATATTGTACATTAAGACTCATTTTGGTGGTATATGTTTGATATGGAGGGGCCACTACACTGGATCGAAAAAAGCTGTCGAATGCTGCAAACTCAGCCAGCTCCATCATGTGCCACTCACCTCCCCAGCATCAAGGACATCTTCAAAACATGATGCCTCAAAAAGGAGACATCCATCTTTAAGGATCCCCGTCACCCAGGACATGCCCTCTTCTCATTGCTACTATCCAGGTGGTGGTACAGGAGCCTAAAGACACACACTCAACGCTTCAGGAACAGTTCCCTCTCTTCCACCATCAAATTAATTTGAATTTATTTGACTTAATGTTGTAAATTAACATACTACTATTTTATACACTTATTCTAACACTTCTTTTAAAATGATTATCAATTTAGCTTTGGATGCTGAGAAAAGTTAGAACCAGGAATTATTCATTTGTTACTGACCCATTTGTTGAGGTGCTTTCAAAGTGAACATGAGTATTACCCTTTGGATGAGATGCCACGTTTTCTGTATTCTGGAAAACAGAGAGGTTACCATACCATTTGAGCTTCTGTTTTTTTAAAAAATACAATCTTCACTAATGACATGCTTCTTTCAAAGTGGTCCAGGTAGACACATACTTTTTGCCAATAAGCTTTTCATTACCAGTCTCTCAGGATGGAAGCAAAACTTTTAATTAGTACAACTAAAAATTAACGATTATACAATTAAAGGTAAAAATGGCAGAATTTCAGTTTCGTTTAAGGTTTAATGATAAATATACCGCTAGGATTGGTACAAATTTGTAAAGACATAAACCAAGCACCCTAAGCTGTCAATCTTAAGAAGCTCTACTGGAAGATATACATATTTGGATGGCTGACATTGGTTGCAACTTGTCCAGATTAAAGAATATTTATCCTTGAACTGAATTCTCACCGAGTCATTATCTTTAGAAATGGCATAAAGGGGATAAAATTAATTTGTCCAATTCAAATTGTTATACTGGAACATAACTGTCAATATTTGAAAATTAAATATCAAGTTCAGAACCAGCAACTGCTTTATCAATGGCCAAAAACTGAAAATAAAAGTACAACATATAATTTCAGCCAATGATAGTGCTTCCTCAGATAGAGAAATTTACTTTTATTCTGTTTAATTTCCTTCGGCCACTTCCTCAAAGAAGCTTATCCAATTTACTTTTAAACTGAGTTACAGATTGTACAAGAGAATCTTTTAATCTTGCCTTTAAATGGCTGATCTCTAATATTAAAACCTTTTATTCTTGAATTCTTAACCATTGTTGCTTCTACTTTATTTTCAACTAACGTCTCAAGCAGATTGCCTATTATATTGTATTCAAGGAATAAAAGTGCAACATATAGTTTCAGCCAATGATAGATTTTAATTTCCCAAACACAGTATTGATTGGCATCTCCCTAGAGCAAGGGGTTTAGTTTAAGGGGTGGAGTTTGCTAGGTGTGTTCAGGAAGGTTTCTTGACTCAGCATGTAAATTAGCCTACAAGAGGAGGGGCTGCACTTGATTTGGTATTGGGAAATGAACCTGGTCAGGTGACAGACCTCTCAGTGGGAGAGCATTTTGGAGATAGTGATTACAATTCTATCTCCTTTACGATAGCATTGGAGAGAGATAGGAACAGACAAGTTAGAAAAGCGTTTAATTGGAGTAAGGGGAATTATGAGGCTATCAGGCAGGAAATTGGAAGCTTAAATTGGAAACAGATGTTCTCAGGGAAAAGTACAAAAGAAATGTAGCAAATGTTCAGGAGATATTTGTGTGAAGTTCTGTACAGGTACATTCAAATGAGACAGGAAAGTTATGGTAGGGTACAGGAACAGTGGTGCACAAAGGCTATAATAAATCTAGTCAAGAAGAAAAGAAAAGCTTACAAAAGTTTCAGAGAGCTAGGTAATGTTAGAGATCTAGAAAACTGTAAGACTAATAGGAAGGAGCTTAAGAAGGAAATTAGGAGAGCCAGAAGGGGCCGTGAGAAGGCCTTGGCGGGCAGGATTAAAGAAAACCCCAAGGCATTCTACAAGTACGTGAAGAGTAAGAGGATAAGACGTGAAAGAATAGGACCTAACAAGTGTGACAGTGGGAAAGTGTGTATGGAACCGGAGGAAATAGCAGAGGTACTTAATGAATACTTTGCTTCAGTATTCACTGTTGAAAAGGATCTTGGTGATTGTAGTGATGGCTTTCAGCAGACTGAAAAGCTTGAGCATGCAGATATTAAGACTAGAACTTTTGGAAAGCATCAAGTTGGATAAATCGCCAGAACCGGATGAGATGTACCCCAGGCTACTGTGGGAGGTGAGGGAGGAGATTGCTGAGCCTCTGGTAATGATCTCTGCATCATCAATGGGGACAGGAGAGGTTCCGAATGTTGTTCCTTTATTCAAGAAAGGAAGCAGAGATAGTTCAGGAAATATAGACCAGTGAGTCTTACTTCAGTGGTTGGTAAGTTGATGGAGAAGATTCTAAGAGGCAGGATTTATGAACATTTGGAGAGGTATAATATGGAATAGTGAGCATGGCTTTGTTGAGGGCAGGTTGTGTCTTAGGAACCTGATTGAATTTTTTGAGGATGTGACTAAACACATTGATGAAGGAAGAGCAGTAGATATAGTGTATATGGATTTCAGCAAGGCATTTGATAAGGTACACCAGGCAAGGCTTATTGAGAAAGAAAGAAGGCATGGAACCCAAGGGGACTTTGCTTTGTGGATGCAGAACTCACTTGTCCACAAAAGGCAAAGAGTAGTTGTACACGTGCCATATTCTGCATAGAGGTCGGTCACCAGTGGAGTGCATCAGGGATCTGTTCTGGGACCCTTACTCTTCGTGATTTTTATAAATGAACTGAATGAGGAAGTGAAGGGATGGGTTAGTAAGTTTGCTGATGACACAAAGGTTGGAGGTGTGGTGGATAGTGTGAAGGGCTGTCAGAGTTTACAGCGGGACATTGATAGGATGCAAAACTGGGCTGAGAAGTGGCAGATGGAGTTCAACCCAGGTAAGTGTGAAGTGGTTCATTTTGGTAGGTCAAATATGATGGCAGAATATAGTATTAATGGTGAGACTCTTGGCAGTGTGGAAGATCAGAGGGATCTTGGGGTCTGAGTTCATAGGACACTCAAAGCTGCTGTGCAGGTGAACTCTGTGGTTAAGAAGGCGTATGGTGAATTGGCCTTCATCAATTGTGGAATTGAATTTAGGAGCCGTGAGGTAATGTTGCATTGATCATGTGCATAGTCAGAGGCTTTTCCCAGGGCTGAAATGGTTGCCACAAGAAGGAACAGGTTTAAGGTGCTGGGGAGTAGGTACAGAGGAGATGTCAGGGGTAAGTTTTTTTTTACTCAGAGAGTGGTGAGTGCGTGGAATTGACTGCCAGCAACAGTGTGGAGGCGGATACGATAGGGTCTTTTAAGAGACTTTTGGATAGGTACATGGAGCTTAGAAAAATTGAGGGCTAAGGGTAAGCCTAGTAACTTTCAAGGTAGCATCATGTTCAGCACAACTTTGTGGGCCGAAGGGCCTGTATTGCGCTGTAGGTTTCCTATGTTTTTTTTTAATGTTTTATCTCTTACATAACAACTTGTCAACACCCCTTGAAACCCCTGATAGAAATTGATGTTCTTTTCTTCACAAATATAATTAAATCACCACTGACCACCTTTCATCAGCTAGTGCCTTTTCCATGAACTCTTGAAGTTCATCCATTAGCAGCAGAAAGTAACTGATCTATTATTTTATCTAATTCGTATGCCTCAATCAGTGGTTAATAATTTTCACCCTCCCGTCTTTGGAAACATTTTCATATTTAAAGTAATTTCAGGAATATTACGGTTAGTGATCTTATTATCAATTTTGTCTAAATAAACTTGGACAATAATCGGTGCAGTACTGGAGGAAGAGGTGCTATGTGAATGAGAATTGATCTACCTGCTCAAAAGTAGAAACAAAAGATACTTTGAAAATATCTTCAAGAGGACAATAGAGATACCCTGAAATTGAATTCCTCTGATCATTCCTCAGTCAACATCACTTAAATTTATTATTCAACCACAATCTCAGTGCTGATCCCACCGCTGTACAAGAAACTTGCCATATAAACTCTTGAATTCTTCTCCCCCCAACCCCACCGTCACCTTAATGCTATCCTTCTTAGCATTTAACATTTCCATTCTGAAACAAAGACTGTTGAAGGGTCTTGGCCTGAAACGTTGACTGTTTAATTCCTTCTTTACCTGCCACCTGACCTACTGAGTTCCTCCAGAACTTTGTGTGTTGTTCAGGATTTCCAGCCACTGTAGACTCCCTTATGCTTCTGACTATCTAGATTACCTATGCTTCACCATTTTACATTGGAAAGTGATTTATTATTGTCCCATGTACTGAGATACAATGCAGCACTTTTACTTCAGTGCCATACCAATATGTCATTCCATTCCGACCGTACACTTCAGTCAGGTCTTCCCTTCAGCCTCTGACAGTACAAAAAAAAAGTCATTATAGCTGATCTCTTTAATCCAGACAACATCCTGGTGAACTCATCTGTACCCTGTTCAAAGCCTCTACCTCTTTCTTGTAATGAGGCAATGACTTCACCACTTTTACACTGAACACCACTGCCTACAAAGGCAAATATGTCGTGCCTGCTTTATCACCTTCTTACAATAGGTGCCACTTTCAGGGAGCTATGGACGTACTCCAAAATGCCTCTGTATACCAATGCTGTTAGGAATCCTCCCAGAAACTCTATACCTTCATCTTACATGCAAACTCCCTAAGTGTAGCACCTCACACAGGTCCAGATGAAGTTCCACCCATCATTTCTCTGGCAACATTCCAGATTGGTTAGATCCTGCTGAATCATTTGACAACCTTCCTCATTGTCCATAACTGGAGCACAGATGTACTGTATATGCTTTCATGTTTCCTAGCATGATATCTCATTGTTTAGTAGGCCTCCACGTTACCATTTTTTACTTTTACTCAAATCTTCCTCGACTATTTATATCCTAAATTCCAACCCGTGTCATTTTATTAGTTAGAATCTATTAACTTCTGTTCATTTCTCTACGTACAAAATTCTTCCTGTTTCTGCCACTCTTTCATGATTCACAATCCACTGTCAATATCTTAATCAGCTTAATCTGAGAACATAAGCAAAGTTTTCTGAACAGGCACAGGACAGTATCAGAAGTTATAAAATGTACATATCATTTATAGAAAACTGACACCTTGCTACCTGATTGGCCTTCAATTGTAAAGCTTCTATATCATCATCATTTTGTGGTGAGACTTTCGACATTTGCCGTTGACGGCGTAAAACTGTGTATTCATGAGTGCTTAGTCGTTTCCACACTGTCAGAGAAAGAACATATCCAAGTTATGTGCCACCTGCAAATTCTACATTGAATCTCTAACAATGTCTTGATAATGAGTATTACAATTAAATTCAATTTGGAAATTAGTGGTGGGCTTTGGACATAAATGAAAATCAAATTTAGAAGTAAACTTTACTAAGATAGCAAACTGAAAAGTACATGTAAAAATATTTTAAAAGCTTTTGATACTTTAGAAAGAAAATCAAAATGTATTTTTTAATTCTGAACACCATTAGAACCTACTCGTATCAAGAAAACATTGAGAAGTTTTATCTGATAAACGCTAAAATGTTTATTTTTGCTACTATCAGTGGTTTTGGATGCATGTACTGTTTTTGCAATTATTCTTAAAGCCTGCTTCTGAATTGCTTTCATATAAAAATGCAATTAGGTGGAATATTACCAAGATATTTTCCAGGTATATGCTTATGGCTGGAGAATTGGCACACATGCATGCGGTATATCTTGAAAAACAAAAAGGCACCTCTGGCCATAATTTAATGGACAGAAGAAACACAGGCAAAACATGTGAGCCATCAGTAAATCAGAAACACAGAAAAGATTCTGCAAGTGCTGAAAATCTAGAACAACGCAGACAAATGCTGGAGGAAGTCAGCAGGCCAGGCAGCATCTTGGAGTGGAATAGACAGTTGATGTTTCAGGCAGAGACCCTTCATCAGGATTAGAAGAGGGTGGTGGGAAGAAGCCAGAATAAGGTGGTAGGGGATGATAGGTGAAACAAGGGGAGGAAGAGAGTAAATGGGATGGGGAAGGGTAATGATAGACGAAGAGGTGGGAGGTGATACATGGAAGAGGTAAAGGCAAATGGAGTCTGATCGGAGAGGGCAGTGGACCATGGGAGAATGGAAAGGAGGAAGGGCACCAGAGGGAGGTAATGGGCAGGTGAGGAGAAAAGAAGGGGCAATGGGGAGCCAGATTGGAGAATGGAAGAGGGATGGGAGAGCAGGAAAAATTACCATAGGTTAGAGAAATTAATGCCCATGTAATCAGCTCGGATCCAACGACCTTTCTGGAGTAAAACTTGTACTTCTATAATTACCACAGCTACTGCATTCTAGAATTATTCAATTGTCAAGTTATAACCCAAGGCTGTAAAAGACTGTACAAAAAACATCCGATTTTCCATATCCATCACATCATTCTGCCTAACTTCTGCCCTCTTCAACATGACCCGAGCACTAGGCACATCTTTACCTTTCCCAATTTGCCATTTTCTGCAGGGATCGCTCTCTACATGACTTCCTGGGACACTTGCTCCTCCCCACTCATCTTCTTCCTGGCACTTATCCCTGCAAGCATGACCAGTTCTACACTTGTCCCTACACCTCCTCCCTCACCTCCATTTAGGGTCCCAAACAGTCCTTCCAAGTGAGGCGACATTTCACCTGCAAATCTGTCAGGGTCACCTACTGTATCTGGTGCTCCTGGTGAGAGTCGATGTAGACTGGGTGGCCAGTCGATGAGCACTTTTGCTCCGTCTGTCAAAAAAGATGAGATTTCCCCGTGGGCACACATTTCAATTTGACTTTCCATTCCCATTCCGACATGTCAGACCATGGCCTCGCATACTGTCATCAGGCCACTCTCAGACTGGAGAAGCAACAACTCATATTCCTTCTGGGTAGCCTCACCAGATGGCTATGGAGGACAAGTCGGTGGATATACTTAAAGTGTAGTTTTGATGGTTCTCAATTAGTCGGGGTGTCAAAGGTTACGGGGAGAAAGCAAGAAAATGGGGTTGAGATGGAAAATAAATCAGAGATGATACAAAAGCAAGCAGACTCATTAGCTGAATGGCCTAATTCTGCTTCTGTGTCTTATTGTCTTCAATTACTATATTTTGATTTCTATAATACATTAATTTCTTTATCTGAAAAAATTCAATCTCAGAATGTCCACTTTCCTAATAATGAATTGGCTTTGCAATCTGAATACAACCAAGAGCCACAGAACTATGAGATGTAAGTGATCTGATGGTCAATTGAACATGTATGAGAACAGCAAAGGTCATTTCTATTTACCTTCATTTCTACATTTTTTGAATCTGTTCCAAAATTTGAACCTGTCCCGTCAGAATCAGGAATGATTAAATGTGTTTGTTATTATTGTTAACTATTATCAATATTCTTCAGAGATTGCCTGGTGTCAGCGGTCACATAACCAGGACCTATGATATGCACCAGCTGCTCATATGACCTTACATCACCTGCTCCCATGGCTTCATGTCACCCTGATCGGGACGGGGGGGGGGGGGGGGGGAATTCACTAAATAGGTGCTACACCTTGCCCAAGGATGACCTGTAGACTAGCAGAGGCAAGGAGTGCCTTACACCTCCTTTGGTAGAGACAATTCTCCACCCTGCCATTCATCTAGAATAGTAATCCAATGAAATATTACATTTATGCTGCCCTCTGGGTGAGATTAACGAAGTACCCATCTTCCTTTCAATTATTTCATGAAAATAAATGTAAAGTAATGCAAGGTTTGAGGTCTGCGCCCTTAAAGCAGAAGTGGCAAAACTAAAACTATGCAGTAGTACCCTGCTGCTGATAATTAAAAGGAGCAGTCCAGGAAAACCAACTTTCTATTTAAAAAATGGATTTCTCTATCGGAAAAGTAGGATTAGTCTGTACGACTGTGGTAAATACCGTATGCTAAGCCTATTTTATCGTCTGTCATATTTCCTATGATCTGTCAAAGTAGATATTTTCCATAGTAGAGAACTGATCAAGTTCAACTTTTAAACAATCATCTGCTTGTAACACAATCTTTAAGACATAATTTAAAGAGGTCTTAATTTCTTTAAATAAAAAACAGTATACTAGCGGTGAATCTTACTGACATTAAAACTGGAGCAGACATTTTGTACATTACTTACTGAGATAGAAGTGGAAGAACAGAAGCAGGCACAAAAGTATCAATGCAGTCAGACTTAGTCCAATAGTGACCACAGCGAGAACAAGAATGGTAGTTATGTTTGTATGAACCGAAAAGTATGGCAGAAATACAAGCCAGGTATTTGCATCATTTACCACTGTTGGAATAAAGAGTACAAGTTTAAACTTGATTTAAGTTCCACCAGTTCTTTCCCAGTCTACCCTTTTTTTTAAAAAAGGTTCGAGGTATAATTCTGAAGATTCAGAGCAGCAGAATCTCAATTGACAATCAGCCTGCCTGATTCCATAAAAGGACTTAAACTGGATAAAAGCCCCTATTGTTTCTTTTGTGAAATGTGCTTGGTATAAAACTATCGAACTTAATCTGCAATGTACGTCCTTTTATCCACATTTCTACAAGCATAACTGAAGATTTCAAACTTATTGAAAGCTCAATGACTTCCTGATTTTGAAAAGCTACCTAAAGTGATAAAATAATTCTATCAGAGCAATAAAATCAGTGGGACTTACTAAATGTTCGAAGAAAGTAAATACACTAACATGCTATAAGCTTTTTAGTCACTCTGGGTGGGGGGGTGTATACTGTAGACACTAATATGCAATAATATTTCAGTCACTGTGGGGGATGTACACTATATACAGGAGGGGTGTGGGACAGGTGGCAGTGTAGGAGTGCTGGGACAGGGGTGATATGGGTGCAGACGTACCCGGCCCTGAGACATCAGGCAAGGTCACTTGATTCCAAACAATTGGTTTACTGATCATTACAGAATGTCTCCCTCATGCTTCCTGCTCTCTCCCCTCTCCTTTTCTCAATCAGGATTCCCCTCTTCCTGTCCCCTTCCCACTCTCAGTCCACAATAGGGACTCATGTCAGAATCAGGTTTATCACCATATGTCATGAAATTTGTTATGTTTGTGGCAGCAGTACAGTGCAATATATAAGCTTACTACAGTACTATGCAAAAGTCTCAGACACCTCACCTACACATAGGTGCCTAAGACTTTTAAAGTATATCACTCTGTCTTGCTACCTATATAATTAAATTACATAAGTAGTGTAAAAAGTGAGGGAGGGTTCTTGGATTCATTGTTCGTTCAGAAATATTATAACGAAGGGAAAAAAGCTGAAACGTTGAGTGTGTATCTTCAGAGTGCTGTACCACCTCCTTGATGGTAGCAATGAAAAGAAGGCACGTCCTGGGTGATGGCAGTCCTTATGATGGATGCTGACTTGTTGAGGAACCTATAAAGATCCCACAGCTTGAACCTCTTCTCTTTTGATGTCTACAGGCAACCTTGCATTTGGGTTACAAGCCACTTCGGTTACAGAAATTCACTTACAGATTTCACAAATCAGTATCCAAAAATTTTGAGATACAGAATAAGTTTTGCTCATACAGAAGTTATGTCAGGAAAAATACAAATGTTTAAAAGAAACAAAAGAATATTGTCAGTTTTTACTCACACAAAAGGCTGAGGGAATAACATTTGGTATAATGTCAATTGCATTTAAAGTTATCGCCGAGTTCCTCCAGTCAGCTGACACAGGAATACACAGGTCAGAGTGCAG
Organism: Hypanus sabinus; assembly: GCF_030144855.1. Classification (NCBI taxonomy): domain Eukaryota; kingdom Metazoa; phylum Chordata; class Chondrichthyes; order Myliobatiformes; family Dasyatidae; genus Hypanus; species Hypanus sabinus. The sequence goes on along the minus strand of NC_082712.1, from coordinate 76,537,732 downwards.
TGCTGCTAAGCTCAGCACCTGCAAAGCATTGTGGGAAGATGCAGTACCATGGTCAGCTCCTTAAAGTACGTATTCCCAGCCTTTACTGCACTTCCACTAAGTCACAATGTTTGAACCCATTACCTCCCCACAATCTGCTTCTATTTCTTCCATGATCCCCAATCCTTGAATTTCATCCAGTTCCCTGATAGCCTCATTTGTTGAACCCTTTCCAAATCCTCAAGGGAAAATGTGCCTCACAGAGGAACACAGCACCATGAAACACCTCATCATCTTCGCATCCTTGGACTGGAGAGAGTGTAGCAACGGAGAGACTGGCCTGTGGCTGTTAACCCACTCAAAGCAGTGACTCGTGTCCAAATCTTATGGATCCACAGCACAGTGACCAGAAGTCAAACCTGACAATTTGTGTTGTTTCTTCCGCAGTAGTCTTGTACAATCCCAGAGTCTAATGTTAGCCTCAACTAATAAACAATGGCAGTGGGTTATTTTGTCCTCACTGATAAAATGGCTCAATGCAAGAGAAAGTATTGTGTAAGTGTATGTCTCCACTCGTAACATGGGATTCAGAGAAATTACAGCACAGTAAAGGCTCTTCAGAGTAAAGGCCATTTAACCACAACCTGACCCTTCCCTCCATCAATCATCCACGTGCCTATCTAAGTGTTGTTTAAATGCCCCTATTATACCTGCATCTACCACTACCCCTTGATAGGGAAATTGAAATCATCTCTGGAGAATTAGCTAAAACAAGCCAATGGAACTGCAGTGTCTTTATACAGGATCTTGGGCTCCTACCAAAAGGAGGCAAAAACATCAGACATCTCTATTCATAAACATAATTGTGTGAGCACACAAGAAAAAGATTCAAAATAGAAGCGACTCCTGAAAGAATCCTCACATCATTCAGACACGGTCAATTAAAACAGGTAGCAAAATAACTTGTGTTGTACAAAGCAGCCGGGACATAACATCACCAAAATTAAAATTTAGCAAATAAACTTACATCCAAATTCTGGGCTGCTTCGAAGCAGTTTTGGATTGATAAAGAATCCAACAAAGACAAAGCCTGATATGGTGATGATTATCAGATTACCAAGGACAGCAGAGATAACACATCCCAGGAAGTACCTACATGAGAAAGCAAGTTAAAAACATCGTTAATGAGTATTAAAGCATGTGCACTGTAAAGACTTCAGTGACCTGAACTGTTAAAATTCTACTGATTTTCTGCCATCAAAGCCTATTGAACAGATGTGGTGCAGAAGGGATGGCTGAGCAATTTCAGCAAAGATTAAGAAAATATGAACTTTTTCTTCAATATCTCTGAATAAACAGTCAACCAAGTCCCGATGAAGGGTATCAGCCTAAAATGTTTACTGCTTATTTTTCACCATGATGCTGCCTGACCTGATAAGTTCCTCCAGCATTTTGCGTGTGCTACACCTTGATGCAACAAATGTACACCACCTCTCCATTTACACCAATCCTGCAGTACTCTCACTTTTTATTCTCCTCATATTCTCACCAAGTCCCTGGATCACGTCTCTTATTTGCACATTAGGGGCAATTTACAGCAGCTCATTAACCCACCTTTGGGATTTGGGAGGAAATGGAAACACCTCTCTTAGCTTTTGGTAATGTAGTGAGGGCCACCTGACGCAACCAGCATGGCAGCCAATCTGATAACCTTCGAGTAGCTGGTTATTGCCTGTGACTATTCTCCAAAACCCTCCGTCGCTGTACAGGAGAGCCGCCAGATTATCTGAGTGCATCACGGCTTAGCTTTGATTGCAGAAACAGCAGAGAGTTGTGTTCACGGCTCAGCACATCATGGGTATCAGCCTCATCTCTATGAACTCTGTCTATACTTCTAGCTGCCTCTGTAAAGCAGCCAGCATAATCAAAGACCCCACCCACACCAGGCATTCTTTCTTCTCCCCTCTCCCACTGGGCCGAAGATGCACAAGTCTGAAAGCAACTACAACAGGCTCAAGGTGGCTTCTATCCTGCTGCTATATGACTGCTCCTCTGTAAAATAAAATGGACTCTTGGCTTTGCAATCTTCATTATGATGCTGCACTTACCTGCAATGCACTTTCTCTATAACATTTTATTCTGTATCATCGTATTGTATAACCTTGCTCTACTTCAAAGGATTTGACTGTATGAACAGTATGCAAGATGAGCTTTCCTTTATATCTCGGTACATAACAATAATAAACCAATAACCAAAATCTGGAAACTGGAGCAAATGCTGGGGTGGGATGAGCTTAATCAGGGAAAGCAAAATAATATTGAACTAAAAAATGAAATAGTCAGGACCATGTGACTATACATGGTCATAACAGTTTAATTCAATTTTTGTTCCACTCAGAAATATTAGGAAATAGCTATGTGTATTTTTTCTTATTGACAAGCATACAAAAATCTGACTTACCGGTAATTTCTGCCTCCTACACAATTGTTGAGCAACTTACAATGGTGATCAAAATTAAATACACACTTGTTGCATTTAGTGCAGTGCTTGGAACTTTTAGCCCTGTGAATCAGATATACAGAAAAAATCTATAATGATCCATCATCCTAAAATTATAATAAGTATGAAAAAGTAGGAACTACTATACTTTTCCCACAGAGGGATAACTGTAGGGTCCTAGTGTGCTTCTGATTTGGTCAAAATACAAATAAATTACACTAACACTGCAGTGCAAATAGCCTACAAATTGTAGAGCATTCTAAAACAGCATCTGTAGGGAAACTACATGGCGGGAAGTTGTAACAGATGAACAGTCAAAGTCTGAAGGAGAGCACAGATCAGAATATTCATTGGGGAGGGTCCAAAGAAGGTTCACAAGAATGATCCTGGGAGTGGAAGGGTTAATGAAGAGGTCTTTGATGGCTCTGGGCCTGTACTCACTCGAGTGTAGAAGAATGAGGAGGAATCTCATTCAAATATTGAAAGGCCGAAATAGAGTGGACACGGAGAAGATGTTTCCAGTAGTGGGGAAGTCTAGCCTCAGAATAGAAGGACTCCATTTTAAACAAAGATGAGAAGGAACTTTTTTTTTTAGCCAGAGTGGTGAATCTGTGGAATTCATTGCCATGGACAGCTATGGAGGCCAAATAATATTTAAATTAGAGGTTGACAAGTTCTTGATTAGTAAGGATGTCAAAGTTTATGGGGAGCTGGCAGGAAAATGGAGTTGAGCAGGATAATAAATCAGCCATGATGGATGGAAGAGCAGACTTGATGGGCCAAATGGCCTAACTGTGCTCCAATGTATTATGTTCAATAGATAATGCAGTACCATGCTGTTTTATTCTGAATGTTCTGAATATCATACTTCCTAAAACCTTATTTAGTATTTGCATCTCTTTCTTCAATATCAAAAGTAACTGTGGAGCACTGTCGCAGAAAAACAGCCTCATCATCAAGGACCCCCACCACCTAGCACAAGCTCTCTTCTCACTGCTGCCAGCAGGAAGGTGGAGGAGCCTCAGGGCCACATCACCAGGTTCAGGTACAGTTATTACCTCTCAACTGTCAGGGTCTGGAACCAGAGGGGATAACTTCACTCGTACCATCACTGAACTCTTCCCACAAACTATGATCACTTTCAAACACTCTTTCATCTCATGTTCTCGACATTTATTGCTTATTTATTACATTTCTTTTCTCTTTCATATTTGCACAGTTTGTTGCCTTTTGCATGAAGGTTGGTTGACCGTCCTATTGGGCGCAATCTTTCATTGATTCTATTGTGTTTCTTGCATTTACTGTGTATACAGGAAAGACAATGAGTCTCAGGGTTGTATATGGTGACATATATGCACTTTGATAATAAATTTACTTTGAACTTTGAAACAGTAGTGCAGTGAACTTAAAGAAATAAGTTCTTTGTTGCAAGTATTTTCAATCAATTTTACAATTCTAATGCAATAATTTGCAGTTACTATAAAGGTATCAAATAATTACTGGTTGGAGGCCAAAACTGTTAATATTACTGGTATAGACATAAAGAAATCAGTTTAGACTATCTTAAATCTGCATTGAATAATATACATAATTTTGTATTATTCTAATGGCTTATGACATCATAGGTCTACAAAGACATAAGGTCAGAGGTTAGGTATGAGGCTTTTCAAACCTGATCTGATCAGCTTTGTCACATGTACATTGACACATCGAAACATACAGTAAAACACAGTGTTTTGTCTCAGTGGACAACACCGTCGATGACCAGCACAGTCAGAACAACTCCAGCACATGTTCTGGGGGCAGCCCGCAAGTACAACCATGCTCCTGGCACAAACGTAGCACATTCACAACTTAATAACCCTAGCCCATATTTTTTGAAATATGTACCTGGAGGGAAGCCATGCAGTCAGAGAGAGGACATACAAACACCTTACAGTGTTGGGAATTGAACCTCATCTCACAGCTACTGCTATTAAGTGGTACTCCAACTGCCACACTACCATTGATCAAATGAGCCTCGCCGATCCTCTACTTTGTACATTTTTCAGTTCTAAGCAACAGAAGCATTACTCTGTCTGGTACTTACACATGAACTTCACAATGCCGGCAGTAACGATTCCGGATACAAGTTTTACGTGTTTTGCGGTTGAACACCGGGGGTAATTTTTTATATCCCTTGTCCCGAATGCTATCCTCTGCTGGGTCGATGGTGGCTGAAATCACGTAAAAAGCTAAATGCCAAGTAAAAACAACACCAAGCCACTAAAACCGGTTAAGGTTAAAATGTTCTGAATATTATGGATGAAATTTTCTAACTCTTTGCTTATCAGTTTTAAAACACTGAAATAAAATTGGACATGACCAAGCCAAATAACAACTACCTATAATTTTAAAGCTGGAAGTACTAAATACAGTAGTTTTATACACACATTAATACACACAAGTCAGCTATTTCAGCTTTGATCCAAGTTAAATGTCTTGCATTATTGGTGCTAAGCTGGTCAAACCATCATCCAAGTAAAATAACTTAATCAATTTGATTCATGCTAAAATTTCTTGGGATTGTAAAAGTGAATAGTTCCAAAATATGTACAAGAATATTGAACACAAAAAATTGTAAGTTCTTCTAAGGTGGTAAAATCATTAGGCTGCTTGTATTAAACCCTGTTCTATTAGGCTTGTTGTGTATGTGTGTGTGTGTGTCCTAATGGTTGTTTACTGTTATATTCTTTAATGTAGTTTCCCCCCAAACTATGTTGCATGTTTTGTAGTGTATTCAGATTTAAAGCTTAGATTTAATATTGAATCAAATCACTGATAATACTTTTTTTTTAAACTGATAATACTGACAATTCTTCCTTAACTATTCTATCATTAGTTCATGCTTTTCCCACTAAACAAAAATAATCCTTCATGGGTTTTTCAACCTAAAGATTCTCATAATTCATAAATTTGTCCTGCATGTCTTTGCAGCTCAGTCACTTTGCCCATCCACGTGCAAACGAAGGTGCACCATAATTATAACTGCTGCTGAAGATAAGGAGGGGTTGGATTTAGATCAGCCTGAAGGGGTTAAAGATAAGTATGGCTGTGGTCCAGAAATTGCTGATAAGGTTTCACAACACTCACACCAGTGGGAAAAAATAACGAAAAAACCCCTTCTTACAGACAGGAGGTGTCTGATCCAGTAGAATTGGTAAGTCATACTTCAATAGAGCATTATCAAATTTGATTGTTGTACCTGAAGAAATTTAAACAAGTTAAAGAAGTACGGTTTAAGACCGTCACAATCGGGGAGAGGGAGTTTTGGAATTGGAACGCCACGTTTTAGGTGGACTAAAGGTGTATAGACAGTAAGCAACAAAGTTCAAAGTTTCACTAGAATGAATTTGGGGAGTAAAGCCATGGAGGGATATGAAAGTTACACTGGACTTTATCTTCTAACTAAGAGACAGAAGTCATGCTGAACCTTTATAAACATATGTATCACATTCAGGACTGGTCGTCCCATGACAGCAAAGATGTTAAGGTTTTACAGAGTGCAATAAAAAAGAACTTTATGACTGGAATGTGATGTAACAATTAGAGATATTACAAAAGTTTGCACCACTCTTCTTAAAGAAGAGAAATCTGAGTGTGATTTGATAGTGATGAGAAGTCTGGACAGAGGAAATAATGGGAGGCTGTCCCCTTTGGTGAAGGGGTAAAGAACTAAAAGTCACAGGTATATAACTAAGGGAAAATAATTAAGAGTGACTTAAGATGAATCTTATTTTCATTATGTAACGTATACATTCACTTTGTTAGGCACACCAGCTTGTTAATGCAAATACCTAATCAGCCAATGATGTGGCAGCAGCTCAATGCATATAAACATGCAGACGTGGTCAAGAGGTTAAGTTGACATTCAGACCAAACATCAGAATGTGAAAGAATGTGATTTAAGTGACTGTGACCATGCCAGACTGGGTGATTAGAGTATCGCAGAAACTACTGATCTCCCAGGATTTTCATAGAAAACCGTCTCTAGAGCTTACAGAGAATGGTGCCAAAAAGCAAATAAAAATACAGAGAGCAGCAGCTCTGTGGGCAAAAATGCCTCATTAATGAGAGGTCGGAGAATGGCCAGACTGGTTCAAGCCGACAGGAACGAGGCAGTAACTCAAGTCTAGTGGTGTACAGAAGAGCATCTCTGAATGCACATTTGAACCTTGAAGTGGATGGACTCCAGCAACAGAAGGCCACACTGAGTTCCACTTCTCTATCCAATAAAGTGGCCAATGAGAATCTGGAATGATAGTAATCTGCATATGTGATGCAGGCAGGTTCCATTCTGTCTTTGCATCAATAAATGGTGAGGAAAATCATGTACGGCTGCAGAGAAATGGCCAATGGGTAGAAGTGACAAGCTACTTGGATGGGAAACAAGCATGGACACAATTCTCCAAATGATCTCCTTCTATGCTGTAACCATTCTATGATAGGGTTCCCTTCTCTGTCTGCCTGCAGAGACAGGCAGTCCTTGCTAGCCATTTGCAGTAAGATTTCCTGGTCTTGTAGTCACTTTAATACTTTAGATTCTACTTTATTACAGGAAAATGTGCTAAATCAGAAGAATAAATTATAAAATTCATGCAGTATATTTTCTTACACAATGATTAATACCCACTTCTACTACAGTTCTTTATCAGTTCAAAGGCTTTTAAATTTCCATGCTCACCAAAACTGAAACCAGCGTTGCTGCAAGATGCAACTTGCAAATAAAATCACTGCAAGAAAACAGGTCAGGCTGCGTAACTACTTCCTTAAACGTGTACTGTACTAATAAAGTCTTAGTCCTGTTAAAAAGGATACAATGTAGCCAGCAGGTATCCAACTCAATGGGAGAAGAGGGATAAATATACCCACTACAATGATAAGGAAGTATAAGTAGGCTATCCAAGATAATATCTGATATGGATGTGGTGGCCAGCTCCAACCATTGACCTTTGGGCGCCCGGGGGTGTAGTGTCTTTGAATACGATGGTTTACCTCTGGTCCAGTTTTATTACCCTTATGGAAGCAACTCATCTGCAATGTAACATCAAAAAGTCATATGTAAGCTAATGTTGAAATAGCAATGAAGGTTATGTAGTTCCACTGTAGAGGCAATTCAGTTTACACTGCGTTAACTTTATGCCCTTGTCATGAGGATAAATGAATTCTCACAGTAGTTCCGATGTAGTTTCAATTCACTTTCCCTTTGCATACAACTTGTTTATATTTATTCTGTGAGATGGTTTTCCTTAACACAAACATTTTCACATCTGCCACACCCTTACCTTTTAGTTTTTTTCTTCTCCTCTGGCTATGTGGCAGCTTGCAAACAGCTTTGAGGTGCGTTACCACCACCTTCTGGAGTGGAGTGTGGGTCAGGATATCGAAATCATAAATATATATCTCAAATTCTATAAAAAGGCCTGTATTCTAAGGAACTGTTCTATATATTTAAATCAATAATCCTGTGATCCTTTCTGCAAAATACTGCTAATGTTGTTGTATTTTATTCCACGGTAACTTTAAAATCAACCATCCTCTCTCTTGATTATATACTGGACATCTCACCAGTGCATGCTCAACCATTTCTTGCTGACACCTCCTATTATTGTAGTTTCTTCATTGAAAACAATGTATTATTGAACCTTGGGTGGCCAAACCTCAATCTTATCTTGATATAATCACCTCCTCCCCACTGCATTCCTCAGCCATCCCACTTCTTTCTGGATATTAAAAGGATGTCTTCCTCTTCCCTCTTCATCGAATTGTTTTCTCCACATTTTTTAAATTTCATTTTTAATAATGTTTTTCATTTCTCCTTTACTGCAATTTATTTGAATGCCCACTTCAACTCGTCTAGTTGCCTCCTTTGCTAATTTACCCACCTGCTTGTTCCCTCTAAAACCAACATGCTGGAATTGACATAAAACATATAGAGTCCCATCTTTTGAAGTCTAAAGGTGGTTTGTACCATCTCGCATATAATGTCTGGTCTTGCCTCTGAACGTAAATCTCTTAGACTGCTGTTTGTTGTTCTGGAATCGGAAAACTCTAGGGTACCTAAGACTTTTGGACAGTACTACAGAAATGAAGAGAGAGGTTATGAAGGGATATTAAGCTAAACTGAGAACTGGCTGAATGCTTAACCAAACAGCCTTTTGCACAGAAGAATCTAGTATAATTCCCCCCCCCCCATGTTCTTTTAGTAATCTGAAAATGAAAGGCGTGAGGGAGTGAGATACGTCAGCTGGTTGAGAAGAGATGTACAGCAACCTTGTGCTCAATGTCAGCAACACCAGGGAATTAACTGAGCACTTCAGGAAGAGGAAGCTGGGAGAACACACACCAGTCCTCACTGAGGGGTCTGCAGTGGAAAAGGGTACACAGCTTCAAGCTTCTGTGTGTCAGAGAATCTATCCTGGGCCCAAAGCATTGAAATGAAGCACCTCCACGGCTATACTGCATTAGGAGTTTGAAGAGATTTGGCATGTCACAAATTTCTATAGTTGTGTGGTGGGAGCATTCTGATTGCACAGGATCGACAGAGGACGCAGAGGGATGTACACTCTCCAGCTCCATCATGGGCACAGACCACCCCGCCATTAAGGACATCTTCAAGAGGTAGTGTCCCAAAAAGGCAGCAGCATCCATCACTAAGGACTCTCACCACTCAAGCATGCCCGCTTCTATTAATTACCACTGGAGAGGAGGTACAGGAGCCTCCTGCCTCTGCCATCAGATTTTTGAACAGCCCACAAAGACTACTTCATTAGTTCTATTGTTGCACTATTTATTTTGTAATTTATAGTAGTCTGTATCTTTGTGTTGCACTGTTGCCACGAAACAACAAACTTCATAACCTATCAGTCAGTGATAATAAACCTGATTCTGATGTTTATCTTTCAGTCAGTCACACTCCTGTTTTACTAAAACTTCCCAAATTCAAACAACATACTTAGATTTCATTTAACACTCTCTTTGTGAAAACAAGTTATTTTTAAGTCTGTCATAATACATAAAGCCTTTCATTCTGACAAATCATTCTTTTCTGTGCCTTCTCTTTAGCTTTAACCTCTTTCCAATAGCATCCAACACTTTCCTGTTCCCAGAGATAAGGAAATTGTTCCATATATCCAAACAGGCCCATCCCATTCAGTTTAAAGAAGCGAGTGGTGACCACACAGAAACATTCTTGCAATAGGTTTTAACAATCTATGAGCCTTCATGTATATTCTGAAAAGAGAGACCTAAATCCAAGGAGATGACAGTCACTTAGGACCGAGTGACGAAGACCTTTTCACTGAGAAGGTAGTAAATGTTTGAAATTTCCCAGCCCAGTCAGCTTGCAGGCACTCAGTGCGACTGATAGTTTTTTGAAATGGAAGGTAACCACAAGATATTATCATGTAGGTAGCAACTCAACAGGAAACTGTTTTAAATATATAAAATAATTTAAAATTCTTTCTGAAGACTGTGCTTTAATATTATTGCTGAGATTGATCAGTTTATATAAAGACCGAAGAACTATAACATGTAATCATTCTGCCAAAAGCTGTCAGTCTCAGCTATGAAGATAGTCGATCAGTTCCAATCCATTGGGACAAAGGAGAATCTCACAGATTTACAAGCAGTGCAATGAAAAAGCTAACTCCTGACCCAGTTCAAAATGTGAGAGTAGAACTGCAAGAGTTCCACTATGGGGCTCATATTCTCCTCCCCTCTCCACTTTCTGCAGTGATCACTCATCACAACTCCCTTGTCTGCTCATCCCTCACTAACTCCCCTCCAGGCTCTTATCCCAGCAACCTGCCCCTACCCATCGTCCTTACCAGCATTCAGGGCCCTAAACGATTTTTCCAGGAGAGGCAGCTTTTCACACGCAACTCCATCAGTGCCATTCATTGCATCCAGTGCTCCCAGCCTGACCTGACCCGAAGCAGACTGAGGGACCACTGCATTGAGCATCTGTTAACGGTCAGGATATCCTCGTGAGCAGCCATTCAATTCCACTTCCAATTCTCACACTGACGTATCTGTCCAGGGCCGCCTGGACTACCATGTTAGAGTGTTAGGCTTGCTAGAAGCAAAATCACCCTGACAGCCTCCAACCTGCATCAACATCACAGCCCACCACCTTCATATTCCTCACCTCCTTCCCTTTATTCCACAGTCAACTGCCCTCTCTTATCAGATTCCAATTTGTTCAACCCTTCGCCTCTTCCACCCATCACCTGACAGTAATCCCACTTACCTACCTTCAACCTGGATTTACCCATCACCCATCAACACCTTCTCTCCTCTCGCCCTTTCCTTCTGGGTCATGTCCTCCTTCTTTCCTGCCCTGATAAAGGGATCGTCCATTTCCCTCCTAGCTGCTGCCTGATCCCTGAACTCTGAATCCCTGATCCCTCCAGCATGTGTGTTGCTCCGGATTTCCAGCACCCCTAATCTCTATTTCTCTATTGTCCCTTTGATCAAAGGTCAAAGTATATTTATATCAAAGATTGCATGCAGTAGTCAACCCTGAGACTTAAATTCTCCACAGACAGCCACAAAACCCACTCAAAGTAAAACATTCCCCTCCTCACAAAAAAAAAATCCCTTGAATAGCAACAAAAACATCACCTTCCCTCCCTGGCACAACAAACAAATCCTGCAAACAGCAACAAGAACATTGACAGGCAGCATCTATGGAAAAGAGTACAGTGGGCCCAATATGTCAACTGCACTCACTGCCTGGCCTGCTGAGCCCCTGCAGCATTCTGTGTGCACCACTTGGACTTCCAGCATCTGCACATTTTCTCCAGTTTGTGGCTGGACATCAACCTGAGATGGCGTTGTTCACTGGCACTACCTGGACCAGAAGAGTGATGCCAGCAGGCTTTAAACTTACCAGGACTCCGTGATACCACAAGCAATTGCAGACCCTGAAGTGCCTCAATGTTGGTCACTCTCACCTCACTACTGGAAAATTGCTGTCTCATCTACACTTGCACCTCGGTTGTGTGATCCAGGCAAAACCAGACCTGGGTACCCAAGCCCAGGTTACCGGAGATTAAATCCCATTTGACAGCACTAATACTTTGGCCGATACGGCACATAATGATGATGAAGATGAACACTTGGGCTGACAATTGAAAGAAAACTGACTAGAGTGGTTTGACACCTGGTCACTTCTTCGCATGTTCGGGATAGTATTGTAAATGTAGTAGACGAGGGTGGCGAGGCGGCGGGCTCTGGGGGACATTGCAATGCAAGTCTACGAAGTGCGATGCTCCTACCTTGGGCCGTGACTTTGGCTCTGGGTCCGAGATCCTTACGCAGCGCGAAGCGGATCATTACCGTTAAATCCGTCACCGTTCAGCAATACACAACCACCCCCTTCCCCTCGACACTGATTGCAACTGAAGCGGCTGCCCACACGAGCTATGATTTCACCCTGCCCCACCATACCGCCATAGCGGGCGGCGACCAGTGACTATTCCCCAAGCTGAAAACGCGCCCTCCCGCCGGTCCTTCCTACGCCGTTACGCGCCATTGCAACCGTCAACACCCATGGTCAGTTGGTCACCACTGCTACGTCACAAGCTGCCTTTCATGACGCGACAAAGCAACACACTGCGCCTGCGCGTTCCGACGTAGGGAAAGAATGTGTCCTCGCCCACTCTGGTCGTCTGCCCGCTCCTACCCTTCCCAAAAGGTCCCAGTGTTTTCCGACCTTTCTTAACCCACTTTCCAACACTCCTCTTAGGCACAATATATTTTCCGGCGCCCCCTAGTATAAAAACAAGTCTACCATATGCTAAAATGAGAGAATTATTCTGCTTTAAATTTTTATCTGCCTTTAAACCTATCTTACTACGTTGTACAGCATCTTCGATATCATTGTGATCTTTGAGCTTGATGGTTTTTTAGCAAGAGTTGAAATATCGGGTTCAAGTTGTGACAGCAAAAGGCTTAAGTCCCCACGCGTAACAATGTCCAAGCGATTTCTTTTTTTTTGTATGTGGTTCACTGCACCGAAGCCTCTCAACAAGGTTGGAAGATGGAAATGCAACGAAGAACAGTTTGGCTCTTCTCCAAAGACCAGGAAACCGGTGTAATCACACACTACAAAAGCCAACATTTTTGAAAAAAATGCTTCTTTATCGTTCTGAATTTTGATCATTTCTTCTTGAAAGCGCTCTCCCTGTTCTTCCATCTTGCAAAGAAACGGGTTATTTACCCAGTCCAGAATTTCCAGATCGTTCGAATCCTTGAATCCATTCTGAAAATCTTTCTGCAGTGACTCTGTTAAGTCACCATCTGTGAAAGAGAGTGCCAGACTTTGCAGACTGCGACAACGTACTTCTCCCAATGTTTTGCTTATTTATTTCCAACTCCTTACCCACAGTGGACGCTGTGCTTTTTGCCTGGGTTTAATTGAAATTCTCACCCTACAGTTTTGTATTTAGAAAGTTCATTTCGTCACACAGATCGACTTGGTATGCCACAGCTCCATGTAGAAGTTTAATCTTGCTTCCCAAGCCGTTGTTGAATTGGAGCAAAGACTGAACCACTGTGCTTTTGGTACATTTTGATAAATCAAAATATTGACTACAATTAACCTGCAGGCTGAGTTGGTGGTTAGGAAGCCAAATGCAATGTTAGCATCCATTTCCAGAGGACTGGAATATAAGAGCAAGGAGGATGTTATTTATGTTGTACAAGTCAGGGGGAGGCCAAATTTGGAGTACTGTCACCTACTTACAGAAAGGATATTGATAAGAGTACAATTTACTAGGATGTTGCTGGGACATGTGGGCTTGTTACAGGGAAAGGTTGAATAGATTATATATCTGAAATATCTTTTGGTAAAGAATAAAAGTGAGGTGAAAATGGATATTGAACTGCTGGAAAATGGCGCTGGAGAGGTAGTAATCAAGACAAAAAATAGCAGACAAAATAAGTTGCAACAGTTTTCACAGTGAAAGACGCCAGCACTATGCCACAAATTTGAGTGTCGGGGGCAGGTGTTGCAGAAATAAGTGTAGTTGCTATTGTTAAGGAGGTGGTGCTTGGGAAGGGGGCAGAAATGAGTTAGTGCTATTTTAAGGAGAAAGTGCTTGGGAAGCCAAAGGGTCTGAAGGTACACCCCAGGGTTCTGAAAAAAAAATAGCTGATGGAGGCATTAATAGTGATCTTTAAAGTATCGCCAGATTCTAAAATGGTTCTACAGGACTGGAAAACTGCAAGTGTCACTCCACTCATTAAAAAAAAAAGGGAGGCAAAAGAAATTATAGGCAGGCAGCCTGTCTTCAGTAGTTAGTAAACTGTTGGAACCCATTATCAAGGATGAGGTTTTCAGATACTTGGAGGCACATGAAGAGTAATTGAAAGTCAGCATGGTTTCCTGAAAGAAAAATCTTTCCTGACAAATCAGTTGGAATTCTTTCAAGCAAGATAGACGAAGGAAAATCAAAGGATGTTGTTTACTTGGATTTTCAGAAAGCCCATGATAAGGTGCTGCACATGAGTCTGCCCATGGTGTTACAGGAAAGATCCCAGCATGGATTTTTTAAAAAATGGCTGATTGGTAGGAGACAAAAACTAAAGGGTGGTGACTAGAGGTGTTCAGAAATGGGTCAATGATTTGGAAGGCAGAATTGGATTTATGGTCAAGTTTGCAGACAATACAAAGGTACATAGAGGGGCAGGTAGGGTTGAGGAAACAGGGAACAGGGAGTCTGCAGAAGGACTTAGACAGGGAGAACAGGCAAAGAAGTGGAATATAGTGTAGGGAAATGTATGGTCATGCACTTTGGTAATATAAATAAATGGGAAGAAAATGCAAAGGAGAGTTAAGAGTCCTTGTGCAGGGTTCCTTAAATGTTGACTTGCAGGTCGATTTGGGTGCATAGGAAGGCAAATATAATGTTAACATTTATTTCAAGAGGACCAGAATACAAGTGCAAGGATGTAATACTAAGGCTTTATGAGGCATTAGTCAGACCACTCTTGGAGTATTTGGGCCCCTCATCCAAAGAAAAAGGTGCTGGCATTGGAGAGGGGCCAGAGGAGGTTTATGAGAATGAGTCCAGGAATGAGGAGTGTTTGATAACTCTGGGCCTGTACTCGCTGAAGGTTAGAAGAATGAGGGAGAGATCTCATTGAAACCTATCAATTATCGAAAGGCCTAGATAGAGTGGAGGTGGAGTGGATGTTTCCTATCATGGGTGAGTGTAGAGCCAGAGGGCACAGCTTCAGGATAGAGGGGAAGTCCATTTAAAATAGAAATGGAGGGATTTCTTTACCCAAAGATGGGGGAAGTCTGTAGAATTCATTTCCATAGTCAGATATGCAGACCAAGATATATTACACTGGAGGTTCACAGGTTCTTGATTAGCCAGGGCGTCATAGTTTAAAAGGAGAATGGGATTGAGTGGGATAATAGTTCAGCCATAGTGGAATGGTGGAGAGATTCTATGGCCAAATTCTGCTCCAATGCTTTATGGTTTTTATTCCCTGGAGCAGAAGGCAATGTTGGGAGATTTGACAGAGATATACAAAATTATGAGTAGTGTAGATCAATGGCTGCTTGCATTTACCCTATTTCCCATTGAAATTGGGCAAGACGAGATCTAGAGGACATTGGTGCAGGGTCAAAGATGAACTGTTTAGGAAGAACCTGAAGGGGACTTTCTTCCGAGGGTGGTAACAGTGTCGAACAAGCTACCAGTGGAAGTTGTAGATGCGGGGTTAATTTTAACATTTAAGAGAAGTTTAGACAAGTACAGTACATGAATAGGAAGGGTATAGTGGGCTAAGTTCCCAGGAGCAGTTTGATGGGACTGAGCAACATGAACTAGATGGACTAAAGGGCCTGTTTATGAGCTGTTGTGCTCTACAAGACTATAAATGATGAAAATGCAACTTCCTCCCTCTTAATACTGCAATATTTACATATCTGTTATCTTTTACTGTGAAGATAGACGTAAAGCAAATTTTCTCCAATTCTCCTATATTATTTTCCGAAGATAGTTACTTTAACTGACTTTGTTAAAATATGCTGATTTTCTCCATTTATAATATTCTTAGTCATCTATTCCTGTTTACTGAAAACTTTCCACCTCTGACCAACCACTAATCTTACTGTGCATGTCTTCTCTTTCTTTCATATGATCCTCACCTTCTCAATGAACCTTTCCTCATCTCTACAGACAATTATGAACAATTTCCTTAAAGCTCGGTGCTTAATCTGCCGGCTTACCTACTAGTCTATTTTCTCAGTTCACTCTAGCTTAGTGAACCCTTACCATTATAATTGAGTTTAGGACCATAGTTTCAGACTCTAGCTTCTCAATTTCAAACTGAACCTCAAATTCATCTACATGATCTTTGTGGTGTCTCTTTCCTACAAAATCATAAATTAAATCTCTCATTATGCAATAATAGATCCTAGTCTGCTCCCCAGTTAGTTGCTCAAAGTATTATTCGAAGAAACAATCCCTTTAAACTTCAGTGAACACTGAACTCTGCAAGACCATACTAACATTATGTCCCATCCACATAATGATTAAAATTGCAAGGCGTATTGTAGCACCGCTCTTACAATCAAATTTACACTTGCTTTAATGAAAAAAAAATTGCACCACTTGTTTAATAAAGACACAGCTCCAATAAATGTGGCAGAATACCAAAATAAAAGCTCTGGAAAGCAGGACAACAAATCTTTGTTAATTGCAGGATCTTATTATAGAAATGCTTCCTGCACTTCTCACATGTAGGTCACTGTAGAGTATCCTGTCTTTCCTCATAGATCTGAAAGTACAACAGCAATTTGCTGATAGCATATTGGTTATTTTGGCAAGCCTGGGAGCATACTTGGTTGTTCAGTTCATATCAGGCAAATAATGGAGAGAACTGTTATCAACAATATCTAGAACTATCCTGGATATGTGCTGATTTGCTTTAATAGCTGAACGCAAGTATTTTCATATGACCATCATTTTGCCTCTTTTGCTGCACATTCTATCAAGAATACATCAAAAACAGTTTTGCTTTCCTAGAATAGCCGTGGATCACACTGTGGTTTTATGGAATACCAACTGAAGTTTATTGATTTCACTAGAAGTGATTGAACATAATCATCTTGTCATACATCTACACAAAACAGAAAAACCTCTCATATTTTAACATTTAAAGTAACAGTCAAAATACTTTCACTATTGTGGTTTCAAGTCAACCACTGAACACAATAATTAACTTAATTCTTAGCTTGCATCACTACACAGGTCAGCAATTACTGGACTAAATAAGCCAAAGGTAACCCAACCCCCTTATTCCTTCAAGGGGAAAATGTGTTTTAAGTGCCAAAGTGTGCACGATACACTTGTATTCTCCTTCTAACATTTGGTACTGTTAAAACAAATACAACCAGTGGCTAAAGCAATAACAAAGTTGAACTTTTGCCAGGAATATAAGCAGAGTACAAGCACAAAAGGCAAAAAGCAAGCACTGACAGGAAGATTTAACTTGAACAAGAAAATTCACTAGGGATTGCCCGGTTTAAATGGATCCAGGATTATTGTCCCATCTGAATACTGCCTCTTTCAAGAGGTCTCATCGCTTCCTGCTTTTGGCATCTTCCTTCACTTTACACAGCACGAGTTCCATGTATGCACGTCCTTTCTCAATAGATCCAGACCCTTGAGCTGGCATAAGAAACAAACTCACATTAGCTGCCAATTCATGCCTGCAGTATTCCAAACCATTAATGCATTAGCAGCAGGTACAGTCATAGACAAATAAAGCATGGAAACTGGACCGTCAGTCCACAATGTTGTGCCAACCTCTTAACCAACTCTAACCTTTTCCTCCTAATAGCTCTCCATAATCATCCATGTACCTATTCAAGTTTCTTAAATGCCCCTAATCCATCTGCCTCTACCACCTCTTGCATGTACCTCTCCCTTCGTAAAGAATTTAACTCTGACATCCCTCCCCACATACTTTCTTCCAACCTCCTTAAAATTATGCCCCTTTGTATTAGCCATTTCTGCCCTGGAAGAAAGTCTCGGCTATCCAGTCGATCTATGCCACATATAATCCTGTACGTCTCTATCAAGTCAGGTCTCATCCTCTTGTGCCAAAGAGAAAAACTTTAGCTTCTCAACCTGCTCTCATAAGAGATGTTTTCTAATCCAGACAGCATTCTGGTAAATCTGCTCTGCATCCTTTCCAAAGCTTCTACATCCTCCCTATAATGAGGCACAGGAACTGAACACAATATTCTAAGCCTGGCCTAACCAGGGGTTTATATAGCTGCAGAATTACCTTGTGGTTTTGAATTCAATCCCCTGTCCCCACCCCCGTGAATTAACCAGTTAACTGTATAATTAAACTAATCCCTCTTGCCTACACAGTTCATATCCCACCATTCTCCGCACATTCATATACCTAAGAGCCTTTTAAACACCTCTACATTGTACTTGCCTCCACTATCACCTCTGCAGTGCATTCCAGACACAAGCGTCTCCACATTAAACAAAATCTACCAGTTATCTGCTTTGAACATTGCCCCTCTCACCTTAAAAGCTCGAGCTCTAGTATTAGATGTCTTGAGCTTGGAAAAATAACCAGCGCTAAAGTTACTCTATTGGTGCCTCTCAGCCTTGTAAGCTTCTATCATGGCTCCCCTCTGCTGCAGCAGAGAAAACGGCAGAGTCCAACCTCTCCTTGTAGCACATACCTAATCCAGACAGAATCCTTGTACACCTCATCAGCAACATCCCCAAAGCTGTAATCTCTATCCTTTCTATAATGGGTGACTAGAAACAAATGCAATACTCTACATTCATGCAACATCAACCTCCCATCTCTTCAACTCAGTGCCTCAACTAATAAAAGCAAGCATGTCCCATGCCTTCTTTGCTACCTTAACAACCTGTACATCTACTTTCAGGGGGTTATCGATTTGGACTCCAGTGACTTGCCATTAACAGTACTCTCCCTTCACATTAAATCTCATCAAGTACACCACCTGCCATTTCTCTGCCCACAACTGCAACGGACTTAAATCCCACTATATCCTTTCATATAGGCATCCGTTAGTCTCGAGAGACCATGGATTTGCGCCTTGGAAAATTCCAAGGTACAGCCCAGGGTAGGGTTGTATGGGAGACTGGCAGTTGCCCATGCTGCAAGTCTCCCCTCTCCAAGGCACCGATATTGTCCAAGGGAAGGGCAAGGGCACAGTCATCGCAGAGCAACATGTGGTTAAGTGCCTCACTCAAGACACAACACACTGCCTTAGCTGAGGCTCGAACTAGCGACCTTCAGATCACTAGACCAATGCCTTAACCATTTGGCCACATCCTTTCATAATCTTCTACACAATCCACAACATGACCAATCTTGTATGTAGGATTACTGACCCATCTATCCACTTCACTCAGGTCATTTATATTACAAACCCCTTACAGATCCCTACAAACCTTGAGCTAAAATAAGTCCCATTAATAAGTGACCCCATTTCTTCTATGGGCAAGTCAACCCTAAAATCAAACAGTCAAACCATTTTGAGCCATTTGCTTTCATCATCTTGATGAGCCTACTATGTGGGTCCCACCTAAAATCCATGTAGACAGCTCTCAAAGTTCTACCTTCACACCACAAAAAAATCAATCAAGATGGGAAGGGACTACTTGTTCCATTCACAGCCTACTAGAACTAGAGGTCTTAGGTTAAGAGTGAAATATTTAAGGGGAAGCTGAGGGGGGGGGGTGTGGAATCTTCTTCACAGAGGGTGGTGCAAGTGTGAAACAAGCTGCCAGTAGATAAGGTGAACATCCAAGAGAAAACTGGATGGGTACATGGATGGGATGGGTGTGAAGAATAAGGCAAAATAAGAAAATAAGACTTGGTCACAATAGGTGAGCTGAAGAGCCCATTTCTGTGTGGCAGTGCTCTACGACTATAACTCTACAATTGTCCTTCATCCTCCATGGTTTCCCAAATGCTCATAGAACCCATTTCTAAGAAAGGATTCTCTTACCACTTATGAGCCACTTTCTGTTAACCTCCCCATCACTGATGCTAGACTCACTAGTTTAGTTTCAAGGAGTGTCTTTATTTCCCTTCTTGAACAAAAGAACATTAGCTGCTCACTGGTCTTCTGGGCTCTTGCCCGTGGCTGGGGAAATGGAGGACACAAAAAATGCTGTCAAAACATCAGCAATCTCATCTCCTGCCTCAGTAACCTGAGGTATTTCCCATCGTGCCTTGAGATCTTATCCAACTTGATATTTGAGATTTTTTTAATGCTTTCTTTATATTTCTCAAGCAGTCTCTTAACAGGAAGGCTACAGTGCAAACTCTGAAGATATTTTACCAACACACACAAAATGCTGGAAGAACTGAAAGGTCAGACAGCATCCAATGAGAGGAATAAAAGTCTAAGTTTCAGACCGAGACCCTTTATCGTGACTGGAAAGGAAGAGGGCAGAAGCCAGAAGGTAGAGGGCAGGGAAAGAGCACAAGCTGGCACATGATAAGACGAGATCAGGTGAGGGAGAAAGTGGGTGGGTATGAAATAAGCTGGGAGGTAATAGGTGAAAGAGGCGAGGGCTGAAAAAGCAGTCTGATAGTAGAGATCAAGAGCTGAATAAGGAATCTGATCAGAAAGGATAGAGGACCATGGAAGGAAGGGTAGGAGGAGTCCAAGAGGTGATAGGTTGAGAAGGGAGAACAGGGGAGCCAGAATGGGAACTGAAAAGGAGAAAACAGGGAAGGGGGTAGTAATTACTGAAGGTTAGAGAAATTGATGTTCATGCCATGATAAACCTTATAGCGTGAACCTAGATTTCTCTAATCTCCGTAATTACTCCCCTTTTTATTCTTTGTCCACTTAGCATTTTGACTCCCCTTTTACCCCTTCTCTGATCTTCACCTATCACCTCCCTCTAGTTCCCCTTCTTCCCTTTCTTCCATGCTCTACTGTCCTAAGTAGATACCCTCTTCAGCCGTTTACCTTTTCTACCTTTCACCTCCCAGCTTCTTAGTTCATCCCCCCTCCCCCAACCTTGACCTTCACCTGGACTCGCTCATCACCTCCTGCCAGCTTGCACTCCTTACCCTCCCTCTAATTATTCTGCCTTCTGCCCCTTTCCATCCACTCGAGGAAGGGTCTCCTGAAACATTCATTCTTTATTTCCCTCCACAGATGCTGCCCAACTTGCTGAATTCCTCCAGCATATTGAGTGTACAGAAGCTCTCTTGTTAAAGATACTTTATTCATCTGTGATCACGACTCTGGAAACATCTCTTTCTAAATATTTATTAAAATTCCTGTTAAATCTGCTTCAACAACCCTTTCAGGAAATTGATTCTAGACTGCAACTTGAATCCATCAAAAACATTTTTAAATATTTTATTATAATATTGCTAAAACTCTAACAGATTTATCACATCAATCTTCCCTGCTTTAAGAACAGCCCAACCTCTCCAGCCTTTCCACTTAACCAAAGTTTCTCAAATTACCCAAAGGGTAACGCAATTGAACTTGTAAACTTGAATTGCAGAATATGCAGAACCACAACCGAGCTCAGTGACCTGCCAAAAGGCAGCAAAATAGGAAGATTAGACAATGGAAAATCATCTGCCTTGAATTCTAAGAGTTCAGATAAACATCATTAAGTCAAAGACTTTCCTTGCCTTTTCAAGTCAGAACTGCAGCTCAGGACCTCTTATAGCCCAGTGACCCTAATTAGCACAAGCACAAAACAGAAATTTTAAAACTAATTCCAACCTATCTCACAGAACCTTTACTTAACTAACTTTACATCGTCCACAATAAAAGGAGGGTAAGTAAGGTTCAGTGGAGCAGAAATTGAATCTGGGGAGTTGAGGAATTGTCTCAAGAGGCTTTGAAAGAGCACGTGTAAAGTTTTATTTTTTGCTGGTCATTCTTCATATTAAGGCCATAAAACAGCAGAATTGGGCCATTTGGCCCCTCAAGTCTGGTCCATCTTTTTAAAATTAGTTGATTAATTAGCCCTCTCAACCCCATTCTCCTGCCTTCTGCCCATAACATTTGTTAGCCTTGCTAATCAAGAGCCAATCAGTCTCCACTTTAAATATACTCCACTTTGTCTGTGGTAATGAATTCCACAGATTCACCACTCTCCAAATAAAGAAACTCCTCATCTCCATTCTAAATGGATGTCACAATTCTGAGGCTGTGCTCTCTGGTCCTAGACTCCTCTCCACATCCATTCTTTTAGGCCTTTCAGTAGGTTTCACTCAACTTCCTCCTTATGCTTTTAAACTTCAGTGAGTACAGGCCCAGAGCCATCAAACACTCCTCATACATTAACCCTTTCATTCCCTAGATCACTCGTGAACCTTCTCTGGATCCTCTCCCACATCAATAAATCCTTTATAGAATAAAGGAGCTCAGAACTGTACATAGTACCCCAAGTACCACTAATTTTTGTTATACTGCAATGTCCTCTTTTGATATTAATGCTGATCTTGATCTTCCTCATCAACCATGGTTGTCTTATACCCCTTTTAGAATTCTTCTTTGGGACGAACTTATCCTAGGTCTTTTGAATTGCTTCCAGAAACTCCAGCCATGGCTGCTCTACTGTCATCTCTTAGAGACAGAATCATAGAACACTACAGCATAGAAACAAGCTCTTCGGCTCATGTACTCCATGCTGAACAATTGTTCTACCTAGTTACATTGACCATAGCTCTCTTTACCCCTCCCATCCATGTACCCATCAAAATTTCTCTTAAATGTAGCAATTGTACCCACATCCACCACTTGCACTGGCAGCTCAGTCCACACTCTCACCACCCTCCCAGTGAAGTTGCCCGTCATGTTCCCCTTAAACATTTCATCTCTCACCATTAACCCGTAACCTCTAGTCCTAGTCTCAGCCAACCTCAGCAGGAAACGCCTGCTCCCATTTACCATATCTATACTCCTCATCTTCTACATGCAAGGGAGTAAAATCCTGATCTAAACACAAAAATACAACTGCAGATGCTGTGGATCAAAGAACACGTACATAACACTGGAAGAACTCAGCAGGTCAGGCAGCATCTGTGAGAAAAGAATAGCCAACGTTTCGGGCCGAAACCCTTCATCAGGAATCCTGATCTATACAACCTTTCCCTACAACTCAGACCCTCAAGTTCCAGTAACATCCCCTTCTAATCAATTTTGCCAAGCTCCTCTCCCTCCTACCTCTGTAGTTCCCCTTACTCCACTGTAATACCAATAGATCTGATGTCAACTTCTTTCTCAATCTGCAGGGCTGCCTGGCTTTTTCAATCTACCTGTATCGTAAAACCCACAACTATTGAATCATTCCCTTCCTTTCCTTTCTTTACATGCATTTTCCATCTCTCATTGTAATTTGCATCCCATATCCTGGCTACTGTTCGGAGGCTTGCATGCAATTCTGATGAGGGGCACTTCCAGTAAGATGGCAGCACGTCCGATTGCAGCAGCTTCTATGGGTTCAACTAAATGTGTTTTTGTCCTTTACAAACTTTTTTTTATGATCACAAGAACCTGCTGGACATAAAGAAATTTAAAAAGTACTTCAGCTCTACCCCATCATAGAGTTGCTTATTGGCAGAAAGTGAAGGTGCAGATCATACTGCTGCCCGTGGCAGGGAGGCATTGGGAGTCAGTGCGTGAAGGCAGTGTGCAGTCTAACAGCAAGCCATTGCCTTAGTCACTTTTCTTGTGATCACCAAAGCCCTGCTGGACATTGATAATGTTGAATGCTGCAAGTCCGATTCACTGATATATATTGACAGACAGCATGGCCTCAATCATAGTGAAGACTAGGCCCCAAGCTGCAGTGCCTCTGGTTTATAGCCGCCCAGGAGAGTTATGCGGCATCGAAGCTGGAGTCAGTGCTGCCACCCCCCCCCCCCCACCCCCACAGTGTTAGCTCAGTAGAAGACAAGGTGTATTGCATTCAATTGCAAACTCCTGCAGCATTCATGAACACAGGGGCTTGGACTATTTTTCTGATTGACCGTACTTTACTGGTATCTTATGTGCATGACTGTTGGTTCTGTGCTTTGCACAGTAACACTTTCATTTGACTGTATGCATAGGTATTCATGTATGGTTGAATAACAATTCAATTTGAACTTAAATCTTGCAGTTTCTTAACTTTACCCACAAGGAATCGACATTTTTTTTAATCCTATGTCACTTCTTCCTAAGAATTTGATCTCTTTTTTTTAAAGAAAACCAAGAGCCATCCCAGCACCCCCTTCTGCCCACCTGTCTATCCTTGAATGCTAGGCTCCCAACTGTGATCTTTCAGCCATGACTCAGAGATGCCAACAATGTCATACCTACCAATTTCTAACTGCACTGCAAGATCTACTTTTTTCTATATACACCATGCATTCAAATACAACACCTTCAGTCATGTTTTCACCACCCTTTTCAATTGTGTCTCCATATTGCCAAGATAAATTCTTATTCCTTTCTAAATGTTTTGGCTTTAATTCTGGCAATTTCTGTAAACTCTCTGCACTCTCCTTCCCTTTCACTTTTACAAACTGTTAAACCCCACTCCACAACTCACAGCTCTAGTTATGTGATTTACCAGGACCCTGGTCCAACATTTGGATAGACGGTCTGACTAGGAGAAGTCAGCATGAATTTACGAATGGGAAATCACATACTTTGATATGTGGTCTTGCAATTTGGTAGAAGGAATAAAGACATAGACTACTTTCTAAATAGGGAGAAAATTCAAAAAAAAAAATCAGAGGTGCAAAGGGACTTGAGAGTTCTTGTGCAGGATTCCCCAAAGGTTAACTTACAGGTTGAGTCAGTGGTAAAAGCAGCAAATGTAATGTTAGTATTTATTTCGAGAGGACTGGAATAAAAAAGCAAGGATAAAAGTTGAGACTTTGAGACATTGGTCAGACTGCACTGGGAGTATCGTGAGCAGTTTTGGGCTCCTTATCCAAGTAAAGATGTTCTGGCATTGATGAAGGTCCAGGAGGTTCACAAAAGTGAACATATGAGAAATGCTTGATAGTACTGTGCCTGTACTAGCTGGAGTTTAGAAGATTTGGGGGGGGATGGGATCTGATTGAAACATATCAATTATTTAAAAGCCTAGATAGATTAGATATGAAGAGGATGTTTCCTATAATAAGGGAGTCTAGGACCAGTGGGAACAGGCTCAGAATAGAGGGATGTCCATTTAGAAGAGATGAGGAGGAATTTCTTTAGCCAGAAGGTGGAAAATCTGTAGAATGGCTGTGGAGGCCCAGTCACTGGGTATATTTAAAGCAGAGGCTGATAGGTTCTTGATTAGTCAGGACATCAAAAAAGGGAGAAGGCAGGAAAATGTGGTCACGAGGGATAACAAGTCAGCCATGATGAAATGGTGGAGCAGACTCAATGGGCTGAATGGACTAATTCTGCTCCTATATCTTATAGCATTATGGTCTCATCAGTCCAGGCAGTGAATATAGGAGCTGAGACATGATGTTGCAGTTGTGTATGTTGTTGGTTAGGCCACACTGTTATAGAAAGACATGGGTAAACTGCAAAGAGTGTACAAAAGGTTTACAAGGATGTTTGTGACTGCCGAGTGAAAGGGAAGAGGTTGGCCAGGCGAGCTATTTATTCATTAGAATGTAGGTGAATGAACAACGACCTTACAGAAACGTTTAAAATTATGAGAGATAAGGTGTACAGTAACACTCCCCCCACCCCCACCCCCCCAAGGTTGGGGAGACCAAATCTATGGGGCATAGTCTTGGGGTGAGAGGAAAAGATTTATAAAGGGAGCCAAAGGGAAACTTCAAGCAGGCGGTGGTGAGTGTATGAAACGAGCTACCAGAGGATACTATTGTTCCTGCCTCAATAGTATCATGTTACAGAGGAAGATGGGGCACAGCCTGCATTAGGCCCATATCCTGAGTGGCCCGATGGTCAGCATGAGTTTGTTGGGCTGAAGGGCCTGAATCCATGCTGTACTTCTCTATGAATCTACTGCCATTATACCAACAGTTGAATAAATCACTTTTCCATCTATTGTCCATCAGAAATATTCCACTCAATTTATAAGTCAAATTACTTACTGATACTTGTAACAAAATGTTGAAGACACTCTGTCATTGAATTCTTCAACAGAGGTTTCTGCAGTAGGCTTAGGTGATGCGGAAAAATAAACATTATGTCGATGACAACACTGTGTATAAGCTGCAAATAGAGGAATGTCATGAGAAAGAACAGTCTGCATTCCTCGTTAAATGGATAAAGACATTTTGTTTTATCAAAAGTTAATTTCCAGGAAGGGGAAAACGACTACACTTGGCCAGTATCAGGGGATCGATTCATATGGGGAAAGTGTATGTGGCTCCATCAATCCCAATCTCCATATTTCCTTCTGGTGTTAGATGTTAAGAGCCAAGTCTATACTGGCTCTGAGCATTCTCATTCCTCCATTATTTCTCCCTGTAACCTCCTCTCTCCAAATTGCTATCCATTGCACACCAAGGGCAATTTTCAGTGTTTGATTAACCTGTCCTGCTCATTTTCCATAGCTGCCACAGGCAAGCTCATCAAAGCATCTACTTCCTTGGGGGCTAAAGAAATTTGACACGGCAGCATGCAGTACAGTTAGCACAACACTTTACAGAACCAACGATCTGGGTTCAGTTCCTCCCCGACTGTAAAGGGTTTGTACGTTCTCTCCGTGACCACATGGGATTCCTCTGGGTGCTTCAGTTTCCACCCACAGTTCAAAGACTTAATTGGTCATTGTAAATTGTCTCATGATTAGGGTAGGGTTAAATCGGGGTTAGCTGAGCAGCATGGCTCGAAGGACCAGAAGGACCTACTTGGCTTTGTATCTCAGTACCATCAACCCTTACCAATGTTTATCGATGCACTACAGAAAGCATCCTATCTGGTTCCATCACAGCTTGGCATAGCAACTACCCTGCTCTGAAAAGAAACTTAAAGAGTTTCACAGCTCATTACAGAGACCTCCCCTCCATGGACTCTTCACTGCCTCAGAAAGTAGCCAACATAATCAGAGACCCGATGAAACCTGGACATTCTCTCCACTCCTTGCTCTCATTTCTCTGTAAATTGGGATTCACAGAATTTCAGAAAGCTATTCAGATTCAAAGTTAAACAAAAGTCTAAAATGATTATGAAAGAGCACTGTGTACAAAAAATTTCTTTGATTTTGCTTCGGTGTAAGAAGTAGAAAGATGCCTTACCTTGAGTGCAAGCAAGTCTTTGCCCAAGCTATAACCGATTAAAATAGTATCAGCACTAAGGATTTGTAGTAATGTTCTCTGAACATCACCAAGAGTTGTTTTTGCATTCATTAAATCCTCTTGGGACACTCCAGAAAGCCTACAAAATGACGTTAAGAAAAAGAATCCACATCTTGGATAGGATAGTAAAAACAGATGCAGGAAATACTGGTCAGGACAGGCAGCATTTGTGGAGAGATACAAAGCAAATCTTTCAACTGGGGTGGTATGTAGCGTAGTGGTTAGCACAGTGCTTTACGGTACCAGCAACCTGGGTTCATTTCTTGCTGTGGTCTGTAAGGAGTCTGACTGTGTCAGTTTCCACTAAGATTCCCAAGTAGTACAGGTTGGTACATTAATTGGTCATTGTGAATTGTCCTGTGATGAGGCCATGGTCAAATCAGGGGCTCCTCCATGCTGTATCTCAATAAAGTACAGCAACTTTTCAGAAATTCAAATTTATAAAAGGGTCACTCACCTGAAACACCATCCTCTTTTCCTTTCTCTCTGCATATGCTGCCTGACCTGCCAAGCATTTCTAGCATAGAATCGGAGGATTACAGAACAGAAACAGGCCCTTTAGGCCATCTAGTAAATGATAAGCTGTTATTTTGTCTCATCCCATTGACCTACACACACACCCCCCCCCCCCAGTGAGTTAAGATGTTGCCTGGATTGGGGAGCATGCCTTATGAAAACAGGTTGAGTGAACACAGCCTTTTCTCCTTGGACTGACGGAGGATGAGTAGTGACCTGACAGAGGTGTACAAGCTGATGAGAGGCATTGATCATGTGAATAGTCAGAGGCTTTTTCCCAGGGCTGATATGGTTGCCACAAGAGGACACAGGTTTAAGGTGCTGGGGATAGGTACAGAGGAGATGTCAGGGTCCAACATGTAACTCTCCATAACTTCCGCCACCTCCAACGGGATCCCACTACCAAGCACAACTTTCCCTCCCCACCTCTTTCTGCAGGGATCACTCCCTAAATGACTCCCTTGTCCATTCGTTCCCCCCCTCCATTCCTTCCCACCGATCTCCTTCCTGGCACTTAACCTCGTAAACAGAACAAGTGCTACATCTGCCCTTACACTTCCTCTCTCACTACCATTCAGGGCCCCAGAAGTCCTTCCAGGTGAGGCAACACTTCACCTGTGAGTTAGCTGGTATGGTATACTGCGTCTGGTGCTCCCTTTTATACATCGGTGAGACCCAACGCAGACTGGGAGACCGTTTCGCTGAACACCTATGCTCTGTCCACCAGAGAAAGCAGGCTCTCCCGGTGGCCACACATTTTAATTCCACGTCCCATTCTGATATGTCTATCCATGGCCTCCTTTACTGTCAAGATGAAGCCACACTCAGGTTGGCAGAACAACACCTTATATTCCATCTGGGTAGCCTCCAACCTGATGACATGAACACTGACTTCTCGAACTTCCACTAATGCCCCTCCTCCCCTTCTTACCCCATCCTTTATTTATTCCCCCTCCTTTTTTTTCCTCTCTGCCCATCACTCTTTACCTATTCTCCATCTCCCTCTGGTGCTCCCCTGCCCCCTTCTTTCTCCCTAGGCCTCCCATCCCATGATCCTTTCCCTTCTCCAGCTCTGTATCCCTTTTGCCAATCACCTTTCCAGCTCTTAGTTTCACTCTCCCCCTCCTGTCTTCTCCTATCATTTCAGATTTCCCCCTCCCCCTCCTACTTTCAAATCCCTTGCTATCTTTTCTTTCAGTTAGTCCTGACGAAGGGTCTCAGCCCAGAATGTTGACTGTACTTCTTCCTATAGCTGGTGCCTGGCCTGCTGCATTTGCATGCGTTACCCAACTCCCTGAACTCACTTTGCATAACATCACACCCTTCCAGCTTATGTCATAGGTCATGATCTCTGGCTCATCACCCTCTCATTGCCCATTGAGAATACTATGGACTCAGATGTCCCTAACCATGGGATGCAACATACCATCTTGTTCTCATCCACAGGATCCCCTGTCTGTTCCCTTAACCAATGAATCCCCTATCACTGGAGAGGAATAAAGAGTCAATATTTCAGGCCATGACCCTTTATCAGGACAGGAAAGAAGGGGAAAGAAGCCAGAACAAGATGTTGGAGGGAGGGGAAGGAGTACAAGCTGGGACATGATAGGTGAAGGGGAAGATAGATAAGTTGTGAAGGGAGGATGAAGTGAGAAACTGGGAGTTATTAGTGGAAAAGATAAAGGCCTGACGAAGGAGCCTCAGAAGAGAGAGGACCATGAGAGAAGGGGGAGGTACCAGAGGAGGGTGATAGCCAGATGAGAGAAGGCTAAGAGGGAAGCCAAAATAGGGAATGGAAAAGGAGCTAAGGGGACTTGGTAGTGGGGGAGAAATTACTATTAGGAGAAATCTGTGTTCATGCCATCAGGTTGAAGGCTACCCCAAGCAGAGAGTGGCCTCATCATGGCAGCAAAAACCACGGACTAACATGTCGGAGTGGGAATAGGGAGAGGGATTAAAATGGCTGGTCACCAGGAAGTCCTCCTTGGTGCACAGTGTGAAGGTGCATGGCATTTGGGGTCTGCAAGCATCCGCAACTGGATGCGATTCTTGAAGGTGTAGTCAGCCAGCAGTCTCCTTATCATCCCACATTCTGCAAGAGGAGCATTCCACTGACCCAACTGTCCTTCCTTCTGCTCTAACTCTGCAACAAAATCTCGACTAAAACTTACCTTGGCTTCCACCTCTTCTCACTGAAGCCACGCGAGTCAAAGCCTCATCTCCCCACTCAACGTAAAACTAGCTTCTTACTGGGCCTTGCCATGCCCAATTACCCAAAGATCTCAAGCTCTGCCTACAGTTCTGACAGGCCTCACTTGCTTTTTAAATCTTGTGCTCATTCACCAGAAGCAATAACTCGTACAATCTCAAACTTTACCGAAACTTTATAACCGCACATTTGATATTTGCAGGTTTCCACTAGCTGTCGTTCTTTGCTTTTGGATGATAGCTCAATTTTAAACCATTAAACCAGGAATATGCATACATGGCTAGCAATACTCACCTTGTGTTGTAATCAATTACTTCATTCTTTGGTTTAACAAACTCATCATAAACCACTTCAAGATTGGCGTTGATCACACTGACACGAGCCAGTTCAGCTCCTTGTTTTGTGTAGCACTGGAAGAGAAAAGTTGGTTCTTATATGGGGGGAGAACAAGCATTCCTATTTGGCTACATCCAATGCCAAGTATGTATTGTACTGTACAGAAACCCTAGATGTGGATATATAACATACAGTATCACACACACACACAATTACAAGGACCAAGGGACATGATGATCGTGCCAAGGTAAATGACTGGCCATGACCTTTTTGACCAGCACACCAAGTTGAAGGCCATCAACTGCCGCCTTCTATTTCAATTTCTTATGTTCTTTTTGATGTAAATACCCCAATAGGGCAAAGTATAACCACATACCTGACCCAGCAGGTGCCTTTCAGGTCAATGTCAGTCATTCAGGTATGGGGAGGTCTAGGTACTGGAATGACATTCAAGTCCAATCACACTGGAGCAAGTTACTATTACACAGAATTCAGAACATTCAAAAATGCCTTTTAGATCAAATGGTTTATACTAGTTCAAAGTAAATTTATTAAGTACGTATATGTCATCAAATGCACCACTGAGATTTATATTTTTGTGGGCATACTCAGTAAATCAATAATAAAGCCAGTGAAAGACTGCACCAACTTGGGGATCCAACTGGTGTGAAAAAGACAAACTGTGCAAATACATAAAGAAATAATAATAATTATTAAGTATTGAGAATATGAGATGAAGAATACTTGAAAGTAAGTGCAAAGGTTGTGGGAATATTTCAATGATGGGACAAGTGAAGATGAGTGAAGTTATCCTCTTTGGTTCAAGACCCTAATGACAGAGAGTAATAACTGTTTATTAACCTAATGATGGTGAGTCTTGAGGCTCCTATACCTTCTTCCTGATGGGAGAAGAGAGCATGCCCTGAGTGGGCAAGGACCCTGATGATGAAAGCTGCTTTACTGGGACAACACCATGTAGATGTGGTCAATGGTAGTGAGGGCTTTACCTGTGACAGAGAGGGCTGCATCCACTACTTTTTTGTAGGATTTTCTATTCAAGGGCATTGGTGTGGGCATCGCAGGCTGTGATGTAACTCGTCAATATACACTCCACATCTATAGAAGTTTGTCAAAGTTATAGATGCCGTGTCAAATCTTTGCAAACACCAAAGGAATTGGAGATTGTGCTGTGCTTCCTTCATAATTGCACTTGCGGCTGGACCCCTGGACAGGACCTCTAAAATAATCTAACTGAGGAATTTAAACTTGCTGGCCCTTTCCAACTCTGGTCCTCTTATGAGGACTGGCTCATGGACCTCAGGTTTCCTCCTCCTGAACTCAATAACCAGCTCTTTGGTTTTGGTGATGTTGAGTAAGAGATTGTTGTTGTGGCTGTACTCAGCCAGATTTTCAGTTTCCCTCTTACATTCTGACTGTTGCTGTCGGCAAACTTGAACATGGCATTGGAGCTGTGCCTAACCACAGTCATAAGTGTAAAGTGCAAGAGCAGGGGGCTAAGTACACAGCCTTATGGTGCATCTGTTCTGATGGAAATCATGAAGGAGATGCTGCGAATCCAGATTGACTGGGGTCTGCGAGTGAGGAAACTAAGGATCCAATTGCACAAGGAGGTATTGGGGCCAAGGTCTTGAAGCTTATTGACTTTGAGGGGATGATGGTATTGAATGGTGAGCTGTAGTCAATAAAGAGTTTCTTCTCCCAAACCTGCCGGTCAGTACACCCACTCTTCTGTTACTCAATCACCTAAATTTCAGACAGCTAACTGTTCAACATCAATTATTCAATTTCAATTAAAAATCACTTAGATTGTTAAAATATTAATACAATTGAATTATTTATTCTCACCAAGTCATGAGCAATAGCCATTACATTTTTCTGACTTTTGGGGGGCCTAAAGACTTCAGACAAAAACTGGAGGAAGTGGTGGTGAGTGGGACTTGGCACTGGTTGGAACTTGGGATCCTGAGACATAAATTAAGGTTTCAGCAGTAGCAAATTAGAAGTTGTGGTGGTGCAGGGAGCAGGTTGACAGCATGGCTTAGACAGATAAAACACAAATGATTGAAGTATTTC
This sequence comes from Hypanus sabinus, assembly GCF_030144855.1. Lineage (NCBI taxonomy): Eukaryota > Metazoa > Chordata > Chondrichthyes > Myliobatiformes > Dasyatidae > Hypanus > Hypanus sabinus. The sequence goes on along the minus strand of NC_082712.1, from coordinate 76,505,729 downwards.
TCTCCCTTGAGACCAACATTCTATTTACTTACTACTTCTGAGTTTACTGCATATATGCCAGGATTCCCATCAAGAGGCAGTAGCTTAAGATAAGTCTTCACAAATCCATCAAGATTCTCGTTTTTATTGTAGACATGCAACTAAAAGACATAACCAGTATTAAGTACCCAACATTCAAGGAGCATTTCACAAAAACAGAACATCGCATCCCAGCATCTCAAAAATGCTGGATCAGAGTGAACGATGGCCAATCTTTCATTAATCAGCCATTGCGGAAACTACAAGCTTATGTTGACCCACTATTCATTAACAATGCACAAGGTATCTGAAGAAATCAAAATAACAGAGCTATACAATGGAGAAAAAGCCTTTTCAGTCCATCTTACCCGTGATGCACATCTGTAGCAAGTAATCCTATTTGAAATAGAGCATTGACCAGCGACCAATCCAGACATCAGAAGCTTGAGAAGAGGTAATTTCACTCAGCTCCACTGCTCGATAGAAAAAGGGAGCAGTGGGTCGTGGCAGCATAATGGAACTTTGACCAGCTACCAATCCGGACATGAGAAGTTTGACAGGAGGGGATTTCACTCAGGTGCACTGCCTGAGTAGAAATGGGCAGCAGCAGTCACGGCAGCCATCGTAGAGTTTTGGTCAGTGACCCACCCACGTTTGAGATTGATTAGCAAGAGCATACTAAAGGAAGGCGGGGGCAAGTGCAGCAGCCATTGTCAAAATGGTGATCTTGAGGCTTTAGCTCTTCAAGGCTTCAGTCAGAGAAATCAAAGAAAAGCTTTAGGTTAAGTTTTTCATTTTCCTTCCCTTCTTTATATCTGCTCAGCTAGGACAGTAGAGATGCCAGGCAGGACAGTGGAATGCTCCTATTGTGGGATATGGGAAGGCAGTGTCCCTGACTACAACTGAAAGAATTGCATCCAGGTGCAGCTTCTAACAAACCACGTTAAGGATGAACTCCGAAGCATTTGGGAGGCCAAGAGGGTAATAGATAGGACATTATAGAGAGATAGTTATACCCAAAGTGCAGGGCACAGGAAACTGGGTGACAGTCAGACAGGGGAAGGGGTTAAGGAACCAGTGCAAAGTACCTCAATGGCCATCCCCCTCAACAACAGATATACCACGTTTTGATACTGTTAGAGGTGGGGGGGGGGGGGGTCCTAACCTAACACAGGAAAGTCAGTGGTCAGGTCTCTAGCAATGAGTCTGGCTCTGACTCAGAAGGGAAAGGTGGAGAAGAGGCACTCTGTGGTGATAAGGGATTTGTTAGTTAGGGGAATGGACGGAAGGTTCTGTGGGTGAGAATGAGATTCCTGGATGGAATGTTGCTGCTGGGTGCCAGGGTCTGGGACATCTCTGATCAAGTCCTCGGCATTCTGAAGTGGGAGTATGAACAGTAATAGATTGTGGTCCGTGTAGGTACTAATGACATGGGTAGGACGAGAGAGGAGGTTCTACATTGGGAGGTCTGCAAGTTAGGTGCTACGTTAAAGATTATACAGTTTAACACATGGCTGTCTTCTAGGGAAGGTGGTTCCCGTACAAAAGGGACAGTTTGCACCTGAACAGGAGGGAGACCAAAATCCTAGCAGAAAGGTTTGCTAATGCTGCACAGTTAAACTAGAATTGTAGGGGCATGGGAACCAGAGTGCCAGAACAGTTAGTACAAAGGGTGTGGAGGCAGACCTTGGACAAAGTCATTAATCAAAAGGTGGGGCATGGTGCGACTAGTGTTCTGAGCAGCATATATTACAATGCAAGAAGTATCGTAGGAAAGGCAGATGAGCACTGAGGGTTAATCAGCACCTGGAATTATGAAGTTGTAGCCGTTAGTGAGACTTGGTTGCAGGAGGGGCAGGACTAGCATCTCAATATTCTGTGGTTCTGTTGTTTTAAACATGACAGAGTGGGAGAGATTATAGGAGGAGGGGTGGCATTACTGGTCAGGAGAAATGGCATGGCATTGCTCCATCAGGGCAGACTGGTGAGGTGTTCTGGATGGAATAGAGAAGTAAGAAAGGTATGATCGTGTTAATGGGGCTATCTGACAGATATCCTAGGAATTTAGAGGAACAAAGATTGCAGACTATTGCAAGACACGTGAGGTTATTATAATAGGTGATTTTAAACTTTCCACAAATTGACTAGAAATCCCAAACTGTAAGAGGACTAGGTGGGATAGACTATGTCTTATGTGCTCAGGAAAGTTTTCTTCTCATTAGGACTTCCACATCCTGATAAGTGTGCATGATACGGATCTGCTATTAGGGAATGAGACAAGACATGTGACAGACATTCATGTGGAACACTTTAGCATCCAGTGACCATAATGTCATTAGTTTCAAACTAAACATGCAGACAGATAGGTCTGATCACAGGGTTGAGATGCTGCGTCAGAGAAAAGCCAATTTTGATGGTATCAGAAATGATCTGGCAAGTGTGGAATGGGACAGGCTGTTTTCTGGCAAAGCTGTACTTGAAAATTGGGAGGCCTTCAAAAATACAATTTTGAGAGTGCAAAGCTTGCTTGTGCCTGTCAGAATAAAAGGTAAAGACAACAAGTGTACGGAAGTGTTAAGCAAAAAAAAAAAAGGTGCATAGCAGGTATAGGCAAGTAGGAACAATAAGGTTCTTATGGAGCACAAGACAGACAAGAAAACAGTTAAGAAAATCAGGAAGACTTTTTTTTAAGAAGCATGAAGTTGCTGCTCTAGCAGACAAGGTGAAGGAGAAATCCAAGGGATTCTACAGATATGTTAAGAGCAAAAGGATTGCAGGAGACAAAGTTGATCCTCTGGAAGATCATAATGATAATCCATGTATAGAGCCAAAAGAGATGGGAGAGATCTTAAGCAATTTGTATTTATTTGGGAGACAGAGTATAAAGGAGTGAGGCAACTTCATGGAACTTCCTGGATTTCCAGCATCTGCAGATTTTCTTTTGTTTATGATCAACCTCATGGACCCTGTGCAGATTACAGAGGAGGTGGTGTTTGCTACCCTGAGGCAAATCAGGGTTGATAAATCCCCAGGACCTGACAAAATGTTCCCTTGGACCCTACAAAAGGCAAGTGCAGAAATTGCCCGGGCCTTAGCAGAGATATTTAAAATATCCTTAACAACAAGAGGTACCAGAGGATTGGAAGATACCAGGAAATTATAGGCTGGTGAGTCTGACATTAGCTGTGGGAAAGTTATTGGAAGGTATTCTAAGGAACAGGATACACAAGTGTTTGGATAGACAGGGTCTGATTAAGGATAGTTTTTTCTTTAAAGCTTTTTTTTTTATTGAGTTTTCAAATGATTACAGAAAGAAAAAAATCTATACCCTCCCCCCTAACATCCCTATAGAAAAAAAGAAAAAAGAAAGAAAGAAAGAGTGCCTGGATATCGGAAGATCCCCACATTCTCCATGGAGTGATTAAGGATAGTTAACGTGGCTTTGTGCATGGTAGGTCATGTCTAACCAATCTTAGAGTTTTTCCAAGGAAGTTACCAGGAAAGTGGATGAAGGCAAGGCAGTGAATCTCGTCTACATGGACTTCAGCAAGGAATCTGACAAGGTTCTGCCTGGAAAGCTGGTCAAGAAGGTTCAGCTGCATGGCATTCAAAATGAGGTAGTAAATTGAGTTAGACATTGGTATTGTGGGAAAAGCCAGAGAGTGGTTGCAGATAGTTGCCTTTCTGACTGGAGGCCTGTGACTAGTGGTGTACCACAGGGATTGGTGGTGGGTCCTTTGTTGTTTGTCATCTATATCAATGATCTGGATGAAAATATGGTTAACTGGATCAGCAAATTTGGATGACACCAAGATTGGGAGTGTAGTGGACAGTGAGGAAGACTATTATGCCCTGTAGAGGGATCTGCATCAACTGGAAAAATGGGCTAAAAGAAATGGCAGATGGAATTTAATGCAGACAAGTCTAAGGATGATGCCATGTGTAGTGGACTTGAGTCATAAGGAAAGATTGAAAGGTTAAGACTGTATTCATTAGAACCTGGGTGGGACTACAAGAGGTAATGAGTTAAAGTTGAAAAGCTTAAAGGGAACACGAGGGGAAACTTCTTGACTCAGAAGGTCATGAGAGTGCAGAACAAGCTGCCAGCACAAGTGGTCCATACGAGCTTGATTATAACATTTGAGAGAAGTTTGGATACATACATGGATTGTATGGATATAGAGGATGATGGTCTAGGTGCAGGTTGATTGGAGTAGGCAGCTTAAATGGTTTTGGCAGGGGCTAGATGGGCCAAACAGCGTGTTTGTGTTGTACTTCTCTACCACTCCACGAATACATTCAGCCCATATCCCACCTGCACATTTCCAGTCCTGTTCATAAGCCTTTTTAAACACTAAACGTTTGTACCTCTACCAGCTCATTCCACCTAACAACCACTCTCAATGGAAAAACTTGCCTTTCAGGATCTCCTTTGAATATCTTCTCTCTCACCTTAAGTGTATACCTCCTAGCTTTAGACTTCACTATGGGAAGTCAATTCTATCTCATGCCCTCAATCTTAAATTATTATTTCTGCTTCCTACCCTTCAGTGAGAAGGGTCGCAGTCCAACAAATCTTTGTAACTCAAGTCTCAGCACCAGATAAATCTCTTCTACACTCTCCATATCCACCACAATTCTGCACAAAACTCTGCTGGTGCAACTGCAATATGCAACTCCCACAATTATCCACAATTCCTTAGACTATGAGGGCAAGCATGCCAAATGTTTTCTTTGCTATCCTGTCCCTCCTGGATCACCATTCTCAGGGAACTATGAACCCACATCACAAGGTTTCTCTGTATACCATCACTCCCAGTTCCCTGCCATTTACATGTTATACTTTGTTGGCATTTGGAGGTCCCAAAATCCAATACTTCACAATCATCAGGATTATATTGCTCACCTGCCACACCTCCCCACCCCTTCAGAGATAAAGCGGGAAATATGCCTGGAGGAAGAAGTAATTGGAGAGGCTCTTAATGGATACTTTGCTTCGGTGTTCACCAGAAAGAGGGACTTTGACAAATGTGAGTTCAGTGTAGAACAGACTAATGTGTTGGAGTATGTCAGGGTAAAAAAAAAGAGGCAGTGTTGGTGCTTCTAAAACCATTAGGATAAGCAAGTCCCTAGAGCTGAACTGAATATTCTATGGAAAGCAAGGGATGAGATTACTGAGATTGACGATGATCTTTGTACCCTCCATAGCTACAGGACGACGACTGGAGAATGGGAAATGTTGTTCCATTGTTCAACAAAACTAATAGGGATAATCTTGGGAATTATAGATCAGTCTTACATCAGTGGTGGACAAACTATTCAAAGGACAGTATACATGAGCATTCAGAGAAGCATAGTCTAATTAAGAATAGTCAGCATAGCTTTGTGGGTGTCAGGTCATGCCTCAAGAGCCTGATGGGTTTCCCCAAGGAGGTGACAAAACAAATTGATGAAGTTAAGAGTGGTGGATGTGGTGCATGTGAATTTTAGAATGGCATTTGACAAGGTTCCCATGGTAGGCCCATCTTGAAAATCATGAGGTATGCAATCCATGGAACCTTAATTGTATGGATTCTGATTTGGCTTTCCTACCGAAGCCAGATGTTGATAGTAGCTGACACGTCTTCTGCCTGGAGGTCACTGACTAGTAGTGACCCACAAGGATCTGTTCTAGGACTCCTGTTCATGATTTTTAGAAAATTACTTGGATGAGGAGATGAGAGGGTGCAGATGACACGAAGATTGGCGGTGTTGCGGATGGTGTAGAAGACCATTGTATGTTATAGCAGGATATAGATTAATATAGATATTGATCAACACTGCATGGAGAAGTGGTAGACAGTTCTATCCAGAAATGTGATACACTCTGGAAACTAGAACTTCAGGCAGAGGACAAGGTTAATGCCAGGGTATTTAGCAGTGTGGAAGAACAAAGTGACCTTGGGACACAGGTCCACAGATCACTCAAGATTGCCGCACGAGTTGATAGGGTGGTTATAGTGTGCTGGCCTTCGGGAGTTTAGAGCTATGAGATGAAGTTAAAACCCTATAAACCTGTGGTTAGACCACACTTTAAGTAATGTGATTAGTTCTAGTCACCTCACTGTAGGAAGGAAGTGGAGGCTTTAGAGGGTGCAGAGGAGATTTGCAAAGATGCTACCTGAATTAGAGAACATATTTTGTGAGGAGTGAGTCTATAAAAGGGACTGCCTTTTATCCAACCCACACTGTCATTTCAGCTGATCCATGAAGGGTGATGGGAGAAGCAGTCAAATAACAGGGAATGGAGGATGTCTGGGAAAGCTTTGGGCAGTCATCTCAGTAGTGCACGTTTCCTCAGGCTTAGAGACAACAAATTAAGCTTTTGAAGGCAACTCCTGATGAAGGGTTTCGGCCCGAAACGTCGCCACTACCTCCTCCCATAGATGCTGTCTGGCTTGCTGACTTCTGCCAGCATTTTGTGTTTTTATTAAATTAAGCTTTTGAAATGTTTCTGAAACCACCTCAAAATCCTACCCATTACGAGATTATACCTTAGCAACCTGACATCCAACAGATCCCAGTACCGTCTCACAGCAACTGTATCGGCATTCCCATCCATTAGAAACTGGAATGAGAAACATACATTGAAAGTTCACTATCAATATGCATGAAGAATAGCAGATAAAGCATTCATGGGACATAGACAGCACTGTCTATCCCTCAACCCCAACTGCAATACTGCTTCAGAGGTCTTCACAATCAGCTACATTGTTGAATCAGGTCAGTACAACATTTGTTTGAGATCATTGGAAAGTTAGATGGGCTTTTAGGACAGTTAGGTAACCATTTTTGCTATAATCAAAACTAACTTTTTATTTCAACTCAAATTCCCCAGCAGGTGGCGCCTATTTAGCCACTTCATACTAGTCTGCCCTGCTATTTATTGCCTCATTCCAGTCAAGTCATTTTTTATTGTCATTTAACCATAACTGCTGGTACAGTACACAGTAAAAATGAGACAACGTTTTCAGGACCATGGTATTACATGAAACAGTACAAAAACTCCACTGAACTGTAAAAACAACACAGAAAGGAAGTACACTAGAGTACAGACCTACCCAGAACTGCATAAAGTGCACAAAACAGTGCAGGCATTACAATAAATAATAAACAAGTCAATAGGCACAGTAGAGGGCAGTAAGTTGGTGTCAGTGCAGACTCTGGGTATTGAGCAGTCTGATGGCCTGGGGGAAGAAACTGTTACATTGTCTGGTCGTGAGAGCCCAAATGCTTCGGTGCCTCTTCCCAGATGGCAGGAAGGAGAAGTGTTTGTATGAGGGGTGCATGGGGTCCTTCATAATTCTGTTTGCTTTGCGGATGCAGCTGCTCAGGATGCTCTCAATACAACCTCTGTAGAATGTGATGAGGATGGGGAGGGTGGGAGGTGGACTTTCCTCAGCCTTCACAGAAAGGAGAGACTCTGCTGGGCTTTCTTTGCTATGGAGCTGGTGGTGAGGGACCCGGTGAGATTCTCCACCAGGCGAACCCCAAGAGATTTGGTGCTCTTAACGATCTCTACCGAGGAGCCGTTGATGTTCAGCGGAGGGTGGTCACTCCGTGCCCTCCTAAAGTCAACAACCATCTTTTTTGTTTTGTTCACATTCAGAGACAGGTTGTTGGCTCTGCACCAGTCCGTTAGCTGCTGCATCTCCACCCTGTAAGCTGACTCATCGTTCTTGCTGATGAGACCCACCACAGTCATGTCATCGGCGAACTTGATGATGTAGTTGGAGCTGTGTGTTGCAGCACAGTCATGGGTCAGCAGAGTGAACAGCCCTGGGGAGCCCCCATGCTCAGTGTGATGGTGTTGGAGATGCTGCCTCCAATCCGGACTGACTGAGATCTCCAAGTCAGGAAGTCTAGGATCCGGTTGCAGAGGGAGGTGTTCAGGCCCAGTAGGCTCAGCTTTCCAATCAGTTTCTGAGGGATGATTGTGTTGAATGCTGAAATGAAGCCTATGAACAGCATTCAAACGTATGTGTCTTTTTTGTCGAGCTGGGTTAGGGCCAGGTGGACGGTGATGGCAATGGCATCATCTGTTGAATGGTTGGGATGGTACCCGAACTGCAGGGGGTCCAGTGAGGGGGGCAGCAGGGTCTTGATGTGCCTCATGACGAGCCTCTCGAAACACTTCATGATGATGGATGTGAGTGCAACGGGACGGTAGTCATTGAGGCAGGACACTGAAGACTTCTTCGACACGGGGACGATGAAGGCGGCCTTGAAGCACTTTGGAACAATGGTGTTGCTCAGGGAGATGTTGAAGATGTCACTGAGAATATCTGCTAGCTGGTCTGCCCATCCTCTAAGCACTCTGCCAGGAATATTGTCTGGTCCAGCAGCCTTCTGTGGGTTGACCCTGCACAGGGTTCTCCTCACATCGGCCACGGTGAGACACAGCACCTGTTCATTTGGGGAAGGGGTGGACTTCCTCACCGCCATGTCATTTTCTGCCTCAAAACGAGCGCAGAAGTTGTCCAATGCATCTGGGAAGGAAGCATCACCCGCACAGTCAAGTGATGTTGTCCTGTAGTTGGTGATGTCCTGAATGCCCTTTCACTCGTGCTGCATGTCACCGCTGTCCTGGAAGTGGCTGTGAATTTGCTGGGCGTGTGCAAGCTTTGCCTTTCTGATAGCCCGGGACAGTTTGGCCCTGGCTGTTGTTGGGGCTGCCTTTGAGAAGGTGCTGGGGAGCACCTAACTGAAACAAATTGAAATGGAGATTTAGAGGGTCAAACAGGATTGTACTAGGACCTTGCCAAAAGACAATTAATGTCAAAGTTAAAATGGGAGAACATTTAGTGATGTTTTCAGTTCATACTTTGCTTGACCACTTAAAGTTGGCTGAAACTTTGGTTCGGATGCCTCTGAAGAACTGTAATTCTGATTGTCACATTGTAGGAAAGATGTGGAGGTTTTGTAGAGGGTATAAAGGACTGTACCTGGATAGAAGTGCATTTACAGGTATTTTCCACCTCTCACCCTGTATTGTGACCTGTAGCATTTGACACTTCCACCATAGGGAAACAACTGACAATTTACCTTATCTACACTTTTCATAATTTTACGTACTTCTCTCAGCTCATCCCTTAGACCCTGATACTCTAGAAAGAACAATCCAAATTTTCCAATCACACCCAACACTTTAAATAGACTCTAATCAAGGTAACATCCTGATTAACCTTTTCTGTACACTGCATCCTTCTTACAGAAACATCTACGTGATGCTAAGCTAGGGCACATCATCAGTTGTGTTACCTGGGGTCATCAGGTGTTTCGGGTCTTTCAACATGATGAGACCCTGGCCTGTGCCCTAGCAGCAACCCACAGATCTGCCCTCTTTATCCAGAGCCATCTTGATGCTTTCTCTGCTGCAACTGTGGTGGTAGAAATGCCTCTGCTTCTTCTCTCTCCCATGATTCCAGTGCAGTGTATACTTAGCAGAGTGACTGGCCTGCAACGCCACGACACCCGACCTCCATGGGCCAACACCTTGCTCTCCAGCCTCTTCTTTGGCAGTTGTTCTGCAGATCTTCATACTTGGCTCTTTTCCACTCATAGGCCTCCTCCATGCGTTCATCCCATGGCACGTTAAGCTCAAGCATAAGAACGTGCTTCGACGAGTCAGACCACAACACAATGTCGGGCCGCAATGTGATGTGGGGAGGAAACTGCAGCTGTTTCCCCAGGTCTGCTTTTAGCTTCCAGTCCTGCGCAGTGAAGAGCAACCCGGTTGCTTTCTGGTGTTCTGTTGGTCTTCTAGTAAAAAGGCAAGCAAAACTCCAAAAGTTGCCAAACCAAAAAGTTTTATGCAGTTGCAACGTAACTTGCAAATTGTTGTGTTCAATGCAATGAAAGACAAGCAACCTTGGCTTGCAGGCCATTTGTGCCATGTGCCTTCTTGACTATTTGTGCTGCCACTTTCAGAAAGCTACGGATCTGCATCTCAAGGACCTTCTGCACACTCTGTGGAAGTAGTGTTCAATTGGATTCAAGTTGGTAAAGACAACAATCTGCCAATGTGCAAGTTCAGTAATTGACTACAGTTTACAGATGTGGGTATACAGTGTCAGGCAGATTGTTAATCCTTGTCTTTCAGCTCAAACCACCACTGCCAGAGTGCAACTTGATAATCGTCAGGGGAATACCACTTCTGAGTTCTTTGGTTAAAGAGGTGAATTCTTTGCTCCTTTCAGTATATACAGTATACTTAAAAACAAAGAAACAGCAAGCTGAATCGTGAAGATGAATTAGTTTCAGGAAAAGAAGCTTCCACTGAGATTAAAAGCAGTTTAATTCAATCAACAGGAAAATGAGATTGTATATGTTTTAAAGGTGCAGAAAGTAAAATACTATGTCCTTCACTGTTGAAATTGTATTGTAAAAAAAATAAACTGCTTTCATGAAACTTCTGGAAAAAGTGGTCAGATCTACAGTGAATGAGGAACTGAGAACTTACAGTTGAAAATAATACTCACACATTAGTGGGACAAATGACCTGGAAGCTAAGGTTAGAAGGTGATTATAATTGCACTGGTTATCATCTTCCAAAATACCGGATTCTATAACAGTTCTCCGAGATTGACAAATAGATAATTACAGCATCCAAGGAGGGAGAAAGTGAGAGCTACCTACCTGACATCCTAGCAGGGTGGAGTCAGCAAATTATAAAAATCGTAGTTAACAGAAACCAAGACAAATTGTACGCCACAAGGATTGGTGCTGGTGTCCAAGACATTTGGAGTTGCCAAGGGATCGAGTCTGATAACACAAGGCAGTGTGAAGCAGAGGGTGCAAGGAGAACGAGGAAATATGAACAGGCTCAGTGAACTAGCAGTGACCAGGCAAATCAAAAAAAAGTCATCCATGTCTGGGAAAATAGGCACACCAAAATCTCCATTAGATGATCAGAGATTCAAAGTGGATGGGCTCAGAGAGACCTAGATGTCATGAGACTTTGAATGACTCATGTACATCCAGGATATCAAGCAAATAGGAAGGCAAATGACAGATTGACCTTTGCTGTAAGAAGATTGAGTACAAGATTATAAGTCGGTTCCAACTATACACTACACTTCGAATATTACAGCTGGGTATGTTCTCCTTACGAAAAGATATGCTTTTAATATACAGTAGAGCAAAGGTTCACTAGATGGATTCTCAAGACAGCAACTTTCCACATATGGGAACAATAAGCCCAAGCCATCGGACAACAACAAAATAGTAACAGAAACTGACCTTTCACTCAAGTCTTCCTTGCCAACAGTGACTTATCCAATTTTCCCCAATTCCACGTTCCCACCTGTTGCTCACAGTTCACAATTTTTTTCATGATCAAATATCTTTGCTTGCAACACAAAGTTTCAACTTCTGCAACTTTTGAATTGCAAAATCTGACAATCTTTTGTTCAAAAGGAAGCCTTCCTTAAATCAGTCTTATGCGAGTTCTCCCTGATTCTGAGACCAAGACCACAGGTATTGGAATCTCCCATGCGGTGGGTACATTTTCTAGCATTTACTCCATCACGCCACATTTTAATAAGATTGTTTTTCGCTCTAAGCCTTCATGAGTATAATCACAATCTGTCCAACCTGTTTCTCATAACACAACCCCTCCATACCTGGAGTGATCCTAGTGACCTTTTTCCAAACTGTTTCCAATGACATGATAAAGGAAGAATTAATTTAGAGAGTCTAGAACCAGGGGTCAGCTCAGAATAAAAGGGTCAGCCACTTAACAGAGAGAATTAATTTCTTCTCCCAAACAGTAGTAAACCCTTAAGTGGGCCTTCGCAGTCCTTTTGGGTCAATATATTAGCAAATATTGAAATGGAGGAAATGCTAACTACCATAAGGAAAGGAAGCTTCTATGATGTATAGACCCCAAGTTGAGCAGCACAATGTAATTCAGTGCAAGATGAAAGTGCAACCCTAAAAAGACAAATCACCCCATTGAAAGAGTATGTGCTGTTACATTCCAGCACTAACTTCCTGAAACTGATGAGCCTGCAGAAATCAAACTACAGTATTTTTGAGACTTACAAAAGTGTGGCACCAACCACACAACAGCTGATGGCAGCTCTCAATGGCCAGGAAATCACTTGCTGGTCACAAGATGAATGACTTACTCAATTTACAAGAGCAACTTCAGTAATTTCAGCGTTATTGTAAGAATAATCTTGGCCAGTACAACAAATATACAGGATTCGTTACACATTGTTATCACACATGCCTAAAAGGGGATTTGCTCCCCTTTTGTGCAGAGAATCCACTTCAGTGTACAGTCTATGGATATTATAATTTTTTAATAAAACACTCACCTTGCTGCCTTATTAATTTTCCCCAGTGGTACACACATTCTTCCTTGGAGATGTAGTTTCCATCAGGTGTTACAGAGAATGATATTCCACAACGACAGCAAACCTGGATGAAAGCTTCAGAACAGTGCAAAGAAACAAGTGAAACATTTGCAGAAGGCCAACATTTACAGTGACAAAAGTACCCATGCATAGCAGTTAACAAAAGCACTATTACAATGGCAGCAACCTGGGTTCAATTCCTGGCACTGTCTGTAAGAGTTTGTACGTTCTCCCCATGGGTTTCCTCCAAAAGCTCAGATTTCCTCCCACATTCCAAGGACATACAAGTTAGTAGATTAATTATTCACATGGGCATAATTGAGCGGTGCAGGCTCATTGAGCCAGAAGAATCTGTTTCAGTGCTTCATTTCCACATTAAATAAATGTTTTTTTAAAGTTTGAGCTAAACTATAATATTTCAAGAACTCAGCAGACAAGGCAGCATTTATGGAAAAGAGTTAACAATCAATGCTTCGGGCCAAGAACCTTCACCATGAAGGGTCTCAGCCTGAAGCATCAACTGCCTACTCTTTCCCATAGATACTCCCAGGCCAGCTGAGTTCCTTCTGCATTTTGAATGTGTTGCTTGATTTCCAGCATCCGCAGATTTTCTCATGTTTGTGATTGTATTACTTCAAGAGTCAGTTCATCATAATAACCAAAATGTGGGGAGAATGAAATAAACCAAATATTTCAGGAAAAAAGCAAAGCAATCACTCGTTAGGGTAACAATGAAATCCCCCCCAGATTATCATGTTGTGGGCTAAAGATAGACACGTCCCCTGGTTCTGTTGGAATGCATCCCAGGGTACTGAAAGAAATGGCAGAGGTTATAGTTAAGACCTTGATGATAATTTACCAAAATTTTCTGGACTCTGGGAAGGTCCCAACAGATTGGAAGGTGATACATGTCATGCCACTGTTCAAAACAGGATGTAGGCAAAAGGCAGGTAACTATAGGCCAGTTTAACATCTGTAGCCTGGAAAATGCTTGAAGCAATCATTAAAGAAATAGCGAGGCATCTGGAAAGAAATGGATCCACCAGACGCAGCATGGATTCAGCAAAGGCAGGTCCTGTTTGACAAACTTACTGGAGTTCTTTGAGGAGATAATGAGTGCAGTGGATAGAGGGGATCAGATAGACGTTATTTTCTTGGATTTCCATAAGGTGTTCGATAAAGTGCCACATAAAAGACTTACCTATAAGATAAGGATGCATAGAGTTAGGGGTGTTGTATTAGCATGGATAGAGGACTGGTTAACTGATAGAAAGCAGAGAGTTGGGATACAGGAGTGTTTCTCTGGTTGGCGATCAGTGGTGAGCCACAAGGGTTGGTGTTAGGCCTACAACTGTTCATGATGTACAGAAACGATCTGTAAGAGGGACCAGGTGTCGTGTAACTAAGTTTGCTGATTATACTAAATTGAGTGGAAACTTGTGCAGAGGATACAGAGAGTCTGCAGAGAGAAATAGATTGCTTAAGTGAGTGGGCAAGGGTATGGCAGATGGAGTACAATGTTGGTAAATGTCATGTCATCCACTTTGGAAGGGAAAATGGAAGAACAGATTATTATTTAAATGGTCAAAGATTGCAGCATGCTGTGGTGCAGAAGGACTTGGGAGTGCTTGCACATGAATCACAAAAGGTCAGTTTGGAGGTGCAGCAGGCTATCAAGAAGACGGATGGAACGTTGGCCTTCATTGCTAGAGTGATTGAATCTAAGAGCAGAGAGGTTATGCTGCAACTGTACAGGGTACTGGTGAGGCTGCATCTGGAATACTGTGTGCAGTTCTGGTCTGCTTACTTCAGAAAGGATATACTGGCTTTGGAGGCGGTGCAGAGGAAGTTCACCAGGTTGATTCCAGAGATGAGGGGGTTAGATGATGAAAGGTTGAGTCGCCTGGGACTGTACTCACTGGAATTCAGAAGTATGAAAGGAGATCTTGTAGAAAAATTTAAAATTATGAGAGGATAAGATAGAGACAGGAAAGTTATTTCCACTGATAGGCGAGGCTAGAACTAGGGGACATAGCCTCAGGATTCAGGAGAGTAGATTTAGGATGGAGATGAGGAGGAACTGCTTTTCCCAGTAATCTGGAATTGTCTGCCCAATGAAACAGTGGAGGCTACCTCAGTAAATACATTTAAGACAAGGTTAGATAGATTTTTGCATAGTAGGGAATTAAGGGCTATGAAGAAAAGGTAGGTAGCTGGAGATGAGTCTATGACCAGATCAGCCATGATCTTATTGAATGGCGGAGCCAGCTTGATGAGCCAGATGGCCTACTCCTGCTCCAATTTCTCGTTATGTTTGAAACAGGTCTGTCTGTTCTTTGCCCTTAACTGCCCATAACTAATAATTTCTTTGCCCATAACTGCAAATGACCCAAATCCTACTGCATCCTTTCATAATCCGCTACACACTCCACAGCATGACCAATCTTTGGATTATATGCAAACTTACTGACCCACCTATCCACTTCACCCAGGTCATTTATATCACAAACCCCTTACAGATCTCTGCAAACCTTCAGCCAAAATAAATCCCATCAAACACTACCTTCACTCTCCTATTGAGAAGTCAACTCTAACTCCAACTCAAACAACTCAAATTGTTGAACCAGTTTCCTTAAATCTTCATGATGAAGGCTACCACATGGATCCCACCTAAAGTCCATGCAGACAGCACTCAAGCCCTTCCATCTCAAAAATAAACACAGTTGAGATACTGTATGTCCCATGCAAGAAGGGTTAAAGTTAAAATATTTAAGGGGAACTTTTTTGCTCAGTTTGAATGGGGTATGAGTTACCAGTGGAAGTGGTTGCTGTGGATTCAATTGGAAAATTTAAAGAGAAGTTTGAATAGGTATATAGATGGGAGGGATAGAGAGCGCTACGGTCCAGGAGCAAGTCAATGGGACCATGAAGAATAACTGTTTGGCACAGACTAGATGGGCTAAGGGGCCTGTTTCTGTCCTGTACTTCACTATGACTTAAGTATTGGAATGAATGATTTTAGAAAACGTAACATCTATTGCCAACTATGATTTAAACTAGTGGTTGCCAACCCGTCGATTGTGATCGACTGGTCAATCTTTCAGACTTTCCCAGTAGATCCTAAAAAAAAAGAAAAATAAATACACAAATACTGCTAAGAGATTGCAGGGTTTTAGTTCCGTTCTTTCTGCCCAGTACACGTGTGTAGCTCACCTGCCACGCACTACACAATATACTTGTGGTCCCCAACCACTGGGCTGCGAGGAAACGATATGATTTGGCGATATTCCCTATCACGCCACGGATGAACTTGAACCCACGCGAGGTCATCAGTCGCCTAAACGCAGTGATACCCCTAGTGCCAGAGATCACTGGTTGGCCTCATGTGGCCGGTGAGAAGTGCCTTTGCTACTGGCCTGGAGCACAGACAGATGGGCGCTGTCTCTAAACCTGTTTAGCACACCGAAAATTCATGGGGAACCTGGTGCTAAAATATTCGCAGACGGCCTAATTCAGGCTCAGGGTTTCGTAAGTAGCAGAGCAGCTACCTCACTGCGATCTACTGAAAGTCATCCCTCGAGCCAAACTTTTGTCAGCCAATAGATCCTACAAGGGGGTCAGACGTGCGCCCTGTCACACTCCTTGCTTGGTCAGTCAGTCTCTCCGGACTGCAACAGCCGCAGCCCCACTACGGTGACCTCTGGCCCTTACCTTGTCCTCTCACCCCACCAATGACCAGCCACACCTGGCCAAGGCGTCTGGCGGCGGGCAGGTGGGAGGCTGGGGTTCACGCCTGGAGGCTGTCTAATGAGGCAATGAAGCCCTCAAAACTGCTTCGGTACCCCGAGTCCAAGCACCCTATACTTAGACAAACCCATTGAGTTTTTTTCAGTGGAAAAAATGTAGGCAAGCAGGACAGAAGATAAGTGCAGAGAGCCACGTAAACTAATTTTCGGAATAGACTGGACATAACCTTAACCTTACCAAGGCATATTATTGGAACTGCCTCAACCCCTTCTTCCACAGCTCATTCCATATACTTACCACCCTGTATATGAAAAAGTTGCCCCTCGGCTCCCTTTTAAAACTTTCCCCTCTATTCTTAAAGGCATGCCCCTCATGATTTATATAGCTCCAAGGCTCCAGTCAGAATAACACCTGCTCAAGCCAATCTTGAATCCAATCTACTGGGCCACAATGGGACCCATACATCTTAACCTCCTGGATCAGCCTATCATGACAGACCTTGTGAGATGCCTTACTACAGTCCATGCAGACAACATCCACCACAAATCACCAACCGTCTCTGTCACCTCAAAAAAAAAACTCAGTGAAGTTCATAAGACATGACCTATCCCACTCAGAGCCGAATAAGCCCATGTTTTTCGAAATGCAAGCAAATCCTAGCCTGCAAAGGATCTTTAATAGCTTTCTGAACACAGCTTTGGGTATCCCTAGGCTATAATTTCCTACTTTATTCATTGATTAAACAAATATTGTCAACTCCCCAATCATCCAAGACCCTTTCTGTGGATAGAAAGGATAGGTCCCAACAGTCTCTTTCTTGCCTCGCTCAATAACTTGGATAGACTCCTTCAAGTCCTGGGGCCTTACCAACTTGATATTTTCTTGAATACATTCAAAAACACCTTTTCCATGGTCTCAACATAACTTTGATTATTACCATGGCCTATACAGATCTAAATAATCCTCCACGTCATTCACACATCACTCAAAAACGTGCAAATCAATTTTAGACAATGAAGAAATAGAAAGAATGTTAACTCACAGTCAGCAAGGCATTTCTTTGCTTCATCATTAAATAACACAGCAGTGCCTGGTTTGTCAGGGTTGAAATGAGGATATCCATTTTTGAGCTGCTCTTCACTTAAGACATAATCTTTGAGTGCTCTGTAAAGTGCAGCACCTGTAAAAGTTTAAAGAGAATAGTCCAAACTGGGAGGCAATACAAATTATTTACAAGAGTTACTGCAGACATAAAACACTGATTCTATTTCTGTATTAGTATCTTTAAGCCAGACTTTTGTGCCTGGCATCCAGACTACTGCAAGATCTAGTCCATTAAAACAACAAGTTGTTCAGCTTTCAAAAAAAAACGTGAACTGTAATTACTTTGCCAATTCAACAAATGGTCACATTGAGCAACATGGCCAATTAATTCCTCTTGAAGGACACCTACCAAACTAAGCAATCCCGATTTCAACCACACTTGATAAACAAGAGATTGTTTCTGTAACAGGCAGCTGCTGCAAAGCAGAATCTAGTCAGTTGCTTCAAGCTAGGGCAAATGAAAATTTATATTTAAAAGTAGAACTGGGACAGAATTACATAAAACAGTGCATCAGCCAGAACATTATATGTTATATTTATATATACATACACAAATAAAAAATTAGTAGTACGAAAAGCAGGAAAAGAGGTAGAATTAATGGAATTGTTGTCCATCCAGAAATCTGATAGCAGTGGGAACAAAGCTGTCCCCGAAACGTTGCAGGTGTGTTCAGGCTCTTTCATCTCCTCCTGAACTGTGGCATGTCCAGGGTGATGGGGGTCCTTAGTGATGGAACCATCTTTTTGAGGTACTGCCTTTTGAAGGTGCCCTGAACACTGGGGAGTATAGTATCCATGATGGAGCTGACCAAGCTGACAATTTTTTGCAGCTTTTGCTGATCCTGTGAAGTCTCCCCCCCCCCCCCCCCATACAAGACAGTGATGCAACCAGTTAGAATGCTCTCCATTGCACATTTGTAGAAATTTGCAAGTGTCATTGGTGACATATCAAGTCTCCTCAGACTCCTAATGAAATATTGCCACTGCCATGCCTTCTTTGTAATTTCATCAATATACTGGGCACAGGATAGATTTTCAGAGGTGTTAACACCCAGAAACATCTTACCCTTTCCGCTGCTGATCCCTCACTGAGGACTGATGGTATCTTCCCTTGAATTCCCCTTCCAGAAGTTCACAATCAATTTGTTGGTCTTACTGAAATTTAGTGCAAGGTTGCTGTTGTGACACTACTCAACCAGCTGAGCTATCTCACTCGTGTAGACCCTCTCATCACCATCAGAAATTCTGCCAGCAATAGTTGTGTCACTGGCAAATTTATAGATGCCACTAGAGCAGTGGCTAACCACGTAGTTGAGGGTGCAATGAGATTAGAGCAGTGGGCCAAGCACACATCTCTGAGGTGCACCAGTATTGTCAACGAGGAGGGGGTATTATTTCCAACCCACACTGACTGTGCTCCCACTGATGAGGAAGTTAAAAATCCAGTTGCAGATGGAGGTACAGAGGCCTAGAATTTGGAGCTTGATTAGAATTGAGGATATGGTTGTAATCTATACACAGCAGCCTGACATGGGCATTGCTATTATCCACGTGATCCAAGGCCAAGTGGACAGAATGCATCTGCTGTAGCCCTATTGTGGCGATTAACAAATTACAGAAGCTTCACGTTCTTGCTTAGGCCAGAGTTGATCCAAGCCATGACCAATTTCTCAAAGCACTTAATCATAGTAAATATGAGAGCAACAGAGCAATAGGCTTGAGGTAGCTCACCCTGCTCTTCTTGGGCACTGGTAGCGAGGTCACCCTTTAAAAACAGGTGGGAACCTCTGATTGTAAACTGCCCTTGATGTTCCCACCAGTTGGTTAGCGCATTTCCAAGTACACTTCCGATGTCAGCCTCCAAAACAACAATCAAAGGGTCACCAAATGCTGCAGGGATTTGCACAGGTGTAGTTTTATTCTCCCTTTCAATGCATGCATAAAAGGCATTGAGCTCATCTGGAAGTGAAGTGTCACAGCCATGAAACAAAATCAGGTTTTGCATAAGTAGTAATAGCCTGGAAACTTTCCAGAGCTGACGTGCATCCATTTTCATCTAACCTCAATTGAATTTTTTTCCCCACTCCTAAAAAAGCCTTCTTCAGGTTGTACCGAACTTATATATTCTTAAATCACTAGTTCTAAATGCCGCAAACAAGCCCTCAGCAGACTACAATTTCCTGGTTCACTCATAGCTTTTGGTTTGGGTATGTCTGGTATGCTCTCAAAGGCACACAGTCATCCTGATTAAGTCAGTGACAATAGTGAGGTATTCAGATTCAAAGATGTATCTCTGAATATCGTTCTGTCCACAAACTCAAAGCAGTCCCATAAGCACTCCTCTGTCTCCCTTGACTATACCTTCTTGATCCTCACAACTGATGCTGCAGTCTTTAGTCTCTCTCTGCAAGCTGAGGGTAGAAGTACAGCCAGGTGATCTGAAATTCCACAGGGTGGGTGTAGGATGGCACAGTAAGTGCTCTTGTTGGTGTAATGGTGGCCCAGTGTGCGGTCTCTTCTGGTTCCATGTGATATATCAGTGGTAATTATTCAAAGTCCACTTCAGGCTGGCCTGGTTGAAATACCCACAATGATAGGAAAGACATCAGTGTTTCGTAACTGCTGATTCAGCTCCTCCAGGGCATGCCTGACATTGGCCTGTGGAGGAATATACACAGATACTAGGATGATGGTGGAAAACTCTCTCAGCTGATTAAAGTGGAAGACATTTGACCACTAGATATTCCAGGTCTGGTGAGCAGGACAGAGACAGAACCACCACACCTGTGGACCACAATGAGTTCATCATAAAGCATGCTCCACTTCCACTACCATTAAAAGACTTGTCGTCTTTGTAGAGAATTGTGAAACCATTGGTCTGCAGTACTTCATCCAAAATAGCAGGGGATAGCCATGCTCCTATGAAGCAAAGTACACAGCAGTCCCTGATGACACTCTGGTACCCTCTGAAGTATTCAGTTTTATTTTCCAGAGACTGCACATTCACTTGCAGCACAGGTGGGAGTGGGGCGCCGTGGGGTAGGGGTATGTCTGAACCTGGTAGTGCAAGTCCTGAGGCTCCTCTACCTCCTTCCTGAGGGCAGTAGTGAGAGGAGAACATGTCCTTATGGTGGGGGTCCCTGATGATGGATGCTGCTTTCTTGTGACAACATTACATGTAGATGTGCTCAAAGGTTGGGAGGGCTTTACTCATAATAGACTGGACCGTATCCACTACGCTTTGTAGGATTTTCCATTCAAAGGCATTGGTTTTTCCATACCAGGCTCTGATACAACCAGTCCATATATTCTCCACTACACATCTATAGAAGTTAGTCAGTTTTAAACACCATGCCAAACCTCCACAGACTCCCACTGCTGTGCTTTCTTTGTAACTGCATATACATGCTGGACCCAGGACAAGTCCACTGAAATAATAACACCAAAAAATTTAAAGCTGTCAACCTTATCCACCCCGGATCCTCCGATCAGGAATGGCTCAGGGACCCCTGGCTTCCTTCTCATGAAGTCAATAATTAAGTCTCTGACTCACTGAAATTGAGTTAAGAAGCTGTTGTTATGGCACCACTCAACCAGGTTTTCAATCTTCATCCTACATGCTGATTCATCACCACTTTTGATTTGGCCAATGACAGTGGTGTCATCAGCAAACTTGAATGTGACATTGGAGCTGTGCTTAGCCACACTGGAATAAGTATAAAGCATGTGGAGCAGGGGGCTAAACACACACCTGTGCTAATAGAAATTGTGGAGATGTTGTTGCCAATCTGAACTGACTAGAGGCTGCAAGTGAGGAAATCCAGGATTCAGTTGCACAATGAGATACTAAGGCCAAGCTTAGAGTTTATTGATTAGTTTTGAGGGGATGCTGAGCTGTAGTTGATAAAGAGCATCCTGATATATGCATCTTTGCTGTCCAGTTATTCCAATCTCCATTGAGTGGAGAGCCAATGTCATTTTCTATGGACCAGTTGCTCCCAGTAGGCAAATTGGGAGTAGATCCAAGTCACTCCTCAGGCAAGAGTTGATGTTTCATCAAACTCATAAAACACATAATCACTGTGGATGCAAGTACTACTCGGTGCTAGTTATTGAGGTAGGTTATCACGTTTTTCTTTGGCACCAGTATAATTGAAGCCTGTTTGAAGCAAGTTGGTACCACAGGCTGCCAGAGAGAGGTTAAAGGTCTCAGTGAACACTCCAGCCAGTTGATCACCACTTGCTCAGGGAGCCCATCTGGGCCAGTTGTTTTTTGTGGGTTCACCCTCAAGGCTGCTCACACATCCTCAGACTGAAATCACAGGATCTTCAGAAGTTGTGGGAGTTTGTGATGATTCCTCCATGTGAACACAGAAGGCATTGAGCTCATCTGGAAGGAAAGCCCCACTGCCATCTATGTCACTTGATTTAACTTTATAAGAGATGATAGCATTCAAGCCCTGTTATAATTGTCAAGCATCCTTCGTAGGTACAAGTTTAGTCCAGAATTGCCGCTTTGCCTGCGAGATGGCTTTCCAGAAATTGACCTCGACCTTTTGTAACTTCCTTGGATGCGCAATCTGCTGAGATCCAGATCAGAGGCATTCATGTTTCATCCAGGCCTTCTGAATGGGGAAGACTTCGAATTATTTTGTGGGGACACAATCATCGACAACTTTTTTAATAAAGTCCATTACAACCATGTATTCATTCAGGTGCACAGATGAGTCCTTGAACATGACCCAAGTGATCTGATTTTCTGAAATGTATGTAAGAGAAGGACAGCCAAGTGATCTGATTTTCTGAAATGTGGTCTAGGCTTAGAACAGTAAGCATTCCTTATTTTCAAGGAGAGTGTTCTAGTGTTTGGGGACCTCTGATGCTACAGGGTATATGCTGAAGATACTCAAGCAGGGTTTTCTTCAAATAATACAAAATATTCTGCAGATGCTGGGGTCAAAGCAACACGCATAACATGCTGGAGGAACTCAGCAGATTGGGCAGCATCCGTGGAAACGAACAGTCAACGTTTCGGGCCAAGACCCTTCATCAGGACTGAAGTGGGAGGGGGCAGGGGCCCTATAAAGAAGGTGGGAGGAGGGTGGGAAGGAAAAGGCTGGTAGATGCCAGGTGAAGGACCAGTAAGGGGGAAAGATCAAGGGGTGAGGGAGGGGATAGACAGGAAAGGCGAAGGATGAATGTAAGGGGAAAGCACTATGGGTAGTAGAAGGAGGCAGAACCATGAGGGAAGTGATAGGCAGCTGGAGGAGGGGGCAGAGTGGAACTGGGATGGGGGAAGGGAGGGGGAGGGAATTACCGGAAGTTGGAGAATTCAATGTTCATGCCAAGGGGCTGGAGACTACCCAGATGGTATACAAAGTGTTGCTCCTCCAACTTGAATTTGGCCTCATCATGGCAGTAGAGGAGGGCATGTATGGACATATCCGAATAGGAATGTGAAGCAGAGTTGAAGTGGGTGGCAACCGGGAGATCCTGTCTGTTGTGGCGGACGGAGCGGAGATGCTCCACGAAGTGGTCCCCCAATCTGTGTCGGGTCTCACCGGGAGGACCAGATGCAATAAGTGACCCCAACAGACTCACAAGTGAAGTGTTGTCTCACCTGGAAGGACTGCTTGGGGCCCTTAATGGTGTTAAGAGAGAAGATGTAGGGACAGGTGTAGCACTTACGCTTGCAGGGATAAGTGCCAGGTGGGAGATCTGTGGGGAGGGACGTGTGGACCAGTGAGTCATGGAGGGAATGATCCCTGTGGAAAGCAGAGAGGGGTAGAGAGGGAAAGATGTGCTTAGTGGTGGGGTCCAGTTGAAGGTGGCGGAAGTTGCGGAGGATAATGTGCTGGATCCGGAGGCAGGTGGGGTGATAGGTGAGGACAAGGGGAACTCTGTCCCTGTTGTGACAGGAGGATAGAGTGAGGGATAAAGTGCGGGAAATGGAGGAGATGCGGGTGAGAGCATCATTGATGACAGCAGAAGGGAAACCACGATCCTTAAAGAAAGAGGACATTTGGGATGTCCTGGAATGGAAAGCCTCATCCTGGGAGCAGATGCGGCAGAGATGGAGGAACTGGGAACAGAGAATAGCATTTTTGCATGTGGCAGGGTGGGAAGAGGTATAGTCGAGGTAGTTATGAGAGTCGGAGTTTATAGAAGATGTCAGCGGACAGTCTGTCTCCAGAGATGCAAATAGAGAGATTGAGAAAGGGGAGAGAAGTATCCAAGGTGGACCAAGTGAATTTGAGGGCTAGGTGGAAGTTAGAGGCAAAGTCGATGAAATTGACGAGCTCAGCAGGGGTGACGACTACATTGGTGTTGCTTCCTGCTTAGACAGGAATTACATGCTGCAGATTTCAGTGAAAACAATTCAAAAGTATATTTAAAAATACATTTAGAAGTATTACCTGTAGTCCTCAGAATGTCACCATGGTTCACCGGCATTATTTTAGAGTTCCCTCCCCCACCCCCCTTGATTCTACAGAATCCCAGTGAGTATTGGCCCGGAGCCATCCAGGAGCCCGGAGTCCTCTTTGGATGCAATTTCAGGAGAATGACCTTTCTGAAGCCAGCAGCAGTATCAGATAAAGGAAGTGTGAAGACAGTTAGGCTGATAGTGCCAGGAGGCTCAGTGGTGTAGAGAGGCATTTCTGTTGTCACAACAAGACTGAAAGAAGGTGGCACACCACTGGTCACCGATCTCCACGCAGAATATGACCCGTCTACAACCACTCTTTGCCTTCTGTGGGCAAGCCAGTTCTGGATCCACAAAGCAATGTCCCCTTGGATCCCATGCCTCCTTACTTTCTCAATAAGCCTTGCATGGGGTACCTTATCAAATGTCTTGCTGAAATCCATATACACTACATATACAGCTCTACATTCGTCAATGTGTTTAGTCACACCCTCAAAAAAAATCCATCAGGCTCGTAAGGCACAACCTGCCTTTGACAAAGCCATGCTGACTATTCCTAATGTTATGCCTCTCCAAATGCTCATAAATTCTGCCTCTCAAGATCTTCTCCATCAACTTACCAATCACTGAAGTAAGCCTCAGTGGTCTATAATTTCCTGGGCCATCTCTATTCCCTTTCTTGAATAAGGGAACAACATCTCCAGTCCTCTAGAACCTCTCCCGTTCCCATTGATGATGCAAAGATCATCACCAGAATCTCAGCAATCTCCTCCCTCACCTCCCACAGTAGCCTGGGGTACATCTCCTCCGGTCCCAATGACTTATCCAACTTGATGCTTTCCAAAAGTTCCAGCACATCCTCTTTCTTAATATCTGCATGCTCAAGCTTTTCAGTCCGCTGCAAGTCATCCCTACAATCGCCAAGATCCTTTTCTGTAGTGAATACTGAAGCAAAGTATTAAGTACCTCTGCAATCTCCTCTGGTTCCATTCATATTTTATTGGTCCTATTCTCTCACATCCTACCCTCTTGTTCTTCACATACTTGTAGAATGTGTTGGGGGTTTTCATTAATCTTGTCCACCAAGGCCTTCTCATGGCCCCTTCTGACTCTTAATTTCTTTCTTAAGCTCCTTCCTGCTAGCTCTATAATCTTCTAAATCTCTATCATTACCTAGTTTTTTGAACCTTTCGTAGGCTTTTCTTTTGGACTAGATTTGCAACACCACGGGTCCTGTACCCTACCATCCTTTTCCCTCTGTCGTTGGAACGCATCTATGCGGAACACCATGCAAATATCTCTTGAACATTTGTCACATTTCTGCCGTGCATCTCCCTAAGAACATCTGTTCCCAATTTATGCCTCCGAGATCTTGCCTGAGAGCTTCATGTTTCCCCTTACTCCAATTATACGCTTTTCTAACTTGTCTGTTCCTATCCCTCTCTAATGCTATGGTAAAGGAAATAGAATTGTGATCACCATCTCCAAAATGCTCTCACTGAGAGATCAGGCATCTGACCACACTCATTTCTCAATACCAGATCAAGTACAGCTTCCTATATAGATACCAATGACAGGGCAAAAGCTGGGGTGAAGCCCTTGTAAAATTATGTCAGAAGGCTAGGCAGAAATGTAAATTGTAATTCCATCTGTTGTAATCTCAGGATTATGACATGTACCACATTAGAGAAGTGTGAAATAGATGAGCAGTGGAGTTCCATAAATAGCCAAGGAGCAGTGCAGGAGGGACAGCTTCAGATTTGTAGATCATTGGGCTCTCCTCCAGAGCAAGTCGGATCAGCACAAACAGGACAGTTTACATCAGGACTGCAGCAGAACTAATATCTTCAAGGTTTGCTAGTGCTACTTAGTACAGTTTATCATGGCAGGGTGATAAGTCACAGCAGCAAAGCAATATGTGGTAGTATTGAGGACAAGTAAGATGGCATGGCAAGTAAGATTGAAAGGAAGGACAGCAAGAGACAGGCTATTAAACACTGCAGGAATGATGGGCTGAAACGTGTTTATCTCAGCACAGAATCATGGATGAGGTGGAACTTGGAGCCTTGATCAGTACAGGTGAAATATGATATTCTTGCATTACAGACTCTTGGTTTTCTGAAGGACGGGACAGGAAGATTAATGTTCTTGGGTTTCATTGTTTTAAATGTGATGGGTTGAGGGAGGGGTTGCAGTACTGACAAAATAGAATGTCACACCAGTATTCAGAAAGGACACACTTAAGGGCTCATCCTTAGAGGCAATCTGGGCGGATCTGAGAAATTGAAAAGGTACAATGACACTGATGGAATGTTGCAATAGGATAACCAACAGTCATTGGGAGGTGGAGAAACACAGACACAGACGATGGAAGTGTGTTCCAAACAATGTTTTCATAGCAGCGGACTTAACTTTTCCAGTACTGACTGGAACTTAATAGAGCATAAAACATTAGGCCCTTCAACCCATGTTGTGCTGACCTTTTCACCCAAGATCAATCTAACTCTTCAATCCTACATATTCCTTCATTTTTCTGTCACCCATGTGCCCATCTAAATTTTCTTAAAAGCCTCTAATGTATCTTCCAAGCATTCCACACACTCACTATTCTGTAAAAAAAAATTACTTTTCACATCTCCCCATACTTTGCCCAATCACCTTAAAATTATGATCCCTGGTATTAGCCATTTGTCTTGGGGAATAAATCTCTGGTAATCTTATCTATGCCTCTTACCATCTATACACTTCTATCAGTATCCCTCATCTTCCTTCACTGAAAAGGTAAAACCCTTGTTCACTCAACCCATCCTCATCAGGGATGATCATCTCTGATCCAAGTGACATTCTTATAAATTTCCTCTGCATCGTCTCTAAAGTTTCCACGTCATTCTTATAATGAGGAAACCAGAACTGACCACAATATTCTAATGTGGTCTAACCAGGGTTTTACAGCTGCAACATTACCTTGCAGCTCATGAAATCAATCCCCCAGCTAATGAAATCTAACAGATCATATGCATTCTTAAACACTCATTTACTTGCACTAGAACTTTGAGGGATATATGGACGTGGACCCCAAAAATACCTGTGTTCTGCCTTCAAGTATGACCTTCCAAAGTGTGTTACTTCACACATCTCCGGGCTGAACGCCATCTATCACTTCTCAGCATAGCTCTGCGTGCTCTCAATGTCTTGCCATTACCTATGACAACCTTCTTCACTATCCTTTGTGTCATCGTCAAACCATCCTTCCATTTCCTCACTCAAGTCATATACATATATACATACATATTTTGTATTTATTTATATACACATAGGATATGCTCCATCTACAACCACCCTCTGCCTTCTATGGGCAAGCCAATTCTGAATGCACATCGCCAGGTTTCCCTGGATCCCATGCCTCCTGACTTTCTGTATGAGCCTACAATAGGGAACCTTACCAAGCACTAAAACCCATATTCACCACATCCACTACTTTATTTTCAGTAGGCACCGTGTTCAAATTATCAGGTTTCTGAGGCATGACCTGCCCCTCACAAAGCCATGCTGACGATCCCTAATCAGACTATGCTCTTCAAAATTCCATCAATCCTATCTCTAAGAATATTCTCTAATAATTTGCCCACTACTGAAATAAAACTCACTCGTCTACAATTCCCACAGATATCCCTACTCCCTTTCTTGAACAAGAGAATAATATTCGTCATCCTTCCTGCTTTCTCTTAACAGGATCTTCCACATTTTGTCAACCGTGGTTCTTTCACCCCACCATGCTTTCCAGATCTTAATGGGAGAAACAATCCAGAACCCCATTCACATGATCCCAAAACAATGTCCACATCCCAGTGTGCATTTCCCAGAGTACATCCATTCCCAGTTTCTGCTCCCAAGTTTCTGCCAAATATCATCTACTCCCCATCTTGTCAAAGGCCAAGGTAAAGTTCAGGAAGTTGAGCACACTCTGAAATGCTCACCCACCAAGAGATCTGAACACCTGACCCATTTATTGCCCAGCACCTGGTCCAGTCCACTATGGCCAACCTCTCAATACAAAAGGCGTAGATCCGATGGTACATCTTCAGCGTATCCATGAAGTGTTCTTGAAACAGTATGTGGAGAATGAAACTAGAAAATAAAACATACTGGACATGGTTTGGGAAATGAGCTGTGCCAGACTTGATAGTGCGTGAACATGGAGAATAGTGACCACAACTATTGCCTTAAGATAATCATGACTAGGGATAAAAATTTGATCTTGCTGGGGACACTACATTGGGGAGAGGATGAATTACAATAAGACAAGACAGGAGCTAAGAGATGTTGAGTGAGAGCAGCCGATTGTTGGACAAATTCATCTCCAACATGTCAAAGTTGTCTAAAGACTAGCTAATTGGAGAGGTTCTAATTTTTTTTCAGGAAGGAAAGGGAAGTATACACAACATTTAGGAAGTTAAATCAAACTGGATCTTTGTGGGAAATGCTCAGACAGGCAATTAGGATGGCCAAAAGGAGCAATAAGTGTCCTTGGCAAGTAGGATCAAAGGAATTCCCAGTTCATTTTATACTAAAATAATGAAAAAAAGTAGAAATAAGGACAGGACAAGTCCAGTCAAGCATAAAGGAAAGACATCCTTCTTGAAGTCAGAACGAGACACTGAGGTACCAAATACTTTGGTATTTACCGTGGAGAAAGATTTGGAGAATAGTGACGGCAGAGTGGATGTGCCAATGTGCTGGAAAATTTGAGATTAAAGAGGCTGTGCTGAATCTTCTGAAGAGCATCAAGGTGAAAAGGTCCCAGGCCCAGATGGGATACAGGGCCTATAAAAAGTATTCAACCACCCTCTCCTCCTCCCCCCTTTGGAAGTTATGTTTTATTGTTTTACAAGATTGAATAACAGTGGATTTAGTTTGGCTTTTCTGGTGAGGAAGGCAAATAGAATGCCAAAATTCATTTTGAGAAAACAAGAATATAAAAACACAGACGTAATATGAGACTTTATAAAGCACTAATGAGGCCTCACAGAGTACTGTGAGCAGTTTTGGGCCCCTTTTGAAAAGATGTGCTGACTTTGGAGAGGGTTCAAAGGAGGTTCACGGGAGTGAAAGGTTTGTCATGTGAGGAGCACATGATGTCTCTGGGACTGTATTCACTAAACTTAGAAGAATGAGGGGATCTTATTGAAATGTACTAAATGTTGAAAGGCCTATAAAGAGTGAATATGGAGAGGATGTTTCCTATAATAGACAAGTTTAAAATGAGAGGGCACGAACTCAAAAGAGGGGATGTCCATTTAGAATGGAGAAGACAGTGGGTGGTGAATCTGTGGAATTCACTGTCATAGGCAGCTGTGGAAGCTAGTTCATTGGGTGTATTTCAAGCAGAGGCTGATAGGTTCCTGACAAGTCAGGGTGTGAAAGGTGTGAAAGGCAGGAAAATGGGGTTGAGGGGAAAATGGATCAGTCATGAACAAATGGCGGAGCAGACTTGATGGGCTGAAAGGTCTATTATTATACTCTGTCTTACAGCCTGGTATTTCCCTCCAACCAGACATGGTGCACTCACCTTCTAAAATTGTTCCCGAAGACGGTCTATTCCTTTTCACAGAGTGCTGACCTTGAAACAAACCCAAATCCAATTAGACAAATACAGACGTCATCAATGTTTCCTCACTGTGGTAGTTACGTTTTTGTGAGTAGCTATTTCATGGTGACCCCAAAAATAGAATAAATAAAAATAAGGACTTCATGGAACTGAACCAAGCAGATTCTCTTCAATAAATTACTACAATAATACACATTCTGTAGTACTAGATTGCCAAGTGTCAGCTTTCAAATATAAAGCTACAATTTTACAGCCAATAGGATCGAATATTGGTAATACTGGTAGCATTTACTCTAATGTTTAAAAAAGGAGCTTGGACCACATTGCTGACACATGACAAAGTATTACTGAAAGGAACAATGAGCACATTCCCTTCAACGGTTATCAGCGCTCATACACCCATAAGTTTCATTTCCGAGCCCTTGCTGTGGAGACATACCATAGGAAAGGACGGATTCATGATTTGGAACATTGCGAAGCATCTTCAAAGTGTGCACAGCTATATTCAGATACATGAACCTGCCTGTGCTGTGGTCAAAGATGGTCTTTTCCTCAGACACGGCCTGAAATCAGTAAGCCAAAGAATGACAATCAACAAAAGTTGGTTAATTTGTTGTAGCATATTGCAGCCGATAGCCAAAGCAACTGTACTGTGAAGACACTGAAGTACCAGCAATGCCAATCAGATAGCATTAGGCTCAGCACCAGGAAACAGGCCCTCCCACCCAACTCACCTGTACTGACCATCAAGCAAACATCTAAACTAATAACTAATGCTATACTTTCTCCCCACATTCCATCAACCCTTCCCTATACTAGGGAGAAGTTAATGTTGTCAATTAACTTACTAGCCCATGGTTGGCATGTGAAAGAAGTGGTGCACCCAGAAGCCTACAGTCACAGGGAAAACATGCAAATTCAATATAAGTAGCACCCAAGATTAGGATCTCTGCAGCTATGATGCAGCAATGATAGTAATTCAACCGCCCAACAAATTTACTTAAGACAACATGGACATCACAAGCAATGTCTACGTTTATCCTAATTGGTATTTAAGCTCTACCAAATTTACAAACAGAATAAAAATTGAAAATGCCAAAAGCATGCAGTAGGTCCAGGAAAATCTGCAGAGAGAAACAGGCAACAGAACTGACAAAGTCTTCAATTAGAAAAGTAAACCCTTTCGTCTCTCCACAGATGCTTCTCAACCTGCTAAGAAGCCATTTCCAACCATTTTTGCTTTTCATTTAACAAACAGAATTATGTAGTTTCACCTCAACTTCCATAAGAGAGGATTTACCACCTGCATAAAGGTAACAGGGACACCCAGATTTTGCCCTTGCACATATAGTCCACAAAACTATTAGTACTGAGGTACACAAGTACCTTAAAAGATAATTTTACCTGCATGTTCAGGTCATAAGATCCAACAATAGCCTTTATAAATTGTCTGTTGACTGAAGCATCAACAGATATAAAGTCCACTCTTTTTAAATGCTGAGCGACCTACTGAATATTGCTGGTTTTTGGTTTTATTTCAAGTAACAGTGATGTACCATCAATAACTCTCTGAGACGTGAGGCGAGATATTGGCTTTAATTGACTGGAAGAAAAAACAAGCAGCAATTGACCACCATGCTGCATCCTGGAGACTGAGGACAGGGCTCAGACCTCAATCGCCTTTATACCGGGGTCTGTGGGAGGAGCCACGGTCAGTGGGAGGGGCCACAGGAGCAGTCAGCGGGGGAGCGTGCCCAGACAGGTATATGTAGTTCACCACAAACAGAATCTGCAGTTTTGCTTTTAAACAGAGGCTCTGTGGTCACTAAGCACTTTCTTATAAATCCCAAAGATGTGTTGAACCAATTCATTCTGGGGGAAGGGGACATTTCAGGTTATTCAAAAAGGTAAATTCAATAATAAGCTGAATTCTGAAAACTCCCATTTCCATACTAACCTTACTGACTGCTTCCTGACGAGATGAAGAGGTCTTCAGAAACTCTTCAATAAAGAAGCCAAGGTATCGCTTGCGGATATTTTTGGAGACTTTCGGACCCCGCTTTGCATTTTTTCTCTATGAAAGAGAGAACTACCTTGAGCACAGAACTGAATAAATGTTCAAGGAAAACAGATCGGTCTGCATACCTGTGTATCTGGGACTGGTGCAGCCGGACCCAGTAAAGTGTCACGTTCAGCTTTTGATGCACCATCCAAGGTCTTTCCCGTCAGTGGCACATTACCTCCAGAGTTACAAGAAGTGCCTGGGACCTTCCTGAACGAATCCCTGAAAACTGAAGGACTCAGAGTTAATGATAAATGTTAAGAAGTACTAATCTTCAATGACAGATTTAAACCAGAGAGGAAAGGGAATGGAAACCACAGCTTCAGGGCAAGAAGCAGCAGGGTTTGGGATCACAAATAAGAGTGGAAGGACAGCTACAAATGGGATACTAAACAGGCTAGGACTGATCAGCTAAGATATTTATTTTGATGCAAGTAGTGTTATGGATAATGAGGATGAACTTGGAGCATAGATTAGTCTATGGAATTTAAATGTTGGATAGTTAGATACATGAGGTTGGCATGTGGCCAAGCGGTTAAGGCATTGGTCTAGTGATTTGAAGGTCACTAGCTCAAGCCTCAGCTAAGGCAGCGTGTTGTGTCCTTGAGCAAGGCACTTAACCATACATTGCTCTGCAATGACACCGGTGCCAAACTGTATCTGCCCTTGCCCTTCCCTTGGACAACATCAGTGGCATGGAGAGGAGAGACTTGCAGCATGGGCAACTGCCCGTCTCCCATACAACCCTGCCCAGGCCTGCGCCCTGGAAACTTCCCAATGCGCAAATCTATGGTCTTTCGAGACTAACAGATGCCTATTAGTTGCATGAGGGACAAAAGTGGCTGCTCTAATTTCCTGCTTTTTTTTGCTTGAGACATGATAGAAAAGTGGGGTGGGGAGGTAAAAGAGGTGGAAGGGTTGCACCACAGAAAAGGGAAAAGTCACAGCCATGCTCAGAAAGGACACAGTGCTGGGCAACCTGGGTGCAGCTCAGAAATAGGAGCCATTCCACTGATGGGATGAGATTACAGGATACTAGCCACCAAGAGATGGTGGAATGGACATTGCAAACAGAGTATGCAAAGATGCAGGAATAACAGGTGGGTAACTTTAGCTTCTCTGCTAATGACTGGAACTTCCTTGATATAAATGGCTTAAATGGGGCAAGACTCATTTCGTACATCCAAGAGGGGTTCTTCAAAACAGTATGTGGAGAGTCCAACAAGTGAAGAAAACAAACTGGACCTGGTTCTGGGAAATGTACCAGGCCGTAAATGATATTGGGTCAGGATTTTGGGAACGGTAAAAAATAAATCATTATGTTTTACAATAATTATGAGTAAAGATAACATTAGATCTTGTGGGAAGGTATTAAGTTGGGGAGGGCAAGTTTTAACAAGATAGGAGCTAAGGGATGTTAAATGGGAGAAGTTGCCATCAGACAAGTCCACATCTGACATGTGGGAGTTGTTTAAATACCAGCTAATCAGAGTTCATGATGGTCATAATAAGG
Organism: Hypanus sabinus; assembly: GCF_030144855.1. Lineage (NCBI taxonomy): Eukaryota > Metazoa > Chordata > Chondrichthyes > Myliobatiformes > Dasyatidae > Hypanus > Hypanus sabinus. The sequence goes on along the minus strand of NC_082712.1, from coordinate 76,472,852 downwards.
GAACCGTGGATGACCTGAGAGGTCCTAAATTTAAGCAGGAAATAAAAGAAAGCACATGGAGGGCCCAGGAAGCTAAAACCAGACTGGGCCCTTGTGGAATATGAAGATAGTAGAAAAGTGTTCAAGTAGGTGATTAGGAATGCAGTTTGGATTCAGAACTGGCTTGAACATAGAAGACTGAATGGGGTGGGAGGCTGCTATTCTTGGCAGTCCCGTGGATTTCCTTCCAGGATCAATGCTGAGACTTCTGATTGTGGTATGTATATATGGGTCATGCACTCTATTCTTTCTACCAAAGCTGTAGACTTTTCTAAACAGGGAGCAGGGAAGAATTAAAGTTCAATATTGTCATGCGCCCTCACACTGTGAAAATGAGCAAATGAAAGCAATCTCAGATTGTGCAAAGTATCATCACACACGTCTCAAAATTTATGGCCAAGGGATTAAAGATAGGCTAATTACATCAACAAGTTAGCTTCACCAATGATCCGAATGACAGAATCAATGGTTTTGTGACCAAGTTTGCAGATTAATCAAATGTAATTGGAGGGGCAGGTAGTGTTGAGTAAACAAGGCATCAGCAGAAGGATCTGGACAGATTAAGAGAATGGGTAAAGAAGTAACAAATGGAATACAATGTAGGGAAGTGCATCATCAAACACTTCGGTACGAAGAATAAAGGCATAGACAATTTCCTAAACGGGGAGAAAATTCAGAAATCAAAGGAGCAGAATTGGTGAATATTAACTTGCAGGTTGAGTAAGCAGTAAGGAAGGCAAATGTAATGTTAACATTCATTTAAAGAGGACTAGAATATAAAAGTAAGGATGTAATCTTTGGGCTTTTAGACATTGGACAGATCACATTTAGAATATTGTGAGAAGTTCTGGTCTCCATGTCTAAGAAAGGATATGTTGACATTAGAGGGTCCAGTGGAGGTTCACAAGAATGACCCCAGCGGTGAAATGGTTAATGTATGAGGAGCATTTGATGGCTCTGGGTCTGACTCCCTAGAATTTAGAAGAATGGGGGGGGGGGGGGGAAGGAAGAAAGAATCTCATTGAAACCAGTGAATAGACAGAGTGGACGTATAGAGAATGTTTGCTACAGCAGTGGTGTCTAGGACTAGAGGGCACAGCCTCGGAATACAAGGACTTCCCTTTCAAGGAGAAATTTCTTTAGCCAGAGTGTGGTGAATCTGTGGAATTGATTATCACAGATGGCTGTGGAGACCAAATCATTGGGTATACTTAAAGAGGAGGTTGATTAGTCAGGGCATAAAAGGTTGTGGGGAGAAAGCAGAAGAATGGGGTTCAGAGGAATAATAAATTGATAATAATAGAATGCCAGAGCAGTCTCAATACACTATGTCGAATGGCCTAATTCTGCTCCTATATCTCAAGATCCCATGAATGTTATACATGGATATATTCCAAGGACAGGAAATAGGTCTCAACTTGAAAGACCTCAGAACAAAAGCACCAACCACCTGGATGATCACCAAAAACTAGTCTTAAAGAATTACCTGTTTCCACATTGCTGCCATACTGAAGCTTTGAATTTTGCACAAGTAGCTTCTTTTGAGCCAGACAATCAGACACTGTTGCTTTGTAAGCCTGGCCACCTTTAACATTGGCCATTATCTGTACAGCCTGCTGTTGGATCACCTTAATTCGACTGTGACACTTCAGCTTTGATGCCGGTGGTATGTGTGGAATAATTACTCGGTTAAAACTTGATCTGTCCTTTTAAAACAAAACTGCCTCTTAAAAATCTATTTTAACAATGACACTTCATCATCTTAAATAAAACAGATGTCAAAGTCAACTGGTTTCCTTAAGGGAGCATCTTGCTTGACAAATGTGCGGAATTCTTTGAGGAAATAACAACAGGACACACAAAGGAGAATTAATGGATGTTATGTACTTGGACTTTCAGAAGGCCTTTCACAAGGTGTCAAAAATAAGACTGCTTAGCAAGATCAAAACCCATGGTATTGTGGGAAAGATACTAGCATAGATAGGGCATTGACCGACTGACAGGAGGCAAAGTGTAGGAATAAAGGAAGACTTTTCAGATTGACTGCCAGTGAATAGTGGTGTTCACAGAGCTCAGTTTTCAAACAGGTTCTTTTTACATTTTATGTCAATGATTTGGATGATGAAATTGATGGCTTTGTGGCCCAGTTTGTGGATGATACAAAGATAGGTGGAGGAGCAGGTGGTGTTCAGGAAGCAGGGAAGATGCAGAAGGACTTGTATTCAGAGAGTGGGCAAAGAAATGATAAATGAAATACAGTGCCGGGAAGTGTATGGTCATGCCCTTCATCAGGACTAACTGCATTTAACTAATTAGGTTAAACTGCATTTAACTAAGAGTCAGGACTGACTAATTGCATTTCCCCCTCCCCCCACTACTTTCAAATCCTTCAGTATCTCTCCTTTCAGTTAGTCCTGACAAAGGGTCTCGGCCCGAAACATTGACAGTGCTTCTCCTATAGATGCTGCCTGGCCTGCTGCGTTCCACCAGCATTTTGTGTGTGTTGTTTGAATTCCCTAAAGGTTAATTTGCAGGTTGAGTGGCTGGAGAGGAAAGCAAATGCAATGTTAGCATTCATTTTGAGGGGACCGGAATATAAAAGCAACAATATAAAGCTGAGGTTTAATAAGGCACAGGTGAGGCCTCACTTTGATTATTATAAGTAGTTTTGGACCCCTTATCTATGAAAGGATGTGCTGACATTGGAGAGGGTTCAAAAGAGGTTCACAAAAATGATTCTGGTAAAGACAGACCTCATATGAAGTGTGATTGATGCCTCTAGGACTTCACTCACTGGAATTTAGAAGAATGAGGGGGCATCTCATTGAAACCTAGCAAATATTGAAAGGCATAGATAGAGTGAATGTGGAGATGATGTTCCTCATAGTGGGAAAATCTAGGAACAGAGGACACAGCCTCAGAATAGAAGGTCATCCATTTAGAACAGAGACAAGCAGGAATTTCTTTAGCCAGTGTATGGTGAATGTGTGGAATTTATTGCCACAGGCGACTGTGGAGGTTAGGTCATTTGTGTATTTAAGGCAGAGGTTGATAAGTTCTTGATCAATCAGGGTTTCAAAGGTTATAGAGAGAAAGCAGGAGAATGGAGTTGAGAAGGAAATGGATCAGCCATAGTGAAGTGGTGGAGCAGACTCATGGTCCAAATGGCCAAATTCTGTTCCTTCATCCTATAGTCTTACACAAATATTCTGTTTCATCAAACAGGAATATCAATAGCACAAAATATACAGTAGATGCCATTAAATCTCATTTGATGTGATGTCCTTCAAACACATCATCATTTCTGGCAGTGTGATTGTTTCATAAATACCATTGTCACCTACTGCCTGATTGATCTGAAACCTCACCACCATCGTTTGGTATAACATTATGCACAACCATATTTCTTTACAGTCAAATTTCTAACAATACTTCACTCTGCTTTAAAACCTCAATTTCCTGAATTACATTCTTAGATTCTGGATTCGCCATGCAAAATATTTACCATTTCCCATCCTCTCTGGCATTCAAGTTTAGACCACGAACAAAATAGTTTCTCGGCTATCTGAGAGTCTGAGCTATCCAACTGCTCCCAGGAGGAGTCCCAGTGCCCCGGAACCTAAACCTCATTTTCCTATGACATTTCTCCAGCCACATACTCAACTGCAACTACCTTCCTATTTCCCCATTCACCAGTATTTGCACTGGGAGTTAATCATTAGTTTTTCCAGACCTTGAAGCAGTGCTTCTTAATCTCCTCCCAAATCCTTTTAAAAAAAGGATCTTTTGAAATTCCACAGCACACACTTCAATGACAACACAAGTTAATAAACTTTTGCTAAATGTGCTTAAATTGAAAAGTTATATGTACATTTATAACTCATTCCAATGAGATTTTATCTAATCATATGTACATTTTGCTTTCAGAATAGACTTTATCAATTCAACTAGTTTAACCCTCTAAATTTTTTCAATATTAACTACAGTACTCTCAAAATCTACCTTAAATTTTGCAACGTGAGCAATCCTCTTCTTTTGCTTTGTGGGAGCACTTGCTGCATTCACAGATAATTGTATGTCCTTAACTGAACTCTAGAGGAGATAAACATATCAAAAACACTAAGCACCCAACATATTACATCTTCATAACAGAGCATGAGGACAAAAATATTTGAGCAACATAAAATAAAAAGGTGTAATAAATATAGAAAAGGCAAACAACGCTGAGAAATAGCTTCGTCATATCTGTAAATAGCAGAGCTAGCTTGAGGGGCTGATTAGCCCCCTCCTGATTCTCCAGTTCAGGCGCAATCAGTCTCTCTCACACAGCTCATCCCTACTCTAGATCACAATGATCCAATAACTTGAAACCCTGCCCCCAGACCACCAATTCAGCCACTGGGACAGAATGCTAGCTTTAACATACTGCTTTTTGGGTCCTCTCCCAATTCCCCATACTCATTGCACAGGACCTCACCCCTCTGTCCACTCATGTCATTGATACCAACATGCACCACATCCCTAGCTGCTCAACCTTCCCCTTGAGAATGTTCTGCAGCTGCTCAAAGACATTCTTTAACCTGAAACCGAGGAAGCAAAATACGATTCTGGAATCTCTATTGCAGCCACAAAATCTCCTGCCTGCCCTCTTCATTAGAGTATCCTTTCAATTCAACTCTGCCTGACTTTTGCTTTACCCAGCGAGCTTCACAGGGCGTCACAGTACCATCAACCTGGCTACTGCTACTGTGCCCAGAAAAGTTACCACCACCCACACCCCAACAGTATCTAAAGGGGTATACACTGCTGACCGGAATGGCCACAGGAAGGCCCTGCACTATCTAGTTCCTTAAACCCCTCATGCTGGATCCCCAACTATCTACACTTTAAGAGCTTCAGAGAGGTGATCGCACCTCATGGAGGTACAACCCACATCTTTGGATTACGGAAGAGCAAATACAAGTAAAGAAGATTGGTTTCTTGGTGTGGAGATGTGCACCAATTCACCACATGCATTTTGGTGCCTCTGACTCGATTTGAGGGCAAATGGGTCGGGTGAAGGAGGCGATGAGGAATATAATCGAGCTTGCCAACAGTTGTGGCCCGTGTTCCACCTTCTGAGAAGCCTTTCAGCAACGGAGAGCAGACAGACATAAAAGTAAAAAAGTGTAAGACAGCTTCAAAGTGAAATTCCACTCAAGTAGGTGGCTATCAATTTATTTTCACCAATATTTCATTAACGCCCTGGTGTTCAGCAAATAATTGCCTTTCAATCACAGGACATTCCAAAGTGGCTTGCAGTTCAACAGCACCTATGGAGAGAAACAGAGTTAATACTTCAGGCTGAACAATTCAGAGTCCTCAGCATGAAGTATTACCATTTTGTCCCTCCACAGAAGCTGCACAACCAGCTGAGTATTTGCAGGATTCCCTTTAAAGTAAAGTTGAAACTTTTAAAAGCTTTGAGCTGCTTTATTGCCAATTGTTATAAGTATAAATATTGCAGTAAAACAGGATATTAAATGGTTCCAGTAGGACTGCACTCCACTGGGGCATCAGCCTGGATCATACGTTTATTTTGAAGTACAGCTCAATAGTCACAGATACACAACAAAAAAAAATGCAGTGGATAATCACTGAACCACAACTGACAAAGCAGCACAATACAGAACCAGACATGGTGACACTGTCATGTACATCTGATGTCACATTCAACTACTAAATACCAAATTAAAGCAAGGCAAACTATGAGAGCATTCAGCAGGTACGTTAATCAGTTCGGCTATTTTTTGGGCAAGTTCACATCTGACACATGCAGACTGTTGAAAGACCAAGCACATTGGCATAGGACAGATGTGTTCCAGTAAGAAAGGTCAGGGAATTTTAGATACAAAGAGGAGCATTAAACTTAGTCAAGGAGAAAAAGGAAAAATTATGCAAGGTTTAGAAAACAGAACCCACGATGATTATGCAGAAGCCAGAAAGAACAAGAAATGAATTAAGAAACCCAGAAAGAGCAGACTGCAGGAGTAGAATTGGATCATTAGGCCCATCAAGTTTGTTCCATCAATCATGGTTGATTTATTATTCCCTCTCAACCCCATTCTTCTCTCTTCCCCCTGTAACCTTTCATATCCTATCAACCTCTATTATACCCGTTTACCAGGGAGAGGCCATGAAAAGTCATTGGCAAATAGTATTAAAGAAAATCCCAAGACATTCTATACATAGACCCAGAGCAGGAGGATAAATAGTGAGTGAGTAGGACCTGGCCAGGGAAAATAAAAAGAGGCAGCATGTCTTGAAGATGGAGGATGAGAGTGAGGTTCCAAATGAGTACTTTGCTGCAGTGGTTACCCAAGAGAAAGGCATTGAGGATAGTGAGATCAGTGTGGACATGCTAATTTGCTCGGGCATTTCAAGATAAAAGAGATGGTGTGGAGTCTTTTAAAGAATATTAAGATGGATTGGTTCCCAGTGCTTGTTGGAATATACCTCAGGTTCAGAAAGGTGAAAGAAGAGATCGCTGGGGCCTTGATCAAGACCTTCAGGTCCCCTCTGGCAGCAGGTGAGGTCCTGGAGGACGTGGCAAGTGACTACTATTCCAAAATTAAAGAAAGGAAACAGGGACAATCCTGGAAACAATAGATCAGTGAGTCTTGAGTCATTCGTAGGGAAGTTACTGGAAAGGATTCTTAGGAATAGGATTTATCAACATTTGGAAAATCATCACTTAATTTAGGAAAATCAGCCACACACACAAAATACTGGAGCAACCAGGTCAGGCAGCATCTACAGAAAAAAATACAGTTGATGTAAAACCAAATCAACATGACTTTATGTCAGACATGTCATACCTTTCATCGATCATCTTTACTAATAAAGGTGATTGATGAAAGAGCTATGGATGTTGTCTTCCTGGATTTTCATAAAGCATTTGACAAGGTCCTTATCAGCTGCTCGTTCAACTGAGCAAGATGCATGAGATCCATGGTGATTTGGCTGTTTGAATGCAGAATTAACTTGTCCTTAGAAGACCGACATTAATGGTCAATGGAACTTATTCTAGCTAGAGATCTATGACTCGTGGTATTCTGAGGGGATCCATACTGGGATCTCTTGTTTGTAATATATTTAAATGCAAAATATTCTGCAGATGCTGGGGTCAAAGCAACAAGCACACGCCACTACAGGAACTCCTCAGGTCAGGCAGCATCCATGGAAACCGTGGAATCCATGGAAACGAGCAGTCAGCGTTTCAGCTGAGGTGTTGCTCCTCCAACCCAAGTTTGGCCTCATTATGGCAGTAGAGGAGGTCACATATGGGAGGTTATATATCCGAAAGGGAACGTGAAGCAGAGTTGAAGTGGGTGGCAACTGGGAGATCCTGTCTGTTACCATTTAGGGCCCCAAACAGTCCTTCCAGGTGAGGCAACACTTCACGTGAGTCTGTTGGGGTCATCTATTACATCCGGTGCTCCCAGTGTGGCCCGACGCAGATTGGGGGACCATTTCGTCGAGCACCTCTGCTCCATCCGCCACGACAGGATCTCCCGGTTGCCACCCACTTCAACTCTGCTTCACATTCCCATTGGAGCAACAGCTCACATACCGTCTGGGTCTCCAGTCCCTTGTCATGAACACTGAATTCTCCAACTTCCAGTAATTCCATCCCCCTCCCTTTCTCCCATCCCAGTTTAACTCTGCCTCCTCCAGCTGCCTATCGCCTCCCTCATGGTTCTGCCTTCTTCTACTACCCATAGTGTTTTCCCCTTACATTCCTTCTTCACCTTTCCCGCCTATCCCCTCCCCCAACCTCTGATCTTTCCTCTTATTGGTTTTTCACCTGGCACCTACCAGCTTTCTCCTTCCCACCCTCTTTATAGAGCCCCTGCCCCCTCCCTCTTCAGTCCTGATGAAGGGTCTCATTCCAAAATGTTCACTGCTCGTTTTCACAGCTGCTGCCTGACCTGCTGAGTTCCTCCAGCATGTTGCAATATAAATGACATGAATGAAAAGGTAGGTGAATGGGTTAGTAAGTTCGTTGATATGAAGATTGGTGGTGTTGTGGATGGTGTAGAGGACTGGCAAGTGATACAGCAGGATATAGAACAGTTGCAGATACAGGCAGAGAAGTGGCAGATGAAGTTTAAAATGGCCAAATGAGAGGTGTTGCATCTTGGAAAATCAAATGTAAAGAGAAAGTACACTTAATGGCAAGAGCTTTAGCAGTGCTGATGTGTAGAGAGATGAAGGGAGAAGGGATTAGTTTAGTCGGGCATGTGATTACTGATTTCATTAGCTCAGCACACCATTGGGGGCCAAAGCACTTGATCCTGTGTCATATTGTTTTATGTTCTATATTCCATGTTATTTTAGCTTCAAACCAATTCTACAACAGCATTGACTATCAAATAATCAAGCAGAAATACACTGGTCTGATACTTGATATACTTAATTCCTTGTTCATCCCCAAATGCACAATAAATATGAATAAATACCTCTTCAGTTACAGTAGTACTTGCTTTGATTTCTTGCTTTGAGGACTCATTAAAAATCCTCAAGCATTCTTCCATTGGGTCTGAGTCAGAGAATTCCAAAACCTCCATATCTGTGGGGTTCAGTTTCTCACCTAAAAATGATTCTTCACTGTTATCACTCGCACTTTGAAGACTTCCATTCAAGCTTTCATTACCAAGATAGCCAACATGGCTCTGTGTCTTCATACTAGCTTGGCCAATAATCAAGTTCTCCCCCAGCTTACTAGTGTAAGTAGTATTTTCAGTTTCCAATCCAACACTCTTCCCATTGGTAGAGGCCACATGACCAGTTTTCAGTGGAATTCCAGATTCTGATTGTTGCATTATGCAGTTTGACAGTCCTGAAACGTTCAGACGGATTGAACTTCGTTCTTTGGCTTTTCCGCATTTCTGGACTTCCGGCTCCGATTCCCTGCAATTATTTTCTAACTCAACATTAGAACAATGGTTCACAACTTGGTCCAAAGCCAGAACTACTCCAACAGGCTCATCAACATTGCATTGCTTAACTTTGCAAATTAAAGCAGGGTCATTACTTCTCTTTCTCTGAATCTCCCCATGATTCTTGGAACATGGAGTGAGTGGTACATCAATAACAAGTTCATCTTCAGAGCTCATCTCAGCTTCAAAAGGTTGACTGTTCCTCACTGTTTCAGACACTAGAGAAAGCTTCATTTCAGAACTTGGTTCAATGGCTCCCTTACACTCCAGTTTCTCCTCCATAACTTCCTTAGTACAACTTTTTCTCACGCTGGAAGAGAAGTTTACCAATGGATCATACTCTAGATCAGTGCTGGGTTTACAGTATTCAACCAAACTTTGACTCCAAAGTGAACAAACAATTTTATCATTGGAATTACTCTGTGCAAGGTCCTGGGATGCATCCTCTTCACCAGAAACATTAACTGTATACTTAGATGCTGAACAGTTATATATTGGTTGTGGATTATACACAGTATAATTGCATTCATATAAAGAGAAAGGTTTATACTTTATTGATGTCTTGCCAGTACAGGAAAAAGAGTTTGCCTCACTGTTTATTGGCGGTATCAAGCTGCAATTTCCACAATCACATGAACGTAACATCAAAAATTTGTGTTGTTGCTTCTCCTCCTCAGCCCTGATTAACTCAATTGTTTTGGTGACCTTTTCCAATTCAAGTACTGTGCAGGCAGTTGTAGCTGACGCTGGATGGTCATGGTAATTTCCCAAAATGTTGGCAGATGCATCTGTTGGAACATCAGCAAAGCTTTGAAAGCATTGTTAAAACTTGAAAAATTATCAATACAGACCTTTTACTCTAGACTTGGACTGGCACATAGATGGGTGGTACTTAGAGAGATAGGGCCAAATGTAGGAAATTGGGACTATTTGAGTGGGTACCATGAATAGAATGGACTTGTTGGCCCAAAGGCTTGTACCCACACTATACTGACCTATGACTATGGCCTACCAACAGAAATAGACTATAGCAGACAACCTGCTGAAAAATTCAGCAAATCGGGCATAGAGGGAAATAAACTATCAAGCCGAGCCAGTTCAGGTAAAGTGCTTCAACCCCCGACATGTCGCCGCAGAAAGACGAAGGTCTGGTGGGCTGCAAACAACCAGAGAATTTCCGAATTACTCCATTAATTTGTGAGTCTGACGCCAGAACCAGGGGCACGGAAACAAGAAACCAGTGCTCAGGGGCAAAAATAAAAGAGTCACGTTCGAACTCAAACTGTTAACTATCCAAAAGGCATTTAATTTCAACCTGGGGGCTACAGAGCAACCTCTCTCAAGCGTCGACGGCATTAAACCCCCTCAGTCATTCGGCCCTCTCCCTGCTCTCCTTACCCTCTGAAGTTGGGAGTCTCCCGGCGTGTTCGAAGTGACAGTAAACTCTGTGGCAGCGCCCCAGAAAAGGGCAGGAGACCCTACGGAAATAGCCGCTGGAGTTCAACATCCCAAGATCGTCTCGAACACGCACCATCTGCGTTCAGCCACTTGTTCTCAAAGGGGCGCGGCCAAAATCGTCACTATTTAAAGCACAATTGATGGACCCATTCTGAAGGCGTTCGCTATTGATGGTAGCTTTGGAGCTAAGTACCCGCATTTGTGCAGAAAGCTAAGTGGGCTTAAAAGGGGGATTAGAGTAGCAGTGAAGACTGGGTGTTTCATTAGTGAAATCAACGTCTGAAAAAGTAGGGGGATAGATTCATTTTGACGGTAACAACGACGTACTGAACGTTGTACAGAAAGGAAGTGGCGAGGGATTAGTGAACAATTCTTTCAAAAGCCAAATGGTGAACACATTTTGCCGATTAGCCATGTCCTTCCTCGAGTCACCACTGCACACACAGCGGAAACATTTTCTAATCTATTTTAAACGAGTAAATCTGCAAAGCAGTGCCTTAAAGTACGTTACACGCAGCCATCGTAACCCAACAACCCCAGAAACTTTGCACCAAACGGTGATAAAAGAACTAATTGTGCAGAGGATTCCACACCATATTAGACTGATTGACCCAAGAACTACGCCTTCTAAAGTAAAATGTTTATTACAAAGCAAGACTGAAACTGAAATGCCCACAGAGCAGCGGTCCTGTGCAGAGGCACTGTGTTGCCCACGAGTTGGAATGGCTGGTAAAGCTGCTACCTCTTAATACCAGAGACCTAGCCGCTGTTTTTTAAGAGTTTGCACTTTATCCATTAAAATGAGTTTCCTCCACCTGGTCTGGTTTCTTCCTGTATTCTAATCTTATAATTTAATTGTTTCTTAAGTTGTCCCTAGTGTTTAGGTGCGTAATAGAATCTGTGTGTGTGTGTGTGTGTGTGTGTGTGTGTGTGTGTGGGGGGGGGGGTGATTAAAACATGGGAAGAATAAAAATAATGGGATTAAAGTAAGATTCATGTGAATGAGTAACTGTAGGCCTTTTTTTACATGTTCTATGACTCTATCATGGCGACTGTATGGTTGTCTGTAGGGTTTTTGAGGAAGGATACGGAAGTGCCAGGCCTTTCTTACCTGCAGATGCTACTGTTACCCAGATTGGGAACTGACCAGATTCAAACTCAGGACCATCCACATCAAAATCCAATGCTGGTGCCACTATACCACCAGCAGGCCCAAATAATTATCTATTTAGCAAGGTGGTATGCCAAACAAAGCTGAGAAAGAGCAAAGACGTTCAGGAACAGCCTGCAAAAGGAAGCCATAAATGCAAATTGAAATATCATAAAGGATTTTCTTTTGAGAAATGGGTCAAGCTGTGATACTGATGTGGAGAGTGGGAGCAAGGCCAGTAACGCTCGCATTGTCAAAAAGTAGGAATACTGTTACCATTATAGGATAGCACTGACACATTGAACAAATTAATGTTTAGTACAACCTAATGTTTATTAGCACTTGAATTACTTAAACACTTATGTGTAGCGGTGTGCTACACACAGCGCTGGAATAACGACACGCAGACGGTGAGTTGCAGTTGCGTAAAAGATTTATTCAGACTTCGCGGCCTCGCTTTTAAGCCTTCCCGTTTCTGCCCTCCCCGGATGGGAATGCTATGGGGGGGTGCATATTCACAGTCCCTTCCCGCGCACGGGCTTTTGCCCTTGCTGGTGAAGAAGGCCTGGAGCAGGCCTCTCTGCCGGCACGCACCATTTTGTGAGCCGGTTCAAGTGCACTGGAAAGTGGGTCACCACATATGTCTCACTTCTAACAATTACATAGTTGATTTACTGTTCCAAGGAAAGTCCTTAGCAAAGAGGGTTAAGGAAAATTGAAATCAAATTCATCATCACTGATGTGATGTAAAATTTATTATTTTGGAGCAAAGACTTAAAAGTTACTTAAAATAAATAGTGAAAAATTAAAGGAATAATGAGGTAATATTCATAGACTTTTCAGAATCTGGCACAGAGGAAGAAGCTGTTAGGAGTATCTGCTTTTGGAAACATTGGCACAGCATCAGCAGCCCTCCAATCCTCTGACAGCACATCTGAAGCCAAGAATTACAAACAAAAACAGTCAGAACTTCTGATTCTTCTCTTGCTTCCTTTGTCTACCTGGGATTTACTTCACTCACTTGCAAATTCAAAGCAGTTTCTGAGTACTGTGAACTGTTTATCCCATCCAATATTCCATGAACTTTCTCAACTACAAATGCAAAATCATTCCTGTTATGGGATGACAGTTACAACATATTTATGAAGAAACCTACCCACAAGCAGGATGGGCAGAAGTTAAAAGAGCACCAGGAAGGATGGAATGGCATCAACCAGGCAGCATTCAAAGGACTGCTGAATAAGAGGGATAAGGCCTAAAGGTGTCAGTGATTTGGGATGCAGCACCAGTGGCATGTCAGTAAAAGGGTGGATATCATGGGAGCATCAAGAGGGGCTGAAAGGTGGAAGAACTAGTGTTGAAGGTCAAAGAGTTAGGCTTCAGTGGGATTTGAGTTTTAGTGAGGAGGGTGAGTTGTCATAAGGCTTCACTATTTTTCCCCTCAATGGAAGATATTTGGATAATGAAAATGGAAGCTAGGTCAGTGGTATGCCCCTCACTCAGGATGTAGATGATCAGGGATGTATCCAATGTCCCTGATCCTGATGAAGGGTCCCAGCCCAAAAAGATCTCTTCCATAGTTGCTGCCTGACTTGCTGAGATACTCCAGCATTGTGTGTGTTGTCCCTAGTGGCTAAACCTGCAAGACGTGTGTCCAGCTGTAGCTCTGGCAGACCGCACAGAGCAGTTAAGTTGCACTCAGATTTGCTGTGGAGCATCCAGGATGTGAAAAATCTGATAGATAGCATTTTAGCAAGATACCCGGTCATTCTGTAGGTATGGAAAGAAAATAGATGGGTGACCAACAGAATGAAACTGTGGCCAACAAGAGAAGTCAAAGCCAACATAAAAGCCAAAGTGAGGGTATACAATAGAGCAAAAATTAGTAGGAAGTTAGAGGATTGGGAAGCTTTTAAAAACATTCAAAATGAATATTAACATTGCATTTGCCTTCCAGAAAACAGCCATGATTGCCACACCTTCCTTGAGAATACATCTTCATCTTCAGGATGTACCTTCCTGCACATTCCGAATTGCCCTCAGAAATTCCAGCCATTGCTCTTCCAATCTGCCCTCAAAAACTCCAGCCAGCTCTTCTCTCACACCTCTGTTCACTTTACTCCACTGTAATACTGATACATCTGACTTTATCTTCTCCCTCTCAAACTACAGGATGAATTCTCCTCACAGCCTCCCAAGGATGCTTTACCCTTAAATTCCCTAACAAATCTGGTTTATTACACAACATCCAATCCAGAATTGCCTTTCCCCTAGAGGGCCCAACCACAAGGTGCTCTAAAAAGTCATCTCATAGGTATTCTAGAAACTCCCTCTCTTGGCATCCAGCACCAACATGATTTTCTCAATCTATCTGTATATTGAAAACCCCATCACTATTGTAACATTGCCCTTTTGGCATGCATTTTCTGCCTCCCACTGTAATCTGTAGACCACAGCCTTACTACTGTTTGGGGGTCTGTATATAACTCCCATCAGGGTCTTTTTAGCATTCCAATTCCTTAGCTCTGCCCACAGTGATTCAATGCTTTCTTGAGGTGACAATATGTTACCTCTTTCTAATGATTTGTTTTCATTTTTCACCAACAGAGCAAGGCCCCCTCTTCTGCCTGCCCTTTCGAAACAATGTGTATCCTTGGTGTTAAGTTCCCAGCTACTGCTGCTGAAGCTCCCAGATTTGTCTTCTGAGGTTGGGTGGGACTTCAACTAGAGGGCATGGATTAAGGGATGAAAGGTGAAATGTTTAGGGGGAAGATGAGGAGAAAACTCTTCACCCAGAGGGTTATGGGAGTGTGGAATGAGCTGCCAGTGTAAGTAGTGCATGCAAACTCGATATCAAGGTTTAGGAGAATTTTGGATAATTACATGAATGGGGTAGGTATGGAGGGCTATGGTCTAGCTGCAGGTCGATGGGACTAAACAGTTTAAATAGTTCATTGCATATTAGATGGGCTGAAGGGCCTGTTTCTGTGCTGTAATTTTCTATGACTCTGAGTAAGATGCACATGGAGGATAAAAATTACAGGTGAAATTACAAAATGAATAATTTTCATCAGTGTTTATGAAGAAACCAGTCTTTGCAATTAGAGGATTCAGCAAATGGGAAGATGAAATAAAATTTTAATTTAAATCTCTATAAATAAAGGGGAAGTACTTTCTCCCTTTGTAGCTTAAAGGTAAAGCTCAGGGCTGGATGAGAATTCATCATAAAAGAAAAGGGGCTGGGGCTCTAACTGAAATTTCTAAATTTTCACAGTACAAGCAAGGTCCCATATTACTGGAAGATGATAAATGATGTGCCTCTTTTCCAGAAATGGTAGCAAGAAGAAGCCTGGTAACTTGATGAATTAAATCCAAAATTGGTTTGGTAATATGAAACAGGATGATAATAAAAGGTTGTTCTGTGATTAGATACCTGCGACAATCAGTGCTTGGATTCTCACTGTTTGTTGTTAATGTGTTAATGATATGGATGTGGGAAGAATGATTAGTAAGTTCACAGATGACCTGGAAGATTCATGGGGTTATTCAAAGGGTAGTTGGCAGACTTAAACTCAGGATGATATCAATGTGTTGATGAAGTGGGCTGAGAAATGACAGTTGGAGTTTAATCCAAATAAATGAGAGGTGATACATTTTTGAGCACTAATAAGGCTAGGACTTACACCATTAACAGCAGGGTATTAGGGAGCATTGATCAAAGTAGAACACAAATCCAAATATCCTCAAGGGCATATAGTCTCTCCATCTTACAAACAACCAATGTATGTACAGTGAGTGTTTGGGAGACCAGTGGTACAAATTTGCCAGTTCCTGCGGGCTCCAGGCATCTTCTGCTGTGGGGAATCTCAGTACACAGCTGCATTTCCAACTTCCAAACTATTGGGGAGAAGAACAGTTCACAGAACTGGAACCTGGGGAGGATCTATAGCACAGTAAGGAAGGCGCAGTTTGAGCTGCTAGCCTTCATTAGTCAGGGCAATGAATACAAGAGCAGGGAGGTTATACTCCGACTTCAGATTAAGTATTATATTAAGTTCTGGTCACCATACAACAGGAAAGATGATGCTGGAGAAGTTGCAGAAGAAATTCAGCAGAATCTTGACTGAGTTGATGCATATTAATTATGAGGAGAGAATGGAGGGACCAAGTTTGTTTTTCCTGGAACAGAGGCGGTTAAGAGGGATACGTAAGATTATAAGAGGTATCGGCAAGGATAGAATGTAAGAAGCTTTTCTCAGTACCACAGGCAGGTAAAACTAGAGGTCATAAATTTAGACCTTTTTCACTTCGAGACAGCAAGTAGCCCAGAAAAGGTGGAAGCAGAATTACAGACAGCAGTTTAGAAGTATCTGATTGCTCACTAGAATCATTGAGATGTAGAAAGCTATGAGTCCAGTGCTGGAACATCGGATTCATACACATGGATACCCATTGCTGTCGATAAGAGAGGACACCAAGATTTTATTCAAGGGTTTAACTATCTCTTCACTTGCTTCTTTCAATATTCTGGTATATATACCACCAAGCTCTGGGGACTTTTCCAAGTTAATGCTTTTCAGAAGTCCCAGCACTACTTCCCCCTTAATCTCAATGTCACAGTACATTGGCATGTCCCACTTTGTTTACACTATCCTCCAATTTTTCCCCTTAATAGATACTAACACAAAGTACTCATTTAATACCTCAGCCACTTGCTCTGACTCCAGACACAAATACCTTCCTTTATCAGTAGACTTACCTTCTCTTTAGTTGTCCTCCTTTTGTTAAAACAAGCATACAATGCCTTTGGATTATCCTTGACCAGCTACATTTCATGGCCATTTTTTTCCTTCTTAATTACCCACTTGAACACTTTCTTGCTATCTCAAGTACGTAAATCACTGTATACTACCCTGAAATTCACTGTATACTATGCTGAGATTCATTTTCTTGTGGGCATTCACTGTAGATACAAATAAATACAATAGAATCCCTGAAGAACTACACATATAGATGAACAATCAATGTTCAAAAGAAAATAAACTGTGTAAATACAAAAATAAATAGATAAATAAGAAATAATACCAACAACATGAGATGAAGAGACCTTGAAAGTGAGTCCAGAGGTTATGGAACAGTTCAGTGTTGTGGTGAATAAAGCTGTCCATGCTAGTTCAAGTTTATTGTTATATTCCACAAGTGTTCAGTCTGACTTCAGCTTTCAAAACCTTATGTGTGCATCCTGACTAAATTTAGGACCTCTCAGGTCATTCAAGGTGCTTTTGCCTGACCATTCCTGTCCTTGCCAGTGCACGCCAATCCTCAGCTGCTCAGGAATTTATGCAGCTCTCACTTGTTCAACTGCAGACACTCTCAACACTCTTAGTTCCTGTTTTATTCTGTTGCAATTTATCCTCCCCTACTTAGTACCTTTATGTAAGTTTCAATTTTATCTTTACTCATAACTATCTTGAAACATTATGAGTTGTTAATCTTATCAGGTCTGTCACTTGACCCGGTTCATTCCCAAAACTTGGTCCATTATGTTATCTCTTCTTGTTCAGCTCTCCACAATCTGTTTTATAACTCTGCAACTTAATCTTTGCATTCAGGAAGTTCCAATCAATACTAGGAAACTTAAAAGCCCTCTACTCTGACAACTCTGAGCTGATGTTATTTCTGCATCTTTTCATAATCTGTCTACATATCTGTTCCTCCACCTCTCACTGGCTATTTCTGGGGGGGAAGGCGGGGGGGAGGTGGTTATAGAATACTTCCATTGGCCTGATTGCACCTATCTTCTTTCTAAAATCCACCAAAACGGTTTCTGTGGATAACGCCATCAGTATTTCCCCCATGAGCACTGCTGTGATATTCTTCCCTATCAGTAGAGCAACCACTCCACCACTTTTAACATTCCTTTTATTACATCTAAAACAATGAAACCCAGGAATGTTGAGCATCTTGCCCCTCATGCATCTTGGTGTCTATGCTGGCAACAACATCATAATTCCACAAACTGACTGGGCTCTAAGTTCACCCTACTTATCTATAATACTCCTGACATTTTTAAGTGAAGAACTGTTTGGGTCCCTAAGTGGAGGTAAGAATAAACTTTTTTTTAAAGCTTTTACCTCTCCTGCACTTGAATGGAAAAGGCCCTGTGAGGAAAGAAACTGAAGAACAGACCGGGAAATTGTGATGGGAATGGACCCTATGGAATGCTGAAAGAGGAGCAAAGGAATGTGTATCTTGTTGTAGACAGTGCAAATTGAAAAGGATTAAATGTGGAGGCTGGTGAGGGAGCAGATGTAAGTCTATCCTCCTGTCAGAAGGACATACTCAATGAGCAAAGTATAGAAAATTGGTGAGAAATGGTCAAAGTCCCTGTTGCATTTGGTAGAGGAGAAAGCCATGGCTAAGTAAAAAGGAAAACATTGGAAACATTAAAAGGGGCTACAGGGTATTATGGATCTAAGTAGGAAGAAAGTGAATTAGGGAGGAAGAATGAATTTGAGGGGTAGAAATAAATTCAATGGGGCAAGAGCAGGCAGAAAAAATAGATCTGCCCAATAGTCCTACTTTTGAACTTGGCAGGAGAAACACACCATGGGAAGTTGAGGGATTCATAACATCGGTGACTGTGGCGGGAAGTTTTCCAAAAGTAATGAGATGAGCAACCTTCTATAAAACAATGTTCTGATGTTCAAAGGTTAGGTAATAGTCTAGCACAAAATGCTTGCCAGCTGATGACTGGTGTCCACATGATGGAAGTCCGTTGCTAAGCCACAGCAGGACTGTCTTTGTTGGGAGACACTCATTTCAGATTCACAGCATCTGTAGTTTTTAATTTGCTTCCTCTATTTATTGAGACTGCCAACTTCAGATCTAATTTTAGAGAGGGAAGAAGTACAACAGTCAGTTCTGCTACTTGCCAGTGTGGGTAAAAGTAGGATGACTGGGGCAGATGAATTCATGGCTGAGAAACTGGTACAGGAGGCAGGGTTTCAGATTTCTGAATCATTCAGATCAATTCTAGGGAAAGAATGGCCTGTATAAAAAGGACGGGTTACAACCAAGCCCAAGGAGGACCAATATCCTTGTGGGCAGGTTTGCTGGAACTGTTGGGGAAAGTTTAAACTAATTTGGTGGGGGAGTGGGGAACTGAAATGATAGGGCTGTTGGTTTTCAACCAGATACAGTGATACTGTCAGAAAGGACAAGCAGATGACAGGGCAAAATTGCAGACAGTGGGATGAGCTACAACGTAAAAGGGGGCAAAATCAGAAAGAGTGAAGGATGCGGAACTGAAGGTGTTATATTTGAATATATGTAGTACATGGAATACTGTAGATGATCTTTTAGAGCAGATTGATTGGTGGGTATGATGTTGTGGGCATCACTGGGTCGTAGCTGAAAGAAGATCATAGTTAGAAGCTTAACAACCAAGGATACACCTTGTATCAAAAGACAGGCATGTAGGCAGAGGTGGGGGAGGGACTCAGATGTTAAAAAAAATTAATCAAATCCTTAGAAAGAGGTGACATAGGATTGAAAAGTGTAATATCCTTGTGGATTGAGTTAAAAAACTGCAAGAATAAAAAGACGCTGATGGGAGTAGCCAGTAGCCAGGATGTGGGTTCCAAATTACAACAGGAGATAAAAAAAGGCAATGTTGTGATCGTCATGGGAGATTGCAATATGCAGGTAGATTGGGAAAATCAAGTGTGCTAGATCTCAAGAGAGAATTTGTAGAATGCCTATGAGAAGGCTTTTTACAGCAGCTTGTGGTTGAGCCCACTACGGGAAAGACAATTCAAGATTGGGTGTTGTGTAATGATGGGCATTTGATTAGGGAGCTTAAGGTCAAGGAATCCTTAGGAGGCAGTTATCATTATATGATAAAATTCACTCTGCAATTTGAGAGGGAGGAGGTAAAGTCAGATATATCAGTATTACAGTGGTGTAAAGGGAATTACAGAGGCATGAAAGAGGAGCTGGCCAAGGTTGTTTGGAAGGGATGACAGCAAAGCATCAATGGCTAGAGATGCTGCGAGCAATTTAGAAGGCTCAGGATAGATACATCCCAAATATAAAGAATATTCTAAAGGCAGGATGATGCAATTGTGGCTGACAAGGGAGGTCAAAGCCACCATAAAAGCAAAAGAGTGGGCATAAAATAGAACAAAATTTAGTGGGAAGTTAAGAGAATTGGGAAACTTTTAAAAACCTACAGAAGGCAATTTAAAAAGCCACAAATGGGGCAAAGATGATATCTTAAGGTAAACTAGCTAATAATCTCAAAGAGGTCAGATAAAGAGTAAAAGAGAATAGATATTAGACCACTGGAAAATGACACTGGAGAGCTAACAATGGGGGACAAAGAAAGTATTTTGCATCAGTCTTCACTGTGGAAGACACTAGATGTACGCCAGAAGGGCAGTTGCTATTACTAGGGAGAAGGTGCTTGGCAGCTGAAAGGTCGGAAGGTAGATAAGTCATGATGGACGACACTTCAGGATACAAGATGAGGTAGCTGAAGAGATTGTGGTGGCATTGGTAATGACCTTCCAAGAATCAATAGATTCTGGCATCGTTCTGGAGGACTTGAAAACTGCAAATATCACTCCTCCTCAAGAAAGGAGGGATGCAGAAGAAAATTATAGCCAGTTAGTCTGATCTGAGTGGTTGGGACCACGTTGGAGTCAATTGTTAAGGATGTGGCTTGGGGATAGATGGAGGCACATGATAAAATAAGCCAGTGTCAGCATGATTTCCTCAAGGGAAAACTTATTGGAACTCTGAGGAAATAACAGGCAGGGTAGACACAGGAGAATCAGTGGATGTTGTGCACAGTACTTGGATTTTCAGAAGGCCTTTGACAAGGTCCCACGCATGAGGCTGCTTAACAAGATAAAAGCCCTTGGTATTATAGGATAGAGCAGTGGCTGATTGGCAAGAGGCAAAAACTGGGAATGAAGGGAGCCTTTTCTAATTGACTGCTGGTGACTAGTGGTGTTCTACAAGGGTCGGTCTGTATCAGACCATTTCTTTACATTGTATAGCAATAATTTGGATGATGGAATTGATGGCTTTGTAACCAAGTTTACATATGATACAAAGATAGGTGGAGGGGCAGGTAGTGTTGAAGCAGGGAGGCTGCAGAAAGACTTGGGACAGATTAGGAGAATGGGAAAAAAGTGGCAAATGGAATACAGTGTCTGGTCATGAAGTGTATGATTATGCTCTTTGGGAGCAGGAATAATAGCATAGACTGTTTTCTGAACAAGGAGAAAATTCTGAATTCCAAGGCGCAAAGGACTTGGAGTCTTTGTCCAGGACTCCCTGAAGGTTAATTTTTAATTTGAAGGTTAATTTGGTCATGAGGAAGGCAAATGCAATGTTAGCATTCATTTCAAGAGGACTAGAATATAAAAGCAAGGATGTAATGAAGGCACTGGTGAGGCCTCACTTGGAGTATTGAGAGCAGATTTGAGACCCTTATTGACTTTGGAGAGGATTCAGAAGTGGTTCACAAGAATGATTCTGGAAGTGAAAGACTTACAATGAGGAGCAATTGATGGCTTTGGGCCTTTACTTGCTGGAATTTAGAAGAATGAGGGCGGACCTCATTGAAACCTATCAAATGTTGAAAGGCCTACATGGAATGGATAAGGAGAGGATGTTTCCTCAGGCAAGGAAGTCCTGGGCCAGAGGGCGCAGTCTCAGAATAGAGGGACATCCAATTGGAATGGAGTGGAGGAGGTATTTCTTTAGCCAGAGCGTGGTGAATCTGTGGAACTCATTGCTAGAAGCAGCTCTGCAAGCCAGGTCTTTGGGTGTATTTAAGGTGGAGGTTGATAGGTTCTTGATTAGTCAAGGTGTGTAAAGTTATGGTGAGAGGGCAGGAGAAAGTGGTTGAGTGGGAAATGGATCAGCCATGATAAAATGGCAGGGCAGTCTTGGTGGGCTTAATGGTCTAATTCTGCAATGTTTTATGGAGTTATGGTTTTCTACACTGTCATACGATGTCAATTGTAGTGTATTCAATATTTCAGTAATATATGAGTAATACTGTAAATATATTGTTTGATAAAGCATTGTCTCTTTACACAGTTCATTATTAGTTTATACGTAAGAAGTATGTGAATGGCATCTGTCATTGCACCACTACGCCACATGTCTCACTAAAAATAGGAAAAGTAAACTAAGTAGACCATCATCATTGCTCCTCTGTTTTTCTTTCAATTCATTTTTGTTCTTACAAAACATATCACCAACATTCAAGCATTTTATTTTTATTTACCCGCAGTTCAAGATTCAAAGTACCTATCTGTCACCAGCCCTGATACATCAACTCATATACAATCCTGAGATACATTTTCTTGCAGGCATACTGAATAAATTCTTAACAGAATCAATGAGAGACCAGACCAACTTGGGCATTCAACCAGTGTGCAAAAGACAACAAACTGTGCAAATACAAAAAGATCAAAGTAATAATAAATCATCAATAAATATCGAGAACATGAGATCAAGAGTCCTTGAAAGTAAGCCCATAGATTATGGGAACATTTCAGTCATGGGGCAAGTGAAGTTATCCCCCTTGGTTCAAGCACAATAATAATGCCTTTGGGTGGTATTACTGATGTGGTGAAATTTCCCAAAACTTTTCCTGATAGTGATCAAAAGATGTTGGTCTAATATCCAACACAAATGACCAAAGGATTAGGTTTTAAGGAACTATTTGGAGGTGCAAAGACTATTAAAGAAGTCTGGGAAGAGAATGTGTGTTTAGGGCCTTGAAAGCTTAACACATAACTGCTCGTGTTTTAAATTAAGAATAGTCAAAAGAGCAGATTTAAGGAAATGCAGTAATCTTAAAGAACTGCAAGCTGGAGGAAACTATGAAGTGAATGATCATATTCTTCTAACCATAAAAACTCACAATCCTCTGCAAAGCCTATATTGAATCCAGTTTACCAATTTGCCCTGGATCCCATAGGCTCTTTTTTGTAACTGTCTCCCATGTTGGACCTTATCAACAGCCAGATAGCCTATATTAATGACATAGCCATCATTAATAAACTTTGATATCTCTTTAAATTTTTAATTTAATTGCTGTGACAGCATGCAATCTCTTCAATTTTTTCCTGCTCTTCAGAGTGTAGATTAATCCTATTCATCAATTTTTCCAAACTACTTCCCTACCATTACCTGGCTCATCCCTGCTGCTTTTTCTGCTTAAGTGACATCACAGAGGGTTCCAGCAATTCTCCTATCTTGTTTCCCATGGCAGCCAAGGTTACATCTCATGAGGTGTTGGGGATTTATCCACTTTTTTATCCTAAGACATCTAATACACCCTTCTTCAGATAAATTGCTCCACAATTTCATGCCTTCTCTTTAATCGTTACGCATCTTAAGATTTAACCTGCGTTCTTTGGTTTCATATATAAATTGCTTTTTTGGCTCATAAGGAGCCTTACTCTTCCCCTGGTTACTTTCTTACTCCCAACATACTTATAAAGTGTGTCAGGATTTTCCTTAACCCTTACATATTGTTCAGGTCAAATTTGACCCTTTTGACATTTGACAGCAGTAAAAACACCCTAAATGCCAGGTTTTTTTAAGCCAAAATTTGATGACTTTTCCTAAAGTGACCCAAAATGAGCAAAAATGAAAATATTTAAAAATTTTATACTTTTGTACAGGTGCTACAAATTTTTCTACATCGAGGCTGTTCCAGGTCAAATTTGACCCGTATCTATTGAAATGGATTTTCGATTTCTGAAACATTAATTAAGGATTAATGACCCATTTATTGATGTCAGGCTATTTATACATTTTAAATAGATCTGTGGTTCAAAATCTGGTATAGACACTTGTTATGAGGGGATTCTTGGGCCCGGACCATAATATGAAGGTATAGAATATGAATGTTATGTAAGTATTAATCATATTGGTCAGTGTTTATGTTATATCCCACTTCTGCCTATATTCTTAACCACCCACTTCCCCTAAACTGTTCTCTAAAGCGGTAGAGCACCTCCCCTATGTCCATATCGGCCGGCCTCTCCGTCCTTGACTCCAAGCTGGAGCGGATGCCCACATACCCGCCGGCGGGCAGCGTTCCCCCTCCGCCCCGTCCCGCTTCCACCGCTCCTCGGGGCCGGAAGTGACGCTTTGGGGGTTTGACTTCCCGCCGACCCGGTGGACATTAGTGAAGGAGGTCCCGGCCCCGGACCCGCACGGCAATGTGAGGAGAGACGGTGGGTGAGCTAGAGGGGGTCGCACTGGTGGAAAGGAGGGCTACGGAAGTGAGTGGGCGGGGCGGGGCGGGGCGGGAGTGTGTGTACGTGATTGTTTGTTTATGCCGAACGTTCATGGAGTTAGCGGACCGGCCTACCGGATAGGATGAGGCTGTGGAGGAGCAGTGTGTGAGTGTTCGGGGGCTGCTGGCGATAGACAGCCAGTGTCTAGTTTCCGCTATGTTACTGATAGATAGACCAGTTACTGGCCATGTCCTCTGGTAATGGTGGGGGTGGGTGGTGATAGATACTGACTGATCTATTTATCTTCGATGCTGGTGGTTGGGTGATAGCTGGGTATGTTCGGTGTGGTGGGGTTGCTGGTAATGGATTACTAATATGTTAAGAAGAGGGGGTGTTGGTGGTAGATGAATCAGTGAAATGTGGCATGGTGCGGAGCTTTTGGTGAGAGCAAGTGTGTGCTGTTGGTAATAGATTTATCAACCAGTGTTTGTGGAGAGGTGGCACTGGTTTGGGGGGGGGGGTGTTTCTCAGTGTGTGTGTGGGCAGGGGACAGGATATGATAATCTGTCCTGGTCATTGGGGTGCGGGGGAGAGAATTCCTATGTGCATTGTGGATGTTGGTAGTGTGAGGTAGAGGGGTTTTGGTAAGGGAGAGGGGTTATGTGGCAGTGTGGATGATGGAGGGAGCTTGTCTGTGTCTTTGGTGGCTTGGGGTGGGGGAGGGAGGTGGAGTTTGAACTCTCTTTGGGTAAGAGAGCCTCACTAGGGGAAAGGGGTTATTAGTCTGGGAGGGTGGATTGTGAGAAGAAAGACTGAAGAATTACAGTTGTCATAATCATGCATTTTTGTTATTCTTCAGAAGATGTTTACTGATGGGATTAGTGAGGACTGAGCTGCTGACATGTGTGCTGCCTGTCCACCCCAATCTCCAGCAGTGGCTAAGACAGAAATCACATTGGATGGAGACTCACCATTGCTTGCTGCTACTTTTGCTTACTGGGACAATATACTTGGTCCGAGAGTCAGACACATTTGGGCCCCAAAGTGTGAACAGCTATTGCTGAGTGACGGAGAAATAACTTTTTTGGCCAACCACACATTAAATGGAGAAATCCTGAGAAGTGCTAAAAGTGGTGCTATCGATGTGAAGTTTTTTGTACTCTCAGAGAAAGGAGTGATCATAATCTCATTGATATTTGATGGCAATATGAATGGGGACCGCAGCACTTATGCTTTGTCAGTGATACTGCCTCAAACTGAACTGGGTTTCTACCTACCTCTACACAGGTTATGTGTAGACCGTCTAACACACATTATTAGAAAAGGAAGGATATGGATGTACAAGGTGAGTTTCATTACAATTATAACAATGCAGTTTTTAGCTCGCAAGGTGAGTATGAATTGTCTCCAAATAATTAAAATTCGAAGCGCAGGTGAATGAATGGGCTTATTATCACTTACTACTTCTCCAAAAGCATTGACAGAATTTTTGGAAGATGTTCCTAGTCTGGAACTACATATTTTCATGGGTTGGTGGGGAGTGGTGCCCAGAAGTGCAAAGGATAGCAGCACCTAATCAGATAGTAATGGATCTGTTTACATCAGGTGATTCAACAAGGTGCATTTCCTACTCTTGTACTTGTCATGCTGATACGCCATGTCAGTTAATGCCTGTAGTACGAAGTGGAAGATTGAACAGCTGATCTTGAGCCTCAGTTGAATTTGTTCTGTTGACTCCAATATGAAGAATGTGTGCACAAAAGAGATGATTGAGAATTTATCGCAATATTATTGAAATCAATTCTGTTTTTTACTGGAAAGAGAAAAATGCCTTTTGTTGGTTCTCTGGCTCCAGCTGATGCTGGATTGTTCATTTTTTGACTAACCTGCCAAATTAAGTATTTTCCATGCTGTCCTAGAACAGAACAGTATAGCACAGGGACAGGCCCCACAGCCCACAATGTCTGCTTCGTGCATGCTGCAGAATAAATTAATCTGATTTGCCTGCTTTCATTCTATGTCATTCCATTCCCTGCTTATTCATGTGTCTATTTAAAAACCAGTATCGTACCCGCATCCACTATGCCAGTGTGTTCCAAACCACTCTTACAAAAACCCCCCACTAAAATAACTATTAATCAATAATCCAAACCATTTGTTAAAAGAAATACTTGCCCTGCACGTCCTCTCTCACTGTCTCACCTTAAAGTATTGTCCTCTGGTCTTTGACACTGCTATCTTGGAGGAAGAAGTTTCTGGGTGTATCTAAGCCTCTCATAATTTTATGAATTTCTGTCAGCTTCGTGTTCTCTGGAGAAATCAATCTCCTCTTGCACATCTACATGTGTACAACAGTTGATTACAAGTAGGCAGCACAGTTTCTGCATGGGACTTCTAAAGCAACACACACAAATTGCTAGAAGAACTCAGCAGGTCAGGCAGTATCAATGTAAAAGCGTAATCAGTTGTTGTTTCTGGCCTGTTTACTCTTTTTCATAGATGCTACCTAGCTGCTGAGTTCCTTCAGCTTTTTGTGTCTGTTGCTTGGATTTCCAGCATCTGCAGATTTCCTCATGTTTGCTGGAGCCTTGTTGTTTGTTATTTTATATTTACAAGGTATGGTTAGTAAGTTTCCAGATGACTTTAAAATAGGTGGTGTAGTGGACAGGGGGTGTAATTGGTGTCATGGGCTCATTGAGCCAGAAGGGCTAGTTACCATGCTATATGTTTAAATAAATAAGATTATCAAAACATACACAATCTTGATCCTCTAGGTACTTGAGGATTCACCTTCATTTCAGATAAATGCTGCATTTTCGGAAGTCAAACTGGTATAATATTTGTACAGTGAATGGCCAGGCCCTGGGGAGTGTGTCAGAACAGAAAGACCTCAGAGTACAAATACAGAGTTTGCTAAAAGTGCTGGTGCTGGTTCCTGAGAAATAGCAAATGGTTTTATTCAGATAAAAGAACTGTGAACTGTTGCATTTAGGAAGATTGTATCAAGGTAGGTCTTTCCCAGTAAACAGTATTGCCCTGGGGTCTGTGATACAACAGGGGGACCTTGGACTACGGATACGTGCATGGTACCTGAAAGTGGAGATGCGGGCTGAAACGTTGACTGTGCTTCTCCCTATGGATGCTGCCTGGTCTGCTGCGTTCCAACAGCATTTTGTGTGTTTTTTGAGAGAAACATATGATTGCTGGGGCTTTGTGGTTGAGGCAGATATGATAAAGGCTTTTAAGAGCCCTTAGGTAGGCAAATATATATAGCTACTGTATCCAGTGCTCATGATGGAACTTCTTCTACTTTGGTGGGATATGGATGATGTGCAGACAGAACAGATTGTCATGAGATTAATGAATTTGGCCTAGGATAGTGGGCCAGACTTCCTGTGTTGTATTCTATGTTAATACTGAGGGAATCAAAGGGGGGGATAGAGAACTCAGGTGGATCATCAGTCGTGGTTGCACTGAGTGGTCAAGCAGGGCCAGTCTAACTGCTGCTGGTCTTATTTTCCTTGTTTCTTTGAAATGGAAAAATTGATAATGGGAATCACTAAAAACAGTTCCTGTGAAGGGGTGGGGGGAGGCAAGAAAAGTGTTCCTGGTGGTGGAATCTTTTTGAAAATGTAAAATTTACTTATTTCGAGGTAACAGGCCCTGCCTGGCCTATGAGTCTGAACTGCCCAATCATACCCATCTGACCAATTAACTTATGAGCCTCTATGTCTTTGCAACGTGGAAGGAAAATGGAGCACCCAAAATAAATCCACGTGGTCATGGGGAGAACTTACAAACTCTTTGCAGACAACAGCAAAACTGAACTTGGTTAGCGGATGCTATAATTGTGCTATGCTAAGCACCATGCCACTGTACTGCTCATCCTTTATGAAGATGATTCATTAAATGCAGAGTTCAATAGTGTGGAAAATGAGGCTAGGGATGGGGGGAGGGGGCACAAGAGCAGAGGCATGGAAATAGTTGAGATCTGTTCAAAGTCACACCAATAATTAAAATATCTTTACCTCCCTACTCTCACTTTTTGTAGGGAAGGCCACTAATCTCCTTCCTGGCACTTATCTCTGCAAGCAGAAGTGCTACACCTACCCATTCACCTCCTCCCTCATCTCCATTCAGGGCTCCAGACATTCCTTGCAGGTGACGTAATACTTGCAAATCTGTTGGGATGGTCTGTTGAATCCAGTGTTTGTGATACGACCTTCGCTACTTCGGTGAAACCTGATGTGGATTAGGATACCGCTTTGTTGATCACCTTTGCTCCATCTGCAAATAGAATTTCCTCGTAGCCAACCAGTTCAGTTCCAATCTCCAGTCTCATTCTGACATTTCAGTCCATGCCTCCTCTACTGATGCTCAAGTTGGAGCAGTAACACTTTGTATTCCATTTGGATAGCCTCCAACCTGATGGCGTCAATTCTTTACCTAATGATTTTTCTCCCCCTTCCCTCTTACCTCTTCTCTTTCCTTCACCGGCTTATTACCTCCCCAAGTGCCCCTCCTTCCCTTTTTCCCGTAGTCCACTCTCCTCTGCTATCTGCTATTCCTTTTACTCCAGCCCTTTATCTTTTCCACCTATCACCTCCCAGCTTCTTACTTCATCCCCCTCTCCCTCCCACCTGGCCTATCAACTTCTAGCTTGTACTGTTTCCACTTCCCCCACCTTCTTATTCTGGCTTCTTCCCCCTTGCTTTCCAGTCCTGTTGAAGAGCCTCAACCTGAAACATCATCTGTTTATTTATTTCCATAGATGCAGCTTTACCTGCTGAGTTCCTCCAACAGTTTGTATGTGTTACTCCAAATATAACAAAGCCAGATTATGATACCTATTTAAACTATTATTTCTCCTAAGTTTCTTTGCACTCTGCTATAAGAATGTCAACTGTGGCAGCTTGCTGCTCCATTAACTATACAATTGCTTAGATGAACTCTACACAATTCTAACGAGTTATTCATGATCCAATGTTGTTGACGTCATTTGATGGATATTGTTTGTAATTTTGACCAAATAAGTATGTTGTTATGATCTCAGTCGATGTTGGAATAGCAAGTGTTTACAATATGCACTCTTCTTTCTTATAGGGTCAGAGCATTATATCGTTTCTAACTACAGAAATCACACCCATCATGGAATTATTTTCATCCATGAAAACACATGGTGTCCTAGAAGAAGTTCAGGTGAGTTTTTGAAAGTCAAGTGCATAGAATGAAATTAGATTTGAGAAATTGTTCAAATGTTTTTCTCACATTGCAGACCACTGTTAAGTTCTGGGCATATATATATTCATGCTAAAATATGCTATCAATAATGTTCTTGTTCCACTTGTGGGAAATTAATTATACCTCTTTTGTCCCTTTAGCATTCTCATGATATGGAGGATAATACTTTAGTCTCGAGTCCAGGAAAATGAGAGTAACACACCTGGCCCCTCAAACTGCCCTGGCATTCAGTTTCATGACTGATCTGTCCCAGGGCTCAATTCCCCTGCCAGTTCTACATAGCTCTCAATTTCCAGATCTTTCAAAGATTGTCCTACCTCATTTACTGTCAAGTGAACATTTTACTTCAGTATTGTCAAGTACATAACATACTTATTCACAGGTGTGAAAAAAGGGAAAAATGCATAATAAAATGTTGACGTTTCCTCACTTTCCCCTTCCTTCAACTCTGTACTTAAACTCTAGCCATTGCTTTTTGAGTTTAAACTCCTTTTATTGTTCATAATTGTCAGAGATATCTGAATGTGTAGAATATTTGCAGCCTTAGTGAAGTGGGTGGTGTGGGAAAAATTTAGCTCACTCTTTTGAAGCTACAAACACTCAGCAAGACAGACAGCATTAGGGGAGAAAGAAAAATAAGGTCACTATTTCAGGTTGATGACCTTTCATCACTGTACTTATGAAACATTGAGAGAGCAGGCTTGAAGACAGGCCAAATCAATAACTATTTCTGATGCATGTGAATGAGATTATTAACTTATAAATCCCAAATGTCATGGCAGTAAGAACAGGTATGTGCGGTTTGGGCTTGCTTTGATAATAGAATTATAACCCATGCCTGTGATGAGCCAAAAGATGAAAAGATTATTTCCAATATTGAGCTGGAGTGAGGAATTTAGCTTTAAAATAAATTTCAAAAGGAAAGATTACAACTTTGTGGTTACAGTTGTGTCTGCAGTGCTATTGTCAGAATTAATATTTTGGCAGTGGTAGCAGTGCATTATTGTGATTGGTTATAGCAAAATATTATATGGAGTTAACTAGTCAATTAGCAATGGCAGTTCTCTGACCTCATTGGTGAGTGAATAAGGGCCAAAAAATTGGTGGAAGGATGGCAAGGAAAATTAGCTGATGGCAGAATGTAAATCTCAGCAAAAGCAAAAGGACGTAAACAGTCAAAATACTTGTGTTTCAACTAACAGTGAAATGAGAGAGAATTTTGAGATGAGAATCCCAAAATTTACCAACTTAAAAGTTGAAAATAGCAAGTTCAATATGAACTGAGTTTTTTAGCCACTTCAGTCCTTGTTTTTCAGTCCTTATATCCAATAAGTCCCCACCCCCCCCAGGATACAAATATCAAATACTAGAGAGGTGAGGGGGGTAAGTTTAAAGGACATGTGAATTTTTTAATGCAGCGTGTTGAGTGACTGGAACACACTGCCAGGGGAATAGTAGAAGCAAATACAAAACTATTTACAGACCATGTGCAGAAAGATGGAATTAGATTGCCATCATGGTTGCTGCAGTTATGATTGGCTGAAAGGCCTATTCCTGTGCATTACTCTTCTTCCTCTTTCTAAAAAAAATAAGCTCTAATTTATAATGGTGACTTTCATAGTCTGCAGTTGTTCGAAGCCCGTCACAGCTTCTGTAGTACTTTTGAATGCACTGTGGGAAATGCTGCAAAAATCTGTTCACAACAGTGAACATATATGTAAACCCATGTCGCACATAATTGTTTGTATTAAAATTGTTGATTGATATGCCTTTCAAAATCTTGGCATGGTGGTGTAGCAGTTGGCACAATGCTACTACAGCGCCAGCAACTTGAGTTCAATTCCGCCACACTCCAAGGAGTTTTTATGTTCTCCCTGTGACCACATGGGTTTCCTCTAGGTGCTCACATTCCACAGGTTACCAGGTTAATGGGTCACTTGGGTGTAACTGGATGGCATAGATGTTTTGGGCCAGAAGGGTCTTACTGTGCTGTATCTCTAAATATTAAAACAATACTTAATTGTGTCACCCTTTCAACCTCAACTTCCTTTGTCCCATGGAAAACAAGTCCAACCTATCCTTAACTGAAGTCCTTCAGTCACATGCACTTTCTCCAGTGTAATAGCACCCTTCCTATTGTGTGGTGACCAGAACTTTGCACAATTCATGTACGGGTTGGGGGTGGGGGGGATCTTGGGGTCCAAGTTCATAGCACTCTGAAAGTGGCTTCACAATTTGATGGAGTTGTAAAGGAAATATTGAGTTCAAGAGTCAGGAAATCTTGTTGCAGTTTTATATAACACTAATTAGATCACATCTGGAGTATTGTATTCAGTTCAAGTTGCTCCATTCTAGGAAGGATGGGGATACTTTAGAAAGGGTGCAGAAGAGGTTTACCAGGACGCTGCCTGGACTAAGAGGTAGGATAAACTTAGGTTGTTCTCTGGAACAATGGAAGCTGAGGAGATCTGATAGATGTTGTTGAAATTATATGAGACATAAATTGGGTTGACAGCAGGTATCCTTTTCTGGTGCCTGGAAAGGCCTGCCAGTTGCACGTGTTGGAGGCAGGTATGATAGAAGTGTCTAAGGCTCTTGGAGACAGGCACAAGAATATTCAGAATGGTGGAGTTTGGACCATATGCAAGTAGAAAAGATCAGTTTAAATAGGCATCATTAGCAATTCACTCGGCATGACATTGTATGCCAAACAACCTGTACTTGTGCTGTATGGTCCTAAGTTGTAATGCTTCAACTATGGCCTCCTATGTTTTCTAACATTGCAAGATAAAGTCTGAATGACGGCCATCATGCCATATTCATTATTCAGCACCAGAATCAACTTGTGTTTCAACTTTCGGAAAACTATGAATTTGTTTTCAACATTCCTTGGTGCCTTATCAAGTACTGGAAATGTCCTACCCTAATTTACTTCCTAGAGATTAAATTTCAATAATTTCTCTTCCGATTAATGCCACAAAAAGTCTTTTTGCAGCATTATTGCCTAAATAACATATCGAAATGTATGGATTTATACTATAACCTATTGAGTTCTGCGTGGGTACTCTCACTGTTGCCTGAATGCAAGCTTTATGATTCTCAAAGGAAATTAAGATTAAGATCCAGGACATGCAATCTGGAATTACTCTGGATGGAAACAAAACTGAGAGCATAATTTAATGGAGGTGGACATTAACGTTGGAGAAAGTGATGTCATCTTGCTAAACAATTTTTTAAAAATCTTTGGTCTTTGATGCTTTTATTAATATATTTGAGAATATTTAATTAACCAATTTCTTTAAGGTGGATTAAGTAGTGTTATTACTTGGGTTCGTTTATTATTATTGGGTTCAATAACAGTGACTTGGGTTCAATCTTTTGTTTTTGTCAAGTTTTCTCCAAGTGCTCAGGTTTCCTCCCATATCCCAAAGACATTTTGTTCTGCAGGCTCATTGGTTTTTATAAGTTGCCCCATAAGTGAGTGGCAGATTCTGGAGCATATAATGGGAATGTGGGGAGAAGTAAATTAAGTAATTGTAGGATTACTATAAATGATCAGCATGGATGTGGTGGGTTGACATTTTGACAATTTCCCTGTTGACCTTATTTCAGTCAGAATGGCACTTATGTCTGCTTTCCCTGTGACACTTTTCACCCTGAGTCTCCCATTGATCTGAGGGTAGACATCCTATTCTGCTGCATTTACTCAAAACTCTACAGCAAAAGGCCCTTCTTTGTTCCCCCTTATGTTTATAATGTCACAACATGCTTGAAGTATGCCTTATTGTGAGGAGGTTAAGTGTTTGAGTTGTAGTCACAGCTAGTAAACATAAAAGTAGATCAGAGATAATTGTAAAATATACTTCTTTAATTTGCTCCTATAAGCTTACAAACACAGCACTTTATTACTAATCATTATTTTCTTTTAAATAAGCTCTGATGCATATTCTACCACGCCAGTTAATGGTAAGCAAATAGTCCAATCACTTTGCAGTGAATTTAGTTTAAAATTACCATTGCACTGTTTGGAA
The DNA here is from genome assembly GCF_030144855.1 of Hypanus sabinus. Taxonomy (NCBI): domain Eukaryota; kingdom Metazoa; phylum Chordata; class Chondrichthyes; order Myliobatiformes; family Dasyatidae; genus Hypanus; species Hypanus sabinus. The sequence goes on along the minus strand of NC_082712.1, from coordinate 76,439,677 downwards.
TCTCTTTTATCTCTGAGTACAGCCTAGCCTTGTATTCCTTTCCACTAAAACATCTTTGCTGTTTCCTCGTTTTTCATTCTCCTTCTAATTATTTAGGCATAGTTTGCTTTTTTTATGCTCTTCCATACTTAACTATTTAAAATCAAGATTGATACTTCTGTTATCTGTACTTTAATTGCTGTGTGGATGATTAACCTATTAACAGGAAATCATGTTTGCTAACTTTCTTCCATTTGTCATTAATCTACATTATACATTTATCATCTTGAATTAATTGCTTAAGCAGCTGAAGTGTTACTAATGCCCATTTAACAATTTAACATGAGAGCACAAGTGCTCAGGTACTCTGTTTCCATGATTCCTTTTTTTTCACCTGTACAATATGAGATTTCTCTCTGTTCCTTTTAAAATTGCTGCATGAGGGCAAAAAAGTGTTCCCTCTTTTCAAAACTTCCAATCATCTTTTTTACCTTAATATTAATAAGTTGTAGTTTTTCTCCAAGATGTTTCACATTCTATCTTTTCTGTAAGCTTCAGGACAATATTCCTCTCATTAATTTATATCGATTCCCATAGATAACTTAAACTGTCCTTTCTTCCCACTTTCCTTTCTGTTAGCTGTTTAGCATTTTTGGAGTGATGACATTTTTATTGCTGTTAATTTGAAATTATGATAATACTAATGTGGATATTTATTTGATTTAGATTAAGGATACTGTTTTGAATGATGATGATATTGGTGATAGTTGCCATGAAGATTTTCTGCATAAGTAAGTATATATCTTGACTGGGGAACATTTAACCTGTTGTTATTGGTCTCCTGCTGAAGTTAGTTGGTTTCAGCATGGGTGTAAATGTTCAATTGAAATACAACATTACCTCTGAAACGGTTTTTATTGAGAGGAGTTCGCAGCCCCACGCACTTCGGGCGTAAGGTAGCCAACTCCCAATTTGTCGGTTTACAAAGGTCATACTTATACCCAAAAGCAGGGTACTACTTTGGCAAATATGGTTATTGATTCAAATTCATCAATTGATTGGCTATTTCATAGCTAAGCATGCGAAATACTCGGAATAAGCATAGATGCAAGCTTAATACTTGGAATGGGTATGGACGCAAGCAAAACACTCAATAGGTATATAGCTCAAAATACTTTGCCAAACACATTGTCTTGTAGTCGCAAGGTTCCTCTTCTTTGTGGTTGCCACATGCTGTCTGGCATCTTATTTTAGCTTCCTCTTCCCTGTCCTCCTACAGTTCCCCAATGACGTATCCTCTCCCTGGTCCTGTCTACATATTTTGCTACACTTACCCCTCGCCCACCCTTCTACATGTACCCCTTACCCTCTTCACATTCTCATTCCCTCCTGTGATTATGAAATGATCACTCATCAATATCATGAAAATCCTCTGGTGCAGGTTCGAGGAGTTCGCTGGCCTCGACGTTTGCTCGTACTACCATCAGTGGCTTAGCCGGCAGCAGGTCCCCTAGCGAGGCCATCATGCGGTTCAGGACACATTTGACAATGGCAATACAGACAAAAATTCCTATAATGGCCGTCAACGCGTCGATAGCCCGATTGATCAACCAGTCCTTCCACGTACTTAATCCCCAGTCCCCCCCATCCTGCCCAACCTGTTCCTTCCTTAATGGATCCTAACTGTTCATCTATTTTGTTCATATACCATGTTACGTTGGCAGTAGCATCATCTAGCCCCATTATGCATTTGTCTTTTACGATAGCACAGAGCCCACCCTCCCTGGCGAGGAGGTAATTAAGTGCATAGCGGTTTTGCATGGAAAAGAGCCACAGTTGGTTAAGGCTGTCAGTTATGAGTCTTAATGCTCCCCTGGTGGCATTCCAGAGGCTCATGAGACCACAGGCCAGATAGTTCCGAGCGTGGGCCACCATAGTGGCTCATGATGCTCCCAAAGAGAAAAAGCCAGCTGCCCATTATCGGGCCACCTGACCTCTGGTTAGGGTGGTCAGGACTTGGTAATCTGCACAAAATTCTTGGGAGACCTCTCTCTTGTACCTCCCAGATGGGCAAGACAGGGGACCCCAAGTCCCAGGGCAAGGGACCGCGGTGGGGAGGAAGGTGCCATAGGCCACCGAGGAAGGGTATGGGTACTCCAGGAAGTTGGTGGAAATGCCGTTATAGAAGAAAAAAAAATACCCCGGGAGGGTATACATGGTCTCAGTGCAACCCTGACCCTTTAGGTGTATGGCATCACTCCATTCTCCTATACTGGCAGAGGCATACACTCGTTTGGCGCCCCTGCGATATTCAGGTCGTAGGAATACATGATCATTGACTCGGAGGTGGGTGCAGTTCCCCTCCCCACAAGGAAGTTGCACCCCCTGGGCCAGGGGCTGGCACTTTGTCTCATGGCAAGAGCAAGAGATCCCTAAGGGGTCCTTGGTGGGGTGACACTCCCTTTTCCTACAGGGCTTGGAGGGGCAGGTGACGTAATTCGAGACATACACGTCTGAACATCCCCACCCTGTTCCAAAGTAGCAGTTTTCATATATTCAGTCACCCCTCGGGGGTTTGGGATTCCCCCTCACCAAAGATCTTTTCTCATCCGCGGAAGGAATCCATGATTTGACTGCTTACTGGTGAACGGGGGAAATAGGCAGTCCGCGACAGGGGCCGTGGAAGAGTCTTAGTCTTTCCCTCAGGCAATGCTTTGCTGGCGGGGGCACATTGGAAGGGTTGATCAACACGGTCCCAGTGCGGGAAAATGGTAAAGAGCGAGGAGCCACTGGCGGGGTGGGGATAGCAAACGATGGTTGTAGTGCCACACAGTCGTTTGTGCACGTTTTGGAAATAGTTATCACTTATAAATCCTGAAGGAGGTCTTCCAAGGGTGGATTGAGGAAACCCCAATCCCTTTTCTGCCTTGAAATGTCCCCCTTCGATCTCTTTAGGGGTTTTGGTTCCTTGTCCAGCCGTCCCTCAACCTTTGCCCTATACCCCACTATCCCTAAAAGAATATAGATAACCAAGAGCATCCTACCTTCCATTAACAGAGTACAGTTTCAAGGATGTGGCACCACAAGAAAAAAGGAATTTAAACACACAACAGTTCAATCAAGTCCGTTTATCAGTCCCTTTGTTTATCTGTAGTTTCTAGCGGGTCCGAGGTCCAGCGCTTGCAGTCGCTCAGATGAATCCAACGTTCTTGTCCCTTCACCTTGACAGCAGAGGGGGTCTGCAGGAGGACCTGGTATGGTCCTTTCCACCGGGGTCCCAGCTTGGGTCGATCCCAGTTCCTTATTAACACCCAATCTCCTGGTTCTGCTCCCTGCCACTCGCCTTCTCTGTCAGGAACAGGTCTTGAGGCTTCCTTCACCTGATTATGTAGGGACTTAAGAGACAAAGTTAAATGCTTGAGGTAACACTGCAATTCCTCGCCCATCATTTGTAGATCTACTTGTATTGGCAGGGGGTTTTGGTCACTGCCCCATGGGGTTCTATTTGGGCGCCTGTAAACTATTTCAGCAGTTAGCCCGGTACCGGTTTGAGGTGTAATGCACATGTGATACAGTGCCAGGGGAAGGACTTTAAGCCAATTTAGTCCTGTTTCAAGGGTCAATTTAGTTAGTTTGCCCTTCAGGGTGCTGTTTGCACGTTCCACGATTCTTGCGGCTTGGGGGTGATAGGCACAGTGGAATTGTTGTTCAATCTTTAGTATTTTGCAGAGTTCTTTATTTACTTTCCCAATGAAGTGCGGACCGCTATCAGATGAGAGTCTTTGTGGGATACCAAAACGAGGAATAACTTATTTCAGCAGTATTCGCACCACCGTGGAAGCCTTGTTGTTCATTGTGGGGAAGGCTTCAATCCATTTACTGAAGACGTCAATTATAATTTAACAGTACTTGTAACAATTCATCTTGGGTAACTCAATAAAGTCCATCTGTAATGTGTCAAATGGTCCTGCTGGGGTTGGGGTGCACCCTTTATCACATCTAACAGATTTACCCAGGTTTACTTTATGGCAAATTAAGCAGCCCCTTGCCCATCTCTTCGCTGCCTCATTCAAACTGGGGGATCACCACGTTTTTAACAACAACATACACATTCCCTCCTTGCCGAGGTGGGTGTCAGAGTGGAGGTGGTTGACCAGGACAGGCAGGAAAGTATCAGGAATACAAGTCTGACCTGCTGGGGTCTGCCAGAGGTCTGCGTTATTAATAATACAACCATGTTTCTTCCAAACATCAATTTCTGCTGCAGGGGCATCCCCCTGTAATCGCGCGATGTCGGATATGCCTGGGCTATCAACTGGCTGCCTAGAAGGCGTGGGGCCGAATCCACAGTTATTGTTTTCGAGGAGGAGGCTCTCTTGGCTGCCAAGTCTGCCCTGGCATTGCCTTTACTAACGGGAGAGTCATCGGATAAGTGGGCGGCACATTTTATGATAGCAGGTTTTCCGGGAAGCTGGATGGCTTGGAGCAAATTGTCAATGTAGGGGCCGTTGGCAATGCTTTTGCCAGCTGACGTTTGGAAGCCCCGCTGCACCCATAGCGTACCAAAATCATGTGTGACCCCAAAAGTGTAGCGTGAATCTGTGTAAATATTGGCTGTCTGACCCGAGGTGAAGATGCATGCGCGAGTGAGGGCGAAAAGCTCAGCCTGTTGGGCCGAGACTGGTGGGTGGAAGGCTGCTGCCTCCAGGGTGGTGTGTGGGGTCACAAATGGCATAACCTGATTGCCGGACACCATCCGGGCAGACAGAGGACGAGCCGTCCACAAGAAATATCCGGTCCGGATTGTCGAACTCAATGTCCTGGAGGTCTGGCCGCGGGGAAATGAAGAAGTGGTTTCGGTCTACGCAGGAGTGGGGAGGCTCGGATAGAAGGTCGGGCGAGTGATCCACAAAGGTAGCAGGGTTAGGTGTGGTACAATAGGCGAATGTCAACAATGGATTATGGAGAAGAGCAATCTTGTAGTGGCTGAGTCTCGCCTGAGTGAGATGTTGAGATGGTGCATGGTTAGAAGGGCAGTTATCGCATGGGAAGAGTAGACCGTCACTGGTTGATGCAGGGAAATTAAAAAGTTCCCTTGGGGTCGCCCTGTAGATCTTAATAGTACTCAGCACATATTCAATAAGTTCCTCCAGCTTCTGCTTTCTGTTCTGCATCACTACCAGTATTTCATTGGGCTTCCAGGAGGTATACACAGAAACCGTCAAGGGATTTTGCACAGCATCCTCAGCCTGGGCTGGATTGTGACGAGGGTTAGGGACCTCTCACATTAGCATCTGTCAGGTGGGGGGTGGGGGCTTGGATATACCTGGATCTTTGGTGGAGTAGGGCCAATCAGGGTACTTTCGAGCAAGGGCCATGTCAGGATTATCCTTGGGGTCAGTATCATTACTGGAGGTGGTAAAGTTTGAATCAGGGTCAAACTCGTTCCCTTGGGTCTATAAATGGGCCGTCACCCACATAGAGGTTCCGTCTTGTAGTCCTTTTATGAGCCATGCAGTTCTTAGGAGGTCGCAGGTTTAGTACCTTGTGTGTCCCTTTTCCTGGTTTTAGCTCGGGTACGGGCCACAAAAGGGTTGGTGAACCGTGGACTTGGGGTCAGGAGTGCATGGGGGGGCAATCATGGGTCAAGGGCACAGGGTTCCGAAGGTACAGGAGGGACGGGATTCACAGCCCCCGCAGGCTAAGGGACCTGCTGCCCCTCCTCCTCCTCAGTGTCCTCATTAGGGTCAAATAGGGTCTGTAGCCCAGTCATATACGGTGCCGGCCTTTTATCACCAAGTTTTACATTATGATCATCAATCCTACGCTGTTCATCATAGATTTCACATAAGGCCTTCAGTACCAGCCAGCCCCTGGGTTTTCCGTTAGTATCATTGATGGATATTTTTCTATTTTTTGCATTCACCTCCCAGGAGGTCTGGCAGGAGCGCTCATTAAGTCTACTGGTCACGGTATACCACGCATATTTAGATCTTTCCATTTTTGTGAGACATTCTGTCGCCACACCTGTCCCTCTGCTCGCTTACACTTCTCAAGATCCCAGGTTCCCCCAATGGCCAAAATTCATTCCCCAACTTATTATTCATCTGTGCGCTCAGTCTCTGTAAATCTGTCTAGTTTTCTGGGAATTCTTTACACATTTTCCATAATGGCGTATTTGGTCCTGAATTATCTAGAGTCTGGCCCATTTTGGTAATGTACTCTCGCATCCACTTCAGTTTCCTGACCTTTGCGTGGCAGATTTCTGCTCTTAACAACCAGTCTAAGGCAGGATGCGGTTTCAGTTAGATGTTGGAACCAGACCTTAATCAAATTAAATATGTATTGCTCCGGAGCTTCCAACCCCAAACCCCATGCAGGGACTCTAACCCTGCTTCCTATACCAGGGGACTTGAGCCCCAAACTCTATGCAGGGCCTCTAACCCCAACTTCTTAAACCAGGGGACTCGAACCCCAAACTATGCAATTCTTACCTGTTATCTGTGTCTCCCAACTGAGGTTCTCCGTTTGGTCCGTGGAGGCCATAGGATGGTCAGCCGGAGCCGAAGGGGTCGGAACAGGGAGTCAGAGAGGGAGAGGGAGACCGAGAAAAATCTCTCGGAGGGCCCTTCTGTCTCAACCCACTCGTACCTGCTTGCCGATCTCTTACACCGGATCCCTGAACTGCCAACCATTTGGCTCCTGGCTGGCTCGCCAAATTGTTCAATTGAAATTATTAACCTGCTCAGTTGAGGAAAAACACCAGAGACACAAAATTACCTCTGAAACGGTTTTTATTCAGAGAGGTGTTCGCAGCCCCATGTATTTCGGGCGTAAGGTAGCCAACTCCCAATTTGTCAGTTTACAAAGGTCATACTTATACTCAAAAGCAGGGTACTACATTCGCAAATATGGTTACCAATTCAAATTCATTAATTGATTGGCTATTGCATAGCTAAGGACGCGAAATACTCGGAATAAGCATAGACACAAGCTTAATACTTGGAATGGGTATGGACGCAAGCAAAACACTCAATAGGTATATAGCTCAAAATACTTTGCCGAACACATTGTCTTGTGGTTGCAATGTTCCTCTTCTTTGTGGTTGCCACATGCTGTCTGGCATCTTATTTTAGCTACCTCTTCCCTGTCCTCCTACACTTCCCCAATGACGTATCCTCTCCCTGGTCCTGTCTACATATTTTGCTACGCTTACCCCTTGCCCACCCCTTCTACACGTGCCCCTTACCCTCTTCACATTCTCATAAAGAGCAGTGTTTATCTGTTTGTTGGGTTATTAACTTTGAGTCTTCTAATTTCCTGAAGTGTTTGTTTAAGAAGACTAACTCCTAACCTATTTTTCACACTGCATTAACAGATAACTGGCAAACTTACTTCAGTAGAATTAATCTAATCTAAATTTTTCATCCATGCTACTTATCTCATTCATTCTCAATGGATTGTTTATTTTTGGCTTTTGTTAGATTCAAATTAGCAAGAGGTTTAATGGATTGGTTGGGCCCAATTGTCACTTTCCATGCAATCAATCCTTAAATGTTAACAATACTCCTTTCATCACTTGTAAAAAAAAATTTCTTCTTTGCCATGACTGCTAAATTAATTCTGCATGATTTTGTCTTTTTTATACTAATTCATTTGCTTTTATACAGCATCTAGATCAGGATAAAAATCATCGTTTTGCACCCACTCATCACCTCCATCTGGCTCCCCTTCTCCTTCCCTTTCTTTCATGGTCTACTATCCTCTCCTATTAGATTATTCCTTCAGCCTTTTACCTGTTCCACCTATCCTCTCCCAGCTTCATTTACATTCTTTGATTTTGGAGAGATTTCTCTCATTTTTCATTTTTGTCTTTTGCTGAATTATGAATTTCCAATATCAATGTCTATTTCTTTTAAACCTCTCAGCTAATAAACCCTTCATCTACTACCATCTTAATAGCAATGGTGGACCACATTTCCATTTTTTTGTCTGATGAGGGTTTCAAATATATATAAATTATTATCTATTCTTAGAGGGTTAGCTATTTTCAATTTTCTGTGGTTTCTCGGACTCCCACTGTCAACTTCCGCCACATGTCTTTCTACTTTATATTATTCAGATGATCTCTGATTTTAGATTGAAATAATCACTTTACATTTTTAAATATAAAATTTTGTGATCTGATGGGCACTGCTTTTGAAAGTTATCTAAAAACCTGATCATCGTTTAACCCTTCCACATTACGCAAAATAGATCTGTTCTCTTGTTGGTTTCTCAGCATACTAATCTAGAAAATATTTTTACACTCCATATATTCATGCTGCTCATTTGGTTTGCTTCCAGCCATGTGTTGATTGGTACCATTTGGTATTTACAGTGGCATGCAAAGTTTGGGCACCCCTGGTCAAAATTTCAGTTACGTACTAACTAAGTAATTGCTAACTGAGTAAACTATAACCTGATTTCCAAAAGGCATAAAGTTAAAGATGACACATTTCTTTAATATTTTAAGCAAGATTACTTTATTTCCATCTTTTACAGTTTCAAAATAACAAAAAAGGAAAAGGGCCCGAAGCAAAAGTTTGGGCATCCTGCATGGTCAGTACTTAGTAACACACCCTCTGGCAAGTATCACAGCTTATAAGTGCTTTCTGTAGCCAGCTAAGGGTCTTTCAATTCTTGTTTGGGGGATTTTCGCCCATTCTTCCTTGCAAAAGGCTTCTAGTTCTGTGAGATTCTTGGGCCATCTTGCATGCATCTTGAGATCTAACCATGGATTTTCAATGATGTTCTGGTCAGGGGGGCTGTGAGGGCCATGGCAAAACCTTCAGCTTGCGCCTCTTGAGGTAGTCCATTGTGGATTTTGAGGTGTGTTTAGGATCTTTATGGTGTTGTAGAAGCCATCCTCTTTTCATCTTCAGCTTTTTTACAGACGGTGTGATGTTTGCTTCCAGAATTTGCTGATATTTAATTGAATTCATTCTTCCCTCTACCAGTGAAATGTTCCCCGTGCCACTGGCTACAACACAAGCCCAAAGCATGATCGATCCACCCCAATGCTTAACAGTTGGAGAGGTGTTCTTTTCATGAAATTCTGCACCCTTTTTTCTCCAAATATACCTTTCCTCATTATGGCTAAAAAGTTCTATTTTAATTTCATCAGTCCACGGGACTTGTTTCCAAAATGCATCAGGCTTATTTAGATGTTCCTTTGCAAACTTCTGATGCTGAATTTTGTGGTGAGGACGCAGGACAGGTTTTCTTCTGATGACTCTTACATGAAGGTCATATTTGTGCAGGTGTCACTGCACAGTAGAACAGTGCACCACCACTCCAGAGACTGCTAAATCTTCCTGAAGGTCTTTTGCAGTCAAGCGGGGGTTTTGATTTGCCTTTCTAGCAATCCTACAAGCAGTTCTCTTGGAAAATTTTCTTGGTCTTCCAGAGCTCAACTTGACCTCCACCGTTCCTGTTAACTGCCATTCCTTAATTACATTACGAACTGTGGAAACGGCTACCTGAAAACGCTTTGCTATCTTCTTACAGCCTTCTCCTGCTTTGTGGGCATCATTTACTTTAATTTTCGGAATGCTAGGCAGCTGCTTTGAGGAGCCCGTGGCTGCTGATTGTTGGGACAAGGTTTGAGGAGTCAGGGTATTTATAAAGCTTTGACATTTGCATCACCTGGCCTTTCCTAACGATGACTGTGAACAAGCCATAGCCCTAACAAGATAATTCAGGTCTAGACCTTGGTAAAAGTTATCCTAGAGCTCAAATCTCTAGGGGTGCCCAGACTTCTGCATGGTGCTCCTTTCCTTTTTTTACTCTAAAATTGTACAAAACAAAAATAATACACTAATCTTGCTTAAAATGTTGAAAAGAATGTTTCATCTTTAACTTTATGACTTTTAGATATCAGTTCATCTTCAACTCACTCAACTATTCACAGAAATAGGAATTTTGACCAGGGGTGCCCAAACTTTTGCATGCCACTTTGTTAATGTCCCCTAAGGCTTTCCTTCACCCCTATCTCCTCACCCCTCATTCTCCTTTTCACTCAGTGGTTCTCCTAGTTCATTGGTAAGGTTATGCTTTCAGATTTCTGCTCTAAAAGCTTCTGTTCCTCTCAGTTGAATTATCTTCACCTCTAGTGCAAGAAATTTTCTCCTTTTAATATTAATTAGGTAGATGATGCTGCTTTTTAATTAGTTTTTCTTTGCAATATGCCTTACTAGCCATTGCGGTGGTGGTAAGTCGCTCCCTTAAACCATTGGCTTCCTTCATGTGAAGCTGCTCACAATGAGCAAAGAGTGAAGGATTTGGACCCTGCAATGGAGAAAGAATAGTTATTTATTTCTGAGTTAGGATATGTTCATGTGACTTTGTTCCAATATGTGTGTTGCCCTTGCCCGTGTAGGGGAGGTCACACATTTAGAGGTGCTGTTGCATTAATTTTGGTCATTTTGTAATTGCTGCACACTCTACTGTGTGCTGGTAGTGGGTGGAATAAATGGTTTATATGCCAATAGGTTGTTTTGTTCTGGGCGATATCAAATTTAATAAATATTTTTGGAGCTGAACTCATCTGGCACAAAGAGACTATTGCATCCTACTACTGATTTTTGCCTTGGAATGTCAGGAGTTGAATTATTTGCCATGGGATATCCAGACTCTGCTCTGTTCTTGTATTGAGTTTCTGGCCATAGTGCATTATGAGATGTTGGTGGTAACCTGTGATGGACATATCATTAATGTCAATGAAGGTAGTCAATTGTGTTGGAATTAGTCTATGTCAGTCACTTTTGTGGCTTGCACATTATCTGTTTATCAGTAAATATTTGAATGTTGTCAAGGCTTTGTTGCTTGTAAGCGTGGAAGGTTCCATGTACTGGGGAGCTGCATAGGAAATTAAATGCTATGTATTCTTCAGCAAATGTTTCCATTTGTAATGGAAGGAAAATCACTGATGAAGCAGCAGAGCAAAATTCCTCGAGAGATTCTTGCAGAGATGTCCTTGGATTGGGATGAATGTCCTCTAATAACTCTCTTCCTATGGGTGAGGTATGACTAACTATTGGTGTATTTTCCTCTGATGCACATTAACTTCAGTTTTATCTGTGTTCCTGGATGCTACACTGTCTACAACTTGCTTGAAACCAATGCATGGACCATGGTATGATGTTTAAAATTCAGTCTTTGAATAATGTTTGGACTAAGATTGTGATAAAGTGCAGATTGGGGATGAATTAATTGGGTGGTAATGAACTGGTCTGCATATATCAGTTTTTTTTAATGGGTAAGAGATACTCGTGCAATTTATCACATTGTTGGATAGATGTCAGTAGTGTAACTGTAAAAGCCCATCTATAGGTCTTGAGCACAGGAATTCAGTATACTGTTGAGATGTTGTCTTGCCCTCTAGCCTTTGCTATATCTATATCTTGATATAATGTGGAGTGAATCATTAGCCAGACCTGATGAAGGGTTCAGGACCTCAAACGGTAATTTTCTCTTTCTACAAACACTGCCTGACCTGCTGAATATTTCTAGTATTTTCTATTAGCCCACAGGCTTCAGGGAGAGTGGGAATCACAAGAGGAAGTGAATCACTTACTTGGCATTAGTTACAAATAATTTAACCTATCTACAGCAAATTGAGGAGTGGAACACTCCAGAAGCCGTCTCCTCTCATTAAGTGTTTAATCTTCCTCCACTCTTCTTGACTAGATGTTGGGTTCTGCAGAGGATTGATCTAATTGTCTGTGAGATTGCTTTGCTCTGTCAATACTGTGGTGTTTATGCAGTCAGTATGTACATAGTCCTCATTGCATCTTTAATCTGTTGGCATCGTGTTTTTAGGTATGCCTAGTGTTGCTCCGCATATGCCCTTCTACACTCCTTGTTGAACAATGTTGATCCCTAAGGTGTTAACAGTGGTTGAAGTGAGGGATAAGTTGGGTATGTGTGTAATGTGAAAAGAGTCTTGGATCCAGTGAGTGAAACAGAAGACACAGATTGCGAATGAGAACATTAAATATTTATTTATAAACAAACAGTGAAACACTGAACAGGGCATCTAGTTACACAAGTGTTCATCTAAGCTACCCTAAGATACACAAAGCTACAATACTAAACATTCAATAAACCTTTTAATTCAACAGGTACTCCATTAAATCTCCCTAAATTACAAAACTGCAAAACTAAGCACACTAAGAATGAGTACTTAACTAAGTAAATGTAGGAGGCCTGTCTATGCAAAGCTTTTTCCCAAAAGTCCTTCAGCGTTGGTTGCAACCAGTCTGAAGTGGGCCATGGCGACAAAGAGGGTGAATCGCTCACATGTTCTATGTCATACCCCTGAGGCACCCAGAACCAGAATCAGGTGCCCTGGCGAGTAAAGGAACCAGTGGGAAAGAGTTGCTGCTTCCTTTGAACAGGCTAATCAATGACCGACTCAGCAGAAGCGGCCTTCGGCTGACAAATAAGCCAACCCCTCACATGACATCCCACCCCTCCAAAGACACAATACCTTGACAATTCGTTCCTCAAGCTAGTAGAGCTTTCACAGGCACCCCATTAAACTGGCATGTAGGAAGAAAGCCAAGTCTCACTCATATATAAAATATAACAGTCCCTCATTTCCCTTCAATACAGCAGTCTTGTCCCCAAGTCCTCAAGTTTGTTCCCTGGTGACCGCATGTTTGCTGACAAGATGCTGGGTAGAGGGGGGCCTCATCCCACTGTGTTTCAGCCTGGCATGGAGTCCCCCTTCCTGCCTCACTTGCCACCGTGGCAATGAACCTGTATCTGTTTAAAGGTGTCATACCTGCCTGGTCTGACAAGTCCTTCAGACATCGTGAAATATGTAGATCATTAAGTTGAAATAAAAGTACATTGCTTGGAGGGAGTTTGCATGCTGCAGACTGCAGTGAGAGTAATTCAAAAGAGGTATGTTTAAAAGTATTGTACAAAGCCCTCAGAATGTCACCGTGGTTCACTGGCACCATTGTTAATTATTAATTAAGGGGAGGTTTCCTTGTACACATTTGACCTGATTTCATGAGAATTAATTAAAATGGTTCACAAAAGCAGACTGCTTCACCCCCCATCCCCATCATCTTGCCTGCATCAGGCCACTTACACCTTTCCCATCTAAATCCTTTTAAGTGTTGTAATCATTTCTGCCCCCACCACCTCCTCAGGAGGTTCCACCTGTTCTAGGTATTCACCATCTTTTGTATGGACAAATTTGCAAATTTTTCCCCTCTCACCTGAAGTCTAAAATATTTTTGACTCCGTCTTGGGGAAAATATTCTAACTGTTCTTATCCCTCATAATTTTACAGATCTCTATTAGCTCAGCCTCTTACATTCCAGCAAGAGTAAACGCAGCCTATCCAATCTTCCTTACAACTACAGTCCTCCATTCCAGGCAATGTCCTGGTGAATGTCTTCTTCTACCACATCCTTCCTGTCATGTGCTGCCAGACCTGTACATGTTACTACAAGTAACATTAAATCATGATGTTAAACCATGATTTCCCAACTCTTTAAATGCATTGGCCTTTGAAGACAAGCATGCTCTGCCCATTGCTCTTTTCGCTACACTATCTACTTGTATCACCTCTTTCAGAGAGCTTGTGGATTTGCACCAGGAGAACTCTCTGTATGCCAGAGCTTCCAGGGTTCCTGTTGTTTATTCATGCATATGACCTACAAGATTTTAACCTCCAAATTGCATTGCCAAACGCCTGTCTGAATTAGTGTATTTGTTACTGAAGTACTCAGTTTAACAGCTCACCTATGTCCTACTATATCCTGAGACAATCTCCTTTGCTAAGACTGGATTTGATGTTGACAAACCAGCCTTCTATGTGGATCCTTGTCAAACGCATTACTGAAGTCTGCCTTCTTCAGTCTCCTAGAACCATAGAAATGTACAGTACAGAAATAGGTCTTTATTGTCCACCTTGTCCATTCCAATAGTAATGTCTAGATCTAGGTAATCAAATTTGTCTGTTTTAGGCCTGTATTCCTCTACTCCTTTGTTATCTCCTTGGGGAGAAAAAACAAATTAAGTAGTACAAAGACATGTTGACTGACCTTAAACACTCTCTACCTTTCTAAATGAGCATAAATCCTATCCCTTTTAATTTTCTCCCAGCACCGACAGAAGGCTCACTGGAGTTATCTATCTTATCCCCACTGTCCTGAAATAAGGGAACAACATTATTTATTCTTCAGTCTTCTAGTACTGCACCTGTGGCTAATGGTAATGCAAACATTTCTGTCAGGGCTGCAGCAGTCTCCTTCCTCAATTCCCATAACATTCTGGGATAGATCATGCCCAGGATTTGGTGTTTATCCATCTTTATGGACATCTAACATCTCCACCTTTTTAATAATGACAAGCTCTGGACAATTAATGTGTCTGTATTTGAATTTATTATTCTCCACAGTTTACTGCTTAGTGAATGCAGATGAGGTTTTCATTTAGGATCTTCTTGCTGCCTCCACACATCAATTACCCCATTGATCCCTAAGATGATCAAGTTTTACTCAAGCTCTCCTCTTACAACGTAGGACTTAATCTTGTCCATGATATTTCATGGCCTCTTTTTTTTCTTTCTCCTAATATAAGTACTCTTTTCCCATTTTTCCCCTAATCAAGCTTTCAGTAAAGTATGTCATCCAAGGGTCCCCAATCTCCCATCTTTGCCTTTCATCCTTCCCTGAACCCTTGCTAACAGTCTTTTAAAAGTTTCTCACTTGCCAGGTGTTGATTTATCTGCATGCATCTGCTTCCAGTCTACTTTAGCTAAAGCCATTTGTTGCACTATTGGAATTGCCCTTCCCTAACTTAGGACCTTAGCTTGCTGTGAGGTAATCCCTCTAGATTTATCCTTGAAGTTAAATGGCTATTATTGTCAATCAAGTATCATGAACATCCACCTATGCAGACGTAATCTTTAAGTATTTTGTAATTAGTAAGTTTCTTAAACAAAACCAGCGGTTTAACAAATGTTACTCACTTTTTCAATGGTAAATATTATTGTGGTGTCCAAGAACTCAACAATACAGTCATGGAATCTCTCAAGCCTAGGATTTAGGGTGCCATAGAAAATGGTGCTTTCTGGAAGTCCCTCCAGGCTGTGATTTAAACAAAAAAAGTAATGTTGTGCTTTGGATTGTTTTTACGGACTACATAAATAATAAATTATATGTGGTAAAATAGTTGAGTTGGAGTTTTGTATTTTTGCAGAAATATTAGTTAAGTTGGGCAGAGTTCTCAACTACAAATTTCTCCATTTAAATTGTTTAACGTTGCACTGATTTTCATATCAGACTAAGTATTCATCTCATGTATTCCCTTTTAGTAACAAAAAATTGTAATTTACAGAGCGATTAGTTCCCATCTGCAGACATGTGGATGTTCTGTGGTTGTCGGAAGCAATCCAGAAAAAGTAAACAAGGTATTTCTATCAACACAAAATGGTGGTTCATAGTATCTGATTACAATGAATGTGATTTTTCTTCATAGACTGTAAATAGATATCTTTTTTCCTTAGTCTGTTAATTTTGTATACATAAAGATTCCTCTATTCTGAATATCATTTATCAGAAGCCAAAAGAGATGTATGTTTTAGATTAACGTTGCTATAGGAGCAAGTTACCTTTACCATTTCTGACTTAATTAGTTTTCTGGCAAATAAAAACCAATAGAATGATTATTCTCTGTATTTTATGCTGCTGTTACCATCATTCACATTAGTTTAACTATTTAGAGCTTTATTGTGTTTGATTCACAGTGTATGTCAAAGGTGAGATGGTAAAAGAATATTTTAATATTAATATAAATGTAACTCCATTAATTAATATTGAATAATCAGATTATAACAATGGTTCAATAGATAACATCTAGTTAAAGTACATTTTTTGAATATGCCTCTTGTGAGAAATGTATTGTACATTTGGCTTTATTAATAATTTGGCTAGCATTCTTCAGAATGGGACATTATTGGCAACAAAATAGAGATAGCCGTGGCATCACAGAGCAGGAATTATAAAAGAGTTGCAGATTTATAAAATAATAAATTTCTAAGAGTACGTTGAAACCTACCCTAATTCAAAATTATTAATGGAAATCAATTCACTTATTCACTGTGAACTGATGTAGACACAAGCCAAAATGGCCTCCTTCCATGTCCTAAGGAAATATAGTAAACCACAAAATTTTAATGGCAGGGTAGTTTATGTCGTAAATTATTTAACTTGTGTCAAATATTTTACAAACAAGAAAAAATGAGGTTCTACTTTTGTTTCCTCTGTTACATTGTACACAGTTGAGGACGATTGAAGTAGCCATCACAACACACAAAGGAGCTGGAAGAACTCAACAGGACTGGAAGGAAAGAGGGGAGACAGCCAGTGTAGAAAGGTGGGAGGGAGGGGTGGAACAAGCGCTGGTGGGTGATAAGTGGTTCTAGTTGAGTGGAAATGATGTAAGACACTTGGAGATGATAGATGGAAGTGACAAAGAGCTGAAGAAGATAGAATTTGATAGAGGACAGTAGAGCATGGAACAAAGGGAAGGAGGTGGGGAGGGGAGGAATGTCTGGTGATGAAAAGATGGAGAGAGAGCAATGGAGGTCTGTGGGTTCAGGAGAGGTAGAACAGAGGGGAGTGGTTACTGAAAGTTAGAGAATTTAATGTTTGTACTATCGGGTTGGAGATGACCGAGGCAGAAAATGAGGTGCTGTTCCTCTAATCCGCAACTAGCTGTGAGCTGGCATTGGAGGCACCCTGGACAGATGTGCTGGTGTGGAAATGGGAAATGGAATTAAAATGGCTGGCCAACTGGGAGATTATGGGAGATGCGGTGGATGGACCAGAGCTTCTTGATGGAGTGTTTCTCCAGTGTAGAGGAGGACATACAGGGAGCACTAGAAGCAATAAATAACACTGATGGATTCATATCTGAAGATCCACCTCGCCTGGAAGAACTGCTTAGAGCCCTGGATGATGGTACTGGAGGAGGTGTAAAACTTAATGCAGTTGCTGGGATAATTTGAATGTTCTGTCCTTAGCAGCAGCCTTCCCTTTGTTCCCCTGAATCCACGCCTCAAGTTTTGTAACCACCATCATGTCCTTCCCGCCTTCTACCAAACTCAACTCAGTCAATGTGATATCAATCCCTCACCTCACAAAATGCTGGAGGAACTTAGCAGTTCAGGCAATGCCTATGGAAATGAATCTACAGTCGACATTTTGGGCTGAGATCCTTCATTAGGACTGGAAAGGAAGGGGGAAGATGCCAGAATAAGAAGGTGGGGAAAGGGGAAAGACAATAAGTATGAAGATCTTAGGTGAAGGCAGGTGGTGGTGAAGGGGGGATGAAGTAAGAAATTGGGAAGTGACAATCGGAAAAGGCAAATGGCTGGAGAAGAAGGAATATAAGAGATAGGAGAAAGGGAAAGGGGAGAGGCTGGTGAGGAAGAAGAGGTAAGAGGCCAGAGTGGAGGAAGAGGGAAGAGCGAGCAAAAAAAAGTTACTGGAAGGAGAAATTGATGTTCGTACCTTCTGGGGGGAAGCTACCTAGATGGATTGGAGGTGTTGATCCTCCAGCTTGAGAGTGGCCTCGTTGTGGAAGAATAGGAGGCCATGGACTGACTTGTCAGAATGAAAATGGGGATAGGAATTTAGATGGTTGGCCATTGCAAATTCTGCATTTTGCAGATGGAATACCCCAATTTACATTGGGCCTCACTAAATTAGAGAAGGCCACATCAGGAGCACCAGAGTACAGTAGAATACTCCACCAGATTCATAGTGAAGTATTTCCACACCTGGAAGGACAGTGTAATGAGCTCTTCAGGCCCATGTGGGGAGTGGAGAGTGTTGGGCTCCGAGGTTTTTAGAGCACTGGAATTTGTTAATTATTGTCTTAACAAGAGTTGTTAATCCCTGGTGCTTTCTGTTTAACCTTGATAAGTTATTTTGACTAACAGCATTTCCATGTTCTCTGATTACTTAAGTGGACTCCTGTTTAGCGCTTATTGCTGTGTCGTAGTTTTGAGAGTGTTATGTTACCCAGTGTTGCTCTGCTGGGCCACCGATGTTTTGGTGTACAACTGCCACAAAACAACAAATTTCACGACACATGCCAGTCATATTTATTCTGATTCTGACTCCCTGCATCATGGGCAGGCTCATCCCTCCCCACAAAGCCGGCTCCAGGCACTTATCTATCAACCCCATTAAGTGTTATACTGTGGCGACCCATTTCCTCGCACATCCGAACCGGCTCACAATTAGATAGCCTACGGGGGTTTGTGAGCACAGAGCTTTGGAGCCTCAGCGCCACGGGGGGCAGGTTGAGGGAGGCTTAAAAGTGAGGCTGAGGATTTCGAATAAAGTTTTCCTTCGACTGCAGTTACCGACTCCGTGTCGTAATTTTAGCGCAGCGTGTAGCACACCGCTACAATTGGTGACCCCGACAGTCCAAACGATTTTTGGACCAGAAATGACCGACGCCGCCTCTGTTCATGCGGTTTCGTTGAAACTGCCGGGTTTCTGGACACAGCGACCGAACCTATGGTTCCAGCAAGCCGAAGCCCAATTCCACGTTCGCCAGATCACCTCAGAAGACACCCGCTACTACTACGTGGTGAGCTCCCTTGACCAGGACACAGCGGCCCAGGTCGCGGAGTTCGTACAGTGGCCCCCGGCAGATGGCAAGTACACGGAATTCAAAGCCCTGCTCCTCAGGACTTTCGGACTCTCACGGCGCGAGCGGGCTGCCCGTTTACTGCACCTGGATGGCTTGGGCGACAGACCTCCATCGGCTTTAATGAATGAGATGTTGTCTCTCGCCGACGGACACACACCCTGCCTCATGTTTGAGCAGGCATTCCTGGAGCAGCTGCCCGAGGACATACGCCTGCTGCTATCCGACGCGGATTTCAGTGACCCCCGGAAGGTGGCAGCCCGGGCGGACTTGCTGTGGAATGCCAAAAAGGTGAGCGGGGCGTCCATCGCACAGATCTCCCAGCCACACTCCCGGCAGCAAACCAGTCCAGGCCCGACCGCAGAGCCCGCCAACCCCCGGCCCAATGAACACTGGTGCTTCTACCACCAGCGGTGGGGCGCAGAAGCCCGCCGTTGCCGCCCGCCCTGCAAGTTCCTGGGAAACGCCAGGGCCAGCCGCCGCTGATGGCTACGGCGGCTGGCCATCGGGATAGCCTCCTGTATGTGTGGGATAGAAGGTCGGGACGCCGCTTTTTGGTCGATACTGGGGCTGAGATCAGCATTTTACCTCCGAGTTACGACACCCGCAGCAGGGCACCGGGTCCCCCCCTGAGGGCCGTGAATGGCAGCACAGTAAGGACCTATGGCACCTGTCAGGTGCAGCTACAGTTCGGCTCCAGCCAGTTCACGTGGGACTTCACACTGGCCGCCGTAGCCCAACCGCTTCTGGGTGCGGATTTTTTGCGAGCTCACAGCCTACTGGTTGACCTGCCCAGGAAGAGACTGGTACACGCCGAGACCTTTCAGACGATCTCGCTGGGTGCAGCCCAGTTGCCAGCCCCTCACCTCGGCTCCATCACGCTGTCCGATAATGACTTCACCAGGGTCCTGGCGGATTTCCCATCGGTTCTGGCACCGCAGTTCACAGCGGCCATGCCCCGACACGGCGTACAGCACCACATCCCGACCCAGGGACCACCCCTCCACGCCCGCGCTCGGCGGCTTCCCCCGGACAAGCTCCGACTGGCGAAGGAGGAGTTCCAGAGGATGGAGGAATTGGGGATCATCCGGCGGTCCAACAGCCCATGGGCCTCCCCCCTGCACATGGTGCCCAAAGCGACGGGAGGCTGGAGACCGTGCGGCGACTACCGCAGGCTGAACGAGGCTACCACACCGGACCGCTACCCTGTGCCGCACATTCAGGACTTTGCAGCAAACCTGCACGGCGCACGGATCTTCTCCAAGGTAGACCTCGTCCGAGGGTACCATCAAATCCCGATGCATCCTGACGACGTCCCCAAAACGGCTCTCATCACCCCGTTTCGCCTTTTCGAGTTCCTCCGCATGCCGTTCGGCCTGAAGAATGCCGCACAGACGTTCCAGCGGTTAATGGACGCGGTGGGACGGGACCTGGACTTCGCGTTCATCTACTTGGATGACATCCTCATAGCCAGCAGCAGTCGTCAGGAACATCTGTCCCACCTCCGTCAACTCTGCGCCCGACTGAGTGAGTACGGTCTTACAATCAACCTCGCCAAATGCCAGTTCGGACTCGATACCATTGACTTCCTGGGCCACAGGATTACTAAAGACGGGGCAACCCCTCTGCCCGCTAAGGTAGATGCAGTCCGCCACTTTCCCCGACCCACCACGATCAAAGGCCTTCAGGAATTCGTAGGTATGGTCAATTTCTACCGCCGCTTCCTCCCTTCAGCTGCCCGGATCATGCGCCCCCTGTTCGCCCTGATGTCGGGTCCAAGCAAGGACATTACCTGGGACGAGGAGTCCGCCGCCGCTTTCGTTCAAACGAAGGAAGCTTTGGCGAACACCGCAATGCTAGTACATCCCAGAATGGATGCCCCTACCGCCCTCACAGTGGACGCATCTAACACGGCAGTCGGTGGGGTGCCGGAGCAACTCATCACAGGTCGCTGGCAACCCCTGGCGTTTTTCAGCAAACACCTGCGGCCACCCGAGCTCAAGTACAGTGCTTTCGACCAGGAACTGTTGGCGCTATACCTGGCAATCCGGCATTTCAGGTACTTCTTAGAAGGTCGGCCCTTCACCGCGTTCACGGACCACAAACGGCTTACCTTTGCATTTACAAAAGCGTCCGACCCCTGGTCGTCCCGCCAGCAGCGACATCTGTCCTACATCTCTGAATACACGACGGATGTCCGGCACGTCTCGGGTAAGGACAATGTCGTGGCGGATGCGCTCTCTCGCCCTACCGTTCATGCCCTTTCGCAAGGGGTAGACTTTGAGGCACTGGCAGAGGCGCAGCAGGCGGATGAGGAGATTCCAAGTTACAGAACCGCAGTCTCCGGTTTGCAGCTCCAGGACCTCCCCGTAGGCCCGGGTGAGAGGACCCTACTCTGTGACGTCGCCACCGGCCAGCCCCGTCCCGTCGTCCCGACAGCCTGGCGGCGCCGTGTTTTCGACTCCATTCATAACTTGGCGCATCCCTCCATCCAGACAACTGTCCGGATAGTTTCCAGCAGGTTCGTTTGGCACGGACTCCGCAAGCAGGTCAGTGAATGGGCCAAAACGTGCATGCACTGCCAGACGGCCAAGGTGCAGCGGCACACCAAAGCCCCACCGCAGCAGTTCCATCCCGCCCACTGGCATTTCGACCACGTTCATATGGATATCGTGGGCCCCCTGCCAGTGTCACGCAGAGTGCGGCACCTCCTGACTATCGTGGACCGGTTCACAAGTTGGCCAGAGGCGGTCCCGCTCACCGACACCACCTCCGAATCTTGCGCCCAAGCCCTGTTCACCACCTGGATATCTCGCTTTGGTGTACCGGCCCACATTACCTCCGACAGAGGCGCCCAGTTCACCTCCAGCCTGTGGTCAGCTATGGCCAGCCTTTTGGGGACTCAGCTGCACCACACCACTGCCTACCACCCACAGTGGAATGGGCTAGTGGAGCGTTTCCACCGTCACCTGAAGTCGGCCCTCATGGCCCGCCTGCGAGGAGCCAACTGGGCGGACGAGCTTCCCTGGGTCCTACTAGGCATCCGCACAGCACCCAAGGACGACCTGCACGCCTCGTCGGCCGAGTTGGTATACGGCGCGCCCCTGGTCGTCCCCGGGGAGTTCCTACCAGCCCCACGGGGGCAAGAGGAAGATCCCGCAGGAAGCTCGGTAACCTGGCCCCCATACCCACTTCACAGCACGGGCGGCACCCGACCTGCGTACCCAAAGACCTACAGAACTGTAAGTTTGTGTTTGTACGAAGGGGTGGGCATCGGCCACCGCTGCAGTGGCCATACGAGGGGCCGTTTATGGTGCTCCGGAACAACGGGTCCACGTTCGTGCTGGACGTTGGGGGGAAAGAGGAGGTTTTCATGGTGGACCGCCTCAAACCGGCCCATGTGGACCTGGCGCAACCGGCCGAGTTTCCGGTACCTCGGCGCAGAGGCCGACCTTCCAAGCAGGTTCTGGCCCAGACTGTGGACATTGGGGGGGTGTATCGCCGGTTCTGGGGGTGGGGGGGGGGTTATGTGGCGACCCATTTCCTGGCACATTCAAACCGGCTCACAATTAGATAGCCTGCGGGGGTTTGCGAGCACAGAGCTTTGGAGCCTCTGCGCCACGGGGGGCAGGTTGAGGGAGGCTTAAAAGTGAGGCTGAGGATTTCGAATAAAGTTTTTCCTTCGACTGCAGTTACCGACTCCGTGTCGTAATTTTAGCGCTGCGTGTAGCACACCACTACAATACCTGCATTCAGGTTAAGGGAGCAATACCTTAAAAGTACATCTGGGTAGCCTACAGCCTACAATCTGATGGCATGAACATCGATTTCTTGAACTGCCTCTAAGTGCCCCCTCCCCTCCACCATTCCCATTCCAGTTTCCCTGTCTCACTCTATCCCCTTACCTGCCCATCACCTCTGGTGCTCTTGCCCCTTCACTTCCTTCCATAGTCTTCTAATCTCTCCTCACAGATTCCCTCTTCTCCAGCCCTTTATCCCTTTCACCTATTGACTTCCCAGCTCTTTACTTCACCCCTCCTCCTTTCCCAGTTTCACCTATCACCTACTACCTTGTAATTCCTCTTTCCCCTCCCCTCCCCAACTTCAGATGTTTTTTTCCAGTCCTGATGAAGGGTCTCAGCCTGAAATGTTGGCTGTTTACTTTTTTCCATAATGCTGCCTGGCCTGCTGAGTTTCTCCAGCATTTTGTGTGTGTTTTTAAAAAAAAATAGGATTGTTTTTCAGCCAGGGTGTGGAGTACAGGAGCATGGAATTTATGTTAGAACTGTATGTGGAATGAGTCACATGGTCTTTATGTGGTATATTTTATGTGATTTTAAAATTTGTAGACAGAGGCCGTGGTTAAGACTTAAAAAAAGTTCTAAAGTTTTCGGGCTAGCTTTGGGTTTGATCTGTGTTCACTCAGTGACTGTGTGGGTTTCCTTCAGGTGCTATGTTTTGCCATTTTATCCCAAAGATGGTTGGTTGGCTAATGAGCCTCTGTAAATTGCCCCTGGTGTGTAGAACATTGCTGGGAGAGGGTGGGGTGGACTGATGGGAATGTAGGGAAACTAGAAAGAAAAGATGAATTGTAAAAGGGGTGGTTGATTGTGTGAATATATGTGCCTTGAGGTTTGTTTTTGCTCTGTTTCTCTGGCATTCGTGATAAACTGCCTCATGAAAGCTGTTTGGCAAGACATTTAGAAAGAATATTAATATAATGGGGCAAAGTCACTGTGCTTTTTCGAAAGGGCTATCACATTTGACCAACTTATTGGCATTCTTTAACAACGTAAAGGGGAGCCAGTGTATGTATTATAATTCATTTTCAAGAAACCATTCAATAAGCTGTTGCGTCAAATGCTATTGTAAAAAATATAAGTTCTTAGTGTGGGAAGTAATGTTTGGCATGATTGGGATATTAGTTACACCGTAAGCTATAAGAGCAGAATTAGGCCATTTCGCTCATCGCATCTGTTCATCAAGGCTGATACAATTTTGGCTAACAGGGAACAGGTTAGGCATGGTTGGTATTTTACTGCCTAGCAAAATGCATCTGGTGCTGAATTGTATTGATTTATGCTGGGCCTCAACATTAGCATTTATATAAATGATTTGGATGATGGTACTGAAGGTTTGGCTGCTGAATTTGCTGATGATGCCAAGATGGAAAATAAGCTGTGAAAGTGGATATGAGGCTACATCTAGATTAAGGAAGTGATCAAAGTGATGTGAAAATAGAACATAACATGGGAAATCATGAAAGTAGCTCTTGGAAAAACATCACATTGATACTAAGAAATTGCAAAGATCCAAGATGCAGAAAAAACTAAGTATACTAATATGTGATTTGCAAAAGGCAGGTACAGCCAGTAATTGGACAGCGAATTGAATACTTAAAATGTTTATGTTGGGGAATTTAACTGCAAATGTAAGTTATTTGGAGTAATTGTGAGACCAATCTGGAGTAGCTGTGAATTGTCTTTCTGTATTTAGGGAAGGATGTTAATACGTTGGAAGAGTTATTAGACCAGCTGGATGGGTGGATTTCTTTTTTTATAAGGACAGGTTAAACTGTCTAGGGTTGTATCCACTGGAGGAACTCTGGCTCAGGCAGCATCTATGGAGGAGCATTTCACCAGGCAACGTTTCAAGTTGAGATCCTTCATGTGGGTCCATGAGGCTACTTGAGTTCCTTAAACTATTTGTTTGCTGCTCCATTTTGCAGCATTTGCAGAGTCTTGTATCCACTGTATCTACTGGAGTTGAGTAGAATAACAAGGTTGTAACACAGAGTTCCTGAGAGATCTTAACAGGGTGACATAAAGAGGATGGTTCCACTTGAGGGAGATTCCAGAACTCTAGATAATTGTTCAAAAGAAAGAAATTGCCCTCTTAACAACAGGGGAGGCAAAATTTATTTCAGGGGATTGTGTGTCTTTGCAACCCACCTCAAAATACAGGAGAAGCACAGTTGTAGAATAATTTTGAGACATGAGCAGATTATTGATCAAAAAGGCAATATAAGGTTATGGACAGGTGGATCTCCTGAGATGAAGTGGAAATCAAATTAACAGAGCAGGCTGGATGGGCTGAGTGGCCTACTCCTGTTAATTAATTTGTTAACATATAAGCTTATAAATATCTCTGTACATTGACAGATGGTTCGCACGTTGTGCCTTTTCTTGACTCCAAATGAACGAAAGTGCTCTCGACTTGCTAATGCCAGTGGTTCTTTCAAATATAATTCGGGACTCTTTGTTCAGGGCCTTTTGAAGGTACTTATAAAATGTGCTTCTATTCCTCAATTTTATGGATTTCTCTTTCCAAATGCATTCCCTTATCTCCTTTGTTTTAATATTGTCATGTTCTGACCTATAATACAGGCAGGTAATTTCTGCATTTAGCTTGATTAGTCCATTGCATTGCTTTTAGTTTTAAGAACTGCTCCAGAAGTTAGGGAATTGGTCTTTGTTAACTTAATGAAATGAGTGGTTGTTATACCATATTTCAATATGTTAATGCATTTTGGTTTGCAAGGGTTTAAATCTCCAAAGTAAACTTGTTGGACTGTTTTTCCTAACCAGCGTCTCATTATAGTATAAGTACAACATATATATATATTACAGTGCTAATGGCAACAAAAACTGTTGAGTCAGATTATCTATTCTTTGCTAAATTAAACTTTAAATAATCTGAGTTAAACTCGTCTTTGCATGCATTTTCTTTTTCTACTCTGTCAATTGACTTTAATGAAGTACTAGATGACTTCTGGAGCTTTTTAGAAGTGCTAAAGAGCAGATTGGAATAGAGATTCAAGAAAGGGAAATTTTGCCTTTCTGCAAGTAAAAGTAGCTCCCTTGACAAATCAGGATATCTCATATACATAATGATCAAGATGCC
Source organism: Hypanus sabinus (assembly GCF_030144855.1). Taxonomy (NCBI): domain Eukaryota; kingdom Metazoa; phylum Chordata; class Chondrichthyes; order Myliobatiformes; family Dasyatidae; genus Hypanus; species Hypanus sabinus. The sequence continues at coordinate 76,414,066 of NC_082712.1, read as the reverse complement.
CTGCAGTGAGTTAAATTGTCTTTAACGTTTCTCAGAATAGAACAGCATCAGGTAATAGTTAGCAACCTGTTGTCATGATCAATCATGACTAAATATAAATAGATTTATATAACCATATAACAATCACAGCACTGAAACAGGCCATCTCGGCCCTCCTAGTCCGTGCCAAACTCTTAATCTCACCTAGTCCCACCTACCCGCACTCAGCCCATAACCCTCCACTCCTTTCCTGTCCATATACCTATCCAATTTTACCTTAAATGACACAACTGAACTGGCCTCTACTACTTCTACTTTTTAATAATTAAAGTCACCAAGAACATTGTGCAGATTATGTAAATGTATAATTGTGCATAATACAAAGATGGAACAGGGTTAGTGCATCTGTGCTTATCATTTATTTTGTAGAAGAGCCTTTTTCAAATACTAATGTTTGCCTAGATGCCTCTTGCCCTAACTCATGAAAGTGTTCCAACTTGAGTAACTATAATTCTCAGAAAGGAAAGTTAACTGTTATTACAGTAAGAGACGGAATGAATCTGGTGCTAAGAGATAATTGTGATAAATTCCAATCACTTGACCATAAGATACAGGAGCAGACAAGTCTAATGTATTTATAACCTATTCATTATTATGTTATGTTTCTTTTATATATGAAATTCAATAAAAAGATTGAAAAAGAAAGAAAGATACAGGAGCAGAATTAGGCCTTTTGGCCCATTGAGTTTGCTCTGCCATTTCATGGCTGAACCATTTTCCCCTCAGCCCCAATCTCCTGCCTCGCACCCCCCCCCCCCCCCCAATCGCTTCATGTCCTGAACAATCGAGAATTTATCTACCTCTGCCTTAAGTATACATCGATTTGGCCTCCACAGCTGCCTGTGGCAACGAATTCAACAGATTCACTACTTGCTGGCTGAAGAAATTTCTTCTCATCTCTGTTCTAAAAGGATGCCCCTCTATTCTGAGGCTGTGTCTTCTAGTTTTAGATACCATAGGATACATGCTCTCCACGTTCACTCTACTGAGGCCTTTCAACATTTGATAGGTTTCAATTGAGTCACTCCACATTCTTCTGAATTCCAGTTCTGAATCGAGGGTTTTAAGTTTGCAGAATTATCATACATCATTCTTATAAATTATGCTGTAATGCATGGGTTAAAAATAAGATACTTGTTTAAATATTCAATAAGAATATAATTAAAATAATTGGAGCTGCAAATTTTTGAGCCACAACGATTTTCCATTTGAATCAAAGCATCAACAGTAAAGTAATATAAAGGTCAATTGTTAAAGATTCAGTATATTCAATTTATCTGCAATCATTGAGGAATGAAATCATTGAATATTGATGTCTCTACTTACTACAAATATAAATTACTATTTTTTCAGGATGCTACTGGTAGCTTTGTACTGCCTTACCGTCAGATTATGTATGCTCCGTACCCAACCACACACATCGATGTTGATGTTAACACAGTGAAGCAGATGGCCCCATGCCATGAACATATTTATAACCAGCAGAACTATATGAACATGGAACTTGTCACACTTCAGAAGACTGCGTCAGAAGAAGTAGTAATTCCTGATACCATAATTCACATGGATGAAAGTTTCACCCCTAACCTGTATGTATTTTAAGACAATTGAATCTTTTTTAACAGAATGTTTTTTATTTTACGTCTGCTATACCTATGGAACTAGAGATTGGAATGGAATCCTGTGTTTGACAAGAAAAATGAATACTTAGTCATTATTCAAGAAACTAATACTAGTTGGAGAATTCAAGAAGGGATGAGTGAAATTCTAACAATATGCTAATAATTAAGAAAAACTGTTAAGATATCTAATCACTCATTTTTATCATTTCCTATATCCGAGGCTTTGTAATAATGCACTTGATGCAAACTTCTGTCACCGTTTTATGGAACTTTGAGTGAAAATACTGGCTGAATATTTAGTTGCTGATATTTCAGTCATCTGAGTCTTGGGGTTGTTTCTCAGAAACAGAATCAGGTATAATTACACTGGTCCAGTTACAAGGAAAAGTTTGTGATCCTTTGCAATTACCTGGTTTTCTGCATTAATTACTCATTTAAAAATTGAATCTCCATCTGAGTCACAATAATGAACAAACACAATCTGTCTAAACTAATAGCACAAACAATTATACTACTTCTCATCATTACCGAGTACGCCATTTAAACAATCACAGTCTAGGTTCAAAAAAGTTTGTGAGCTTCTGGGATAATGCCTTCTGTAAAAGCTATTTGGAGTCAGGTTTTCCAATCAATGAAATAAGATTAGAGGTATGGGTTGTCGAGGTGCCCTGCCCTTTCAAGATGACACACTAAGTTGGTTACTGACAGAGCCTCTTCTGCTCAAGAAAGATTTGTTTATGTTCATGATGCCTCGATCAAAACAACTTTCAGAGAACCTTAGAAGAAGAATTGTAGAGATGCATGAAACTGGAAAGAGCTACAAAAGCATATCTAAAGACCTGAATGTTCATCAGTCCACAGTTAGAGAAATTGTCTATAAATGGAAGAAATTCAGGGCTGTTGGTACTCTTCCGAGAAGTGGGTACCCTGCAAAGATCACACCAGCGGCACACTATACAATGCTGAAGGGTGTGAAAAAGAACCCAAGGGTAACAGCAAAAGACCTGCAGAAATCTGTAGAACTTGCTAAAGTCTCTGTTCAAGTTTTCACAATTTAAAAAAAAAACTTTCCTGGTGTATATGAGGAATTCCAAGGAGCCCGACAATAGTTTATTAGCCAGAACTAGAATGGTGATCATGAATGGATACCTCAGAAAAAATTACTGCTCTCCAAAAAAACATTGCTGCACGTCTCAAGTTTGCAAAAGATCACCTGGATGTTCCACAATGTTCTGTGGATAGATGAGACCAAAGGTGAACTTTTGGTAAAAATGCACATTGCTATGTTTGGAGGAAAAAGGGCACTGCACACCCAGACGAAAACCTCATCCCAACTGTGAAGCATTGTAGAAGGAGCATCATGGTTTGGTGCTGCTTTGCTGCTTCAGAACCTGGACAGTTTCTAATCATTGAGGGAGCAATGAATTCAAAATTGCATGAAGACATTTTACAGGAGAAGGTCAGGGTAGTATTCAGTTACCCGAAGCTTAATAGAAGTTGGATGATGTAACAATGATCTGAAACACAAGAATAAATCAACAACAGAATAGCTTAAAATTAAGAAAATTTGTGTCTTAGAATGACCAAGTCGGAGCCCAGACCTTAACCCATTTGAGATGCTGTGGCATGACCTGAAGAGGGCTCTTCATGCAAGGTATCCCAGAAATATTGAAGAACTGAAAACAGTTTTGTATAGAGGAATGGTCTAAAATTCCTGCTCACTATTGTGCAAGGAAATGTTTAAAGGATGTTTTTGCTGCTAAAGAAGGTTCTACAAGTAAATAAATTCAAAGGCTCACATACGTTTTCCAGCCTGAACTGTGAATGATTAATCAATATGTTCAATAAAGACTTAAAGTACTGTTGTTATTAGTTCAGGCAGGTGGTGTTTGTTTACTTTTGTGACTTGGATGAAGATCAGACCACATTTTATGAGTAACTAATGCAAAAAAATCAGGTAATCACAAAGGGTTTATAAACTTTTTCTTGCAATTGTTGTGAAATTTGTTAACTTTACAGCAGTAGTGCAAGAAATGCATGATAGAGAGGAGAAAAAGAATTATAGTAAGTATTAGTGTGTGTATATTTTCCAATATTTGCTATAATTCAGCTTTTTTAAATATATGTACTAAGTTAAATTAATAAGTAGTGTGAAAAAATTGAAATAAAAATATAGTAAGGGTTCATGGGTTCAATATCCATTTAGAAATCAGATGGCAGAGAAGAAGAAGCTGTCACTGAATCGTCGAGTGTGTGCCTTCAGGCTTCTATACTTTCTTCCTGCTGGTAACAATGAGAAAAGGGCATTTCCTGGCTGGTGGGGTTCTTAATGACAGATGCCACCTTTTTGAGGCACTGCTCTTTGAAGATATCCTGGATACTATTGGGGCTGGTGTCCATGATGGAGCTGACTAATTTTACAACTCTCTGCAGCTTACTTCAATCCTGTGCAGTAGCACCCCACCCCCCCATACCAGATGGTGATGCAGCCCACTCTCCAAGCTACATCTGTAGAAATTTGCAAGTGTTTTAGGTGACCAAATCTCCTCAAACCCCTAATGAAATATAGCCGCTCTCTTGCCCCCTTTAGAGCTGCATCATTATGTTGGGTCCAGGTTAAGTCCTCAGAGATATTGACACCCAGGAACTTGCAATTGCTCACTCTTTCCTCTTCTGATCCCTCTGAGGACTGGTGTATGTTCCCTCGTCTTATCTTTTCTGAAGTCCACAATCAGTTCTTTGGTCTTACTGATGTTGAGTGCAAGATTGTTGCTGCGACACCACTCAATCAGCTGGTATATCTCTCCTGTATGCCTTCTCATTACCATCTGAAATTCTGAGGAAAAGTACAGTTCATTAATTTACTGGAATACTTGAGATCCTGGATCCCTTGACTTGATTTTGATTTTGAGATGTTCTTAAATATAGTCTTAACAGTGCATTAATATACACATACACTCACTGCCAAATCTAGGGTAGTGAAGAAGTATAGCATGCTTGCCTTCATTGATCAGAGCATTTGAGTTGAAATGTCATGTTCTAGCTCTAAAACTTTGGTTAGGCTGCACTTTGAGTATTCTGTGCAATTCTTGTTGCCCCATTCTAGAATGCACTTGGAAGTTTTGGCAAAGGTTTAGAAGAGGTTTACCAAGATGCTGTCTGGATTAGAAGATATAAGCTATAAGGGAAGGTTATACAAACTTGGATTTTTCTCTCTGGAACATTGGACATTAGAAGAAACCTGATAGACATTTATAAAACTAAGGGGTATAGTTAGGTTAGATATTCAGGATGTTTTCCCAAGGTTAAACAAAAGTCAAATATTGGACAAAATGCATTTAGGGTGACAGGGGCAAAGTTTAAAGGAGATGTACAGAGCAAATCTTTTTGTTTTACAGTGCCAGTTGTTTGGAATTGGCTGACACTGACGTGGAAGCAGGTACAATTGTGACATTTAAGAGGCTGCTAGACACACACCTGTAGGGGAATTGTGGGATTTGGATTATATACAAGTAGAAGAGATCTAGCTTAATTTGATATTGTGTTGGGTACAGACATTGAGGGTTGTATAAGCAGTTTGTAAAAACAGCACAGCTTCTGCATTGTCTTCTAATTACAGTAAACAGAATGTAGTATAGTACAGCACAGAAATGGGCTGAACTAAACCAGAACTAAACCACTGATTCCCAACAGGGGTGCTTACATGTCCTAAGGGGACGTTAGGGGAAATAGAAGTTGTTGGGGGGTAGTTAAGATTCTTTGGGGTGCGGGGGGTTGTAAGCAGCACCGTGGCTTGTGGCATGAGACTGACCAACTGTTAGTAGACCAATGACAAACAGGAGAAAATCTACAAATGCTGGAAATCCAAGCAACACAGATAAAATGCAGGATGCTGCCTGACTTGCTGAGTTCCTCCAGCATTTTGTGTGTGTTGACCGTTAGAAGAGCAGGCACTTCCAAAAATCATGAACACAAGAAGCTCCATAACTCTGCAGGCAATGAGCACTCATTGTCACAAGGCACCTGAAACTCAGCAATCTCATCCAACCTTACCAACCAAATAGATGTTTGCATTCCAGACACCCGCCACTCTGTTTTTCCTTTTAATAAAAAACCTGCCCCAGACATCAGCTTTAAACCTTCCCCTTCTCACCTTAAATGCTTGCCGTCTGGTATTAGACTTCATAGCCTTGAGAAAAATGATACTGGCTGGGTGTCTGTCTATGTCTCTCCTAACCTTAGAAAATACTTACAGATCTCCCCTCTTCCTCTCACTCCAGAGAAAACAACCCAAGTTTGTCTAAAATCTGCTTACACACCTCGAATTCAAGCAGCATCCTTATAAACCTCTTCTGCATTCTCCCCAGATACTCCTCCTTATCGTGGGGTGACCAAAATCCAAGATCAAGTTGTATCACTTCCCCAACAGTCTACTAAATTAGTGCTGCGTTATAAATAATGAGTACATAATTGAAAAGGAATTGTCTTTCACTCCAGTAATTACTGAAATGGAAAATATCATAGTGAATTCATAATGCTTTGTATTTATCTGATATGCTTATTCTTCGGTGTTCTCTATGGTTCTAAGTATAAAAGCACTTTGGAATATTGTAGAACAGCTCGCCAAGCAGGGATTTGCTCTCGATCTATTGATACCTTTTGGTGTATAAACTATCACAGAATGTCTTGATTTGTTTGTCAATGATTTTTGCCTGCCGAATTAAATACTTAAGATTAAATTTTAGAGTTTTAGAATAAAAGTGACTTCCTTATTTGTGCAATATTGCAGCAAATAGTAGTTTTGTCTTATCTGCTCAAGATAACTTCAAGCTCTTAGTAAAGTTTCTCTGTAATTCTAGTTACTTTCTCAGTTATTTAAAAACTCAGTTTCTGTAATTTGATTCTGTATTTTTTTAAATTGCATTTCACTGAACTCTTTCAGGAATATATTCCAGGATGTGATGAATCGGGACACATTAGTGAAATCATTTTTAGATCAGGTAAGATGTATTGGAAATATGATGTCACTTGTGATATCAGAGTTAATTGCTAGGTGATTATAGATTATTTGTTTAAGGGTTTAGTAGTGGAAATAATGGCCCTTAATTTGTGCTGAAATGTAATGTTTCTTGTTTTGGTGGAGGAAATCTCATAAATTTAAAAAATTCTCTTTTTAATACTAATTTTTAAAATTTTGGTATTTAAGCTTCTAATGTAGTCTTTTGTATACGTCCCCTCCCCACCCTTCACCAAATGTTAAATAAAATGTAATCCTTTTTATTTCCTTCTCCAGTATCATTTTTGCTGGATGTCAAAGATCCCTTTGAACTATATCTAGCAGCAGCTTGCATGAGGGATAAAGCAGACTAATGATGCCTTTGTGGGCAGCTTTCATTAAAACTAAAATTTGGCCCATTATTAGTATGGTAGGTTTTTTTGCAAAATTAGATTTTTTTGGGGGAAACAAATGTACTTTATCAAAAAAGTGTTTCAAACTCTGCTCTTTGCATCTGCTCCTTTTGTTGCAAATGTTAAAACTTGTTTGTTTAAAACTATGCTTCTCTTTCAGATTTTTCAGCTCAAGTCTGGTTTGTCCCTCAGAAGCATTTTTCTGGCACAGTTCCTTCTCGTCCTTCACAGAAAAGCCCAGACAGTGATAAAATACATAGAAGATGAAACGTATGTTAGATTCTGACTTCACTATTATTTTAATACTTCATTGTACCGCAACATGAGAGAAATATATTTCCTTGTTTATATATCCTTTTTAAAATCCTTTTTTAAATGAAAATTCTGCTGCTCCCATTTGTTATTCTTTTCTATACTTTGCATGTGTCATTCTTGGTCATATGGATCATTATAAAAACAGTTTGAAATGGAGGAAGAAGGAGGTTCAGATCTGCTTTCCCACTTAAATTGGGAACAGACAGGAGATTCCGTGGATGTGCACAGGACACCCAGATGGTATGTTACCTTGCAGGCGCCAGTGTCAGGGACATCTCAGATCCTGTCCACAACATTTTGAAGAGAGAGAGAGAGAGAGCAGTCAGATGTCTTGGTACATATTGGTACCAATGACATAGAAAGGAGAAGCAAAGAAGTTCTGAAAAGAGAATTTAGAGAGTTAGGTAGAAAGCTGAGAAGCAGGACCTCCTGGGTAGTCATTTATGGATTGCTGCCTATGCCACAAGCCAGTGAAGGTAGAAACAGGATGATTTAGCAGATAAATGTGTGGCTGAGAAGCTGGTGCAGGGGGCAGGGCTTCAGGTTCTTGGATCATTGGTATTTCTTCTGAGTGAGGTATTACCTGTTCAAAAGTGATGGGTTGCACCTGAACCTGAGGGAAACCAATATTCTCACTGGCAGGTTTGTTAGAGCTGTTGGGGAGGGTTTAAACTAATTTGGTAGGGGAGTGGGAACCGGAGTGAAGGGACTCAGGATAGGATGGATGATAAAAAAGTAAAGATAGCGTGCAGTCAGACTGTCAGGAAGGTGATGGGACTTAGTTGCAGCCAACAGGCTGAGTATCAAATCATTAGGGATGCAGAATCAGAAAAGATAGCAAATACGGTATTCAAGGTATTGTATTTAAATATGCGTTGTAAAAGAAATAAGGTGGATGATCTTGTTGCGCTATTACACATTGCCAGGTATGATGTTGTGGTTGAAGGATGGTTGTAGTTGGGAGCTGAATATCAAAGGTTACACATAATATTGGAGAGATAGGAATGTAGGCAGAGGGGGTGCTGGTGCTCAACTAGTAAAGAATGGCATCAAATCAGAAAGATGTGACATAGGATCGGAAGATGTTGAACCCTTGTGGATTGAGTTAAGAAACTGCAAGGGTAAAAGGACGTTGATGGCAGTTATATACAGGCCTCCCAACAGTGGCTGGGAGGTGGACCACAGATTACAACAGGAAATAGAAAAGGCAGGTCAAAAGGGCAATGTTATGGTAGTCATGGGAGATTTTAGCTTGCAGGTCGATTGGGAAAATCAGGTTGGTAATGGATCTCGAGAGTGAGTTTGTTGAATGCCTAAGAGATGGCTTTGTAGAGCAGTTTGTCATTGAGCTTACTTTGGAACAGCTGTACTGGATTGGGTGTTATGTAATGAGCCGGAGGAAATTAGAGAGCTTAAGGTAAAAGAACCCTTAGGATCCAGTGATCACAATATGATTGAGTTCAACTTGAAATTTGATAGGGAAAAAGTGAAGTCTCATGCAGCAGTATTTTAATGGAGTAAGGCAAATTCCAGTGGTATGAGAGAGGAGTTGGCCAAAGTAAATTGGAAGGAGCTGCTGGCATGGATGTCAGCAGAGCAGCAATGGTGTGTGTTTCCGGGGGAAATGAGGAAGGTGCAGGATATATGTATTCCAAAAATGAAGAAATACTCAAATGGTAAAATAGTCCAAACATGGTTGACTAGGGAAGTCAAAGTTATTGTAAAAGCAAAAGAAAGGGCATACAACAAAGCAAAAATTAGTGGGAAGATAGAGGATTGGGAGGTTTTTAAAAACCTACACAGGGCAACTAAGAAAATCATTAGAAGGGAAAGGATGGAATATGAAAGCATGCTAGCAAATAATATCAAAGTGGATAGTAAAAGTTTTTTCAAGCATGTTAACAATAAAAGAAATGAGAGTGGATAGAAAATGAGGCAGGAGAAATAATAACTGGGGACAAGGAGATGGCTGATGAACTAAGTGAGTATTTTGCATCAGTCTTCATTGGAAGACACTAGCAATATGCCTGATTTTGTAGTGTGTGAAGGAAGAGAAGTGGGTGCAGTTACTATTATAAGAGAAAAGGTGCTCAAAGACCTGAAGGTACATAAATCACCCAGACCAGATGAACTACACCCAAAGATTGTGGTGAGAGATTGTGGTGGCATTAGAAATGATCTTTCAAAAATCATTGGACTCTGGCATTGTGCCAGAGGACTGGAAAATTGCAAATGTTACTCCACTCTTTAAGAAAGGAGGAAGGCAGCAGAAAGGAAATTATAGACCAGTTAGCCTGACCTCAGTGGTTGGGAAGTTGTTAGAGTTAATTGTTAAGGATGAGGTGATGGAGTAGTTGGTGACACAGGACAAGATAGTACAAAGTCAGCATGGTTTCCTTCAGGAAAAATCCTGCCTTACGAACCTGTTGGAATTCTTTAAGGAGATTTCAAGTAGGATAAATAAAGGGGATGCAGTGGATGTTGTATATTTGGACTTTCAGAAGGCCTTTGACAAGGTGCCACACATGAGGTTGCTTACCAAATTAAGAGCCCATGGTATTTCAGAAAAGTTATTAACATGTTTAGGGCATTGGCTGATTGGTAGGAGGCAGTGAGTGGGAATAAAAGGATCCTTTTCTGGTTGGCAGCCAGTGATTAGTGGTGTTCCACACGGGTCAGTGTTGGGACCAGTTCTTTTTATGCTGTATGTATGATTTAGATGATGGAATAGATGCCGTTGTTGCCTAGTTTGCAGATGATATGGAGATTGGTGGAGTAGGAAACAGGTAGGATCCAGAAGGACTTGGATGAAGAAAATGGGCAAGAAAGTGGCAAATGAAATACGATGGAAAATGCATGGTCATGCACTTAGGTAGTAGAAATATATATGCAGACTATTTTCTAAATGGGAAAAAAATCCAAAAATCTGAGATGCAAAGGGACTTGGGAGTCCTTGGGCAGAACACCCTAAGGGTTAACTTGCAGGTTGAGTCAGTTGTGAGGAAGGCGAATGCCATGTTAGCATTGTGAAAGGTTTTGTGCTTCTCATCTCAGAAAAAATGTGCTGGCATTGGAGAAGGTCCAGAGGAGGTTCACAAGGATGATTCCAGGAATGAAAGGGTTATCACACAACAAATGTTTAATGGCTCTGGGTCTGTACTCAGAATTCAGAAGGATGAGGGGGGGATCTCATTGATACCTTTCAAATGTTAAAAGACCTAGACAAAGTAGATGTGGAAAGGATGTTTTCCGTGATGGGAGAGTCTAGGACAAGGTGGCACACCCTCAGGATAGAGGAGTGCCCTTTCAAAACAAAGCTGTGGAGAATTTTCTTTAGCTGAAGGGTGGTGACTGTGGAATTTGTTGCCACATGCAGTTGTGGAGGCCAAGTCATTGGGTGTATTTCAGGCAGGGTTTGACAGGTTCTTGATTGGACACGACATCAAAGGTTATGGGAAGAAGGCCAGGAGCTGGGGTTGAGGAGGAGGAAAAAAAGGATCAGTCATAATTGAATGGTGGAACAGACTGGATGGGCCAGATGGCCTAATTCTGCTCCTATGTCTTATGGTCTTGTAGTCTTAAATTCAAAAGTTTAATGCTGTTTCAGGTGCTATAGCTGAATCCTCCTCTACTCTTCTACATTTTAATTATTTGAAAGCTAGTGTACACTTTACTCATATGCTGCAGATCTGATAGACTTAACTACCTTACTGAACTGGATTCAAAATCAGGTTTACTATCACTGACATATGTCGTGAAATTTGTTTTTTTGTGGCAGCCGTATACACACTAGAATGTAAACCAGAGTGCCGGAGCAGTTAGTGCCAAGGTTTTGGAGACAGATGTTGGTAAGACCTCAGACAAAGTCAGAAATCAAAAGATTGAGCATGGTGTGACTAATATCCTGAGCTGCATATATTCCAATGTAAGAAGTATCGTGAGAAAGGCGGATGAGCTTAGAGCATGGATCAACACCTGGAATTATGATATTCTAGTATTAGTGAGACTTGGTTGTTGGAAGGGCAGGATTGGCAGCTCAAAATTCCAGGTTTCCGCTGTTTAGATGTGACCAAGCAGGAGGGATTAAAGGAGGAGGATGGTGTTACTAGTCAGGGAAAATGTCACAGTGAGGCTCTGTCAGGAAAGACTGGAGAACTTGTGAGGCATTATGGGTGGAACTGAGAAATAAGGTAATTTGCAGGTTGAGTCTGGTGGGGAAGGCAAATGTAATGTTAGCACTTAGTTCAAGAGAACTAGAATATAAAAGCAAGAATGTAATGTTGAGTCTGTATAAATCACTGGTGAGGCCTCATTTGGAACATTGTGAGCAGTTTTGGGCCCCTTACCTTAGAAAGGATGAGCTGTAACTGGAGAGGGTTCAAAGCAGGATCACAAAAATGATTCCAGATTGAATAGCTTGTCATATGAAGAACATTTAATGGCTCTAGGCCTGTATTCATAAATTTGGAAGAATGAGGGGTGACTTAATTGAAACCTTTGGAATGGGTGAAAGGCCTTGATAGAGTGGATGTGGAGACGATGTTTCCAATGGTTTTTCTTTACGAATATGGTTTCAATTTCGGAAATCTTTTGGGTTGAATCAATTTATTTTAGCAAGTCCTATTATATCTAACTTTTTTATCTATCCCTCTATTATGGACCAAGCCTATTTGACTTGGAAAACTGAAGGTAGATTACGATTTTGTGATTTATTTCTGGATAGTTGTTTCATGTCCTTTGAACAATTAGCTAACAAATATAATTTACCTAGATCCCATTTCTTTAGGTATTTACAGGTTAGAAACTTTTTAAATACTGTTCTTCCTATTTTCCTGAATCTATATTCTATGGATAGATTGGAAAAAAAATTATATTTAAGTCCTTTTCAGAAAGGTGCAATAGTGACTATTTTCTAAATGGGAAGAAAATTCAAAAGTCTGAGGTGCTTGGAAGTCTTTGTGGAGGATAGCCTAAAGGTTAACTTGAAGGTTGAGTTAGTGGTGAGGAAGGCAAATGCAATATTAGCCTTCATTTTGAGAGGAGTAGAATGCAAAAGCAGGGATGGAATGCTGAGGCTTTATAAGGCACTGGTGAGGCCTCACTTGGAGTATTTTGAGCAGATTTGGTCCCCTTATTTAAAAAAGAATGTATTGACATTGAAGATGGTTCACAGGAGGTTTACAAGAATGATTCTGGGAATAAAAGGCATCTCATATGAGGAGTGATTGATGGCTCTGGACATGTACCTGCTGGAATATAGAAGAATGGGGGACCTCATTGAAACCTATCAAATGTTGAAAGGCCTACATAGAATAGATGAGGAGAGGATGTTTCCTAAGGTAGGGAGTTGTTCAGCCATGATGAAATGGCGAAGCAGATTCGATGGGCCAAATGGTCTAATTCTGCCTATGGTCTTACAGTAGAGAGAAATGAAATTGAGGAGGCCCCTCAGGAGTATGTAAAGTGTAACAGGTACTGAAATTAAAAAGGGAAAAGAGAAAAGGGAAAGGGGATACAATTTATCACTGGAGAACAACATAAAAGAAAATTGTAAAACATGATGGTTACAAGCTAGAGGAACAGAGTGAGGCCCATTTAGGACCTAAAGGAGAACAGTTTGGGAACTTTACTGCAGGTAAGATCTCATCTGTATTCACTTAAGAGAAGACAATGTAGTTGTAGAATCCACAGAAGAGAAGGGCCAGTTTAATTGTAGAAAGAAGGAAATGTTGATGGATGTACTAGTGGACTGTAAGGTGAATGAATTGCCACAACCTGATGAGCTGTATCCCAGGGTACAATAGGAAGCAAGGGAGGGGATTGCTGGATCCTGGTAGTTAAATCTTTGCAGGCTACAGGTGAATCGTCCGCTGACATAAGGACATCAGATGTGATGTCTTTATTTAAGAAAGGCAGTTGGGGTAATCTGGATTGGATCTAAAGTCAGTGGCTGGTAAGATGCAGGAAAAAAATGAGGTACAGGTTAATCTGTACTTGGAAAATCAGGGATTAAGCAAAAATAGTCGAGGTGGCTTTGTTGGGAAAGATCATGTTTGATCAATTGATTTACTGTATTTTTGAGATTACAAATTTTATTGAGAGTTATATCCAACATCCACATAGCCAATGAGAGCCAAAGCAGGTTGTCAAATTGGATCAAAAATGGTGTGGTAATATGGATGGTTCAAGGTTGCTTTTGTAATTAGAAGTCTGTGAACAGTGCTGTCAGAGATTATTGATCAGTTCTGGGTCGTGTGTGTGTGTGTAAAATAAGAGGCATTCATGGTAAGGCAAAACAAATACTGGTGTTGTGATTATTATGAACATAGGTCATAGGCTATGCAATGATATTAATAAGTTGGTAAAAAGGTCAGGACAATGACATGTGGAATTTAATCCTGTTAAGTGTGAGGTGAGGTGCTTTGGGGCATCTAATAAAAGCGGACATAAAGGATAGTAGGAAGAGTTAATGAACACAGGGATATTGGTGCACAAGTGCAAAAATCATTGAAAGTAGTAGGATGTTTCCAGGACAAGGAATTTAAGAACAAGGGGATTAATGGTACAACTATGTAAACTTGGTTTGGGGAAATTTACTTGACGTTGACTGAGGAGAGACTGGATAGGTTGCATTTATTTTCTATGCAGCAGAGCAGGTTGGGGGAGACCTGACTGGGATATACCAAATTGAGGCACGTTGGCAGGCTGGATAATGAAAAGCTTTCAGAGAAAGCTGAGGTGTCTTAAACTAAAAGGCATGGATTTAAGTTGGTGAGACCGGAGGAAGAATTTTTTGACTCGCACATGTTTGAAATCTGGAATGTTCAGGGAGTGGTAGAGGCAGACAACTTCAGTCATTTGAATCACCGAGACACAGTAGGCCACTGATCAAGTGTTGCTATATGGGGTTAGCATAAATGATGGTCATATCATGCTGGGCCAAAGAGCCTGTTTTTGTGTTGTATGAGTCTATGACTGCTGTCTATAATTATCTGCATTATTTGAATGAGGTAATCAGATAGCATGGGAAGTGTTGTTTAAAAATATATATTTGAATTGGCTGTTAAGGTGTTTGAGCTCCACATTTTATAATGATAGTTAGCATTAATTCATCAATAATACAATTTTAATCTGTCCACAGGTAAAATAAAGACCATGTCTACCATTTTATAAGTATTCTTGTGCAGCTGTTATCTCCAGCAGGTGTCCCCATTCATCAAGTATTGGCAGAAGGTCCAAATGCCAACAATAAATATGTTTAAACTGTGTCTATCAGTGTAATTGTAATTTTACATCTTTGGCTTGCATCATCCTCCTCCACTGGCAAGTTGGTAGAATTTCTGGGTTTGAGGAATGAGATGTTTGAACATGTTTGAGATTATTGTCAGGATGTGATGTTACAAGTCCATTGTTAGATACAATTTCCTTTTTTCTATCAGATACTGATTGCTATATTATTAAGAAAGTTTTCATACTGAGATGTTGCATTTTGTCTATTAAATTAAGAATCTAGAATAACATCATTTGATATACTGCTTGACTTTGTTTGAAGTGAATAAGAGTAATTGGGTATAAACTCCAAGTTTTGTTGACAGTTAAGACATTCTTCATACTGTTCTTATCCAGCATTCTTCAGGGAGGATGTTTTATATTTTATAAAAAGCAGAAAGTCCATATTAAATGACTGAATGTTTGAATTTTTAAACCTCTCCATCTTTTACAAAATATATTTGTCATATAGAGTAAATAGTAGTGATCTGGTATTTGGTATGTTGAAGACTCGGACTGTTCTTACTATGTAGAAGGCTGGGGAATGACCTTAGAACATTTAAAATGGAGCAGCATAAGCAGCACAGGAATGGGCTCATTTGGCCAAAGATGCCAATCCAAGCTAAGACCATCGGTCTGTGTGTGATCTACTCCTATGTATTCCCATAGAGGTTTAGAAAATTACAAAGAGCATAAATGGAATGGAAAGTTAGATTCTAGAGTTGGGAGGGCATCAGTTTAATGTGAGAGAGGATAAATCAAGAGATCTTAAGGGGTAAGTTTTTCTTACATAAGATGGAAGGTGTATGGAGCAAGTTCCCAAAAGAGATAGTAGAGGCAGATTCAATCATCTTATAAAAAATATATGGCAGGTACATGAAGACGAGTAATTAGACAGATACGGGCCTAAAGCAAACAGGTAGGATTAGCTTAGATGAGCATCACAGTAATCATGGATAATGTGGGTCTCAAGAATCCATTTCTGTGCTATATGCTTCTGTGATTCTGTGACAGAGCACTGTGTTTTAAACAGATTTTCATAAATAGGAATAGTTAACGTGAAAGAAAAAAAGCAAATCCTAAATTTGTACGATTAATTTGTTTCATTACAACTGGATGTGCTGGAGGTGAGAACTATTAGAGATGCTCCATGATAAATATGGAAAAAAAACTGCTGGTATAATTTCTTGCTGGAAACAAATTAAGATTGCGTAGTAGAAGTTTTAGTCTCTTTGAACAAATTCAAAAAGATAGTAAACAGAATTTGCAAATTAAGCATTGAAAATACAGAATTTCGCAAAGTAAGCCTTTTGATAGATTGAATAGTTAACTCTTTGGTTATAAAATATTAACCCTGATCATTTACAGTTACTGTTTTGTTCTGCTTTTTCTTCAGCCAGAGGGGTAAGAAGCCTTTCAGATCATTACGAAACCTGAAAATTGACCTTGATCTTGCAGTGGAGGGTGACTTAAGTATTATAATGGCCATGGCTGAGAAATTAAAACCAGGCCTTCACTCATTTATCTTCGGAAAATCTTTCCACACAAGCATACAAGAACGTGATGTACTGATGTCACTTTAGAGAGAATTTATGTAAATTGTATTTTACATTAATGTGAATAATAATTTGCCTGTTTCTTGAAAATGTCTAATTGAGTCTAAATATTAATTTAAAAATCAGTGTCATACAAGAATACAGAACTTCTATTTAACACAATGATATTGAGACAAGTTAGGAAATAAATTTGATTGTTTACAGTGTAACTAAAGTTCTCAGCATTTACCTTTTGATGATAATATTTGGGTACATGTTAATTTCTCTGAAAACATTAGTTCAATATTTCTAAATTAATTTAACCTCAAAATGCTACCTTGAAATATTTTGTTGCAAATTAGATATTTAATCACTAATTTCATCATAGCTAAATGTTGTTTTGTTTTTGCTTCAGTTGTAAAACATGATATCTCATCCATATCCATTTGGCTTACTGGTTTCTATGCCATGTAATGGGTCTCAACCCTGTGAGTCTGTTTTGCTAGTATATTAGCTTGCAAACATTTTTAAGCATTTCCCTTTAAACTGAACCTGCATGTTACTGCTCTTATTCACCCTCATAGTAACTCTGTAACTCAGTTACTAGGCTTGAAAATACTCAACAGAAGCAAAACTGCTACACAATATTTCAACTTCTTAGCAAATTATGATTATTTAAGTTGGCCAATAAATTGGCTGTGTGGGATATTTTACTATATAAACCTAAAGAGCCCACAGCCTTTGTCAAAGCTGTAGACCAACCACAGCCTCAACCCAGATCACCAGCAGGCTGGCTTGCCAAGGTGTTTGACTGGCAACTGAAAGGTGATCTTGATAAGCAACTTGAGTACCATGAATTCATCATGTCATCATCACTGAGGCCTGACATGGTCATTCTATCAGAAACCTCGAAGCAGGTAGACATGGTGAAACTGACAGTGCCTTGGGGAGACTGGATTGAGGAGGCATTTGAGTGTAAGAAGGCCAAATTCCAGGAGCTGGTAGAGCACAGTGTTGGACAGCACAATGCGAGCCTGTAGAATGAGGTGTAAAGGTTTTGCTCTACAGAACCTACTTTCTTCTTGGCAAAAAAAAAGAACCATCACGACTGTCACAAAGGCTGTTGAGCGAGCCAGGTGGCTTTGGATCAAAAGGTGTGACCGGTGGATGAATGCTGCTGGGACAGAAACCAAGACCTGATAACCCTGGCTAGGTCACCTGAGTAAGGATGTCTAATGTTGAAAGACCCAAAGTACCCGATGGCTCCAGTTTACATCACTGTTGATGTGTTACAATGCACCTAAGGGTGCATCTCAGTATCAATAAATGCAAGTCGTTATCATGATTAGGTTTTGCAGATTTTGGCATTCATGGAAGAAAGCTGCCTGAACAGTCTGGTAATCACTGGTGTGAACAAACTGTTTTCCCACATAGTTCACCATTAGAAGCCATTCAAAAGGAATATTTAGCTAATAGTTAGAATGTTTTATTGGGAACTTGAGCATGTAGAACATTAAAGTAAATGGTCTGAAAAATGGCAGATAAAATTTAATGCAGACGTGTGAGGTGTTGCACTTTGGGAAGACCAACCAGGGTAGGGCTTATATGATTGGTAGGGCACTGAGGAGGGTGATAGAACAGAGAGATCTGGGAATACAATCCATAATTCCTTGAAAGTGGTGTCACAGGTAGAAAGGGTCGTAAAGAAAGCTGTTGGCACATTGGCCTTCATAAATCAATGCACTGAGTACAGGAGTTGAGATGTTTTGTTGAAATTGTATGAGACATTGGTGAGGTCTAACTTGGAGTATCACAGTTTCTTCTGTTAAAAGGTCATATCACAAAGTTGCATCTTAGCAAAGCAAAGTACAGTGCCTATAAAAAGTTCGCCACCTTAGAAGTTTCCATGTTTTATTGTTTTACAACATTGGATCACACTGGATTTAATTTGGCTTTTTTGACACTGATTAACAGAAGAAGACATTTTCATGTCAAAGTGAAAACAGATCTCTACAAAGTGATCTAAATTAATTATAAATAAAAAAACAGTATAACTGTTTGCTTTCGTATTCAACCTCCTAGTCAGTATTTTAGTAGATGCACCTTTGGCAGCAATATCAGTCTTGAGTCTGTGTGGATAGGTCTCAATCAGCTTTGCACATCTGGACACTGCAATTTTTCCCCATTCTTTACAAAACTGCTCAAGCTCTGTCAGATTACATGGGGATCGTGAGTGAATAGCACTTTTCAAGTTCAACCACACATTTTCAATTGGATTGAAGTCAGGACTCTGACTTGGCCACTCCAGGACATTAACTTCATTGTTTAGGCCATTCCTGTGTAGCTTTGGCTTTATGCTTGGGGTCATTGTCTTGCTGGAAAACAAATCTCCCAATTTGCAGTTCTCTCTGCACCAGGTTTTCCTCCAGGATTTCTCTGTATGTTGTTGCATTCATTTTACCCACTAACTTCACAAGCCTTCCAGGGCCAGCTGCAGTGAAGCATCCCCCACAGCACGATGCAACCACCAGCATACTTCATAGTAGGGATGGTGTGTTTTTGATGATGTGCGGTATTTGGCTTATGCCAAACAGCATTTAGTCTGATGGCTAGAAAACTCAATTTTGGTTTCATCAGACCATTGAATCTTCTTCCAGCTGACTCCCACATGCCTTCTGGCAAACTCCAGCTGAGATTTCTTGTGAGTTTTTTTCAACAGTGGCTTTCTCTTTGTCACTCCCCCTTAAAATACCAACTGGGCAAGCACCAGGGTAACTGTTGTTGTATCTGCAGTCTCTCCCATCTCAGCCACTGAAGCTTGTAACTCCTGCAGAATTGTCATGGGTCTCTTGCTGGCCCCCTTCACTAGTCCCCTTCTTGCACAGTCACTCAGTTTTTGAGGATGGCTTGCTCTAGGCAGATTTACAGCTGTGCCATGTTCTTCCTATTTCTTGACAATTGAATTAACTAGTCCAAAGGATATTCAGTAACGTGGAAATTTTCTTGTATCCATCTCTGATTTGTGCTTTTCAATCACCTTTTTGGGGAATTGCTTGGAGTGTTCTTTTGTCTTAATGGTGTAGTTTTTGCCAGGATACGGACTAGCTAGCAGCTGGACCTCCCAGATACAGGTGCATTGTCACTACAATCAATTGAAACAGCATGACTGCACACAGATCTCCATTTAACTAATTATGTGACCTCTAAAACCAATTGGCTACACCAGTGGTGATTTGGTGTGTCACATTAAAGGGGGCTGAATAGTTATGCAATCAATTATTTTGTATTTTATGTTTGTAATTAATTTAGATCACTTTGTCGAGATGTTTTTACTTTGACACAAAAAGTCTTTCTATTGAGCAGTGTAAAAAAAAAGCCATATTAAGTCCATTGTGATTCAATGTTGTAAAATAATAAAATGTAAAAACTTCCAAGTGGGGTGAATACTTTTTATAGGCACTGCCTATGAAAAGAACCAGTTTATTATCACTGGCATGAGTCAAGAAATTTGTTAACGTAGTATCAACAGTACAATGCAATACATGATAATATAGGGAAAAATATAAATCAATTACAATAAGTATAGATGTATATTAAATAGATTTTAAATAGTGCAAGAATAGAAATTATATTAAAAAGTATAATGGATACGGGAAATTGGGTGACTGAGTACTTCTGGTCAAACACTGAATGGTATGTACACTCAAGAGGCCACTTCATTAAGTAATCTGTGCACTTGCTCATTAAAATCAAATATCTAAGCCAATTATGTGGCGGCAACTCAATGCAGAAAAATGGTCAAAAAAGTTTATTTGTTGTTCAGATTAAACATTAGAAAGGAAAAGAAATGTGATCTATGTGACTTTGACCGTGGAATGATTTTTGGTGCCAGACGGGGTGGTTTGATTATCTCAAAAGACTGCTGTTCCCTCTGGGATTTTCACACACAACTGTCTCGAGTTTACAGAGAATGGTGCAAAAAATGGTGAGTAGCATTTCTGTGGGCGAAAGCACCTTGTTATTGAGAGTAGTCAGAGGAAAATGGCCAGTCTGGTTCAAGCTGACAGGGAACAGTAACTCAAACAACCATGTGTTACAACAATGGTGTGCAGAAGAGCATCTCTGAACCCACAACATGCTGAACCTTGAAGTGGATGGGCTACAGTGGCAGAAGAGTACAAGCGTACACTCTGGCCACTTTATTAGGTACCTCCTGTACCTAATAAAGTGGTCATTTGGTGTAGATTGCAAATATATCTGTCAGAAATCTCTGCAACAGTGCATTCTTTTTCTTCCAATTTGATATTATTTTGAGAGTTTTTGCAGATGGATCCGTCTTTTCAATGTAAAGACTTACAAAATACCTCTGAAATGTTTATCACTGTTATCCAGCAAATTGTGATCTGTTTTATCAATCTACTATATTTGCCTTTATATCTTAAAAATTGCCTTAATTTAAGAACTTGGTTTCTCACTTTTTGACTGAATGTTATAGTCCCTCAAAAGATCCTATGTTATGAGATTATTGTGGCAACCCATTTCCTGGCACATCCGAACCAGCTCACAATTCGATAGCCTACGGGGGTTTGTGAGCACAGAGCTTTGGAGCCTCTGCGCCACGGGGGCCAGGTTGAGGGAGGCTTAAAAGTGAGGCTGAGGATTTCGGATAAAGTTTTCCTTCGACTGCAGTTACCGACTCCGCTGACGCCGCCTCTGTTCATGCGGTTTCGTTGAAACTGCCGGGTTTCTGGACACAGCGACCGAACCTATGGTTCCAGCAAGCCGAAGCCCAATTCCACGTTCGCCGGATCACCTCAGAAGACACCCGCTACTACTACGTGGTGAGCTCCCTCGACCAGGACACAGCGGCCCAGGTCGCGGAGTTCGTACAGTGGCCCCCGGCAGACGGCAAGTACACGGAATTCAAAGCCCTGTTCCTCAGGACTTTCGGACTCTCACGGCGCGAGCGGGCTGCCTGTTTACTGCACCTGGATGGCTTGGGCGACAGACCTCCATCGGCTTTAATGAATGAGATGTTGTCTCTCGCCGACGGACACACACCCTGCCTCATGTTTGAGCAGGCATTCCTGGAGCAGCTGCCCGAGGACATACGCCTGCTGCTGTCCGACGCGGATTTCAGTGACCCCCGGAAGGTGGCAGCCCGGGCGGACTTGCTGTGGAACGCCAAAAAGGTCCATCGCACAGATCTCCCAGCCACGCTCCCGGCAGCAAACCAGTCCAGGCCCGGCCGCAGAGCCCGCCAACCCCCGGCCCAATGAACACTGGTGCTTCTACCACCAGCGGTGGGGCGCAGAAGCCCGCCGTTGCCGCCCGCCCTGCAAGTTCCCGGGAAACGCCAGGGCCAGCCGCCGCTGATGGCTACGGCGGCTGGCCATCGGGATAGCCTCCTGTATGTGTGGGATAGAAGGTCGGGACGCCGCTTTTTGGTCGATACTGGGGCTGAGATCAGCGTTTTACCCCCAACGAGTTACGACACCCGCAGCAGGGCACCTGCCCCCCCCCCCCCCCCCCGAGGGCCGTGAACGGCAGCACAGTAAGGACCTATGGCACCCGTCAGGTGCAGCTACAGTTCGGCTCCAGCCAGTTCACGTGGGACTTCACACTGGCCGCCGTAGCCCAACCGCTTCTGGGTGCGGATTTTTTGCGAGCTCACAGCCTGCTGGTCGACCTGCCCAGGAAGAGACTGGTCCACGCCGAGACCTTTCAGACGTTCTCCCTGGGTGCAGCCCAGTTGCCAGCCCCTCACCTCGGCTCCATCACGCTGTCCGACAACGACTTCACCAGGGTCCTGACGGATTTCCCATCGGTTCTGGCACCGCAGTTCACAGCGGCCATGCCCCGACACGGCGTACAGCACCACATCCCGACCCAGGGACCACCCCTCCACGCCCGCGCTCGGCGGCTTCTCCCGGACAAGCTCCGACTGGCGAAGGAGGAGTTCCAGAGGATGGAGGAATTGGGGATCATCCGGCGGTCCGACAGCCCATGGGCCTCCCCCCTGCACATGGTGCCCAAAGCGACGGGGGGCTGGAGACCGTGCGGCGACTACCGCAGGCTGAACGAGGCTACCACACCGGACCGCTACCCTGTGCCGCACATTCAGGACTTTGCAGCAAAACTGCACGGCGCACGGATCTTCTCCAAGGTAGATCTCGTCCGGGGATACCATCAAATCCCGATGCATCCTGACGACGTCCCCAAAACGGCTCTCATCACCCCGTTTGGCCTTTTCGAGTTCCTCCGCATGCCGTTCGGCCTGAAGAATGCCGCACAGACGTTCCAGCGGATAACGGACGCGGTGGGACGGGACCTGGACTTCGCGTTCATCTATTTGGACGACATCCTCATAGCCAGCAGCAGTCGTCAGGAGCATCTGTCCCACCTCCGTCAACTCTGTGCCCGACTGAGTGAGTACGGTCTTACAATCAACCCCGCCAAATGCCAGTTCGGACTCGATACCATTGACTTCCTGAGCCACAGGATTACTAAAGACGGGGCAACCCCTCTGCCCGCTAAGGTAGATGCGGTCCGCCACTTTCCCCGACCCACCACGATCAAAGGCCTTCAGGAATTCGTAGGTATGGTCAATTTCTACCGCCGCTTCCTCCCTTCAGCTGCCCGGATCATGCGCCCCCTGTTCGCCCTGATGTCGGGTCCGAGCAAGGACATTACCTGGGACGAGGAGTCCGCCGCCGCTTTCGTTCAAACGAAGGAAGCTTTGGCGAACGCCGCAATGCTAGTACATCCCAGAATGGACACCCCTACCGCCCTCACAGTGGACGCATCTAACACGGCAGTCGGTGATGTGCTGGAACAACTCATCGCAGGTCGCTGGCGTTTTTCAGCTTTCGACCAGGAACTGTTGGCGCTATACCTGGCAATCCGGCATTTCAGGTACTTCCTGGAAGGTCGGCCCTTCACTGCGTTCACGGACCACAAACCGCTTACCTTTGCGTTTATGAAAGCGTCCGACCCCTGGTCGTCCCGCCAGCAACGCCACCTGCCCTACATCTCTGAATACACGACGGATGTCCGGCACGTCTCGGGTAAGGACAATGTCGTGGCGGATGCGCTCTCTCGCCCTACCGTTCATGCCCTTTCCCAAGGGGTAGACTTTGAGGCACTGGCAGAGGCGCAGCAGGCGGACGAGGAGATTCCAAGTTACAGAACCGCAGTCTCCGGTTTGCAGCTCCAGGACCTCCCCGTAGGCCCGGGTGAGAGGACCCTACTCTGTGACGTCGCCACAGGCCAGCCCCGTCCCGTCGTCCCCGCAGCCTGGCGGCGCCGTGTTTTCGACTCCATTCATAACTTGGCGCATCCCTCCATCTGGACAACTGTCCAGATGGTTTCCAGCAGGTTCGTTTGGCACGGACTCCGCAAACAGGTCAGTGAATGGGCCAGAACGTGCATGCACTGCCAGATGGCCAAGGTGCAGCGGCACACCAAAGCCTCACCGCAGCAGTTCCATCCCGCCCACCGGCGTTTCGACCACATTCATGTGGATATCGTGGGCCCCCTGCCAGTGTTGCGCGGAGCACGGCACCTCCTGACTATTGTGGACCGGTTCACAAGATGGCCAGAGGCGGTCCCGCTCACCGACACCACCTCCAAATCTTGCGCCCGAGCCCTGATCGCCACCTGGATATCTTGCTTTGGTGTACCGGCCCACATTACCTCTGACAGAGGCACCCAGTTCACCTCCAGCCTGTGGTCAGCTATGGCCAGCCTTTTGGGGACTCAGCTGCACCACACCACTGCCTACCATCCACAGTCGAACGGGCTAGTGGAGCGTTTCCACCGTCACCTGAAGTCGGCCCTCATGGCCCGCCTGCGAGGAGCCAACTGGGCGGACGAACTTCCCTGGGTCCTACTCGGCATCCGCACAGCGCCCAAGGACGACCTGCACGCCTCGTCGGCTGAGTTGGTATACGGCGCACCCCTGGTCGTCCCTGGGGAGTTCCTACCAGCCCCACGGGGGCAAGAGGAAGATCCCGCAGCAGTCTTGGGCAGACTACGCAAGAAGCTCGGTAACCTGGCCCCCATACCCACTTCACAGCACGGGCGGCACCCGACCTGTGTACCCAAAGACCTACAGAACTGTAAGTTTGTGTTTGTACGAAGGGGCGGGCAGCGGCCATACGAGGGGCCGTTTATGGTGCTCTGGAACAAGGGGTCCACGTTCATGCTGGACGTTGGGGGGAAAGAGGAGGTTTTCACAGTGGACCGCCTCAAACCGGCCCATGTGGACCTGGCGCAACCGGCCTAGTTTCCGGCGCCTCGGCGCAGAGGCCGACCTCCCAAGCAGGTTCTGGCCCAGACTGTGGACATTGGGGGGTGTATCGCCGGTTCTGGGGGGGGGGGGGTTATGTGGCGACCCATTTCCTGGCACATCCGAACCGACTCACAATTCGATAGCCTACGGGGGTTTGCGAGCACAGAGCTTTGGAGCCTCTGCGCCACGGGAGGCAGGTTGAGGGAGGCTTAAAAGTGAGGCTGAGGATTTCGAATAAAGTTTTCCTTCGACTGCAGTTACCGACTCCGTGTCGTAATTTTAGCGCTGCGTGTAGCACACCACTGCATTATCACATTTAACCCAATCTAAAATTGTTTCTTGGTTAATTCTACAACATACTGCTCTCAGACGTGCCAAATACACTCAGCATACTTGTTCTGCAACCTATCTTTGACGCTTGGGATTATTCAATATATATAAAAATTATATTCACCCATAATTACTACAGTACCTTTCTAGCCCCTGTTATATCTTGTTTTGTAGTGTCCTGGAGTGTTGCTACTGTTAGGGGGAAAAGAGCTACAATCATTTAGCAATATAGCAGTGAATTTTTCCCCTGTATGTTTGTACCAGCACTCAGTTGGTTCCCTGAGGGAAGAAAGTTTTTCATCATGGCTACTTTCCCTCCTATTCCTTTCTATCTTTTTGAAATGTTGAAGTGCCCAAAATATGCTGTTCACAGCCGTGGTCATTTTGAAATCACATTTTGTCATGTCTATCTCCACACCCCTATTCTATGCAACCATCAAATTATCTTGCTTGTAATAATATGTGTACTTAGTTAAAGGGCTTCTCATTTTGTTCATATTTACTGATGTTTTCTAATGTTTGCCTACTGTTCCTTCCTACCAGATTTGGGTTTTCTCTTTTGCTGCCCCGCATTATCAGAATCGGGTTTATTATCAAAGTAGTAGTGAGGTAGTATTGGGGGGGGTTAAAGTGCCATTCAGAAAACTGATGGCAGAGGGAAAGAAGCTGTTCCTAAAATGGTGAGTGTTTGTCTTCAAGCTCCTAACCCTTATCTGATGGTAGAAATGAGAAGAGGGCATGTCCTGGGTGGTGAGATTCCTTAATGAAGAAAACTGCCTCTTTGTGCTGAAGATGGAGCTGACTGCTCTGAAGACTGGTATGTGTTCTCCCAGCTTCCTCTTTCTGAAGTCCACCATTCCTTGGTCTTGCTGATGTTGAGTGCAAGGTTGTTGTTGCAACACCACTCAACCAGCTGATCTATCTCATTCCTGTATGCTTCATCACCATCTGAGATTCTGCCATCAGTTGTGACAACAGTGAATTTATAGATGACATTTGCTGGTTCAGCATTCATCCTTGATTTGCGCCAGTGTTGGTTGTCAGCAAGGAGGAAACGTTATTTCCAATCCACACTGAATGTGGTCTCCTGATGAGGCAATCGAGGATCCAATTGCAGAGGGAAATACAGATGGCCAAGTTTTGAAGTTTGTTGATTAGTATTGAGAAGAAGATGGTGTTGAACACTGAGCTGTAATCAATAAACAGCTGGCTGATGTAGGTATTTCTATTGTGCAGGTTTTCCAAGGTTGAGTGAAAAGCCTGTGAGATTGCATCTGCTGTAGACTTATTATAGCAGTGGGTCCATATCCTTGCTTAGGGAGGGGTTAATTCTAGCCATGACCTACCTCGAAGCACTTCATCACCTCGACCTTTCTCTAATTTTCTAAGCTTCCATTCACCAAAGCCCTTCTTCATTCCCACATGCCTACCCTGAATTCCCTTAATATTTACTCTGAGCAATAGCTCATAATGCTGGATTGTCTGATCTGAATTTCCCAGAATAAATGTGTGCACAAACGAGTTTCCATGCTCTGATAGCGTTGATGCTTTGGAACACTGACATGGTCTCTGACTGGGAGAACTTGCCATGGAGAATTTGCAGAAGGTTTTTATCAACATGCAGACTTCCTGACATGGGAAATACATTGATTTATCTAATATACATAAAAGCTGCAAATTCTAATCTCTTGAGATCAACCTATAATTGCCATTTTTTTTGTCAGAATATGATTTACTTCCTCCCCAAAGTACATTGAGCTCAGAAATGAAGGCAGCTAATTTTTTATGCCTATTTAAAAAAAAGGATGAAGCACTAACTGTCCCTCAAAAGAATATTCCCATAAATTTATAACATTTATGAATAGCTCGATACATTCCGTCTTTAGCGTGCATACTTTGAGACTACAGTGATAGCAGATTTATATGAAAACAGTATCTTTTTATGTCATAGTCACTTAATTTCTCCACTTTTGACTGTATTGGAAAACTGCAGACCTCTTTCAAATTAATTCCTCATTAGTATTCATTTCTATGACTCACCTGCTGTGAGAAGCTCCCTCCCCTGTGAATAACATGATGAATAATGTGATGTTCATTTGGATAAACATACAGCCATCAGTATGTGTCTTACAGAACTTCGTTTGATGTGATTATTATCTTCAGTAGCAAAATATATCAATATTTTATGTTAATTATGTAGCCAGACGTACAGGGAAATTTGATTATGCTGTGAACTGTGCAGAAAATAAGCAGTAAATCTTCACTATACAATACATGCACAGTGCCCAACTGCCCAACAGTTGACCACCGCTTAATTAAGCTCTGTTGCCTGGCCCCCATTTTAATTGAAGTTCTGATTGTTAGTAGGGTACAGCTATGTAGTTATCCAAGTATGCTGGATAATGAATGTACCTCTGTCTTACAGTATAGGGGTAATCTTTCTCAGCACTCTCTGGATGGCCTTGCATATGTCAAATCTTGTGATTACTTGTACTACTTTCAATTTAGTGTGTGGTATGTACTGTACGTTATCCACAGCTTTGGGAAGACTAAGCACAAATTGTGTGATTGCTGAATACAATTTCAGTCTGCAAGGTTCCAGATCTCTTTAATTTTCCTACTTACATCTACTCTGCCCTTTCCATCCTCAGCACTGCTATTCAAATAAAGGTCAGCTTACAGCTAAAGAAAAACCAACCTTCCAGTTGTGTAAGCTGTGCAACTATCTCCAACTCCCTGAAGATAGTTGCACAGGTTGATAGGGTGGTTAAGAAAGCAAAGGTATGCTTGCCTTTATTGGTTGAGGCATTGAGTTCAAAAGTCAGGAAATTATGCTGCAGATGGGCTGAAAGATGGCGGCGCGATGCAGCTTGCAGCGGCCACTCCGGAGCTGATATGTTATTTGTTAAACAGGGTGACATGTGGAATCCTAATCTAATGAAAAACGGATGTGGGAGCATGGTGAACATCTGGAAATCTCCAGGAAGGCCCTCTTTGTTGCTGCTGCTGCTGCTGCTGCTGTGAGGTCTGGGTCTCTGCTGAGAAGAACATGCCCCCAGTCCTTGGGGTTGCGTTGCCAGTGGCCGTTGGTGGGGGCGTCTTAATACGCTCGGCAGAGGATGGTGCTCAGAGGGGGTGGTGGGTGGTTGGAGGTTCGGAGGTTCGACAGACTCGGAGTCTGCTGCGGTCAGTTCACTTTCACTGTGTGCTGTGTCTGCGAGGCTGATTTCGACAGAGCTTTCATTGTTGCACTGCATCTGCGAGGCGGAGTCGGGTGGCGCCATGGAAGTCCATAGCGGGGGTACTCCCTTCTGCCACTGGCGCGGGATGACAAGTCTATCGGGACCCTGAGAACTTGTGGAAACTGTGTGGTGGTTTCTTTCAAACTTAGTCTTTTAACATCTTTGGACTATTTTTACCATGCCCATGGTCTTTTTTTTTAATCAAATTATGGTATTGTTTGCACTGTTGTAACTATATGTTGTAACTGTGTGTTTTTGTGCAGGTCTTGTAGCTTTAGTTTTTGATCTTGTTTTGTCTGGTGGTTTTAGAGCTCCTTTCCGGGGAACGCGCTAAGATGGTAGCACGATATTAATACGCAGCAGCCTCTCCGGAATCTGGATTGGGGATTGCCAAACATTATGTGGATTTTCTTTTGTAGTCTATTTTGTCATGTGCTTTGTTGATATCATTCTGGAGGAACGTTGTCTCATTTTTTAACTGCGTTGCATTTGTGGTTTTTAAATGACAGTAAACTGAATCTGAATCTGAGATTTATAAATCTAATTAGGCCACATCTAGAATATTGCGAACAGTTCTAGTTGCCTCCTTATAGGAAGGATGAGGCTTTGAGAGGTGCAAAAGATGTTCCCTGGAACAGAGGGCATGTACTATAATGAGAAGTTGCATAAACGGGGGTTGTTCTCTCTGGAAAGGCAGAAGTTGAGGGAAGATCTGATAGAACTTTAGAAGATTATGCGAGGCATAGAAAGAGTAGATAGACAGTAGCTTTCGGAATAAGGTGAATGAACTGATGACACAATTAGAGATTGGTCACTATGATGCTGTGCCACCTTTTAGTCCTAACATCAAAGGAGATACATTGTATGAAAAGGACAGGCAGGGAAACATAGGTGGTGGTGAGGTTCTGTTGGTAAGAGATATAATTACATCTTTAGAAAGAGGTGTAATAGGGTCAGAGAACTTTTGTGGATGGAGTTAAGAAATGGCAAGGATAAAAAACCATCACTGGAATCATTTATAGGCCTCCAAATAGTGGCCAAGATGTGGGGGTGAGATTACAAAAGGAGCTGGAAAAGGCATATAATAAGGGTAATGACACAATTGTCATAGGGGACTTCAATATGCAAGGGCACTGGAAAAATCAGGTTGGTGTCAGATCACAAGAGAGGGAATATGTTGAATAGCTATGAGATGGCTTTTTTTTTAGAGCAGCCTGTGCTTGAGCCTGTTCAGGGAAAGGCTATCTTAGACTGGGTGTTGTGTAATAACCCAGATCTTATTCGGGAGCTTAATGTAAAGGAACTCTTAGGAGGCAGTGATCATAACATGATAGAATTCGTACTGCAGTTTGAGAGTGAGAAGCGCGACTCATATGTATCAGTATCATAATGGAATAAAGGGAATTGCTGAGGCATGAGAGAGGAACTTGTCCAGGTGCATTGGAGGAGGACACTGTCAGAGATGACAGCAGAGTGGAGATGGCTGAAGTTTCAGTGAATATTTCACAAGGCACAGAATAGATATGTCCTACAAAAAAGTAGTTCTCAAATGGCAGGGTAGGCAATTGCGGCTGACAAAAGAAGTTAAGAATCGCATAAAAGCCAAGGAAAGTTCAAAAGTGAGTGGGAAGGTGGATGATTGAAAATCTTTGAAATCCAACAAAAGACAACTAATAAAGCTATAAGAAGAAAAAAGATGAAATATAAAGGTAGAATAGCCAATAATATAAAGCAGGATGCCAAAAGTTTTTTTCAGTTATATAAAGAGTAAAAGGGAGGTTCGAGTTGATATTGGACCACTGGAAAATGATGCTGGTGTGGTAGTAATGGGGACAAAAAATGGCAGATGAACTTACTTAGTACTTTATATCTGTCCTCACTGTAGAAGATGTTCACAGTGTGCTAGAGATCCATGAGAGTCAGTGAGCAGGAGGAGTTTCATTCCTATTACAAAGAACAAGCGCTAGGTAAACTCAAAGGTCTTAAGGTGGATAAGTCACCTGGACCAGATGGATTAAGCCCCAGAGTCCTGAGAGAGTTTGCTGAAGTGATAACGGGTGCAATGGTCATGATCTTTCAAGAATCACATGAGTCTGGCATGGTCCCGAAGGACTGGGAAATTGCAAATGATGCTCCACTCTTCACGAAGGGAGGAAATATAGGCCAGTTAGCCTAACCTCAGTGGTTAGGAAAGTATTAGAGTCTATTAGTAAGTATGAGGTTTTGAGGAGCTTGGACACATAGAAACATAGAAAACCTACAGCACAAAGCTGATTTGAACATGTCCTTATCTGAGAAATTACCTAGGATTACCCATAGACCTCTATTTTTCTGAGCTCCAGGAGTCCAGGAGTCTCTTAAAAGACCCTATCGTTTCCGCCTCCACCACCATCGCCAGCAGCCCATTTCATGCACTCACCACTCTCTGTGTTAAACGAAAACTACCCGACATCTCCTCTGTACCTACTTCCAAGTACCTTAAAACTGTGCTCTCTCGTGCTAGCTATTTTAACCCTGGGAAAAAGCCTCTGACTATCCACACAATCAATGCCTTTCGTTATCTTATTTATACCTCTATCAGGTTATCTCTCATCCTCTGTCACTCCAAGAGAAAAGGCCGAGTTCACTGAACCTATTCTCATAAGGCATGCTCTCTAATCCAGGAAACATCCTTGTAAATCTCCTCTGCACCCTTTCTATAGTTTCCACAACCTTCCTATAGGGAGATGACCAGAACTGAGCACAGTACTCCATGTGGGGTCTGACCAGGGTCTTATATAGCTGCAACATTACCTCTTGGCTCTTAAACTCAATCCCACAATCGATGAAGGCCAATTCATTGTACGCCTTCTTAACCACAGAGTCAACCTGTGCAGCAGCTTTGAGTGTCCAATGGACTCAGACCCCAAGATCCCTCTGATCCTCCACACTGCCAAGACTCTTACTAATACGTAATTCTATATTCTGTCATCATATTTGACCTACCAAAATGAACCACCTCATACTTATCTGGGTTGAACTCCATCTGCCACTTCTCAACCCAGTTTTGCAGCCTATCAATGTCCCACTGTAACCTCTGACAGCCCTCCACACTATCCACAACACCTCCAAACTTTGTGTCATCAGCAAATTTTCTAACCCATCCCTCCACTTCTTTATCCAGGTCATTTATAAAAATCCATGAAGAGTAGTGCCCCAGGACAGATCCCTGAGGCACACCACTGGTGACTGACTTCCAAGCAGAATATGATCTGTCCGCAACAACTCTTTGTCTTCTGTGGGCAAGGCAGTTCTGGATCCATAAAGCAATGTACCCTTGGATCCCATGCCTCCTTACTTTCTCAATAAGCCTTGCATGGGGTACCTTGTCAAATGCCTTGCTGAAGTCCATATACACTACATCTACTGCTCTAGCTTCATCAATGGGTTCAGATACATCCTCAAAAAATTCAATTAGGCTCGTAAGGCATGACCTGCCTTTCACAAAGCCATGCTGACTATTCCTAATCATATTATGCCTCTCCAAACGTTCATAAATCCTGCCTCTCAGGATCTTCTCCATCAAATTACTAACCACTGAAGTAAGTCTCATTGGTCTATAATTTCCTGGTCTATCTCTACTCCCTTTCTTCAATAATGGAACAACATCCGCAACCCTTCAAT
Organism: Hypanus sabinus; assembly: GCF_030144855.1. Classification (NCBI taxonomy): domain Eukaryota; kingdom Metazoa; phylum Chordata; class Chondrichthyes; order Myliobatiformes; family Dasyatidae; genus Hypanus; species Hypanus sabinus. The sequence continues at coordinate 76,382,349 of NC_082712.1, read as the reverse complement.
CCTCTGGAACCTCTCCCATCCCCGTTGATGATGCAAAGATCATCGCCGGAGGCTCAGCAGTCTCCTTGCTTGCCTCCCACAATAGCCTGGAGTACATCTCATCTGGTCCCGGTGACTTATCCAACTTGATGCTTTCCAAAGGTTCTTTCACATCCTCTTTCTTAATATCTACATGCTCAAGCATTTCAGTTTGCTGTAAGTCATCCCTACAATTGCCAAGATCCCTTTCCGTCGTGAACACTGAAGCAAAGTACATATTATGTACCTCTGCTATCTCTTCCAGTTCCATACACACTTTTCCACTGTCACACTTGGTTGGTCCTATTCTCTCATGTCTCATCCTCTTGCTTTTCATATACTTGTAGAATGCCTTGGGGTTTTCCTTAATCCTGTCCACCAAAGCCTTCTCATGGCCCCTTCTAGCTGTCCTCTTTCTTAAGAACCTTCCTGATAGCCTTATAAACTTCTAGATCTCTAGCATTACCTAGCTTTTTGAATCTTTGAAGATAGCTCTTTTCTTCTTGACTAGATTTACAACAGCCTTTGTACACCATGGTTTGTATATCCTACTATCCTTTTCCTGTTTCATCAGAATGTACCTATGCAGTGCATCTTGCAAATATCCCCTGAACATTTGCCACATTTCTTCCATACATTTCCCTGAGAACATCTGTTCCCAATTTATGCTTCCAAGTTTTTGCCTGATAGCCTCATATTTCTCTGTACTCCAATTAAACACTTTCCTAACTTGTTTCTATCCCTGTTTCTATCCCTCTCCAATGCTATGGTAAAGGAGATAGAACTGTGATCACTATCTCCAAAATGCTCTCCCTCTGAGAGATCTGACACCTGACCGGGTTCATTTCCCAATACCAGATCAAGACGAATGATAAAATGTCAAAGTCAGCATGGTTTCTGTAACGAGAAATCTTGTCTGACAAATAAAAACATAGAAAACTTACAGCACAATAGAGGCCCTTCAGCCCACAAAGCTGTGCCAACCATGTCCTTACCTTAAATCTGCCTAAGCTATTTTTCTAAGCTTCATGTATCCATCCAGGAGTCTCTTAAAAGACCCTATTGTTTCCGCCTCGACCACTGCCGCTGGCAGCCCATTTCAACCCTGGGCTAAAAACCTCTGACCTATCCACATGTTCAATGCCTTCATTATCTTGTACACCTCTATCAGATCACCTCTCATCCTCTGTTGCACCAAGGAGAAAAGGCTGAGTTCACTCAACCTATTCTCATAAGGCATGCTCCCCAATCCAAGCAACATTCTTGTCAATCTCCTCTGCACCATTTCAATGGTTTCCATGTCCTTCCTATAGGGAGGTGACCAGAACTGAGCACAGTAATCCAAGTGGGGTCTGACCAGGGTCTTATAGCTGCAACATTACCTCTTGGCTCTTAAACTCAATCCCACAATCGATGAAGGCCAATTCATTGTACGCCTTCTTAACCACAGAGTCAACCTGTGCAGCAGCTTTGAGTGTCCAATGGACTCAGACCCCAAGATCCCTCTGATCCTCCACACTGCCAAGACTCTTACTAATACGTAATTCTATATTCTGTCATCATATTTGACCTACCAAAATGAACCACCTCATACTTATCTGGGTTGAACTCCATCTGCCACTTCTCAACCCAGTTTTGCAGCCTATCAATGTCCCACTGTAACCTCTGACAGCCCTCCACACTATCCACAACACCTCCAAACTTTGTGTCATCAGCAAATTTTCTAACCCATCCCTCCACTTCTTTATCCAGGTCATTTATAAAAATCCATGAAGAGTAGTGCCCCAGGACAGATCCCTGAGGCACACCACTGGTGACTGACTTCCAAGCAGAATATGATCTGTCCGCAACAACTCTTTGTCTTCTGTGGGCAAGGCAGTTCTGGATCCATAAAGCAATGTACCCTTGGATCCCATGCCTCCTTACTTTCTCAATAAGCCTTGCATGGGGTACCTTGTCAAATGCCTTGCTGAAGTCCATATACACTACATCTACTGCTCTAGCTTCATCAATGGGTTCAGATACATCCTCAAAAAATTCAATTAGGCTCGTAAGGCATGACCTGCCTTTCACAAAGCCATGCTGACTATTCCTAATCATATTATGCCTCTCCAAACGTTCATAAATCCTGCCTCTCAGGATCTTCTCCATCAAATTACTAACCACTGAAGTAAGTCTCATTGGTCTATAATTTCCTGGTCTATCTCTACTCCCTTTCTTCAATAATGGAACAACATCCGCAACCCTTCAATCCTCTGGAACCTCTCCCATCCCCGTTGATGATGCAAAGATCATCGCCGGAGGCTCAGCAGTCTCCTTGCTTGCCTCCCACAATAGCCTGGAGTACATCTCATCTGGTCCCGGTGACTTATCCAACTTGATGCTTTCCAAAGGTTCTTTCACATCCTCTTTCTTAATATCTACATGCTCAAGCATTTCAGTTTGCTGTAAGTCATCCCTACAATTGCCAAGATCCCTTTCCGTCGTGAACACTGAAGCAAAGTACATATTATGTACCTCTGCTATCTCTTCCAGTTCCATACACACTTTTCCACTGTCACACTTGGTTGGTCCTATTCTCTCATGTCTCATCCTCTTGCTTTTCATATACTTGTAGAATGCCTTGGGGTTTTCCTTAATCCTGTCCACCAAAGCCTTCTCATGGCCCCTTCTAGCTGTCCTCTTTCTTAAGAACCTTCCTGATAGCCTTATAAACTTCTAGATCTCTAGCATTACCTAGCTTTTTGAATCTTTGAAGATAGCTCTTTTCTTCTTGACTAGATTTACAACAGCCTTTGTACACCATGGTTTGTATATCCTACTATCCTTTTCCTGTTTCATCAGAATGTACCTATGCAGTGCATCTTGCAAATATCCCCTGAACATTTGCCACATTTCTTCCATACATTTCCCTGAGAACATCTGTTCCCAATTTATGCTTCCAAGTTTTTGCCTGATAGCCTCATATTTCTCTGTACTCCAATTAAACACTTTCCTAACTTGTTTCTATCCCTGTTTCTATCCCTCTCCAATGCTATGGTAAAGGAGATAGAACTGTGATCACTATCTCCAAAATGCTCTCCCTCTGAGAGATCTGACACCTGACCGGGTTCATTTCCCAATACCAGATCAAGACGAATGATAAAATGTCAAAGTCAGCATGGTTTCTGTAACGAGAAATCTTGTCTGACAAATAAAAACATAGAAAACTTACAGCACAATAGAGGCCCTTCAGCCCACAAAGCTGTGCCAACCATGTCCTTACCTTAAATCTGCCTAAGCTATTTTTCTAAGCTTCATGTATCCATCCAGGAGTCTCTTAAAAGACCCTATTGTTTCCGCCTCGACCACTGCCGCTGGCAGCCCATTTCAACCCTGGGCTAAAAACCTCTGACCTATCCACATGTTCAATGCCTTCATTATCTTGTACACCTCTATCAGATCACCTCTCATCCTCTGTTGCACCAAGGAGAAAAGGCTGAGTTCACTCAACCTATTCTCATAAGGCATGCTCCCCAATCCAAGCAACATTCTTGTCAATCTCCTCTGCACCATTTCAATGGTTTCCATGTCCTTCCTATAGGGAGGTGACCAGAACTGAGCACAGTAATCCAAGTGGGGTCTGACCAGGGTCTTATAGCTGCAACATTACCTCTTGGCTCTTAAACTCAATCCCACAATCGATGAAGGCCAATTCATTGTATGCCTTCTTAACCACAGAATCAACCTGTGTAACAGGTTTGAGTGTCCTATGGACTCAGACACTGAGATCCCTCTGATCCTCCACACTGCCAAGAGTCTCACCATTAATACTATATTCTGCCATCATATTTGACCTACCAAAATGAACCACTTCACACTTACCTGGGTTGAACTCCATCTGCCACTTCTCAGCCCAGTTTTGCATCTTATCAATGTCCTGCTGTAACCTCTGACAGCCCTCCACACTATCCACAACACCCCCAACCAGTGGTATCAGCGCTGGACTTCAGAAGCTAAGGCTCCCAAGTTCAAACCTAGTTGGCCCCTCTGGGGCACACTTTCCATCCATGCCGGGTTGAGCACTGAGCCAGCCACTCGGCCTCGTAAAAAAAAAGAAAAAAAAAACAAGGGTCGAGTCAGGAACGTTCATACCGTGACCTGGTTAATCCAAAAGGAGACCAATCCTGAAACCACGCACCAGACAAGAATGGCTGAATGTCTGGTGTGACAAGCTATGAAATGAACCCCCAACCTTTGTGTCATCAACAAATTTACTAACCCAACCCTCCACTTCCCCATCCAGGTCATTTATAAAAATCACAGAGTAGGGGTCCCAGAACAGATTCTTGAGACACACTGGCCTCCATGCAGAATATGACCTGTCTACAACCTCTCTTTTCCTTCTGTGGGCAAGCCAGTTCTGGATCCACAAAGCCATGTCCCATTGGATACCATGCCTCCTTACTTTCTCAGTAAGCCTTGCATGGGATACCTTATCAAATGCCTTGCCAAAATTCATATACTGCACACTACATCTCTACCTTCATCAATGTGTTTAGTCAGATCCTCAAAAAATTCAATCAGGTTCGTAAGACACGGCCTGCCTTTCACAAAGCCATGCTGACTATTCCTAATCAGATTATGCCTCTCCAAATGTTCACAGATTATGCCTCTCCAAATGTTCACAAATCCTGCCTCTCAGGATCTTCTCCATCAACTTACCAACCAAAGAAGTAACAAGCAGGGTGGACAAAGGAGAAGCAGTGGATGTCATTTACTTGGATTTTCAGAAGGCATTTGATAAGGTGCCACATATGAGGCTGCTTAACAAGATAAATTTCTATGGTATTACAGGAAAAATACTGGCAAGGATAGCAGAATGGCAGGAGGCAGCGAGTGGGAATAGAAGAGGTCTTTACTGGTTAGTTGTAGGTGATGACTGATGTTCCATGGGGTCAATATTGGGACTATTATTTTTCACATTGTTTGTCAATGATTTAGATAATGGAATTGATAGCTTTGTAGCAAAGTTTGCAGATGATTTGAAGATAGATTGGGGGAGGGAGGTAGGTAGTGCTGAGGAAGCAATGCGATTACAGCAGGACTTAGACAAATTGGAAGAATGGGCAATAAAGCGGCAGATGGAATACCATTTTGGGAAATGTATGGTAATGCATTTTGGTAAAAGGAACAATAGTACAGACTATTATCGAAATGGGGAGAAGGTTCAAACATCGGAGGTGCTGAGGGATTTGGGAGTTCTTGTTCAAGCCTTCCAGAGAGTTAATTTACAGGTTGAGTCTGTGATAAAGAAGGCAAATGCAATGCTAGCATTTATTTCAAGGGGAATAGAATATAAAAGCAAGGAGATAAAGCTGAGCCTTAAAAGACACTAGTCAGGCTGCATTTAGAGTACTGTCAATAGTTTTGGGCTCTCTATCTCAGAACAGATGTGTTGTCATTGGAGAGAGACCAGAGGAGGTTCATGAGGATGATTCTGGGAATGAAGGGGTTAACATATGAGAAGCTTTTGGCAGCTTTGGGCCTGTACTCACTGGAATTTAGAAGGAATCAGGGGGATCTCATTGAAACCTACTGAATGTTGAAAGGACTAGAGAGGGTGGATGTGGAGATGATGTTTCCTCTGGTGTGGGTATCCAGAACTAGAGGGCACAGCCTCAAAATTGAGGAGCAACTCTTTAGAACAGAGTTAAGGAAGATTTTTTTAGCCAGAGAGTAGTATATCAGTGTAATGCTCTGCCAGAGACTGCGGTGGAGGCCAAGTCTGTGCGTATATTTAACGCAGAAGTTGATTGTTTTCTGATTAGTCAGGACAACAAAGGATATGGCAAGAAGGCAAGTGTATGGGGTTGAGTGGGATCTGGGACAGCCATGATGGAATGGTGGTGAAGACTCGAAGTGCTGAATGGCCTGATTCTGTTCCTATGTCTTATGGTCTTATCATCTATTGTTATTTAGTTAGGTGAGTAGCAACTGCCTAGATGAACTTCTCTGAATGGTTTTTCTAGAATGGCTGACTCCAATAATAGAACTGCCACCAGTATGTTTCTCTTGATCTCTAAAAGAAACTCAATCAAAGACAAAAGTCTTTGTCACATTTATTAGAAAAAAAGATTAACTTTCCACCTATGTAGTCTGGAAAAAAATGTCAATAGTTTCAATAATCAATGTAAACAAGAACTTTTATATTTTTACCTCCAAATTTCCCAGATAAGATCGAGAATGAGCCAAAATATGTTAAGAAATACCATCAAAGCTCAAAGTAAATTTATTATCAAAGTACAGAAATGTCACCATATACAACCCTGAAATTGATGTTCTTGTGTGTATTTACAGCAAATACAAGAAACACAATAGAATCAAATAAGCGTCTACCCACCCAATGTGCAAAAGACAACAAACTGTGCAAGTAGAAAAAGAGAAGAAAAGAAATAATAATAATAAGCAATAAATCTCGAGAGCATGAGATGAAGAGTTTTTGAATGTGTGTTTATAGGTTGTGGGAATAGATCAGTGATGGGTGAGTGAAGTTGAGTGATATTATCCCCTCTCGTTCAAGAGTCTGATGACTGAAGGGTAATAATTCTTTCTGACCTGGTGCTGTGGATCCTGAGGTTCCTGTACTTTCTTCATGATGGCAGCAGTGAGAAGAAAGCATAGCCCAGATGGTGGGAGGCCTTGATGATGGTTGCTACTTTCATACGACAGCACTCCATGTAGGTTTGCCTTATGGGGAGAGGGCTTTACCTGTGAAAGACTGGGCCGTATCCATTGCTTTTTGTAGGCTTTTCCATTCAAGGGCATTGGTGTTTCTATACCAGGCTGTGATGCAACCAGTCTCTCCACACACACTTAGAGATGTTTGTTAAAGTTTTAGATGACATGCAGAATCTTCGGAAACTTCTAAGAAAGTAGATTTGTTTCCATGCTTTCTTCATAATGGCACTCACGTGCTGGATCCAGAACAGATCCCCGTGGGAATATAAACCATTCTACTGCATTCACTAGTTGACTTAATTGCTCCTGGCTTAATGATGTAGAAAACATTGTAGTTATCTAACATAGTTTCTTCTGTGAAGAAAAGTTAAAATATCTTTCTCTCAGGGTAAACAATGCTCCTGTATTAAGATCATTTGATTCCTGGGGGTATTATAAGCATATGGCTTGGTTAACCACCTGGAGGGTAATGTTGAAGGAGTTTAAATTCATCCCCATATATTAAAAGCCTTCTAAGTATTGAGACTGATGATGTTACAAAAGCAGCTGAAATGACATGAGTATTCAGAACATTGTTCTCCGGTGATCTAACATAAATTTATGACTAAAGTGCAGATCTTAAAATTTGAATGATTTCCATATTATACCTAGAATGTTACAACAGATGGGTATTAACCAACTTTTACCTCTGCTGAAGTAATGGAATGGTCCCTCAGCTATCAATATTGTGAGTATATGAGTCCTGTAAAGCCCATAATTTTTATAAGTTTGAAGACTGATCTTGTATCAGCATTGATTGGCAGGGGAAGACCTTTTCATTGATCACCAGGGATGACTCGAATTACTGGCAATTGTATTGTGAATGGCATTAGGCAGCATGGGAAGTGCACAGACTTGAAAACATGCAGTATATTGAGTTACGTCCGTAGCCCCCTCCTTTGTGAGAATCGCAAGATCACTGTTGGGTTGGGTCAAGGGGCCCAGGAAATGGGAAAAGAGATGTGCAGACTGGCTCGTTTCCCCGGCGATGTAAAGCTATGGGACATGGCCATTGTCTCTTGAGCTATTATACTACTGAATGCCCTCAGGCAAAGTGGGCTGGTTGAGGGACAGAGTGCACACCCCCAACCTGATTGACATCTACGACTCTGCGAGTCAGGATAAAAGAGGGTCTGTAGGAACAGTCCCTCAGATGCACCAGAAGAAACGTTAAGCAACCACGTAACAGCAGGAAGTCATCTGGAGGAGGCCACGTGCGTTCAATTCCGTGGCTGGAATTGGTGGCTGGAACCACAGAAAACAGCTTTTAGCTAACAACAGGGGAATCCGCTCCCCTGACTCAATGGATCGGCATCTTAAAAGACCTGGGGCAAGTTTAAACCGCATCGCTCTTAAACCCAACAACGCTGCAGCTTGAACGAACTGATGGTGACTGTTATCTTTCCATTGGACAATACATTATCCCCTAATCGATGATAGAGCTATTTCCTATTGGTTATTATTATACCCGCGCTTTAGATTTAGTATTGACAACATATATTATCTGTATGTTTGCATTAATCTTATTTTTGTGCCCTTTATCAATAAATACTTTTAAAAATAATACCATCAGACTTCAACGGACCTCTCTATCATTGATGGTAAGTGATCCAGTTAAGGGAGTTCGTAACAAAGTTGGGGTTCTCGTCTCGGGATTTGACACCGAATTGGGAGACCAGTGAATCGGGCTTGTAAGTCCAAAACTTGGATCTGGTTACGCGGGTAGCCAGACGGGAAACCAGCAAAGATGGACATGGGTGAATTTATAGAAAACCTGACTCTGGAGACGCTGGAGGCGGCCTCCAAATCGGACTTGATAAAATTGGCGAAGGAGTTAAACCTCGCAGGGATGAGGTTGTCAATGAAAAAGCGGGAGGTGCGAAGGGCAATAACTCAGTATTATATTGGGAAGAATGTGTTTACAGATGAGGTATTGGAAAATATCCCTGAAGAGGTACCAGCTAGTGGGACGGCTCAGTTAGAGTTGGAGAAATTAAAGTTGGAACATGCAATTAAGTTAAAGCAGCTGGAGGCAGCCGAGAGGGAGAGAGAGTATGCGCTCCAGCTGAAGGAGTTAGAGGTGAAACGAGAGCATGAAGTGTGGTTAAAACATCTGGAAGCAGCTGAGAAAGGGAAACAGAGGAAACATGACTTGGAGATGGAGAAGTTACGGCAGGAGCCACGAGTTCTGGGTCAGACCGAGAGGAGCGGTTCAATGTTAGTCGAGAGTTGAGGTTAGTACCTCCGTTCGAAGAGACGGACGTTGATAGATATTTCTTGCTTTTTGAAAAGGTGGCAGTGAATCCGAAGTGGCCCAGAAATCAGTGGGTGGCGCTGTTACAGAGTGTGTTAAAGGGGAAGGCACAGCGGGCTTATATGGCGTTGGCCATGGAGGAGGGAGAGGAGGAGAGTAATGACAAAGTAAAGGTGGCCATTCTCCAGAGTTATGAGCTAGTACCTGAGGCGTATAGACAAAAGTTTAGAAACTTAAGGAAAGGGTGGAATCAGACGTATACCGAGTTTGCCTATGAGAAGGGTGTGCTCTTGGACCGGTGGTTCACCACAGAGAGAGTGGGAGAGGATTATGGGCATCTCAGGGAGTTAATTCTGATTGAGGAATTTAAAGGTTGTGTTTCGGAGGATATCCGGACGTACTTGAATGAGAAGCCGCATAAGTCCATCTCGGAATTTGCTAGGTTCACAGATGAATATGCCCTAACCCACAAGACAAAGTTTTCCTCGAATAAAAGTTCCCAAAGAGACCGTGGGAACGATCGAGAAAGTCCGCCGGCTGAGGCAGAGGTCGCGCCGGAAGCTAGTGGTAAGGTTGAGGGGGAAAGGCCAGATGGCCAGAGATTTCCGGGCTTGACCTGTTTTAATTGTGGAGGGGGGGGCATATTGCATCTGGGTGCTTTGCTCCGAGGAAAGAGACAGGAAAAGGGACAGCAGCAGTCCCTATCAGATGTGCCGTGGTAATCAGTAAATCGACAAGAGAGCCTCGGGTAGATAGGGTACGAGAAGGGTCTGAGACTTGTCTGTCACACGGAACCGTGTCTGTGAGGGAGGGAGACACACCAGTTCCCGTACGGATCTGGAGAGACATGGGGGCTGAGCTGTCGTTGATCAGCAGTAAGGTGCTAGATTTTGGTCCTCAGATGGGAGGGGTAGCCCTGAGAGGCATAGGCAAATAGACCGAAGTGGTGCCCTTGCATAGGGTCATTCTGAATTGTGAGCTGGTGTCTGGACCAGTGGAATTAGGGGTACTGCCGGAGTTGCCGGGGGAAGGCGTGGACGTCCTTCTGGGTAACGACTTAGCGGGTGGAAAGATGGGTGCAGCGTGAAGCTGACAACCCAGCCTGTGAGGGTTGAGGCCCCGCCCCTAGATTCCAAGATCTATCCCACATGCGTGGTCCCTGGCAGACTGCCGAGAGAGGCAGCTGAGAACGAGAGCTTAAATCTGGCCAGTTTTGATTTGGCCGAGACGTTTCTACCGACCCTGTACCACGACGGTTTAGAGGGTGGTAAAACGAAGAGTAGTAAAGTGAAAGAGGGTAAGGGAGCGGAGGTAGATCTTCCCTTAATGAGGAGAAAGGTCCTAGAGGCAGAAAATAAAGATGAGGAACCGATAGAGAGATTAAGAGGTCCAGAGTTGGACAGGGATGATCTGTCTGGTTTGGCAGAACTGTTTGAAGAAATTAAAAATTCTAAGGGTGTTCCCGATAATGAAATGAGCGCAGCCCTAGATGAAAAGGGTGCCCTTGCCTTGAAGAAGTCTGCTGGATTGGCAGATGAGGTTGTTTCAGCCTGCGGGGTTGAGTTTACTCTGGAAGGGAGTTGCTCAGAGAGTACCTGGGAGGATTGGGGAAACGTAGAATTTGAAAAGGGTACGGGTATTGAAAGCCTGGAAGAGGCCAATATCCCATTTGAGTGTGTCCCAGATGGGTATGCACGTGGTACTGAACCTAGTAATGGAGCTCAGAAAAAGTCTGAGGTATTTGATTCAGTGGAACGAGACGGCCGTCCTTGTGGGTCAGATAGACTTGGTTCAGTGAAGAAAGGGTTAACCTTGGTAATAGTGGGAAGTGAGATTTCCCAGGTGTTTGTGCTCGAAGGTGTGTTGAAAATTAATGCGGAGTTCAAAAATGTGGGGAATATTGAAGGAAACGGGAAATCTGTAGTTCCCAAATCGAATGAAGAAATTTTAAACCCTGCAGATCAATTACAGATTAAAGTGGAAGGAAAAGGGGCCCCATACGCTATTGTTATTCCAGAGGGTGGTGTGAAACCACAGAATTCGAAATGCTGTTTGAACAAAGAGGGATCGCTGGTATCGAGACCCAATAGCCTCAGGGGTCCTGAAGAGAAAACTAGCAACTTGAGTAAAATTAAGGAATTGGGTGGAAATTCGGGAAATGGGCTAAGTTTGGAACGCATTGTTGATCAAATAACTCCTATGGAAGGAGCAGATGAAAGCCTATTTCGCCAGGATGCGCCAACTCCCCACATGGGAAGTACCCGGAAAAGAGGTGACGGTTAATGGGGACGCCATTTTTAAATAGCAAAGTCGGTTGTACGGGATTTCGACACAGCCTGTGAATAATAAAGACAACCCCCTTGAAGCCTGCCTGTTCAGTTTGAAAACGACTGAAAGATTTGTAGTTCCATAAACTTTTGTAGATGCATGGATGCTAAGATCACACCTCCTTAGAGTTGTTGCTGAAGGAAAGAAATAAAAATAGGTGGCTATTAAGTTGAAGTCTGATGCTACAAGACTTTAGTACGGTACATGATGTTAAGATATTGAAGAAAGTGACACTGTAATCGTTAACTGTTTAGATACTGAATTGAATGTATCACTGTATTACTCTGTAAAAAAAAAAACTTTGGTGTTGTGTTAGATTCTAACACCCTGTAAGACACTGTATTAATTCGTTTTTTTCCGATGGTAAAAAACGCGCTGAAAAAGGGGGTGTTACGTCCGAAGCCCCCTCCTTTGTGAGAATCGCAAGATCAAGGGTTGGGTCAAGGGGCCCAGGAAATGGGAAAAGAGATGTGCAGGCTGGCCCGTTTTCCCGGCGATGTAAAGCTACGGGACATGGCCATTGTCTCTTGGAGACCAATTTGTGGATTGAGCTACTATACTACTGAACTCACTCAGGCAGAGTGGGCTGGTTGAGGGACAGAGTGCACACCCCCAACCTGATTGACATCTACGACCCTGCGAGTCAGGATAAAAGAGTGTCTGTAGGAACAGTCCCTCAGACGCACCAGAAGAAACGTTAAGCGACCACGTAACAGCAGGAAGTCATCTGAAGGAGGCCACGTGCGTTCAATTCCGTGGCTGGAACCACAGAAAACAGCTTTTAGCTAACAACAGGGGAATCCGCTCCCCTGACTCAATGGATTGGCATCATAAAAGACCCGGGCAAGTTTAAACTGCATTGCTCTTAAACCCAACAGCGCTGCAGCTTGAACAAACTGATAGTGACTGTTATCTTTCCATCGGACAATACATTATCCCCTAATCAATGATAGAGCTATTTCCTATTGGTTATTATTATACCCGCGCTTTAGATTTAGTATTGACGACGTATATTATCTGTATGTTTGCATTAATCTTATTTTTGTGCCCTTTATGAATAAGTACTTTTAAAAATAGTACCATCAGACTTCAACGGACCTCTCTATCTTTGCTGGTAAGTGATCCAGTTATGGGAGTTCGTAACAATTGTCCCAGGTTAGATGAATCCTGCTAATTTCACAACCACTGACCATGATTTGACACATGGTGCATACCTTGCAATACTGGACACTTAATAGCCAACTACTAAAAACAAGCATAATAAAATAGGACTGTCTGAGGTAATGGAAATTAGCAGAACATAAGTGATAATTTGGCCCACTGAGCCCATGCCCACTTAAAAAACAGTTTTTGGGCTAACCCACCCCCCATCTCTTGGTCCATAGCCATTTGGTTTACAGCAATTCAGGAGCCATCGACGACTTTGATAGTATATTTGCAATGGATTATAATGTTGATTCGTGGAATTAATTCTGATGTTGCAAAAGGTAATTTGAAGAATAGCAGGGATACTTCGGGGATATGTCAGGGCAATAGAGAGTAGGAAAAGAATAGGATGGAGAAACGAAGAGGAGCTTAATAGGATAGATGGGTGAGGAAGATAAAGTGTGGAATGAAGGAAAATGGTGAATATTAGAAAAGAGAATACTAAATATTTTGTAAGCCCAGCATTTAAATGAAGACTGAAGTTTTCTATTAGAATTCCTTTTCAAAACAACTTGTATGTTGTTAAGGTCTCAATGGTCTTTGACCTACTTCGTCATTTGAGCCAATGAGTTACTTTACAATACAACTTACTTCTGTTGCTTCACAATGATTGATTCAGAAAAATGGCAAATTTACAATTTTTTGTGATCTGACCTGTAGCCATTCTCATCTCCTTCGCTAACATTTCCGTGTGGGTAAGCCATGCATGTTTCTCAAAATAAATTTTTAAAAATTGCTTGTACTGAAAAGCTGGCATGATATCAGAGACTGTCGGTCATGGAAGTTTAAAAAGTAAGCCAGTATGGGCTGGCATGGTGTACCATTAACGAAAGTGGCTATGCAGTCAGTGTAATGGGTTAAGTTGTTTGATCAACTGTACTGATAAAAATTGTTGCAGGCCAAGTCCAGGTAACAAACTGATTCCATTATTACGGAAGTCTGTAAGTCAATGTCGTCTACACAATAGAAGCAGAAGATAGAACAGTGTAACACAGGTACAGGTCATTTGGCCAACAATGTCTGTGCCAACCATACCATTTTCAAGTAATCCAATTTGTTTGCACTGGTCTATATCCTGCCAATCCCTATCTGTTTATGCACCCAGTCCTGATGAATGGCCTCGGCCTGAATCATTGACTGTTTCTACTCTTTTCCATAGATGCTGCCTGATCTGCTGAGTTCCTCCAGCATTCTGCAGATTTTGTTGTGTTTGTTTATGTGCTTGTCTAAATTCTCCTTAAATATTACTGTCATATCTAATTCTATCACTTCCCAGGCAGCAGGTTCCAGGTACCTACTGCTCTCTATGTAAAATAACTTGCCTTGTAAATCTCTTCTAAACTTCCCCTGTCACCTTAAAGCTATAGCCTCTAGTATCTGACATTTTCAACCTGGAGAAAAAGGAATTAATGCCTCTATTTTATATACTGCTTTCTGATCACTCCTGCCTTGAACTGTCCAAGGAAAGCCATCCAAGATAATCTAACCTCTCCTTATAGACACAATTCATTAATCCAGGCAACACCCTGGTGAACCTCTTCTGCATCCTTTCTGCAATGCGCAAACCAGAACTGCGTTTCATACTTCAGACATTGTCTAACTGAAGTTATAAATCTGCAATATGACTTCGTGTAGCGGTGTGCTACATGCAGCGCTAAAATTACGACACGGAGTCGGTAACTGCAGTCGAAGGAAAAAACTTTATTCGAAATCCTCAGCCTCACTTTTAAGCCTCCCTCAACCTGCCCCCCGTGGCGCAGAGGCTCCAAAGCTCTGTGCTCACAAACCCCCGTAGGCTATCGAATTGTGAGCGGGTTCGGATGTGCCAGGAAATGGGTCGCCACATTCTCATCTTTTACCCTCAACATCCCAGCCAATGCAGACAAGTTTCCATATGCCTTCTTTACCAATCTATTTGCTTATGTTACCACAACAGTCTTCTGTACATTAATACTCCCCAGCACTGGACACAGGCCTCCAGTCAGAATAACACACCTCCACCACTATCCTCTGTCTTTTATGGCTAAGTAAGCCTTGAATCCAATCTACCAAATTGTGGCAGGATGGTATCATTGCAGTTAGCACGACATTATACAGTTCCAGTGATTGGCAGATTGGGATTTAACTCCCAATATTGTCTGTAAGTAGTTGGTACATTCTCCTCGTGACTGTGTGTGTTTCCTTCAGGTGTTCCAGTTTCCTTCCACATACCAAACATTAGGGTTAGGGTTGGTAAATTGTAGGCATGCTACATTGGCACCTGAAGTATGGTGACACATGCAAGCTGCCTTGGCACATGGACCATAAGACCGTAAGGTATAGGAGCAGAATTTTTAGGCCATTTCATCATGGCTGATCCAATTTTCTCCTCAGACCCAACCTCTTGCCTTCTCTCCGTATTTCTTCAAAAAAAACTATCCATCTCTGACTTAAATAAACATAGACTTGACCCCCACAGCTGCCCGTGGCAAAGAATTCCATAGATTCACCACTCTCTGGCTGAAGAAATTCCTCCTAATCTCAATTCTTAAAAGACACCCCTCAATTCTGAAGCTGTGTCTCTAGTCCTAGACTCTTCCAACAGAGGAAACATCCTCTCCACATCCACCCTTTCAAGGCCTTTCACTATAGATTTCAATGAAGTCACCCCTCTGTCTTCTAAATTTGAGTGAATACAGGCCCAGAGCCATCGAACACTCTTCATATGACAAGCCTTCAATCCTGGAATCATTTTCGTTAACCTCCTTTGAACCCTCTCCAGTTTCAGCACATCCTTTCAAAGATAAGGGGTTCAAAACTGTTCATAATACTCCAAGTGAGGGCTCACCAGAGCTTTATAAAGTCTCAACATTACATCCTTGCTTTTATATTCAAGTCTTCTTGAAATGAATGCTAACATTGTATTTTCCTTCCTCACCACAGACTCAACCTGCAAATTAGCCTTTAGGGAATCCTTCACAAGAACTCCCAAGTCCCTTTGTACCTCAGTTTTTTGTAATTTTTCTCCATTCAGAAAAAAATTAAACCTTCTCATTTCTTTTACCAAAATGAATGAATATGATCTTCCCAACATCTGCCATTTCTTTGCCCATTTTCCTAATCTGTCTGAGCTTCTGTTGCCTTTCCACTTCCTTAAATTTATCTGCCCCTCCACATATCTTCATATTGCCTGCAAATTATGCAACAAAGCCATCAGTTCCATCATCCAAATCATTGACATATAACATAAAAAGAATCAGTCCCAACACAGACCCCTGTGGAACACCACTCTTCACCGGCAGCCAGCCAGAAAAGGCCCCCTTTATTCCCAGTCTTTGCCCCCTGCCAATCAGCCATTGCTCCATCTATGCTAGAATATTTCCTAGAAAAACATGGGCTCATAGCTTGTTAAACAGATTCATGTGTAGCAACTTGTCAAAGGCCTTCTCAAAATCCAAGTACACAATATCAGCCATTTCTTCTTTTTCTATCCGGTTTGCTATTTCTTCAAACCAGTTTCTTTCACCAGTTTTGTCAGGCAAGATTTTCCCTTGAGGAAACCATGCTGACTACGGTGTATTTTTTCATAAGCCTCCAACTAACCTAAGACCTCATCTGTAATAATTGATCCCCACATCTTTCCAACCACTGAGGACAGACTAACTGGTCTATAACTTCCTTTCTTCTGCTTCTCCCTTCTTGAGAGTTGCATGACATTCACAATTTTCCAGTGTTCTGAAGCCATTCCAGAATCTAGTGATTCTTGAAATATCATTATTAATGCCTGCATGATCTCTCCAGCCACCTCTTTCAGAACTCTGGAGTGTGTATCATCTGGTCCAGGTAACTTATCTGCCTTCAGATCTTTCAGTTTCCCAAGAACCTTCTGTCTAGTTATGATAACTTCACACACTTCATGCTCCAACACCTGAACTTCCCCTTTACTGCCGGTGTCTTCCACTGTGAAGACTGATGCAAAATAGTTATTCATTAGTCTGACATTTCATTGTCCTCAATTACTACCTCTCCAGCATCGTTTTTCAGTGGTCTGATATCCACTCTCATCTCTCTTTTACACCTATGTATCTGAAGAAACTTTGGTATCCTCCTAATTGTCTAGCTTACTTTCATATAACATCTTTACCTGCTGAAAGACTTCTTTAGCTGCCCTCCATTGGTTCTTAAAGGCTTCCCAATCTTCTAACTTCTCACTAATTTTTGCTCTATTATATGCCCTCTCTTTGGCTTTTATTTTGGCTTTGACTTCTCTTGTTAGCCATGATTGTGTCATCTTCCCTTTAGAATATTATTCCTCTTTGGGATGTGTATATCCCGTGCCTTTTGAATTGCTTCCAGAAATTCCAGCCATTACTCCCCTGCCATGATCCCTGCCAGTGTTTTTTTTCCCAACCAATACGGGCCAGCCCCTCTCTTGTGCCTCTATCACTCCCTTTACTCTGCTGTAATACTGATGCATCTGACTTTAGCTTCTCCTTCTCAAATTTCAGGGTGAATTTGATCATATTATGATCTCTTGCCCTAAGGGTTCTTTTACCTTAAACTCTCTAATCAATTCCAGTTCATTGCATAACACCCAATCCAGAAGAGCTGATCTCCTTCTGGGCTCAACCTCGAGCTGCTTTAAGAAGCCATCTCATAGGCATTCTAGAAATTCCACCTCTTAGAATGCAGCACCAACCTATCTTACTACATATTGGTATCTCCCATGATTATTGTAACATTGCCCTTTTGGCATATATTTTCTATCTTTGTAGACCATGTCCTTACTACTATTTGAGAGTCTGTATATAACCTCCTCAGAGTCTTTATAGTCTTACAGTTCCTTAGTTCTATCCACAATAACTCAACACCTTCTGACCTATGTCACCTCTTTCTCATGATTTTATTTCATTTTTTTTACCTACAGAGCAATGCCACCCCATCTGTCTTCCTGCCTGTCCTTTCAATACAATGTGTATCCTTGGACATTAAGCTTCCAGCTATAATCTTCTTTCAGTTATGATTCAGTGATGCCTGCAACATCATACATGCCAATCTGTAACTGTTACAAGTTCATCTACCTTATTCCATGTACTGTGTTCATTCAATACAACACTTACAGTCCCATATTCACCTTTTTCGATTTTGTCCGTTTTTACATTGTAACTCATCCTGTTGACTGCAATTTTGCCCTACCATCAGCCTCTCTTTGCTAGGAGTCTCACTACACATGGCCTCTGTTTATAAACCATCTTCGACCTCTGGTTCAGGTGTAATCCTGCCCTTCTGGTCATACCTTTACCAGAAGAGATCCTAATGATCCATAAATCTGAACCCCCCCTCCCCCCACATCAGTTCCTCAGCCACACATTCACCTGCCAAGCTTACCCTCAATGGCACATGGCACAGGCAGCAATCCAGAGGTTACTACCCTGGAAGTCCTGTTTCTTAACTTTCTACCCAGCTCCCTAAAATTTCTCTTCAAGATCTCCTTACCTTGTCTATGTATGTCATTGTTGTCAATATGTACCAATGCTTCTGGTTGCTCGCCCTCACCCTTGAAAATGCCATGGACACAATCCAAGACATTCCTGCTCCTGGCACCAGGGAGGCAAAATACCATCTGGGTGCCTCTATCATGCTAGAGACCTGATCACGGTGGCTTCCTAAATAGTATTTAAATTTGCATAATTATTATTGAGGGGAACAGCCATGGGTGTACTCTGCACTGGCTGTGTGTTTCTTCTCCTTCTCCAGACTGTCACCCATTTACCTGTCTCCTGCAATCTAGGTGTGATTACCTCCCTGTAGCTCCTTCCTATCACCTCCTTATTCTCTCGTATGAGTTGAGTTGAGCTTCAGTTCCCTAATACTTTGTCTCAGGAGCTGCAGTTTGGTGCAGCTGGTGCAGATGTGTTTATCTGGGAGACCTCCAGTATCCAAAACTTCCAACATTCCACACACAGTACAAAACACTGCCCCTGGAGCCATTCTCATGAAACTACTTTGCCCGAACAGATGAGAAATGAACAAATAAGAACTGAAAGAGAGTAATTTACAAGACGCTTTACCTCACCCATGCCTGATCTCACCTAAGCCTGATGAGCCTATACACTAATTGTATTACAGGAAAGATATTAACAATGATAGAAGGTTGTGTGAATGGCAGGAGGCAAAAGAGTGGGAATAAAGGGTACCTTTTCTAGATGGCTGCCAGAGACTAGTGGTGTTCCACAGGGACTGGTGCTGAAGCTGCTTTTTTTCATGTTACATGTCAACGTTTTGAATAATGGAATTAATTGCTTTGTGGACCAGTTTGTGGATTATACAATGATAGGTGGAGGGATGGGTACTGGGTATTGCTGAGGAAGTATGGAGTCTGCAGAATGACTTGGACAGATTGGGAGAATAGGTAAAGAAGTTGCAGATAGAATGTGGTGTAGGGAAGTGTTTGGTCATGCTCTTTGGTGGAAGGAACAAAGGCGCAGACCAGAGTCTCCCTGACTTCTTTTCCCCAACCATTAACCGATGGACCTCAGGTTGGGAACTTCTGGCCATCTGCTATTTACTATACAGAGAGAAAATTCAAGAATCAGAGGTGCAAAGAGAATTATGCAGGATTGCCTAAAAATTAACTTGTAGGTTGTGTTGGTGGTAAGAAAGGCAAATGAAATGCTAGCATTCATTTCAAGAGGACCAGAACATGAAATCAAGGACAGAGGCTGTATTTCATTTGGAGTTTGAAGAGATTTGGTATGTCACCAAAGACATTTGCAAATTTCTACAGATATGGAGAACATCCAATCTGGCTGTATCACTGTTTGTGTTGGGAGGAGGGGGAACTACAGAGGATGAAAATACGCGCTGTAAGTTGTAAACTCAGTCGGCTCCATCATGGGCGCTATGCTCCCCAGAATCTGGGGCATCTTTAAGGAGCGTTGCCCCAAACAGGCAGCATCCATCATTAAAAATCCCCACCACCCAGTACATGCCCTGTTCTCATTACTACCATCAGGGAGGAGGTACAGGAGCCTAAAGGCACACACTGAATGATTCAGGAACAACTTCTCCTCTGCCATCAGGTTTCTGAATGGACATTGTACCTGTGAACACTACCTCACCACTGTTTTTTTTCCCTTTTTGCTCTACTTATTTAATTTAACTTTTTAAATACATTATTCTGCTTACTCTAATTTACAGTTATTATGTATTGCAATATACTGCAGCCACATAACAAATTTTACTACGTAAACCAGTGAGATGAAATCTGATTCAAAATCTGTAATGCTGAGGCTTTATAAAACATTAGTGAGATCACATGTAGAATACTGTGATCAGTTTTGGGCCCCTTATCTAAGAAAGGATGTGCTGGCATTGGAGAGGGTCCAGAGGAGAGTCAAGAGAATGATTCCTGGAATGAAAGGGTTAATGTATGAGGAGTGCTTGATGGCGCTGGGTCTGTACTCGCTAGATTTTAGAAGATTGAGGGGGGGATCTATTGAAATTGAAAGGACTAGATAGAGTGGATAATTCCGAGAGTGGGGGAGTCTAGGAACAGAGGGCACAATGTCAGATTGGAGAGACATCCATTTAGAACAGAGATGAGGAGGAATTTCTTTAACCAAAGGGTAGTGAATCTATGGAATTCATTGCCACAGATGGCTGTTTGAAGCCAAGTCATTGGGTATATTTAAAGCAGAGGTTGATAAGCTCTTGATTAGTCAAGGCATCAAAGGGTACAGAGAGAATGGGATTGAGAAGGATAATAAATAAATAAGCCATGATGGAATGGCAGAGCCGACTTGATGGACTGAATGTCCTAATTCTGCTCCTTTGTTTTATGGTCTAAAAGAACAATGAGGAAATTAGGGGAGCCAGGAGGGTCCTGGAATAGTCCTCGGCAAGTAGGTTAAAGGCATACTATACATTCATTTAAAGTGGGAGGATAATTGGGGGAACATACAACCACTGAAAGTTAAAATTGGGAATATGTGCTTGGATGTATGTAGATGACGTCCTAAATGTGTACATTGTGTTAGTATTTGCTGTGTATTTAATATTTCAGTTATATTTGAGTAATCTTGTGTATATCTATTGCTTGATTAAACAGTCTCATTTGTTTAAATAATTAATTATAGGTTATATGTAAAATACATTAATTGCCTATGTCATGTTGTCATGTGTTATGTGAGCACCTTGCTTAAAAGGAGTATGAAGTTACACACACGTTTTGGACTTGGTGTCTTTGTTTGAATTACTTTAAGGTTTTGAAGTTACAAAATATAACACTGGCAACGAGGATTTTTTTAAAAATGAACCTGACATGGCTACCAATCTGTTAAAGTGGAATGAGCCATTCAGAACAAAAAAAAATGCAGTGAGGAACAGTCGAATTTAAAAGAAACAGTCCAGCATGTACAGATCCATTAAGTTGAAAATAAAAGGCCATAAATGGAAGGATTCAGAGTTCATAAAGAGTGAGTACTGTGTGATAATAATCATTATAAAAAAATCAGAAATGGCTGGCTACATCGGAAAGATAGACAAGTTTGATTTCACAACAGGTAATTGGCTCATGTATGCTGAACTATTGGAAAAGTATTTTGAAGCAAATAAAATAGCCAATGAGAATTAAGTGCTAAATTTGCTGAGTGCATTAGGTTTAAAGGCATACAGTTTGCTCCGAAGTCTGGCTGCTCCAACCAAGCCATCAGAAATTAGCTTTGCTGCTATTGTCAAAGTAATGTAGCAACACTTAACACCAAAGCCATAGCTGATTGCAAAAGACTTTAGGTTTCATGTGTATAATAAAAAGGAAAGGAAGTCCATTTCAGTGTATGTGGCTGAATGGAAGAGGTTATCTGAGCATTGTCAGTTTGTTAATGGGCTTCATGATTGTTTAGTTTTTGGAATCTTAAAGGAAAGTATTCAAAAACTGCTCATAACCGAAGTACAGCTTACATTTAAAAGAGCAGTGAAAATAGCTGTTTCAATGGAAACTGCAGGCAGAGATACAATTGAGTTACAGACAGGAATGAAAGTGAGCGTCAAAAAAATTGCAGCATCTAAATAGAAACCAGCCTGGCCGAACAAATTGTGTTACCATTGTGTCAGGAGTTCACGTACACTGAACAAATGAAGATTTAAAGGTGAAATTTGCAGAAAATTCAATGAGGTAGGACACATACAAAGAGCATGCTAGGAAGACAAAAATAAATGGACTGCCCAGAGAAGAGAATAAAATTAAAAAGTCAAGTTGCAGTTTCAAAAAGAATACTAATCTGCATACTGTTGATGAAAAATCTGATAATGGTGAGAGTGACACAGGATTGTGTTGCCTTGAGATTTACAGTGTGAAAATTAGCAATAGACAAGCAATATGGCTTATGTCAGAAGTGAACGGCAAATTAATTAAAATGGAAATAGACACTGCTTCAACTGTTTCATCATTTCACAAAATTAGTTTGAACGGCATTTCAAAGATACCAAAGTGAAGCTTGCAGATATTTAATTAAGAACTTACACTGGAGAAAAGATAGCTACCATGACATTCATGACAGTGAAATACAACAACCGACAATCCACACTAAGCTTGTATGTGGTAAAAACAGGAGGACCAGCATTGTGGAGGTGTGATTAGCTGAGACAACTACAACTTGATTGGAGATCCACCCACAATGGCATGAAAAACCCCTGCAACAAAGTCAACTGAAGGCAAATTTTGGAAGGTACTGAATGATGCCACAACCATCTCCCTGTCAAACACCATGAACCATTACCTCACAGGCATTGTTGCCAACCTATGTCCCTCTGGTGGGAAAGTATATTGGACAAAGTAAGGACCATGCTGCTCAGAGGAGGTGTGAAAGTGAAGAAAGCACTTGTCCTGTTGTGAAGAACAGGCAAACCCAAACGCAGGACACAGACACTGAGGTAGAGTAATCTGAAGAGTGTTTCTTAATGGTTGCAGGGAAGGCAGGGAAGTGAGGATTAGACAGAGGAAAGTAGAGGGGTGAGCAAGGCTTGACCGGAGATCAAATCCGGGTTGCTGCAGTGGGAGTGCAGTGTTTAACCATTGAGCCAACGGATATTGTAGGCGGGCAGCGGGACGAGGCAGAGCAGGGATGCAGACAAGGGTGTGAGCATGGCGGGAGGAGAATGGCAGGCAGGAGGATGTACGGGAAGGCAGGTGGCAGGCAATGCTCCTGCACGGAAACAAAACTTAGAGTACACAATTCTAAGCGGCCTAGAATGTGAACTGTCACACTGGCTGAAGAAACGATCTGGCAATGAGTGGATGAAAAGCCAGGTATTTATGCTGCAGGTTTGATAAGATTCGGGTGTGCCGCATCAGGAAGCCCAAGAGAACAAAAGGAACACTGCGCGCGCGCACACACACACACACACACACACACACACACACACACACACACACACACACACACACACACACACACACACACACACACACACACACACACACACACACACACACACGAACATGAGGAATAAATGAGAGGGTCGGCCAGAGCCGTGACATGTCCGACTCCAACAGTTTTTGTAGGCAACATATCTGAGAAAGCTTCTGTTATGTTAATCAGGCAGTTACTTGGTTTTAAGCAGGAAGAGCATTTAAAGGAGCTTCAGAAAAGTTGCAAGCATTTGGCTTTAGTGAATATAGAGAACCAGAATCTACTCTGCAAGCATTAAAGTTATTGCATCAACTTCAAGTGGGAGACAAAAAGCTGCTTGTAAAGGTAGATGCAAAGACCAAAACCCAGCTGGATGAATGGAAGGCCAAAGAGAAAGGAGTCAATGGAGATACGAAAACAGAGGATTTGCCAGATGATGTTGTGGATAAGAGGAGAGATCAGATCGTAAAGAGAGCAATAAAAGGAGAAATAAAGGAATACTCCAGTGAACTAAATGGACTTTTTCAAGATTAAGATTCATAACCTAGAAGAAGAAAAGGGAAGGAGAAGGTCATAAATATGAGAAGATCTGCAGATGCTGGAAATACAAACAACACACATAAAATGCTAGAGGAACTCGGCAGGCCTGGCTGCATCTATGGAAAAGAGTAAACAGACAATGTTTTGGGCCGAGTCCCTTCTTCAGAACTCAGTTGATGTTCTGGGCTAAGACTCTTCATCAGGAGAAGGTGTCCAGAGATGACAAAGCCGTTTCTTGCAGTCTCAGAGTCAACTCCTACATCCACCATGGAGGAGGCCTCAGAACCTGAGACTGTTTTCACAGCCACGAGTCTCACAATCCAAGCAGAGTGATAACCCTTATCCCACAACAGTAAAAAAGCCTCCACAGTGATTAAATCTTTTGGTCTGAATGGAACAATTTAAAATTTACTATGCTGTGGATGTCTGAAAGTAGTAGTTACGTGATATAGTATACAGTGTACATAGTTGAGATGCATTCTCTATTTAGTTGGTATTTATAGCTAAGCAGGAAGGAATGTTGTACATTTAATTTCAGTAATATTTGAGTCATTATATATATAGGCTGATTAAGCATTCTTGTTTAAATAATTATAGGTTATATGTAAAAATATGTTAATTGCATATGTCATCACTCTACCATGTGATATGCGCGGGCCTTGCTTAAAGACGAGTTCTACCCACACTTGGGGCTCCGTATCTTCCTTTGAATTAGTTTAATGTTTTGAAGTTACAAAACATTACAGTATTCACCAAGGAGAAGGAGACAGAGGACAGAGAGCAGTATGGAGTAGGATAATATAGTCAGATTTTCTGAGACGAAATAAGAACAATAAGGTCGATAAATAGAAAGTCGAGTTTTGTCATATGAACAAGTACAGGTATGCTGAGGTACAATGAAAAACTTGCTTGTAGCAGTATCACAGTCACATAGCATCATATATGCAATATTATACCCAAACAAGGGAGACTACAACGGGATGAGTGAGGAGTTGGACAGGTAGACTGGGAACACAGCCTATATGGTGGAATGTTTACGGAACAGTGGAAAACTTTCAAAGAGATTTTTCATGGTGCTCAACAGAAATATATACCAGTTAAAGGTGAGGAGAGTAAGGGTGGAGTGAGTTTCCATGGATAACTAAGGAAATAAAGAATGGCATCAAACTAAAAGCTCATGTGTACTAAGTTGCTAAGAGTAATGTGAAAACTTTAAAAAACAACAAAGTACCATTAAGAGAGCAATAAAGAAAGATAAATTATGAAAAGAAACTAGCACAAAATATAAAAATGGATAGTAAATTTTTTAGAATTGTATAAAGCAGAAAAGTGTGGCCGAAGTGAATGTTTGTCCCTTAAAGGATGAGAAGGGGAAATTGATATTGGGCAATGAGGAAGTGGCCGAGGCTTTGAATCACTACTTTGTGCTGGTCTTCACAGTGGAGAACACATCTAACATTTTGAAGAGAGATGATATAGATGCAATGGGAGGTGAGGACCTCAATACAATAGCTATCACTAAAGAGGTAATGCTGAGCAAACTTGTGGGCCTAAAGATAGACAAGTCTCCTGGTCCTGATGGAATGCATCCCAGGATACCAAAAGAAATGGCAGAGGTTATAGTTGAGGCTTTGGTGATGATTTACCAAAATTCTCTGGACTCTGGAAAGTCCCATCAGGTTGGAAGAAGGCGAATGTCATGCCTCTGTTCAAAAAAGAATGTAGGCAAAAGGAAGGTAACTATTGGCCAGTTAGTTTAACATCTGTAGCCGGGAAAATGCTTGAGTTTATCATTAAAGAAGAAATAGCAAGGCATCTAGAAAGAAATGGATCCATCATGCAAATGCAGCATGGATTCAGCAAAGGCAGGTCCTGTTTGACAAACTTACTGGAGTTCTTTGAGGATATAATGAGTGCAGTGGATAGAGGGGAACTGATAGATATTATTTACTTGGATTTCCAGAAGGCATTTGATAAGGTTGTGTGTGGCGCATGGCCAAGGGGTTAAGACGATGGACTAGCGATCAGAAGGTCGTGATTTGAGCCTCAGCTGAGGCTATGTGTTGTGTCCTTGAGCAAGGCACTTAACTACACACTGGTCCAGTCCACCCAGCTAAAAATGGGTACTGGCAAAATGCTGAGGATTAACCTCATGATAGACTAGTGTTCCATCCGGGGGAGGGGGGTTGGTTTTGTACTCTCAGTCACTTCACGCCACAGAAACCAGCATAAGGCTCAGGACAGACTAATCTAAATCTAATCTAATTTGATAAGGTGCCATATAAAAGACTTACCCATAAGATAAGGATGCATAGAGTTGGGGTTGATGATTAGCATGGATAGAGGTTGGCAATCTGTGGTGAGCAGTATGCTGCTGAGTTTGGTGCTGGGCCCACGACTGTTCATGATATACATTAACGATCTGGAAGAGGGGATCAGGAGTAGTGTATCAAGTTTGCTGATGACACTAGGTTGAGTGGAAAAGCAAATTTTGCATAAGATACAGATAGTCTACAGAGAGATATAGATAAACTGAGTGGCCAAAGCTCTGGCAGATGGAGTACAATATTGTTAAATGTGGGGTCGTCCACTTTGGAAGGAAAAATGGAAGATCAGATTATTATTTAAATGGTAAACGATTGCAGAAGGACTTGGGAGTGCTTGTGCATGAATCACAAATGATCGGTTTGGAGGTGCAGCGGGCTATCAAGAAGACGCATGGAATGTTGGCATTCATTGCTGGAGGGATTGAATTTAAGAGCAGGGAGGTTATGCTGCAACCATACAGGGTACTGGTGAGGCCATAACTGGAGTACTGCATATGGTTGTGGTCTCCTTACTTGAGAAAGAATATACTGGCTTTGAAGGTGGTACAGAGGAGGTTCACCAGGTTGATTCCAGAGATGAACAGGTTAGATTATGAGGAGAGATTGAGTTGCCTTGGACTGTACTTGTTGGAATTCAGAACAATGAGAGGAAAACTATAGAATATATATATATATATATATATAGAAGTATATAGAATCATGAAAGGGATAGATAAGATAGAGGCAAGAAAGTTGTTCCCACTGGTGGATAAGACGAGAACTAGGGGACATAGGCTCAAGGTTCGAGGGAGTAAATTTAGGATGGAGTTAAGGAGGCGTCGCTTTTCCCAAAGGGTGGTGAATCTGTGGAACTCTCTCCCCAATGAAGCAGTGGAAGCTATCTCAGTAAATATATTTAAGACAAGGTTGAATAGATTTTTGCATTGTAGGGGAATTAAGGGTTATGGGGAAAAGGCAGGTATTGAGATGAGTCCATGGTCAGATCAGCCATGATCTTATTGAATGGCAAAGCAGGCATGAAGGGCCAGATGGCCTACTCATGCTCCTATTTCTTATGTTCTTATAAGCAGCATTCACAAGAAAAATATAAATTAATCATAAGCTATGTACAATATTTACAAGGAAACAAAGTAGAAAGAAGGAACAATTTCAATTCAGAATTAGAATCAGGTTTATTATAACCGGCATGTGACGTGAAATTTGTTAACTTAGCAGCAGCAGTTCAATGCAATACATAATCTGGCAAGGAGAAAAATAATAATAATAAATAAAATAAACAAGTAAATCGATTACGTATTTTGAATAGAATAAAAACATGCAAAAACAGAAATACTGTATATTAAAAAAAAAGTGAGGTAGTGTTCAAAGATTCAATGTCCATTTAGGAATCGGATGTCAGAGGGGAAGAAGCTGTTCCTGAATTGCTGAGTGTGTGCCTTCAGGCTTCTGTACCTCCTACCTGATGGTAACAGTGAGAAAAGGGCATGCCCTGGGTGCTGGAGGTCCTTAATAATGGACGCTGCCTTTCTGAGACACCGCTCCCTGAAGATGTCCTTGGTACTTTGTAGGCTAGTACCCAGTTTTAGCATAACATGGTCAAAGTGGTCACAGTAATTGTAAACTGTTGTGATTAAGGTTTTGCTAGTTAGTTTGAGAACAAAATGGTTGAAGGGAAATAGCTGTTCTTGACAAACACCCACAAAATGCTGTAGAACCTTCTTCGCTTGCATCTTCAAAAACAGTTCTATTTCCATCTTTATTATCTCTATTTTTCCCTTTCAGGGTTCATTTAAAGACCCTGACCTGGAGTTACATGCTGACTACGGTTCTTTGCGGGAATGGGACCCGCTCTCGGGGTTCCACAATCGACCGCTATTCGGCATGCCAATGTCTCGGCCTAAGATTTCGGCACGGATTTAGAAGCCTGGGATCTCGAGGAACTGGAGACAGGTGGATCAAGGGTCGGTGTCACCACAGGAGACCCATGTGTCGTTGGGGGAGTTGGAATATCTGCTGTGTGCCTGGGGACCCGGGATCCTTGCGATCTTCAGGCACAGAGCTCGAAAAATGTAGTCTTTGGGGTAACTGCAAGTCTGTATCTTTGCTCATGATTGAGTGCTGGTAGTAGGTGCGCCTTATTTTTGCTGGTGGGGGGAGGGGGATTGTTGCTCGCTGCCACTTATGCGCAGGAGGGAGGGGAGCTGGGGGGGTCTTTGGGGTTCTAATATTTAACTGTCATTCATTCTTTGGGGTACTCCTCTGTTTTCATGGATGGTTGTGAAGAAAAAGTATTTCAGGATGTATATTGTATACATTTCTCTGACATTAAATTGTACCTTTGAAGAACTCTAGCTGCCTGGCCTGCTGGGTTCCTCCATCATTTTGTGGGTGTTGCTCAGATTTCCATCATCTGCAGATTTTCTCTTGTTTGTAGCTGTTGTTGAACCTGGTTGTGGGGAACTTCAGGCTTCTGTACCTCCAACCTAATAGGAGCTGCAAAAAGATGGGATGCACCAAATGGTGGATACCTTTGACGATAGATGTTGTCTTTTTGAAAAAAGCACCTCCTGTAGATATAACTGATTGGATGTATTGCACAGAGACCACTCTCTGCAGCACATCGTGTCCCTGCACATTCAAATCACCTGACCAGACCATGCTGTGAAAAGTCAGAATATTTTCCATGGCACACCAATAGAAGTTTTTTTGGAATGTTTGTTGGCAAGTTGAATCTCCTTAACCTGTGAAAAAGGTAAAGTTGCTGGTGTGCTTTCCTTTTGAATCCCAAGGGCATGATGTGATATATTCCATGTTGTTGAGAGAGACAAGAGATAAGCTTGCTGGGCCTTCACCAAAATCTTCCATTTTCTTCAGCCACAGGCAAGGTCCCAGATGGCTGGTGAGTGGCTAACATTGTTCCTTTGTTCAAAAAGGAAAGTAAGAATAATCCTGGGAATGACAGTTAAATGAATTACACTTCAGTTGTAGGGAAGCTGTTTGAGATTACTCCTAAGGTACCAGAATCTGAATCAGGTTCATTATGACCGCCGTGTGTTATTAAAATTGTCATGTGGCAGCAGAAGAGTGTAAGACATAAATCACTATAAGTTACAAAATAATGGTGGAAAAGAAAAATAATGATACAATGTTCTTGAATTCATGGGACTGTTCAGAAATCTGATGGCAGAGAAAAAGCTGGTTCTGAATCATTGTGTGGGTCTTCTGACTCCTGTATCTCCTCACTGATGGTAGTTACCAGACAAGAAAATGCTCCAGAAGTTGCATTCCCCATAATTGCATCAACATGTTGGGCCCTGGATAGATCTTCTGAGATGTTGATGCTCATCCTTTCCACCGCTAACCTCCTTTCCCTTCCCGAAATCCACAATCAATTCCTTGGTCTTGCTGACTCCACTCAACCAGCCAATCTATCCCATTGCTTCATACACCAATCCTCATTGCAGGTTCAGTGATGGAAAGGTGAGTGGGTTTAGGTTCTTGGTTGTCAACATCTCAGGGGATCTATCCTGGGCCCAACACATTGAGCAATCAGGAAGATTGAAGGGATTTAGTATGTCGCAAAGGACTCTTGCAAATTTCCTCAGATATATGGTGGGTGTATTTTGACTGCTTGCATCAGAGCCTGGTATGCTCTCTTCTTGTTACTACCATTGGGGAGGTGGTATGGGAGTCTAACGACCCACACTCAGATAAAGTTTCTTCCCTTCTGCCATCAGATTTCTGAACGGCCTATGAACAGTCTTTGAATCGAATTGACTTTATTAATTACATCCTTCATATACATGAGGAGTAAAAATCTTTACGTCTCTGTCTAAATGTGCAATTTATACACTACACGCTGCATCCACAAAGGAAACAGCATTATGCACCCCTCACACAAACTCTTCTCCCTACTGCCGTCTGGGAAAAGGCTCCGAGGCATTTGGGCTCTCACGACCAGACTATGTAACAGTTTCTTCCCCCCAAGCTATCAGACTCCTCAATACCTAAAGCCTGCACCGACACCTTGCCCTACTGTCCTGTTTATTATTTATTGTAATGCCTGCACTATTTTTGTGAACTTTATGCAGTCCAGTGTAGGTCTGTGGTCTAGTGTAGCTTTCTCTGTGTTGTTTTTTTACATAGTTCAGTCTAGTTTTTGTACTGTGTCATGTAACACCATGGTCCTGAAAAACATTGTCTCATTTTTACTATGTACTGTACCAGCAGTTATGGTGGAAATGACAATAAAAGTTGACTTGACTTGATTTAAATAGTATGCACAACAGGACACTTAATATAATGTAGAAATACAGTTGTGTCAGCATGAATTAATCAGACTGATGGCCTGGTGGAAGAAGCTGTCCCGAAGCCTGTTGGTCTTGGATTTTATGCTGTGGTACTGCTTCCCGGATGGTAGTAGCTGGAATAGGTTGGGGTTAGGGTGACTCCTTCTGGCCCTTTTTACACACCTGTCTTTGTAAATGTACTGAATAATGGGAAGCTGTCCACACCATTCTCTGTAGAGTCCTGTGATTGAGGGAAGTGTAGTTCCCATCCCAGGCAGTGATGCAGTTCTTAAGATTTGGGGGCCCATACCAAACTTCTTCAACTGTCCGAGGTGAAGGAGATGCAGTTATGCTTTTTGAATCACACAGCCGATGTGTACAGACCACATGAGAACCTCGCTGAACACGTCATTATTAATCTTTTGCACTATATAGTAACTTTTATGTCTTACACTGTACCACCATGGCAAAGCAACAAATGCTCCGGCAATTGTCAGTGATAATAAACCAGATTCTAATATGTAATGGATAGATAGTTGGTAACTTTTACCCAGGGTTGAAATGTCTACTGCACGTACTTAAGGTGAGGGGGTAAGCTTGGAACACGCTCCCAGGGGTGGTGGTGGAGGCAAATATCAGAGAGGTGTTGAAGAGGCTATTCGGTAAGCATGCGGAAGGGTTACTGTCCCGTACCGTTCGGGAGTTGCGCCGGCCCTCGGACCGCCGAGTCGGTTGGCTGTTGTCACCACGCACGCGGAGCTTCGCTCTGCGGTTACTAGGCTACCGACCGCCTTCCAATCGGATGCCAGCATCCGCGACTCGTCCCGGAAGCGAAGGTGCGGGGGCGGAAGCCGATCGTTGGTTCCAATTTAAATTGTCGGCGTTTCCCGCTCACGGGGCTGGACTCCCCGCAGCTGCAGGCCATTTAAAAAAGTCGGTGTGTCAGGCTCTGGCGCCTGACTGATTAGCAGGTTCGTTCTACTTCAAACTATGTTGTTGCTGCATAGTAAGGCCAATGCTGCGATGCCCTGCTGCCCCCGTTTGACCCTCTCAGGCTCTTTTGACATTGTCCCCCACCCACCCCAAATGCTTTCCCATTTCTAGATCGCCGAGGCCACCTTCCCCTCCCCGAGGGGGCTGTTTCCACCTCGGCACGATATCTTCCGTCCGCGCCCTTCATTTTGCGGCGGAGACGGATTTAGTGTGCCCGAGTTCATCCGACAGCTGCCTAGGGTAACGCGCCGCTGTTTGTTCACAATGACCGGCTGTGAAACGCAACAGTTGTGCCCCTCACTGTCCTGGTGTGCTTTGGTTTCCGCTACTACCCCGCCACCGAGCAGTTCAAGCCTTGCCTCTCAGCAGTTCAGTTGTCAAAAGCTTGTTTTCTTTCGCCACCTGCCATCGAGAGCCTGATGCCCTTGATTACAAACACGACTCTGTCCGTGTTCTCCAGCACGAAGTGGTCGCGAAGTCAGGGCGAATATAAGAGTGAGCGGGAGGGAGTCAATAGTAAGTTTTCTAAAATTGTGTTCCTTTCATATAACTTTCCATTAGGAGTTAGCTTGCTCACAGTTGTCGTAGAATGACATCTAGGTTCCTTAAACATACAGTGACTTAAACCCCATAGTTCACTTCTGAATCGATTTTTTTTGGGAGATTATCTAGCCCCAGGACTTTGCAAATCGTTTGACCACAAATTCCAAATTCTGAGCAATTTACACAAGGGAGTAAATGTTTTTCCTCTTGCAATTATGTTTTTGCGTTTTAATTCTGAAAATACATTTCTCCTTTACATTCAGATTTAAAAATATGTAGGAGTGAAGTAATGTCTGCTGCAGATCTTCAAGTTACATTGCGGAATTCTCTGGAAGGAACAGGTGACAATTCCCAGGTTGTTCAACTGAAAAGTAGTATGGGGTCAAAGAATATTATTCCAAAGTTACCTTCTCGAGAAAAGCAAAATCCTGCTCATGAAATCAAAAGGTAATGCAGTTGTGATGTTCGTTTTTGCTGGCCACAGAGTTTATCATTTAATATGGTTAAAAATGAGCTGTTAAAGATCCTTCCTATTTTGCATTGTTTTGTATTATTAATGATTTTTACATAAAATTCATGAATAAAAGTTTAATCATTGATGTGGTTTGCTTTGCAATTTATGGCAAATAGTCTTAATGGACCTCCAGTGGAATCCTGTGCAGCTTCTAAAGCAACTGTAAAAATCACAGTAGCATAGCAGTTAGGATAATGCTTTAGAGCACCAACCGTCACTGATCGGGATTTGATTCCGCCCTTGCCTGTAAGATGTTTGCACATTCTCCCTGTGACTGTGTGGGTTTCCTCTCGGCCCTTCGGTTTCCTCCCATTTTCTGAAGAGGTGTGGTTAATATTAGCGAGTGTGCTATCATGGCCCCAGAAGCATGGTGACCCTTGTTGGTTGCCCACTCAGTCCTTGCTCATTGATATGGCGCCAAAACTAAGCATTTCACTTGTGTTTCAATCCCATTGACCTGCACCCAGACCATAGCCCACCATAGTCCTCCCATCCGTGTTCTGATGCAAACTTCTCTTAAATGTTCAAATTGAACCCACATCCACCACTTTCACTGGTACACTCACCACCCTCTGAATGAAGAAGTTCTCCCACATATTCCCCTTAAACACTTCACCTTTCACTAGTAACCCTTGATGTCTAGTTCTAGTGCCACCCAACCTCATTTGCATTTGCCCTATCTATACCTCTCAATTTTGTATACCTCTATTAAAATCTCCACTGATTATCCAACACTCCAGGCAATAAAATTCTAACTTATTCAACTTTTCCATAAAACTTGGGTCAAGTCTGGCAACATGTTATTGATAACTTTCCTGTAGGTAGGTGACCAGAACTGCTCACAATACTACAAGTTAGGCCTCACATCTTCAACATAACATCCTAACACCTGCACTCAACGTATTGACTTATGAAGGCCAATGTGCCGGAAGTCTCTTTATGACCCTATCTACTTGTCATGCTGCTTTCATAGTCATAGAGTACAGCATAGTAACAGGCCTTTTGGCCCATCTAGTCCATGCCAATCACAAACAAGAGAAAATCTGCAGATGTTGGAAATCCAATCAACACACACAAAATGCCGGAGAAACTCAGCAGACCAGACAGCATCCATGGAAACAAATACAGTTTGATGCTTTGGGCCAAAGCCTAGTCCTGCTGAAGGGTTTTGGCCCGAAATGTCGACTGTACTCTTTTTCATTGATGCTGCCTGGCCTGCTGAGTTCCTCCAGCATTTTGTGTGTGTTGCTCTAGTCCATGCCAAAACCATTTAAACTCCTTTCAAGGATTTATGGATCTGAATTCTGAGATTCCTCTGATCTACCTTGTTCTTCAGTGCCGGATCGCTCACTGTGTAAGTCCTACACTGGTTTGTACTCCCACATTGCAACACTCACACTTGTCTGCATTAAATTGCATCTGCCATTTTTCAGCCCAGCTTGCAGTGGTCCAGATTCCACCACGAGCGTTGATAGTTTTCCTCGCTGTTGGCTGCATCCCCAATCTGAGTGTCATCAGCAAATTTGCTGATCCAGTTTGCTACATTATCATCCAGATCGTTGATGTAGATGCCATACACCAAGGGACCCAGCACTGATTCCTGTGGCATGCCACTAGTCACAGGCCTCCAGTTAGAGAGGCAACCATTTACTACAACTCTGGCTTCTCCTGAAGAGGCGATGTCTAACCCAATATACTATCTCATCTTGAATGTCAAACCACTGAGCCTTTTTGACCAGCCTTCCATGTGGAACCTTGTCTCGAGCCTTGCTGAAGTACATGTAGAAAACATCCACTGTCTTGCCTTTATCATAATTTCCTGGTAACTTCCTTGGAAAAACTTTTAAAATTGATTAGGCCTGACCTACTAAGCACAAAGGATGTTTTAAATATCTCTGCTAAGACCTCTGCAATGTCTGTCTTTGTGGATGATGTCAGGACATCTTTCAGGAGGGTGAGAAATTGCAAGGTGTCAGGCCCTAAAGGTGTACCTTGCAGGGTCCTGAAAACCTGTACTGAGGCTATCTTCAACCTCTCACTGCTGCAGTCTGAGGTTCCCATCTGTTTCAACAGGGCAATAGTCATACCAGTGTCAAACAGAAACAGGGCGAGCTGCCTCAATACCTATAGCCAGGTAGTGCTCATATCTAGTGTAACAAAGTGCATTGAGAGGTTGGTTCAGTCTGGATTTGGAGTTGTAATTTAATGCATCTACTTGAGTTACTTGTAATACACTTCCTTGTGTTATTTCAAAGCTTAGACATGTGGCTTTGTGACTAAATGAAGTCAAATTCTGCTAAGACACATAATAAATTGCATGAATCTTAGGAACATTGATATACAGACGGGAATTGAGGTGCAAGTACATAGTTCTTTGAATGTAGCAACACAGGTGGATAGGATAGTGAAGAATGGTATGCTTGCCTTTACCTTGAAAGTCATGAGGGGGAATTGACGGGATAGATAGACTTTTTCTACGGGCAGGTGACTCTAGAACTGCAGTGGACAGGTTAAGGTGAGTGGAAGGAAGTTGAAAGAAAATACGAGGGGCAAGTTTTTCTACACGAAAGGATAGTGGTTATCAGGGCTGAGCTGCCAGAGATGATCGCAAAGGCAGATAAAATTGATTTAAAAAGGAGTTTGGTCAGGTACTTAGGCAGGGAAGGTATAAAGGAATTTGGGCCTAATGTAAGCAAATGAGATTAGTGTAGATGGGTATCATAGTTGGCATGGTGATATATATTGAAAGGTCCTTTTCTATGCCAACTTAAAATCCTTGCAGCTACAGTATCTTTTTCAGTATTGTGACCTGCTGCCTGGCTGATGTCCTAACCAAGTTACTAATTTACCAAAGGAACTTTATCCAATAGCTTCTGGAAGTTTATAATTTACATACATGGATAGAAAACTAACAACTGCTGCTGCCTCTTCAAAATATTAAAGCAGATTCGCTAGGCATTTGTTCCAAACTCATGCTTTTTTCTTTCTGAGAAATTGAATTTTCGAGCTGTTTTCAATCCTGAGCTTCTGATTTCTAGACAATAAATTTCAGGCTAACTGTTCTGCCATTCCTCGTTTCCATCTCTCATCCTTATTAAATGGTAAGGTGATATCTTTGTTTAAATCTAAGGGAAAAGTTTGTGAATTGAAAGCACCTTGGATGCTTATTATTTGGGTACCTTACATGTTGGCATGTACTTTCTTTAAAGCTCTGGGATGGAAATGATTTGTTCCTGGGGACCTGTCACTCTTGAGATAAATTACTTTACCATTGCTGTATTTGGGGTTACCCTGCTTTTGGATGTGTGGTATTCTGTTCTGAGATTTCTTTTTACAGTTTGCAGAATACCATTGCAGAGCTCCATAATCAGATTAAACACCTGCAACCTGCGGATGGGAGTTTCAATCCTACAGATCTCAGGTGGAGACTGAATAAAGTGGAAAAAGAAAAATTGGAACTAGTCAGCAGATTTAATGAAGAGGTATGGTTGTAGAATCATTTGTAGGTACATTTAGTTTTCAGTGAAATTATTGTCTTTAATAGCATCAATTCGAGTATGATATGTGTTGAGTAAATTGAAATTTTAAAAAATTATTTCTTTGAATTTTTTTTCTTTTTTCTTATGCTGTTGTATGGCTTGGTGACCCAGCTTTAAAGATTGTGATCATTGGTATTGCCTCATGGCAGTGATTTAACAATCACTTTTGATATAAAGAGCACAAGAGATTCTGCTGATGCTGGAAATCCAGAGTAATGCACACAAAATACCAGAAGAACTCAGCAGGTTAGGCAGGATCTATGGAAAGCAATAAGCAATCTTTTTAAACTTGTGTAGTATCTTAAGACCGTAAGACATAGGAGCAGAACCAGGCCAATTGGCCCATCCAGTCTGCTTCACCATTCCATCATGGCTGATCTATTATCCCTCTCAATCCCAATCTCCTGCCATATCCCTGTAACGTTTGATGCCCTTACTAATTAAGAATCTATAAACCTCTGCTTTAAATATGCCCAATAACTTTGCTTCCACCGCCATCTGTGGCATTGAATTCCATAGAATTATCACCTCCAGCTATCGAAATTCCTTCTCTCCCTATTCTAAAGGGATGTCCTTCTTTTCTGAGGTTGTGCCCTTTGGTCCCATACTCTCTATAGGAAACATCCTCTCCCTATCCACTCTGTCTAGGCCTTTCAATATTTGATAGGTTTCAATGAGATCTCCCCTCATTCTTTTAAACTCCAGTGAGTACAGGCCCACAGTCATCAAATGTTCTTTGTATATTAACCCTGTCATTCCTGGGATCGTTCTCGTGAACCTCCTCTGGACCCTCTGCAATGCCAGTATATGATTTCTTTGATAAGCGGCCCAAAACTGCTTAGAATACTCCCAAGTGAGGTCTGACCTTATAAAGCCTCAGCATTCCAATCTCCCTTTTATATTTTAATCCTCTCAAAATGAATGCTAATGTTGTATTTAACTTCCTTACCACTGTCTCTTCCTGCAAGTTGACCTTTATGGAATCCTGCACGAGGACTCCTGAGTCCCTTTGCATCTCTGATTTCTGAATTTTCTCCCCATTTAGAAAATACCAAAAAATCCTTCCACCAAAATGCACGATCACACATTTCCTTACACTACATTTCATCTGCTACTTGTTTGCCCATTCTCCTAATCCAGGTCCTCTGCAGAATCCCTGTTTACTCAGCACTACCTGCCCCTCCATGTATCTTTATATTGTCCACAAAGCAATCAATTCCATCATCCAAATTATTGACGTATAACGTGAAAAGAAGCAGTCCCAACACCAATCCCTGTGGAACATCACTAGTCACTGGCAGCCAACCAGAAAAATTCCCTTTATTCCCACTATTTGCATGTCAGCCAATCTTCTATCCATGCTGGTATCTTTCCTGTAAAACCATTGGCTCCTACCTTGATTCACAGTCTCATGTGCAGCACTTTGTCAAAAGCCTCTGAAAATCCAAGTAGACATTGACTCTAGTTTGTCTGTCCTTTGAGGAAATAACCGGCAAGATAATATCATGCGCCTCCAAGTAACTTGCAACCTCATCCTTAATAATGGACTCCAATATTTCACCAACCACTGAAGTCAGGCTTACTAGCTTATAATGTTTGAAATTTTGGAGAGAATAGAAGTAATTGAGCTAATTCTGGTATCGTACTTCTGAGTATAGGAATAGGAGGTTATGTCAGATTAATGTATGGTTGAAGAGAGGGCATTAGATTCTCGGATCATTGTTTCTGGTGGGATCTATGCAAAATAGATGGGTTGCATATGAACCAGAATGTATTCAATGTACTTGTGGGGTGATTTCTTAATGCTGTCAGTTGGAGTTTATCTAACTTATTGTTGGTGAGGGATGGTTGGGAGTTATAGTTAAATCTAGGATGTCTAAGTCCAGTTAGTGGAGCAGACATGGGTGTGATGAGGCATATGGGAGAATGGAAGGTCAAGATGCATTAATTTAATGCAAGATGTTGGGCTTTTGAGACACATGAACTGTAAGCATTGATCAGCATATGGGACTGTGAAGTTGCTATCAGAGAAACATGCTTGGAAGAAGAGCAGAACTGGCAACTCAACATTCCAGAGTATATAATTTTTAATGTAACACACACACAATGCTGGAGGAGCTCAGCAGGTCAGGCAGTGTGTCAGAGGAAATGTAAAAGTAAGGTTGCATTGTAATATCGATTAGCGGCTCCCACATCTCCTGTAATGAGGAACAATATTGTGGACAGCTCTTCAAACGAGGCCGTATCAATATAGTTTAAGAACTAAGGGGTGATCACTTTTTTTGGGGGTATTCTACAACTCTTCTAATAGTTAGCGTGAAATAGAAAGGTAGATATGTGGACAAATCAGAGAGGGATACAAGAAATCTATCCCAGGGTGTTAAGGTAAATTTAAAAGGGAAGTCAGCTTGCTGAGTTCCTTCAGCTTTTTGTCTGTGTTGTTCAAGATATCCAGCATCTGCAGAATGTCATGTTTAAGAACTGCTTTACATAGACTTTAGCAAGTGTCTTGACAAGGTTCTGCCTGAAAGACTGGTTCTGAAAGTTTGGGCAGGTGGGATTCAAAGTGTTTTAGCAAATGGATTCAAAATTGGCTGAGTCTCTTCAGTACTGGAAAACAATGAAGCAGAAGGAATTGGTGGAGGTTTGTTTTTCTGACTGGAAGTCTGTAACCAATGGGGTACTACAGCGATCAGTGCAGGGACCATTGTTGTATCTCGCATACACTCAGTGGCCACTTTATTTTGCACACCTGTCCACCTGCTCATTAATGCAAATATCTAATCAGCCAGTCATGTGGCAGCAACTCAATGCATAAAAACATGTAGACATGGTTAAGAGATTTAGTAGTTCTTAAGACCAATCATTGGAATGGGGATAAAATGTGATCTATCTCACTTTGACTGTAGAATTATTTTTGGTGCCAGACGAGTTGGTTTGATCTTCGGGATTTTCATGCACAACAGTCTCCAGAGTTTACAGAGAATAGTGCGAGAAACAAAAAATCTAGTGAGTAGCAGGTCAAATGGTTCAATTTAATATCAGAGAATATAGCAATACATCCTGAAGTTCTTACTCTTCACAGACATCCGTGAAACAAGAAATCCCATAGAATGAATGATAGAAACATCAGAACCCTGAAGCCCCCTCCCAAATTAGCAGCAGCAGAAACATCAATCTTCCCCCACCCCCATGTGTACCAGCAGAAGGCACCTGACGCACCCCCACCATGCAAACAATAGCAAATGCCCCCCCAAAGAGACCTTGATAACGAGTCCATCAAAAACTGCGGTCTATAGCCCAGCACTTCCGTACCTCAAACAGACACTCTCTCTCCATTGAGGGAGAGAAAGGTTGCTCTGCAATGATGAGAGCGGAGACCAGCAGCTTGCTGTTCTGATGTAATAATCTTCCCCGTCGCTTCTTTAAGCCCCCCCAACTCGAGGACAGACAGGCTCTCATGTTCCATCAAAAAAAAGAGAGGGATCACTCGAGTACAGGGGCATTTTTCCAACACTGCTTGCTGTCACCTGATGTTTCCGTCTCCCATGACGCTTCAGTCGGCAAAATCGTATCGTCTACGGGGAAACTCCCCGAAGGCGCACACCTTCCGTATACCTGGAGATAGCGAAGCACCAGGCCACACAGCCAGTTCGAAAAGCTGCTGTAGTTTGAACTGTAGATCACAGACTCCGCCAGAATCCCAGTCACCTTGAAAAGAAAGGGAAGACATTAGAGAAGAAGATTAAGCTGTTTTGTGGATGAACTGGAAGAAGTTGCCCGGGTCTGCAAAAACTGGTGTTATCAGTTGGCAAAAGTGTCATCATGTTAATGAGAGTGATTAGGGAAGAATGGTCAGACTGGTTCAAACTGACAGGAAGGCAACAGTAACTCAAATAATCATGTGTTAAATAACGATGTGCAGAAGAGCATCTCTGAATGTGCAGCATGTCAAACATTGAAGTGGATGGGCTACAACAGTAGAAGAGCACACTGGGTTCCACTCCTGTAGCTAATAAAATGGCTGCTGAGTGTATACACATAACTTTAGAGTTGTCTGTGTTATGATAAGTAAGTTTGGTGGAGTTGTAGAAGCTGGAAAGTTTGGTGGAGCACTTGCAGATGGAAATTAATACAGATAAATCTAAGAGAATGCATTTTAGTTTGTCTTGTATTGGCTTGACTTTTACAGCCAGCCTCCCTTCATCACTGGATCCTCTACAGTTTGCTTATCGTCCCAACCGCTCTACGGAGGATGCAATATCCACCACACTGCACACAGTTCTCTCTCACTTGGACAATAAAGACACTTATGCCAGAATCCTGTACATTGATTTCAGTTCAGCGTTCAATACCATCATCCCGCAGAGACTAGTGGAGAAACTGTTGCTGCTTGGCCTTAACACTGCCATGTGTCGCTGGATTCTGGATTTCTTGACAGAGAGACCAGTCAGTCTGTGTTGGCAGGAACATCTCTGACTCCATTACACCGAGCACTGGATCCCCACAAGGCTGTTTGCTCAGCCCACTGCTGTTTATACTGCTAACACATGATTGTGCAGCCAGATTCAAGGGGAACCTGATCATTAAATTTGCTGATGATACCCCAGTGGTGGGGCTCATCAGCAAAAATGATGAAACAATGTACAGGGAGGAGGTTAAACACCTAGAGAGCTGGTGTAGTGACAACAACTTGATGCCTCATGTCACCAAATCCAAGGAGATGATCGTCGATTTCAGACGGTCTCAGCCTGAGCACATACCCCTCAGCATCAGCGGCTCCACAGTGGAGAGAGTGGAAAACATCAAGTTCCTTGGGGAGCAGATCTAGGACAATCTCACCTGGTCCAGGAACACCACTGGGATTGTGAAACGAGCCCAGCAGAGATTGCACTTTCTGAGGAAGCTTAAACAAGCATCACTCCACACTAACATCTTAACTACATTCTACAGAGGAGTGGTTGAGAGTGTGCTGATCTTTCGCATCACAACCTGGTACTCCAGCTGCAGTGCTGCCGACAAAAAAGCCTTGCAGAGGGTGATTAGGGGAGCAGAGAAGGTTATTGGGGTCTCCCTATTTTCTGACCAAGACCTCTTTCAGAGTTGATGCCTCCAGAAGACACGGTACATCATTAAAGACCCCTCACACCCTCTTCATAAACAGTTCTTCTGCAATCAGGCAAACATTACAGGAGCATCGAAAACCACAAGACTACTAAACAGCTTCCTCCCACGGGCAGTCAGACTGCTAAATGGCTGCTCTACCTGACTCTGCTTTGGACACTTTTAACTTGCACTGGACACTTATAGCTTGATTTTAACTGGCATGTGGCTGTTGTGTTTTACTATTTATTGTTGTGTTTACTATTTATTGTTGCGTTTGTTATGTTATGATTACACTTGCCCTGGGAAACGCTGTCTCATTCTGCCCTGCAGATCTGATGTATGGTCGGAATGACAATAAAGTTTTTGAATCTTGAATCTTTATAGAAGGAAGGAAAGGGGGCTTTGGAAACATTGATAGGCAGAAGCAGTTTGCTGTACAAGTTCTTAGCTCCCTGACAATGGTGAAACAGGTGGATAGAGTAGTGAAGGAGGTAGTTAACTTTATTGCCTTCATATGGAGGGTTTTCGAGTTTGTGTTGGGACTTTTTATTGTAACTGTACAAGACATTGGTTAGGATATGAGCAACACACACAAAATGCTCAGGAGCTCAACAGGTCAGACATCTAAGGAGGGAAATAAACCATTAGCGTTTAAAGCTGAAACCCTTCATTAGGACTGGAAAGGGAAAATAAAAAGGTGGGGAGCGGGAGATGTATTAACTAGTAGGTGATAGGTGAGGTCAGGTGAAGGGGAAGGTTGGGGGAAGGGAATGGGGGGAACAATGTAAGGAGGTGACAGGTGATAGCATTAAAGAAGAAGGAATCTTAATAGGAGAGGAACCTAATAGTAGACCATGAAATAATGAGAAGGAGTTGGGGAACTGGAGAAAAGTGATGTGCAGGTAATGAGGGTGGGGGAGGGGAAGAGAAGGAGTCAGAGAGCAACCAGAATGAGAGGAAAGAAAGGGAGTGGGATTTTGGAAACAGAGGGGAGTGGTTACAAGAAGATGGAGAGATTGATGTCCATGCCATCAGTTTGGAGATGATCAAAGACAGACTATGTGATGTTGCTCTTTCGACCTGCAGCTGGCTTTATTGTGCATTTGAGGTGGCTTTGGGCAGGCAAGTGCAGTTCTGGTTGCCATGATATAGAAAATATATGGTAGCACAGGGAGAGGGAGAAGTGCAGAAGAGTCTCTAGGTTGTTGACTGGAATGCACAGCCATGGTTATAAGGAGATTGGATGTGCTGTGATTATTTTTAGAGGAGTGCTGGTGGCATAGGAGTGACCTTCTGGAGGTTTATAATGGAATATTTCAGTTTCTCAGCTTTTTAAGCTAGTTAATAATAGTTTTATTAGACTACAATAGGATCAGTGCTGCCCCATTTTTGAAGAATATAGCAGGGCAAATAATTGCAATACGCACAAAATGCTGGAGAAACTCAGCAGGTCGGGCAGCATCCATGGAAACAAACAGTCAATGTTTCGGGCCAAGACCCAAAGTCGGCTGGAGATTATTTTGGAAATAATTACCTCTTAAGTTGCAAGCTAGTTACAGAAGATTCAATATTGTTTAATGTCTTTTCCAGTACACAATTGTAGAGGGATATGAATGGTCACTTAAGTTAGGTTCTTGAACAGGATAGAGGCCAATTTCAATGTTTTTACACAGGACTTGGGCAAAGTCGATTGGGAACAGTTAATTGCAGGACATTGTTTAAGGGAAGTAATGAGTTTATGACCTCTATTTATTTATTTATGGTAAGAAATGAGGACGATAAACATAAGTAAATATTTCAAGGATTGGATAAAGGGAACATTAAGGAAGCAACATGGTGTACAAATCCTTAGCACTGCAGAAGTGACTGGGGTGGTAAAGACTGCTTTTCTTAGTCGGGGTTGAGTTTGAGAGTCAGGAAATTATGTTGCAGCTTCATAACGTTATACTTTGGTCACATCTGAAATATCTATTCTTGTCATCTGATTATAGAAATAATGTGGAGGTTTTGGAGAGGGTACAGAAGTGATTTACCAGGATGTTGCCAGCAATTAGAGGCCATGTGCTATAAGGAGAGATTGAACAAACTTGGGTTGTTTTCTCTGGTGCAGTGGAGGCTGAGTGGTGGCATGATGACATCGTGGTTAGCACAATGTTTTACAGTACCTGTGACCTGGGTTCAATTCCCACTGCTGTCTGTAAGGTGTTTGGATGTTCTCCCCATCTCCAGTTTTCTCTCACAGTCCAAAGACATACCAGTTGGTAGCTTAATTGTTCATTGTACATTGTCCAGTGATTAGGCTAGGGTTAAATTGTGGGTGCTCGACAGCGTGGCTTGGAGTGCAGGAAGGGCCTATTCTAAGCTGGATCTCAATAAACTTAAAAAAAAGTCCTAATAGAGGTTTATAAATTAATGGGAGCCATAGCCAGACTAGACAGCCAGTATCTTTTTCCCAGAGCCAAATATCTACTACCAGAGGATGTGCGTTTAAGGTGAGGGGCAAGTTAATTTTTTACATAGAATGGTGGGTGCCTAGGATGCACTACTGAGATGGTAATGGAGGCAAACATGAGAGAGGTGTTTAAGAATTTCTTCGATAGGCACATGAATCTGTGGAGAATGGAGGAATATAGTCATTGAATAAGCAGGAGGGGTTAGTTTATTTGGGTTTTTAATGACTAGCTTAATTAGTCTTGCACAACGTTGTGGGACAAGGGTCCGTCCCTGTGCTGTACTGACCTGTGTGCAGCTGGCAGGTATAGAGAACTAACAGGAAATGGATGGGCTTTTTCGAGCATACAAGGTATAGGAAGGTATTGGAACTTAGCATGGCAAGAGTGGACTGCCAGGTAAGTAGTATCACTGCCAGGTAAACTTGAGGAAAACAGTAAATATTTTATAAATATTAAGGGAAAGAATATGTCTCATTGGGGATTAAAGGAGCAATTTGTGTATGGAGGCAAAGGCGAGATTTTAAATGAATACTACTTACTGGTATATTGCTGATAATTTACTATGATCACGTACTGAGATCTAGTGAAAAATATTTGTTTGCTTCTCATTATCGAGAGTACATTGACATTGTAAAAGAAAACAATGCAGAGTATAATGTATCAGCAACAGGAAAAGTACAGTTTAGGTAAACAAAGTACAATGGTGAATATGAAGGTGGTGAAATTTCAGAATAACATCATTAAAAAGAAAGTATTAGAGGTGTTAGAATGCCCACAGATGGATAAATCCCCAAGGCTTGATGAGGTATGTCCTATGGAAAGAAATTGCTCGTGTGCTGATACATATTTTAATCTTGGCTTACTCTTTTTATTCAATAAAGTTAGCAGGAATAAACTAGGTAATTATATGCACAAGATTCTAATGTAAACAAGAGGGAAAATTGGGAAAAAATGAGAATCTGAATTAATGTACACTTGGAAAGGCAGTGACTAATCAAAGACAGCATATGTAACTTTGTTAGAAAGTGACCCATTTGTTTATGCTTCAAAAAAATTCAATCAATGTGTATTACTGAAGGTAGTGCATCTGATGGAAGACAAAACTGCAGATGCTGGAATGTGAATCAAAAAGCGAAAATGCTGGAAGTACTCAGCCAAGCAGCCTCATGGGAAGACCTGTTTAAATTGAAGATGAATTTAATTTTTATGATACACTTATAAAACTTGTTCAATGAATTCCCCTTTTAAGAAAATAGTAATTATCATTTTGAAGTCTGTATCAGATCTAGCAACTGGTTATTTTCAATCCTATAGTCGTAATAATCTAAACATAGAAAACCTACAGCACAATATAGGCCCTTCGGCCCACAAAGTTGTGCCGAACATGTCCTTCCTTAGAAATTACTAGAGTTACCCTTAGCCCTGTAAGTTGCATGTGCCTATCCAGAAGTCTCTTAAAAGACCCTATTTATGTTGCAATATGTCTGTTCTGGAAAGGATCAAACATTTTTTTCTGTTTTTTATTGATGATTAATATCTTTGTTTTGATTTGTCCTCCTGGGAATTACAGTAGAGAAAATGTGTAAACGGAATCTTCCACAATGTTAAGTGGAAGAACTGGAAGAAATATTTGAGCTTTCAGCACATTCT
This sequence comes from Hypanus sabinus, assembly GCF_030144855.1. Taxonomy (NCBI): domain Eukaryota; kingdom Metazoa; phylum Chordata; class Chondrichthyes; order Myliobatiformes; family Dasyatidae; genus Hypanus; species Hypanus sabinus. Next base: position 76,337,439 of record NC_082712.1, on the reverse strand, counting down.
GTGCTTTATGGAAGCATGCTTTTCTTATGCGTGTTCTATTGTCCCTGCTTCATATGCCCAACTCTAAGGGTCACTGTTGTTGAAAGAAATACTTTGAGAAGAATTGTACTTTGTAATTATATTGATTTAAATCAGTTCAGTTAATGTTTTACTTCCCTAGTGTTCAGCATTTGAAAGTCAAGTTGCTAAGTTGCGAGCTCAGCTGGAAAAAGGAGAGGCAGTGCGACAGACCCTGGAATACGACTTAGCTGTAGCCAAGAAGGAAGCCAGTGTGGTGCGATCTACTTCTGAAGAGAGAATAGAAGCTATTCACAAAATACATGCACAATTGAAAGGTACGAGTATGTTTCCAAATGACAATTCTACAGGGAAGTAATCAATTTAATTGCCATCAATTAATTTGAGTGACCTGCGGTACAAACTTCGCAAGTTACTTAAATAATTTTTAAAAATAGTTAAAAATTATATCATCTACACAATTGGACTCTGTTTAAATGCGATTACATTTTTAAAAAAGTGAATTTCTGGGATTTTTGGAACGCAAGATGGAAAACACTATTTTGGAAGCTGATGTGCCAGATCAGTCAAACACATAGAAAGTTCAGCATCTTGTGAAATTGAAGAACAGCATGAAATACTAGTGCTAAGAGAAGACGGTAAGGTTGAAAGCTGATAAATCCGAAAGTTTTGCATCCTAGAGTTTTGAAGTAGAGATTTTAGAGGGATTTGGTGCTCTGCTTGTCATCTGCAATGGTTTCATGAGTTCTGGAATTCATGAGAGATGAGATGAGAAAATAGTTAAGGTGACCTAACTAAACAAGAAAGCAGAAAGTGATAAAATAAGAAATAACCCGGCTATTAATGGTGGTCGTAGGGCCCATGCTTGGGATCTATATTGAGTGATGTAAAAATAGAATGCCTTTAAAAGATTTAATAGGATTGAGCAGAGTCAATGTGGATTTACAAAGGGGAAATCAGATTTAACTAATCCATTAATTCTTTTCAGAAAGTTAGTATAGATTGGGGGAACTAGTAATTGTTATAGATTTTCAGAAGCATTCCAACTTCCCTATTGGGACTTTGGGAAACAAAATTAAAGCACATGTAATTGGGGGTAACATATTGATGTGGATTGAGATTTTGTTATCAGACAGAAAATGAGGTAGCATTGTATCCTTTCTTGGCTTGGGGCCTGTGATTAGTGGATATTACAGAGATCAATAGCTTGAAGCTTCAGCTATTTGTCATTTTTTTCAAATAATGTGGTCGAAAGGATCAAATCACATATTTCCTAGTTTGATGGAATTGAGAGTAGAATGGAAGAGGCTTTGAAGGGATATGGACACATTGAAAGGTGGGGGATTGTGGGGGAACATAGCAGTTGGAAAATAACCGGGAAAGGTGTGAACACTACTGAAAAGCATTGTCTATTTCACATTCAGAGGCATGAAACAGGTCCTTAGCCTGTGGATTCTCACCGACTATTGAACATCCATTTAATCTCATCTTATTTCTCTTTCCCACTTTTGCTTCAACTCCCACCTACTCCAATTTGCCTGAGAGAGCTTTGTTCATGAAAGGCTCTAAGAATAAGCTGGGAAATTAGTGGCTAGTGAGCCTCGTGTCAGTATTGGGTAATAAAGGAAGGTATTCTAAGGTACAGTGTACGTAAGTAACACAAAATGCTGGAGGAATTCAGCAGGTCAGGCAGCATCTATGAAAATTAATAAACAGTTGACGTTTCAGTCTGACACCCTTCTTCAGGACTGAGAAGGAAGGGGAAATTACTAGAATTAAAAGTTAGTGGGAGGGGAGGGAGATGAAGCTAGGTGAGTGGGAAAGGTTAGGGCAGGGGTCGGCAACCCGCGGCTCCGGAGCCGCATGCGACTCTTTCATCTCTGTGCTGCGGCTCCCCGTGGTTTGTTAGTTTTTGAAATGTAATTCGAAATTTGAAGATTATGGTGATCTTGTACAATCTAAAAACGTTGTGGAGACCCCATTTCCTGGCACATCCGAACCGGCTCACAATTAGCCACCGTTCCGGCTAAGGGAGATAGCCTACGGGGGTTTGTGAGTACATGTCTTTTGGAGCATCCGCGCCCACGGGGAGCGGGTTGAGGGAGGCTTTAAAGCAAGACTGTTTAGTTCGAATAAAGTTAACTGTAGTGTCTTTATTTTAGCGCTGCGTGTAGCACACCGCTACAACGTGTTTTTTATCGCTATTAATATACATCACCACTACCAATGCCTGACACCCGCCAGTGCGCGCTTTCTTTTAAATCTTCGATCCAAGGTAGGCTAACTATGGAGTAACCTTCAACCCAACGTCTTTTTTTCGGAGTTCAAAATGTTTTTGTTGCATGCAGAAATGTAATTTCGTTTTCTCTGCAGGAGTTCATCAATTTAATAAATGCAACACATTATAGTTTGTTTATACATACATAAAGGCAAAAAAAAACGTCGTATGCAGTGTTATTTAATTTTAAATGTCAAACGGGTTTTGTGGCTCCCAGTGTTTTCTGTGGGAAATGGGTCCATATTGGCTCTTTCAGTGGTAAACGTTGCCGACCCCTGGGTTAGGGGATGGAGAAGAAGGAATCTGATAAGATTGGAAAGTGGACCATAGAAGAAAGGGAAGAAGAAGGGGACCCAGGGGAAGTAATAGGCAGGTGAGAAGAGGTAAAGGTCAGAGTGGGGAATAGAGGAAGGGGGGGGGGATGAGGGACATTTTTTTTTACTGGAAGGGGAGATCAATATTCATGCCATCAGTTTAGAGGCTATCAGACGGAATACAAAGTGTTGCTCCTCCACTCTGAGGGTGGCCTCGGCATAAGGGGAGGCTATGAACTAACATGCCGGAATGGGAATGGAAATTAAAATATTTGGCTACTGCTTGTGTTCTGCTTGTGGTGGAAAGAATGGAGGTGCTCGGCGAAGCAGTTCATCAATTTACGATGGGTCTCACCAATTTAGAGGAGGCCACTTCGGGAGCATAATAGACGACCCCAACAAATTGCCTCACCTGGAGCTCTGAATAGAAATGAGGGAGGAGATGTATGGGCAGGTGTGGCACTTAGGCAGTATGCAGGGATAAACACCGGGAAGAAAGAATGGACTAGGGAATTGCTGAGGGAGTGATCCCTGTGGAAAGTGGAGAGGGGTGGTAGGTAAAGATATGTTTAGTGGTAGGATCCCTTTGGAGATGGTAGAAGTCGCAGAGGACAATGTATTGGGTGCAGGGGCTGATGGGGTGGTTGGTAAGAATAAGAGGAACTCTATCTCTTTGAAGGCAGCGGGATGAACACGGATATTCGGGAAATGGAGGAGGTGTGGGTGAGAGCAGCATCAATAGTGGAGGAAAGAAAAACCTGTTCTTTGAAGAAAATGGACAACTCTTATGTCCTGGAATGGGAAGCTGCATCCTGGGAACAGATGCGGCGGAGGTGAAAAACTTGAGAAAAGGGAATAGCATTTTTACAATAGCTGTAAGTATTTGGGTCGATAGAGCCTGATTAAACATGGTCTGCTTAGCTTTGTGAATGATAGGTCGTGTCTAACCAATCTTAAGAGTTTTTCAAAGAAGGTCGATGAAAGAAAGGCAGTGGATGTTGTTTATGTAACTTTAACCCAAAGAGGATGAAGTGTTCTAAAGGCACGATGACACAACCATGGCTAAATCATGAGAAATAGGTGACATAGTGTCAGAAGGTGTTGAGTTATTGTGGATAAAACTAAGGAACTGCAAGACTATAAAGACTGAGGCGATTGTATACAGACTTCCAAATAGTAGTAAGGATGTGGTCTACAAATTACAATGGGAGACAGAAAATGCTTGCCAAAAGGGCAATGCTACAATACACACAAAATGCTGGTGGAACACAGCAGGCCAGGCAGCATCTATAGGGAGAAGCACTGTCAACGTTTTGGGCCGAGCCCCTTCGTCAGGACTCACTGTTGACGTTTCGGGCCGAGCCCCTTCGTCAGGACTCACGAAGGGTCTCGGCCCGAAACGTCGACAGTGCTTCTCCATATAGATGCTGCCTGGCCTGCTGTGTTCCACCAGCATTTTGTGTGTGTTGCTTGAATTTCCAGCATCTGCAGATTTCCTCATGAATGTTACAATAGTCATGGGGGATTTCAATATGCACATAGATAGGTTGGTGCTGTATTCCAAGAGGTGGAATTTCTAGAATGTCTACGAGATGGCTTCTTAAAGCAGCTTGTGGTTGAGCCCACTAGGGGATCAGCTGTTCTGGATTGGGTGTTATGCAATGGACCAGAATTGATTAGAGAGCTGAAGGTAAAAGAACCCTTAAGGGAAAGATCATAATATGATCAAATTTACACTGAAATTTGAGAAGGAGAAGCTAAAGTCAGATGTATCAGTACAGCAGAGTAAAGGGAATTATAGAGGCACAGGAGAGGGGTTGGCCAGTTTTGATTGGGGGAAAAAACACTGGCAGGGATGACGGCAGAGTAGCAATGGCTGGAATTTCTGGAAGCAATTCAGAAGGAGGGGATATATACATCCAAAGAGGAATAATATTCTAAAGGAAAGATGATACAACTATGGCTAACAAGAAAAGTCAAAGCCAACATAAAAGCCAAAGAGAGGGCATATAATAGAGCAAAAATTAGTTGGAAGTTAGAGGATTGGGAAGCTTTTTAAAACCCAACAGAAGACAACTAAAAAAAAGTCCTTTAAGAAGGTAAATTTGGAATACAAAAGTTGCTTCAGATACGTGAAGTGTAAAGCAATATGCACATAGATAGGTGCTGGGAAATGATGCTGAGGAGGTAGTAATAGGAGGACAAAGAGATTGGCGGATGAACTGAGTAAGTATTTTGCATCAGATTCCACGGTGGAAGACACTATTAGTATGCTGGAAGTTTTGAGAGTGTCAGGGGTCAGAAGTGTCTGAAGTTGCCATTACTAGGGTGAAGGTCTGAAGGTAAATAAGTCACCTGGACCAGATGGTGTACACCCCAGGGTTCTGAAAGAGGTGGCTGAAGGGATTGTGGAGGCATTAGTCATGATCTTTCAAGAATCACAGGATTCTGGAATCGCTCTGGAAGACTAGAGAATTGCAAATATCATTCCAGTCTTTAAGAAGGAGAGAGTTATAGACCAGTTAGTGTGACCCAGTGGTTGGGAAGATATTGGAGCTGATTGTTTTTGGGGTACTTAGAGGCACATGATAAAATAGGCTATAGTCAGCATGGTTTCCTCAAGTGAAAATTTTGCCTGACAAATCTGTTGGAATTCTCTGAGGAAATAACAAGCAGGATAGGCAAAACAAAATTGGTGAATGTTGTGTACTTGGATTTTCAGAAGGCCTTTGACAAAGCACCATGCATGAGGCTGCTTATCAAGTTAAGACCCCATGTTATTACAGGAAAGATTTTAATATGGATTAAGCATTGGCTGATTTACAAGAGGCACAGACTGGAAATAAAGGGGGCCTTTTCTGGTTGACTGCTGGTGTTCCACAGGGGTCTGTATTGGTACTGCTTTTCAAGATATATGTCAATGATTTGGATGATGGAATTGATGGCTTTGTGGCCAAGTTTGCAAATGCTATGAAGATGAGTGGAGAGGCAGGTAGTTTTGAGGAAGTAGGGAGACTACAGAGAACTTGGACAGATTAGGAGAATGGGCAAAGAAGTGGATGAAGTGTCGGGAACTATATGGTCATACACTTTGGTAGAAGAAATGAAAGAGAAGAATATTTTCTAAATGGTGAGGAAATTCAAAAATCTGAGGTGCATCTGAGGACTTGGGAGCCCTCATGCAGGATTCCCTGAAGGTTTACTTGCAGGTTGAGTCTGTGGTGAGGAAGGCAAATGTGATGTTAGCATTCATTTCAAGAGGACTAGAATATAAAAGCAAGGATGTAATGTTGAGACTTTATATAGCACTGATGTGGCCTCACTTGGAATATTGTGAGCAGTTTTGGGCCCCTTATCTTAGAAAAGATGTGCTGAAACCGAAGAGGGTTCAAAGGAGGTTCACAAAAATGATTCCAGGTCTGAAGAGCATTTGTTGGCTCGGGGTGTATATTCAATGGAATTCAGAAGAATGAGGGGTGACTTCATTGAAAGCTAACGAATGGTGAAAGGCCTTGATATCCGGTGCCGACCTGAGCGGCAGCCGTTTCCAGTTGCTCCCGAGAACTTGATTTTTTTTTTTGTTTGTTTGTTTTTAGTCATAGTGCTTTAAGTTTAGTATTTGTTTAGTATTGTGATGGAGAGAAAGTTGTATTTGAGAAACCAGCTACTTGCGCTAAGAACGGCGCCGGTCAGTGTTGCGCACCAGATCCCGAGCGAAATTAAACAAAAGTTCCGCGGCTCCAGGGCTGGAAAGCTGCGCAGGGACAGGAGGATGGAGATGAAGCGGCGTTACAAGCCCGCTGTTCCTTCGGTCATTATGGGGAATGTAAACTCGATGCCGAATAAATTGGATGAGCTAGCCTCACTAGTAAGGAATGTTAAAACATACAAGGAATGCAGTTTAATGTGCTTCTCCGAAACACGGCTGACGGCTAACATCCCGGATATAAACGTGGAATTACCTGGTTTTACTACGGTAAGATCTGACAGAGATGCCAAAAAGTGTGGGAAGAAGAAAGGAGGGGGACTCGCTGTCTACATTAACGCAAGATGGTGTAACCCCGGGCATGTGAGTACAAAGACGTCCGTTTGTGAAAGAGATATTGAGCTGATCGCCGTGAGTATGAGGCCATATTATCTGCCGCGAGAATTCGCAAACGTCATTGTGGTGAACGTGTACGTCCCGCCGCGTGCTGACGCAACGGTAGCGTGTGATGTCATCAACTCCGCTGTTGCTAGGCTTCAGACACAGCACCCTGAGGCACTGGTGTTAATCACAGGGGACTTCAATTATGTGGCTTTGGACACGACACTACCTGCTTTCTCCCAGTATGTGGACTGTTACACCAGGGGAGTTAGGACTATTGACCTACTGTATGCAAACGTAGTGGACGTGTCCAGTGCCTCCCCGCTGCCTGCACTGGGGAAAGCAGATCACAACCTGGTTTTGTTACAGCTCAGATATAAATCAGTTGTGATGAGGCATCCCACTACCACATGCCCTTTTAGAAAGTGGACTCCTGAAGCGGAACAGGCCCTGAGAGACTGCTTCCGTACTACCAAGTGGGATGTACTGCAAGGGGGGCTCTGTGGGGGTGTTGAGGAGGTCACTGACTGCACAATGGACTATATTAACTTTTGTGTGGACGCCGTTGTTCCTGTTAGAACTGTTCGCTGCTATCCCAATAATAAGCCCTTGATCACTAGCCACATCAAAGGCCTCCTAAACCAGAAGAAGAGGGCCTTTAAAGATGGCGATCAGTTGGAGCTTAAAAGAGTTCAGAAGGAACTCGGTACAGCTCAGGGGAGCAAAGGAGCAGTATAGGAGGAAGCTAGAACAAAAGCTGCAGAACAAAAGCATGAAGGAGTTGTGGGACGGGATGAAGATCATCACCGGATGCGGTGCAAAGCGGGGGGTAAACATAAGTGGAGATGTGGAGAAAGCGAACCAGCTGAATAACTTCTTCAATAGGTTCGATAGCACAATTTCATCCTCACCGCAGAACTCCACACCAGGCTTGTCTCTCTACTCGTCCTCCCTCTCACTTCCCTCTCAGGAAAATAGCCACTCACAGGAGACCTCACCCAAGCCCAAGATTACGGCTGCTCAGGTGAGTGGTCAACTGAGGAAGATCTGTACCAGCAAGGCGGTTGGACCGGATGGAGTATCCCCATGATTACTGAGGGCCTGTGCGTCTGAGCTGGGAGAACCCCTTCAGTGCATCTTCAACATGAGCCTGGAGCAGAGAAGGGTACCCAGACAGTGGAAAACATCCTGTATTGTCCCGGTACCGAAGAAACCACAACCAAGGGAGATGAATGACTTCAGACCTGTTGCTTTGACGTCGCACGTGATGAAGACCATGGAGCAGCTGATAATACAGAATCGACCTTAAATTGTATTAATGAATGTTTGGCACATAACGATGATGTATTAACTAATTGAAGAATTCTATCCCAATTCTCACTAGAAATAATAAGACTCTTTCTTTCCCAATCCTTTTTAGTCTTATAAAGAGGCTCTGAATGTATCTTCATAATTATATTATAAAGTTTTGAAATAAGTCCTTTTTGAAAAGGGTCTAATTCAAATAAACTCTCCAAAATATCTGAAGGCACAAAATTTGGAAACGTAGGGAGTACAGAACTTAAAAAATGTCTAATCTGTAAATATCTAAAAAAATGAAATCTAGGCAAGTTATATTTGTTGGATAATTGCTCAAAAGACATGAAACAATTGTCTAAAAATAAATCAGAAAATCTTAGTAATCCCTTAGTTTTCCAAGCCGAATAAGCTTGATCTATAATGGAAGGGTGGAAAAAACAATTAGATACAATAGGACTATTTAAAACGAATTGAGTAAACCCAAAAAATCTCCGAAATTGAAACCATATACGCAAAGTATGTTTAACTATCGGGTTGTCAATTCGTTTCGGCAATTTAGAAAGAGCAAAAGGGAGAGAAGTCCCTAAAATAGAACCCAGAGCATAAGCTGATACCGATTTAGTTTCTAAACTCACCCAACAAGGCCCCCCCCCATCTTTCAACCAACATAACAAATATCTAATATTAACTGCCCAATAGTAAAATCTGAAATTAGGTAATGCTAACCCGCCTTCCTACATAGGTCGTACATAGGGGCCATATGTCCAAGGATAAATTAGCTCATTTTTACTCTCATATTAGTCCTATTTGTGATAGATGTCAATCTGAAATTGCGTCTTTAACTCATATGTTTTGGTTTTGTTCATTTTTGGAGAAATATTGGAAAGATATTTTTGATATTATTTCTGCAGTTTTGAATATTGATTTACAACCTCATCCTATTACCACAATTTTTGGTTTACCAATGTTAGACTCACTGCATTTATCTTCTTCAGCCCGTCGAATGACTGCATTTCTAACTCTGATGGCTAGAAGATCTATATTGTTGAATTGGAAGGAAATTAATCCTCCCACTGTATTTAATTGGTTCTCTCAAACTATGTTATGTTTAAATTTAGAAAAAATTAGAAGTGGTACTTTTGAGACTTCTATTAAATTTGAAAAGTTATGGAGACCATTTATTCAACATTTTCATATGATGTAATATGACCCTGTGCCAAGTTCATTTGATTTCCCAGTTTTTAGCTTATGTATGTTGAGAGGACCGGAAGTGACGGCATTGATGAATACTTATTTTTGTGAGATATTATAAACAGCCCCCCCTTTTTTTTTCTCTCTCTTTTTTTTGCTTCTTTTTTCTTCTATATTAGTTATTAGATTAGATTAGCTAGTTTTGCATTTTATATATATTTTTTTTTTCTTTCTTTTTTCTATTTTCTTTACATCATATATTATGAAATATTTAGACTTAGCATGTTCATACGTATATTTTATGGCTTATGTCTTGGTAAACTCATTTATATTGTAACTATTATGTATGTTTTTTTTCATAAGTAATGGAATTTGTATGTTGGTAATTTCTTTATCAATATATCATTTGTATTCTGTCCATATTACTAATATTAATAAAAAGATTTAGAAAGAAAAAAAAAAGATAATACAGAATCTGAGGCCACAAACCAGGCACGTCCGGGATCCTCTTCAGTTTGCGTATCAGGAGAAGGTGGGAGTGGAGGATGTTATCACGTACTTGCTGCACAAATCCCTCTCTCACCTGGACAGGGTCAGTGGTGCTGTGAGGATTACATTCCTGGACTTCTCTAGTGCCTTTAACACCATCCAGCCCAGGATCTTAAGGCACAACCTAACGGAGATGGGAGTAGACTCACACATGGTGGCTTGGATAATGGACTACTTGACAGACAGACCTCAGTATGTGCAGTTGGGAGACTGTAGGTCTGACACGGTGGTCAGCAGCACAGGAGCGCCGCAGGGGACCATGCTCTCTCCGGTCCTGTTCACCCTGTACACATCAGACTTCCAATATAACTCGGAGTCCTGCCATGTGCAGAAGTTCGCTGATGACACGGCCATAGTGGGGTGTGTCAGGAATGGTCAGGAGGAAGAGTATAGGAAACTGATACAGGACTTCGTGATATGGTGCAACTCAAACTACCTGTGTCTCAATATCACCAAGACCAAGGAGATGGTGGTGGACTTTAGGAGACCTAGGCCTCATATGGAGCCAGTGATCATTAATGGAGAATGTGTGGAGCAGGTTAAGACCTACAAGTATCTGGGAGTGCAGTTAGACGAGAAGCTGGACTGGACTGCCAACACAGATGCCATGTGCAGGAAAGCACAGAGTCGACTGTACTTCCTCAGAAGGCTGGCGTCATTCAATGTTTGTAGTGAGGTGCTGAAGATGTTCTATCGGTCAGTTGTGGAGAGCGCCCTCTTCTTTGTGGTGGCGTGCTGGGGAGGCAGCATTAAGAAGAGGGACGCCTCACGTCTTAATAAGCTGGTAAGGAAGGTGGGCGCTGTTGTGAGCACAGAACTGGAGAGTATGACATCGGCGGCAGAGCGGAGGGCGCTGAGTAGGCTACGGTCAATCATGGAAAACCCTGAACATCCTCTGCACAGCACCATCCAGAGACAGAAGCAGCTTCAGCAGCAGGTTGCTGTCAATGCAATGCTCCTCAGACAGGATGAAGAGATCATTACTCCCCAACGCCATTCGGCTCTACAATTCAACCACCAGGGGCAAGACATGTTAAGTGCCGGGGTTAGGACTGAGCTTAAGTTACCACTCAATGCACTTTAGTAAACTACTTAAGAACTTCTTTAAAAGCTATTTATTAATGCGTTTTGGGAGGGTGCTTTTAGATGCATATCATATTTATACTAAGTTAAATACTGTATGTAATTAGTTTTGCTACAATAAGTGTATGGGACACCGGAAGAATGTTGAATTTCTCCTTGGGGATGAATAAAGTACCTACCTACCTACCTACCTACCTACCTACCTACCAACCAACCAACCAACCAACCAACCAACCAACCAACCAACCAACCAACCAACCAACCAACCAACCAACCAACCAACCAACCAACCAACCAACCAACCAACCAACCAACCAACCAACCAACCAACCAACCAACCAACCAACCAACCAACCAACCAACCAACCAACCAACCAACCATTTAGCCACAGAGTGGTGAAACTTTGAAATTCATTGCACAGGTGGCTGTGGAGGTAAAGTCATTGGGTATACTTAAGGCAGAGTTGATAGATTGTTGATTAGTCAGGGCACAAAGGGATGCGGAGAGAAGACAGGAGATTGGAACTGAGAGGGAAATGGATCAGCCAAGATGAAATGGTGGAGAGACTTGATGGGCCAAATGGCCTAATTCTGCTCCTTTATGTTAAATTCTTATGGTCTAATTCACACCACTAGGTTCAGGAAGAGTTGGTATTCCAAGCTCTTGAACCTGAAGGATGCCTTCACTGTACTTCACTTGCCCGATTACTGAACTGTTCCCATAACCTATGGACTCATTTTCAAGGACTCTTCATTTCATGCTCTCAATAGTTATTGCTTATTTATTTATTACGATTATTGTTTCTTTTTTCTTTCTTATAGTATTGCACAGTTGGTTGTCTTTTGCACACTGATTGTCCACCCTGTTAGTGTGGCCTTTCTCTGATTCTATGTTTGTATTGAAATGTGTGCAGGGTATACTTTCAATCTAATCATAGTCAGAAACAGTTTTAACATCACTGGCATGAAACTTGTTAACTTTGTGGCAACAGTACAGCGCAATACATGATAATCTAACTCATCAATACTGACTATATCATTTAAACAATCACAGTGTAGGTTCAAAAAAAAAAGTATGTGAACCTCTGAGGTAATGCAATACAAATGGTATTTGGAGTAGGGTGTTCCAATCAATGAGATGAGATTGGAAGTATGGGTGTTGCAGAGATGCCCTATTTTTTAAAAAAAAGGGACACTAAGTCAGCTTACTGTCAGAGCCAACTCTTCTCAAGAAAGATCTGTTTATGTGCACCATACCTCAATCAAAACAACTTTCAAAGAATTTTAGAAGAATTGTAGAGATGCATGAAGCTGGAAAAGGCTACCAACACATTTTTAAAGACCTGAGTGTTCATCACTCCACAGTAAGAGAAATTGCCTACAAATAGAGGAAATTCAGTACTGTTGGTACTCTTCCTAGGATTGGGCGTCCTGCAAAGATTACACCAAGAGCATAACATGCAACGTTGAAGGAGGTGAAAAAAAACACAAGGGTAACACCAAAAGACCTTTGGGACAATATTCTGTGGACAGATGAGACAGATGAGAACCTTTTAGACGGAAGTGCACACTGTTGTGTTTGGAGGGAAAAGGACATTGCACACCAACAATAAACCCTCGTCCTGACTGTGAAGGATGGTGGAAGGATCATCATGGTTTGGGGCTGCTTTGCTACCTCTGGGCCCGGACAGCTTGCAATCATTGAGGGAACAATGAATTCAAAATTGTATCAAGACATTTTACAGGAGAATATCTTTACACCTGAAGCTTAATAGAAGTTGGATGATGCAGTAAAACAATGATTGAAAGCACAAGGATAAATCTTGACAGAATGGCTTAAAAAGAAGAACATTTGTCGTTTGGAATGACCAAGTCAGAGTCCCAACCTTAATCCAATTGAGATACTGTTGCATGGCCTGAAGAGGGTTGTTCATGTAAGGTATCCCAGAAATATTGATGAACTGAAACAGTTTTGTATGGAGGAATGGTCTAAGATTCTCCATCGCCATTGTGCAACTACAAGAAAGTTTGGTTTAGGTTTTTCTAGCCTGATCTGTGAAAGATTAAACATGTTCAATAATTTCATGAAAAATACAATTGTTTGTGTGTTATTAATTTAGGCAGATTGTGTTTGTCTATTATTGTGACTTAGATGAAGATCAGACCACACTTTATGAGTAATTAATGCAGAAAACCAGGTAATTGCAAAGAGTTCAGGAACTTTTTCTTGCAAGTGTGTGTGTGTGTGTGTGTGTGTGTGCAACTCATTACTGTTTGATACCTGTGAACTGTGCAGCAATTGAAAGGATTAATTATGAAATGAGAGCAATTTGTATTTGAATGCCAATGAACAAACAGAACTTAACCATTCCTTTGTGGTCAAGCAGGGGTATCTTTCTTATTATTTTTCTGCTTCATAATTAGATTACAGAATGACATTGCTAGGATAAATTTGCAAGATGATAATGGCATCAATATCTGTGCAGTTCATGGCAAAGAGTTGGCATGTACAGAATATATACAGAAATAGACTTTGTGAAATCTAGATATGATCAACAGATTGAGGTTCCAGACTCCTTAATTGTATCTTTGCATTTGCTTGGTGTTTCTAATAAACAAAATCAGTATGATAATGATGGATTATGTTTTGAAGTTTGCAAGTCTGTGTATCAGTGTCATAGAACTATTTTGGTCAATGAGTAAATTGCTGTTTTTGAAATTCATAGTACATAACTCAGAACTTCAGCAGAAAGTGGAAAATTTGGAAAAGACCTTACAAGTTTTGCAACAAGCAAGAGAGGATGAGCAAGAGAGATTCCAAAGCGAACAAGAGGATCGAGAAAAGATAATTAAGAACTCAATAACAGAAAATGAACTCCTGATAGCTGAAAGGAATCGAATTGATGCTATCTTGCAGGTACTCTATGATATGTATTTTTTTTCTAATAATGTGCGCATCTGTGTTTCTTAACCTTTTATACCTTTACTTTTTTGTGTAGTGTACTTTAATTAGTTAGTTCAGGCCATCATCCCTACTGGGGCATAGGCTGCCGACAGTAGCTCACCAGAATCCTCTATCCTGGGCCAGATTTTCAAGTTGTCCCTTGGTGTAGCCTGTCTTCTTGGTGCCAGCTGCTAACTCCATGCCCAACCCCTCCACCTTTCGCAGCTGGACTTGGGATCTTCCATGACGGTGTTGTATATGTTAATAGAAAAAATTTTATGATCTTGCTGTTTGTGTGATGCACTTCATAACTACTGTGATGACTGTGTTTGACGTGTTGTCCTTCAGTTATTTTGGAATAACTTTTACAGAATGTTAATAGGTGATTGGACTCTATTTGAGTACTTAAAAAGAATTAATCATGCACTTTGAACCAGGCTTTGTCATCCCAGAATTAGCTATGGAAAGTAAGTTGTTGGGGAAGTGGGGTGAAAAGTTACTCCTCAGTGCGATGGTATTGAGTGAATTTGTTAGAAAGCACCGAGTTGGAAACAAATGGAGTGAGAAGCAGGCCTCCGTTGGTTGGGGCCAACCATGGATGTTGCGTCCTAGCTGTCTATGGTCAGTTGGTATGTAAGCCAGGGTAGCGTGATATGGAGAGCAAGCTGTTGCCCATACAGCAGGCCCCCCTCCACATAATCGATGAATTCAACGGAATGGTGGAGACCGAGACAGTTTAGCCCCCGTGGCATTGCAACAGTTGCCAGTCAGCATTGAACTTGACATAGGACTGACTTAGGGACTCCAGCTCTGGATTTTACCTTTGGGATTTACACCAGAAGTCTTCTCTATGAGTGGGTATAGACACAAAGCAGCAGAGATCTGAGATCAGAATTTCCTTCTCTTAGATAAGCCCTATCTGCCTGAAGCAATTGGTTATAAAGTGTTAATAACTCACCTTGTTTCTTCCATTGTTAGTAGAAATTGTTCGGTCAGGCTCAGAAGCTAAGCCACATGTGAAGGCCAGGATCTGGACTCAATTGTCAGAGACCTTTTGAGACACATGCCATTGGGAGTATTTAATAGGTAATGGGAGCTTATCTTTGCTACCCCTAACCCATCCCCAGCCAGCTGTGACAACCTTAAGGAAGCTACAAGTTTACAAACACAAAATGCTGGAAGAATGCAGCATGTCAGACAGATGGAATGGACAAAAATGTTTTTGGTCACTCCTGATGAAGGGTTTCGGCCCGAAATGTCGTCACTACCTCCTCCCATAGATGCTGTCTGGCCTGCTGAGTTCTGCCAGCATTTTGTGTTTTTATTTATTTCCAGCATCTGCAGATTCACTTGTGTTTTTGGTCAAGTTGCTTTAAGGATAAAGGAGGAGATATCCAGTACAAAAAGGTGGCGCAATAGGTGGATTCAGATGAGGAACAAACAACCATAATTCAGAAGGCCAGGCAGCATCTATGTTGAATAATGGACAGTAATCATTTTGCGCTGGGACCTTTCATCTGGACTGAAAGACAGAGGGGAGATAGCCAGTATAAAAATGTGGAGGGAACCATCAATGATTTGTAATCTCTTATGTCTGTGAGTTAACAAATTTCTGGTTTCTGATGAATTTCATCTAAGGGCCTTCAAGGAAGTGGCTGGTGAGATAGAGTTTAGTAAAATCTTCCAAAGTTCCTGTGGTTCTTGAAAGGTTCCATAGGATTGGAATATAATGAATGTAATTTGTTTATTCAGATACGGAGAGAGAAAGTAACAACCAGTTATCTTAATATCTATCATAGAGAAGATGTTAAAAGATGTATTACAGAAAATATTGGAGAAATTATATGGAATGGATTTGTGTGCATTTGGAAAGGCAGGGACTGATTAAGAGGAATCAACACAGGTTTGTGCTGAGTCATATCTACAAAAATCTGAGATTATTTTGAAGTTATTAAGAAACTTTGAAGTGAATGAAAATTAATGAGATCAATAAGTTTTTTTGAATCATGGGCTAGTCCAGAAGATTAGGGCATACGGGGTCTGAGTTTCATTGGTAAGTAGATTCAATATTAGTTTGGTAATTGGAGGTGGTGGAGAGTGTTCAAGTAATTTTTTTTCTCTCTGATTCCAAGTCTGTAACCAGTGGCACTCTTCATGGATCAGTGATGCAGTTGCTATTGTTTAACGTGTGTATAAATGGTTTGGATGAAAATCTAGGTGGACTGATTGGTAAGTATGTCAATGAAACAGAAATTCATGGAATAGAGGATAGTAAAGAAGTTTGTGGCAGAGGGACATAAATTAGTTGTAAAGTTGGATAGAGCAGTGGCAAATGGAATTTAAGTTAGTTAAGTGTAAGTTAATGCATTTGGGACATTAAGTCTGAACAGAGTAAATACAATAAAATGGCAGGGAACTCAAAAGCATAGAGGCTTAATGTGCGGATGGACCTGGAGTGCAAGTTCGTAGCTCCCTGATAATTATGACACAGGTGGTGCGGGTGATGTCGAAGGCAGATTCTTCCATTGGAAGAACTGGTTGATATACTAAGATTTTCAGAAGCATTTGATAAGGTACTTGTCAAGAGGATAAAATCACATGGTGTTGAAGTAATATGTCAAAGTGAGAGAATTTGGATAGGTAAATGGTAACCACAGATGTTTTACATGAGTCTTTTTTGGCTTGGTATGATGTAACATAGCAACACAAAATGGGAGTAGGGGCAAGCATAATTTTTAGATGTTTGGAGGAAAGTGTAGAGGGGGATGTCAGATTTTTTTTACACAAAGTGGTGAGTGCATAGAATATGCTGACAGGGGTGGTGGTAGAGGCAGATACACTATGGGCATTTAAGAAACTCTTAGATCGCCATATGGATGATAGAAAAATTAAGGGTTATGTAGGAGGAAAGGTTTGGATAGATCGTAAAAGTAGGATAAAAGGTCAGCACAACATTGTTGGTTGAAGGGTCTGTACTGTGCTTTAAGTTCTATGCAATGTTTTATGTTTGTTCTTTGCTCCTCAGTGTTCCAAGTGGTTTACCATTCTTGAAGCACCTAATATCATTGTCTTCTATTTTGGTTTATATAGTTTTTGTTGTAAACTTTTGAGGAATGGTATAAATGGCAATTACACAACACTGACAAGGGGAAAATTGAGGAAATTATTTTTTAGTTGAGATGGGAGGTTTTATGTACTGCACACTCCAAAACATTGCCTGAAGCAGAATGACCTCTTCTGATCGTCCTTCATTGGTGGCTTTGCACAGCTGGATGATAGGTAGTACATATATGATATCACATATGCCAGGTAGCAGCAACGCCTCCACATCTTTGGTTCAGGCCAAAGATCCCATTTTGAAATTAACATGAATTATATGGTCACTGGTGACATGCAGATTGCATGTACTGTTACCCTGGTTCTAGCCCTTGGTGATATTATTGATATCAACTTTCAAAGTAGTTACATTAGCAAGTCATTTTTATGGGCAGTGAAGTCTTCTGCTTCCCTCACAGCTCTAGACCCATTATCAAACCCAGTAAGGTTTAAATGTACTGCATGTTTGGGCGGAAGGCAGGAAAATGGGCCTGAGAAGAAAGATGGAGCACCATAATGAAATGGTGGAGCAGACTCAATGGACTAAATGTCCTAATTCTGCTCCTATATCTTATGGTTTTATGGTATAAGTTGCACTGGCAATCTGCCTCCTGAAATATGTGGGCCCTCTGGAACAAACCCAGCAGCTCTACTGGTTGATATGCACAGCATATTCACAACTAAGACAAAGAAAAGTGTTGGTGTAATAAGGCTGTTCTCTACTTAGACAAGAAACAGACACGCAGATTATTCAATACGTATAATGCAGTATGAACAGTAATTATCAAATAGTTCAGTTCATCTGTCCTAGTCATTTGGGGTCTGGCCACTGGTTCCCTGGGCCAGTGGCACTGCTGGCTTAATGTGTGATGCTTTCATTCGCTCTTCATTTAAGAGTCACAGAGCTTCTACAATAGTATAAGTAACTCTAGTTCTTTCCTGGTTTGTGCAACTACAAGAGAGCATGTGTCGATTCATATTTTGGAATCAACAATCTACTGAAGGGCAGCAAGCACTCAGACAACCCTGTGACTTAATGAAGAACAACAGGAAGCTTTTCAAATGTTAAAGGTGTTGCACCTGTATTAGGAATCCCTGATACATAGAAACACAGAAAACCTACAGCATAATACAAGCCCTTCAGCCCACCAAGTTGTGCTGAACATGTCCCTACCTTAGAAATTACTAGGCCTACCCATAGCCCTCTATTTTTCTAAGCTCCAAGCACCTATTCTAAAAGTCTCTTAAGAGACCCTATCATGTCTGCCTCCACCACCGTTGCCGGCAGCCCATTCCACTCACCACTCTCTGAATAAAAAAACTTACCCCTGATATCTCCTCTGTACCTACTTCCCAGCACCTTAAACCTGTGCCCTCCTGTGGCAACCATTTCAGCCCTGGGAAAAAGCCTCTGACACGATCAATGCCTCTCATCATCTTATACACCTCTATCAGGTCACCTCTCATCCTCCATTGCTCCAAGGAGAAAAGGCTAAGTTCACTCAACCTGTTTTCATAAGGCATGCTCCCCAATCCAGGCAACATCCTTGTAAATCTCTGCACCCTTTCTATGGCTTCCACATCATTCCTGTAGTGAGGCGACCAGAACTGAGCACAGTACTCCCAAGTGAGGTTTGACCAGGGTCCTATATAGCTGCAACATTACCTCTCGGCTCCCAAGTTCAATTCCATGATTAATGAAGGCCAAAACACGTTATGCCTTTTTAACCACAGAGTCAACCTGCACAGCTACTTTGAGCGTCCTATGGACTTGGACCCCAAGATCCTTCTGATCCTCTACGCTGCCAAGAGTCTTACCATTAATGCTATATTCTGCCATCATATTTGACCTACCAAAATGAACCATCTCACACTTATTTGTGTTGAACTCCATCTGCCACTTCTCATCCCAGTTTTGCATCCTATCAATGTCCCACTGTAACCTCTGACAGGCCTCCACACTATCCACAACATCCCCAACCTTTGTGTCATCAGCAAACTTGCTAACCTATCCCTACACTTCCTCACCTAGGTCATTTATAAAAATCACGAAGAGTAAGGGTCCCAGAACAGATCCCTGAGGCACACCACTGGTCACTGACCTCCATGCAGAATATGACCCGTTTACAACCACTCTTTGCCTTCTGTGGGAAAGCCAGTTCTGGATCCACAAAGCAATGTCCCCTTGTATCCCATGCCTCCTTACTTTCTCAATAAGCCTTTTTATGGGGTACCTTATTAAATGCCTTGCTGAAATCCATATACACTACATCTACTGCCCTACCTTCATCAATGTGTTTAGTCATATCTTCAAAAAATTCAATCAGGCTCGTAAGGCATGACTTGCACTTGAGAAAGCCACGCTGACTGTTCCTAATCATATTATACCTCTCTAAATGTTCATAAATCCTGCCTCTCAGGATCTTTTCCATCAACTTACCAACCACTGAAGTAAGACTTGCTGGTCTATAATTTCCTGGGCTACCTCTACTCCCTTTCTTGAATAAAGGAACACAGGTAGACCATTTATCCTGTATGTCAGTGTAAAACATGGTTACATGAAAACAGCATTAACTCGAACGTGGAGACCTACTGCGTCCTCGCCAGATTCCATGCAGGAAATGTGACTGCAGGTCTGGGATAAATGTGCATTTAAGGAAACATAGTTTTAAACACCCAATACTGACTATCTTGCTGGCAAATGTGCAGTCTCTGGTGAATAAAATTGATGATCTCAGAGCTAGGGTGCTGAATCAGAGGGACATTAGGACCGTGAGTGTCATTTGTTTCACAGAATCCTGGTTAACCCCTTCTGTTGCAGATGCAGTGATTCAGATTGATTGGTTTACTATACACCAACAGGATAGATCTATAGTGTTTCTCAAAAGCAGAAGTAGAGGTGTATGCCTCAAGACCAACTCTTCTTGGTGCACAAATATATCAATGTTGTCCCAATTCTGCTCACCAGACCTGAAATATCTTACAGTTAAGTGCCATCAATTTTACCTACCATGGGATTTTTCTGGGATCATTTTGGTAGCGATATACATTCCACATCAGACCAATGTGAATCAGGCTTTAGATGACCTGAGCAATGGGATCAACGTGCACAAAACAGCACACCCTAAAACCTTCCCCATCATTTTGGGGGATTTTAACCTGGCCAGTCTGAAACAATCGCTAAGCAATTGCCATCGGCAGATCACTTGCAATACCAGAGGAACAAACACACTGGACCTTTGTTCCACCATCAAGAATGCCTACCTTGCTATTCCATGCCCTCAGTTTGGGAAGTCTGCTCACCTGACTGTACTTCTACTCCCTGGGTATGGGTTCAGACTGAAGAATGTAGCATCAGTAGTGAGGACCAAGAAGTTATGGACTAGAGAAGCACAGGAGTGCTTACAGGTCTGCTTTGAATCGATAGACTGGTCATTCAGGGATTCATCTTCGAACCTGGATGAGAGTACTGGAGTTGTTACTGACTTCATTAAGACCTGTGTGGATGAGTGTGTACCTACATAGACTTGCTGTACATTTCCAAGCCAACAGCCATGGATGAACCAGGAGGTATACCGTCTTCTGAAGGAATTCAAATCTGTGGAATTCAAGTCTGGCGATCCAGGTCTGTACCAGAAAACCGGGTATGATTTTTGGAGGGCTATTTCAAGGGCAAAGAGACAATTTTGAAGGAGGATGGAGGCAACATTAGATGTACGACAAGTCTGTCAGGATTTGCAAGACATTACTTCCTATAAAGCAAAACCCAATAGCATGAATGGCAGTGATGCTTCACTACCAGATGAACTCAATGCCTTCTATGCCTACTTTGAAAGGGAGAATATAAATACAGCTGTGAAACATAGAAGCATAGAAAATAGGTGCAGGAGTAGGCCATTCGGCCCTTTGAGCCTGCACTGCCATTCAGTATGATCATGGCTGATCATCCAACTCAGAATCCTGCACCTGCTTTCTCTCCATACCCCCTGATCCCTTTAGCCACAAGGGCCATATCTAACTCCCTCTTAAATATAGCCAATGAACTGGCCTCAACTGTTTCCTGTGGCAGAGAATTCCACAGATTCACCACTGTCTGTGTGAAGAAGTTTTTCCTCCTCTCGGTCCTAAAAGTCCTCCCCCTTTATCCTTAAACTGTGACCCCTCGTTCTGGATTTCCCCAACATCAGGAACAATCTTCCTGCATCTAGCCTGTCCAATCCCTTTAGAATTTTATACGTTTCAATAAGATCCCCCTCAATCTTCTAAATTCCAGCAAGTATAAGCTTAGTCTGTCCAGTCTTTCTTCATATGAAAGTCCTGCCATCCCAGGAATCAATCTGCAGAACCCTACAGCACCCAATGACCCTGTGATCTCTGTCTTAGAGGCCAGTTTTAGATTGCCTGAAAAGAGGGTGAACACTCGCAAGGCGGAAGGTCCCAATGGAGTACCTGGAAAGGCTCTGAAACCTTGTGCCAACCAACTTGCGGGAGTATTCAAGGACATTTTCAACCTCTTACTGCTACGGGTGGAAGTTCCCACTTGCTTCAAAAAGGCAACAATTATATCAGTACCCAAGAAGAATAACATGAGCTATCTTAATGACTATAGCCCAGTAGCACTCACATCTACAGTGAAGAAATGCTTTGAGAGGTTGTTTATGACTAGACTGAACTCCTGCCTCAGCAAGGACCTGGACCCACTGTAATTTGCCTATTGCCACAATAGTCAATGACATGCAATCTCAATGGCTCTTCACATGGCTTTAGACCACCTGGACAATATAAACACCTTCGTCAGGATGCTGTTCATCGAATATAGCTCAGCATTTAACACCATCATTCCCACAATCCTGATTGAGAAGTTACAGAACCTGGGCCTCTGTACTTCCCTCTGCAATTGGATGCTCAGCTTCCAAACCAGAAGATCATAGTCTGTGTGCATTGGTGATAATATCAACTCCTTGCTGACAGTCAACACTGGCGCACTTCAGGGGTGTGTGCTTAGCCCACTGCTCTACTCTCTGTATACCCATGACTGTGTGGCTAGGTATAGCTCAAATAACATCTATAAGTTTGCTGATGATACAACCATTGTTGGTAGAATCTCAGATGGAGATGAGAGAGCGTACAGGAGCGAGATATGCCAGCTAGTGGAATGGTGCTGCCGCAACAACCTGGCACTCAATGTCAGTAAAACGAAAGAGCTGATTGTGGACTTCAGGAAGGGTACAACGAAGGAACACATACCAATCCTCACAGAGGGATCAGAAGTGGAGAGAATGAGCAACTTCAAGTTCCTGGTGCCAAGATCACTGAGGATCTAGCCTGGTCCCAGCATATTGATGCAGTTATAAAGAAGGCAAGACATCATCTATACTTCATTAGGAGTTTTAAGACATTTGGTATGTCAACAAATACACTCAAAAACTTCTAAGGATGTACCATAGAGAGCATTCTGACAGGCTGCATCACTGTCTGGTATGGGCAGAGGGGCTGGGGGGGGGGGGGGGCGGTGGCTACTGCACAGGACTGAAAGAAGCTGCAGAGGTTTGTAAATCTAGTCAGCTTCATGTTGGGTACTAAACTACAAAGTACCTAGGACATCTTCAGGGAGTGGTGTCTCAGAAAGGCAGCATCCATTATTAAGGAACTCCAGCACCCAGAGCATGCCCTTTTCTCACTGTTACCATCAGGTAGGAGATACAGAGGCCTGAAGGCACACACTCAGTGATTCGGGAACAGTTTCTTCCCCTCTGCCATCCGATTCCTAAATGGACACTGAACCCTTGGACACTACTTCAATTTTAAAATATATATTATTTCTGCTTTTTGCACAATTTTTAATCTATTCGATATATGTACTATATTATTTATTTATTATTATATTTTTCTTCTACATTATGTATTGCATTGAACTGAGTTAACAAATTTCACTATTCATGCCGGTGATAATAAACCTGATTCTGATTGTGTTGATTAATGTAGCATTGGGAAGGGGTTCGTCTTTATGAACAGTGCAAACAACCTGTCTGGCAGTCATGGCTATTTCTGGCATTGTGCCTGATCAGAGTTTAATTGCTCAATGCCCACACTCAGTACACACTTTACTGACTCCCAAGTAACAGCTCCTCAGTGTTCCAAGGGGTTTACTATTCTTGAAGCGCCTAATATCATTGTCTTCTATTTTGGTTTATATAGTTTTTGTTGTAAACTTTTGAGGACTGGTATAACACAACACTGAGAGGGGGAAAGTTGAAGAAATTATTTTTTAGGTGAGATGGGAGGTACTGTATTATTTACTGCACACTCCAAAACATTGCCTAAAGCAGAATGACCTCTTCTGGCCATTTCCTGAAATGCATTCTAAAGCACAGTTGAATGATCAACATTGGACAGGAAAATTGCACTGAGCTTTAATACATCCCTTGTCAGTTATTTTCTGTGTTTTGATATGTGTGAAATCAAGGGATGACTAAATTAGTGCAAAAAGTTCTGTAAAGGATCAGATTAAAGATCGAATTAATCTTGACAAAGCAGAGGCTTTAAATTGGACATTCGTAAGTTGTTTTGTCCTGTCAAGCTCGGTGCCATATCTATCGTAATGTTTATGTTCCAGCACATCCTTTTTCTTATTATTGACAGTTTCAGGCATATTAGCTTGTTTTACACTGTCCTAACAAAATTCAAGTTCCAGCTTATTGGATGTGTAATGAAGCAAAGTTATACTAAGGACCTCAACATGTTTCCTCTTCTATCCCTGAGTAGTCCTACTCTAGCTCCAGTTATCCTCTTCTTCAGGTATGTGTAAAATATCTGCTTTTCAGTTTCCTACCTAGCCCCCAGTATATTTACTTCAGGATCTCATCCCATTTCCTGCCAATGTCATTGGTAGCAATATGTATTACAGATTCTGACTGTTCACTCTCCCCCTTTAGTCAAGTCATTTTTATTGTCATTTCAACCATAACTGCTAGTACAGTGCATAGTAAAAATGAGACAATGTTTTTCAGGACCATGGTGTTACATGCCACAGTACAAAAAACTAGACTGAACTACATTAAAAAAAACAACACAGAGAAAGCTACACTAGACTACAGACCTCCACAGGACTGCGTAAAGTGCACAAAAACAGTACAGGCATTACAATAAATAATAAACAGGACAGTAGGGCAAGGTGTCAGTCCAGGCTTCGGGTATTGAGGAGTCTGATAGCTTGGGGGAAGAAACTGTTACATAGTCTGGTCGTGAGAGCCCGACTGCTTCGGAGACTTTTCCCAGACGGCAGGAGGGAGAAGAGATTGTATGAGGGGTGCATGGAGTCCTTCATAATGCTGTTCCCTTTGAGGATGCAGCGTGTAGTGTAAATGTCCGTGATGGCAGGAAGAAAGACCCTGATGATCTTCTTAGCTGACTTCACTATACGCTGCAGGGTCTTGCAATCCGAGATGGTGCAATTTCCGAACCAGGCAGTGATGCAGCTGCTCAGGATGCTCTCAATACAACCTTTGTAGAATGTGATGAGGATGGGGGGGAGGGAGATGGATTTTCCTCAGCCTTCGCAAAAAGTAGAGATGCTGCTGGGCTTTCTTGCTATGGAGCTGGTGTTGAGGGACCAGGTAAGATTCTCCGTCAGGTGAACACCAAGAAATTTGGTGCTCTTTACGATCTCTACCGAGGAGCCGTCAATGTTCAGCGGGGAGTGATCGCTCCGTGCCCTCCTGAAGTCAACAACCATCTCTTTTGTTTTGTTCACATTAAGAGACAGGTTTTTGGCTCTGCACCAGTCCATTAGCCACTGCACCTCCTCTCTGTAAGCTGACTCGTTGTTCTTGCTGATGAGACCCACAACGGTCGTGTCATCGGCTAACTTGATGATATGGTTCGAGCTGTGTGTTGCAGCACAGTCATGGGTCAGCAGAGTGAACAGCAGTGGACTGAGCACACATAGTGTGTTATGGACCTGATCTGAGACATCACTGATTCTGGCAAATAGGAGTGAACATACCATCTACATGTCTCTTAACTGCCACTGCGTCTCCTGTCTGCTCCCTGAACTATTCAGTACTGGCCTTATTGTTACTGGCATGTATCATGAAATTCGTGAAACTTGGCAGCAGCAGTACAATGCAATACATGATAATACAGAAAGAAAAAAAAATCAATTACTGTAAGTGTTACTGAGTTGTGAGGCCTCCATTGGTCAGAGTTGACCATGGATATTGTGTCTTAGCTGTCTAGATATGAAAGCCTGGGCAGTACAATACGGAGAGCAAGCTGTTGCCCATGTAGGAAGCTCCCCCTCTGATGAACCCAGAGGAACAGCAAAAATTGATACAGTTTGGAACCAGCAGCGTTGCAGGAGTTGCCAGTCAACATTGAACTCAAAGTAGGACTGCTTTAGGGACTCCAGCTCCGGATTTTTCCCCTGGGGTTTACTCCTGAAGGTTTCTCTATGAGTGGGTATAGCCGAATGGCAGCGGAGGTTTTCCTTTTCTTCGATGAGCTGCCAATCATGGCTGAGAAGCCCCATCTGCCCGAAGCGAGTAGCTTTAAGATGCCAGTAACTCGCCTTTGTCCTTTCTCGTGCCGGTAGAAACTGTTCCACCAGGTTTCGTAGTTAAGCCACACGTGAATCCAGGAGTTGGACTTAGTTATCAGAGGCTATTTGAGGTGTGTGCCATTGAGAGCATTTAAAGTTAGTGGGAGCCTGTTCCCCATATCACTCCCAGCTATAACAACATAAGGAACCTATATATTAAATAGATTAATTTTTGTACTGCACTATTTTTACTCTAAGAAAAAAATACTAAGGTTGCGTTCATGGATTCAATGTCCATTTAGGAATCGGATGGCAGCGGGGAAGAAGCTGTTCCTTAATTGCTGAGTGTGTGCCTTTAGGCTTCTGTACCTCCTCCCTGACAGTAATAATAGTCTCCCTGAAGAAGGCATGTTCTGGTGGGGTGGGCGTCCTTAATGATGGACATTGCCTTTCTGAGGCACCGTTCCTTGAAGATGTATTGGATATTACAGAAGCTCGTATCCAAGATGGAGCTGACTAATTTTATAACTTATTGTAGCTTCCTTTGGTTCTGTGTAGTAGCCACCCTCCCCACCCCCCCCATACCAGTCAGTGATGCAGCCTGTCAGAATGTTCTCCACGGTATATCAATAGAAGTTTTAGTGTTTTAAGTGACAAACCAATCTTTTCAAACTCCAAAAGAAATATAGTGGCTCTCTTGCCTTCTTTATAGCTGCTTTGATGATTTGGGACTAGGTTAGATCCTCAGAGATCTTGACACCCAGCAACTTGAAATTCCTCATTCTCTCTGCTTCTTCCTCTTCTGAGGATTGGTTTGTGTTCCATCCGCTTACTCTTTCTGAAGTTCGCAATCAATTTTTCGTCTTACTGACACAGAGCGCAAGGTTGTTGTTGTGATACCACTCATCTGGCTGGTGTATCTCACTCCTGTACACCCTCTCATTTCCATCTGAGATTCTACCAACAATGGTTGTATCATCAGCAAATTAAGAGGTTACTTTTGAGCTATACCTGCCTACACAGTCATGGGTATTGAGGGAGTAGAACAGTGGGCTAAGCACACACCCCTGAAGTCCCCTATCACCACTGCACTCCTCTGCTCTCCCCCCGACTTCCCTTCATGAAATTTTATCTATTCAGTGAGGTTCTTCTCCAACTCAGTCAAATTCTTGACCCTATATATTTGGTTTATGTTTTTTAAAGGTACTTCAGTTAGCCTGACTTCAGTGGTTAGGAAGATGTTGTGTCCATTATTGAGGATCTGGTTTCAGGCTACTTGGAGGCACATGATAAAATAGGCCCAAGTCAGCATGGTTACCTTAAGGGAATATCTTGCCCTACAACTCTGTTGAAATAACAGGCAGGATAACAAAGGAGTTAGTGGATGTTGTTCCCTTGGATTTTCAGAAGGCCTTTAACAAGATGCTGCACGTGAGCATACTTAACAAGATGAGTGTCCATGGTATTATAGGAAAGGTAAGAGCTTGGATAGACGAGTCACTGACTGGCAGGAGGCAAAGAGTGGGATTAAAGGGGACCTTTTCTGGTTTTCTGCCAGTTACTAGTGGTATTCTGCAGGATCTGGTGTTGGACTCCTTCTGTTACGTTATATAGAATGTCAAGATCTGGATGATGGAATTAATGGCTTCATGGCCAAGTTTGTGGATGATACAATGCCTTGAAAAAGTATTCGGCCCCCACAACAATTTTCACATATTACTCTATCATTTTCTAAATTTAAAATATATTGGAGTAGCATCATGTCAAATTGAAAGAAAAACTCCAAACCTGTCAACAATTTATGAAAAAATAAACCAAAATTGTGAGCCTGAATAAGTATTCATCCCCTTTGTAATTACTATGCTAACTTTCCTCAGGTGCAGTACTATATATTACTTTACCAGCTTCAGAAAGGGTGCAGAGGAGATTTACCAGGATGCTGTCTGGATTAAAGAGCATGTCTAATGGGGAAAGGGGATAATCATCTGCTTTGAATGGATTCTTATGAATAAATACCCTTTTTCTCTGTAAGGTTCATCAGTATGATAGATTTTCAATAGGCCAAACCAAAATGAAGACAAAAGAACATTAAAGACAAGTCAGGGACATGGTAATAGAGAAGCACAAATCTGGGGAAGGGTACAAGAACACATCAAAGGCACTGAACATTCCTCTGAGCTCAAAGGAATTCATTGTGAAAAAAGTGCTAAAAATATGAAACCAAAGCCACACTGCCTGTTAGACTGTCCCTCTAAACTTAGTCACCAGAGAAGAATGACAGTTGTAAGAAAGGTTACTGTGACACCAACAGTTACTCTGACTGAGCTGCACATGTCAGTGGCTGCAACTGGAGATGAGTTTATGGCTCCACAATCTCTAAGGTCTTGCACAAAAAGGAGTGTGGCAAGGATGAAGCCCTGGCAAAAAAAAAAGCATATCGCTTCCCACCACCACTTTCCAGCCAATCTGGCACAACTTGAGCAACTTTGCAAAGGAGGAATGGGCAAATCTTGCTCCAACACGTTATGCAAAGCTAATGTGTACTTATCCAAAAGACCACTGGCTGTAATCGCTGCAAGAGTACTGAGCAAAGGGAATGACTACTTCTGAACTGCTGACATTTCAGTTTTGAATTGTTAACATTTCTTGCTTTACAATTTTTCCTGTTATTTGGGCTGTACTGTGGAAAAAGGCGCATGTGTTTCACAGATAAAAATTCTCAGTTAAGTTGATGAAAATGTCTGGTTGTAAATTTCATTTACATTAACAAAGGGTTGGGGGCTAAATAATAGGCACGGTAGCGTTGAGGAAGTAAGGAGTCTATAGAAGGACTTGGACAGATTAGAAGAATGGGCAAAGAAGCAGCAGATGAAATATAGTGTTGAGAAGTGTATGGTCATGCACTTTGTTAGAAAGAGTAAAGGTGTAGCCTATTTTCTAAACAGGGAGAAAATTCAAAAAATACAAAGGGACTTGGGAGTCTTTGTGCGAAATTCCCTAAAGGTTAACTTGCAGGTTGAGTCAGTGGATAGAGTAGAAAGTGTAATGTTAGCATTAATTTTAAGAGTGCTACAATATAAAAAGGATGTAATGCTGAGACCTTAAGATACTGGTCAGACTGCACTTGGAGTATTGTAAGCAGTTTTGAGCCCCTTATTTAAGAAAGGATATGCTGGCATTGGAGAGGGTCCAGCGGAAATGCATGAAAATGATCCTAGGAATGAAAGGATTAATCTATGAGGAGTGTTTGATGGCTCTGTGCCTGTATTACTGGAGTTCAGAAGAATGAGAGGACATCTCCTTAAAACATATTCTTAAATCTGGTTATCACTGGTTGCTGTTCAAAATGGCCTGCATGAACTTGGTATTTATTCTGCAGCAGAGGTTGCAATACATTCTGTGAGTTATCAGTATTTTTGTGAGGTGGGGTGAATCTTCATACCACACTGTTTCAATCTCATCTGTGGCCCAGCTCTTCTGCTACCCCTCTGTATGAGCAGCTGCTTCCAGTCAGTTCTGGTAGTCTTGATGTGGAGTCAGCTGGTAAATATGGGCATCCATTGAGCCCTCTGTGTTGGGACTTTGCTCTAGTTTTCTGCATCATGTGTCAGCCTTGGATACTCTGGAGGGTTTGGACAGTCAGAGGAACCCAAAGTGTATCTCATTTTGTGTGATGTATTTAAGTACTATGTTCTTCCCTGGCAACATTCATACGTTGCCTGCAACAGCTGTCTCCCAGATGTAATGAGAACGTATTCTCTGGCACTTCTTCTGGTCGTTGTGTGACAGTCCGAGGGGGGAAAGCAAAGGAGAGTAGACAGGTAGTGCAGAGCACCCCTGTAGCCATTCCCCTGAATAATAAGTTTATCATCCTGGATGCTGTTGGTGAGGACGACCGACCAGGTGTGAGCCACGGTGGCAGGGCCTCTGGCACGGAGTCTGACCCTGTGGTGCAGAAGGATGGGACGGAGAAGAGGAGAGCTGTCGTCATTGGAGACTCTATAGTCAGGGGAGCACACAGGAGATTTTGTGGACGTGAGAAGGAAACCTGCATGGTTTGTTGACTCCTGGGTGCCAGGGCCTGGGATGTCTCTGACCGGGTGCATGACATCCTGGTACGAGAAGGAAAGCAACCAGAAGTCATGATACATGTTGGGACCAACGACATAGGCAGGAAGAGGGATGAGGTCCTGAAGTGTGAGTTTTGGGAACTAGGCAGAAGGCTGAAGAACAGGACCTCAAGGGTGGTGTTCTCAGGATTGCTGCCAGTGCTACGTGATAGTGATGGTAAGAATTGGAGGAGATGGCAGTTGAATACGTGGCTGAGGAGTTGGTGCAGGGAGCAGGGTTTTAGATTTTTGGACCATTGGGATCTCTTCTGGGGAAGGTGGGACCTGTACAGATTGGATGGGTTGCACCTGAACTCGAGGGGGAGCAATATCCTTGCTGGCAGGTTTGCTAGCATGGTTTAGGAGGGTTTAAACTAATTTGCAAGGGGGATGGGACCCGGAGTGATAGAGCAGTGAAAGAAGTGTATGGAGTAAAGCCAGATCTAACATATAGAGAGGCTTTGAGGAAAGAGCAGCAGAATAAAGGGTATAAAGGTAGTAAGGTAGAAGGGCTAAAGTGTGTGTACTTCAATGCAAGAAGCATCAGGAACAAAGGTGATGAACTGAGAGCTTGGATACATACATGGAATTATGATGTACTGGCCATTACGGAGACTTGGCTGGCACCAGGGCAGGAATGGATTCTCAATATTCCTGGATTTCAGTGCTTTAAAAGGGATGGGGAGGGGGGAAGGGGAGGACGGGTGGCATTACTGGTCAGGGATACTATTACAGCTACAGAAAGGGTGGGTAATGTAGCAGGATCCCTCTTTTGAGTCAGTATGGGTAGAAGTCAGGAACAGGAAGGAAGCAGTTACTCTACTGGGGGTATTCTATAGGCCCCCTGGTAGCAGCAGAGATATCGAGGAGCAGATTGGGAGGCAGATTTTGTAAAGGTGCAAAAATAACAGGGTTGTTATCATGGGTGACTTTAACTTCCCTAATATTGATTGGCACTTGATTAGTTCCAAGGGTTTAGATGGGGCAGAGTTTGTTAAGTGTGTCCAGGACGGGTTCCTGTCACAGTGTATTGACAGGCCGACTAGGGGGAATGCCATACTAGATCTAGTATTAGGTAACGAACTGGGTCAGGTCACAGATCTCTCAGTGGGTGAGCATCTGGGGGACAGTGATCACTGCTCCCTGGCCTTTAGCATTATCATGGAAAAGAATAGAATCAGAGAGGATAGGAAAATTTTTAATTGGGGAAGGGCAAATTATAAGGCTATAAGGCTAGAACTTGCAGGTGTGAATTGGGATGATGCTTTTGCAGGGAAATGTACTATGGACATGTGGTCGATGTTTAAGGATCTTTTGCAGGATGTTAGGGATAAATTTGTCCCGGTGAGGAAGATAAAGAATGGTAGGGTGAAGGAAGCATGGGTGACAAGTGAAGTGGAAAATCTAGTCAGGTGGAAGAAGGCAGCATACATGAGGTTTAGGAAACAAGGATCAGATGGGTCTATTGAGGAATATAGGGTAGCAAGAAAGGAGCTTAAGAAGGGGCTGAGAAGAGCAAGAAGGGGGCATGAGAAGGCCTCAGCGAGTAGGGTAAAGGAAAACCCCAAGGCATTCTTCAATTATGTGAAGAACAAAAGGATGACAGGAGTGAAGGTAGGACCAATTAGAGATAAAAGTGGGAATATGTGCCTGGAGGCTGTGGAAGTGAGTGAGGTCTTCAATTAATACTTCTCTTCAGTATTCACCACTGAGAGGGAACTTGATGATGGTGAGGACAATATGAGTGAGGTTGATGTTCTGGAGCATGTTGATATTAAGAGAGAGGAGGTGTTGAAGTTGTTAAAATACATTAGGATGGATAAGTCCCCGGGGCCTGATGGAATATTCCCCAGGCTGCTCCACAAGGCAAGGGAAGAGATTGCTGAACCTCTGGCTAGGATCTTTATGTCCTCGTTGTCCAATGGAATAGTACCGGAGGATTGGAGGGAGGCGAATGTTGTCCCCTTGTTCAAAAAAGGTAGCAGGGATAGTCTAGGTAATTATAGACCAGTGAGCCTTACATCTGTGGTGGGAAAGCTGTTGGAAAAGATTCTTAGAGATAGGATCTGTGGGCATTTAGAGAATCATGGTCTGATCAGGGACAGTCAGCATGGCTTTGTGAAGGGCAGATCGTGTCTAACAAGCCTGATAGAGTTCTTTGAGGAGGTGACTGGGCATATAGATGAGGGTAGTGCAGTGGATGTGATCTACATGGATTTTAGTAAGGCATTTGCAGACGATGCAAAGGTTGGTGGTGTTGTAGATAGTATAGAGGATTGTCAAAGATTGCAGAGAGACATTGATAGGATGCAGAAGTGGGCTGAGAAGTGGCAGATGGAGTTCAACCCGGAGAAGTGTGAGTTGGTACACCTTGGAAGGACAAACTCCAAGGCAGAGTATAAAGTAAATGGCAGGATACTTGGTAGTGTGGAGGAGCAGAGGGATCTGGGGGTACATGTCCACAGATCCCCAAAAGTTGCCTCACAGGTAGATAGGGTAGTTAAGAAAGCTTATGAAGTGTTAGCTTTCATAAGTCAAGGGATAGAGTTTAACAGTCATGATGTAATGATGCAGCTCTATAAAACTCTGGTTAGGCCACACTTGGAGTACTGTGTCCAGTTCTGGTCGCCTCAATATAGGAAGGACGTGGAAGCATTGGAAAGGGTACAGAGGAGATTTACCAGGATGCTGCCTGGTTTAGAGAGTATGGATTATGATCAGAGATTAAGGGAGCTAGGGCTTTACTCTCTGGAGAGAAAGAGGATGAGAGGAGACATGATAGAGGTGTACAAGATATTAAGAGGAATAGACCGAGTGGACAGCCAGCACCACTGCTTGATACAAGAGGACATGGGTTTAAGGTAAGGGGAGGGAAGTTCAAGGGGGATATTAGAGGAAGGTTTTTCACTCAGAGTGGTTGGTACGTGGAATGCACTGCCTGAGTCAGTAGTGGAGGCAGATACACTAGTGAAGTTTAAGAGACTACTAGACAGGTATATGGAGGAATTTAAGGTGGGTTATATGGGAGGCAGGGTTTGAGGGTCGGCTCAATATTGTGGGCCGAAGGGCCTGTAATGTGCTGTACTATTCTATGTTTCTCATAAATTTTGTCTCCACAAGTAATTATCCTCCTTGAGAATCACTGTTTTTGGTCACCCTCTGATATTTGATGTAATTTTCTGGAGAGTACTGGTTATTGCTATTTTATTCCTGGCAACACACCTGCAAATTCAGCAGCTTACAGCTTGAGCTTAGAACTTGAATCTGGAGGTGTTTATACTGTCAGCCAGTTCTCTAGACTCATGAGCAAGGATCAGTACTTAGTTCTTCCAAGTACAGCAAACTCTGCTTTGTGTTGTCTTCTATTTATTGGATTCTAGTACATTTGTCATTAAGCTGTTTTCCAAGCTTCTTGGGATCTTGCACCACTAAAAACCTGCAATTTCATCATTCTCACATTGGCACAAGAATGCATCGGGTACTTGTTCTCTTGTGTCTTTTTGCTCCATTTTCCTTTCTGTTTGAAGTTACAGATTGTGGCCGATGATATTTTTTGTTGCTGCAGATGATGGACAGCACTTTGTGTTTATTAACTTCTGATCTGAAAAAAAATCTATTTGGTAAAATAGCAATGCCGCACTGCATCATGGAGGATATTCCTTGTGGATACCAAGGCAATGAGTTTGAGTGGATAATATAAGTTTATCCTTTAAAGTTAGTTTGCTTATCACTTGTTTTGAACACAATCTAGCAGCTGCATCCTTATTTTTCCATGCTCTGTGAGGAAATTTGAAGCCTGTCTTCGATTTCCTTATGTAAACTGCGAATTCCTTCTACTCCTTTCCTATCTAGGTATCTGATAAATATAAGATGTTTTATAAATGTTCAAAATAATGTAAGGTGCAATGCACTTTTATCACAAACACTTATAATGGTCTTATGAAAGTGATGTAAAACTAAAGTACAAAAAAGACTTTTATCTAAATATTTGGAGCCATTTTTGAAAAAACAATATCAATTAAATTGATGAATTTATTCTACCTTAAGGACCAGGAGCAAACGTTCGTTCAGTTGCAAAAGCGATTAAAAGAGCTAGAAGTTGAGCGCAGCAATCTTTCTGATGCTTTACGAAGACAGGCAAAAGAATTTGAGTATAGCACTGATCGAGAGGAGCGTCTGAAAACAGAGCTAGAGGTAAGCTGTTCCTTGGACTTCGTTAGAAACATAGAAAATCTACAGAACAATACAGGCCCTTTGGCCCATAATGCTGTGCCAAACATGTACTTTAGAAATTACCTAGGGTTACCCATAGCCCTCTATCTTTTAATCTCTATGTATCTATCCGAGTCTCTTAAAAGACCTGATTGTGTCCTCCTCCACCACCATTGCCGACAGCCCGTTCCACGCACTCATCACTCTTTGTATAAAACGAACTTACTCCTGACATCTCCTCTGTACCTATTTCCAAGCACCTTAAAACTGTGCAATCTCCTGTTAGCCATTTCAGCCCTGGAAAAAGCCTCTGACTATCCACACGATCAATGCCTCTCATTATCTTACACACCTCTATCAGGTCACCTCTCATCCTGCGTCGCTCCAAGGAGAAAAATCACGCAACCTATTCTCATAAGGCATGCTCCCCAATCCAGGCAACATCCTTGTAAATTTCCTCAGCACTCTTTCTGTGGTTTTCACAGCCTTCCTGTAGTGAGGTGACCAGAACTGAGCACAGTACTCCAAGTGGGGTCTGACCAGGGTCCCATACAGCTGTAACATTACCTCTCGACTCTTGAACTCAATCCCATGGTTGATGAAGGCCAATTCACCGCATGCCGCCTTAACCACACAGTCAACCTGCGCAACAGCTTTGAATGTCCTGTGGATTGAGACCCCAAGATTTTATTGATCCACCAGACTACCATTAATGCAATATTTTGCCATCATATTTGACCTACAAAAATGAATCACCTCACACTTACCTGGGTTGAACTCATTTGCCACTCTCAGCCCATATTTACATCCTATTGATGTCCTGCTGTAACCTCTGACATCCCTCCACTATCCACAATCCCCTCAACCTTTGTGTCATCAGCAAATTTACTAACCCATCCCACCACTTTCGCATCCAGGTCATTTATAAAAATATGAAGAGAAGGGGTCCCAGAACAGTTCCCTGAGGCACACCACTGGTTACTCACCACCATGCAGAATTTAACCCGTCTACACCCACTCTTTGAATTCTGTGGCCAAGCCTGTTTTGGATCCACAAAGCAATGTCCTCTTGGATCCCATTCCTCCTTACTTTCTCAATAAGCCTGGCATGGGGTACCTTATCAAATGCCTTGCTGAAATCCATATACACTACATCTACTGCTCTATCTTCATCAATGTGTTTAGTCCCATCCTCAAAAAATTCAATCAGGCTCGTAAGGCATGACCTGCCTTTGACAAAGCCATGCTGACTATTCCTAATCATATTATACCTCTCCAAATGTTCAAAAACCCTGACTCTCTGGATCTTCTCCATCAACTTACCAACCACTGAAGTAAACCTCACTGGTCTATAATTTCCTGGGCTATCTCTATTTTCTTTCTTGAATAATGGAACAATATTTGCAACCCTCCAATCCTCTGGAACCTCTTCCGTACCCATTGATGATGCAAAGATCATCGCCAGAAGCTCAGCAATCTCCTCCCTCGCCTCCCACAATAGCCTGGGGTATATCTCATCCGGTCTCAGTGACTTATCCAACTTGACGCTTTCCAAAAGCTCCAGCACATCCTCTTTCTTAATATCTACATGCTCAAGATTTTCAGACTGCTGTAAGTCATCCCTACAATTGCCAAGGTCCTTTTCCATAGAGAATACCAAAGCAAAGTGCTCATTAAGTACCTCTGCTATCTCCTCTGGTTCCATACACAGTTTTCCACTGTCACACTTGATTGGTCCAATTCTCTCAAATCTTATCCTCTTGTTCTTCACATACTTGTAGAATGCCTTGGGGCATTCCTTAATCCTGCTCGCCAAGGCCTTATGTCACCTCCTGGCTCTCCTAATTTCATTCTTAAACTTCTTCCTGCTAGCCTTATAATCTAATCTCTGTCATTACCTAGTTTTTTGAACCTTTTGTAAGCTTTTTTTGTCTTCTTAACTAGATTTACAACAGCCTTTGTACACCACGGTTTCTGTACCTTGCCATCCTTTCCATGCCTCATTGGAACGTACCTGGTTGTTTGCCTTCAGTTTTGTACTTGATTGATACCTCTTCAAAATGAAATGTATATCCAAAGCTTAACTATATTAATGGTACTTTTGATTTGGAAGTTACTTGTTCAGTGAGTGAAAAAAGAAGCTGTGCATGCCCACTTGAG
Source organism: Hypanus sabinus (assembly GCF_030144855.1). Taxonomy (NCBI): domain Eukaryota; kingdom Metazoa; phylum Chordata; class Chondrichthyes; order Myliobatiformes; family Dasyatidae; genus Hypanus; species Hypanus sabinus. The sequence continues at coordinate 76,301,560 of NC_082712.1, read as the reverse complement.
GCTTCCTTCTCTGCCACTATAAAGGCTGTCTTCCTGCATATATCAGGTATAGTTTCTCCTGGGAGAAGGTGATGGAACAGTCAATTGCTGCTCTCCTTGTTTTCTTACTGAGGCTTAGCAAAGAGCAGGTATACTAAGCCTCATTAACAAAGCAAGGAAAGCTGCCGCAGAGCAGCTGGGGGTATAGAGAATGGCATGGGAGGGTGAGGGAAAGGGGAAAGAGTAGGAAGAAGGAAGGGAATGGGGTGTTTCCAATTAAATACATCATGCAATAAAACATACCAAACAACAGCTTTGTCTAACAACTACTTTATTTGTCATTACTGATTCAAATAACTCAAAAATTCACCACATAGCTTTAAGTAATCACCCAATGTGCCACAAGGAGCAACAGCAATAATTTCAATCTTTATCTGTATGCACACATTTTCTTAATTTCTTCAAATTGCTGCTGGCACCATCCTATAACTATTTTCGGAATCATTTGGTTACTAAATTGTCAAGGTATTTATGTGAGATTTGTAATCTGTCAACAAGTACTTTTCCAAAGTATGTCAGGCCCCAAACACCCTTATCTATTTGTCTTCGCAATAGCACACAGTTTATAATGAGAGAGTTCACAGCACTGAAATGTTGACTTGACTATGTCCTCAATTGAATTGACCACTGTTGATTATATGAACTTTCTTCACTGTGCAATACCATATCCTTTCAAAGCCCGATGGAATACTTGACATAGCTCTGGCTGCTGTGGTGTGTGCAGGAGTGAGGAGTAAAATAAAATTCACTGAAAGGGAAGATTTCCTAAAGATAAAAAACTTGGTCTTCAAGCCGTTGAATTGTATCTTGCCAAGGCAGAATATGAAGTGTTGTTTCTTCAGTTTGTGTTGGCCCTCATTCTTGCACTAGAGAAAGCTGAGGATGGACAGATCAGTGTGGGAATGAGAAAGGGAATTGATATGGCGTGCAACTGACAACTTGGGATGTCCATTGTGGACCAACCATTAGTGCTTTGCCAAACTGGTCACTTATTCTGCATTTAGGTTCTCAAACTTTTGTTAGGTTTAGGGATTTGAAAGCAAACAGTGTCATTGAAGAAGTAGGAGAGAACTTAAGGAATTAGAAGGCTAAATGTCTCCTTGAAATGTTCTTGGTGAGTCAGATTAAAGAGAATACCAATTCATTTTGTATGAAGAAAGTCAAAGAAGATCATTTGTATTACTAGGAAATGGAATTCTGTATTGCAGGTCAACAAGGAGAATGACTTGGGGCTAGGGTGATCAGTATACCACTCCCTGATATTCAGGGGAATGATGATATCAAGAAAGGTGAAACAAGGTCTTTTGAAGGACATCTAGGTTAATAATTCACAAGCATCTAAGGGGATTGATCCCAGTAAGAGCCAAGAGAGAAGATTTCTGGGACCATGACAGTGATCTTTGTATCATCTTCAGCCACAACTGATGTCCCAGAGGAATAGAAAATAGCTGCAGTTCCTTTGTTTAAAAAGGGCAGCTGATTCAAAACAGGAAATTATAGTCTGGTGAGTTTGAATTCCTGGGGTAATGATTTCAGTATTGGAGAAGGAAGGAGCTGGTCCACTGGACAGACTCCATCTGAACCATGTTGGGGCTAGAGTCCTGGCAAATTGTACATGTAGGGCAGTGGATCCAGTTTCAATTTAAATATTAGGCGAATGGGTTCAACAGAATATATAAAATGGGAGTAGAGCACAGGAGAAGTTAACAAAGTCTCCAGAATAAAATTAATAAAGGGATATGAATTTAACTTCAGGCAACATGGAGACAAAGTTGAGAAGATGATGAATGCAGGACAGAAGGTGTTATACTTGAATATACACAGTACAAGAAACAAGATAGAGTTTATAATGGAGTTAGAAATTAACTGATAGAAGATCACAGATGGGTGCTAAACAGGTAATTGGGTAGAAGCATTGGGGTGGCTTTGTTGGTTTAAACAAAAGCAAATACAGGTTGAGTACCCCTTATCTGAAATGCTTGGGGCCAGAAGCTTTTTGAATTTTGGAATATATAATGAGATAGTTTGGGATCGCTGTCATTTCAAACTCTTTAATGTATGTGCTACTAGGAAGCAGTCTTGTCTTACACATGTTCATCATATATGTATGTAGCCATCTTACCGGGGCTTGTAATGAGACTTGGCTGATTAGCTAACTCTGGCTAACAGCCACGTAACTCAGCATTGCATGGGTAATAGTGAGAAGGCCACCTTCAATAAGCAAAATATGTCTGGGGTCGGTATTTTTTGGTTTCAACCATACAGGAAAGTTGGAATGTTCTGATAAGGGAGCAGATATTATGGCAAATACCCTATAAATTATTGTTCACCAGAAAATACCAGACCTTACACCAGCATAAAATTAAAGTGTAAGTATATTTACCAATACAGGCAGCCCCTGGGTTATGTACGAATTCCGTTCCTGAGTCTGTCTTTAAGCCGGATTTGTACATAAGTCGGAACAAGTACATCTGGTATTATTTAGCGGCCGTTAGTCAAACGTTTGTCTTAGTATATAGTATATATTTTACCTTTCTATGCATATAAAACACTTAAGAAACGTATGTATTCCAATAATTAAACTACTGCGTTGCTTAGTAATAACTATAGCTTTTATCAGGGCAGGGCCTTTCACATGCTCCATCATTCTCACTTTAACCGTTATCCTTTAAAATTGTTCCGATCATTAACCAACTGTAGCCTAAATGCTTTTCCAATGACCGATGGAGTTCCACCTCTTTCCAAACGCTTTATTATTTCCACCTTATTTTCAATTGTGATTACTTCCCGTCAATGGAACACTGCAGGCGGCGGGTCCTGAGCTGCACCGGCTCCCAAGGTCTGCCGGGTCCTAAGGACCGCCACACTGAATTCCCCGGGTCCGAAACTCCACCGCACTGAAACAGGCTAAATGGGAAAGTGAGGGCTGTGCTGGGTTTGGGTATTTGATCCTCCACAATATTCCACATGGGAATTTAAACTGGAGGCGGCAGTGTTTTTTTTATGAGGTCGAGTTGCGAGCTCGACATCAACCTGGCACGGGAGCGGTCTGTCACTAAATCAAACTTATGAACCTCCGTTCTTGAGCCCAGCGCTGATCTCACTGCACCACCAGCCGACTGCAACGGGGGTGGGGGGGGGGGGAGGGGGAGGAGTTGGGGTGAATCTTTCTAATAAAAATTTAAGCCAAATACAAAGTTAAACACCCAACACAGTGTCAACGGCAATGACTTAAAATGGGGGACGGCGTCGCGATCCAACTTAAAATGGCAGACGATGTTCTCCTTCCTTGGTTCGTAAACACAATTTGTCCCTAAGTCGGACATTCGTAACTCGGGGACTACCTGTATTTCAACTTTAACAACAATTGATAGGAAAAGAAAAGAAGGGCCCATTACAGTTAAACTAATCTAAATGTGCACATCAATGTTTGAAGTAGTTGGGTGTATTGCTTTACTCAGGGCACTGAATCCACATCACCAGCCATAGTTTGAACTTCCTTCGAAGAACATTACAAACAAACTGGCTAACTCCAGAAGTATTGGCGCTTTCTCCTTGGAACACTCGTCTGCACAAAGCACTTCTTGCAGTAGGGTCTCCCCTTTGGGTGGAATCCTCCAAGTATCTTCCCTTGTGCTTCTCTGTACCTCCCCTTCCAACACCTCCCAACCAAAGCCAGACAACTGTCCCTCAGAAATCTGATCCTACCCAGCTCTCTTGAAGATTCCATGCTATCCCACTGAACAGAACATTACAGCACGTTACCAAGATAAACTCAATTGGTTGGCACAACATTTCTAGGCTGTGCAAGTGCTCCTTATCTCAGCCGAAGCCAAAACACTAGTCTATGAGGCTTAACTAACAAAACACACTGCATTTGCAGAAAAGCTGCTAAAAGCATAATAGCATAGCAGTAAAAATCCAATAAGACAATGAGGTTCTTAACCAGTTCCTTACAGTACTTAACAATAAAAATTATTACATACTATCATATAATGAAAATATATCGAGAGCAGGGTAATAAATGCAGCTCTGCAGCATTGGGAGAATACCTGAAAAAGGCAACAGTACACTGGTTTTGTAATTTACTTTTTTTTTGGTTTTATGTAAGGTATAAAAGCAATCAGCATTATAGACTGGTTTTGATGTTAGATTATCATCTGTGATGATCTCACAAACATCAGTTAATCTCTTTGCTGCTTCATGACTAGCAGACATTTTATCTTTAAAAAATGTTTATATCTTTAATTTGTGTGCCTTTTCTTAAATTTCTGCAAACTTTGAATTTTCAGTCATGATAGATCTTTGGTTGTTTCATGATCAGCAGTCGTGCACTCTGTTGCTCACAAATGCATTCTTTCAATATACGATAGAGATCTTAATATTTTGCTTTATATGGTGTTTTTCTGATTTTTCATTAACTTATATTCATCACGTATGTGATATCACTTCTTAGAACTATTTGTAGTGCATAGAAACCTGTGCATTGCCTGGGAATCTTCCCAGTGCTTTGTGGAATTTTCCATTTGTGACATCATGTCAGCACTTAAAAACAATTCAGATTTCAGAGATTTCTTGGATTTTGGAATTTCGTATATTCTTTACTCAACTTGTGCTTAGAAAAACATGACATAGGATCAGAATATGTAGAATCCTTGTTACCAGAGAGACTGAAAGGGTAAATGTCCCTGATGGGAGTTGAATAAAAACAAGACATAGGAGCAGAATTAGGCTATTTGGCTCATTGAGACTGCTCCACTATTCCATCATGCCTGTTTTAATATCTGTCTCAACCCTATTCTCTTGCCTTATCCCCATAACCTTTGAGTAGGTGTCCAAATAGTGGCCACAATGTGGGATGGAAGTTATAACAGGAGATAGAAAAGGAATGTAAGAAAGGTAATGATATAGAGCTAACAGGGACTTCAATATCCAGGTAGACTTGGAAAATCAGATTGGCACTGGATACCAAAAGAAGAAGTTTGTAGAATGCCTATGAGATGACTTTTTAGAACAGCTTATGATCAAGCTCACGAGGAAATGGCAATTCTGGATTTTTTGTTGTGCAGTGAAACGTAATATGATTAGGACGTTTTTAAGATAAATTACTCCTTAGGAGGCTTTTTCACAATATGATAGAATTTACCCTGTAGTTTGAGGGGGAGAAGAAGAAGCACTGTAATGGGAGGAGGTGGTAACTGTGGATGACAAGGGAATTCAAAGACAGCATAAAAGCAAAAAGGAGAACTGAGAAATTCTAAGGGTAGAAAGACCCTAATGGGAGTTATCTACAGGCCCCCAAACAGCAGTCTGGATGTAGGGTGTAAGTTGAATGAAGAGTTAAAATTGGCACGTTGCAAAGGTAATGATACAGTTGTCATGGGGGATTTCAACATGCAGGTAGACTGGGAGAATCAGAATGGTACTGGACCCCAAGAAAGGGAGATTGTGGATTGCCTCCGAGATGGATTCTTAGAACAGCTTGTACTGGACCCTACCAGGGAGAGGGCAATTCTAGATTTAGTGTTGTGCAATGAACCAGATTTGATCAGGGATCTCGAGGTAAAGGAATCATTAGGAGGTAGTGACCATAATATGATATGTTTTAATCTACAATTTGAGAAGGAGAAGGGAAAATCGAATGTGTCAGTATTACAGTTGAACAAAGGGAACTATGGAGCTATGAGGGAGGAGCTGGCCAAAGTTCAATGGAACAATACCCTAGCAGGGAAGACAGTGGAACAACAATGGTAAGTATTTCTGGGAATAATGCAGAAGGTGCAGGATCAGTTCATTTCAAAGAGGAAGAAAGATCCTAAGGGGAGTAAGGGGTGGTCGTGGCTGATGAGGGAAGTAAAGGGCAGTATAAAAATAAAAGAGAAGAAGTATAACATAGCAAAGATGAGCGGGAAACCGGAGGACTGGGAAGCTTTTAAAGAGCAACAGAAGATAACAAAAAAGGCAATACGCCAAGAAAAAATGAGGTACGAAGGTAAACTAGCCAAAAATATAAAGGAGGATAGTAAAAGCTCCTTTAGATATGTGAATAGCAAAAAAATAGTTAAGACCAAAATTGGGCCATTGAAGACAGAAACGGGTGAATTTATTATGGGGAACAAGGAAATGGCAGATGAGTTGAACAGGTACTTTGGATCTGTCTTCACTAGGGAAGACACAAACAATCTCCCAGATGTAATAGTGGCCAAAGGAACTAGGGTAAAGGATGAACTGAAGGAAATTTATATTAGGCAAGAAACGGTGTTGGATAGACTGTTGAGTCTGAAGGCTGATAAGTCCCCGGGACCTGATGGTCTGCATCTAAGGGTACTTAAAGAGGTTGCTCTAGAAATCGTGGATGCATTTACAATGTTCTATAGATTCAGGAACAGTTCCTGCTGATTGGAGGGTGGCTAATGTTGTCCCACTTTTCAATAAAAGAGAGAGAGAGAAAACAGGGAATTATAGACCGGTTAGCCTGATGTCAGTGGTGGGAAAGATGCTGGAGTCAATTATAAAAGAGGAAAGAGGATAGCAGTAGAAGGATCAGTCCAAGTCAGCATGGATTTGTGAAGGGAAACTCATGTTTGACTAATCTTCTGGAGTTTTTTGAGGATGTAGCTATGAAAATGGACAAGGGAGAGCCAGTGGATGTAGTGTACCTGGACTTCCAGAAAGCTTTTGATAAAGTCCCACATAGGAGATTAGTGGGCAAAATTAGGGCACATGGTTTTAAGGGCAGAGTACTGACATGGATTGAAAATTGGCTGGCTGACAGGAAACAAAGAGTAGCGATTACCGGGCCCCTTTCGGAATGGCAGGCTGTGACCAATGGGGTACTGCAACGTTCGGTGCTGGGACCGCAGCTGCTTACAATATACATTAATGACTTAGATGAAGGGTTTAAAAGTAACATTAGCAAATTTGCTGATGACACAAAGCTGGGTGGCAGTGTGAAATGTCAGGAGGATGTTATGAGAATGCAGGGTGACTTGGACAGGTTGGGTGAGTGGGCAGATACATGGCAGATGCAGTTTAATGTGGATAAATGTGCGGTTATCCACTTTGGTGCCAAGAACAGGAAGGCAGATTACTATCTAAATGGAGTCAAGTTAGGAAAAGGGGAAGTACAACGAGATCTAGGTGTTCTTGTACATCATTCAATGAAAGCAAGCATGCAGGTACAGCAGGCAGTGAAGAAAGCTAATGGCATGCTAGCCTTTATAACAAGAGGAATTGAGTATAGGAGTAAAGAGGTGCTTCTGCAGCTGTTCAGGGCCCTGGTGAGACCCCACCTGGAGTATTGTGTGCAGTTTTGGTCTCCAAATTTGAGGAAGGACATTCTTGTTATTGAGGGAGTGCAGCGTAGGTTCACAAGGTTAATTCCTGGAATGGCGGGACTGTCATATGTTGAAAGATTGGAGCGACTGGGCTTGTATACACTGGAACTTAGAAGGATGAGAGGGGATCTGATTGAAACATATAAGATTATTAAGGGATTGGACACGCTGGAAGCAGGAAGCATGTTCCCGCTGATGGGTGAGTCCAGAACTAGAAGCCACAGTTTATGAATAAGGGGTAGGCCATTTAGAACAGAGATGCGAAAAAACCTTTTCACCCAGAGAGCGGTGGATATGTGGAATGCTCTGCCCCAGAAGGCAGTGGAGGCCAAGTCTCTGGATGCATCCAAGAGAGAGTTAGATAGAGCTCTTATAGATAGCGGGGTCAAGGGATATAGGGAGAGGGCAGGATCGGGGTACTGATTGTGTATGATTAGCCATGATCACAGTGAATGGCGGTGCTGGCTAGAAGGGCCAAATGGCCTACTCCTGCTCCTACTGTCTATTGTCTATTGGCATGCAATATTGCAAAAACCAGTGGGAAGCTAGAGGATTGGAACATTTTTTAAAAACCAACAGAAAGCAATTAAAAAGAAAAGTGAAATATGAAGGTAAGCTAGCCAATATATGAAAGAAGATGCTGAAAACACTTTGGATGTAGGAAGCGTAAAAGAGAGGCAGGAGTAGATGTTGGACCACTGGAAAAATACTGAAGTATCAGTCTTCACTCTAGAAGACACCAGGAACATGTCATCTGCACTGCTTGGTTGGGAAACTGATAGATTTCAAGGTGGATATGTCACCTGCAGTAGATAGGTTATACCTAGAGTTCTGAAAGAGGCAGCTGAGTAGATTGTGAAGGCATCAGTATATAACCATATAACAATCACAGCACGGAAACAGGCCATCTCGGCCCTCCTAGTCCGTGCCGAACTCTTAATCTCACCTAGTCCCACCTACCCGCACTCAGCCCATAACCCCTCCACTCCTTTCCTGTCCATATACCTATCCAATTTTACCTTAAATGACACAACTGAACTGGCCTCTACTACTTCTACAGGAAGCTCATTCCACACAGCTGTCACTCTCTGAGTAAAGAAATACCCCCTCGTGTTTCCCTTAAACTTTTGCCCCCTAACTCTCAAATCATGTCCTCTCGTTTGAATCTCCCCTACTCTCAATGGAAACAGCCTATTCACGTCAACTCTATCTATCCCTCTCAAAATTTTAAATACCTGGATCAAATCCCCCCTCAACCTTCTACGCTCCAATGAGTAGAGACCTAACTTGTTCAACCTTTCTCTGTAACTTAAGTGCTGAAACCCAGGTAACATCCTAGTAAATCGTCTCTGCACTCTCTCTAATTTATTGATATCTTTCGTACAATTCGGTGACCAGAACTGTACACAATATTCCAAATTTGGCCTTACCAATGCCTTGTACAATTTTAACATTACATCCCAACTTCTGTACTCAATGCTTTGATTTATAAAGGCCAGCGTTCCAAAAGCCTTCTTCACCACCCTTTCTACATGAGACTCCACTTTCAGGGAACTATGCACAGTTATTCCTAGATCTCTCTGTTCCACTGCATTCCTCAATGCCCTACCATTTACTCTGTATGTTCTATTTGGATTATTCCTGCCAAAATGTAGAACCTCATACTTCTTAGAATTAAACTCCATCTGCCAACGTTCAGCCCATTCTTCTAACCGGCATAAATCTCCCTGCAAGCTTTGAAAACCCACCTCATTATCCACAACACCTCCTACCTTAGTATCATCTGCATACTTACTAATCCAATTTACCACCCCATCATCCAGATCATTTATGTATATTACAAACAACATTGGGCCCAAAACAGATCCCTGAACAGTCACTGGCCTCCATCCCGATAAACAATTATCCACCACTACTCTCTGGCATCTCCCATCTAGCCACAGTTGAATCCATTTTATTACTCCAGCATTAATACATAACGACTGAACCATCTTAACTAACCTTCCATGTGGAACTTTGTCAAAGGCCTTGCTGAAGTCCATATAGACTACATCCACTGCTTTACCCTCGTCAGCATTCCTCGTAACTTCTTCAAAAAATTCAATAAGGTTTGTCAAACATGACCTTCCACGCACAAATCCATGCTGGCTACTCCTAATCAGATCCTGTCTATCCAGATAATTATAAATACTATCTCTAAGAATACTTACCATTAATTTACCCACCACTGATGTCAAACTGACAGGTCTATAATTGCTCGGCTTACTTCAAGAACCCTTTTTAAACAATGGAACCACATGAGCAATATGCCAATCCTCCGGCACAATCCCAGTTTCTAATGACATCTGAAAGATCTCCATCAGAGCTCCTGCTATCTCTACACAAACTTCCCTCAAGGTCCTGGGGAATATCCTGTCAGGATCCGGAGATTTATCCACTTTTAAATTTCTTAAAAGCGCCAGTACTTCCACCTCTTTAATTGTCATAGGTTCCATAACTTCCTTACTTGTTTCCCACACCTTACACAATTCAATATTCTTCTCCTTAGTGAATATGGAAGAGAAGAAATCGTTCAAAATCTCTCCCATCTCCCTCGGCTCCACACATAGCTGACCACCCTGATTCTCTAAGGGACCAATTTTATCCCTCACTATCCTCTTGCTTTTAATATAACTGTAGAAACCTTTCAGATTTACTTTCACCTTATTTGCCAAACCAACCTCGTATCTTCTTTTAGCTTTTCTAATCTCTTTCCTAAGATTCCTTTTACATTCTTTATACTCCTTGAGCAATTCCTTTACTCCATGCTGCCTATATCTATTGTAGACATCCCTCTTTTTTCGAACCAAGTTTCTAATATCCCTTGAAAACCATGGTGCTTTCAAACCTTTAACCTTTCCTTTCATCCTAACAGGAACGTAAAGATTCTGTACCCTCATAATTTCACCCTTAAATGACCTCCATTTCTCTATTACATCCTTCCCATAAAACAACTTGACCCAATCCACTCTCTCTAAATCCCTTCGCATCTCCTCAAAGTTAGCCTTTCTCCAATCAAAAATCTCAACTCTAGGTCCAGTCCTGTCCTTCTCCATAATTATATTGAAGCTAATGCTATTGTGATCACTGGACCCGAAGTGCTCCCCAACACATACATCTGTCAGCTGACCTATCGCATTCCCTAACAGGAGATCCAACACTGCCCCATGTCTAGTTAGTACTTCTATGTATTGTTGCAAGAAACTATCCTGCACACATTTCACAAACTCTAAACCATCCAGCCCTTTTACAGAATGAGCTTCCCAATCTATGTGTGGAAAATTAAAATCTCCCACAATCACCACCTTGTGTTTACTACAACTATCTGCTATCTCCTTACACATTTGCCTTCCAACTCACGCTCCCCATTAGGTGGCCTATAAAACACTCCTATCAGTGTTACTACACCTTTCCCATTCCTCAATTCCACCCAAGTAGCCTCCCTAGAAGAGCTCTCTAATCTATCCTTCCAAAGCACCGCCATAAGATTTTCTCAGACAAGCAATGCAACACCTCCTCCTCTGGCCCCTCCTACTCTATCACACCTGAAGCAACTAAATCCAGGAATATTTAATTGCCAATCACACCCTTCCTGCAACCATGTTTCACTAATAGCTACAACATCATAATTCCAGGGAACAATCCACGCTTTAAGCTCATCCACCTTTCTTACAATGCTCCTAGCATTAAAATAGATACATTTAAGATACTCCCGTCTCCACCTCTCTTTTCATCCCTAACAATGCATTCAAATTTATTATCCTTTTCTTTCTTCTCCCCTACATCTTCGGGCTAAGCGCATCCCTTCTCCATCACCTGCCTTTCCTCCCTCACACACAGTCTACTTACTTGCTCTACTGGTGAACTAACCTCCTCTCCCATAGTTTCCTCAAATTGATTCCTGCCCCCCCATCTTACTAGTTTTAAGTCTGCCCTGTAGCCCTAGCAAACTTCCCCGGTAGGATATTGGTCCCCCCAGGGTTCAAGTGTAACCCGTCCTTCTTGAACAGGTCACGCCTGCCCCAGAAGAGGTCCCAATGATCCAGAAACTTGAATCCCTGCCCCCTGCTCCAATCCCTCAGCCACGCATTTATCCTCCACCTAATTCCATTCCTACTGTCACTGTCGCGTGGCACAGGCAGTAAGCCCGAGATTACTACCTTTGCGGTCCTTCTTCTTAACTGCCTTCCTAACTCGCTGTACTCTCGTTTCAGGACCTCTTCCCCTTTCCTACCTATGTCATTGGTACCTACATGTACCACGACCTCTGGCTACTCACCCTCCCACTTCAGGATATCTTGTGATCTTTCAGGAGTCACTAGAGTCAGGAATGGCTCCAAAGGACTACAATATCACAAATGTCACTCCACTCTTTAAGAATGAATGAAGGCAAATGACAATAAATTATAAGTCAGTTGGCCTGACAGTGGTTGGTAAGATTTTAGAGTCCATTATTAAGAATGAAGTTTTGGGGTACTCAGAAGGACCAAGATGCAATAAGCCTAAATAAACACACAAAGTACACTGCAGATGCTGTGGTCAAATCAACACATAAACACACTGGAGGAACTCAGCAGGTCGGGCAGCATCTGTGGAAACGAGCAATCAATGTTTCAGGCCGAGACCCTTCGTCAGGAGCCCAAAACGTTGACTGCTCGTTCCCACGGATGCTGCCTAACCTGCTGAGTTCCTCCAGTGTGTTGTACTTGTTAAGTCGAAATAGGCATTGTTTTCTTAAGGGTAATCCTTGCCTGACAAATCTATTGGAATTCTTTGAGGAAATAATAATAACCCATTCATTCCTGGAATCATCCTCGTTAACCTCCTGTGGACACTCTGCAATGACAATACATCCTTTCTGAAATATGGGGCCTAAAACTGTTGACAATATTCCAAGTGTGGCCTGACTAGCATCCTATAAAGCCTCAGCATTATCTCCTTGTTTTTATATTCTATTCCCCTTGAAATAAATGCTAATGTTGCATTTGCCTTCTTTACTACAGACTCAACCTGTAAATTAACCTTCTAGAAGTCTTGCACCAGGACTCCTAAGTCCCTCTGCACCTCTGATGTTTGAATTTTCTGCCCATTTAGATAATAGTCTGCACTATTGCTACTTTTACCAAAATGCATTAACATAATTTCCCAACACTGTATCATCTGCCACTTTTATACCCAGTCTTCCAATTTGTTCAAGTCCTGCTGCAATTGCGGTGCTTCCTCAGCACTACCTACCCCTTCACCTATCTTAGCATCATCTGCAAACTTTGGCAAAATTCCATTATCTAAATCCATTGAGAAACAAGGTGAAAAGTAGCTGTCCCAATACTTACCCCTGAGGAAAACCACTAGTCCCTGGTAGCCAACCAGAAAAAGTCCTTTTATTCCCTTGATAAATTGGATTCAAAACTGGTTTGACCATAGAGGTAGAGGGGTGTTATTCTGCCTCACAAGGACCAGTGCTGAAGTTGATGATCAGTGGTTTTCCACAAGGATCAGTATGTAGTGCTTGTGATGTGTATAGTTTGGATGAAATGTATGTGGGCTGAATGGGAAATCTGTAAATTAACCAAAAATCGGTGAAGTTGCAGATAGTGAAGTTGTCAAATAATTCTGAAGGATGTCATCCAGGTTAATTAATTGCAATAGTTAATTGCATTAATTAATTTCCAGATTAATTAATCTGTTTTAGTTTGAGGTCATCAAGCTGCATTTTCCCAACAGGATCTGTAAGGAATTGCAATTCAATGCATTTCATGTAGATGTAGTTATCTGGGAGACTGGATGTCTTCCTGAACTTCCACATCTGAAATGAAGGACACATCACATGGCCACTGTTGATCTCCACCACACATCAATTTGCTGCTTATCACAGCATTATGAGGTTACTATTCCTTTATTTCAGTGAGGAGTGTGCAGCACTGTAATATATTGCCCTGTACTTGGTGCTCTCCTCCCAGTCAACCACTTGCACAATTAGAACATGACACAGGAGCAGAATTTAGACCATTCAGCATGTCATGACTGCTCTGCCATTTGATCATAACTGACTTATTTTCCCTCTCAAGTACATTCTCCTGCCTTCTCACAGTAGCTTCAATGCTTCACTAATCACGAACCTATCAACCTCTGCTTTAAATACAATCAAATGACTTGGCCTCCATAGCCGTCTGTGGCAATGAATTTTACAGATTCACCATCCTCTGGCTGAATAAATTCCTCCTCATTTCTGTACTAAAGGGATGTCTTTATACTCTGAAGCAGTGCCCTCTCGTCCTAGACTCCTCCACATACTGTCCACATATACTGTACTTTGACCTTTCAATATTCAATATGTTTCAATATGTTTCTTCTAAACTCCAGTGAGCCATCAAGCGCTCCTCATATGTTAATCTTTTCATTCCTAGAAACCTTCTTATGAATATCCTTTGGGCCCTCTCCAATGACAGCATATCTTTTTTTTAAGATAAGGGGCCCAAAACTGCCCACAGTATTCCAAGTGAGGTCTCACCGGTGCCTTATAAAGCTCAGCATTACATCCTTCCTTTTTTATTCTAGTCCTTTTGAAATGAATGCTGACGTTACATTTACTTTCCTCATCACTAACTCAATCTGCAAATGAATCTTTAGAGAATCCTACACAAGGACTCCCAACTCCCTTTGCAACTTTGATTTCTAAATTTGTTCCCTGTTTAGAAAATAGTCTATGCTTTTACTCCCACTACCAAAGTGCATGACCGTACACTTCCCTACACTGTATTCTGTCTGCCATTTCTCTGTACATTCTCTTGATCTGTCTAAGTTCTTCTGCAGACTCTTTGCTCCTCAACATGACCTGCATCTCCATCTATCTTCATATCATCTGAAAACTTGGCCACATAGCCATCAATTTCATCATCTAAATCAATGACATATAATGTGAAAAGAAGCAATCCCAACACCGTGTCTGATGCACTTGTTACTAGCAGTTAACCAGAAAATTCCCCCTTTATTTCCACTCTTGCCAGCCAGCCAAACTTCTATCCATGTTAGAATCCTTCCTGTAATACTATGGGCTGTTATTCAGCATCATCATGTGGCACCATGTCAAAGGCTTTCTGAACACCCAAATACACAACATCCATTGACCCTCCTCTGTCTATCCTGCTTGTTATTTCCTCAAAGAATTCCATATTTGTCAGGCAAGATTTTCTCTTAAGGAAACTATGTTGACTTTGGCCTATTTTATCATGTGCCTCCAAGTAGCCTGAGGCCTCATCCTTGATAATTGACTCCAGCATTCTCCTAACCACTAAGGTCAAGCTAATTGGCTTCTATTTTGTCTTCTGCCTTCCTCTCTTCTTGAAGATTGAAGTGACATTTCTAATTTTTCAGTCATACAGAACCATTTTAGAATCTAGTGATTATTGAAAGATCACCACTAAAGCCTCCATAATCTCTTTAGCCACCTCTTCAGAACCCTGGGGTGTACAACATAAGGTCACTTATCTACCTTTAGACCTTTCAATTTCTGAAGGATCTTCTCTCTAACTTAGCACATTTCATGACCCCTGACACCTGGGATGTCCATCATACTGCCAGTGTCTTCCACAGTGAAGACTGACGCAAAATAGTTATTCAGATTGTCCGCCATTTCCTTGTCCCCATTACTACTTCTCCACCATCGTTTTCCAGCAGCCCAATATCTACTCTTGCCTCTCTTTTACAATTTGTGTATCTGAAGAAACTTCTGGTAATATTGGCTAGCTTACTTTTGTATTCCATATTTACCTTAATGATTTTTTAGTTTTCTTCTGTTGGTTTTTTTTTTGAAGCTTCCCAATCCTCATTGCATCTTGTACAAATCAGAATCAGGTTTATTATCACTGACATATGTATTAAATTTGTTGCTTTACAGTGTGATGCATAAAGGTGACTATATTTTACAGTAGCAAAGTCCCTCTGTTCTCCAAAATTCTCAGGAGTCCTACTGTTCACTGTGCAAATCCTACGCTGGTGTACCTTCTCAAACTCAACACCTCATAATTCTAAACTGAATACCTCCTTTGCATTCCTCTACCCACTTACCTAACTAATGAAGATTCCCCTGTAATATTCAATAATTTCACTGTCTGAAACCACCTATTTTAGTTTTATCAGGAACTTAATAACCATTCAGAGGTTGATAGATTCTTGGTTTGTCAGGGCATGAAGGGATATGGGAGGAAGGCAGTAGATTTGGGGCTGAAAGGATAAAAGGATTAACCATGATGAAATGGCGGAGCAGACTCGATGGGCCAAATGGCCTCGTTCTGCTCCTATGTCATATGGTCTTGTCTAATTATGGTCTTAATCCATGGACATTCTTAACCAACTAGTTTACATAAATGTAGAACAGCAATAGGCGCATCATTTTTTGATAGCCATCTAGTCTTTAAAACAACCTTTCACAATCAGTGCCTGATTCTGAGGATCAAGCTAATTGAGAATCCACTCAGCTGGCTCTCCTTGGATCCCATGCAATTTAACTTTCTACACCAGCCTTTCATATGGAACCTTGTCAAAAGTATTCCTGAAGTTATTTGCACAACACCTGCTGCCGTGCCCTTTGTTACCTCTTCCAAAAAAGAACTTTCACAGATTTGTGACTCAGTTTTCCATGTGCAAAGCTATGCTGACTATCCCTAATCAGTCCTTGTCTATCAAAATGCTGGTAGTTCCCAATCCCTGGAATCCCTTCCTATAACTTACCCACCATTGATATCAGGCTCTGTTCTCTGGCTCTTCTTTTCTGCCCATCTTAAATAGCAGTACAACATTAGCTACCCTCCCTCCATTACCCTGGAACTTCATCCATAGCTAAAAATCATGCAGATAGCTCTGCATGGGCCTCTAATTTCTTCCCTAGCTTTCCTACAAAGTTTGAGGATGCTCTTGGTCATGTCCTGGGGATCTGTCAACCTTAATGTTCTTTAAGATTGCCGGTTTCTCTTTGACAATTTGAATATAGTCCAAGACATCCCAACTTATTTTCCTCAGTTGCTAGCTTGTATGATCTTCTCTACAGTTAAAAAATCTCACCCATCTCTTGTAGCTCTATTTGTAGATGGCCATGCTGATCTTTAAGCGGATATAATCTCTTACCCAGATACCATTTTGATATCCATATACAACCACTTCAGAGTTTCCTTCATTTGCCAGATCTATTGTTTTGTCCTTATAAGTTTTCCTCAAGTGTATTCCCACATTACTTGTCGAGGGATTTGGTTGATTTTGACTGCCTAAACATAATGTATGCCTCCTTTTTCCCTAGCCCGGCCCTCAAAATCCACCATCATTTCCTGAACTTGTCAGCCTTTCCTATCACCTAGGCAGATGCATGCTGTTATAGATCTCTTGATCTGACATGTTTGAAATAGCCACTTCTATACATCCCTTTCTCTGCCAACATCACCTAATCAGCAGCTGAATTTTCTTTCTTGTGGATCCAAAGACCTTAACTTGTGGACTAATCTATAACTATTTTAAACCTAGAAGACTTATGTTCACCATTCTTGGTATACCTCACTGACAGTTCAGTTGTTTGCCCTACTTCATTCCTTAAGGGATACCCACTCTGGTAGGGCCCTCTATTAGTCGGCAGCCATTGATCCCAGGGGAACATGGGTTTGTGCCTCTGCTAGGCTGTCTCCTCTCTGGGATGCAAGCCTGGGTGGGAACTGGCTGTTGCCCATGCAGTGCGTTCCCGTTCTCCACGTCACTGATGTAGTACAAGGGAAAGGCAAGCGCCAATACAGCTTGGCTCCAGTGTCGTCTCAGAGGTTGCCAGAGTGAAGTTCTAAAACAACATCAAACTGCCTTAGGGACCCTGGCTCCAGATTTCTTCCTCAGGGTTTACTCAGGAAGCCTTTCCCATGGGTGGGTATGGCTGCAAGGCAGTGGAAATCAGAGTTTTCCTTCCCCTAGGCGGGCTGCTGCCAAGGCTGATGAGCCCCACCTGCCTGAAGCAACTGGTTCTGAGGCGCCAAGTGCCTTTGCCCCTTCTCTTGTCAGTAGAAACAGTTACGCTGGGCCTAGTAGCTAAACCACATGGGAAGACCAAGAGTTGGACTTGGTTGTCAGAGGTTGTTAGAGCCACATGCCATTTGGAGCACTTTATAGGTAGTGGGAGCTTATCGCCGCTGCCGGCCCTAGCTATGATAACCTTAGGAACCAGGGCTCTCTAAATATTGATTAAAGAAAACTTCTTGGGTACTTGTAACAAATTCTACCCCATCCAAGCCCTTTGCGCTATGGGTAACCCAATCAATCGTAAGAAAACTAAACCTCCAGACTATTAATACCCCATTATTCGTACAGTTATCTTCCATCTCCTTGCATGTATGCTGCTTTAACTCATAATGACTTTAGGAGGGTGCAGGTTGGGGCATTTTATACATTCCCATCAAAGTGATCATCCTCCTCCTTGTATCTAGGTTCTATCTATAAAGTCTTGCTGGACAATTCCCACAAGCGTAGCCTCTCCTCCATCTTCTAAGGGCACCCCACCTCCTTTCTTTCAGTGGAACCTCTTTCAAGCCTATAGCATTTGTCATGGAAAGTTGAGCTGCCAGTCCTGTCTATCTCATGTTTTTGTTATGGCTATGATGCCCCCCCCCCCCACCCCCCACCCCCCTGAGCTAATCCACATGCTATGTTTGCCCACCACATCTTTTTGGCCTCTTGCACTGAAATAAATGAAACTAAACTGCCAGTTTTTCCTCCGTTTGCTATGCTGCTGGCTGTCCTGTATACTAAACATGCCCTCATTAACTATAATATTTTCGGTTGTATAATTTCTGCTCAGGGACCGAACCACCTCCCCCGCCCCCCAATCTAGTTTAAACCCTCCTTCGTAGCACTGGCATCTCCTAGGATATTGGTTTGAATCCAGTTCAGGTACAAACCATCCCTATTATACAGGTCACTTCTGTTGCAGAGCTTTAATTAGCAATATATTTTGTGATTCACCAGTATTTATTTTCTGTGTTATCTAAATCTCCACAAAATTTCAGAGTGTGATATAACCAGAAATATTTGTCAGTAGTTGGGCTGATCCAAAGCAATGCACAGTCCAGTTTTACAGTTAGAGAAATTTTGTTTTTAAAACTGCAAGAATCTGTATTTCTGTTACCTTAAGTTAATGAATCTAACAATTACCTGATTTACAGGTTGGACAACAAAGGGTTAAAACCTTGGAAGAAAATATTGAGGCAGAGAGAGCTGCCCATCTGGAATCAAAGTTTAACTCTGAAATCATTCAGGTAAATTTCAGTGTAACAGCAAATTGTATGTAACATTGTGTAATGCATAGTGAGATAATGCTAAGTGAGATCACTTAGCAGTTCTGAACTTCAGGCAATAAAAATCCGTTAAGGTAAAACACCTACTTTTGAGTCATTTGTAATATATCTGTTCGAAGGTGGAAGTTTATACTCTTGAACTGCATTCTGATGAAGGATGTCTGATCTGAAATGTTAACTATCTCTTTCAACACATGCTGCTAATAATTAACTGCAGAATCTCTTGTGTTTAGGAATATTACTAGCATTCTTTTTTAAGAGGTACAGTGTAGAATAGGCCCATCTGGCCCTTCAAGCTGCACTTGCAGCAACCCACCGATTTAACCCTAGCCTAACAACGGGACCATATACCACGGCCAGTTACCTACTAACCAGGTTGTCTTTGGACTGTGGGAGGAAACCTGAGCACCTGGAGGAAACCCTTGCGTTCACGGGGAAAGTGTACAAACTCCTTTCAGATAACGTCAGAAATGAGCTCTAAGCTCTGATGCCCTGAGCTGTAATAGTGTCATGCTAGCTACATTGAGACCCTGTTTTTCTGCTTTCATTACTGTGTACAAAAGCTCCATTTAGAATATGATGCATTTGACTAAACAGCTACACAATCACACTTGCTGTATTGCTCATGATAAAGGTTTCAGGAAATTTTATTTTACCTCGTCTTCAGAGGAAAGAGAATTTGTATAAAACAGTTTATTCCTGCCAACGAGTTACTGCTTCTGCATTACTCATTAATGTAGAAGGTTTTTGTGTCATCCTGTGAGAGTGACACTTGATTTTAATGTTAGATCCCATGTGGCATTTGTCAAATCCATGTATATAATTGCATTGTATAATGGGCAATTCCTATTATTATTTGTACACACTACTGAAGCACAGTCGCTATGGTGTCATTACTTTTTATTGAACAGTGTTGTAGATAACAAAACATTGTCAACCTTGCATTTGTAGCTAGAATGCTGTTTTTAGGCCTTTGTCAAAAAGTTAAAATCACAATCTATATTGGTTAATTGTTATTACTGATCTTCCTGTATTTCTATCCAATATTTCTTGGTCTTAGAATGCAATTATAAATACTGGAGCAGCCTCAGCCCTTGAACTTGCCCAACAGGTCTGAGATTGTTGCTTTCTGTAAGGATGAGAATGGAGATGAGGAAGAAAGTAACAAAACTGTGGTACAGGGAGCCATTCAAGAGGTGGGGAAGAAGAGAAATGTAGTCATTATTGGCGATAGTATAGTCAGGGTAAAAGACGTAATTAACTGCTGCAAGGATTGAACGTGCCAAAGCTTGCATTGTCTACCCAATGCCTGGGTTCAGGGCCTCTTACCTGACTGCAGAGGAATTGGAGTGGCAGTGGCAAGATCCAATTGTCGTGCTCCGTGTGGGTGCCAACGACACAAGAAGAACAAGCAAAGAGATTCTGCTAAGCCTAAGCGGCTAAGGAAATTTACATTTTGTGGATTAAATTAAAACACAGAATCAAAAAGCTAATAATCTCTGGATTGTCACCTGAGCCACATGCAAATTGGTACAGGTTAATAAGATCAGAGAGCTAAATGTGTGATTCAGCGATTGGTGTGGGAGAAGTGGGTTTGAATTTGTAGGATATTGACACCAGTATTGGGGATGGAAG
Organism: Hypanus sabinus; assembly: GCF_030144855.1. Taxonomy (NCBI): domain Eukaryota; kingdom Metazoa; phylum Chordata; class Chondrichthyes; order Myliobatiformes; family Dasyatidae; genus Hypanus; species Hypanus sabinus. Next base: position 76,281,189 of record NC_082712.1, on the reverse strand, counting down.
GAGCTGATGGGAATTGTTTACAGGACTCTGAACCACAGCTAGGATGCGTGGTACAAATTACAACAGTAGATAGAAAAGGCATGTACAGTCTCTATAAAAAGTAAATAGATACTTTATTGATCTCAAAGGAAATTATGCGTCACAGAGGCATTACAAGTGCACAGATATAAATATTAAAAGTGATCAAGAAAGAAATAAGTTACCACAAACAGTCTAACAGGAGGGAATCATCACTTCCCGCTTATAGGTTGACTCATTATAGAGCCTAATGGCAGAGGGTAAAAATAACCTCATATAGCGCTCTTTGGAGCAGTGCAGTGGTATTCGTCTATTACTAAAAGTGTTCCTCTGTTCAGCCAAAGTGGCATGCAGAGGGTGGGAAACATTGTCCAGAATTGCCAGGATTTTCAGTATGGTACTTTATTCTACCTCTGCCTCTTTCGTGTCCAGTTTGACTTCTATGACAGAGCCAGCCTTTCTAATCAGTTTATTGAGCCTGTTGGCATCAACCCTGTTGATGCTATTGCCCTAGCACACCACCGCATGGCAGATTGTACTGGTGAAAACAAACTGGTAGAACATGTGAAGGAGAGGCCTGCATACTGCAAAGGATCTTAGACTCCTCGGGAGGTAGAGGCGAGTCTGGCCCTTCGTGTACACAGCCTCTGTGTTGGTGCTCCACTCAAGTCTATCATCCAGGTGCACCCCCAGGTAGTTGTTGGTGCTCACCACATCCATGTCCTCACCATCAGGAGTAACAGGGAGCAATGCAAGTATTCACCCTCCTTGGAGGTTTTCATGTTTTATTGTTTAACAGCATTAAATCACGGTTGTCTTAATTTGGTTTTTTTTGACACCGATCAACAGAGAGACTCTTTCATGTCAAAGTGAAAACAGATCTCTATAAAGTGATCTAAATTAATTACAAATATAAAACACCAAATAATTTATTGCAAAAGTAGTCGACCCCTCTTAATATGACACACCAAATCATCACTGGTGCAGCCAGTTGGTTTTAAAAATCATGTAATTAGTTAAATGGAGATGTGATTTTGGAGACCTGTGTGCAGTCAATGTGTTTCAGTTGACTGTAGTAAAAATACATCTGTATCGGGAATGTCCAACTGCTCGTGAGTTAGTATCCTGGCAAAAACTACACAATGAAGACAAAAGAACACTCCAAGTAACACCGCAAAAATGTTATTGAAGAGCAAAGGTCAGGAGATGGATGTAGGAACATTTCCAAGTCACTGAATATCCCTTGGAGTACAGTGAAGTTAATCATAAAGAAATGGAAAGTCTATGGCACAGCTGTAAATCTACAAAGAGCACTACTACTACAACGTCGACTCAGGCCTAGGCGGCTGGTGTCGGGCACAATGACGGACTCTCCACTCCTCCCTCTCTCTCTGTGTTCAGTTAATCTACATTAGCCGCGCCGCTATCTTCTAGGAGCGTGTTGACCATAGTCTTGGGAGGGCACCCAGGGTTCATCCTCCCATGCTTGGACACCCATGTGATGACTGGGCTGGCAGGTAGCTCAGAGTGGTGTAGACAGTGCCCCGCCAGTTGCAGTCTTCTTGCCTTGATTTTAGTGGTGAGCATCGGTAGGTCGTCATAGAGCTCGACGTTCGTCATGTGCTGTTACCAGCTCACGTCAAGAGCCATCCGGAGCATTTGTGTGTAGCAACCATCTAGTGACTTTTGCATGGTCTTGGTGAGTGTCCACGTCTCGCATCAGTACGTGAGAACGGACTATAACTGCAATGAAGATCCTCTTTTTGACCCCTCTGGTCAGGTTCAACCTCCAGATTTCCTTCATGTCGTTCATAGCCCTCCACGCCAGTGCCTTCCATATCTTTATGTCCTTTTCTGAACTTGTCATTCTTAACCAAAGTACTTGAAGTCTAAGACTTTCTTAATGGTATCATTCTTTACGATCTTGAGAGTACCTTCATCACAGTTGAACACCATGTACTCTGTCTTTTTAGTGTTTAGGTGAAGTCCAACTTTATCGCGCTCAATTTCCACTTTTGTCAGTAGCTGCTGTGCTTCCTCAGTCTGGTCAGAGAGCAGGACTATGTCATCTGCAAAATTGAGATCTTTGAGCGTAACCGGTCTGACCCTTTTGGTTCGTCCTGGTTTTATGGTAAAACCAAGCTAGTCATGATCTTTGGTAGCTTGACGTAGAGCGTAATCAAGGACAATTATAAAGATATAGGGTGCCAGAGTGTCTCCTTGCAGCACACCAGCTGGGAGCTTGAACACTGCTTTTTCTCCATCTGGTGATACAACTTTTGCCATGATCTTGGTATAGCTGGACTCTATTGCTGTCAGTAGATGGTCCGGCACTCCATAAGCTTTCAGGATCTTCAGCATTTTACCTCGGTGAATGGAGTCAAAAGCTTTGCGAAAATTGATCAAAGTAAGCATGGTTGGTAGGTTGTTCTTCTTGACTTCCTCGATGATTCTACGGAGAGCAAGTATTTGCATTACTGTTGTGCACTTCTGCCGAAAACCATTCTGATCGAATCTTAGCTTAGGGTCAATGGCGGTGCGAATCCTGTTCAAGACCATCCGATTGTATAGCTTTGCTAAGATGCAGGTCAAGCTGATACCATGGTAGTTATCTATCTTCCCTCACGAAGAACAGGCAGTCTTCAAAAACTGAGTGAACGTGCAAGAAGGAACTAGCGAGAGAGGCTACCAAGACACCTATGAGAACTCTGGAGGAGTTTCAGTGGCTGAGATAGGAGAGACTGAGCATACAACTGTTGCCCAGATGCTTCACCAGTTGCAGCTTTATGGGAGAGTGGCAAAAAGAAAGCCACTGTTGAAAAAAATTCTCATGAAATCTCAGCTAAACTTTGCCAGAAGGCATGTGGGATACTCTGAAGTCAACTGGAAAAAGGTTCAATCGTCTGATGAAACCAAAATTGAGTTTTTTGGCTATCAGACAAACACTGCACATCATCAAAAACATAGCATCTCTACCGTGAAGCATGGTGGTGGCTGCATCATATTGTGGAGAAGCTTCACTGTAGCAGGCCCTAGAAGACTTGTGAAGGTAGAGGGTAAAATGAATGCAGCAAAATACAGGGAAATCCTGGAGGAAAATCTGATGCAGTCTGCAAAAGAACTATGACTAGGGAAAAGATTTGTTTTCCAGCAGTACAATGACCCGAAGTGTAAAGCCAAAGCTACACAGGAATGGCTTTAAAACAACTAAGTTAATGTCCTGGAGGGGCCAAGTTAGAGTCCAGACATCAATCTAATTGAGAATTTGTGGCTGGACTTAAAAAGGACTGTTCATTCACAATCCCCATGCAATCTGAAAGATCTTGAGCAGTTTTGAAAAGAAGAGTGGGGAAAAATTGCGGTATCCAGATGTGCAAAGTTGATAGAGACCTATCCACACAGACACAAGGCTGTAATTGTTGCCAAAGGTGCATCTACTAAATACTGACTTGAAGGGGGTGGATACTTATGCAATCAATTATTTTGTGGTTTTGCAAATAATTTAGATCACTTTGTAGAGATCTGTTCTCACTTTGACATGAAAGTATTCTGTATTCTGTGATGGTTAATTGTTTATCGGGATGGAGGCCGGTGACTAGCGGGGTGCCTCGGATCTGTTTTGGGCCCAGTGTTGTTTGTAATATACATAAATGATCTGGATGATGGGGTGGTAAATTGGGTTAGTAAGTATGCCGATGATACTAAGGTAGGAGGTGTTGTGGATAATGAGGTGGGTTTTCAAAGCTTGCAGGGAGATTTATGCCGGTTAGAAGAATGGGCTGAACGTTGGCAGATGGAGTTTAATGCTGAGAAGTGTGAGATTCTACATTTTAGCAGGAATAATCCAAATAGAACATACAGGGTAAATGGTAGGGCATTGAGGAATGCAGTGGAACAACAGAGAGAGCTAGGAATAACAGTGCATAGTTTCCTGAAGGTGGAGTCTCATGTAGATAGGGTGGTGAAGAAGGCTTTTGGAACGCTGGCCTTTATAAATCAGAGCATTGAGTACAGAAGTTGGGATGTAATGTTAAAATTGTACAAGGCATTGGTAAGGCCAAATTTGGAATATTGTGTACAGTTCTGGTCACCGAATTATAGGAAAGATATCAATAAATTAGAGAGAGTGCAGAGACGATTTACTAGGATGTTACCTGGGTTTCAGCACTTAAGTTACAGAGAGGTTGAACAAGTTAGGTCTCTGTTCATTGGAGCGTAGAAGGTTGAGGGGGGATTTGATCAAGGTATTTAAAATTTTGAGAGGGATAGATAGAGTTGACGTGAATAGGCTGTTTCCATTGAGAGTAGGGGAGATTCAAACGAGAGGACATGATTTGAGAGTTAGGGGGCAAAAGTTTAAGGGAAACACGAGGGGGTATTTCTTTACTCAGAGAGTGATAGCTGTGTGGAATGAGCTTCCTGTAGAAGTAGTAGAGGCCAGTTCAGTTGTGTCATTTAAGGTAAAATTGGATAGGTATATGGACAGGAAAGGAGTGGAGGGGTTATGGGCTGAGTGCGGGTAGGTGGGACTAGGTGAGATTAAGAGTTCGGCACAGACTAGGAGGGCCGAGATGGCCTGTTTCCGTGCTGTGTTTGTTATATGGTTATATGGTTATTGATCAGTGTCAGAAAAGCCAAATTAAATTTACCGAGTTTCAATGTTGTTAAACAATAAAACATGAAAGCTTCCAAGGAGGTGAATACTTTTTATAAGCACTGTAAAAAGGGCAAGATTACGATGGTCTCAGACGATTTCAATGTGCAGGTAGATTGGGAAAGTCAGATTAATGCTGAATCTCAGGAGAAGGCATTTGTAAAATATCTACAAAATGGCTTTCCAGAGCAGCTTGTGGTCACCTCCACTAGAGAAACTGCAGGTCTGTGTTGTGTAATGACGAGATTTGATTAGAAAGCTTTAGGGAGAGGAACCCTTTGGAGACAGTGATTGTAATATAACAGAAGTTGCCCTGCAGTTTGAGAAGGAGAATTAAAAACCTGATGTATTGGTATTGCAGTGGAGGAAAAAGGGCATGAGAGAGGAGCTGGCCAAAGGTGATTGGAGGGAGACATTAGCAGGGACAATGGCACAGCAATAATGGCTGGAGTTTCTGGGAGCAATTCTTAAGATGCAGGATAGATTTGTCCTAAAGAAGTAATATGCTTAAGGGAGGATGAAGCAATTGTGGGTGACAAGGGAAGTCACACACAGCATAAAGCAAAAGGGAGGGCAGACAATAAAGCAAAAATTAGTGGGGAGCTACAAGATTGGGGAGCTTTTAAAAAACAACAAAAGGCAACTGAAAAGTGTGAGAGAAAAGATTAAATATGAAAGAAAGCTAGCTAATAATATAAAATAGGATACCAAATGAATTTTCGGACATATAATGAGTAAAAGAGAGGTCCGAGTGGACTTAGAACTGCTGGAAAATGATACTGAAAAATGAGTTAGTAATGGGGGAGCAAAGAAATGGCCGACAAACTGAATAAGTATTTTGGGTCAGTTTTCACTGAGGAGGAGATGGCAGCAGCATGCCAGAAATTGAAGAGAGTCAGAAGGCAGATGTGAGTGTCATCACTATTGCTAAGGAGAAGGTGCTTGGGAAGTTGGGGTTAGGTAAGTCATCTGGAGCAGATGGTTCTGAAAGAGGTAGCTGAAAAGATTGTGGATACCTTGGTAGTGATCTTTCAACAATCAACAGAAGACTGCAAAATTGCAAATGTCACTTTACTCTTTAAGAGATGGAAGCAAGATACAAGAAATTCTACACCAGTTAGTTTGATTTCAGCACTTGGTACGACATTGGAGTCCATAGTTAGGGATGTAGTTTTGGGGTATTTGGAAACACAGGATAAAATAGGCTGAACTCAGCATGATTACCTTAAGGGGAAATCTTGCTTGATAAATCTGTTGGAATTGTTTGAGGAAATGACAGGCAGAATAGACGAAGAAAAGTCAATTGATGTTATTTACTAGTGTTTTCAAGTATCCTTCTTCTTTGACAAGGTGCCGCACATGAGCCTGCTTAAGAGATATGAGCCGATTGGCAGGAGGCAAAGAGTGGGAATAAAGGGAGCCTTTTCTGATGGCTGCCAGTGACTAGTAGTGTTCTGCAGGGGTCAGTATTGGGACTGCTTCTTTTCATGTTAAATGTCAATGATTTAGATGACGGAATCGATAGCTTTGTGACCGAGTTTGTGGACCATACAAAGATAGGTGGAGGGGCATGTAGTGTTGAAGCAGGGAATCTGCAGAAGGTTTGAGACAGATTAAGAGAATTGGAAAAGAAGTGGCAGTTGGATTACAGTATAGAGAATATTATGGTCATGCATTTTGGTCAAAGGAATAAAGGCATAGACTATTTTCTATAAGGGGAGAAAATTCAGATGTTGGGTATAAAGGAAATTGGGAGTCCTTGTGCAGGATTCTCTAAAGGTCAACTTGCAGGTTGTCAGTAAGGAAGACTAATGCAATGTTAGTATTAATTTTGAGAATATAGAAGCTAGGACGTACTGCTAAGGTTTGATGATGCATTTATGTAACACTTGGTGTACCTTGAACAGTTTGTGCCCCTTCTCTAAGAAAGGATGTACTGGCATTGGAGAGGTTCAGAGCAGATTCACAGAAATTATTTCAGATATTAAAGTGTTAATGTATGAGAAGCTTTTGATGACTCTTGGCCTGTACTTGCTAGAGCTTAGAAGAATGAGAGGGCATCTTATTGAAATTTATCGAATATTGCAAGATCTAGATAAAGTGGATGTGGAGAGGGTGTTTTCTATCATGGGAAAGTCTATGATAAGAGGGCACAGCCTTGGAATAGAAGGACTTTAGAACAGAGATGAAGGGTAATTTCTTTGGACAGGGTGGTGAATCTGTGGAATTCACTGCCACAGACAGCTGAGGAAGCCAAATCATCCAGTATTTTTACAACAGAGGTTGATGGGTTCTTGATTAGTATGGGCATCAAATTTTATGGGGAGAATGCAGGAGAATGGGGTTGAGAGGCATAATAAATCAGCCATGATGGAATGGTGGAGGAGACTTGATAGGCTGAATGGCCTAATATTGCTCTTGTGTGTTTTATGTCATGTATTATAGCATAATATACAATTTTACCTCAATATATGAAACATAATTTGAAACATTTAACTCATTAATCTGTGCTCTTTCTGAGGTATAATTATCACAATTTCTGTATTATGATTGGGCACTTTATTTAACCTTTTTTTAAATGTAGTTACGGATCCGTGATCTTGAGAATGCTTTGGAAGTAGAAAAATCAAGCCACGCAAATGCTGTGTCAACTTTGGAACTGATCAAGCAACAACTCAGGGAAGTTGAATTCTCATATGAAAGGGAAAAATCAAAAGTTGTGGAATTTACAAATCAGTTACAGAAGTAAGACTTTTTCTAAAGAACATTTTGCACATTATGAAATATAATCTTCTAACAAATTGTGCTTTGTAGGCAATTAAGTCAAAGTGTTTCGGAACCTCAAGATAACATATTGAGCCATCAGACTGATGAACTCGCGCTGATATGAGTGTACTCTATATTACATTTACTGTTCTATTTATTATAAATTACTATGATTGCACATTTAGACAGAAACGTAACGTAAAGATTTTTTACTCATGCAGGTGAAAGGTGTAAGAAATAAATTCAATTCAATTGATTGGTTTTATTTATATTTAAAAACACTAACTTAATTTGTCCTTAAGATTACAAAAGGAAAGTACTGTTACAAAAACTCAATTGACCGCTGAGTTGGAAGAAAAGAATGATGTGATTGCTGATCTTTCGAAACAACTGCAAAGACGTGAGGAAAGTTTTGAAAATCTTCGGGATGAATTAACAAAAGTAAGAATATACTATTTGGAGAACATTGAGCTGTGTTATATCCATTGTTTGATCAATTAAACTTGTAGCAAAACAAATCCAAAAATATGAGAAAGCCCTCTAAGGACCTTGGTTTTGATTTAGGGTTTCTTTCAGAAGTGACAATGAGGTAAATAGATTTATAATCAAAAAGGAGAGGGGAAATTTATTAAACACAAGTTTGAGTCACTTAACTTGGCAATATGGACCAACCTGAGAACAGTATGGCTATTGTGAAGATCAAAACGAGCAACAGTGTTGAACTTACAGGCCAAATTTCGAGGGCTACAGTTTTTTTCAGTGACATTGGTCAATATGATTAGAAGATCACCCCAATCGTAAAATGATTTGGAGACAGATCAACTTCTTTCTATTTGCTATCTCCCGTATCTGTCAATGGTAAATGTACAATTGACGGTTTATGAAATGCTGTGATTTTGAAGGGTTAAGTGGCCAAAGTGATTATAGATGGGGAAGAGTGAGACCAGAGAAAAACTTGAAAATGAAGTGTTTTTTTTTAAGATTTTGGTCTTGTTAGACTCAGCAGAAGCAAGGATGGGGGCAGCGGGAGGAGGTAAGCTGAGATGGGATTGAAAAGGGATAATGTTCTAAATGTGAAAATGGATGGCTATAAAGCTGTCCAGCACAGAAATAGACCCTTCGGCATACCAGGTCCATACCAATCTTCAAATTCTCATTTACTTGCACTTCTGTATCCTTCTATTCCATGACAATCCAAGTGCTCAAGATATTTGTAATGAATAGTTACATGCTTTTAGAAGCTCATCCAGGAGTCAAATATTAGCAACTGTATGATTCAGTTCAGTCAGTTGTCAGGGACTGAAACAGTGGTCAAGGAAGAGATTATGATGGATTATCAAATGGACCTTAATTTGAGGACAAACATGAGAAAATCTGCAAATGCTGGAAATTGAGCAAAATTTGAGGAGTTCACTGCAAATGGTGATGTCCTGAATATGCTGGTTGTACATTGCAGGGAGTTCCCTTGGTGAATTTGAAAACGTTGCACAATGCAGGGCCACAGTAATCAATTCCCAGACAGACTTGGCCAGCAATATTGCCTTTGTTGCGGACAAGAGAAGAGTTTGATAATAATTTGGTTCAACAGTGACTGTAGATTTGCAGGTCCCATTCAGCAAAATCTAGTGTGAAAGTTTGTCATCCTAATATTTGGAGTAAGGTTTGACTTGATTAGTATTTAGTTATGTTGAGACAGCATGATAAAAGTGGAGTGATCCCAAGGGTGGCAATGAGGTAGAATTTCGTGCCATCAGTGTAATTTGTAGAATCTAATGTTTTTTTTTCGGAAACTGTCAAGAGTAATGCCCTCAACAGTGAGAAGAAGAATAGAAATAAGTCAAGGAATTGCATGGATGGTTTCTTTCTTTTCTTTTTTTTCTTTTTCAATCTTTTTATTGAATTTCATATAAAAAAAACATATCGTAATATTGAATAGGTTATGAGTGCATTAGACTTAAAGTTGAATTAGTAATAAAATAACAATATCTTATTAAAATATCAGCAAAAAATAGTACATTAATCAATCTAACCTATATTAATTATACATGAAAAAGAATAAGAATAATCAAAAGAAAAAAAATTTAAAAAATACAAGAAAAAAGAATATATATTGAAAAAAAAATTAAACCTAAACTAAACTAACATGGGCAATAATAACAGTTTATATGTATATGATAGTGTCAAGAACTCCGGAACTCCATACCAGAACAAGAATAAAAGGAGAAAAGGTCTGGAAGAGACCAAACTAATTCATATGAAAATGTCGAATGAACGGTCCCCAAGTTTCTTCAAATTTAATTGATGAGTCAAAAATAGTGCTTCTAATTTTTTCTAAGCTCAAATAAGAAATAGTTTGAGAGAACCACTGAAACGTGGTAGGAGGATTTACTTCTTTCCAATTTTGTAATATAGACCTTCTGGCCATTAATGTTACAAAGGCAATCATTCGTCTAATTGAAGGGGAAAACCGGTTACCATCCTCATTCGGTATACCAAAAATTGCAGTAATAAAATGAGGTTGTAAATCAATATTCCAAATTGAGGAAATAATAGCAAATATGTCCTTCCAATAGTTATGTAAAGTGGGACATGACCAAAACACGTGGGTCAATGAGGCCACATCTAAATGACATCTGTCACATTGAGGGTTAATATGAGAATAGAATCGAGCAAGTTTATCTTTAGACATATGGGCTCTATGTACAACCTTAAATTGTATTAAAGCATGTTTAGCACATATAGAAGAAGAATTAACCATTTGTAGAATTTTTTCCCATTTTTCTGTTGATATATTATATTGAAGTTCTTTTTCCCATTCTTGTTTAATTCTACATAATATTTCTGGTTGTATCTTCATAATCATATTATAAATAAGAGCCACTAATCCCTTCTGACAAGGATTCAAGGTAAAAATCATATCTGAAAAATCTATCAAAGTTGAATTCGGGAAGGATGGTAGAACTTTATGTAAAAAATTTCTGATCTGTAAGTATCTAAAAAAATTAGATTTGGGTAATTTAAATTTGTTAGAAAGTTGGTCGAAAGACATCAAACTACCTTCAAAAAAAAGATCTCGAAAACATATTATACCTTTCCTTTTCCATATGCTAAAAGCTTGATCTGTCAAAGAAGGTTTAAAAAAGAAGTTAAGTAAGATAGGGCTATCTAGAACAAAGTTTTTCAGAGTAAAAAACATACGAAATTGAAACCAAATTCGTAATGTGTGTTTGACAATAGGGTTGGATAACTGTTTATTGAGTTTAACTAAATCAGTAGGAAGAGAAGAACCAAGAACAGAGAATAGAGAATACCCTTGTGCATCATTGCATTCTAAATTTATCCACTGTGGGCACAATGGTGAATCCAAATCTAATTTCCAATATATTAAGTTTCGAATATTATTTGCACAATAGTAAAATCTTAAGTCAGGTAAAGCTAAACCACCATCTTTTTTAGATTTTTGTAACTGCCTTTTACTTAACCTGGGGTTTTTATTTTGCCACACAAATGAGGAAATTTTTGAATCAATTTTATCAAAAAAAGATTTAGGAATAAAAATTGGTAAGGCTTGAAATAAATATAAAAATTTTGGTAAAATCATTATTTTAATAGCATTAATCCAGCCAACTAATGATAAGGATAAAGGAGACCATCTTGTAGTAAGTTGTTGAATCTGATGAAGCATAGGTAAAAAAATTCAATCTGAATAAATCTTTATATTTCTTGGTAATTTTTATACCTAAATAAATAAAGTTATCAGTAACAACTTTAAATGGTATCCTGTCATTCAATAAAGTTTGTGCATTTAAAGGGAATAATTCACTCTTATCCAAGTTTAGTTTATAACCAGAAAAACTACCAAATTGAACCAACAAGGATAAAATAGCGGGAATAGACCTATCAGGATCAGAAATATATAACAACAAGTCATCAGCATAAAGTGATAACTTGTATAACTTCTCATTACGGGTAATACCAAAAATATTAGGGGATTCACGAATAGCAATGGCTAAAGGTTCTAATGCGATATTAAATAATAAAGGACTTAAGGGACAACCTTGTCTCGTACCATGAGATAATTGAAAAAAAAGGGGATCTGTAATTATTTGTAAAGGTTTCTTCTGAGAGCCATAGGCTGAATCACCTCCTACTGCTGTAAGGAAATATATAAAACAAATCAGATCCTTACCCATGGGCTTCAGATTGGACTGGGAAGATGACCATCGCTCTCTTTAGCTGATTGCCTATTGTTCAATTCAGTCGGTAAGAACTGAACGATGTACAAGAATTTTGATCAAGCTGAAAGTGAAGGACATTGGAGGAGGCTACCTAATAGGCTGAGGGTGAATAAAGAGTATTAGGTAATTGTAGTGACACAGAACTACATTTACAAATAAAATTGCTAATTTGGTTGGACTGAAGATAAGAGAACTAGGGAGATGTGGAATAAAGGTGTGGAACACAGTTTGCAAAGTAAAAGTATGCATGAATGTGATTTCTACTTCAAGCAGTCTGAAGAAATTTGATTTTGTTCAATGAATCATGCTCATTATTTGTACAGCATGTAAGAGGTAAAAGATTTTATATATTGCCTTGTAACATGCATGTATAATATCACTTAAACTGTCATTAGCTTTGAGAATCACTGGTAAGTATCCCACAAGGTAAAAAGATGAAATGTCAAAAAAATTACATTCATAAGACAATTCACTTTTTGATCAATGAGTGGGTTGAGATCAACGTGTCACTTGTGCCTTGAAAGTCAGTACTTGTTAGCAGTGCGCATAGAATTCTGAAAAGATATTGAACTAAGTTATTGGATGTGTGATTTAAGTTCTTCATTTAAATAATTAATCCTCTGACAGTACTGTGACGACCTGGTACTATGTATGATTTAGGACTTCTTGCCAAAGAAGGGATGTAGTTGGCATAGAAGCTGTGCAAAGAGGATTCACTAGATTGTTTCTACGGTTTGCTGCCTTCTGTATCTACTCTGCCTGAAGAGGGTAGATTGGGAGTGGCTTTAATTGGACAAGTACATACCAAATAGGTGACAGTTGCTTAAAGGCCCGCTGGTTGGCATTGAGGGCTAATGTGTTCCAGTAAGGAAGGAAGACAAAGATGACAAGTTTCGGGTAACCTTTGATAAGGAAAGATGTAAATTTAGTCAAAAAGGAAAAGAAAGGATCTCTAAGGTTTAGGAAGTGGAAACTGAACTGGGCCTTTGAGGAATATAAACAAAGCAGGGAATCAAGAGGGCTAAAAGGGGGCATGAAATGTCCTTGGCCAGAAGGATTGAAGTGAATCCCAAGGCATTTTATATATTTATTTTTTAAAAAGTGGGTAACTAAGGAGCGGGCAGAACCACCCAAGGACAAAGGAAGGAATGCATGCCAGGAACAAGAGTTAGTAGGTGAGGTACTAAATAAATACTTTGCATTGATATTCACCAGTGTTACGTCCGTAGCCCCCTCCTTTGTGAGAATCGCAAGATCACTGTTGGGTTGGGTCAAGGGGCCCAGGAAATGGGAAAAGAGACGTGCAGGCTGGCTCGTTTCCCCGCGATGTAAAGCTATGGGACATGGCCATTGTCTCTTGGAGACCAATTTGTGGATTGAGCTACTATACTGCTGAACGCCCTCAGGCAAAGTGGGCTGGTTGAGGGAGAGGGTGCACGCCCCCAACCTGATTGCCATCTACGACCCTGCGAGTCAGGATAAAAGAGGGTCTGTAGGAACAGTCCCTCAGACGCACCAGAAGAAACGTTAAGCGACCACGTAACAGCAGGAAGTCATCTGAAGGAGGCCACGTGCGTTCAGTTGGCTGGAATTGGTGGCTGGAACCACGGAAAACAGCTTGTAGCTAACAACAGGGGAATCCGCTCCCCTGACCCAACGGATTGGCATCATAAAAGACCCGGGCAAGTTTAAACCGCATCGCTCTTAAACCCAACAACGCTGCAGCTTGAACGAACTGATAGTGACTGTTATCTTTTCATCGGACAAAACATTATCCCCTAGACAACGATAGAGCTATTTCTTATTGGTTATTATTATACCTGCGCTTTAGATTTAGTATTGATGACGTATATTGTCTGTATGTTTGCATTAATCTTATTTGTGTGCCCTATATCAATAAGTACTTTTAAAAATAGTACCATCAGACTTCAACGGACCTCTCTATCTTTGCTGGTAAGTGATCCAGTTACGGGATTTCGTAACACCAGAAAGAAGGACATGGAGGATAGCGACATCAGGAAGGGATAAGGGTTAAAGATGAAGAGTGAAAAATTTAAGGGCAACATGAGGCTGAACAACTTTCCTCAGAGGATGCTGTGAGTGTGGAACGAGCTTCCAGCACAAGTGGTGGATGCAGGTTCAATTTAATTCAAACTACAAACTGCACCGAAACCCATTCCCATCTCCTCTTCCTCATCTCTCCTGAACACTTTCCTGATAATTTATAACAGATTCCTTCCCACTCTTGCCTTTTATTCTTTATAAAAATCTGTTTCAAGTTTGAAAGTATTACAAGAATCAGCTTGATAGAACAGAACCTAGAACAATAAAATGCAAGAACAGGCCCTTTGGCCCCTGATGTCTGTGCCGAGCGTGATGCCAAACTAAATTAATCCCTTCTGCCTGCATGTGGTCCAAATCCTTCCATACTCTGCATATTCCTTTGGTTATCTAAAAGCGTCTTGAATGCTTTTCTCCTATCTGCTTCCACTACCACCCTTGGCAGTGCGCTCCAGGCATGAACTACTCGCTCTCAAACTACATCTGCCCCACACTCTCTCACCTTAGAGCTCAGCTCTGTAATGTATAACTCTCATGCCCTGTGAAAAAATGATCTTGACTATCAGCCTCATCTGTGCCATTCCGTTCTTCTATCAGCATCCAACATTCCAGAGAAAACAATTCAAGTTTGTCGAACCTCACCTTTCTAATTGAGGCATCCTGGTAAACCTCTGCTGTACCCTCACCAAAGACTCCCATGTCCTGCCTGTAATCAGGTGACCAGAACTGCATGCAGTACTCACATAATCAAACATTTTATTCAGCTATATTATGACTTCCTGATTCTTACTCTCTCTGCCTTGTACTCAATGGCCACTTCATTTGGTCACCTGTTTGTTTATACAAATATCTAATCAGCCAATCATGTGGCAGCAACTCAATATATAAAAGCATGCAGGTAAAATTGTTGTTCAGACTAAACAACAATATGGGGAAGAGATGTGATCTAAGTGACTTTGACCTTGGAATGATTATTGGTGCTGTGCAGAGTGGTTTGAGTATCTCAAAAACTGCTCATTTTCACACACAACAGTGTCTAGAGTTTACAGAGAGTGGTGTGGAAAAAAAAATCCAGTGAGCAGCAATTCTCTGGGCAAAAATGTTTTGTTAATGAAAGAGGTCAGAGGAGAATGGTCAAACTGGTTCAAGCTGACAGGAAGGCTAGTCACTCATGTTACCATGCACTACAACACATGTATGCAGAAGAGCATCTCTGAATGCACAACACATCAAAACTTGAAGTGCATGGGCTACGACAGCAGAAGACCACACCACGTTCCACTCCTGTGGCTAATAATGTTTCAGATATGCTGAAGGGTCTCAGCCCGGAACATCAACTGTACTCTTTTCCATACATGCTGCCTGGTCTGCTGAATTTCTCCAGCATCCTGTGTGTGATGCCATTTGCCTTCTTTGCTACACTGTATACTTAAGTTTCCAGTTTCAGAAGGGGTGCACTTGGATTCCAAGGTCCCCCTGTTGATCAATGCTATTAAGAGGCCTTGCATGAACTGTTTACTTTCCCCTTACATTACCTCACAATTGCCCTACCTACCATGAGGACCAGCTCAATGCCTCACTGAAGTCCATGTAGACTTTGTTCACTGTGCTATTTTCACCCAATCACTTTGGCAGCCTATTCCAGGCACCAATAACTATGTAAAAAAAAACTGGCCCCATGCATCTCCTTTGACTTCCCCATCTCAATTTAACTGCATGTTTTCAGGTACTTAATATTTTCTACCCTGTGATGAAAAGTTTGTCTATGCTGATCATAATTCTATAAATTTCTATCATGTCTCCTCTCAGTCTCTGACATGCCAGAGTCTTTTCAACATCTCCTTATGGCTCATATCCTTTAATTCAGGTAGGACAACTTCTTCATCCTCCAGAATCTCTATATCTTTCCTCTACTGGGGCATAAAATACTCCAAGTGCAGCTACACCTGTGTTTCATGTACCGTACCTGCAGCATGACTTAGTCTTACACTCAGTGCCACAACCA
This sequence comes from Hypanus sabinus, assembly GCF_030144855.1. Classification (NCBI taxonomy): domain Eukaryota; kingdom Metazoa; phylum Chordata; class Chondrichthyes; order Myliobatiformes; family Dasyatidae; genus Hypanus; species Hypanus sabinus. Next base: position 76,265,447 of record NC_082712.1, on the reverse strand, counting down.
ATGAAGACAAACATGTACTTCTACAACTCTGTCTACTTGCGTAGCCACTTTCAATGAGCTATGGACTTGGACCCTGAAGACCCTCTTACATTGAAGGTTGTTATAATTTCCATAAGTTACATGACAAATGTAATTAAAGAATGTATTTTATTGGCACATTTTAGTACCTTTTATCCAGTCACTGTGAAGGCCAGCAGTTTTCTGAGTGGCTTGCTGTGCCATTTCAAAATAGACCATTTTGAAGGCCAGCTTAGCCAAGGATAACAGGTGTATCCTTGATGGGTTAGTGAGCCAAGTAGCCCAGTGGTTACATGGTCAATGTTGTTGGCAGCATCTGATAAGTTGTAATTTTCAAATTTAAATTTCACTGATGCCTCATCAGTCTATTTCTGGATAAGTAATCCATGGCCTTGGCTAATAGTCTTATACCACACAATCAGCATATAATCCTGGTCCATATGCATTTCATTTTGACTGTTCTTTAAGGACGGAAAAATCTGTGCCAGTGAAAATGAGAGAACTAATTGATAATCAGAGTTGAATAAAAATGTTCTTGCTGCTTCCCTGATGTAACTGAAATTAGATGTTTGAGTTTATATTATTTATCATGAAAGGTTTTAATGGTCGTTCAAATTCTTTGTTATAAAAATATGTATGTACCTACTTTTGTTAGCTTGGTACATATGTAATTGCAAAACTTATTACTTTTGTTCTGTGCTAAGTGTAAAGATTTCTCATTTGTACATACTCTTAGTTTCTTTGTGTGGAATTATATTTATTAAAGCAAGATTTTATTTGTCCTATAAGGTAACGAAGCATCATGCTTTCCTGGAAGAAGCATATGGGGGCAGCATGAGAGAGCTGGAACTTCTTTTGGCCAATTTTGCTGTGTCAGGACCACGGACATCAGGTTAGCTGACGGTGTAAAATGACAGATGCAGCTGTCGGTGTTATAAGTGCCACTGCATTGTGTGAATTCTGCAGCTGCCTCTTTAATCCCTTTTCTCAACATGCTATGATCTGATGACAAGGTATGAGTGGTCTTCACAGCAGTGTGGTGGCCAAACAGGCTGAGAGAAGGTGACAAAATGTTGTTAAGCCAGTGCTTGATTTACAAGTGCCAGGATTAACCTGACAGGCTGTAACAAGTGAGCTTACTATCTCTAACTCCTGCAGGGAAAGAGGCCCTTGTGGATTTTTAAGTAAAATACCTGGAAAGGAACCAGATGTCTTTTTCTGTTACCTGAGCCAAAATACTGTAGTTTCTCAAGCAACTTGGTTGTTACCAACTCAAGTTATTTCAGACAACAATGCTATTGTACTATCCCAGATATTAATACGAGTGGTTGCTGTATGTACAGTATTGAAAACATGTTACAAAATTAGCTTGTGTTGCTTAGTTGTTTACTATTTTTGTGTTTATATTTAATGTCCAAATATTCCATTAAAATTACATGCATTACATGCGAATATTTTTTAAGTGCCTTCTACAGCTAAAGAAGATACAGAAAAATGAACAAGGATTTTTCTGGTATCAGAGGGCTCGAGTTACAAGGAGAGACTTGGTGGTCTAAGATGGTTTTCCCTGAAACAAAGGAGACTGAAGGGTGACCTTACAGAGTTTTATAAAATAATGAGAGACATAGATGAAGTGGATGGTCACAGTCATTTTCTCATTTACTGCAGACCTGTAGTTCTCTAAATCAGGAAGCTTTTCAATGTCAATAAGGGCAAACAAAATGTGTTTAATATCTGTGCCATTTCCTAATCTGCAATAAAAAGTATTTATTTTCATCTATAGATGAACCACAATGGCTTAAACTGATGTTTTCCTTCTGCTGCTATAGTCCATCCACTTCATGGATCAACATGTAGTCTGTTCACAGATGCTCTCTGCACACCATTGTTGTAACACACAATTATTTGAGTTACTGTCAACGTCCTGTTATTCTTCTAAACTCTAGAGACTGCTTGTGTGAAAATTCCAGGAAATCAGCAGTTCCTGAGATACTCAAACCACCCCATCTGGCACCAATGATCATTCAACAGTCACTTAGATCACATTTCTTCCCCATTCTTATGTTTCGTCTGAACAGTAACTGAACCCCTTGACCACACCTGCATGCTTTTATGCATTGAATTGCTGCCACATGATTAGCTGGTGTACAGGTGGACCTAATGAAGTGGCTGCTGAATGTATACCAAATGACTCGGCCTCCAGAGCCATCGGTAGTAATGAATTCCACAGATTCACCACCCCCTGGCTAAAGAAATTCCTCCTCATCTGTTCTAAAGGGATGTTCCTCTATTCTGATGCTATGCTTTGTGGTTCGAGACTCTCTCACAATAGGAAAAATCCTCTCCACATCCACTCTATCTAGGACTTTCAATAAGATCCCTCCTCATTCATCAAAACTCCAGCGAGTACAGGCCTAGAGCCATCAAACAAGTTCTCTTCATATATAAATCCTTTCATTCCCAGAATCATTCCTGTGAACTTCCTCTGAGCCCTCTCCAATGACAGCACATTTTTTCCCTCAGAAAAAGGCATTCAAAATTGCTTACAATACTCCAAGTGCTGTCTGATAAAAGCCTCAGCACCTTATCCTCTCGATATGAATTGCATCTGCCTTCCTTGCCGCTGACCCAAACTGCAAGTTAATGTTTAGGGAATCCTGCATGAGGACTCCCAAGTCCCTTTGAACCTCTGATTTCTGATCTTTCTACCTATTTAGAACAACGATTTGCATCTTTATTCCTTCTCTCCAAATGCATAACCATACACTTCGCTACACTGTTAAGCTCCCAACCATGATCTTCAATATGATCAACAATGAAGGCAGCATTGATGGTGGGGGATGGCCTTCACTCGCATCTCTTCCATTTCACGGACATATGCCCTCAACCTCATCCTCCTGCTACTGCACCGGGGATAGGGTTCCTCTTGTCCTCACCTCCCACACCACTAGCCTCTGTGTCCACCACATAATGCTCTTAACTTCCGCCATCTCCAATGGGATCCCACCACCAAGCACATCTTTCCTAACCATCCCCCCACCCCACTTTCCGCAGGGATCGTTCCCTTCACGACTCACTTGTCCCACCCCACTAATCTCCCTCCTGGTACTTATCCTTGCAAGCTGAGCCACACTTGTCTCTACAGCTTCTCCCTCACTACCTTTCAGGGTCCCAAACTCCTTCCAGGTGAGGTGACACTTCACCTGTGGGTCTGTTGGGGTCATCTACTGTATTCGATGCTCCCCCTGTGGCCTCCTGTATATTGGTGAGACCCCACGTAGATTGGGAAATCACTTCACCAAGCACCTACGCTTAGACCACCTGCAAAAGCATGATCTCCCTGTGGCCACCCATTTCTCTTTTACTTCCCATTTCTATTCTGACACACCAGTCCATGGCTTTTTCTTGAACTTCTGGTAATTGCCCCTACCCCTTCACCATTCCCCATTCCTGTTTTGCTCTCTCACCTTACCTGTCCATCAACCTCTGGTGCTCCTCCCTTTTCCTTTTCTTCCATGGTCTTCTGTCTCCTCCCATCAGATTCCCCCTTCTCCAGCCCTTCATCTCTTTCACCAATCAACATCCCAGCTCTTTACCTCACTGTCTTTCCCTCTCCTGGTTTCACCTATGACCTAGTACTTCTTCCTCCCCTCCCCCCACCTTCCTACTCTGACTTATCATTCTTTCCAGTTCTGATGAAGGGTCTCAGCCCGAAACGTCGACTGTTTACGCTTTTCCATACCTGACCTGCTGAGTTCTTCTAGCAATCTTTTTGTGTTGCTTTGGTTTTCCAGCATCTGCAGATTTTCTTATGTTTGTTGTCCTATTCTTACTGTCCCTGGTGCATGACACTGGTAGCAATCGAGAGGTTTCTACCCTGGAGGTCCCGCTTTTCAGCCTTCCACTGAACTCTGTTTATTCCCCTTTCAGGACCTCATCCCTTTTCCTTGTTTTGTACCTAGATGTAGCACAACGACTTCTCCTTTAGCATGCTTTGAACTGAACAGAGACAGTCTTGAGACTGGGAGGCAGTGTACTATTCTGGTGTCTCTTTTACCTCCACAAAATCTTCTGTCTGCTCCCTCCAACTGTGGAATCCCCTCATCACTACTACACTCCTCTTCTGCCCCTTCCCTTCCGAGCCTCAGAGGCAGATTCAGTGCTAGGGACGCAGTTGCAATGGCTTTCCCCTGGTAGGCCCTCCCCTCGCCCCCGCCCAACAGTATCCAAAGGAGAATATTATTGAGGAAAATGGTGCACTGCGCAGTTAACGCAGCTCCCTGCCTCTTGCAACTTAACAGTGACTACCTCTCTGTAGCTCCTATCACCACCTCATTCAGGTCATCCAGCTTCAGCTCCATTTCCCTAACACGGTTTGTAAGGAGCTGCTGCTCGATGCACATCATGCAGATATAAAGTTATCAGGGAGACTAGAGGTCACCTATAGTTCTCACATCTCATGGGAAGAACATTCCACCATCCCTGTGCCCATTCTCAGCACATTAGCTATGTAGTAATAGACAAAGAACGAAATCAAACTTGCTAGAAACTTAGAGCCTTTGCCTCTTCTGGTGTAAACCTCTTGAGCCAAAGGCTGACCACTCTAATGTGCTGTATCTCCAAATAAATAAATAGTGTTTATTCTAAGCTTCAGGCGAGAACGGAATTTCATTCTCCCTGGTGTAAATGACAAAAACCTATTTTGAAATGTAACATAGGTTAATGGAAATAAGGGGGCAGGTGGTGTGAAGCATAAAGAAGGAAGGAGCAATGATCAAATATTTAGAGGCAATTCTAACAGAAACTACTATAGGAACCAACTGGTTTTGGGTAAAAGAAAAGGGAGGATGGTAATTTGCAGAAACTGGGAGGACTGATGAGATGAAAGTTGTGGGAAGAATTAAACATTCATGAGGAATTGGTGCAGGGCACAGTGTTTCATGACATGGAATTTCACGTCATGTGCCGGTGATAATAAACTGATTTGGATTCTGATTCATTGCAACTTCTCCTGGAGCAGGGTATCACCTGTACAGGAGAGAAACATTGCACTCTGCAGAGTCATCAAGTCACTGAGCTCTACAGCACAGAAGTAGGCCTTTGTTGCATCTAGAACTTGCCAGAATTAACCTGCTTGCATTAACTATACCAGCTGTAAACTTGTATACCTATATCAAATCTCTCTCTCCTTTACTAAGGAAATAAAGTCCTAATCTATTCAACCTTTCCCTAGAACTCAGGTCCTCATGTCCTAGCAGCATCTTTGTAATTTTTTTCTGTACTCATTCAATCCTACTGATCTTTCCTGTAGGTGGATGACCAGAACTATACATAATACTCCAAATTTGTGCCTTGTACAGTTTCAACTTAACGTCCTACCTCCTGTACATGGTACCTTTATTTATAAAGGATAATGTTCCAAAAGCTGTTTATGGCCTTTACAACCAGTAATGGCAATTTTAAGGAATTATTGATCTCTACTCCCCAATCCCTCTGTTCTACCACACTCCTCAGTGCCCTACCATTCACTGTGTAAATCTTACCCTAGTTTGTCCTCCCAAAGTGCAAGACCATACACTTGTCTGCATTAAATTTTATCTGCCATTTTTCAGCCTGTTTTCCCAGCTGGTCCCAGCTTTGATGTCCATTACCAGTCTTGGTTCTTTATTAGCTTCCCATGCAGAACTTGGTCAAAAGCTTTGCTAAAGTTCATGTGGACAACATCCATTCCCTTTCCTGGTAACCTCCTCAAAAAATGGGTGGGAGGGATAAAGTTCAAGGGATATGTATGGGGCAACTTTTTGTACAGGAATGGTGGGTGCCTCAAACGTGATGCCATGGGTGGTGGTGGAGGCAAATACAGCAGAGCTGTTTAAGTGGCTCTTAAATAGGCACATGAATGTGCAGAGAGTTGAGGAATATGGTCATTGTATTGGCACGAGGGACTAGTTCAGTTAGACATTTAATTGCCAGTTTAATTAGTTCGTACAAACATTGTAGACTGAAGAGCCTGTTTCTGTCCTGTACTGTTATATGTTCTGTTCCAATCTGTAGGTAAATGGAATGGAGTCTTGAGGAATACAAGACATTATTTATTTATTAAGAGATGCATTATGAAAGAGACCTTTCTAACCTTTGAGCCGCAACACCTAGCAATCCCCATTTTAACCCTAGCCTAATCATGGGACGATTTACAATGACTAAGTAACTTTGGACTGTGGGAGGAAACCAGAGCACCCGGAGAAAACCCACTCATTCCACGAGAAGAACATATGAACTCTTCACAGAATACGCCAGGATTGATTTCCAACCCCCCTGAGTTGTAATAGTGTCGCGCTAACTGTTGCACTACCATGGTGCCCTAGACTTGCTGGATTCCAGTTGCCTAAACCTGACACATGATTTTTCTTGTCTACCATGATAAAACCTGCAATATCCTTTCTCATCAAAGGTTTCCTGGAATTGCCATCTTTGCTGTGCATCCATAGTGGAAAGTGCTGGATGTAGGAGAAAATTTAAAGAAGTTTGGAGGGGAATATAGGGCCGTGAAATATCGTTGGCAAATAAGATAAAGTATCCAGAACATTTTATAAAGAGCTCGAGGTTAGCCGCATAAAATGTCGGTGCCCTTAGAGACCAAAGGGTGAATCATTTGTGGAGCCAAGGGATGCAGGCAGAAGTTCTAAGTGAATACTTCTCACCTGTATTCACCAAGGACATAAAAGCTGGTGAGTTAATGTTAGGGTTTGTTGAGGTCTGCAGCATGTCAATATTAAGAAGTGCAGGAGCTAGATAAAGGATCCTATAAGGGCTGATAAATCATGGGGGCCAGATGAGTTCAATTTCAGGTTGCTATAGAAAACAAGAGATATTGCTGAAAGAGAGGGAAGTATGGGTGAGGGAGTTGGGGAGGTGGAGTTGTATTATGAATCAGGGACAAGGTCACAGCTGCACTAGGTCATCCACTGAGTCAATATGAGTAGAACTCAAAAATAAAAAAAGAAAGTGAAACCACTCTGATGGGATTGTACTGCAGCACCCCCTCCCCAATATCCACTGGGTCGTTGAGGAGCAGAAGTGCAGGCAGTTTAGGGAAAGGTGCAGAATCAACAGTGTTATTGTAGTGGAGGACTTCATCCTCTCCAACATAGATTGAGACCTCTTTAGTGTAAGGAGCAGAATTTGTTAAATGCATCCAAGAGGGTTTTCTAAACCAGTATGCAGATAGTCGTACTATACTGGACCTGCTATTGAGTAATGCACTTTCCCAGGTGACTGACCTTTCAATGGAGAACATTTATGAAACACAAGTCCTTAAATTTTAAGATAGAAATAAATAAGGAAGGAGAGAAATACTTTGAGGCAAGGCAGACTACAAAAGTAATAGGCAGCAACAGTATTACAGTGGACTAACGGGAGATACGGAGGTATGAGAGAGGAGCTGGGCAAAGTTGATTGAAAAGGGACACTAGCAGAAATGATGGCAGAACGGCAATGCCCGGAGTTTCTGGGAACAATTTGGAAAGCGTAGTATAGATAGATCCCAAAGATGAAGTAATATTCTAAAGGGAGGATGTGGCAACTATGGCTGACAAGGGAAGTCAAAGACAGCATCAAAGCAAAAGTGAGGGCTTACAATATAGTAAATATTAATGGGAAGTTAGAGGATTGGGAAGCTTTTAAAAACCAACAGAAGGCAACTAAAAAGCCTAAGGAAAGAAAAGATGAAATATGAGTTAAGCTAGCCAATAATATAAAAGGGGATACCAACAGTTTTTAAATATAGAAAGTGTAAAAGAAATGTAAGAGTGGATATTGGACCACTGGAAAATGATGCTGAAGAGGTAGTAATGGGGCCAAAGAAATGGACGAACTTAATAAGAATTTTCCATCAGTCTTCACTGTGGTGGACACTGGCAGTATGCCAGAAATTTGAGAGTGTCAGATGGCAGAAGTGAGCGTACTTGCTATTACTAAGGAGAAAGTGTTTAGGAAGCTGAGAGGTCTAAAGGCAGATAAGACAACCGGATCAGATGGACTACATGCCAGCGTTCTGAAAGAGGTAGCTGAAAAGAATATGGAGACATTAGTAATGATCTTTCAAGAATCACTAGATTCAAAGGTTCATTTTACTATCAAAGTATGTATGCAGAATACAACTCTGAGATTTGTTTTCTCCAGACAGCAATAAAATACAGAAACCAATAGAAGTAGTTGAAAGAAAGACATCAATCCCCCCCACAAAAAGAGAAAGAAACAAAAACTCGCAAACACCAATTCCCCCCCCACACAAAAATTAACAGATTAACCAAACCCCTATCTCGAAAATCAGCAATAAGAAAGAATGGGCGAGAACACAAAAATTCTGGAATTTTTTTGGAGGACTGGAAATTGTAAATGTCACTCCCCCGCCCCCCCCCCCGAAGGAAAATTATGGCCCAGTAGTTGAGAGGGTGTTGGATGAGATTTTAGGGTATTTGGAGGCACATGCTAAAATAGGTGAGAGTCAGCATAGTTTCCTTTAGGGGAAATCTTGCTTGATAAATCTGTTGGAACTCTGAGAGAAATAAAAGGCAAGACAGCCTCAGAAGAGAAGGATGTCCACTTAGAACAGAGATGAGGAGGAATTCCTGTAGCCAGAGTAGAATTCATTGCTACAGACTGAAATCACATGGTCACTGGGGGCTGTGGGGGTTTCTGAAGGTCTCTCTGTGTTTTAATGGTCAAAGCGAGCATAACAGGCATTGAGCTCATCTGGGAGTGAAACCTTGTTGTCACCTGTGTCACTTGGTTTTACTTTTAGGAGGTGATGATATCCTGTGATTTTATGTTCAGTCTGGAATTGCCACTTTGCACGTGAGATAGTTTTCCAGAGGTCATACCTAGACCTCTTGTATTTTACTTGGTGGCCAGATCTGAACACTGCTGATTTGGCCCTCAGCAGATTGCAGATATTATGGTTTATCAGGGGTTCTGTTTGGGGAAACCTTTGAATGATTTTGTGGGGACATAATTGTCTACAAATGTTTTTATATACAATCGTGGTGTTCGTTCAGATCTTCTAAGTTTTTGAACACTGTCTAGTCCACTGATTCGAAGCAATCCTGTGGCCACTCCTGTGCCTCCCACAATCACCTCTTTGTTGACTCTACCAAAGCAATCCCTCATCTCCCTCCAATACAGCAGTCTTGCCGTTTGGGTCCTCAATCTTGTTCTCTCGTAACAGTACATTTGCAAATAAGATACTGGCTGGAGGAAGTTTTAATGTGGCTTGGAATCCTCTCTGTCTTCCCTCCTTTTGGCCATGGTGATGTAACTTCATCCTCTTAAAGATGCAGTACTTGCGTTCTTGAGAGTTAAGATCACCGGGTCCTTCAGAAGATTGTGAATTCATAACTTTGTTAAGACGGTTCAAAAGTACATTACTTAAAGGAAAATTACACATTGCAGATTACAGCAAGAGTAGTTCAGAAGAAGTATATATAGAAGTTTTATAATCTGCCTGTAAAGCATCTCTGTGTTTCTCCAATGCCATCTTGCCAACACATGACCACACATTTCATTGTACTGTGTTCCATCTGCCAGTCTTTGCCCATTCTGCTAATCTGTACAAGCCCTTCAGTAGATTCTCTGCTTCCTCAGAAGACCTTTGACAAGGTGCTGCACATGAGGCTGCTTATCAAGATGAGGCCATGGTATTACAGGAAAGATACTAGCATGGATAGAGCATTGGCTGATTGGCAGGAGGCAAAGAGTGTAAATGAAAGCATTTTCTGATTGGCTGCCAGTGGTGTTCTGCTGGGGTCAGTGTTGGGACCGCTTCTTTTTTATGTTGTATGTCAATGATTTGGATAATGAAATTGATGGTTTTGTATCCAATTTTGCGGATGATAAGAAGGTAAGTGGAGGGGCAGGTAGTTTTGAGGAAGCAGGTAGGCTGCAGGAGGACTTTAGGAGAATGGTCAAAAGTGGCAGGTGGAATACAGTGCTGGGAAGAGTTTGGTCATGCACTTTGTTAAAATGAATAAAAGCATAGTCTCTTATAAATGAGGAGAAAATTCAAAATTTGAAGTGCAAAGGGATTTGGGAGTCCTTGTGTAGGATTCCCTTATGGTTAATTTGTGGGTTCAGTTAGTGGTGAGGAGGGAATTTCAAGAGGACTAGAATACAAGAGCAAGGATTGTAATACTGAGGTTTATAAGGCACAGGTGAGGCTTCAATTGGAGTATTGAGCCCCTTAATTAGGAAAGGATGTGCTGACATTGGAGAGGTTTCAAAGGAGGTTCATGAAAATAATTTTGGGAATGAAAGCTTATCATATGGCGAGCGGTTGATGGCTCAGCCTCTACTTGTTTGAGCTTAAAAAGAATGAGGGGGCATCTCATTGAAACATATCAAATATTGAATGAATGTGGAGAGGATCGGGGGAGGCTAAGATTAGAATAGAGATGAGGAAAAACTTCTTTAGCCAGTGGGTGGGTGGTGTGTGAAATTCATTCCCACGATCGGCTTTTGAGGCCAGGTTGTCGGGCATCCGTGCTAATTCCTTTCCTGCAATACCATGGGCTCTCATCATGCTTGGCAGCTTCGTGTATGGTACTTTGTCACAGGCTTTCTGAAAGACCAAGTAAACGGCATCCACTGACTCTCCTCTGTGTATTGTGCTTATTATTTCCCCAAAGATGTTCAGCAGATTTGTTGGGCAAGATTTCCTTTTTAAGATTTCCTTTTTGACCTTTTTTTACCATGTTCCTCCTAAGTACCCTGAAACTAGTCTGGACGTCCATCTGTTCTGAGGTTGTGCTGTCTGGACCTATTCTCCCCCACTGTAGAAATAACCTTAATATTGCACTCCAGCATCTTGGCAACCACTAAAGTAAGGCTCAATGGTGGCACTATTTCAATGCAAGAAGTATCATGGGAAATATAGGGGAACACTTTTCATCTGGTGATCACAATGCCATTTGCTTCAAAATACATGTGGAAACTGATAGGTCTGGTCTGCGGGTTCAGATTGTAAATTGGGGAATGGTTCAGAAAGGATCTGGCAAGTGCGGATTGGGACAGGCTGTTTTCTGGCAAAGGTGTACTTGGTAAGTGGGAGCCCTTCAAAAGTGAAATGTTGAGAGTACAAAGCTTGTATGTGCCTGTTGGAATACAAGATAAAGATAAGTTTACAGAACCTTGGTTTTCAAGAGATATTGAGGCCCTGGTTAAGGACAAAAAGGAGGTGCATAGCAGGTATAGGCAGGTGGGAAGAAAAATGAGGTGCTTATGGAGCACAAGTGCAAGAGAACACTTAAGAAATAAATGAGGAGGGCTAAAAGAAGGCATGAGATTGCCTTAGCATACAAGGTGAAGGAGAATTCTAAGAGATTCTACAGATATGTTTAGAGCAAAAAGGATTGCAAGGATGAAATTGGTCCTCTGGAAGTTCAGAATGGTAATCCATTCTTGGAGCCATTTACTCAGGAGACGATCACAGTCTATAGAAGTGAGGCAAAGCAGCATTGACTTCACAGATCACAGAGGAAGAGGAGCTTGCAAATCAGGGTGGATAAATCCACAGGCCCTGACAAGGTGTTCCCTCAGACCCTGTAGGAGGCAAGTGCAGAAATTGCAGGGACCCTAACAGATATTTAAATCATCCTTTGCAACGGGTGAGGTACCAGAGGATTGGAGGACAGCCAATGTTGATCCACTTTAGAGAAAGGCTCTAAAAATAAACCAGGAAATTATAGGCTGGTAAGCAAGTAGTGGGCAAGTTTTTGTAAGGTATTCTACGGGACTGGATATATAACTACTTGCATAGATAGGCATGGACTGTTTATGGATATTCAGCATGGCTTTGTACGTGGTTGGTCATGTCTAACCAATCTCGTAGAGTATTTTGAGGAAGTTACCAGGAAAGTTGATGAAGGCAAGGAGCTGGCCAAACTGAAGCATTATGCCCACATTTCAGGACTGCCCAGTTGCACCACTTCTCAGAGCCTGTACATACCCTTCACGTTGAGCAGTGATCTACCCATCTACTGATCACTTTATGCTGCATGTGTAATGTTGAAGCAGCTTCACTGGTTTGGTGAGTGAGACAGAAAATGCTGACTGTGAATAAGTGTATTAATCATTTCGTTACAAAAAATAAAAATTTGACCAAACCTTTAAGTCCCCCCACGTTACACAAACTACGAACAGATGCTTAGTGCGTTTGCATAAAGCATGTTTCCTGATGAAGGGTTTGGCCTGAAATGTTGACTGTTTACTCTTTTCCATAGATGCTGCCTGGCTTTCTGAGTTCCTCCAGCAGTTCGTGTGTGCTGAAAACATAAAGCATTGTTTCCCTCCAGAGGCTGTTTGACCTGCTGAGTTCCTCCAGCAGTTTGTTTTATGCTCTAGGCTCCAGCATCTGCAGCCTCTCGTGTCTCCTACCTATATTCAATATAGGTATGCAAAATTATGAGTGGCCTAGGTAGGGTAAATGTAAGCAGGTTTATTCCATGGAGAGTGGGAGTACAACTAGAGGTTATGGATTAAGGGTGAAATTCATTTGTGTCATGGAGGGAATAGGTGAGGATGGAATTCAGAAACAGAAAGGAAGTGATCAGTCTTGGGAGTAATATATAGGTATCCCTAATAGCGTAAAAGACACTGAGGAACAAGTCAGGAAGCAGATTTTGGAAATGTGCAAAAACAACAGGGTTGTTGTCATGAGGACTTCAGCTTTCCTGGGGCAGAATTTGTTAGGGGTGTTCAGGAAGGATTCCTGACACAGGCTAACTAGAGGAGAGGCCATATTGGATCTGGAACTAGGCAGTGAATCAGGTCAAGTGTCAGATCTCTAGTTGGGTAAACATTTTGGAGACGACGTCAGCAATTTCCTGACCTTTACTATTGCCTTGCAGAAGGATAGGAGCAGACAGTATTTAATTGGGGGAGGGGATCTATGATTCTATTAGGCAGGAACTTGGGAGCACAAATTGGGAATGGATGTACTTGGAAATGCACAATAGAAATATGGAGGTTGTTTACGGAACACTTGCATGATGTTCTGGATAGATTTATCCCATTGATGTGGTGAAAGAAGCTGACTTATGATTTAGGAAGCCAGGGTCATACACTAACCCTCACTAATTTTTATATATGCACCGTAGAAAGCATTTTTCTAGGGTGCATCACAACCTGGTATGGAAGTTGTCCTGTCCAAGACCGGAAGAAGCTGCAGAAGATTGTGAACACAGCCCAGCACATCACACAAACCAATCTTCCATCTTTGGACTCAGTTTACATCGCATGCTGTCGGAGCAGTGCTGCCAGGATAATCAAGGACACGACCCACCCAGCCAACACACTTTTTGTCCCTCTTCCCTCCGGGAGAAGGTTCAGGAGCTTGAAGACTCATATGGCCAGATTTGGAACAGCTTCTTTCCAACTGTGATAAAACTGCTGAACAGATCCTGACCCGGATCTGGGCCGTACCTTCCAAATATCCGGACCTGACTTGCACTACCTTACTTTCCCTTTTCTATTTTTTTATTATAATTTATAATTTAAATTTTTATTATATTTACTATTGATTTGTACTCTAGGGAGCGCGAAGCGCAGAATCAAATATCGCTGTGATGATTGTACGCTCTAGTATCAGTTGTTTGGCGACAATAATGTAAATGAATAGACTTAAGAGAGCTAGAAGAGCTAGAAGTCCATGGCGAGTAGAATTACGGTAAACCCAATGGGTTCTACACATGCGGATGACTAGAGTTGAGGATAGGATCAATTGGTTTGAAGAGGAAAAGTTGGAGGTGATTGAAGAGGTCCTTAATGGACACTTTGCTTCATTATTCAGCAATGAGAGGGACCTTGATGTTTATGAGGTCAGGGTGAAGCAACAGGCTGATAATTCAAAGTTCAAAATAAGTTGATTATCAAAGTACACATGTGTCACCATATACTACTTGAGATTCACTTTCTTGCAGGTATTCACAGTAGAACAAAGATGTATAATACAATCAATGAAAAACTATGCACAAAGACGGACAAACAGCCAACATGTACAATAAGACAAACTGAACAAATGCAAAATAAAATAACTTATAATGATAAATATTACTGAGAACATGCTGTAGATTGTGGAGTCCTTGAAAGTCACTTAAAGGTCTCTGCAACCTCTGTTCTCAGGTTGTGGAATCAGTTCAGTATGAAGGTGAGTGAGGTTCACTGTGCTTCAGGAGCTTGCTCCTGTTAGACTTGGGCTGAAGGTTCCTGTCCCTCCTTCCCGATGGCAGCAACAAGAAGAGAGCATAGTTTGTTAGTAGGGGTCCTTGATGATGGATACTGCCTTCTTGTTCTGGGACCCCTGCTCTTTGTGAAAGGATGAGTTAAATACAAGAATGCTGGTGGAGTTGTAGATCATGGAGAAGGTTGCTGTAAGTTACAACAGGGCTTTGGCAGGATGCAGAGCAGGGTTGAGAAGTGGCAAATGGCGTTCAACCCAGAAAAGTATGAAGTCATTCTCTTTAGGAGTTTAAATTTGAAGACAGAGGCTGAATACAGGGTTAATGGCGAGGCTGTGTGGAAGAAGAGGGGGATCTTGGAGTTTACATCTATAGATCCCTTAAAGTTGTGTAAGTATATGGGGTTTTTGATAGGGGAGGCAAATGATGTGTTAGACTTCATTAGTTAGGGGATTAAGTTCAAACGCTTTGAGGTAATGTTGCAGCTCTGTAAAATTCTGGTTAGACCACACTTGGAATATTGTGTTCAGTTTTGTCACCTCATTATAGGAGGGATGCAGAAGCTTTGGAAACTGTGCACCAGAGATTTAGAAGGATGATACTTGGAATGGAGATCATATCTTGTGAGGATAGGTTGAGCGTGTACTTTGAAATAAAGGAGGATTAGAGGTGACTTGATAGAGATGTACAAGATACTAAGAGGCATAGATAGTGTGATTTTTTTTCTCCCCCCTCAGTGAAAATGGCTAATATGAGGGGGCATAATTTTAAGATGATTTGAGGAAAGTATAGGGGCAGATGTCAGAGATAAGTATTTTCACAGTGTGGTGGGTGTGTGAAACATCCTACCGGGGTGGTGGTCGAGGCAAATGCATTAGGGCATTTAAGAAATTCTTAGATAAAGCACATGGATGATAGAAAAATGAGGGCTATATAGGAAGGAAGGGTTAGATTGATATTAGAATAGGTTGGAAAATCAGCACATCACCTTGGGCAAAGGGCCTATGCTCTATGTTCTACTGTATTGATATCCATTTGCCACTTCTTAGCCCACCTCACTAAGTGACCAGTGTTCTCCCTGTAATTTACAATAACCTTCACTATCAATAACTCCTCCTAATTATGTGTCATCTGCAAATATACTGATCAAGCCTTATGGATTCACATGCAAGTCATCGATATTAACTAACAAGTAACAAGGGCCTCCACACCAATCCTTGCAACACCTCCATAGTCACCATCCTCCATTCTGAGGTATAATTGTCAACCACCACCTCTGCTTCCTACCTCTGAGCCAATTTTCAATTCAGCTAACTAGTCCTCCCTGAACTCTGTGATAGCTGACCTTCCAGACCAGTGTGCCATGTGTGGGCCTAATCAAAGGCCTCAGTAATGTTCAGATAGACAACATCCATTGTCCTATCCTCCTCTAGCCTTTTGGATTTTTATTCAAAAAATTCTGAAAGATTTCTCAAACACGACTTCCTTCAAACAAAGCCATCTTAACTTCTGCTCATCAGATTCTATCTATCCAAATGTTGGCTGATCATGATGCACAGAATCCCCTCTAGTCTAGCTCCTTCCCCACTACTGGTGTCAGGCTGACTGGCCTGTTGTTTCCCAGCTTAACCTTGCTGTACTTCTTGAGCACCAGAATGACATTAGCCACTAAGATGTTATTTCCTAAGGAGAAAGACATGGTACTTGAAAAACTCAGGGATAAGGATGGTGAGATTCTAAACCATCTAAGAATTGAGAAGGAGAGGATGTTGACTATGTTGGAACATGAGTCTAATGTCCCAGAGCCTAATGAGATATACCCGAAGCTGCTGTGGAAGGAGAGGATAGAGATTCTTACATCTTTGCTGGCCACAAATGTCACAGATAGCTGGAGGATAGCATGTTATCTTTACTTCCTTCAAGAAGAGGAGTAGGGATAAGCCAGTAACAAAAGAGCACAAAAATTTCTAAAAAGAAAATTCTATGGGACAGGATTGGAAAGGCAGGATTTGATTAAGGATGGTCATTACAGCTTTGTTCATGGTAGATCCTATCTGATTTCTTTTAAAAGTAGTAGTTAAGTATAACGTACTCATGATTAAGGCATTTCAGGTAATGGAAATTCACTCTTAATAGAATTCATAACTCATGACCAAAGTGTTTTTTGGGATATTGAATAAAAATTCACTCCTGTAGAATTTATGCAAGAAGAGATTACCAGACTGCATTGTGAAAGAAACAACACATTTGTCAATTTTTGTCAACATTCATGTCATAGAAAATTGTGATATTGACAGTTTTCTAGGAATGTAAACCTTCTGCCAATGTGTGCTGCTAATTTTTGAGGTCAGTGTTGTAGATGCTGTCTACAAGTACTCTAATTAAAGTCCTTTTACAAAATTCTGTGTGCACAACTGATCCAAAATGTTAGGAGCTATGAGATCCAAGACACTTGAGGAGACAGTGGTGGTGGTTTTGATTGGTACGTTGTGACCAGCTGTATACCATGAATAATAGTACTGAGACCATTGATGTTTGCGATTTGCATCGATTACTTAGATCTGAATGCAAGAGATATTAACAAGTTTTGAGTTGATACAGACATTGGTGGTCAAATAAGGTTTGGATATACATTATGAATAGTAGAGTTCTGCAGAGTGTTGACGAACAGAAGGACTTTAGAGTATAATTTCATAAATTCCTAAAAATGCCAACACTAGTGGATGGAGTGGTATAGGCAGCACATGGGATACTTGCCTTCATCAGCATAGAGTGAGGGAATCAGAAAATTAGTTTAATTTCATACTTTAATTTATGCTAAAGATGGTATTTTGATGACTGTCTGAACAGAGCGAATGGCAACAGTTGATCAGACCCTGCATAGCGCTGATTCGTTACTATGTGGTTATTCAATTCTTTATTGAAATTTTAAAAAATTCATTCTTTTAAAAAAACACAACTTCAAGAGCAACCACCATCACAGTAAATATTCAATCAGCCAATGAGAATGCTTTATAACACAAAGTACACTGTAAATGCTGTGGTCAAATCAACACGTACAAAAGCTGGATGAACTCAGCAGGTCGGGCAGCATCCGTTGACTGCTCATTTCAATGGATGCTGCCCGACTTGCTGAATTCATCCAACTTTTGTACGTGTTGAGAATACTTTCTATTCACTTTGAGCCACTCATAGCCAATCACGTATTAGTTCATGCTCTGTGTGTGTAAAGGTTCTTGCTCCCTCACCAGTTTTCACCCGTAATGTCTGGAAAATGGCCTGCAACTTCCAGTGAGGGTAGTAATCTAAGATGTCTAGGAAAAGCATCAGCATGGGTGTGAAACTGCAAGTGATATGGTGTGAGCATTTTAATAAATGGCGATGTTGAAGTTACTGCATTCTCATCGTGAGAGTCTTAATAACGAAGAGCAGAACAATGCATCATGGTGAATCTGAGGACATGGATGGAGAAGAGGAAATGTCGGTAAGAAACCTCACCACTATTCAAATTCCTCAGCACTAGCCATGATCACACAAATCATGGATCAGTTCATCGGTAGTGACCCCGACTGGGAGTGAAGCAACAAGGCAAAGAGGTGTTCTCGACATGATTTTCTGCTATTGAGAACTGCTTCATGAGAGGAATCTTAAGAAAAGATGGTCAAATCTTGATGCCTACTTGAAAAAGCCGAAGATAGAGGAGGACCCACACTCCAGTTCCCTCTCTGAGATGTAACCACCACCCATTTCCCTCCACTGCTGCTGTGATGTGTGGCTGCTCCAATGATGAACAGGTTAAGCCTATTAGTGTGTTCGTCAATCCTCGAATTACTGTGTAAACATAAAATAATATGTCTCGGGTTTGATTTTTTTAAAATCAGGCGCACATGTCTATTTACATAATGTTATAATGACCCTGCATAATGCTTCACCTCAGAGGAACACATCTTCAGAGTTAAGCAGGGTCTAACGTACAAGGCTTTTAGTAGTTGATAGTTGTCCAAATATTGTTGTACTACAAATGGTGAATAATTTGTCACTATTCAAAGTATGTAGTATTTGCCGATTATGTAAACCTATATAAATACATATTGATTTAATTTGTAAATTGTTAAAATTTGGTGGATTTGGATGATTAGCTATTTTCTGGCTGAGTTGTTCTTTTAAATTGTGTGATAATGTCTGAAAACTTAATTTTTTCGTTCTTCCCTCCTCTAGTCGATCAAAGGGACAAAGAGAAAAGGTTAAGCCCCTCTGTTGTCCTTGAAAATTTGAGACAAACGTTGACAGATTACCAGAGCAAGCTGGAGGACTCGTCTAATGAGGTAACACTTGCATTGTTTTGGTGCTTAAGATACAGCCCTTGGTCTGCAGCAGTAAATGTGCTGTCCACTTATTATAAAGGTCATGGAAAATTGCAGTCCAGCATTGATAGCTTTGAAGATACCTCTGGTGTATGAGGAAACAATATAAAATACAACCAGAAGGCAATGCAAGCAAGGGCATACCATATTTTAGTGCCACATGATCATTTCAGACTACCTTTTATGAACCTGTTAAATGTTGTTCTCCTTCTTTTGCTTGACAAAGAGCAAAGATTTTTTGGTCTTGCTTGCATATTTATCGATTTGCCTGTGGAGTGACAAACAGACCACCAGAGAAGTTGTATTCTCCAGAAATGACACTCGTTTATTAACCTGTTCACCTCTGCAGAAACTGTGGATCAAACAACACATTGCAGTGATTTCTATCTGTAACTGTTCTGCAAATTAGAATTAAAAAGATTTTCCTACATTTCAAAGGGTGTTGAATACGATGGAAGTACTTTGAGCAGCTTTTTAAAAACCTTTTTCATGCCTCTGTATTAGGAATGTGCAGTTGTATTATAAATATTTTACAAAAATATCTGTTGAGGCTGAAATAAGGGAGTGAAAATGTAACAAGGAACATGATGAATTGTTACTTAGACAAATGTCACATGATTCCCAGCAGTACAGAGGGATTGCTGTAGCAAGCTCTGGCTCCAAAAGATTCTTAGTTGTGAAACTGTGCCAGATGTAACAGAGTGGAGCCAGGGAGTGCTGCTCGAGTGAAAGCAAAAAGGAATAGTGTGACAGAAAGAAGAATGAACTGTCAGGAAAAATAAATTGCAAGCTGTGGACTCTTAACTCAGAACCTGCCTTGGGACATACAAGTACAGTGACATGTGACTGACCCTACAGTTGTCACAGTGTGCCAAAGGCTGGTTCACAGCCATACAAGGAATTGGAGGGTACTGCCTGTCAGCTACTACTGTGGTAGATGTTTCAAATTGTAATTTTCTGCCTTCCTACTCAGGCTCATTTTAACTTTCAATGATTCTGTGAAATTAAGGTTTGGTGGTCATTTAACACCCATATTTAATGTTCTTTCCAATTGTAGTTAATTTCCCTGCATCATTTAGTCTGCTTAACCAATTATAAGTTCACTCACATTTCTTTGAGTGCTTACTTTATTGTCAATATCATACTGTTGTCATAACACAAATCCAGCCAAATTTTATTTTGTTAAATATAATGAAATGCCTGTCAGTCAAAGCCTTGCACGCTTTTCGTAAATGCATTGGTGGAGGACGTCAGAAAGGTAAGTCTATTGTTGAGTAATAACAGCAATTGGAGTGATTCATGGCCATTGTTGCACAGCTTTTTGACACAATTCCAACGTAATCAGCAGGATAGGAAGTTCACAGGCAGGAATTATACTTATTCCGAAGAGGAAGAAGCAATTAATCATAGAAATATAGGTTAGCAATCCATGCACATTAAACCCCTTAAACAAGTGGTTCTGCTGTGGATGTTTCTTGGCTTTTTAAGACTTTACAGTAGATGTCTTTTTGATTCCATCCATGATCGTGGCATGTTAACAGGTTGTGGTTTTCTGCACCTTTGGCTCTCTTGATAGTAATGTTAATTCTCAGATAATTTTCCACTTTGTGATGGTCAAAACAATGGCTTGTGTCATCCAACCTGTGGATTGGCAGATCGGTATTTATTCTGTTTTCCAAATTAAAGATAGCTGGATTGGTGGAATCCAATGCAAATCAATAAGCAGTGCATTATCGCTGTCCACCAGAGAAAGCAGGATCTCCCAGTGGCCACACATTTTAATTCCGTGTCCCATTCCCATTCTGATATGTCTATCCATGGCCTCCTCTACTGTCAAGATGAAGCCACACTCAAGTTGGAGGAACAACACCTTATATACTGTTTGGGTAGCCTCCAACCTGATGGCATGAATATTGACTTCTCTAACTTCAGTTAATGCCCCTCCTCCCCTTTCTTACCCCATCCCTGATTTAGTTATTTCCCCCCCCCCCCCTTTATTTTTCTCTCTCTGCCCATCACTCTTTGCCTGTTCCTCCTCTGGTGCTCTCCTCCCCTGTTTTTTTGTCCCTAGGCCTCCCGTCCCATGATCCTTTCCCTTTTCCAGCTCTGTATCCCTTTTGCCAATCATCTTCCAGCTCTTGGCTTCACCCCACTCCCTTTGGTCTTCTCCTGTCATTTCGGATTTCCCCCTCCCCCTCCTACTTTCAAATCTCTTACTATCTTTTATTTCAGTTAGTCCTGACAAAGGGTCTCAACAGTGCTTCTTCCTATAGATGTTGCCTGGCCTACTGCGTTCCACTAGCATTTCGTGTGTGTTGAGTGCATTATCTGATGGCTAGGACTAGAGAGATATGTGAATATGCAGGGAATGAGGGCCAGGAAGAATATGGGTCATGTACAGGCAGAAGAGATTTAGTTTAATTAAGCATCTTGTTGATGTGGTGAAGGCCCTGTAGCCCTGTTCCTGTGCTGTACTGTTCTGTGTTCTTTATAAGCTTACAGAATGCTGGAGAAACTCAGCGGGTCAGGCAGCATCTATGACAGGAAATGGATAGTCAATATTCTGGATCAAGACCCTTCATCAGGACTGGAAAGGAGTGTGGGGGGGGGTGACTATTAGAAAAAGATTGAGGATGGAGTGGAGCAAGAGTGGGTAGGTGATAGATGAATCTATTTGAGGGTGGGGAGATAAGTAGGTGGGAGGGCAAATTGAAAATGATGCAAGAAGCTGGGAGGTGATAGGTGGAAGTGACCAGGGCTGAAGGTGATGGAAACTGATAGAAGTCAGTGGATCATGGAATGAAGGGAAAGAGGTAAGGAGCAGGAAGGAATGTGTGGATGATGGGCAGATTGAAGAGGTGGATAGGGGAATTAGAAATGGGGTAAAGGGACTGGTGGGATAAGTGAAAACAAAGGAGATACAGAGGGGAGTGGTTACTGTAAGTTATAGAAATTCATGCTCATGCTATAAAGCTTGGAAACTACCAAGGCTGAATATGACGAATGATTCCTAATCTGCATCTACTCTCAATTTGGCAGCAGAGGAAGACTTTATCAGACATGGCAGTGTGGGAATGGGAAATAGAATTAAAGTGGTTAGCCATTGGGAGATCCTGGCTATTACAGAACAATGGTGTGTTACAATATGGCAACAATGAATATAGAATTGAGACAGGTTTTTTTTCTATAAACAAATAAAACATTTATTAAACACTGCTCAAATAAAAAAAACAAAAGTAAACAAACGACTAACGTAACCGAAGTCAGCTGCTATACGGCAGCTCGAACAGTTCTTAAAAAGAGAAATGCAAAAGTCCAAATGATTTACTTAGGAGAGATTTTCCTAGAAGTAACAAATTCCTCGATGACATGCCGTTACTGCTGATCCCAGCCAAAATATGCCTTGCCCGAAAGATTTACGTTGAAGGAAATAAAACGGCTTAAAGGCACTGACCTTTCCTTGGCAAATAACTCACTGCCCCAGTCCTTTCTACTCTTACAGCAGGGACCATCATGGGTGCAGATTACCAATTCCTTCCGAATGAGGATCAAATGAAGTCAAAACTGTTTTACTGCCGACAACACCAACTTTTCTCGATCCTTCAGCTTCCCGAACTTCAATAATTCTTCACTCTCCAACTGCACTTTAACTGGCAGCGTTTTTCAGAACTGCCAGCACAACGATTCTTACAGTAGGAATTAAAACTCCACTTTAAGAAAGAAACTGCGTCATGAAATCAAATACGCAGCAGAACAGAGCCACTGACAACTTAAGCCATGAACTGACCTGTGTCACAGCGATGCTTGCTTCTTTTATATCCTGTTGAAAGAGGCTATTACATGACCTCCCACTGGCAGGAAAATTACATCACTCCACTATCACAAGACCATTACATCATGCCCAGCAGAGCCTCAATTACATCATGGTCATGTGACAGTCACAAGGTATCCACAGGAACGTAACAGGTGTTTGTTGATAGGCTATCCGAATTTGCCTCAGGTCTCACTGATGTAGAAGAGGCTTCACCAGGTGCACTGGATGCAATAAAAGATTAATCAATTCAATTGAAAAGGACAATCTCACCTGAAAGGGCTCTAAATGGTGAGGGAGGAGGAGAAGAGGGGCGGGTGTAATACGATGTAGCTGCATGGATAAGTGCCTGGAGTGTAATTAGTGAGGTGGAATGAGTGGATAAGGGAGACGTAGAGAGGCCAATATCTGCAGAAAGCAGGGAAGGGAGGGTGTGCCTAGTCATGGGATTGTTCTAGGTAGAGCTTTTCTCTTGAAGTGGAGGAGGATGGGAGGTGATTTGACAGAGGTGTACAAGATAAGGGTAGGAGACTGTTTTCAAATTGGAGAGCAAATTCAGAAATCAGACATGTGAAGGGACAGAGGAATCCTTGTACAGGATTCCCTAAATATTAACTTGCAGGTTGAATCAGTGATAAAGGTAAATACAATGTTAGTATTGATTTTGAGTGGACTAGAACATAAAAAGCAACTCTGTAATGCTGAGACTTTATAAGGCTTTGGCAGTTGGAGTATTATGAGCAGTTTTGGGCCCCTGTTCTAGAAAGGTTATGCTGGTCCAGGGGTGGTTCATGAGGATGATCCCAAGAATGAAAGGGTTAATGTACGAGGAGTGTTTGATGCCTTCAGGCTTGTATTTGCTGGAGTTTTAGAAGAATTGGTGGGGGGGGAGATGAGAAGGGGGATTTTACTGAAACACTATAGAATATTGAAAGCCCTAGATAGTGTGGAAATGGAAAGGATGTTTCCTATAGTGGGGAGTCTGCGATCACAGGACACAACCTTAGTATATGAGAAAAGCTCTTCAGAACAGAGATGAGGAAGAATTTCTTTCGCTAAAGTTTGATGAATTGGTGGAATACATTGCAACAGATGGCCATGGAAGCCAAGTCATTGGATATGTTTAAAGTGGAGATTGAGAGGTTCTTGGTCAGGAAGGGTGTTAAGGCTTATAGGGAGGAAGCAGGAAAATGGGGTTCAGAAGGATAATAGATCGGGTATGCTTTAATAGTGAGCAGACCCAATGGGCCAAATTACCTAATTCTGCTCCTAGGTCTTTTCCTCTTAGTGTTGATACTGGTGTCTGTTACAAAATCCTGTGTACAAACTGCAGCCACTTAAAATATACCCCTTAAGTGTGTTTTAAGGATGACTCTATGAATATACGTGACACACAGATCTGTCCTGAACTATGCGTTAAGTGGCAGGGCTGCACCTTTGACAATAGGTTAATAGCAAGAACATCCGTTGATAGTCTTTCTCTTTGTAGTGTGAATGGGACCGAAAATGTCCCACACCCAATGATAGGTTTCACTAACCACAAAGTATCAGTTGGCACCTGGGAGATTCTGAAGTCAGCTGGAAGAAGGTTCTACTGTTTGACAAAACCAAAATTAAGCTTTTTGCCCATTAGACTAAATGCAATGTTTGGCGTAAACCAAATATCCACATCATCAAAGAGACACTATTGCTACCATGAAGCATGGAGGTGGCTGCATCATGCTGTAGGGATGCTTCACTGCGGCAGGCACTGGAAAGCTTGTGAAGATAGACCGTAAAATGAATAGAGTTTTTTCAACAGAGGCTTTCTCCTTGGCACTCTCCCATAAAGCTGCGACTGGTTAAGCACCCAGGCAACAGTTGTATGCACAGTCTCTGCCATCTCAGCCACTGAAGCTTGTAACTCCTCCAAAATTGTCAGAGGTCTCTGGGGGTCTTCCTCACTCATCCCCTTCTTGCACAGTCACTCAGTTTTTGAAGATGGCCTGCTGTCAGCAGATTTACAGCTGTGCCATATTCTTAACATTTCTTGATGATTGACTTAACCGTACTCCAAGGAATATTCAGTGACTTGGAAATTTTCTTGCATCTATCTTCTAATGTGTGCTTTTCAATAACTTATTCACGGAGTTGCTTGGAGTGTTCTTTTGTCTTCATGGTGTGGTTTTTGCGAGGATACTGACTCACCAGCAGTTGAACCTTCTAGATACAGGTGTATTTTTACTACAGTCAATTGAAACACCTTGACTACACACAGTGATCTCCATTTAACTAATTATATGACTTCTGAAACCAATTGGTTGCACCAGTGATGATTTGGTGTGTCAAATTAAAGGGGGTGAATACTTATGCAGTCAATTATTTTATATTTTATATTGGTAATTAATTTAGATCACTGTGTAAAGATCTGTTTTCACTTTGACATATAAGAGCCGTTTTCTGTTGCTCAGTATCAAAAAGAAGCCAAATTAAATCCATTGTGATTCCGTGTTGTAAAACAATAAAACATGAAAGCTTCCAAGGGGGGTGAATACTTTTTATAGGCACTGTAGTTGATGACACAGTACCTCGCAACTCATGGATCATGAGAAGAGTGGTTTGAGCCTTTCCTGACAGAAGAGGATTTGTGTGGCAGGTGTGCATGAAGACCCAGACCAGTTGTCTGGATAGGCCCGTAACCAAGATCTGGCTTCTACGTGAGACAGAGGTTTGAGAAGCTACAGCTGCAGCTTTGGAAGTTCCACCTACTCTGGTTGTTTGACTTCATGTCATTGACTTGACTTACTGTTTTGTCAGAGAGTGGTGGTAAAGATCACTCTGTGCTAGTAACCTCTGACCTAGATGACTTACATGATATGGTTTAAAGAAGAAAGAAGATTTTTGCATAAATGTTAAAATATATTGATAATATGTGAATGTTTATCCTTGAAGATTTCATGTCTCCTAATTTTGTAATATGTTATAATTGTTATAGTGTTAAAATAATTAGGGGCTGGGATGTACGAGTCACTTAATTATTTATTTTCTGCCTGTATTGTATTTGTGTTGCACATCCTCACTCTAGGTTGAGGTACTTTGTCATATGAGTTTGTCACACGGGTTTGTGTGGCAGTAGAAATAAATGAATACAATTACCTGTTCACCTGCGTGGTGGCATAGAGAGAGGCTAAGTAGATAGCGTGTATTTTTTGTCACTTGTCATTGTTTGAATTTGATCCAATTATGCTCACCTAATTGTTTTACATGAATTACAAAAGGGTCGATTGATTTTATTGTTGGCTTGTAATAAAGGATTGAACTTACTTTTTTGACTTAGAATTCATTTAGTTAAAGACCTGTCATACAGTGTGATGCTCCCTCACTTAGCCTCTCTGCAACTTTTAGTTGCTTTTCAAGTAGTCACTACATTTTTAGTTGGTCGACCATCAGTGTACTACTTCGTTAGTGTGAATAAATAATTGTATTTGATTAATGAAGTGTATTGCTATCACCAATCCTGGATTGGGTCATTAATCTGATTACAGTATTTGATTGATGACAGTTTGTTGAGTTTGTCCTGTAATTAGCGTACAAATCTAAAATTTAGTTTGGCGATGGTTTAGCTGTGAACAGTGAAATTGTTTTCTTGAAAGCAATAACATAGGATAGATCTTTTCAATAGGATTTAACTGTTTTATATATGAACATATCTTTCAGAATTGGGCAGATAAAACAACACTAATAGTATGGATAGATGCATATTTGGAATGTTACTGTGTTTACTGTGAACTTGTGAAGATTTAAGGGATAGGTTTTTGGAAAGGAATATGTATTGTTTTATATTTCCTGATAGTCTGGGCTGTTTCCCATTGAATTTATGCCAGCTGTCAGAGCAATCCTATGAATCCCATTCTCTCCTTATTTTTTGGTAATAATCTCAAATGTCCATAAACTTCTATCCTCTTCCTCCCAACTGTCTCTTTAGCTATCTTAGCTATGGATAATTTTTAATACCAGTTAATCGAATAACCACAACCCTCAACTTATCTCTTTGTCTTAGCCATCCACCCCCACCCTCTGCTACTTAAACCTTTACAAAATTGCCTATCTCAATTAATGGTCTTTTTACTTGAAACATTAGCTTTGTTTCTCTTTCCACAGATGTGGCATGACTGTTTCCAGTATTTTTGTTTTAGTTTAAGATTTCTAGCATCTGTAGTTTTTGTATTTACTGTTGTATTTTCTACCAGCTGTCTCCTAGGCCTGCTAACCTTGAAGCTCTCCTCCCATTTCCAGCATGATTTCTGTATGTCTTTCTTTCTTTTTCAATCTTTTTATTGAATTTCATATATTAAAAAAACATATTGTAATATTGAATAGGTTATGAGTGCATTAGACTTAAAGTTGAATTAGTAATAAAATAACAATATCTTATTAAAATATCAGCAAAAAATAGTACATTAATCAATCTAACCTATATTAATTATACATGAAAAAGAATAAGAATAATCATCAAAAGAAAAAAAATTAAAAAAATACAAGAAAAAAGAATATATATTGAAAAAAAATTAAACCTAAACTAAACTAACATGGGCAATAATAATAGTTTATAAGTATATGATAGTGTCAAGAACTCCGGAACTCCATACCAGAACAAGAATAAAAGGAGAAAAGGTCTGGAAGAGACCAAATTAATTCATATGAAAATGTCGAATGAACGGTCCCCAAGTTTCTTCAAATTTAATTGATGAGTCAAAAATAGTGCTTCTAATTTTTTCTAAGCTCAAATAAGAAATAGTTTGAGAGAACCACTGAAACGTGGTAGGAGGATTTACTTCTTTCCAATTTTGTAATATAGACCTTCTGGCCATTAATGTTACAAAGGCAATCATTCGTCTAATTGAAGGGGAAAACCGGTTACCATCCTCATTCGGTATACCAAAAATTGCAGTAATAAAATGAGGTTGTAAATCAATATTCCAAATTGAGGAAATAATAGCAAATATGTCCTTCCAATAGTTATGTAAAGTGGGACATGACCAAAACACGTGGGTCAATGAGGCCACATCTAAATGACATCTGTCACATTGAGGGTTAATATGAGAATAGAATCGAGCAAGTTTATCTTTAGACATATGGGCTCTATGTACAACCTTAAATTGTATTAAAGCATGTTTAGCACATATAGAAGAAGAATTAACCATTTGTAGAATTTTTTCCCATTTTTCTGTTGATATATTATATTGAAGTTCTTTTTCCCATTCTTGTTTAATTCTACATAATATTTCTGGTTGTATCTTCATAATCATATTATAAATAAGAGCCACTAATCCCTTCTGACAAGGATTCAAGGTAAAAATCATATCTGAAAAATCTATCAAAGTTGAATTGGGGAAGGATGGTAGAACTTTATGTAAAAAATTTCTGATTTGTAAGTATCTAAAAAAATTAGATTTAGGTAACTTAAATTTGTTGGAAAGTTGGTCGAAAGACATTAAACTACCGTCAAAAAAAAGATCTCGAAAACATATTATACCTTTCCTTTTCCATATGCTAAAAGCTTGATCTGTCAAAGAAGGTTTAAAAAAGAAATTAAGTGAGATAGGGCTATCTAGAACAAAGTTTTTCAGAGTAAAAAACTTACGAAATTGAAACCAAATTCATAATGTATGCTTGACAATAGGGTTGGATAACTGTTTATTGAATTTAACTAAATCAATAGGAAGATTTAGTTAAGAACCAAGAACAGAGAATAGAGAATATCCTTGTGCATCATTGCATTCTAAATTTACCCACTGTGGGCACAATGGTGAATCCAAATCTAATTTCCAATATATTAAGTTTTGAATATTATTCGCCCAATAGTAAAATCTAAAGTTAGGTAAAGCTAAACCACCATCTTTTTTAGATTTTTGTAACTGCCTTTTAATTAACCTGGGGTTTTTATTTTGCCACACAAATGAGGAAATTTTTGAATCAATGTAGCAAAAAAAGATTTAGGAATAAAAATTCGCAAGGCTTGAAATAAATATAAAAATTTTGGTAAAATCATCATTTTAATAGCATTAATCCGGCCAACTGATGATAAGGATAAAGGAGACTATCTTGTAGTAAGTTGTTGAATCTGATGAAGCATAGGTAAAAAATTCAATCTGAATAAATCTTTATATTTCTTGGTAATTTTTATACCTAAATAAATAAAGTTATCAGTAACAACTTTAAATGGTATCCTGTCATTCAATAAAGTTTGCGCATTTAAAGGGAATAATTCACTCTTATCCAAGTTTAGTTTATAACCAGAAAAACTACCAAATTGAACCAACAAGGATAAAATAGTGGGAATAGACCTGTCAGGATCAGAAATATATAACAAGTCATCAGCATAAAGTGATAACTTGTATAACTTCTCATTACAGGTAATACCAAAAATATTAGGGGATTCATGAATAGCAATGGCTAGAGGTTCGAATGCAATATTAAATAATAAAGGACTTAAGGGACAACCTTGTCTCGTACCACGAGATAATTGAAAAAAAGGGGATCTGTAATTATTTGTAAGAACAGAAGCAACAGGTTTATAATATATTAATTTAATCCATGATATAAAATTAGGACTAAAATTAAAATTTCTCAAGGCATTAAATAAGTATGTCCATTCAACTCTATCAAAAGCTTTTTCAGCATCTAATGAAATAACTCATTCTGAGGTTGTGGGTGAAGAAGTGTAAATATATTAATCAATTTTCTAACATTAAAAAAGGAATACCGGTTCCTAATAAAACCAGTTTGGTCTTCTGAAATAATTTGTGATAGTAACGTTTCTAATCTAATAGCTAAAATTTTTGTAAGAATCTTAGAGTCTACATTTAATAGCGATATAGGGCGATAAGATGAACATAGAGTAGGATCCTTATCTTTTTTAAGAATTAGAGAGATAGTAGCTTCATAAAAAGACGGGTAGCCTCTTCTTAGTAAATGCATCATTAAAGATTTCACATAACCAAGGGGAAAGCAAAGAAGAAAAAGTTTTAAAAAATTCTATAATATAACCATCAGGACCAGGAGCTTTCCCTGAATTCATTGATGAGATAGCCTCTCCTATTTCAGCCATAGAAATAGGAGCATCGAACAAGTTCCGATCTTCATCTGTCAGTTTAGGAATATTCAAATTGTTAAAAAATTATCCATCATGGATAGATCGCCATCAAATTCTGATTGATATAAAGATTTATAAAATCTTGGAAAGTATTATTAATTTCTTTATGATCAGTAGTCAGATTACCGTCTTGTTTACGAATTTTAATAATTTGTCGCTTAGTCGAAATAGCTTTTAATTGGTTAGCTAACAATTTACCAGTTCGGTCACTATGAGTATAAAATTGAGCCCTAGTCTTAATTAATTGATTCTCAATTGAAGAAGATAATAATAAACTATGTTCCATTTGAAGCTCAACTCTCTTCTTATAGAGTTCTTTGGTAGGAGTCACGGAATAAATCTTATAAATTTCTTTAATTTTATCCACTAATAAAGCAATATCTAAATATCTTTGTTTTCTTTTACCGACGGAATATGAGATAATTTGTCCACGGATAAAGGCCTTAAAAGAGTCCCAAAGTATTCCTCTGTCAATCTCTTCGGTATAGTTTGTTGAAAAAAACAAGTCAATTTGCTGTTTTATGAAGGTGATAAATTCTGGATCTTGAAGCAAAGTAGCGTTAAGTCTCCAAGATCTAGTATTATTGAAAGAGTCCGAAATCTTGATAGATAACTTCAAAGGTGCATGATCTGAAATGGCAATAGAGTCATATTTACAATCAGTAACATCTGTTAATAAAAGATGATCAATAAGGAAATAATCAATTCTAGAATAACTGTGATAAACATGTGAAAAAAACAAAAATTCTTTATCTTTAGGGTTCAAAAACCGCCATATTTCAGTAATCCCCGAATCAACCATAAAGGAATTAATAAGTAAGGCTGATCTATTTGGAAGAATTCGAATAGGTTTAGATCTATCCATCGAAGGATTCAGACAACAGTTGAAATCTCCACCCATTATCAGCATATATTCATTTAGATTAGGGAGGGAAGTAAATAAACGTTTAAAAAATTCAGGGCAGTCAAAATTTGGAGCATAAATATTAACTAGAGCCACTTTTCGATTAAAAAGTGAGCCAGTTATCAATAAAAATCTGCCCTGTGGATCAGAAATAATTTCATGATGTGTAAACGAAATTGAGGGGTCTATAAAAATAGACACACCCCTAATTTTGGCGGTACAATTCGAGTGAAATTGTTGACCCTTCCAGAACCTAAAAAAAGCATTGATTATCCTCCCTCCTAATATGGGTCTCCTGTACAAAAATAATATTAGCATTTAGTCTATGGAATACTTTAAATATTTTTTTACATTTAATCGGATGATTTAAACCATTAGTATTCCAAGAGATAAAATTAATAGACTTATCCATCATGCCAATACTACTTGTATATATCATAAAAGGTTAAAAAGATACATAACCCATAATTCAGGAAGAAAGAAAAATGATTCAGGAGCAACCGGAGAACATGACACTTCAGCAATATTAATAATGTAAAGTCGGCCCATAAACTAAAAACAAAAAAATAAAAAGCAAAAGCGTGAAAAAAGATCCCTCCCCCTCCCCCAACCCCTCGAAAAAAAGCCAAGCGGCAAGCGCACAAACTAATACTAATATTACCCCCATTTCAAGATGGCAACTTCATGAAAAGAAAGAAAAAAGACTATATAACACCCAGATATAAATACAGGGTTGTAAAAAGAAAGAATATATCAATCAAAATGAAAAAATAATATAATAAAGCAAAAGAACCTTAGTAAAATAGGATAAGCATTAAAGTTTAAAATAGTGTAATATGCCTTTAAAAAAAGATTCCATATTCAGATACAAGAAAATGACGTTTCAAAAACAGAGACTTATGGGAAGAAACGACATTTTGAAAAAAACATATTACAGAATATAAGTGTAAATTCACCAATCTATTAAAAAAAGGTCATCAAAAAAGGATTAAAAAAGGATTCAATAATCACTACAATATAGAAAAAAAAGGTCCAAAAATCCAAAACATTCGTCCCATTTTCAAGTACAAGCAAATAAATGCTTACGGAAAGCAAAGTCTTATGGGAAGAAGAAACGACATCTTAAAAAATAAATCATTATTACAGAGTGTTAACAATCATTATTAATCATTATTACAGAGTGTATATCCAATTCAGAAGAAAAAAATTAAGAAAAAAAACATTATAGTAAAATTAGAAGAGCATCTATAAACCATGATAATAAAAAAAGACCAGGTCTGCAGACCAAAGTAAAAAGCTATACCGCAGCTTCATAAGTTAAAGCCCAAAACGAAATGGCATCTTCTCTCCAAAAATTCTTCAACATAACACATAGTTCAACTTGTACTTGATATTCTTCGACAAATTTCTTCGCTTCTTCCGGAGAATTAAAGAAGCGCTGACTGTTGTCACTCAATGTAATTCTGAGATTCGCTGGGTATCTTAAAGCTTGTTTAAGTCCAATCGAATGAATCTCTGCCATCACTGGTTTAAAAGCGATTCTAGCCTTCATCACATCAAATGAATAATCTTCAACAATACGAAACTTGTTGTTTCTGTGAGAAATCATACCTTTCTGATGAGCTAATTGGATTAAAAGCTCTTTCTCCCGAGGATAATGGAGGCGAACAATCACAGCTCGTGGCTTATCTCTCGAGATCGAAAATCTCGAAACTCTGTGGGCACGATCAATAGTAGGTTTAGCCTGCAAAGCGTCCTCACCGAAAATTTCCCACAATAAGTTAGAGAAATATTCAGTTAAGTCACCAGACTCAACATTTTCGGGAAATCCGATAATTCACAAGTTTTGTCTGTGAGATCGGTTTTCAAGATCGGTGATTTTAAACTTACTCTGCTCCACTATTTTAACGGTCGACCGTAACTTCTCCTCCAAAGTTTCAATAGTACGTATTTTTTCACAAATTAACTTGTCAAGAGCCGCAAGCTTTTCTTCATGCCGTTCAATATCTGCTGCCTGCGATTGAAGCTTGGTATCAAACGATCTAACAACTTCTTCAAGCTCAGACATTTTCGCAGTAAGCTTATTTTCCAGACTTGCAAATTTAGTATCCAGTTTAGTATCCAGAAGACTGGAGCTTGCCTCAAGAGATGGAGGGTCTTTAGACGATTTCTTAGATACAGACATTTTAAGTTTGAAAAGATTAAATCAAGTATTATTTTAAAAAAGAAGTAAATCGTGAGTATCAACCCATGTAATTAAGTACGAAAAGATTTGATTAAAGGGTGATTATAGTTTAAAAAATGAAGAGCGCCCGAAGGCAGATGTCTACGTCGCCATCTTGAAACTCCGCCCCCATGATTTCTGTATGTCGCTTTTACCATGCTCACCCTCAGTAATTGCTGTTATCTTCCTGTCTTTGATAAATAGTCTTTACAGTAACATCTTTCTTAGGAAATGCCTTTGACTCCAATTCATTCCTATGTGAAATCCCACTCCATGCTTCACAATTAGGACACACTGGGAACAAACAAGTACTGTATGTACAAACTATCCAGCATTTTTTTTTCACATCATGAAATGCATGCTTGCCCTTGACCACTCTCGACAACAATGCTTATGTGCTACGTCAAAGCTGTTGTGGTCTGTTTAAGTTTATTAGTTGTTTGTCTCAGTTTATTAATTGTCTGTCTCAAAAGTTCCTTGTAATGCTCCAGTTTTGCACAGCTCACTTGTACTTCTTGCCCAAGATTCACAAATCAACTATAGTTTCTTTCTACCCTTGTGCAATGAAACTTCAGTTCTTTCTATGTTGGCTCCATCTTTTTGCTACTGGTCCGATTCTTTCCCTTGTACATTTGTGATACATCTGATGCATCCTGGCACTTTAACAGTTTTTAGTTTCAACCTCTTCCTTTGTATCATGGATGTACAGTACATAGGAAGAATCAAAGGGTTTATGTGAACTGAGTTCCTCTCAACTAACTTGGTCATTTTCTTGGCTGAACTCGTCTTCATAATTAAACTATTAACTACACTCCCTGTTGCATGGTGTCCATTGTGTGGCCTCCGTCGGTCATGGGTATTGTGCCTCTGGTAGTCACTGGGAGTGGCTTCTCCAGGGCTCAAACCAGGGCAGAGTTGATATGGAGATCTGTCTGTTGCCCATGTAGTGGGACCCCCGTCTCCAGGCTGATGACGGAACGATGAAAGTCGGTACAGTTTGGTGCCAGCAGCCTCGCAGGAGTTGCCGTGCCGGTGCTGGGTACAGCAGTCAGCCGCCTTCGGGACTCCGACTCCGGATATATCCTCGGGGTTTACTCCCAAAGCCTTTCTTGTGAGCGGGTATAGCCGTGAGGCAGTGGAGGTTTGAAATCGGAGTTTTCCCTCTCCTAGATGAGCTACCATCCATGGTTAATGAGCCCCATCAGCCCAGAGCCAGTGGTTTTAAGGTGCCAGTGGCCTGTCATTGGCCCTTCTCTTGTCAGTGAGAACAGCTCTGCTCCGTCGGGCATAAGAACTATGCCACATGTGAAGGCCAGGAGTTGGACTTGGTTGTCAGAGGCTGTTTGAGACGCACGCCATGAAGGTTATTTGTTTAGCAGTGGGAGCTCGTCCCCACTACCACCCTTCGGCTATGACTACCCTTGGAGTCATGGTGTCCATTATGTCTCATAAAAAAGATGATCTTCCTTTCAGCCCTCCTTTCCAACAGATCAATGATTTAATTGGTGCTACTTCCTGCGCTAATACAGAGCTTGAAATTTTCATTACATTTGCTGTCAATTTCTAAACTACTCCCACCTTTCTGCTTTACCTCTGACCCTTCACCTTCCAGAACTTCCTATTTTTACATGCATTAGGGTTAGGGTTGATACAGAGGTAAAGAAAATGCAGGTCCACAATCCCTTATCCGAAATTCTGAAATCCAAAAAGCTCTGAAAACCAAAGTTTTTTTCATCAACAGCTGATGTCACTCAGGTGTGACGTGGCAGCACTAGCAGAGGCAGTCAGACGTTAGTTGTGGCTCAGTGCTCATACTGGTTACACATGCATTTGCTGTTCGCTGATATTTTGTGTTCACTGTTGACTTTGTGTTTAATTTTACTGTGAAAATGTCAAAAAGAGCTGCAGGATACCCCTATGGGTAGCAATGAGAAAAAGAGAATCTATCATTACGTATCACTAATGCAGAAAGTGGAGTTATTGCAGAAGCTTGATCGTGGTGTGTCTGTGTGGTGTCTTACTGAAGAATATGGTGTTGGAACTACCAATGTATATGATTTAAGAAACCGAAAGACAAGTTACTGAAGTTTTATAGTGACAGTGACATTCTGCATTTATTCCAATAAGTCATTTACCATGTGTTTGATTTGGTTCATTTGAAGCTCTGTATTTTTAAGTTTTGTTGAATGTTTTTGTTTTGAAATTGAAAAGTTTTGGTGGGAAGTATTTCATACCTTCTCTCAACTTTTTAGTGTCCAATTTGACCCAAATCCCCTTACTGCCTTGTTTGGTATTATTGCAAATGAAGATATTGTGGCAACCCACTTCCTAGCGCACTCGAACCGGCTCACAAATAGCCAGCGCGCCAGCACAAAGGTCAGTCCCAAAAGGGCGCCAGGTCTGCTTCACCAACAAAGGGAAAAGCCTGCAAGGGATTGTGAGTACGTGCCCCTACAGCATCCGCGCCCGGGGAGTGCGGGATCGGGGAGGCTTTAAAGCAAGGCTGTGAAGTTCGAATAAAATCTTTCTTTAACTGCAGTTTACCGACTCCGTGTCATTATTTTAGCGTTGCGTGTAGCACACCGCTACAATTGCTGACCCCGACGGTCCAAACGATTTTTGGACCGGAGATGAACGATGCCGCATCTATTCATGCGGTTTCGTTGAAACTGCCAAGCTTCTGGACGCTGCAACCTCACCAATGGTTCCAGCAAGCAGAAGCCCAATTCCACGTTCAGCAGATAACCTCGGAGGACACACGTTACTACTACGTGGTGAGCTCCCTCGACCAGGACACAGCGGCCCAGGTTGAGGAATTCGTATAGTCTCCCCCAGCGGACGGCAAGTATACGGGATTTAAAGCCCTGCTCATGAGGACTTTCGGACTCTCATGGTGCGAGCGAGCTGCCCGTTTACTGCACCTGGATGGCTTGGGCGACAGACCTCCTTTGGCTTTAATGAATGAGATGTTGTCTCTGGCCGGCGGACACAAACCCTGCCTCATGTTTGAGCAAGCGTTCCTGGAGCCGCTGCCTGAGGACATACGCCTGCTGCTGTCCGACGTGGATTTCAGCGACCCCCTGGAAGGTGGCAGCCCGGGTGGACTTGCTGTGGAACGCCAAGAAGGTGAGTGGGGCGTCCATCGCACAGATCACCAGGCCACGCTCCCAGCAGCAAACCAGACCAGGCCCGGCCACAGAGCCCACTAACCCCAGAGGCAGGGGTGATGAGACCAACAAACTATGGTGCTTCTACCACCAGCGGTGGGGCGCAGAAGCCCGCTGCTGTAGCCCACCCTGCAAGTTCCTGGGAAACGCCAGGGCCAGCCCCCGCTGATGGCTACGGGATAGCCTCCTGTATGTGTGGGATAAGAGGTCGGGACGCCATTTTTTGGTCGACACCGGTGCCGAGATCAGCATCTTATCTCCGACGAGTTACGACACCCGCAACAGGGCACCGGGTTCCCCCCTGAGGGTCATGATCGGCAGCACGGTAAGGACCTATGGCACCCGTATGGTGCAGCTACATTTCGGCTCCAGCAGGTTCACGCGGGACTTCACACTGGCCACTGTAGCCCAACCGCTTCTGGGTGCGGATTTTTTGCGGGCTCACAGCCTGTTGGTCAACCTGCCAGGGCAGAGACTGGTCCACGCCGAGACCTTTCAGACGTTCTCCCTGGGAGAAGCCCAGTTGCCAGCCCCACACCTCGACTCCATCACGCTGTCCGACAATGACTTCACCAGAGTCCTGGCGGATTTCCCATCGGTTCTGGCCCCGCAGTTCATGGCAGCCATGCCCAGACACGGCGTACAGCACCACATCCCGACCCAGGGACCACCCCTCCGCGCCTGTGCTCGGTGGCTTCCCCCGGACAAGCTCCGACTGGCGAAGGAGGAGTTCAAGAGGATGGAGGAATTGGGGATCATCCGGCGGTCCGACAGCTCATGGGCCTCCCCCCTGCACCTGGTGCCCAAAGTGACAGGGGGCTGGAGACCGTGCGGCGACTACCGCAGGCTGAACAAGGCTACCACACCGGACAGCTACCCTGTGCCGCACATTCAGGACTTTGCAGCAAACCTGCATGGCGCACTGATCTACTCCAAGGTGGACCTCGTCCGGGGATACTATCAAATCCCGATGCATATGGATGACGTCCCCAGAACGGCTCTCATCACCCCATTCAGCCTTTTCGAGTTCCTCCGCATGCTGTTCAGCCTGAAGAATGCCGCACAGACGTTCCAGTGGTTAATGGACGCGACCTGGACTTCGTGTTCATCTATTTGGACGACATCCTCATAGCCAGTAGCAGTCGTCAGGAGCATCTGTCCCAACTCCGTCAACTCTATGCCCAGCTGAGCGAGTACGGTCTAACAATCAACCCGGCCAAATGCCAGTTCGGGCTCGACACCATTGACTTCCTGGGCCACAGGATTACTAAAGACGGGGCGACCCCTCTGCCCGCTAAGGTAGACGCGGTCCGCCATTTCCCCCGACCCACCATGATCAAAGGCCTTCAGGAATTCATGAGTATGGTCAATTTCTACCACCGCTTCCTCCCTTCAGCTGCCTGAATCATGCGCCCCCTGTTCGCCCTGATGTCGGGTCCGAGCAAGGATATTACCTGGGACGAGGAGTCCGCTGCCGCTTTCATTAAAACAAAAGAAGCCTTGGCAAACGCCACGATGCTAGTGCACCCCAGAATGGACATCCCTACCGCCCTCACAGTGGACGCATCCAACACGGCAGTTGGTGGGGTACTGGAGCAACTCATCGCGGGTCGCTGGCAACCCCTGGCGATTTTCAGCAAACACCTGCGGCCACCCGAGCTCAAGTACAGTGCTTTCGACCGGGAACTGTTGGCGCTATACCTGGCAATCCGGCACTTCAGGTACCTCTTAGAAGGTCGGCCCTTCACTGCGTTCACAGACCACAAGCCGCTTACCTTTACGTTCACGAATGTGTCCGATCCCTGGTCGTCCCGCCAGCAGCGCCATCTGTCCTACATCTCTGAATACACGACGGATGTCCGGCATGTCTCGGGTAAGGACAGTGTCGTGGCGGACGCGCTGTCTCACCCTAACATTCATGCCCTTTCCCAAGGGGTAGACTTTGAGGCACTGACAGAGGCGCAGCAAGCAGACGAGGAGATCCCGAGTTACAGAACCACAGTCTCTGGTTTGCAGCTCCAGGACCTCCCTGTAGGCCCAGGTGAGAGGACCCTATTCTGTGACGTCGCCACCAGCCAGCCCCGTCCCGTCGTCCCGGCACCTTGGCGGCGACGTGTTTTCGACTCCATTCATAACTTAGCACACCCCTCCATCAGGACAACCGTCTGGATGGTCTCCAACAGGTTCGTTTGGCACGGACACCACAGGCAAGTCAGTGAATGGGCCAGAACGTGCATGCACTGCCAGACGGCCAAGGTGCAGCGGCACACCAAAGCTCTGCCGCAGCAGTTCCACCCCACCGGCCGGCGTTTCGACCACATTCATGTGGATATCGTGAGCCCCCTGCCAGTGTCACACGGAGCGCGGCACCTCCTTACTATCGTGGACCGGTTCACCAGATGGCCAGAGGCGATCCCGCTCACTGACACCATCTCCGAATCTTGCGCCCAGGCACTGATTGCCACCTGGGTGTCCCGCTTCGGTGTACCGGCCCACATTACCTCCGACAGAGGCGCCCAGTTCACCTCCAGCCTGTGGTCAGCTATGGCCAGCCTTTTGGGGACACAGCTGCACCACACCACTGCCTACCACCCACAGTCGAATGGGCTAGTGGAGCGTTTCCACTGTCACCTAAAGTCGGCCCTCATGACCCGCCTGAGAGGAGCTAACTGGGTGGATGAGCTTCCCTGGGTCCTACTCGGCATCCACACGGCACCCAAAGACGATCTGCACGCCTCATCGGCCGAGTTGGTGTACGGCGCACCCCTGGTCGTCCCCGGGGAGCTCATACCAGCCCCAAGGAGGCAAGAGGAAGAACCCACAGCAGTCCTGGGCAGACTGCGTGAGAGGCTCGGTGACCTGGCCCCCATACCCACTTCGCAGCATGGGCAGAACCCGACCTGTGTACCCAAAGACCTGCAGAACTGTAAGTTTGTGTTTGTACGAAGGGGCTGGCATTGGCCACCGCTGCAATGGCCCTACGAGGGGCCGTTTACGGTGCTCAGGAACAATGGGTCCACGTTCGTGCTGGACGTTGGGGGGGAGAGAGGAGGTTTTCACGGTGGACCGACTCAAACCGGCCCATGTGGACCTGGCACAACTGGTCGAGTTTCCGGCGCCTCGGCGCAGAGCCCGACCTCCCAAGCAGGTTCTGGCCCAGACTGTGGACATTGGGAGGTGTATCGCCGGTTCTGGGGGGCG
This sequence comes from Hypanus sabinus, assembly GCF_030144855.1. NCBI lineage: Eukaryota > Metazoa > Chordata > Chondrichthyes > Myliobatiformes > Dasyatidae > Hypanus > Hypanus sabinus. The sequence continues at coordinate 76,226,392 of NC_082712.1, read as the reverse complement.
GGGTTATGTGGCAACCCACTTCCTAGCGCACTTGAACCGGCTCACAAATAGCCAGTGCGCCGGCACAAAGGCCAGTCCCAAAAGGGCGTCAGGTCTGCTTCACCAACAAAGGGAAAAGCTTGCGGGGGTTTGTGAGTACGTGCCCCTACAGCATCCGCGCCCGGGGAGGGCGGGATCAGGGAGGATTTAAAGCAAGGCTGTGAAGTTCGAATAAAATCTTTCTTTAACTGCAGTTTACCGACTCCGTATCATTATTTCAGCGCTGCGTGTAGCACACCGCTACAATATAACTTTAAATACTCCTAACCTACAGGTTTTAGTTTTTACCTGTCTTTTAGCAAGAAGAGCTATCTTGCTTAAATGGAAGGAGTCTACCCCCCTACACATCTTCAATGGCTATGTGATATTATGTCTTATTTAAATTTAGAGAAGATCCGCTGCTCAGTCTTAAATTCAAAACAATCTTTTTATGATAATTGGGGACCTTTACTAAATTACTTTTCCAATTTATAAAGTTTAACAGTGCACAGACTTTTATGTATATTTTTATCTTCTCTTCTTAAGTGAATATGTTTTTTTTCCTAATTATCCATTGTCTTCCATCAGCTTTTTTCTTTGGTAGTTGGTAGGGGGTTGACTTTTTTTATATATATATAAAAAATTTCTTTTATGATGTATGACCTATCTTTAAATTTTTGATTACAGAGTGGTAAACCTTTATGCGTTATGATATGTTTATACATTTTGATCAATTTTATTACTATATATGAATGTACACAAGTTATGTTGAGATGTATCTATGTGTTGCACTCTGTAATTTTTTTTTCTTCTGAATGAATAAAAATATTGTAAAAAGGAAGAATTTTTGTTGGAAATAAAAAAAATTTCTTGTCATTATTCCCTAAACAATACAGTATGACAATTATTTACATAGCATGTACATTGTATTTGGTATTATAAGTAATCTAGAGATGATTTAAAGTATACAGGAGGTTGTGCATAGGTCTCGATCTCTGCTGGGTCCTAAAGTCCACCCACACTGGGACAGGTTAAATAAGGGACTTGAGCATACGTGCTTTTTGATGTCCGCCGAGGGTCCCGAAACCAATAAGGATTGGTTCTGAATTCTGAAATGCAACTGGCCCCAAGGATTTCGAGTAAGGGATTGTGGACCTGTATTTGGTTGAAAGTCATGCTTGCCTTTATTATTCGAGGCATTGAATTCAAGAGTCAGGAAATTATGTTACACTTTATAACAACACTAGTTAGACTGCATTTGGAGTATTGTATTAATTTCTGGTCACTCCATTATAGAAAGGATGTTGAGGTTTTGGAGAAGGTGTAGAAGCCTGTAGGATGTTGCCTGTAGTAATGTGTATAAGTTTTAGGGAGACATTGGATAAACTTGCATTGTATTCTCTGGAGCAGCGAAGATTGAGAGGAGATGTGACAGAACTTTATAAAATTATAAGAAGCATAGAATGGAGGTAACTTTTTCCCAGGATTGAAATGTGCTAAAAAGCATGTATTTAAAGTGAGAGGAAGACAGTTCGAAGGAGATCTGTAAATATAGAACATTACAGCACAGTATGGCTCACAATGTTGCACCAGCTTTTTAAACTTCACCAAGAGCAATCTAGTCCATACCTCCTACACAACCCTACATTTTTCTATCATTCATGTGTCTATATAAGAATTTCTTATATGTCTCTAATGTGTCCACCTCTACCACCTTGGCAGGATGTTCCATGCACCCACCACTTTCTGTGTGGGGGGGGTTGAGAAAAGGTTACCTCTGCTAACCTCCCCCCCATGCTTTCCTCTAATCACCTTAATACAAGTGCTACACCTGCCCTTATACTTTCTCCCTCACCACCATTCAGGGCCCCAGACAGTCCTTGCAGGTGAGGCGACGCTTCACCTGTGAGTCGGCTGGTGTGGTATACTGTGTCCGGTGCTCCCGGTGTGGCCTTTTATATATTGGTGAGACCCGACGCAGACCAGGAGACTGTTTCGCTGAACACCTACGCTCGGTCTGCCAGAGAAAGCAGGATCTCCCAGTGGCCACACATTTTAATTCCACGTCCCATTCCCATTCTGATATGTCTATCCATGGCCTCCTCTATACCTTATATACCGGCTGGGTAGCCTCCAACCTGATGGCATGAACATTGACTTTTCTAACTTCCGTTAATGCCCCTCCTCCCCTTCTTACCCCATCCCTGACATATTTAGTTTTTTTTTTCTCTCCCTCTGCCCATCACTCTGCCTGTTCTCCATCTCCCTCTGGTGCTCCCCTCCCCCTTTCTTTCTCCTGAGGCCTCCTGTCCCATGATCCTTTCCCTTCTCCAGCTCTGTATCACTTTTGCCAATCATCTTTCCAGCTCTCAGCTTCATCCCACCCCCTCCTGCCTTCTTCTATCATTTTGCATTTCCCCCTCCCCCTCCTACTTTCAATATCTCTCCTTTCAGTCAGTCCTGACGAAGGGTCTTGGCCCAAAACGTCGACAGTGCTCCTCCCTATAGATGCTGCCTGGCCTGCTGTGTTCCACCAGCACCTTGTGTGTGTTGTTTTACCTTAAATTTGTGCTCCCTTGTATTTGCCATTTCTCCCTTGGGAAAAATGGTCTCTGGCTATTCATTCTGTCTATGCCTTTTGTTATTTTGCATATATTTATCAAGCCTTCGCTCATCCTCCTTTACTGCAGACAGGTCCAAGCTTGTTCAACCTATCATTAAAATACATGCCCTCTAGTCCAGGCAGCATCCTGGTAAGTCACCTCTGCACACTCTGTCAAGCTTCTATGTGCTTCAAATGACAAGGTGTCCAGAATTGAACATAATATTCCAAGCGTGGTCTAACCAGGTTTTTATAGAGCTGCAACATTGCCCCCTTGAGCTCAATACCCTGACTAATGAAAACCAATACCATACATGTTCTTATAACTCTATCAACTTGTGTGGCAACTTTAAGTGATCCATGGGCGAGGACTCCAAGATTCCTCTGCTCTTCCACACTGCCAAGAATCCTGTCAATGCCCCTTTGCAGCCTACATTATCCATAACTCCACCCATCAACCTTTGTGTTATCTGCAAACTTACCACCCTTCCACTTCCTCAACCAAGTCATTAATTAAAATCACAAAGAGAAGGGGTCCTAGAACAGATCCCTACAGAACACCACTGGTCACCAACCTCCAGGCAGAATACTTTCCACCTAGAACTACCCTCTGGCTTCTACTGACAAGGCAATTCAGTATCCACACAGCCAAGTTTCCCTGGATCTTGAGCCTTATAAAATGCCCTACTCAAATCCACATACAATCACATCTACTGCTCTACCTTCTTCAATGTGCTTTGTCACATCCTCAAAAAATTAAATCAGGTTTGTGAGGCATGACCTGCCCCTCACAAAGCCATGCCGAGTATTCCTAATCAGCCTCCCATAGAGCTGTTTCTTTAGAAGATGGAGGATCTTCCAGGAATATTATTGTGGTTAATTAGTTAGTGGATTCCCTGGTAATTCTGATCAAAGAATGATTTCTGTGGACCTGAACAATATGTATTCTCTGGTGGCTCTTTTTGATAGGGAGTTGATAGGTGAAATAGTCTGAGAAAAGTTTCCTTTCTGGGTGATTGAGAGGTTTGACATCAGTTTTCTAGAAAACAAATTAAACCCAATAAGGAATTGGGAACAAAATTCTAACTTGGTAACTGATGCCATCTTTTTGACTTTGGTTTTTCTGTGAATGTGTAATTGTGTGATGATGCACATAAATGCAATCTTAGTTTCTTTTTGTCCAGGTTTGAATTATTTAATCTGGATTATCAGCAAATTTCACGTCACATGCCGGTGATAATAACCTGATTCACGTCACCTGCCGGTGATAATAAACCTGATTTTGATTCTGATTCTGATATGATCTGTTGTGCTGATAATTTATGGAGTTGTTTTGATTGGCAGGGACTTAGAAGGATCATTTGAAATACTGTATTTGGACGAGGAGATACTTGTATATCTTTTTTAGTTTTTGTCTCTACTTGTTAATAAGATCTATACTGCAGGTTGGGTGCTTTTACTGGCTGGAGAAAAGATTTTTTTGGGTATAACTTCGTATTATATGAGATTTGAATTTGTTTTAGGTTGAGGTAAACCACTATAGAGATAATAAAGACTGTACTGGGGCTAATTTGAAGACGCAAATCTGCAAAGTTCAGATTAGCTATTGAATTGTTTTTGTTCTTCTTCCTTTTGTACTGTGTTCAGAAGGGGTGATGAGGTTCGAATTCTTTTACCCAAGATTGCCAGGAGTCAGAAATGTAAACTGACTAGTGCAATCTGCAGTGTAAATCTAACAATGGGAATTAGTGTTAGATACTGAGGTTGAATAAATACATTGTATGAAGTTGGAATATAAGGTAATTAAAAATGAGCATGTTATGTGCAAAATATTAACATTTTTTGAACATGACCAATGATCTCATATGGATAAATATAAAAGTATTAATTTTGTACTACTCAATACGAAACAAAATATCGGGCAGCACAGTAGTTCTACAGTACAGGTGGCGTTGTCGTTAGGTTGCATCTGGAATTTCCAGTTGGCGGATGATTTCCCTCCACGCCACTCTGACATATTGGGAAATCGTGTACTTGGCAGGTGACAGCAGTGGTTTGCCGTTGCCTTCTGGATGAGTTCACCACGTCTTGCAGTGGATGACCAGGACATCTAAGTGCCTCGTCGTGCTCTTAGCGCTCCATAAACGCCTACTGGCCTGCCTTCTTGACTGCTTGACCATTAATCGGTCTCCTCTGCTCAATCTGCCAGGGCCAGACTTCATACACTGGGACAAACAAATCCCCTCCCTCACCGAGGGTCGAAGACCCGTTGGCTGCCCTCTCCTGGTTTGGCCCGTCTGCCGAGACGGTTTAACGGGGGTGTGGCCACTGCACGTGCTGCAGCTACATGGAGCCACAGGTGAGAGCTGAGTGCCCAGTGGGGACCAAAGGTGGATGGGCTGCCCTGAAAAAGGGCACGGCAGGCCCCCACCAGAGGTTCTACCCCTCCCTAGACACCCCATACATTCCACAGTACAGGCGACCCAGGTTCAATTCCTGTCTCTCTGCCTGTAAAGAATTTGTACATTCTTCCTGTGACTGCATGGGTTTCCTCCGAGTTCTCCGGTTTCCTCTGACAGTGCAAGACATACCAGTTGTTAGGTTAATTGGTCACTGTAAATTGTCCCATGATTGGATTAGGATTACATTTGATGATTGCTGGATGGTATGTGTTGAAGGGCCTGTTCTGCACAGTATCTCAGTAAAATAAATAAAACAAAATCTGACACAACTCAAAATTGAATCAGGTGAACTTTGCTTTAAAACTTGTACTTTCATCATCTTATTTTTGTCTTGTTCCAGCTAAACAGAGTGAAGGATTTATATGACAAGATAAATGAGCAGTGTGAGGCTTACAAAGAATTGATTTGGTCACGAAATGAAAATTGTGAGGTAGGAGCTGCTTTGATAATTTAAGTAGCAGTTCAGTTTGTATAACTATTTTAAATACTTTATCACTCTCTCACGCACATTCCTGGTCATTATTTTTATTTTGCAATTTTTTTGTCTTATTTTGTGCATGTACTCTCCTTTTTCTGTGTTCTGTTTTTTTAATATATATTCTTTGAGTTTTCCTATCTCTCTTCCAATCTCACACATGTTTTTTTTCTCTCCCTTCCCTTCAAGCATTTTGCTCCTCCGAGACACAGTTCCACTGGCCATCTCGTTTACTGTGTTTCCCATGCCATCTCTTCTTGTCTAAATGCTCTTTTATGCTATATTTTATTCCTGTGCTGTGGCTCCCACATCACTTATTTTTGGTCCTATAATTTTCTCTAGCCACCTCAGTTATGTGTCCCCTCTAAGCACACCCCACCAGCCCCCCGACAACACCCACAACCCTCCGGCCCCAAGCTCCAACCCCTCCCCAGCCACCCATCACCCAGCTACTCGCCACTTCCCCCATCTCCATTACCCCTACTACCCCCTCCGTCCCCCCGCCCTCCCCCCTCTCCATTGGCCCTTTGACCAGTCCGATCTCTCTCGACCCCCTCCTTCACCTCCTCCTCCACCATTCTCTCTCTCACCCACCTCCTCTCCCTTTCACTTCCAGCCCTCTCTATCCCTCTCTCCTCTGTCCCCTCACTCCTCTGCCCCTTTCAACTCTGCCCCCTCTCTCTCCATGCACTCCACCCCCCCTTGACCGCACTCTCTCTCTCCCTCCCCTTTCTCTCTCCCTCTCTCCCCTTTCACTCTCTCTCCCCACTCTCTTTCTCCCCTTTCTCTCTCTCTCCCCTTTCTCTCTCTCCCCCTTTCTCTCCCCCTCTCTCTCTCCCCCTTCTCTCTCTCTCTCCCCTTTATCTCTGTCTCTCTCCCTCCTCACTCTCTCCCCTGCTCATTCTCCCCATTTCTCTCCCCCTTTCTCTCTCCCCCTCCCTCTCCCTTTTCTCACTCTCTCCCTGCTCTCTCTCTCTCCCCTTTCTCTCTCTCCCCGCTCTCTCTCTCTCCCCTTGCTCTCTCTCTCCCCCCTCTCCCCCCTCCCCTTCTCTCCCCTCCTCACTCTCTCCCCTCCTCACTCTCTCCCCTGCTCATTCTCCCCCTTTCTCTCCCCCTCTCTCTCTCCCCCCTTCTCTCTCTCTATCTCTGTCTCTCCCTTCTCACTCTCTCCACTTGCTCTCTTTCTCTCTCTCCACCTCTCCCCCCTCCCCTTCTCACTCTCTCCCCCTTTCTCTCTCCCCCTCCCTCTCCCCTTTCTCACTCTCTCCCCCTCTCTCCCCCTCCCCCTTACTCTCTCCCTTGCTCTTTCTCTCCCCTCTCTCTCTCTCCCTTTCTCTTTGTCTCTCTCCCCTTTCTCACTCTCTCCACTTGCTCTCTTTCTCTCTCCCCTTCTCTCTCTCCCCCTCTCTCCCCCACCCCTCTCGCCCATCTCCCTCTCCATCTCTCTCCCCCTCCCCTTTCTCACTCTCTCCCCTTTCTCACTCTCTCCACTTGCTCTCTTTCTCTCTCCCCTTCTCTCTCTCCCCCTCTCTCCCCCACCCCTCTCGCCCATCTCCCTCTCCCCCTCTCTCCCCCCTCCCCCTTTCTCACTCTCTCCCCTGCTCTTTCTCCCCCTTTCTCTCTCTCCCCCTTTCTCTCTCTCTCCCCCTTCTGTCTCTCTCCCTTTTCTCACTCTCTCCATGCTCTTTCTCTCTCCCCTTCTCTCTTTCTCCCCTTTCTCTCTGTTTCTCTCCCCTTTCTCACTCTCTCCACTTGCTCCCTTTCTCTCTCCCCTTCTCTCTCTCCCCCCTCCCCTTGCTCTCTCTCCCCCACTTTCTCTCTCTCCCCACCCCTCTCCCCCCTCTCTCTCCCCTCCCCTTTATCTTTGTCTCTCTCCCCTTTCTCACTCTCTCCACTTGCTCTCTTTCTCTCTCCCCCTCTCTTCTCCCCCTCTCTCCCCCTCCCCTTGCACTCTCCCCCCTCTCCCCCTCTCCTCCCTCTCTTGTCCCCCCTCTCTCCCCCTCCTCACTCTCTCCCCTGCTCTTTCTCCCCCTTTCTCTCTCTCCCCCTCTCCCCTTTCTCTCTCTCTTCTTCCTCTTCATGTAATAGAGTACACACTCCTGCCCACTGGCATTCTTTTTTTCTCCCTTTATCTAACTCTTTAGTGTGCTAATAATTGTTATTTAGAAATCTAAATTTTTCTCTGGTTTGTGTGCTGAATATCTGACTTCAATAAACACCAATTATTATTCTTCAGAAAATTCAGGAAGAATTAGCAGAAGCAAATAAAAAGTTGAATCACTGGCGAAACGAATGTGTCGGAAAGGATGCGCTTATTGATAGTTTGAGCCTGGACCTACAAAATATGAAACATTGTTTTGAAATGGAGAAAAATTCTATTGTTGAAACTAAAAGTGAAATTCAAAAGATCTCACGGGCTCATCAACAGGATACAGAGGTACATTATTAACATCAATATTTGCATTAATATGTGAAATTCCTTTGTGATCCATGTGGTAAACTTCGTTGTGCAGTGTATTTAACTTTTGTATTGAGTACATGTATTATTTAACTTTTCTAATGAAAATTGCTATTTTTCCTTCCAGTTAACACTAGAATTGAATATGTTTTATTGATCATAAAATGGTTAATGTCTGCATATTTTATTAGTCAGAAATTAAATATTCTTATAGTGTTTGCTTTGTTTTCAAACAGTACACTGTTCATTATTACTTGAAAAACATACTTAGTTAATGTACTGCGGTCATCAATAATTCATTGTGGATATCGTCGTAAGTGTCTTCCAGTACTTCATGAGAAAAAGGAACAGGGTAGTATTGCCCTCATCTAGTAAAGCATAAGTTAGTTACAAGAAAAACATTGTTCTGTATTATCAACAGTCTGCTTTCCCCAGTCAGCAGCTGCAAAATGGGCCACAGTTAACATTTCTGGACCAGAGAAACAAGCAAACAAGTTTGTTTTAAGTTGGAGGAAGAGTGGAGAAGGATGGATTGGAAAAGATGACTGCACATCTCTGATCAGGAGAGTCAGGGTTGTTGAGGGGATTCTACAATTATCAGAATTGCTGCTGATAAATTAATGTGGAATTGTATAGAAAATGATAAATTGGAAAAACACAATAGCTTTGGAGGCAGTACAGGGGATGTTCCCAAGGTTGATTCCAGAGGTGAGGGGATTAACCTGTGAGGAGAGATTGAATTGCCTGGAACTATATTCACTGGAATTCAGAAGATTGAAAGAGGATCTTACAGAAACATATAAAATTATGAAACAGATGGATAAGACAGAGGTAGGAAATTTGTTTTCACTGGTAAATGAGACCAGAACTAGGGAATATAGCCTTGACATTGTAGAAATAGATGTAGGATGGAGATGAGGAGGTACAGCTTTTCCCAAAGAGTAATGAATCCATAGAAGTCTGTGCCCAGGGAAGCAGTTTGGACTTCCTCATTAAATATATTTAATAATCAGACAGATGTTTGCATAGCAAGGGAATGAAGGGTTATTGGGAAAAGGCAGTTAGATGGAGCTGTCCACAGACAGAGAATCTTATTGAATGGTGATGCAGGTTAGGCAGGGCAGATGGCCTACTACTGCTCCTGTTTTTTGTTTGGACCTGTAGAGTTTCCCTGGTGCCTTAAGTGTTGCTCTAGATTCCAGCATCTTCAGCCTCCTGTGTCTCCAATTTGGGGTCCCTAGGGGACATAATTGTATCATCGATGGCCATGTGTGAGGTACCGGATGGTGGCTAATGCTGCACTTTTATTTAAGAAAGGCTGCATGGTGAAGCCTGAGAATGGAGATGGGTGAGCTAGATGTTATTGGTAGGTAGGTTACTGTAAGGGAGTCTGAGAAACAGGAACTCATACATGTGGATAGGTGAGGACTGATTTGGGATAGTCAGCATGGTGTTGTTCATGGGAAATCATGTCTCATTTACTTGGGTTTATTTGAAGGAAGAGGCAACCAAGGTATTCAGGGTAATGCTGCAGATGTTCCCTACATGGATTTTAGCAAGGCCGTTGACATGATACTCCATGGCAGGGTGGACTAAAAGGTTACATCACATGGGATCCAGGGCAAGTTAGTAAAATTGGCTTCATCTAGGAGACAGTGTGGTGATAAAGGTTTGCATTTTGGATTAGAGGCCTGATGATAAGGAAAAGACATAAGATTGATGCTAATTATAAATTGTATTTTAGTGTAACGAGATGAGCACAAGTTAAAAAATATATAAATATAAGTAGGTTTATTTATAGGCTGTATCCTCTTATAAAAACAACCAGGCAATATTACAGTGCTTGACATAAATATTCAATCTTGTAGTGCTGGAATAAAAGTATTTTACAGCTGGAAGCAGACCAAGTGGAATATTAAACAGCACACACAAGTCTTTTATGCCGGGAGTTCATCTCATGACTGTTGAGATTTCATTAAAGCTGGTGACAGGTTTCCCATGTAAAATGTACACCAATGATATCAATAATAGTATATTGTCGATTTGCTGAATTGTAGTGCAGCTTTACTCAAAAAGTTACTTAACCAGTTTTTAAATTAATGCTCTTTGCTCTGCATGTCTGCTCTGTGACCCCTTATGCTCCAAATTGCTTACAGGACAGTACAGTAGTGCAACTGGTGGAGCCTCTGCTTCACAGCACCTGTGGCACTGGTTCAATCCTGTCATTGGGTGTTATCCGTATGGAGCTTACATCTTTTACTTGTAATTGTGTGGGTTTTCTCTGGGTGCTCTGGTTTCCGAAAGATGCATGGGTTGATCAGTTAATCGATCACTGTAGATTGCCCCTAGTGTGTTGGTAAGTAGTAGAATGTGGGGGAGGTTGACGGGAATGTGTGGAGATTTGAGAATCTGAGATTTGCTGTTATATCAAAGAATCTAGCAAATTTCAACAGATTTATTGTGGAGAGCATTGTAACTAGTTCTATCACCGCCTGGTATAGAAGCTCCAATGTGCAGGATTGAAGGAGTTTGCAGAGAGTTGTCGACTTGGCCAGCCTCATCATCAGCATACCCTCTCCCTCTATTAAGGACATCTTTAAGAAGAGGTACCTTAAAAATCATTATCACTTTAGACGCTACCTTTCAGGACATGCCCTCTACTCACTACTTCCATTAGGGAGGAGGTACAGGAGCCTGAAGACCCACAGTCAATGTTTTAGGAATTGTTTCTTCCACTCTGCCATTAGATTTTTGAATAGTCCTTGAACTCATGAATACTACCTTGCTACCCTCTTTTGCTCTATTAATTTGTTTTAACTTCTTGTAATTTTCCTGTATTGCTACCACAAAACATCAAATTTCATGACATTTGTCATTGACAGTAAAGCTGAATCTACTTGTAAAATTCTTAGATTCTGTGCCCCTCCCGCAGCACTCTACCTTTGCCATTCCTAACATCCTTTTCTCCTGTCAGATTTACAATTGTACTCTCTGCTCCATGTTAACAAATACAGTACTCTGCAAATTCTCCCCCTCTCCCTCATAAAATATACCAATCAGTTTATCCCTTCTTAATAATAATAGTTACTAATCTTATTAAAAGCCAAATTAATCCCTTCTTCTAGCAATAGGTCTGTAGCCTTCCATGCTGTGACAATTCAAGTGCTCAGCCAGAAACCTCATAAATGCTGTCTGCAACTCTGCTTCCATTATTACCTCAGGTTATATATTCCAAGTACTTGCTAATCTCTGAGTAAAAAAGTCTCACTCATAACCCCTCAAAATCTCCTAACTCTTACCCTGAATCTATGTCCTTCCATTTTATCTACCTATTTTTGCTGTCTATCTTATCTTTACCCCTCAAAATTTACATACCTCAATCATGTCTTCGCAATCTTCACTCCAGGGAAACAGAATTTGCCTCCCCAATGTTTTCTCATAATTGAAATGTTTTATCCCAGACCATATCCTGGTGAATCTCCTTTGCATCTGTGCAAAGCTCTACAAGTACAATTCTTTTTACAAGTTGATGTAGGAAGTGGAGCTAGAGATCAGAGCCACAGAAGGTGGAGATGGGGACCAAATGAGGAAGCAAATAAGGCCTCATCATTGAAGAACAGTGGTCCTCAACCAGTGGGCTGCGGACTGGTACCAGGCCACAAAGCATGTGCTACCGGGCCACAAGGAAACAATATGATTTGGCGATATGAAATTATGAGTCAGCTGCACCTCTCCTCATTCCCTGTAACACCCACTGTCGAACTTGAATGCACGCGAGGTCATCAGTTGCCTAAATGCAGTGATACCCCAGTGCCAGGGATCACTGGTTGGCCTCGGGTAACCGGCCACTTCGCGCGGTCGGGGAGATGTGCCATTACTACTAGCCTGGAGTGCGGACAGTTGGGAGTCGCTTCTAAACCTGTTTACCACACCGAATGTTCATGGGGAGCCCGGTGCTAAAATATTCGCAGACGACCTGATTCGGGCTCAGGGTTTTGTAAGTAGCAGAGCAGCTACTGAAAGTCATCCCTCAAGAAAAACTTTTGTCGGCCAATAGATACTACCTATCTACAAGCGGGGTGGGTGTGTGCCCTGTCGCACTCCTCCTCGCTTTCCGGACTGCAACCGCTGCAGTCCCAGCACAGGGACCTCCGGCCCTTACCTTGTCCTCTCACTCCACCCACAACCAGCCGTGTTTGGCAGCAGGCGAGTAGGAAGCTGGAATTCAGGCCCGGAGGCTGTCTAATGAGGCAATGAAGCCCTCAAAACTGCTTCGGTACCTTGAGTCCAAGCACCCTGCACTTAAAGACAAATCTGTTGAGCTTCTTGAGCAAAAAAAACATGAGCAAGCGGGACAGAAGCAAGTGCTGACAGACACGAAAAGTAAATTGCGGAATAGACTGGACATAAGGAGCCCCCTTCGAGTATCGCTGTATTCCGGTCGTTATTAACACCACCACCCACCCCCACTGGCCGGTCTGCAAGAACATTGTCAATATTAAACTGGTCCGCGGTTCAAAAAAGGGTGGTGACCCCTGTTGAAGAATATATTCTCCCAGTGTGTAGAGAGACAATGTACTTGCAGGCTAGACTTAAGATGCTCTTTGCTGTGATCTGTGACCTTCTAAGATATCAAATGCAAACATAAACACCTACATCAGGATGCTGTTCATCGACTGCAGCTCAGCGCTTAATACAATCATTCCCTCAATCCTGATTGTGAAGTTGCAGAACCTGGGCCTCTGTACCTCCCTCTGCGATTGATCCTTGACTTCCTAACTGGAAGACCCCAATCTGTGTGGACTGGCGATAACATATCCTCCTCGCTGACTATCAACACTGGTGTATCTCGGGTGTGTGCTTAGCCCACTGGTCTAACCTCTGCAGACACATGACTGCGTGGCTCAAATACCATCTATAAATTTGCTGACGATACAACCATTGCTGGTAGAAGCTCAGGTGGTGATGAGAGAGCGTACAGGAGTGAGATATTCCAACTAGTGGAGTAGTGCCACAGCAACAACCTGGCGCTCAGCATCAGTAAGACGAAAGAGCTGATTGTGGACTTCAGGAAGGGTAAGATGAAGGAACACAAACCAATCCTCATAGAGGGATCAGAAGTGGAGAGAGTGAGCAGCTTCAGGTTCCTCAGAATCAAGATCTCTGCGGATCTAACCTGGTCCCAACGTATCAATGCAGGTATAAAGAAGGCAAGACAGCGGCTATACTTTATTAGGAGTTTGACGAGATTTGGCATGTCAACAAATACACTCAAAAGCTTCTATAGTTGTTCGTGGAGAGCATTCTGACAGGCTGCATCACTGTCTGGTATGGAGGGGCTACTGCACAGGACCGACAGAAGCTGCAGCAGGTTGTAAATCTAGTCAGCTCCATCTTGGGCACTAGCCTACAAAGTACCCAGACATCTTTAGGGAGCGGTGTCTCAGAAAGGCAGCGTCCATTATTAAGCCCCAGCACCCAAGACATGCCTTTTTTTCCTTGTTACCATCAGGTAGGAGGTGCAGAAGCCTGAAGGCACACACTCAGCGATTCAGGAACATCATCTTCCCCTCTGCCATCCGATTCCTAAATGGACATTGAAGCTTTGGACACTACTTCACTTTTTTTTAATATACAGTATTTTTGATTTTGCACATTTTTAATATCTATTCAATATACATAATTGATTTACTTGTTTTTTTATTATTTTTTTCTCTCTCTCTGCTAGATTATGTATTGCATTGAACTGCTGCTACTAAGTTAACACATTTCATGTCACATGCTGGTGATAATAGACTTGATTCTGATATGTAATTATGGATTGCTTTCACAATTGAAGTCAACATCACCGTCATACTCTGCTTCCTAATCTTAAATTCATTCTATGCTGCTGTTGATCTATGACAGCTTTTATATATAGCACCCCAGTGCTGCATTAGGAAAGTCATTGTTGTCCTCTACTTACAGTCTCTTAAACTTTGGGATAAAGTGATTCAGAACAGGGATTTGTTAGCTTTGCTTTTTTTCCCAAAATGCAAACTACTAGATTGTAGTCATATAGTTTATCAAGCTTTATTTCCTGGCCCTGAAATGAGGGGAATTCCATTCATCCAGTGTACACCTGGTGGTCTACCATCAGGCAGCTTCCTCAAGGGCTGAGCGGCCTAATTCTGCCCCCTCTGTTTTAAGGTATTTTACCATAGTAGTTTGCTCAACTCCTTCTGTATATGGTATAAGATATGAACCATTTTTCAAGGCCGTGCTGAAAGATGAAACCTGGGCGGGGAAAAAAGAGGCACAATGTGCTTAGAGGCAGAGAATGTGAGTGGGGTCTTAAATGGAACATAAGATGTTACATTAAAATGCAAGCCTTTTGCCCCACAATGTCGTGCCAACCTTTTAGCCAACTCCAAGATAAATCTAATCTTCCCCTCTCATGTAGCCCTGCATTTTTCTATCAGCTAGTCTTTTAAATGTCTTTAATGTATCTACCTCTATCACCACACTGACAGTGCATTTCACTTGTCTACCATTCTCTGCATAACAATACTTAACCTCTGACATCCCCCCCACAATACTTTCCTTTAATCACTTGATATTATGCCCCCTCATAGTAGCTATTTCCACCCTGGGGAAAAATCTCGGCCTGTCCACTTGGTCTATACCTGTTATATTGTACACGTCTATTAACGTCACGTTTCATCCTCCTTCATTCCAAAGAGAAAAGCCCTAGCTTTTCACAAGATGTGCTCATTATTACACATTCTTCCTATGAGGCAACCAGAAGTGGGCACAATATTTCAAGTCTGGTTGAGGCAGGGTTGATAGAACTGCAAAATAACCTAGTGGTTCTTGACTCCCTCAACTAATGAAGGCCAGCAGACCACATGCTTTCTTAATAACTCTATTTTAAGTGACCATAAGGATGTGGACCCCAGCATCCCTCCACACTGCTAAAAATCCTGCTGTTAACTCTGGATTCTGCCTTCAAATTCAGGTTGAACTCTTAACTGCTACTTCTCAGCCCAGCTCAGCATCCTACCAATGTTGTGTTGGAACTCTTGTCCACCTAAACAATCCACAACACCACTAATATTCATGTCATCTGCAGGCGTACTAACCTACCCTTCCATTTGCTTGTCCAAGCCATTCACAAAGAGCAAGGGTCCCAGCATAGATTCTTGAGAACACCACTATTCACTGACCTCCAGGCAGAATATGCTCCATCTGCAACCATCCTCTGCCTTCTACAGGCTAGCCAAGTCTGAATCCTCACAACCAAATTTCTCTGCATCCATGCCTCCTGACTCTCTGAAGGGGTTTACCACGGCAAACGTAATCAAATGCCTTACTAAAATCCATATACACTGCATCCACTGACTTACCTTCATCAATACACTTTGTCAGATCCTCAAAGAATTAAATCAGGCTTGTGAGGCATGACCTACATCTAACGACGTCATGCTGACTATCTCTAATCAGACTACGCTTGTCCAAATGCTCATAAGTCTTGTCTCTAAGAATCTTCTCCAATATTTTGTCTGCCTCTAAAGTGAGACTCACTGGTCTATAACTGCCAGGGTTAACCCTATTCCCATTCTTGAAGAGAGGAATAACATTTGTCACTCTCCAAACATCTGGTACTACTGTTGTGGCCAATGAGGATGCAAAGATTATCGCCAAAGCCACAGCTTGTAGTAGTAGTCTGGGATAAATTCATCCATACCCGGGGATTTACTTAGCCTTTCAAAAGTCCCAGCACATCTTCTTGGTTAATGTCAACATGTTGTATAATATAAGCCTGGCTTATCCTCACAATCCTTAAGGTTCCTCTCATTGGTGAATATTGAAACACAATACCTCCTAGACCTATCTGACTGTTGCTGCCAAAAAATATTTATAACTTGGGTGATGATATATCTGATTCTGATATGGCTCTCTATTGTGGATTGAGAGAGGAAAGAGGCAGGGAGAGGTGAATCACGGTTGGGGAAAGGGGAGAGAGTGGAAAGTACCAGAGAGATATTCTGTAATGATAAATAAACTATTTATTTGGAATCAAATAACCTTGCCTGGTATCTCAGGGCTACATCTGAGCCAACCCCTACCATGCCACTCCTCTGCTACCTGTTCTACACCCCTCCTGCAGCGCCCCACCCTCACCATTCCTAATATCCTTTGCTCCTGCCAGATTTCCAGACTGGCTGTTGCTCCAAACGACAGATTTTAATCTGTCCATTGTAAGGTATTGCACTTTGAGAGATCAAATATAAAGGGACAATATATTGTTATGGCAAGATCCTTCTCATTGTTGATATATAGAGGGATCTTGGCATCCAAGTCCATAGCTCTCTAAAAATGGTTGCACAGGTTGATAGGGTGGTAAAGAAGACATATGGCATGCTTGCCTTTATTAGTCAATGCATCTGAGTGCAAGAGTTAGGAAGCTGTGTTACAGCTTTATAAAACTAGTTTGGCCTTCATTTCTGTTCACTCCATTAGAGAAAGGAGGTGGAGACTTTATAAAGGGGGCTGAAGTAATTTTTCAGGATGTTACCTGTACTATAAGGCATGTGTTGTGAGGGGCAGTTAGACAGACTTGGGTTTATAAGATTATGAGAGGCATAGATTGAGTAGACAGCTGATATATTTTCCCAGGTTCAAAGTGGGCTTGAGGGCTTGCAATAAAGGTGAGAGCAGTGCAAGCTCAAAGGAGACATGCAGAACAAGTTTGGGACATGTAAGAGTGGTGGGTATCTGAATGTGTTTCCAGGGGTGGTTGTGAAGGCAAATATTAAAGGGGCATTTAAGAAGTGCTTACATAGCTACATGGATGTGCAGAGAAGGGGGGGATGTGTACATTGTGTAAATTAATCAAAGGGATTAATTTAGTTAAATGTTTAATTTAGAACAACATTTTGGGTTGAAGAGTGTTCGTGTGCTGTCTATCTACAGTTGGTTTCTTGATTTGTAACTAAGCTGAATATTGAAGAAAGTTGCTGCTTGGCAACTATGTGTTTCAAGAATATACATCTTGGAATTTTCTGCCATGCATGTCAAACATTTCACAAATGCAGATATTAAGGACTACTTTCTCTTGTATGATAAATCAAAGTTCCAAAGTCAACTTCACTTAATAGGTTAGAAGTCTTACTAAAGGGATCTGATTCTTCACATCTTGATCTTGCATGACTGACCTTGAGCTTTATGATCTCCTCACACAACTGCACAAGACTTTTTATTGGACTAAACTTTTTATTAAGGGCTAGGATCATCCATAACAGGCAAAGTGAACGACAATACTTGACTTTATAATGTTTCAACTAGTATCCCAATAGCACTGATGAACTGAATGAAAATCTCTGCTGCTTGTTATCCAGGTTTTTGGCTGCTATATTATACTTCTGTTTGGTTTAGTGACAAAGCAGAGAAATTATAACACATACTCTCATTCTAAATTGGATAAACAATTTTGTAGAATGTCATAACTGAAAATTAAGGTCTTAAGAATAAATGCTTTTGCCTAATAAAGTACAGCACTTGTTACTAGAAGGAATGGGTTTATTTATAGTAGAGTTGAAATATGAACAGTACAGCTGCTGAGATTTTCATTAAAAAAAATCATCTTATATTAAGTAACCAATTTAATAATTTTAAAGAAAAATATAAATTATATAATTTGTAAATAGGACTCAAAAGTTTAAATCAAATAGGGTTCAAAAATTTAAAATGCAACTTAGATGACCCTGAGCCTCCTCCATCACTTAAAAGTTGATGGTGGATCTGATTATAACTGTACTCTCTCTGCACCCATAATTGCGTGGCTAAGCACAGCCCAAAACACCATTTATAAATTTGTCACTGATACTATTGTTGGCAGAATTTCAGATGGCGACAAGGATGTGTACAGGAGTGAGTTAGATCATCCGGTTGCTTCCATCAAGGAGGTGGTGCAGGAGCCTGAAGACACATACTCAATGTTTAGGAACAGCTTCATCCCCTCCCCCAGCAGATTTGTGTGTGAACCCATGTGAACTACCTCACTTTTTTTTTCCTTTTTTGCTCTCTTTTTGCACTACTTACTTAATTTAATTTTATATACATTTCTTATTGTAATTTATAGTTCATTTATTAAGTATTGCTATGAAGTGCTTCGAGCGATTGGTTATGGCACACATTAACCATAACCTATTGGTCAACCTCGGCGCTTTGCAATTTGCCTACTGGAGCAGCAGGTCAACAGCAGATGCCGTCTCTCTGGCACTACATTCCTCCTTAGAACACCTGGAGAATAAAGATGCATATGTAAGGCTCCTTTTCATCGACTACAGCTCTGCCTTTAATACCATCATTCCAAATAAACTGATTCCTAAGCTCCGAACCTGGGTCTTAGCACTCAGATCTGCAGCTGGATCATCAACTTCCTCACAGACAGGACCCAGGCTGTAAAAATAGGGGACAAGCTCTCCTCTACAATCACTCTGAGCACCGGTGCCCCACAAGGCTGTGTACTCAGCCCCCTGCTGTCCCACTGTACACCCATGATTGTGCAGCCAAGTTTCCATCGAACTCAATATATAAGTTTGCTGATGACACCACAATTGTAGGCCTTATCTTGGGTAATGATGAGTCTGAGTACAGAGATGAAATTAAGAACCTGGTGGTATGGTGCGAAGACAATAACCTATCCCTCAATGTCAGCAAGACGAAGGAATTGGTTGTTGACTTCAGAAGGAGTAGCGGACCGCACAACCCCATCTACGTCAGTGGTGGGCAGGTGGAACAGGTCAAAAGCTTTGAGTTCCTTGGGATGAATATCACAAGTGACCTGACTTGGTCTAACCAAGCAGAGTCCACTGCCAAGAAGTCCCACCAGCACCTTTACTTCCTGAGAAAGCTGAAGAAATTTGGCCTGTCCCCTAAAATCCTCACTTTTTTTTATAGATGCACCGTAGAAGGCATTCTTCTAGGGTGTATCACAACCCAGTATGGAAGTTGTCCTGTCTAAGACCAGAAGAAGTTGCAGAAGATCGTGAACATAGCCCAGCACAACACACAAACTAATCTTCGATCCTTGGACTCACTTTACACTGCACGCTGTTGGAGCAGTGCTGCCAGGATAATCAAGGACATGACCCACCCAGCTAACACACTTTTTGTCCCTCTTCCCTCCGGGAGAAGGTTCAGGAACTTGAAGATTCGTACGGCCAGATTTGGGAACAGCTTCTTTCCAACTGTGCTGAACAGATCCTGACCCGGATCTGGGCCGTACCTTCCAAGTATCCGGACCTGACTTGCACTACCTTACTTTCCCTTTTCTATTTTTTATTATGATGTATAATTTAAATTTTTATTATATTTACTTTGATTTGTATTTCCGGGAGCACGAAGCGCAGAATCAAATATCACTGTGATGATTGTATGCTCTAGTATCAATTGTTTGGTGACAATAAAGTAAAGTATTGCAATGTCTGCTGCCACAAAACAACAAATTTCATGACATATGCCAGTGATGTTAAAACTGATTCTATTTCTGAATTCTGTATTCCAATGTACTCTCAGTGACCTTTCACCCCTTCTTTATTAAGAATCTATTAAACTCCATTGGAAAAATGTTAAGATTTTGCTTTTGGTGTCACCTGTAAACTTAATAACCATGCACTTTATATTCTCATCCATATTGTTGATACTGATGAAAAACAACATTGGGCCTAGCACTGACCCCTGAAGCACAACACTGGTCATGAACCTCCAGACCAATGAGCAGCCTTCCACCCTCACCCTTTGCTTTCTCCTATCATGCCAATTCTGTATTCAATTAACTATCTTTCCCTGGTCACGTACAATCTAAACTCTCCAGTTTAGCCTACCATATGGAACTTATCAAAGACCTTGCTGAAGCCCATATAGACTGTGCCTACTTCCATTCCCTCATTGACCTCCTGGTCACTTCTTCAAAAAATTCAATCAAATTTGTGATATAATCTTCCAAGCACAAAGCCATGCTGACTATCCCTAACCAACTTCGGCTGCGTGCATATTTTATCCTTCATAATCCGTAACCAATAACTCGCCCAATGCAGGTGTTAGGCTTCTTGTTTAACAGGATTTTTTTTCTTTGCAGGCCTTCTTAAATAAAGACACAACATTAGCCACCTTCTGGCTTCTGGCACTTCACCCATCACTATACCTTAGGCAGGCTTATTACAATTTTGCTCTAGCTTCCCGCAGTTTTCTAGGATATAACTGATCAGGCCCTAGAAATTTATCTGCTGTGCCTTCATGTTTAGATTAGTTTAGAGACTCAGCATGGTATGGGCCTGTACCTGACCTTGCCTGTCTTCCTGTCTTGCCCTTAACTCGTGAACTTCAGGAATAAGCAGACTTTGAAATCTCAGCATTTCAAAAAGGATCCAGTGCTTTCCTGGCGTATATGACGAATAAACTCTTCTTCGGGTTCCACAACCTTGGGGATCTTCTTTAACTTAGTACCCTTTCCCTAAACTCACTTTGCATGACCTTGTGCTACTAAGAGGTTACTGACTCCCTGTAGCTCCTATCTATCATCTCCTCAATGTCCAGTACGTGCTGCAGGACCTTGAGCTGCAGCTCAGTGCAACGTGTGCAGATGTAGTTATCAGAAGGACTGCAGGTCTCCCAAAGTTCCTACATCTCACACTAGAAACATACTATTAGCTCTGGACCCATTCTCAGTGCACTAGCTATGTACTAGCAGAAAAAATACCAACCAAAAACTTACTTGGAGCCCGCATCTATGCATGACTAAGCCTGTTGAGCCAAAGCCAGACCATTCTAACACTGCGCCACTCACACAATGGCCACTCCTCTTGCACCTCCTTTTTTGATGTCGCTCTCTCACTCACTGCGTAAAACAGTGACTCACTCCCAACAAGGTTTGCAGTTTTTAAATGACTCCCTCCCTGCAAGACGTCGCTCTCTCACTCAATACTTCAAATGGTGACCTTCAACCAGATTTGATAGATGAAGTGGTGGCAAATGCTGCCCTGCGATTCTGGAAATATATACACCCCTCATAATTTTATGAAACTCAATAGGTTATCCTTCAGCATCCTTCTTTCATGTGACCAGAAACTTTGCTTATCTGATCTCTTACAGCTACAGCCCCCCATTCCAAGTAATATCGATGGATCCCTGGGTGTAGTGTAATGGTTAGTTCAATGCCTTACTAAACCAGTGACCCAGGTTCAGTTCCCGCCACTGCCTGTATGGAGTCTGTACGTCCTCCCAATGACTCTGTGGGTTTTCTCCGGGTGCTCCAGTTGCCTCCCACAGTAGGTTAATTGGCCATTTTAAATTGTGCCATGATTAGGCTAGGATTAAATCAGGGGTTGTTAGGTGGTGTGGCTCGACATATCGTAAGGGCCTATTCCACGTTAAATTTCAATTAAAAATGGAACTTAATCCAGAAATAATGTATTCTGTGAAGTCAATTTCTGATGGAGCATATAGAGTATATAGCGAGGATCTTGGGTATACAGAGAGACCTTGGAGCGCAGTTGCATAGCAACTTGAAAGTGGTGACAGGTAGATAGGGTGATAAAGGCGGCAGTTTTTATGCTGGGCAGTGAGTTTAGGAGTTGGAATGCCATCTTGCAGTTGAATGAAACATTGGTTAGACTGCACATAGTTTGTTATGGACTGGTACTGACTGAAACATTACAGGAAGGATATGATAACAATAAAACAAATTCAGAAGGGATTCACCAGGATATCGTTGGAATGGAGGGCTGTAGTTATAGAAAGAGATCAGATAAGCAGAGTTTATTCTCATGTGAAAGAAGGATGCTGAAGGATAATGTTTTGAGTTTCATAAAATTATGAGGATGTTGATATACTGCACTAAGTAGCCAGAGATATTTTCCAGAATTTTAGGGCAGGACAATCCAGAATTAGCGGGCATACTATAGATCTAATGTGAGTGGTGAGAAAATTGAACAAAATATGATGGGTAAGTTTTTCATGCGGAGGATAGTGACTATCTGGAATGACCTGCTAGAGGAAGTTGTGGAGCCAGCTCCAATTACAGTATTTGATAGCTGCAGCTCAGTGCAATGTGTATAGATGTATTACAGGTAGACAAGCACTCTGCATGGAAAGGCATAAAGGGGTATAGGCCCAATGTAGTCAAAAGGGATTCGATAGATATGTCTCCATGAATGAGATGGGCCAACCAATCGTGCTGCATGTTGCTAAGATCCATAATATTAAGCTTATGAATTGTTTAAAATTATTTTTAATTGGTAGTTTGGTCTTAAATTCCTTATGGTTCAGTGATTTTTTTTCTTTGACTAAGTACTGGATTCAATTTTTCTAATGTCAATATATGCTAGGCAAATGTTGCCCATGGGGAAAACATGGCACACTCTCCAGATTACACGAAGGTTGCCAATTGTTTACTGACCAGGACAGCATGTTTAAATGTTTGAGGCAGATGTGTTCAAGCCTTTGTGACTTACAAGTTTGTAATAAGGTAGAATGTCATGTAGATTTAAAGATGTGCAACCAACTGTAATATTGATAAAAAAACAGAGAATGTTGGAAATAGGTACAAGTAAAGCAGCATCTATGAAGAGAAGTAAAGAGTTACAGTTGCAGGTTGATAGTTTCGTCAGAATACTTATTAGTTTATTTTATAGTAGCAAATGGAAGGCGAGTCAGTGATCTTTAGTTGTATTTTAAACACATTTTCTCTGTTGTCGGAGCATTGCTTGGTGATTTATCCAAGTACATATATAATTGATATGGATGCTTGTCCTCAGATGGCTATATTCATGAAATATGGTTCTAGAACTGGACTCAGTTCATCCACAATTACAAAGAGATATTGAAAAATCTCCCTACTCAATACATTTAATGTATTGAGTTGTTTATTGAGCTATGTCCATGTCAAGTCATCAGTTTCTGTTCTCAGTTACTAATTGTAGCTGTATTTGATTTAAAATTTTAATTTGATGTTTTATCCTTTCTTCCTTGCTGTTTGCAGCATTTTTGGACCACTATTGTAGTAAAACTGGTATGTTTTCTCACAGGAAAAACTGGCCTTCCTTCACAGCTTGTACCAGCGTCTAATGGCAGGATGTGTAGTCATGAAACAACCAGATGACATGCTGGCAAAATTCTCCTGGACAGAGCTATGCTCTATTCTGCAAGAAAATGTTGATACCCTTATTTCAGATCTTAACAAGGCCAGTGAAAAGGTAATGCTAAGATTTCAGATCTCGTGACATTTGTCTGTATTGCAGTGTGATTTAAACAAAAAACTTGATAGTTAGTTCATTTTAAAAATAATTTTTTATTTAATAGTTTACAAACATTGATTATAATTTGTCTCAGATGCAGTTTGAGCTCTCTCCTTAAGGCATGCAAATTTAACTGAAGTAAGAGTGAATTCTCCAAGTACTATTTAACTTACAAACAAATCTTAAAGTTATTGTATACGTTTAACTTAGATTTTCTAATTTCATGACAATATTAGCTACAGGGACCTAATTAAGAAAATAAAATATAAATTTTAACAAGAAGAAAATACAAAGCATTTGCTTTTTCTTTCCAGTGTTGAAATGAAACTTTATTCAAAACATAACATGACAATATACACCTACTAGATAATTTACATAAAATCAGGTCCATACTATCTGTTTCTGTGTTTAATTTGATTAATATTTATACGTCCACAACACATTTGATGTTTACTTTTCCATCTCAAATTCTCATCATTTACAATTCTGAACAGAACCTAGAACGTAGTACAGAAAGGGACAAGCCCTTCAGCCCACAAAGTTCTTCCAAACCAATTATAGTGGTAATCAAATGACCAACTAAACTAATCCCTTCTGCCTACATAGTGTCCATATCCTTCCATTTCACTCACATTCACGTGCCTGTCTAAATGTCTTTGTTCCTTTTCACGTTTGTGGCTTGTCGAGTGGCTTTTTTTTGCTGTTTCCTTAGCATTTGTCTGTTTTCATGAGGCCAAATTGCTAGATCGATGCTCGACCCGGCCCAGGTGAAAAGTGTGCAAGGAGCTGGCTGGATTTGAATCCGTGACCACTCGCCTTGAGGTCCAGCGCTAATACCACTACACTACCGGCCAGCAAAACGTCTCTTAACAGCCCCCAATGTATCTGCTTCTACTGCCAGTCCAGACAGTGCATTGCATTCCAGGCACACGCCATTCTCTGTGCAAATAAAAATTGCCATAGAGTTCTATAACACTATGGCTCAGCAAAAGGACCTTTGGCTCATCTAATCCATGCTGAACCATTAATGTGCTCAATCCCATCAACCAGTACCCATAGCTTTCCATACTACTCCCATCCACGTACCTATCTGAATTTATCTTAAATGCTAATATCAATTTCTCATTCACCATTTGTGCTGGCAGCTCGTTCCACACTCTCACCACCTCTGAGTGAAGGTCCCCTCATGTTCCACTTAAACATTTTACCTTTCACCCTTAACCTATAACCTCAACTTGTAGTCTCACCCAACTTCAGTGGAAAAAGCCAAGTTACATTTATCTTACTTAGACCACTCAAATTTGGATCCCTCTATAAATTCTCCTCTCAACTTCTAAGTTCCAGGGAATAAAGTTCTAATGTTTTCAACCTATAACCGGGGTCCTCAAGTCCCGGCAAGATGCTTGTAAATTTTTTCTGCTCTCTTTCCATCTTAATCACCAAGATTGCACACGATACTCCAAATTAGGCCTCACCAACATCTTAAACAATTCCATAATTCCATTTAATATCAGAGAATGTATACAATATACAACCTGAAATTCTTCCTCCTCACAGACATCCACAAAAACAGAAGAGTACCCCAAAAAAATCAGTGATAATAAAACTGTTAGAACTCCAAAACCCTCTTCTCCCCCTCCCTTGCACAAACTGCAGTGAAGTATCAACCCTTCCCCTCCCATTTCAGCAAAGAGTATCAGCACCCACCATCCACCAAGCAAGCAATAGCGAAGACCCCAAGAGAGACCACAATATGCAGTACAACACAAACTAATCATTCACCTGACAATTCAACATGCTAAGTGTCTCTCTCTCTCTCCCCCTCTTCTCTCCCTCCTCTCTCTCTCTCTCTCTCTCTCTCTCTTTTTCCCTCTCCCTCCCCCTCCCCCCAATAAAGGGGCGGAAAGGTGTCAATCAGCAATAGGTGAGACAAAAACAAAACAACTCACTGATTATGGTGTTAAAGTTTGCCGAGTTATTTTTTCTTGAGTTCTCCGATTTGAGGATCATCTGCAAACTCACCTTCACCAACGAGAGAAAGGGAGGGAGCAATTTGCTGAGTACCGAGACTTCCAACAGCTGATCTGCTGTTCCAATATTACTTTTTCTCCCATGACGCTTCAGTCCACTGCACTGACCAAGAATTGGCTCATCCATGGGGCTACGAAGCCTCGAACCCTGGAGGTGCGCTCATCTTTTAGGCCCCGCCCTTGGGATATCAAAACGACTGGTCGGTGAACCCTGGGAACGGGTCCCAGCATTAAAAAGGACTGCAGTTTGAATGCAGCTGCAGGACAAGGACAGCAACAAAACCCCATCTACCTTGAAAAGGAAAGAAAGAGGCATCAAAGGTAGAAATTAAGCTGTTTCCGTCAATGAGCTCGAAGAAGCTGCTGTCTCATGCCATTGTAGCTCCGCCAATTTCAACATCACACCCTAACTCCTGTACTCAATATATTAATTTATGAAGGCCAATGAACAAAGAGCTTTGTCTACCTGTGATACCCCTTTCAAGAAATTACGGATCTGTATTCCCAGATCCCTCTGTTTTTCCGCCCTGCTTGATGCCGTACCACTCACCATGTAAGACCTACTCTGAGGTAGTCATCCCAAAATGTAACATTTCACACTTGGATGTATTAAATTCACTCTGCCATTTTTCAGCCTTTTTCACCAGCTGCAAGCTTTGACAGTCTTCCTCGCTGTCCACTGCACCCCAATCTTGGTGTCAGCCATAAATTTGTTGATCTAGTTAACCGCATTATCATCCAGACTGTTGATAGTGATGACAAAATTAGCTATCCTCCAATCCTCCAGCACCTCACCCGTGGCTAAGGATGTTTTAAGTATCTTTGCTAGTGCCCCTGCAATTTCTGCACTCGCCATCCAGAGAGTCTAAGTTAACACATTGTCAAGCCCTGGAAAATGATGCGCCCTGATTTTCCTGAAGTCAGCAAGCACCTGCTCCTCTGTAATCTCTATAGGGTCCATGATCTTGCTGCTGCATTACTTCACACCTATAGACTCTGTGCCCATCTCATGAGTAAATACAGATTGAAAAAATCCATTTGCGATCTCCCTCATTTCTTTCAGCTCCACACATAGATTACCACTCTGATCTTCCAGAGGACCTATTTTGTGTCTTGCTATCCTTTGGCTCTTAATAGATCTGTAGAAACCCTTAGGATACTCCTTCGCCTTGACTGCTAGAGCAACCTCATGTCTTCTTTTAGCCCTCCTGATTTCCTTAAGCATTCTCTTGCATTTCTTATACTCCAAGTACCTCATTTTTTTCCAGCCTGCATATACCTGCTATGTATCGCCTTCTTTTTCTTAACCAGGACCTCAGTGTCCCTTGAACACCAAGATTCCCTAAATCTGGTATCATTACTTTTCTTTTGACAGGAACACACAAACTCTACTCTCAAAATTTCACTTTTGAAGGCTTTCCACTTAACCGAGTACACCTTTTCCAGAAACCAACCTGTCCCAGTCTACACTTACCAGATCCTTTCTGATACCATTAAAATTGGTCTTTCTCCAGTTTGGAATCTCAACCCAAGGACCTGATCTGTCCTTTTCCATAATTACCTTAAAACTAATGGCATTATGATCACCAGATGCAGAGTGTTCCTCCCCTAAACAAACTTCTGTCCTAGTCCCTAAGGAGCTAAAGTGTTGCCCACTCTCATTGGGACTTCAAAGTATTGATTAAGGAAACTTTCCTGTACGTATTTGACAAGCTCTGTCCTAATTAGTTCTTTTATAGTATGGGAGTTCCAATCAATAAATGGAAAGTTAAAATCACTGACTATCGCAACCTTCTGTTTCTTGCAACAGCCTGCGATTTCTCTGCACATTTGCATCTCTAAATCCTGCAGACTGTTGGGTGGTCTGTAATATAATCCTTTAATGTGGTCATAACTTTCTTATTCCTCAGTTCTACCTATAAACCCTCAATAGATGAGCTTTCCAGTCGGTTCTGACTGAGTACTGCCGTGACAATTTCCCCGACTAGTAATGCCACCCCTCCCCCTTTAATCCATCCCATTCTATTGCATCTAAAACAATGGAACCCTGGAACATTGAGCTGCTAGTTCAGCCCCACCTACAACCAATTCTCATTAATGTCTGAACTATCATAAATCCACATGCTGATCCATGCGCTAAGCTCATCTGCCTTTCCTACAATGCTCCTTGCATTGAAATATATGCAGCTCAGTAAATTAGTCCCACCATGCTCGACCTTTCGATCCCTGACTTTGTATGTAGGCTTAACAATATCTTTCTCTACAACTAGTCCACTATCTATGGTGGTGCTCTGGTTCCCATCCCCCCCGCAACTCTCGTCTAGTTGCCCCTCACATCTTCTTTGTACTTCTCCCTCTCACCTTAAATGCACGTCCTCTGGTATTTCAACCCTAGGAAGAGGATACTGTTTCTGTATGCTATCTGTGCCTCTCATGGTCTTATAAACGTCTGTCTGATCTCCCCTCAGCCTCTGCCGCTCTAGAGAAAGTAACCCACATTTGTCCAACCTCTCATGATAGTACATGCCCTCTAATTCAGGCAACATCTTCTTCCAGATCCTGATATCCTTCTTATAATAGGGTGACCAGAACTGTTTGCATTACTCCAGTTGCAGCCTAACTAGAATTTTAAAAAGCTGCAACATAACTTCCTGACTCTTGAACTCAGTGCTTCGACTAATAAAGGCAAGCATGCCGGATGCCTTTTCAACCACCCTATCAACCTCATTCACTGCATGCCAGGATACAGATAATTTTATTACATTGTGGCAACTCACTTTCTGCGCAGGCAAACCGGCTCACAAATAGCCAGCGGGCGGGGAGAGACTCTGGTAATGCACCTCTGACGTCATTTCCGCCCGGAGAGGGAGGGCGCTAGAGATTAAATGCCAGCGCCGCGAAGTTTGAATAAACTAGTCTCGAAACGACTTACCGACTGCGTGTCGTTATTTCAGCGCTGTGTGTAGCACATCGCTGCATTGGTGACCCCGATGGTCCAAATGGGATTTGGACCAAAGATGACCGACTCTTCATCTGTTCACGCAGTTTCGCTAAAACTGCGCCTTTCTGGACGCTGCGACCACGCGTGGTTTAGCCAAGCAGAAGCCCAGTTCCAGATTCGGCAGATATCCTCTGATTCCACGCGTTACTACCATGTGGTGAGCGCCCTTGACCAGGAGACAGCCACCCAGGTTGCGGATTTCACACAGTCGCCCCCGGAAGAAGGCAAGTATGAAGCATTCAATGCGCTGCTCATTGGGACCTTTGGCCTCTCACGGCGTGAGCGGGGTGCCCCCCTGCTTCACCCGGACGGTTTGGGAGACAGACTGCCATCAGCATTGATGAACGAGATGGTGTCCCTGGCTGACGGACACCAGCCCTGCCTCATGTTCGAGCAAGCGTTCCTGGAGCAACTGCCTGAGGACATATATCTGCTGCTGGCCGACGCAGATTTCAGCAACCCCCGGAAGGTGGCAGCCCGTGCAGATGTGCTGTGGAAAGCCAAGAGGGTGAGCGTGGCGTACGTCGGTCAGGTTACCAGGCCACGCGCCCAACAGCAGACCAGACCAGGCCCGGCAGAGGGGCGCACACAACACAGAGGCAGGAGTGAGGAGGCCAGCGAACAGTGGTGTTTCTACCACCAGCGGTGGGGCACAAAAGCCCGCCGTTGTCGCCCGCCCTGCAAGAGCCAGGGCCAGCTGCCGCTAATGACTATGGTGGCTGGCCGCCAGGACAGCCTCTTGTACATCTGGGACAAACAGTCGGGACGCCGCTTCTTGGTCGACACCGGAGCGGAGATCAGCGTCTTGCCCCCGACGGGGTACGACACCCACAACAGGAAGTCAGGACCCACCCTGAGGGCTGCAAACAGCAGCACAATACGGACCTACGGCACCCGCACAGTGCAGCTGCAGTTCGGCGCCAACTAGTTCAACTGGGACTTCATACTGGCCGCCGTGGCCCAACCACTCCTGGGGGCGGACTTCTTGCGAGCTCACAGACTGCTGGTTGACTTGCAAGGGACAAGACTGGTACATGCCGAGACTTTCCAGATGTTCTCCCTGGGTGAAGCCAAGTTGCCGGCCCCACACCTGGACTCCGTCACGCTGTCGGACAATTAATTCACCAGAATCCTGGCAGACCTTCCATCGATTCTGACACCGCAGTTCACAGCAGCCATGCCCAGACACTGGGTACAGCACCACATCCCGACCCAGGGACCACCCCTCCACGCCCGCGCACAAAGGCTCCCCCCAGAAAAGCTCCGCCTGGCAAAGGAGGAGTTCAAGAGGATGGAGGAATTGGGGATCGTACGGAGGTCCAACAGCCCATGGGCCTCCCCCCTGCACATAGTGCCCAAAGCAGCCGGGGGTTGGAGACCATGCGGCGACTACCGCAGACTGAACGAGGCTACAACTTCAGACCGCTACCCTGTGCCACACATACAGGACTTTGTAGCAAACCTGCACGGCGCAAGAATCTTTTCCAAAGTGGACCTCGTCCAGGGATACCATCAAATCCTGGTGCACCCTGAAGACATCCCCAAAACAGCACTCATCACCCTGTTCGGCCTGTTCAAGTTCCTCCGAATGCCGTTCAGCCTGAAGAATGCCGCACAGACGTTCCAGCAGCTAATGGATGTGGTGGGACGTGACCTGTACTTTGCGGTCATCTATTTGGATGACATCCTTATAGCCAGCAGTAGTCGTCAGGAACATCTGTCCCAACTCCGCCAGCTCTACTCCCGCCTAAGTGATTTCGGCCTTACGATCAACCCGGCCAAATGCCAGTTTGGTCTCAATACCATCGACTTCCTGGGCCATAGGATTACCAAAGACGGGGCAACACCTTTGCCCGCCAAGGTAGACTCGATCCGCCACTTTGCCTGGCCCAACACACTGAAAGGCCTGCAGGAGTTCGTTGGTATGGTGAACTTCTACCACCGTTTCCTCCCCTCAGCAGCCTGTATCATGCACCCTTTGTACACCCTGATGTCGGGTAAAGGCAAGGACATTACTTGGGACGAGGAGGCCGTGGCCGCTTTAATTAAAGCCAAGAAAGCCTTGGCAGATGCCGCGATACTGGTGCACCCCAGAACGGACATTCCAACCGCACTCATGGTGGACGCATCGGACACAGCAGTCAGTGGGATGCTGGAGCAACTCATCGAGGGGCGCTGGCAACCCCTGGCATTCTTCAGTGAGCACCTACGACCACCCAAACTCAAGTACAGTGCTTTCGACCAGGAGCTGTTGGCACTGTATCTGGCAATCCAGCATTTCAGGTACTTTTTAGAAGGCAGGCCGTTCACCACGTTCATGGACCACAAACCGTTGACCTTCGCGTTCACCAAGGTATCTGATCCCTGGTCGGCTCACCAGCAGCGACATCTGTCCTACATCTCCAAGTACCCGACGGACATCCAGCACGTCTCAGGAAAGGACAACGTTGTGGCGGACACACTGTCCAGACCAGCTGTCCAGGTCCTGTCCCTGGGGGTGGACTATGCAGCACTGGCGGAGGTGCAACCGGCAGACGACAAGATGCCTAGCTACGGGACCGCAGTCTCGGGTTTGCAGCTGCAAGACTTTCTAGTAGGCCCAGGTGATAGGACCCTCCTGTGCAACGTGGCTACCGGCCAACCTCGCCCCATCGTCCCGGCAGCCTGGAGGCAGTGAGTTTTCGACTCCATACACGGTTTGGTGCACCCATCTATCAGGACAACCGTCCGGCTGGTCTCCAGCAAGTTCGCGTGGCACGAACTTCACAAGCAGGTCAGTGAATGGGCCAGAATGTGCACACAGTGCCAAACAGCCAAGGTGCGGCGGTACACTAAAGCCCCGCCACAGCAGTTCGAATCCACCCACCGGAGGTTTGACCACATTTATGTGGATATCGTGGGGCCCCTACCAGTGTCCCGAGGAGTGCGGTACCTCCTAACTATGGTAGACCGGTTCACGAGGTGGCCAGAGGCGGTCCCACTCACCGACACATCTGCCAATTCCTGGGTAGCACGCTTCGGGGTACCGGCCCACATTACCTCCGACAGAGGCGCCCAGTTCACCTCCAGTCTGTGGTCAGCTGTGGCCAGCCTGTTGGGAATGCAGCTACACCACACTACTGCCTGCCACCCACAGTCGAACGGACTAGTGGAACACTTCCACCGTCACTTGAAGTTGGATCTCATGGCCCGCCTGAGAGGACCTAACCTGGGTCCTGCTTGGAATTCGCACAGCGCCCAAAGAGGATCTGCATGCCACGTTGGCCGAGTTGGTGTACGGCATGCCCCTGGCCGTCCCAGGAGAGTTCATGCCAGCCCCAAGGGGGCAAGAGGAAGAACCCGCAGCAGTCCTGGACAGGCTACGCAAAAGGCTCTCAACCTGGCCCCCGTACCAACTTCACAGCACAGACGGACCCCGACCCATGTACCCAAAGACCTGCAGAACTGTAAGTTTGTGTTTGTACCAAGGGGCAGACACCAGGCACCGCTACAGTGGCTGTACGAGGGGCCGTTCAAGGTGATCAACAACAATGGGTCCACGTACGTTCTGGACATTGGGGGGAAAGAGGAGGTTTTCACAGTGGACTGACTCAAACCAGCCCATGTGGACTTGGCGCAGCTGGTTGAGGTTCAGGCACCGGGGCGCAGAGGCAGACCTCCCAAACAGAGGCTGATCCAGACTGTGGACATTGGGGGGGGGGGGGGGGGTTGTATCGCCGGTTCTGGGGGGGGGTGGGTTATGTGGTGACCCACTTTCTGCACAGGCGAACCAGCTCACAAATAGCCAGCACGCGGGGAGAGACTTTGGTAATGTACCTCTGACGTCATTTCCACCTGGAGAGGACGGGCACTAGGGATTAAATGCCAGCACCGTGAAGTTTGAATAAACTAGTCTAGAAACGACTCACCAACTGCGTGTTGTTATTTCAGTGCTGTGTGTGGCACATCGCTACAACATTTGTTCATTGAGGTAATACAAGGGAAACCAATCACAGAATGAAGAATGTAGTGTTACCGGTACAGGGACAGTGCAGTGTAGCAGACAAGAAGGTGTGAGGCTCTGACTAGGCAGATTGTGAAGTCGAGTCCATTATTTCATACAACACCCACATATGTACATGTCCCTGTTTGTGAAGACTGTTTGGAACCTTATTTAATTTTATTGTCTGGTTTCACTTTTTCTGTTGAAGTTTGTAAGTTTACACTTCTCTGTATTCAGTTTCATTCCCTCCTCTTCCCAGGATGATACTGAATGACTACAGAACTTGAAGGAGGGATGAGATTGAATAGCCAAAGCTTGTTACCCTTGTTCCTCTTTGGGACCAATGACCTCAAGGGTGATATCCTTAGGAGCTAGTAAAGAGGTTAAGAAGCAGGGCCTTGAAGATAATATCTGGGTTACGACCAATGAGTGTACAAGTAGGTAGAGAAAACAGATTAGCATGTGCTGGAGAGCAAGTGTACAAAGGAGGGTTTCAATTTTGTGAGGAACTGTGACCATTTCTTAGAGAAACGGGACCTTTACAAGCCAGATAGATTGCATCTCAACAGGACTGTGGCTTCATGGGGATGTTTGCTTGTGCTGTTAAGCTAGTCAAGTGGTTGGGAGTCTTGTGTTATTATCAGAGAAAAGCAAAGCTCAAAAAAGAAGTTCTGAAGTTCAAGGAAGGGGGATATTCATGAAGGAAAAGACAATATTGTAAGGTAATATCTGCTAGAGTATATTGGAGATGAACAGAGTGTACAAGCAGTTTAGATAGGTAGATGCAAGTAGAGTAGATAGTCAGGGTCATATACCAAGGCTAGGAGGATTTAGAGCTAGAAAGCTTGATTCTCTGATGATGTAGCTGCAAAGACAGCATAGCAGAGAGGAATCAAGGATAGAATCAGTTTTGTTAATGCTAAGAAACAGCAGAAGGGAAATTAAGTTGCTGCATGCATTCCAATGGCCACTAATGGGAGGGAAAATATAGGAGAGCAAATAAAGGTTATAGTGAATTGCAAACACTGTAGGGTGGTTGTAATAGGAGGCTTTTTCCTAATGTAAAGCAGGGTATTGATAGTGTTCTGAACAGAAAGGAAGAAGAATTTCAAAAATGTGTCCAGTATAATTTTGAGAGCAGTATGCTTCTAGTACAACAAGGAAAGTGACATTGTTGATGCTGTTCCAGGGAATAAAATAGTTAATTAATACAATAACAGGCTCTTCCACCTCAATGAGTCTGTGCACTCCAATTATATCTATGTAACTAATTAACCTACTAACCCGTACATCTTTGGAATGTGGAAGGAAATCAGAACATCCAGAGAAAACCCACGTGTGTCACAGGGAGAACGTGCAAACTGCAGCAGCAGCACTCACATCTACTGTGATAAAGTGCTTTGAGAGGTTGGTCATGACTAGAACTAACTGCTGCCTGGGCAAGAACCTGAAACGTTTGCAATTCACCTACTGCTGGAACAGGTCTGTAGCTGAAGCAAACTTGCCGAGTTTCCCCTTTGCTTTGGAGCACCTAGACAACAACAAAACATATGTCAGGCACCTGTTCACTGATTACAACTCAGTGCTCAATACAATCATCCCCTTAGTATTAATCACCAAACTTCAAAACCTGGTCCTTTATACCTCCCTCTGCAAGTAGATCCTTCATTTCCTTAATGGATCAGTAATAGAGTCACCTCCTCACTGATAATCAACAGGCACACATCAAGGATGTGTGTTTAGCCCAGTACTCTACTTGCTGTACTCTCATGCTTGTGTGGTTAGACACAGCTCAAACACCATCTATAAATTCACTCATGTCATCACTGTTGATGGCTGAATCTCAGATGGCAGTGAGGAAGGATACGGTGGTGAGGTAGAGTGGTGTCACAACAACAAACTTCCACTTAACATCAGTAACACCAAAGAACTGATTGTAGACTTCAGGAACAGAAATTTGGAAAAACACACAATAGTCCTCATTGAGGAGTCAGCAATGAGCAGCTTCAAGTTCCTGGGTGTCAACATCTCAGAGGATCTATCCTGAGCCCAATGTATTCACAGACAAAGTAAAAATTTATTATCAGAGTCCATACATGTCACCACATGTTATCTCTGAGATGCTTTTTCTGCAGGCATTATTAGCAAATCTATAGAACAGTAACTGTAAACAGGATCAATGGACAAAAAGCTGTTGCATTGCAGATGTAAATACATAGCAATAAATAATGAGCATGAAATAACAAGATAAAATAATCCTTAAATAGTGTAGTTATCCCCTTTTGTTCAAGAGCCCGATGGTTGAGGTGTAGTGATTGTTCTTGAACTTGGTGTGAGACCTGAGGCTCTTGTACCTTCTGCCTGATGGCAGCATTGAGAAAAGAGCATAGCCTGGGTGTCATGGGTCATTGATGATGAATGCTACTTTCCTGCACAATCACAGAAGGCATGCAAGTTGCTATACATTAGGATTTTAAGATCTGGAATGTCACCAAAGACTCCATCAAATTTAACATTTTATTTTATTTAGGGGTACATTACAGAAAAGGTCCTTCTGGCCAATCGGGCCAGAACCCTTGACAGCTCCAATTTAACCTAATCTAATCTCAGGACAATTTACAGTGACCAGTTAATCTACCTGGTATATCTTTGGACTATGGGAGGAAACTGAAGGACTCAGACAAAACCCACGCATTCCATGGAGAGGACATTGAGAGCTTCCTTACAGCAGACGCCAGGATTGAACTCCAAACTCCGACACCCTGAGCTGTAATGGCGTCATGCTAACTGCTACGCTACCGTGGCACCTGACATTTTACAGATGTACAGTATGACTGGTTGCATCACAGCCACGTATGGAGGCTCCAATGCATAGGATCCTAAGAGGCTTCGGGGGTTGTAAACTCAGCCAACTCCATCAAAGGCACAAGTCTCCCCTCCATCAAGTACATCCACACTAGGTGATGCTTAGAGAGGTCAGCATCCATCATTAGAGACAGGTTTAATATCACGGTATAAGTCGTGAAATTTGTTGTCTTTGCAGCAGCAGAACAATGAAATACATAATAAGAGAAAAAAATTAAATACGGTATATTAAATAGTTAAATAAGTAGTGCGAAAATAGAAATAATGAAATATAGCCACTGTCATGCCTTCTTGTGTTGGGTCCAGGATAGATCCTAAAAGATAGTGACACCCAACAACTTGCAATTGCTCACTCTTTCCACTTCGGATTCCTCTTTGAGGACTGGTGCCTGTTCCCATGTCTTACCCTTTGTGAAGTTCATAGTCAGTTATTTGGTTTTACTGACATTGACATTTGGTTGTTGCGCTCAACTAGCTGAAAGATCGTGCTCCCTGATGCCCCCTTGTCACAGTCTGAAATTCTGCCAACAATAAATGTATCATCAGCAAATTTATAGATGGCATTTGATCTGGTCCTGGTAACATTCATGGGTATAGAGAGAGTAGAGCAATGGGCAATGCACACATCCCCGAGGATCCAGTGTTGATCGGCTGTGACGTGGAGATGTTATTTACCATCCGCATAGATTGTGGTCTTCTGATTAAGAGGTCAAGGATCCAGTTGCAGAGGGGGAAACAGAGGCCCAGGGTCTGTAGGTTTTCAATCAGAACTGTGTTAAACGCCGAGTTTAGTCAATAAACAACATCCTGATAAAGGTATAGCTATCGTGCAGTGGGTCCAGGCCCTCGCTTAAGCTGAAGTTGATACTGGTGATGACCAACCTATCAAAGCACCTCAGCGCAGTAGACGTGAGTGCAGAATACAAACCGGTTGGTGGAATGAGAGCAGATGGACCTGGGGATATAAGTTTACAAGACATTGGAGTTTATCAGTAAATACATATAGAATAAACCCTATAAAATACTGGATATGGCCTCAGCAGATTTGGTTGTCAGTTGCAGTTTCTTTAAATGAAGAATTTAACCATCTTGGCATTCACACTTAAATGTATGTGCATAGTGTTGAAGTTTTGTTCCTTATCTATATAAAAGTAATAGTTCATTTCAAAGGCATTGCTTTTTAAACTTTAAGTGCAAAATTATGTAGTGAAACAAATTCATAACTTGTTTCACTCGTTGAATTAGTTGGGGTCTAATTTAGTTAACTTCTATTACGAATCCTATAGATTGCAATGATTAGAATATTACAGTGCACACAAGATTTTTAAAAATATTCTTTAACTTGTTAATCTTGACAGCAGATATTATGCAAATGTATTTTGATTATTGATCTTTGTAAAAACCTTTGTGTTTATATCAAAGCTAGCTAGAATATTTATTGCTAATGGTTAACGCTTGTTCAAATTTGATGGGGGAATTTAATTATCTTACATGAGATTACAGTCATTAAACTTAATGTATATTGTATGTTTCTTTCTATTAAGTTTTTGGATTGAAATCATAACACCAGACTTCTTGCACTGTACTATATGTATTTCTAACCCAATCCAATCACAATCCCACAATTGTAATTACGGATTTTGCAGGAGTCATATTTGGAGCGTATCTGTCGGAATAAGGAAGAAGCAATACAGCAGCTTCAGCAAAACCAAGAAGTTACCTTCAATAAACTAACTGAACAAATGAAGGAACGAGAGGCTAGCTGGCAAAAACAGAAGAATGAAATGGAGCGGCATTATTCTGTACTCCTTGGGGAGGTTCATTCAAGGGCACAGGTACTGAATTGACTTTGCAGATGAGTAACAGCTGCTTCAGTTCTCCTTAATTTATTTTCTAGCATTGTGAGCATATGTTTACATTCAAGGTCAAAATTAACGAAAAGTTCTACAAATAACGAAATTATTCTCAACTCTCCATAATATTGAGAATGTTTATCCCATTCTCTACTTCTGCAAAAAGCTTATCTCGATTTCCGGCAAAATGATTTTAATGCAGGTAGAAATCACTGTTAAAGGGCAGAATGTTTCATCCAGTTAACTTTCCATTTTGACTGACAAACTGGGGATGGGAGATTTGGAGTTTATAAGGGCTCATCCAGTTTTTTCTAGCTCAAGTCACAAATTAGATTATGTCTGTAGTGTAGTGTACTGAAGTCCATCTCCCAGCACCCATCCTCATCACATTCTACGGGGGTTATATTGAGAGCATCCTGAGCAGCTGCATCACTGCCTGGTTCGGAAATTGCACCACCTCGGATCGCAAGACCCTGCAGCGGATAGTGAGGTCAGCTGAGAAGATCATCGGGGTCTCTCATCCTGCCATCACGGACATTTACACTACACGCTGCATCCGCAAAGGAAACAGCATTATGAAGGACCCCATGCACCCCTCATTCAATCTCTTCTCCCTCCTGCCGTCTGGGAAAAGGCTCCGAAGCATTCGGGCTCTCACAACTTGGGGCTTCCCCCAAGCTATCAGGCTCCTCAATTCTCGAAGCCTGGACTGACACCTTGCCCTACTGTCCTGTTTATTATTTATTGTAATGCCTACACTGTTTTTGTGCACTTTATGCAATCCAGTGTCTGTTTGTGGTCTAGTGTAGCTTTCTCTGTGTTTTTTTTTGTGTAGTTCTGTCTAGTTTTTTGTACTGTGTCATGTAACACCATGGTCCTGAAAAACGTTGTCTCATTTTTACTATGCACTGTACCAGCAGTTATGGTGGAAATGACAATAAAAGTTGACTTGAATAGCTGCAATACTGCTACTGAACTAGTAAACTGAACACAAGAACATAAGAAATAGAAGGAAATGACCACTTCAGCCTGTTGTCCTAACAACATATTCAGATATAATTAATGAATAAATCCATGGCTGACTCTTAACAGCTCTACAGGTGGACAGTTCCAAAGAATCATCATCCTGTGAGTGAAGAGATCGCATAGCCACAGAGATACAGCGTGGAAACAGGCCATCCAGCTGATTGAATATGCACTATCAACCACCGATTTTACACTAATCTTACATTAAACCCACTTTTATTCTTCCCATTTTCTCTAACTTCCCCCTGATGCTACCACTCACAACAACACACTGCACAGTAGGAACAACTTGCAATGGCCAATTAACCAGCATGTCAATGGGATGAGGGAAGAACTGGAGTACCCAGAGGAAACCTACATGGTCACAGGGCAAACTTGCAAATATCCTGCAGACAACATTCAAGGTCAGGTTTGAACCCACGTTTCTGAAATTAAGAAGGCAGTGGCTCTACTACCTGTGCCACTGTGCTCCCCTTCCATCTCAATACTGCTTCAAGTTTCATCTCGTTACTAAATGATTCACTTTCTCTTTCATTTATAATAATTCTTGCTTATCAGTTCTTATATGTTTTTAATGCCATTCATTATAATACTATGGAAATATGGTAGCATATTCAGTGACTTAATGTGCATTTTTCGACTAGTGGACAAAATTGAGTTAAAGTTGTTTAAAAACAGAACCAGTTCTTGACCCAGAGATGGTTTATGTTAATTTTCAGTTACTTTTGTCCAGGACACCTAAGTCAATCTGAACATAAACATTTCCTATTCTCTCGCCACTTAAAAAGAACTCAGTATTTCTCTTATTTTCTATGAAAATGGATAATCTGACAATTCTCTACATTAAACGCCATCTGTCATGTTGTTCCCCACTCACTACTACTCAGATTCCCACTTACTTTTGGCATCAACAAATATGGAAAACTATATTCTGTTATTGATCTGGTCATTATAATTCCATTAATTCCAAGATCATTATAGAAAAGAATAGGACTGGTCCTTGGGATGAGATTTTAAACTAGAGAAAGGCCAATTTTGATGGCATCATAAGGGATCTGGCAGGATCTGGAACTGGTAGCTTTCATGCAAAGGGATGCTTTGTATATGGGAGGCATTCAAAAGTGAAATATTGA
Source organism: Hypanus sabinus (assembly GCF_030144855.1). Lineage (NCBI taxonomy): Eukaryota > Metazoa > Chordata > Chondrichthyes > Myliobatiformes > Dasyatidae > Hypanus > Hypanus sabinus. Next base: position 76,187,206 of record NC_082712.1, on the reverse strand, counting down.
GAGTACAGAATTTACATGTTCCTGTTAGAATAAAAATCAAGCCTAATAGGATTAAGGTGCCTTGGTTGTCAAGGATATTGATGCCCTGGTAAAGGAAAATGAAGGATGTGTATATCAGGTAGAGGCAGAAAGGATGAAATGAGGCATTTGAGGGGTATACAAAACACAAGAGAACACTTAAGAGAAATATCCGGAGGGTTAAAAAAAGATTTGAAGTTTTGCAGGCAGACAAGGTGGAAAAGAATTCAAAGGGCTTCTGTAGAAGTATTAAGAGCAAAAGGGTAGCAAGGGACAAAATTGGTCCTCTTGAGGATCAACGTGGTTACTTATGCATGGAGCTGAAGCAGATGGGAGAGATGTTAAATGATTTTTTTTTGCACATGATTTATTTTTGCATCTGTATTAACTTGCGGGACAAACGAAGTATGTAAATCTGAGCAAAATGAGTAGTGAGGTCATGGACCCTATCCAGATTATGAAAGGGGAGCTGCTTGCTGACTTGAATTAGGGTGGATCAATCCCCAGAGCCTGACAAGGTGTCTCCTCGGTCCTTATAGAAGGCCAGTGGAGAAGTCACAGGAGCCCTGGCAGAGGTATTTATAATGTCCTTATCCACAGGTGAGGTGCAAGAGGACTGGAGGATAGCTAAAACACTAGAAATTCTGCAGGTGCTGGAAATCCAAGCAACATACACAAAATGCCGGAGGAACTCAGTAGGCCAGGCAGCAGCTATGGAAAAGAGTAAACTGTCAATGTTTCTGGCCAAGGTCCTTCATCAGGACTAGGGGGAAAAAAAGATGAGAAGTTAGAGCAAAAAGGTGGGGGGAGGGGCAGAAGAAGTACAAGGTGGTAGGTGATGGGTGAAACTGGGAAGGGAGGGGTGAAGTAAAGAGCAGGGATGTAAAGGGATAAGGTCTGGAGAAGAGGGAATCTGATGGGGGAAGGTAGAAGACAGTGGAAGAAAGGGAAGGAGGAGCTCCAGGCCATTGTCATGTGCACCACCACTGACCTATATTAACTCTGGGGATCTCTCATCCATTGCCACCAATCTCATGTTTCCTTTCCTCGCACCTCTCATTTCCAACTCCTACCCAAGATCCACAAACTTGCCTGTCCAGGTAGACCCATTGTTTCTGCTTGTTCCTGCCCCATTGAACTTACATCTGCGTACCTTGACTGTTTTATCTTCCCTGGTTCAGTCCCTTCCTACCTACATCCATGACACTTCACACTCTCTGCATCTTTTCAATCCCTGGCCCCGATCCTCTCATTTTCACTGTGGACGTCCAGTCCCTATACACCTCCATCCCCCATCAGGAGGGCCTTAAAGCCTCTGCTCCTTTCTAGATAACAGACCCAACCTGTTCCCTGCCACCACCACTCTCATCTGTCTGGCGGAATTGATCCTCACTCAATAATTTCTCCTCCAACCCTTTGCATTTCCTTAAAACCATAGGTGTAGCCATGAGCACTCGCATGAGTCCCAGCTATGTCTACATTTTTGTCGGCTAAGTGGAACTATGTTCCAAGCCTACTCAGTATCACACCTTGACTTTTCCTATGCCACATTGATATCTGAATTGCTGCTGCTTCCTGCACCCATGCTGAGCTCATCGAATTTGCTTCCAACTTCCACCCTGCCCTCAAATTTACCTGGTCCATTTCTGACACCTCCCTCCCTTTTCTCAGACTTCTTTGTCTTTATCTCTGGAGACAGTTGATCTACTGATACCTTTTATAAACCCACTGATTCCCACAGCTACCTGGACTATACCTCTTTCTGCCCTGTCACTTGTAAAAATGCCACGCCCTTCGCTCAGTTCCTCCATCTCCATCACATCTGCTCTCAGGATGAAGCTTTTCATTCCAGAACTAGTGAGATGTTCTTCTTCAAAGGAAGGGGCTTTCCTACCTCCACCATCAATATTGCCCTCATTCACATCTCTTCCATTTTGTGCATGTCTGCCCTCACCTCATCCTCCTGCCACCCCACCAGGGACAGGATTTGTCTTGTTCTCACCTACCATCCCACTAGCCTCTGTGTCCAGCACATAATTCTCTGTAACTTCCACTACCTTCAGTGGCATCACTCCCAACCCCCCCCCCCCCCACCCACTTTCTGCTTCACTCCACAAGTTCCTTGTCCTTTCATCCCTCCCAAATGGTCTCCTTCCTAGTACTTCTCCTTGCAAGCAGAACAAGTTCCTGCCCCTACATTTCCTCCCTTACTACCATTCAGGCCCCAAATAGTCCTTCTAGTTGAGGCAACATGTCACTTGTCAATCTGTTGAAGTTATCTACTGTATTCAATGTTCCTGGTGTGGCCTCCTGTATATTGATGAGACCTGATGTAGATTGGGAGACCGATTCGTTGAGCACCTATTCTCCGTCCGCCTGAAAAAACAGAATCTCCTGGTGGTCACCCATTTCAATTCTACTTCCCATTCCGACATGTCAGTTTATGGTCTCCTCTACTGCTGCGATGAGGCCACAGTCAAGTTATATTCCATCCGGCTAGCCTCAAATCTGATGGCATGAACATTGATTTCTTGGACTTCCAGTAATAGCCCCCTCCCATGCCTCACCATTCTCATTTCCCTCTCTCACTTAATCTCCTTCCCCTGCCCATCACCTCCCCCTAGTGCTTCTCGACCCTGTTCTACCAGATTCCCCTTTCTCCAGCCTTTAATCTCTTTCACCAATAAACCTCAGCTCTTCACTTCACTGTTCTCCCCTCCTGGTTTCACCTATCACCTTGTACTTCTTCCTCTCCTCCCCCAACATTATTGCTCTGTCTGCTCGCTCTTATTTCCCATCCTGATGAAGGGGCTCGGCCTGAAACATTGACTGTTTACTCTTTTCCATAGATGCTGCCTGGCGAACTAAGCTCCTCTAGCATTTTGTGTGTGTTGGAGGATAGCTAATGTTGTTCTTTTGTTTATAAAAGACCCTAAGAATCAGGCAAGAAATTATAGGCTGGTGAGTCTGATATCAGTCATGGGTAAATTATTGAAGGTATCATTATCATAAATGACAGGATACATAAATATTTGGATAGATAACACCTGATTAGGGATGGACATCAAATTTTTGTGCGTGGTAGATCACATCTAACCAATCTTACAGAGCTTTTTGAGGACTTGGGAGTACAGATGCATAATTCCTTGAAAGTGTCATCAGACGTAGCTGGGGCCATAGAGAGAGCTGTTGGCACATAAAGCAGGACATTGAATATTGGGAGTTCGGATATGTTGTCCAAAATGTTGGTGAGGCCAAATTTAGACTATTGTGTTCTGTTCTAGTCACCTACCTACAGGAAAGATATCAATAAGCTCAAAAGAGTGTGGAGAAAATTTACATAGATGTTGCTGGGACGTGAGAACCCGAGTTACAGTGAAAGGTTGAACAGTTCAGGATAGGGTGAAACCAGTTAAGAAGTCATTGGTTTAAGGTGAAAGGTGAAGTATTTAAGTGGAATCCTAGGGTAACTACTTCACTGAGGGGTTGTTGTTAAGTGTGGAACAAGCTGCCAGTGGAAATGGTAGATGCAGTTCAGTTGAGATGTTTGGGCTTCTCCACCTTGTAGCGTATGGAGTAGGTCGCATTCCTAGTGGCTCTCTCTCTTTTAATATATTTTATATCCCTTTTAGTTTTGATGAATTACTACTTCTACTGAAGGATTTATTATTTTTACTGAAGGATTCACAACTTAATTACAATCGCTGAAAAAAGTTGTTCTGGTATTGAATTGCGTAGCGGCAAGACTTTACCAGAAATGGAGCAAACGGAACAAACCAAGAAAACGGAGGAACCTGTTACACTAGCGGGAATATTTTCTTCAATACAAGACATGAAGTCGGAATTCGGATCTCTTAATATTAAAATTGATAAGCTGGCCGGTTCAAACGCAAAGCTCGAGAAAGCTATTTTTACAATTCAAGACTCTCTGGAAAACTTGGACTCTCAACTTCAAACACTTCAGCAGACTACAACCCGAATCGAGACTGAGCATGATCTATTCAAGCAAACTATTGAAGATCAAGGAATGAAGGTATCTTCAATGGAAAAGAAAATTAATGAAATTACCTCGGAACTATCTAAAACAAAGAAAAGAATGGTTGATTTAGATAGTAGAGGGTGTCGGCGGAATCTGTGTATTCTGGGACTGCCTGAAAATACTGAAGCTGGCGACCTGTTAAAATTCTTTTCAGATATGCTTTACTCACTTTTCAATGAGACCCTCGAAACTAGCCCCTTAATTAACAGAGTTCACAGAATTCCATTTTTTCGGCGTTCAGCTGAATTACGTCCTCGAGCAGTGGTCCTTTCTTTGCATTATTATACGACTAAAGAAGCTGTTATTTGAGAAGCCGGAAAGAAACAGAAGTTATTCTTCAATTCAACACAAATTCGTATAGTCGAAGATTATCCACCCGAAATCTTTGCCAAAAGGAAGAAATATCGAGAAGTTATGAGTGAAATGTATAAATTAACTTTAAATCCCTCCCTTCGCTTTCCAGCAAAGCTGATAATTTTTCCTGAAAAATCTCAATCATTGAGAATCTACTTTCCTCAGGAGGGATGGGAGTATATTATAAACCTTAAAGTTAAGCCTACTGAATAAAATATTAAAGTTACTCCGATTACTCAATAGGCAATTTTGAAGTATCTGCTGTATGAGTTGTTTATGGAGCTTTTGAGTTAAGTACATATTATACCTTTTCATTCTCTGGTATGGGACGTGGTCGATTTAATTTCTTCTTTATCTTATTAATAATTAGTACATATATAACTGTCTTGTAGGGAACCTTTGTAGTATTGTACTTCAGTGGTCCGTGTAGGACTTGTTGTGTATTAACCTTCTTATTTCTTTTATTTGCTTCAATACTTATAGTTTTAGGTCTGTTATATATATACACTCATTTACTTTTCTTTTTCGAGAGAAAGAATATTATTTATAACATTATTTGCCTGGATTTATTCCTCCTTTTGAATATATGTTTAAGCTACTTTAGCTGATTCTAAGATGGCCGTTGTTGATTATGTTTTTATTAATGTTAGACACAACATTATAGTAGTTGAATTCTGTTTGTGCCTTTTATTATGGCTATTTTCCGTGGGATTTTTGCTTTTTTTTTATTATACAGAGCTGCAAGATGGAGAACAGGGTCAAAGGTTATTAGTTAGCATGGGACCAGCCTATCGGTTCCTTCATTTCTATCTATTGGGTGGGGGAGGGGTCTATTAGAGTAGGTTCATTTCTTGATTGGGTAGTTCTTTTGATGGATTTCTTTTTCGTAAATGCGTCACTCCTTCTGGTTGTACCCGCGCCTTTTGGTTTAATCTGTACTTGCGTAACATTTCTTTTATACAATATTAAACTCAATTTTAAACATGGATGTTAATAAAATCAATATAATATCTTGGAATTGGAATGGTGTCAATCATCCCATTAAGCGTAAAAGGATTTTTAAGAAATTAAAAACACTTAATGCTGGTACTATTTTTGTGCAAGAAAATCATATACGAAAACAGGATGAGGACAGGTTTTTTTGCTTTTCGAAAGGGCCCTTATTTCACTCGCTGTCGGATAGTAAAACAAGAGGTGTTTCTATATTTCTTAGCCCCAAATTCCCTTTTGTACAACTTAATACTACTACTGATTTGATTGAAAGATATTTAATTGTTACTGGTTTATTATGCGAGCAAAAGGTAGCTCTGGTGTGTGTATATTCTCCTAATGTAGATAATTCTGATTTTTTAAAGAAACATTTTTCAGAGTTACTGAATCTCAATGAATATAAGCTGATCATGGGTAGTGACTTTAATTGTTGTTTAAATCTGGTGATTGACAGGTCATCAACCAATCCGTCGCTTCCAAATAAAGCTGCAGCTTGTATTAAATCTTTTTTATTAGAGTATGGCCTTGTCGATATTTGGAGATATAAACACCCCAATGATAAAGAATTCTCTTTTTTCTCACACGTCTGTCATAAATATTCTTGAATTGATTACTTTTTTTTAGATACACATCTGTTAAACTTTGTTGTTGAATGTGCGTATGACATCATTGCGCTTTCAGATCATGCACCTTTAAAGTTAACCCTTAAGCTTTCAGGTAGATTTTTGAAAATCTCTCAGTGGAGATTGAACCCCATATTGTTACAGGATCCAGCTTTTGTTAATTTTATTAAGGAGCAAATTTCGATATTTTTTGAATTTAATATAACTGAAGGAATGTCAAATCTGGTTATATGGGACACCTTGAAATCTTTTCTTAGGGGACAGATAATCTCATATTCAGCAGCCTTGAGAAAGAAAACTAAAGCAGAATTGTCAGTGCTTATTAATAAAATTAAACAGATAGATAAAGCGTATTCAGTTAAACCTACTGAAGATATACATGGGGAAAATCTGCTAAACTTTTAGCAGGTCAGTTAAAGGCTGGGATGGTCAGAAGACAGAAAGACAGTTTCTAAAAATTCGCTGACTGGATAGAACAGAAACTTTAGATCCTTATGAAATTAATAAGATATTTATGGACTTTTATTCTAATCTTTATAAATCTGAATTCTCTGATAGTACTATGACTATGAATAAATTTTTGCGAAGGTTAAACATACCCCAAATTTCGATTCAAGATGCCAATATGTTAGATGCACCTATTAAACAAGAGGAGATAGCCAAGGCTATATCCTCTATGCAATTAGCTAAAGCTCCAGGACCTGTGGTTATACGGTAGAATTTTATAAGACCTTTCATGAAATGCTTATACCACATCTTCATCAAACGTTTACCGACTCTACATCCTCTGGAAACTTTTTATGAAGCACTAATTTCATTGATTCCAAAAAAAGGAAAAGACCCACTGGAATGTGTATCCTATAGACCTACTTCTTTACTGAATGTAGATTTTAAAATTCTCTCTAAGATGCTAGCAAATAGGCTTGAGAATATCTTGCCTAATGTTATCTCAAACAATCAAGCAGGATCTATTAAAAATAGGTATTCACATTTTAATATTTGAAGATTATTAAATATCATTTATTCCCCCTCAGCCAAAGAATCGGAATGTATTGTATCTTTGGATGCAGAGAAAGCCTTTGATAGGGTGGAGTGGCCTTATCTATTCCAGGTTTTGAAGAGGTTCAATTTTGGTCCAGGATTTATTGCCTGGATTAAATTGATTTATCATGCTGCAGTTTTAACTAATAATCAAAAGTCTCCTTACTTTAGATTATATAGAGGTACCCATCAGGGTTGTCCCTCAGTCCTTTATTATTTAATTTGGCTTTCGAACCACTTGCTATTGCTCTTAGGGACTCCAATTCTGTGCAGGGTATTAGGAGAGGGGATAAATTACATAAGGTTTCATTATATGCAGATGATTTATTAGTTTACATTTCAAATCCTAAGAAATCTATTCCTTCTATGTTATCTATATTTATGGAATTTGGTACTTTTTCTGGATATAAACTTAATTTACATAAAAGTGAATTATTTCCTATTAATAATTATTATGATCAAATAGCTTTTAATGTTGCCAAAAACCATTTTACTTACCTTGGTATCAAAATTTCAAAAATTTTAAAAGACCTTTATAGGTATAATTTCTTCCCTTTAGTTGAATATACTCAACAGGCGCTTTCTAAATGGTCACCTATGCCGATGTCATTGATTGGTCGAATAAATGCTATAAAAATAGTTATTCTACTGAAATTTTTATATATATTTCAAGCAGTTCCCTCTTTTGTTCCAAAAACATTTTTTGGTAAAATAGATTCTTTGGTTTTATCTCATGTTTGGAATAATAAAAGCTCTAGAGTGAATAAACTTTTATTGCAAAAATCAAAAAAAGATGGAGGACTGGCTTTACCAAACTTTAGATTTTATTATTGGACAATTAATATTTGTTGTAGTACTTTTTAGATTTATGATATAGACGACCAAGATCGCCCTTCATGGTTACAGCTGGAGGAAAATTCAGTACTGGGGTTTTCGTTAGCTTCTTTATTAGGAGCTCCTCTTCCGTTTTCGCTCTCCAGAATAGGTGGACAAGCTCTCAACCCTATTGTTAAACATACTTTAAAAATTTGGTTTCAATTTCATAGATTTTTTGAATTAAATGATTTTTTACTTTCTAGTAATATTTATTCTAATTTCTTTTTTAAACTATCAACTTTGGATAAGGCTTTTTTAACATGGAAAATTAAGGGAATAAAAACTTTTTTAAATTTGTTTTTACAAGACTGTTTAATGTCTTTTTCACAGTTAATGGATAAATATGATATCTCTAATACACATGTTTTCAGGTATTTACAGGTTAGGAATTTCTTACATGATTTTTTTACCGAAGTACCCCTTGGCCTGCTCTTCAAATTCGGCTTATGTTATTTTTCAGTTTGAACCTTTTCAATAACGATTAATAGCTATCATTTATAAACAGTTAATGAATGCTTGCATGTCGCCTAATGATAGGGCTCAACGTACCTGGGAAGTAGAACTTCAACATTCACTTTCAGATAATCAATGGAGTAAAATTTATTATTTAGTCAATAATTCATCTTTCTGCGCACGCTATATCTTAATTCAGTTTAAGATAGTACATAGGGCCCATATGCCCAAAGATAAATTGGCACATATTTTTCCGAATATAAGCCCTATTTGTGACAGATGTAACACAGAAATGGCTACACTAACTCATATGTTTTGGTCATGTGTAAGTTTAAATAATTTTTGGAAGGATGTGTTTGGAATATTATCTAAAGTTATAGATATGGATGTTCAACCTAATCCACTTACAGCAATTTTTGGGATTATTCCAGAGGAAGCAAGCAAAGTGTTTGCTTCCGCCCAACATGTGATAGCTTTTTCAACTTTACTGGTTAGGAGACCTATTTTGCTACATTGGAAAGAATCTAACCCGCCTACTGTTTTCTATTGGCTCTCCTCCATTATGTCATGTCTAAGCTTGGAGAAAATTAGAAGCCGGACATTTGATACATCCTTTAATTTTGAACAAGTCTGGTGACCTTTTATTCAATATTTTCACATGATTTAATTTATTTTTATTTATTTATTTTTCTTTATTCTCTTTGGGGAAAATCCTTGTCCATGAAGGTTCGGAGATGACTGGAAGGATGTGTTTTTTTTTCTCTTTTTTAAATTTTATCCTTAATTGGACTGCCCAATTTTCTTTTTCTTTCTTTTTTCCTCTTTCTTTTTTTAGTTTTTTGTTTCAGTTTAGTTAGTGGGTTTTTTTTTCCTTATCAATAAAATTTCCAATTTTTTTTATGATTGTTATGAGGAGTTGTAGTTTTTTTTGACCATTGTATATATAACAGCATAATATTTTACTTTGATTTTGATGTTATATACTTTTTGTTTTTACTATTGCTGTTTATATGCCTTTTATATTATCTACTTGTTAAACTCCTCTTCTGATTTGTATATTCCTTATTTGGAAATCAATAAAAAAGATTGAAAAATGAAAAAGTGAGAAATTTGAATAGTTATATGATTGAGAATGGTATGGTATGGCTCCAGTTTGGATGCAGGCAGATGGGACTAAGCAGAAGACCAGGCTGATAGGTCTATTTCTGTACTATAGTGCTCTGTGATTATGGGTCTGTGTAGATTATGAACAGTAAAGGATTTTTGTATCCAGTTTATCATTAGCCAAAACCGGGAGAGTTTAACATACTTTGGCAATGGATTGGGACCCTAAGTTGTGGCTTCATACAGTATGAGCTGGTGGGCCTAAAGGTAGCAAGTATTATAATATGCGTATTACCTTTAAAAGATGTTGATGCCAACTGCTTCCCTATCTCCACAAATAATTTTCACCATCTTAACGACAAGAGTGTGATGGAATGATCTTCATAAATCTGCATGTGTGCTACACTTAAAAACCTGGGCATCACAAAGGCCAAAACAGCTCACTTGTTTGTACATAGAATAGTAGAGCATAGAAAAGTGCTCTTTGACCATGTCTGCAACGACAATGCGTCTAATGTAACTAATCCCATTTGTCTGCAATGATCCTGCATCCTTCTTTTCCCTGCCTGTTCATTTGTCTGTCTGAATATTTATTGCATGTTGCTATCTTATCTTCTAGTGCTTCCCACGGCAGCAAGTCCCAGGTATCGTTGGTACATATTGGTACCAACGACATAGGTAGGAAAAGGGAGGAGGTCCTGAAAACAGACTACAGGGAGTTAGGAAGGAAGTTGAGAAGCAAGACCTCAAAAGTAATAACCTCGGGATTACTGCCTGTGCCACGCGACAGTGATTATAGGAATGGAGTGAGGTAGAGGATAAATGTGTGGCTGAGGCATTTGAAGCAGGGGGCAGGGATTTAGATTTCTGGATCATTGGGACCTCTTTTGGGGCAGGCGTGACCTGTACAAAAAGGATAGATTGCACTTGAATCCCAGGGGGACCAATATCCTGGTGGGGAAGTTTGCTCAGGCTATTGGAGAACACTTAAAATAGAATTGATGGGGAGTGGGAACTGAACTGAAGAGACGGAGGAAAGGGCTGTTGGCTCACAAATAGAGAAAGCTTGGAGACAATGTGAGAGAGAGGATAGGCAGGTGATAGAGAAGGGATGCGCTCAGACCGATGATTTGAGATGTTTCTATTTTAATGCGAGAAGCATCATGAACAAAGCAGTTGAGCTTAGCATGGATCAGTACTTGGAGCTATGATGTTGTGGCCATTACAGAGACTTGGATGGCTCAGGGTCAGGAATGGTTACTTGGAGTGCCAGGCTGTAGATATTTCAGAATGGACGGGGAGGGAGGCAAAACTGCTGATCAGAGATAGTGTCACGGATTCAGAAAAGGAGGAAGTTATGGAGGGGTTGTCCACTGAGTTAGAAACAGGAAGGGATCAATAACTCTACCAGCTGATTTTTATAGACCACCAAATAGTAACAGGGTCATCGAGGAGCAGATAAGGAGACTGATTCTGGAAGAGGTATAATAACGACAAGGTTCTCATAGTGGGAGATTTTATTCCCAAATATTGATTGGCATCTCCCTTGAACAAGGGGTTTGGATGAGGTGGGGTTTGTTAGGTGTGTTTAAGAAGGTTTCCTGACACAATATGTAGATAAGCCTACCAGAGGAGAGGCTATACTTAAATGAACCTGTGCAGCTGTCAGATTTTTCAGTGGAAGAGCATTTTGGAGATAGTGATCATAATTCTATCTCCTTTACAATAGCATTGAAGAGGGATAGGAACAGACAAGTTAGGAAAGCGTTTAATTGGAGTAAGGGGAAATATGGAGCTAGCCGGCAAGAAATTGGAAGCATAAATTGGGAACAGATGTTCTCAGGGAAATTTATGGCAGAAATGTGGCAAATGTTCAGGGGATATTTGCATAGCGTTCTGCATAAGTATGTTCTGATGAGACGGGGAACGGATGGTAAGGTACAGGAATTGTGGTGTACAAATGCTGTTGTAAATCTAGCCAAGAAGAAAACAAAAGCTTATGAAAGGTTCAAAAAACTAGGTAACGATAAAGATCTAAAGCCTAACAATGAAATTAGGAGAGCCAGAAGGGGCCATGAAAAGGCCTTGACGAGCAGGATTAAGGAAAGCCCCATGGCCTTCTACAAGTGTGTGAAGAGCAAGAGGATAAAATATATGAGAATAGGACCAATGAAGTGTGACAGTGGAAAAGTGTGTATGGAACTGGAGGAGATAGCAGGGATACTTAATGAATACTTTGCTTCAGTATTCACTATGGAAAAGGGTCTGTAGGGATTGTAGGGATGACTTTCAGTGGATTGGAAAGATTAAGCATATAGACATTAATTAAGAAAGAGGATGTGCTGGAGCTTTTGGAAAGCATCATGTTGAATAAGTATCCAGGATTGTATGAAATTCCTTTCTGAACAATAGTATGTGATTCCCTCTTACCACAAGATGATTCAAGAAAATCACTTAGCTCCACTTTCTTGCAGACAGTGAGGGATAGGTATTAAGTACTGGTCTGATTAGTAATACGTACTCAGATCTGATGGAGAAATAACAGAGTCATACAAGTATTGAAAGTAGTGGTAATAGAAAGATTATCTTGAACAATTAAACCATTCTTCTAGATATCCAGGGGGAAAAAATGCAAGATCAGTGGTTTGTACCACAGGTTGTCAAAGTTCTTGTTCGTAGGACATGAACAAAATTTTCCTCATTTGTGGGAGATTTTTGGCAGGAGTACTCTATATAATTAAGCTGTTTGCTTCGATCTTGTGCATTTTGCTAGCTTTAAGTTCACTTGCTTGCAAACTCTTTCTTTTTCTCCATGGATGTAACCTGATTTACTGAGTGCTACTTCCACGACTTTGATTTTCATTTACTATAATATAGGCATTATATATTGGCCACTTCTGTTATCATTTAAGTTTCCTCAATTTTGCAATTAAAATACATAGAATAAAAATCATTACCGATGTAATTTCATTTTTTTTTACAGTCCTGCTATCTTGGAGCAGAAGAAGCCAAAGAAAAAGTTTCCAGTCTGACAAAAGTCAATGATCAGTTGACACTTGAACTGTCGCATACAAAGAAACTATTGTCTCAGAAACAGAAGGAACATGTTGCTTTACATGCGGCTTGTGCTCTGATGGCAGGTGCATTGTATCCATTATACAATAGATCCTGTGAGTTGTCTGTGCAGAAAGACTTCCTTACAGAACAAATGAACACATGTGAATATTTCAAAAATGAAATCAGGACCGTTGTCCAAATTCTTTCTCTGGAAGAGAATCCTGGCAAATCAAAGAAAAGGAAGAAACCTCAAAGAGGATTGATTCAGGTTTTCAGAAAAAGTGTTATTGCTGTAATGGCAGTCAACAGACTTCAAGCCTTTGGTCGTGGATGTAGGCCACTATTTACATGGAGTGAAGGAATAAAGAACAAACCAAGACTTGCAGTTTTCTCTGGCTGCACAACGTCCTGTGTCTCTAGATCAAGTAAGTCCTGGCCTGGCCAAAATTTGAGATTGTAACTGACCCAGCTGTAAGTCACCATTTCTAACTGTCCATTCTGTCTGTTCATCCGTCCGTCCGTCCTTCCGTCCTTCCGCCTGCCCTCCTGCCCTTCAAGCCCTGTCGCAAGCAACCCACTGAAAGTGAAAACCCATTGAAATTAGGCAAGCAATCCTTGCCTAATTATGAGACAATTTTATAAGGACCAATTAACCTACTAACCAGTACGTCTTTGGACTGTGAGAGGAAACTCACGTATTCCTTGGGGAGGGTGTACAATCTCCTTACAAAGAAGGCTGGGATTGAACTCTGAACTCTGACACCCCGAGTTGTAATAGGCTGAGCTAACTGCTATGCTACTGTCGTATTTCTTCTGTGGGTTGTGCTATTTCGAGGTCAAACATATTCAATAATAATTAGACAGATTTTGAAAGAACGAGAGAAGCAGATATCGAGACATGGCAGTCACAAATGTTATTGCTCATGAAATTATAGAAATATATATCACAGGAATATGCCCTTGCAGCCCATGCTGATCATTATATCTATCTATGCTAACCTTCTTTCCCTGCATTAGGCTTGTCTCTCTACGCCATTCCTACTTAACAACCTGTCCAAATACCTTTTAAATGTTGTAAGTGTCTCTGCCTCTGCCACCTTCAGCTGCTTATTCCAGATATTCACTATCCTCTGCAGGAAAAATGTTTTCCCCAGATCTCCTTTGAATCTCTGCTCTCTCACCTCAAGTCTCTTTCCTGTAGTTCTAGTCTTCTCTGCCCTGGGAAGAAAGGACTCCAGTTATCTACATTTCATAATTTTGTAACACTACAATGTTACCCCTCAACCTCCTTTGCTCCACTTATTGGAAACTCATTTTATCCACTCCAGTCCTCTATTCCAGGCAGCATCCTGCTAAGTATATTCTGCAACCTACCTCTATTCTTTGTCTATTCATTTCTCTATCTTAATGCTTCTTAACTGTTGTTAATGTGTCTGCTTCTACCACTTCCACTCCCAGCATGTTCCCTTTCAGTTTAAACATATGCCTTCCAGTGTTTAATAATTTCAGACTGGGAAATCATATCTGACCATCATCCCTATCTAGGCCACTCATAACTTTATATACTTCCAACACATTTCCCCCTCACCGTCTGATGTTGCAGAGAAAACAATCTCGGTTCATCCAATCTCTTTGTATAGCTAATAACCCCATCCACTGCAAAGCCTCTACATTTGTCCTGTCATGTGGCAACCAGAAACATTGGTTAGGCTGCATCTGGAATATGGTGTACAGTTTTGGTGCCACAGGATAGAAAGAATAGCATTGCTCCCAGAGAGATTGTAAAGGAGATTCACTGGGAAGTGAATTTCTCCATTTCACAGACATCCATCCTTACCCCATCTTCCTGCTTCCAGAACAAGGATGTAATTCCCCTTGTGTCCTTACCTACCACCCCACAACCCTCCATATCCAGCACATTCTCTGTCACTAACACCTTCTTCAGCATGATCCAACCACTAAACGAATCTTTCCCTCTCTCCACACTCCGCTTTCTGCATGGATTGCTCTTTTCATGGCTCACTTGTCCATTCGTCTTTCCCCACTGATCTCCCTCCTGGCACTTATCCCTGGAATGGGGACAAGTGCTACAACTGACACTTCACCTCCTCCCTCACGTCCATTCAGGGCCCCAAACAGTCCTTCCAGGTGAGGCAACATTTCACCTGCAGGTCTGCTGGGGTCATTTACTGTATACAGTACTTTGACTGTGGTCTGTTCTACAATGACAAGGCCCGACATGCACTCACTGGTCACTTCATAGGGTGCCTAGAGTACCTAATAAATGGCCACAGAATATGTTTGTGGTCTTCTGCTGCTGCTGTAGCCCATCAGATTGAAGGTTTGACATGTTGTGTGTTCAGAGATACACTTCTGCACACCATTATTGTAACATATGGTTATTTGAATTACTGTCACCTTCCTGTCAGCTTGAACCAACCTGGCCATTTGCCTCTGCCCTCTCTAATTAACAGGGTGTTTTCACCTACAGAAGTACTGTCCTTATTTTTGTCACTCCATTCTCTGTAAACTCCAGAGACGTTGTGCGTGAAAATCCCAGGTGATCAGCAGTTTCTGAAATACTCAAACCACCTCATCTGGGACCAGAATCAAAATTAATAACACTGGCATATGTTTTGCAATTTGCTGGTTTTAGGCTGCAGTATAATTGTAATACATAATAACTGTAAATTACAAATATACATAAAAAATTAGGTGGTGTAAAAAGAGAGAGAAAAGAAAAAATGCTGAGTTAGCGTTCATGGGTTCATTGTCTTTCTTTGCATATTCCCTTTTTTATGCGTGTTGTATCTGTTGTGCTGGGGTCAGGCTGGTGGAGATTTCAGATCAGATTAGTTGGTGGTCACTCCCACAGTCGTTGGCATAAAAGTGAGACACACAGGCAATTGCAGTTCCGACGTCTTCTTTTTATAGAGTCATAGAAAAGGACAGCACAGAAACTGGCCCTTCAGCCCATCTTGTCCATGCCAAAATCATTTAAACTGCCTTCTCCCTTCCACTTGCCATAGCCTTCCATACACCAACCATCGATGTACCTATCCAAACTTTGCTTAAAGGCTAAAATAGAGCTCACATGCATCACTTGTACTGGCAGCTTGTTCCACACTCTTACGACCCTCTCAGTGAAAAAGTTTTCCCTCGTGTTCCTCTTAAGCTTTTCACCTTTTGACCTTAACCCATCACCTCTGGCTACAGTCCATAAGAACACAGAACAGTACAGGACAGTACAGGTCCTTTGACCTACAATGTCCCAACTTTTTAACCTATTCCAAGCTCAATATAGCACTTCCCTCCCACATTGTTCTATATTTTTGTTCATCCATATTGCCCACAAGACCATAAGACCAAAAGATATAGGAGCAGAATTAGGCCATTTGGTCCATCGAGTGTGCTCCGCCATTTCATCATGGCTGATCCACTTTTCCTCTCAGTCCCAATTTCCTGCCTTTTCCCCGTGTCTCTTCATGTCCTGACCAACCAAGAATTTATCAACCCCTTCCTGAAGTATATGTAAAGACTTGGCCACCACAGCTGCCTGTGGCAATGAATTCCACAGATTAACCACTTCCTGGCTGAAGGAATTCCTCCATATCTCCATTCTAGAAGGACAACCCTCTTTTCTGAGGCTGTGTCCTCTAAGCCTACACTCCCCCACCGGAGGAAAAATTCTCTCTACATTCACTCTATGAAGGCCTTTCAATATTCCATAGGTTTCAATGAGGTCACCCCTCGTTCGTCTGAATTCTAGTGAATACAGGTCCAGAGCCATCAAACATTCTTCATATGACAAGCCATTCAATCCCGGAATCATTTTCATGAACCTCCTTTGAACCCTCTCCAGTGTCAGCACATCCTTTCTAAGATAAGACGTCCAAAACTGCTCACTATACTCCAGGTGGGGCCTCACCAATTCTTTATTAAGCTTCAACATTACATCCTTGCTTTTATATTCTAGTCCTTTTGAAATTAATGCTAACATCACATTTGCCTCCTCACCACAGACTCAACTTGCAAATTAACCTTTAGGGAATCCTGCACAAGGACTCCCAAGTCTCTTTCCACCTCAGATTTTTGTATTTTATCTCCATTTAGAAAATAGTCAACCCTTTTATTTCTTCTGCCAAAGAGCATGACCGTACACTTCCCAACACTGTATTCTGTCTGCCACTTCTTTGCCCATTCTCCTAATCTGTCTAAGTCCTTCTGTAGCCTCTTTACTTGATCAAAATTACCTGCTTCTCCTATTATTTTCATATCATCTGTGAACTTTGCAACAAAGCCATCAATTCCGTCATGCAAGTCATTGACATATAGAGTAAAAAGAAGCAGTCCCAACACAGACCCTTGTAGAATACCACAAGTCCCTGGCAGCCAACCAGAAAAGGTTTATTCCCACTCTGCCTGCTGCCGAGCAGCCACTGTTTTATCCACCCTAGCAGCCTTATGTGTGGCACCTTCTCAAAGGCCTTCTGAAAATCTGAGAACACAGCATCAACTGATTCTCCTTTCTTGATACTGCTTGATATTTCTTCAAAGAATTCTAACAGATTTGTCAGGCAGGATTTTCCCTTGAGGAAACCATGCTGACTACAGCCCATTTTATCATGTCACCAAGTACCTCGAAACCACATCCTTAACAATCAACTCCCAACATCTTCACAACCACTGAAGTCAGACTAACTCGCCTATAATTTCCTTTCTTCTGCCTCTCTCCCTTCTTGAAGAGTGTAGTGACATTTACAGTTTTCCAGTCTTCCAGAACCATTCCAGAATCTAGTTATTCTTGAAAGATCATTACTAATGCATCCACAATCTCTTCAGCCACCTCTTTCAGAACCCTAGAGTGCACACCATCTGGTACAAGTGACTTATCTACCTTTAGGCCTTTCAGTTTCCCAAGAAGTTCTCCCTAGTAATGGCAAATTCACGAATGTCTGACCCCTGGCAACTGTAATTTCCACCATACGGCTACCATCTTCCACAGTGAAGACTGATACAAAATACTTGTTCAGTTTGCTTGCTATTTCCTTGTCCCCCATTACTACCTCTCCAGCATCATTTTCTGATATCCCCCTCACTTCTCTTTTACACTTTATGTATCTGAAGAAACTTTTGGTATCCTCATTAATATATTATTGGCTAGCTTACTTCTGTTTTCCATCTTTACCTTCTTAATGACTTTTTAAAGTTGCCTTCTGTTGGTTTTTAAAAGCTTCCCAATCTTCTATCTTCCCACTAATTTTTGCTCTATTATATGATCTCACTTTGGCTTTAATGTTGACACTGATTTCTCTTATTAGTCACAGTTGTGTCATCTTGCCTTTAGAATACTTCTTCCTTTTTCAGATGTATATACAGTACCCTGTATCTTCCAAATTGCTTCCAGAAATTTCAGCCATTGCTGCTTTGCCATCATCCCTGCCAGTGTTCTTTTCCAGTCAATATTGGACAACTCCTCTCTCATGCCTCTGTAATACTGATACATCTGACATTAGCTTCTGCTTCCCAAATGTCAGGATGAATTTGATCATATTATGATCACTTGTCCCTAAGGGTTCTTTTACCTTAAACTCTCTAAAAAAATTCCTGTTCATTGCACAACACCCGATACAGAATAGCTGATCCCTTAATGGGCTTAACAACAATGGGTCTAAAAAGCATCTTGTAGGCGTTCTAGAAATTCACCTTTTGGGCAACAATCTGATTACCCCAATCTTCCTGCATAATGAAATCCACCATGACTATTGTAACTTTGCCCTTCTTGCATGCATCTTCCGTCTCCCGTTGTAACTTGTAGACCACATCCTTATTACAGTTTGGGGGTCTGTAAACAACTCCCATCAGTGTCTTTTTACCTTCTGATTCTATGGTTCTAATGATCTGTTTTTTTTTAAACCAACAAAGCCACACCACCCCCTCTGCCTACCTGCCACAGGTGTGCTCTGCACTGGTTGTGCATTTCTCTTCCTTCTCCTAATAGTCTCCCAGTAATCCGTCTCCTGCAACTTACGGGCAACCATCTGCCTGTAGCTTCTATCTACCACTGGTGCTCCTAGGGCTGTGTCCTAAGCCCCCTCCTTTACTCTTTATATACCATGACTGTGTCGCCATCCACAGCTTCAATCTGCTAATTAAATTTTCTGATGAAACTACATTGATTGACCTCATCTCAAATAATAATGAAGCAGCTTTCAGAGAAGTCATCACCCTAACACAGTGGTGTTAAGAAAACAACCTCTCCCTCAATGTTGCAAAAACAAAGGAGCTGGTTGTGGACTACAGGATGAATGGAGACAGGCTAACCCCTATTGACATCAATGGATCTGGGGTTGAAAGGGTGAACAGCTTTAAGTTCGTTGGCATACACATCACTGAGAATCTCACGTGGTCTGTACGTATCAACTGTGTGGTGAAAAAAGCACAACAGCACCTCTTTCACCTCTGACTGTTGAAAAAGTTTGGTATGAGTTCCCAAAACCTAAGGACTTTCTACAGGGGCACAATTGAGAGCATCCTGACTGGCTGCATCAGTGCCTGGTATGAGAACTGTATTTCCCTCAATCACAGGACTCTGCAGAGAGTGGTACAGACAACCCAGCACATCTGTAGATGTGAACTTCCCACTATTCAGGATATTTACAGAGACAGGTGTGTAAAAAGGGCCTGAAGAATCATTGGGGACCTGAGTCACCCCAGCCACAAACTGTTCCAGTTGCTACCATCCGGGAAACGGTACCGCAGTATAAAAGCCAGGACCAACAGGTTCTGGGCCAGTTTCTTCCACCAGGCCATCAGTCTGATTAATTCACACTGATACAATTGTATTTCTATGCTATATTGACTGTCCTGTTGTAAATCCTATTTATTACAAATCACTATAAATTGCACATTGCAAATTTAGACAAGGTAATGTAAGGATTTTTACTCCCCGTGTATGTGAAGGATGCAAGAAATGAAGTCAATTCAATTGAATTCAAATTTAATTCAATTCAATTCACTTCTCCTGTATAAGTCAAAGCTCATTGAGCTTCAGCTCCGGTTCCTTACTGTGTTCTGTCAGGAGCTGCAGCTCAGTGCACCAGTTGCAGATGTGTTTATCTGGGAGACTGGAGGTCTCCCATTTACCCCACACAGAACAGAACTTTGCCCCTAGAGCCATCCTCACTGCACTACCATCCCCTAACAGACAAGCAAATAAGAACAAAAGAGCTAAGAAATAGTAGATATGATGAGTAACTTTCTTCCTTTAATATCCCCAGTGGAAGACATTGCAAATACATCAAAGATACAGTATCAGTTGGGCTGATTTCCAATAGCATTGTGTATGTAGAAAGGATAAAGTTTTATAGAAATTCAGGAGGCCCCAGCTATGCCTGCCTTTTCATAGGGATCAGTCCACGTTCCAAGCCTACATTAGTAATTCTTCCTCCCCAACTCTTTCTATGTTACATTGCTACATTGGTGTTGCTTCCTGCATCCATGCAGAACTTGTCAATTTCATGAACTTTGCCTCTAACTTCCACTCTGTCCTCATACTTACTTGGTCCATCTCCAACATCTTTCTCCACTTTCTAGATATCCCGCTCTGTCTCTGAAGACAGTAATTTCCCTTTTAGGAAATGTACTTTTGAACCATCTGAATGAACAAGCAATTTTACAATCTCCCAAAGAACTCAGGACTTAGTGAACTTGACTCTCACAAATGCAGTTCCATCAGCTTGAGGAAGACGAAGATTGGCCATAACCAAAAAAGAGAGCACTGGGGCAGACTTGAAGCCAGATTAAAGTGTTGAGGTAGGAGGCTACCTCTTCCAAGCCTAATGTTAGCTGATACACTGTCACTGGAGAACAACATAAAGGACCAAAGGGGAGGATTACTGTATCAGAGGGAAATGAGGGACTGCTGTGTTCTCTGATTTATTGTGACATGGCTCACTCAGAGTACATTGGACATGCGATCTAACCTGAGGGATTCTCAATCCACCAGATGGACCTAACTGCCGATTCAACGAAGTTGAGATGTGAGGGACCATATTTCATGATAAACTGTTTGTGATGCTTGGATGTTTCGGTCTTGTCGCACTTTTGTTCACCCAACCTGAAACATCTAATGTTTAAGTGTGACCGTTATACTGATCAAGAGAGTTCTCTGCTGTTGATCCTGAC
Organism: Hypanus sabinus; assembly: GCF_030144855.1. NCBI lineage: Eukaryota > Metazoa > Chordata > Chondrichthyes > Myliobatiformes > Dasyatidae > Hypanus > Hypanus sabinus. The sequence goes on along the minus strand of NC_082712.1, from coordinate 76,166,464 downwards.
AACAGTTTATATACCGCCAAAGGCAAAATATTAAGCAAGTACTCGATGTATTCAGTACCATGATTAGCAAACAAGCAGCAGCCTATTTTCAGACTTTTCACAACCTTGCTGGGGTCTTCAATCCTGGGCAAATTGATTGGGAAATTATGCCATTCTGAAAAAGAAATCTCATCACTGCCACTGCATCATAGCTCATGTTCTCCAATAAAAATAACAACTTATCATTTGTTTAGCACCAAAGAGGAACAATGCCATTCTTAGAACATAGAACATTACAGCACAGCACAGTACAGGTTCTTCGACCCACAATGTGCCAACGTTTTAATCTCTTTTAAGAAAAATCTAACATTCCCCTCCTACATAGCCCTCAATTTTTCCATCATTTGTGTGCTTATCTAAGAGCTTATTAAATGTCTCTGGCTAATGAAGGCTTCTTAATAACCCTGTCAACTTGCATGTCAACTTTGAGAGATCTATGGATGTGGACCTACAAGGTCCCTTGGATTCTTTATACTAAAAATCACGCCATTAACCCTGCATTCGGTCTTCAAATTCGACCTTCTAAAGTGAATCTCTTCATACTTTTCCAGGTTGTAATTCATCTGCCACTTCTCAGCCCAGCTCTGCATCTTGTTAATGTCTCAATGTAACTTACGACAACCTTCTACACCATCCATAACTCCGCAAACCTTCATGTCATCAGCAAATTTACAAAGCACACTTCCATTTACTCATTGAAGTCATTTATAAAACCAAAGACCAGTGGTCCCAGAACAGATCCCTGTGGAACAGCGTTAGCTACTAAACCTCGGACAGAATGCTCTCCATCTATAACTACCTTCTGCGGGCAAGCCAATTCTGTGTTTGCATAACCAAGTTTCCTTGGATTCCATGCTTGTTGTGTTTCTGAATGAGGTTATCATAGGAAAGCTTCTCAAACACCTTACTAAAATCCATATTCACTACAGTTACTGCTCACCTTCATTGCGCTTTGCCACAACCTCAGAATTCAGTCAGGCTTGTGAGGCTTGACCTTCCACTCACAAAGGCAATGCTGACCATCTCTAATCAGACTGCTTCTTGTAAATCCTGTCCCTTGCAAGCTTTTAAGCAACTTCCTTTTGGAACCATATTCTAATAACATTGGGTGTTTGATTTTGAAACTTAATTTTAAACAGGATGAGCAAAAATACAGATTATACGAAAGGGCTGAAGCTGTATTCAGCAGTGTGTCCAAGAAAACAATTCTTTTTGTGCAGTACACTCTGCCATTTTAGCCAAAGAACATAACTCAACAAAATTAAAGATTATAAGTTCATACGCTCATCTTCAATAAACTTTATGTTCACTTTATCATTGCTGTTTTATACTTTCCTATCTTGAGTAGTCCATTATGCACTATGATATTATTTTGTTCATTTTTATTAGGACAAGAACAAGAGCAGAACCAATTTATGAAGTCTGTTGGATGGCTTTCAAGTTCTGAGCTATTAACTGCAATAGTTGATTCTATGTCTGAATTACAAGTTATGATCACTAAAGCACGTGAGTAAAATTCACAGTTTGAGGAAAAACTAAGTAGCACTTTACCAGTATATTTAACATTAAATTAATTAGGGTGCCATGACAATGTGGTGGTTAGTGCAACACTATTACATTCCAGGGTTCGGAGTTCAATTCCAGCAATGTTCTGTAAGGCGTCTCTGTACCTCCTCCCCGTGGAATGCATGGGTTTTCCCAGATGCTCTGGATTCCCCCCCACAGTCCAAAGACGTGCTGGGTAGGTCAACTGGTCATTGTAAGTCCTCCTGTCATTAGGTTAGGGTTAATTGGGACTGTGAGGTTGCTGGGGTACTATGGCCTGAAGTGATGGAAGGGCCCAATCTACACTGTATTACTGAATACAGTAAGTAAATAAAATAAAAGCGGCTGTTTCACATTTTGTGAATTTAACAGCATGTTTGGGTATTTTATATTTGGGAGGAAATAATGCCATGCATTGAAAAATTTACTACATGACAAGAACCTATAAAAGAATGGATGAAGAATATTTAAGAAAATGCAAGTGTTGTCACCAATAATAAAATAAAATAGCTAAAATAACTGGGCCCAGGCCACACACACTCTTATGACTCAAGCAATCTTTCTATTTTACTTGTGCACAAGGAGAACAGCTTGAGCTCACGTAATCCACACTGGTCTGGTCTGAACAGAAAACTTCGATCTTTATACAGAATTGGCTTATCAGTTATGGATATTCATCATTGTAAATTGCACATGTTTGAAATTCTTACTTGCAAGATCAATCACCATTCAGAAGAGGTGTTACATGCAATCAAACCTTAACATGGACGGCAAATAAGGACAATAGAGGTGTTAAAAGTCAATCAAAAGTTCTATGCAGACAGCTGATGATATTTTCAAGTTAGTAAAGATAATAGATCCTTTGTTGTTGGGCACATTTTACATTCTTCTGTTAATTGTATCTTGTCTGTCTCTGGCATCTCCTATCACGTAAAGGAACACTATGACCTTTTCAGAAAAGTCTCACTACAGAGTCCTCACTCATTTGGCTAGAGTACACACTGCTACAGGCAACCCAGCCTATCTTGTCTGGAGTGAGCAGAGGTATCTCTGATGGTCTCACTTAAAGGGTCTTGCTTGACTACTGATAGAAAGCAAAGGGTAGCAGTGAATGGGTGTTTCTCAGACTGGCTGGAGGTGACTAGTGGGGTAGCACAGGGCTCTGTATTGGGACCACAGCTCTTTACGATTTATATCAATGATTTAGATGAGGGCATTGAAAACTATATCAGCAAGTTTGCTGACGATACTAAACTGGGTGGCAGTGTCACATGTGAAGAGGACGTTAGGAGAATACAGGGAGACTTGGATAGGCTGAGTGAGTGGGCAGATACTTACTTGGCAGATGTCATTCAATGTGAATAAATGTGAAGTTATCCACTTTGGAAGCAGGAACAAGAGGGCAGAGTATTGACTGAACGGTGTCGAGTTAGGTAAGGGAGAAATGCAAAGAGACCTAGGAGTCCTAGTTCACCAGTCAATGAAGGTGAATGAGCAAGTGCAACAGGCAGTGAAGAGGGCAAATGGAATGTTGGCCTTTGTTACAAGGGGAATTGAATACAAGAGCAAGGATGTTCTTTTGCATTTGTACAGGGCCCTGGTGAGACCACACCTGGAATATTGTGTACAGTTTTGGTCTCCAGGTTTAAGGAAGGACATTCTGGCAATTGAGGAAGTGCAGCGTAGATTCACTAGGTTGATTCCTGGGATGGCAGGGCTGTCTTACGCAGAGAGATTGGAGAGATTGGGCTTGTACACGCTGGAATTGAGGAGATTGAGAGGGGATCTGATTGAAACGTTTAAGATAATTAAAGGATTTGATAGGATTGAGGCAGGAAATATGTTCCAGATGTTGGGAGAGTCCAGTACCAGAGGGCATGGATTGAGAATAAGAGGTCAGTTATTTAAAACAGAGTTGAGGAAGAGCTTCTTCTCCCAGAGAGTTGTGGAGATGTGGAATGCACTGCCTCGGAAGACGGTGGAGGCCAATTCTCTGGATGCTTTCAAGAAGGAGCTGGATAGATATCTGATGGATAGGGGAATCAAGGGATATGGGGACAAGGCAGGGACTGGGTATTGATAGTGAATGATCAGCCATGATCTCAGAATGGCGGTGCAGACTCGAGGGGCCGAATGGCCTACTTCTGCACCTATTGTCTATTGTCTATTGACTCCAGGATATTCTTGTCTTTCCACAACTTCCACACTCCCTCCTCTTTGTTCTGTAGAGAACACCACAAGTAGAGTATAGCATATATCTTACTGAATTTCCATAACGCAGAATCTCAAACTCCAGGACAGTTTCATCAGGAACAGCCGGCTTTTGATGTCAGGGATGAATGTGCAACAAGCCTGGCTAATAATACCACCTCTTAGACAACTGAAAGTCTAGTGCTAGTTGATATTGGGGGGGCGGGGGCGCACGGTGCATATTGCCAGTATTTCGGCAGTAATGTCATTGTTGGCCTATCTTGTGTTACGTCATGCTGAGGCTGTGTAAGCAGTTCCTCCAGCATTTGTGAGGCCATGTTAATGCTTTCATGAGCCAGTCTGTCAGGTTTGCAGAACAGTAACGCTACAATCCAGAAACACTCAGCCTCCATGGTCCTCCGATGGTAGCCCTACATAGTAGGATGTAGAGTGAGGGAGTGAGCAGGTTGTACATTTGGCACTATATAGGCCAGGTAACAACAATCCCTCCATGGCTTTGGTTCAGACCAGAGATCCCATTTTAGAAGGGTGTCGGCCAGTGATCAGCCTGTTAGCCACATAGCCAGTAAGTCCCGTTAATGGAATTTGGAGAGTCATCAGTAGTTTCAACATTATTCATACTGTTAGCCAAGGCTAGTCCCGTCCTTTGATGTTTACAGTAACATACTTCTCCCGTATTTCCCATGTAGTAGCTGTGGAGCAGTTTATGCAATCATTCTGCTTTGGTTGGTAACTTCTAAACAGTTGCATTGGCAAGAGTCATTCCTAAAGTTAGTGCAGTCCCATGCTGTCTTTACAGTTATAATTTTGATATCACGGTAAAACACAGAATCAAACTCACTGTGATCCAGGGGTATAACTACATTGGCAAACCACCTTCCAAACGTATAGTACACCCAACAACCTGACCAGTTAGTACGTGACAAATATTAATAAATAAGGTGAAGTATTAGAAGTTTAGTGTTGTGGGATACTTCTGCAGAAAATAGATGTCCAGATTACGCAAAATGTACAATGCATATTGGTTACTGTGGTGGCAAATAGCAAAGATCGAGAGTTCAGTCCATCAGTCTGCTGGCATAATGTGCGAGGCGTGTATCCACGTCGGCCTTCCTTGGCCCTTTAATGAGGTATATGTGGTCAGTAACACTTGGAATGGACCTTCCTAGTGGGGTTCCCGGCATTTATTTCGTTGGTAGGCTCTCACCCAATCTCTCCACAGGTAGATCTGACACCCTGCAGTCAATACAGTCTTCTGGGCTTCAAGTACCTGTTGATGGAACCTTTAAGAGCTTGTGTTAATACTATACAATACTGCAATATGCTTTTGTTCATAATACGGATGTCTGTCTGTATATTTAAAATGGAGGAGCAGTAACTGGCAAGCACATGGAATCTCCCAAAACTATCTCGTGTGGAGATAGGCCTGTTACACAGTTTGGAGTGCAGCACGTTGTGATGAGGGCCAGTGGAAGCACCTCTGGCTACTTTAGCTTGATCTCATGCAGTTTAGTTAATCTGTTCTCAGGGACCTGTTCTGCCTTCCAGCTGCCCTGTAAGATTGACGGTGGTAAGGGCAGGTAAAATGACGTTGCAATCTAGGCTTTTATTAGTCCTTATTTAACTTTACGCATAAAGTGATGGCTGTATTTACAAGATTTTTCTCAAGGATCTAAAACCTAGATATAAATTCTCAAAATTTAGCAACAGTTACAGCATAATTTCTCTGAATTTGATAAGCTTTTACCCATGGAGATAATGCAGTAACAACCCATACGCTTAGGCAATTGCATAAAGTCCATTTGGAGATAAGACCACAGGCATAGAAGCAGAATTAGGCCATTCAGTCCATTGTGTCTGGTCCACCATTCAATCATGCCTGATCGTTTTTTCCTCTCCTTAGCCCCACTTCCTGGCCTTCTCCGCATAACCTTTGATACCATGGCCAATCAAGAACCTATTAGCCTGGGCCTTAAATACACCCAATCACCTGGCCTCCACAGCTGTCTGTGGTAACAAATTCCACAAATTCACCGCCCTCAGACTAAAGAAATTGTTCTACATCTCTGTTTTAAATGGACGTACCTCATCCTGAGGCTGTGCCCTCTTGTCTTAGACTCCCCCACCATGGGAAACATCCTTTCCACATCTATGCCATCTAGGTCTTTCAACTTTTGAAAGGTGTCAATGAGATCCTCCCTAACCCTTTTAAATTCCACCAAGTACAAGCTCAGAACCATCAAACGTTCCTCATATGATAACCCTTTCATACCTGGAATCATCCTTGTGAACCTCTTCTGAACCCTGTCCAATGCCAGCACATTTTTTTTAGATAAGGAGCCCAAAGCTGTTCATGATACTCAATGTGAGTCCTCACCAGTGCCTTATAAAGCCTCAGCAGCAGATACAAGGGAGTATCTGCTGATGCTGGAAATCCAAGCAACATACAAAAAATGCTGGAGGAACTCAGTAGTCCAAGCTGGAAAAAAAGAACAGTCGACGATTAGGCCAAGACGTCAACTGTACCTTTTATCATAGATGCTACCTGGCATGCCAAGGTCCTCCAGCATTTTGTGTGTGTTCCTCAGCATCACATCCCTTCTCTTGTATTCTAGACCTCTTGAAATGAATACTAACATTGCACTTACCTTCTCCGCTGACTCAACGGGCAAGTTAACCCTTAGGTGTTCTGCCGAAGGACTCCCAAGTCCATTTGCATCTCAGATTTTTGGATTTTTTTCCCCCATTTAGAAAATAGTCTACCAAAGTGTATGACCATGCATTTTCCAATGTTGTATTCTTTAGCTTTCAGTAGGTACATTTAATGTGAGAGAAATGTATACAACATACATCCTGAAATTCTTTTTCTTTGCAAACATCCACAAAAACAGTGTCCCAAAGAATGAATGACAGTTAAATGTTAGAACTCCAAAGCCCCCCCAACTCCCCCCCCATGTACAAGCAGCAGCAAAGCAATGACCCCCATCCCACCAGCAAAAAAACAGCATCGGCACTCAAGCGTGCAGCAAAGCATCAATAAAGCCACAGGCTTGCAGTACCCCAAAGACTACTGGTTCATCCGGTAATTCAACATACCACAGGCTCTCTTTCTCCCTAATAAGGGAAAAAGAAATGTCCCCATTTCTCAGCAGGACTGTGGTCTTTCATTTGCCACTTTTCTTGCCCATTCTCCTAGTCTAAGTCCTTCTGCAACCTTCCTGTTTCCTCAATACTACCTGCCCCTCCACCATTCTTCTCATGGGCAAACTTAGCAACAAAGCCATGTATTCCATCATCTAAATCACTGATACACAGCATAAAAAGCTGTCCCAACACTAACCCTTGTGGAATAGCACTAGTCAGTGGCAGTCAATTAGAAAAGGATCCTTTTATTCTCACTCATTTCCTTCTTCTGATCAACTAATGTTTTAACCATGCTAGTAACTTTCCTGTAACACCATGGGCTCTTAACTTGTTAAGCAGCTTCATGTGTGGGACCTTGTCAAAGGCCTTCTGAAATTACAAATGTACAACATCTATTGCATCCCCTTTATCTATCCTATTTGTAATCTTCTCAAAGAATTTCAACAGGTTCACCAGGCAAGGAAACCATGCTAACTTTGCCGTATCTTGTCCTGCATCACCAAGTACTCCATAAGCTCATCCTTGACAATTGACTTTAACATTTTTCCAACCAGTCTAATGGTCTACAATCTCCTTTCTCCTGCCTTCCTCCTTTCTTAAAGAGTGAAGTGACATTTGCAATTTTGCAGTCCTCTGGAACCATGATTCTTGATAGATCATTACTAATGCCTCCACAATCTCTACCACCAAGTCTTTGAGAATCCTCGGGTGCAGGTCATCTGGTCCAGGTGACCTATGCACCTTTAGGTCATTTGGCTTTTTGAACACCACCTCCCTTTAATAGTAACTGCACTCACTTCTCTCCCCTCATACCCTTCAACATCTGATACATTGCTAGTGTCTTTCACAGTGAAGACTGATGAAGAATACTCATTTAGTTCATCTGCCATCTCCTTGTCCCCCATTATTATTCTCCAGCCTAATTTTCTATTGGTCCTAAATCCACGCGTGTCTCCTTTTTATTTTATATACTTAAAAAGCTTTTATTATCCACCCTGATATTGTTTGCCAGCTTGCATTCATATTTCATTGAACCCCTCCTAATGATTTTTTTTTAGATGTTTTCTGTAGCATTTTAAAAGCTTCCCAATCCTCTATCTTGCTGCTAATTTTTGTTTTGTTGTATTCCCTCTTTTGCTTTTACATTGGCTTGCAGAGAGATTTAGGCCAGTTAGAAGAGTGGGCTGAAAGATGGCAAATGGAGTATAATGCTGATAAGTGTGAGATGCTACATTTTGGTAGGAATAATCAAAATAGGACATACATGGTAAATGGTAGGACATTGAAGAATGCAGTAGAACAGAGTGATCTAGGAATAATGGTGCATCGGTCCCTGAAGGTGGAATCTCATGTGAATAGGGTGGTGAAGAAATCTAGCCTTTATAAATCAGAGCATTGAGTATAGGAGTTGGGATGTAATGTTAAAATTGTACAAGGCATTGGTGAGGCCAAATTTGGAGTATTGTGTACAGTTCTGGTCACTGAATTATAGGAAAGATGTCATCAAAATAGAGAGAGTACAGAGAAGATTTACTAGAATGTTACCTGGGTTTCAGCACCAAAGTTACAGAGAAAGGTTGAACAAGTTAGATTATTCCTTGGAACGTAGAAGGTTGAGGGGGGACTTGATAGAGGTATTTAAAATTATGAGGGGGATAGAGTTGACATAGATAGGCTATTTTCATTGAGAGTAGGGGAGATTCAAACAAGAGGACATGATTTGAGAGTTAGGGGGCAAAAGTTTAGGGGTAACACGAGAGGGAACTTTTTTACTCAGAGAGTGGTAGCTATGTGGAATGAGTTTCCAGTAGAAGTGGTAGAGGCAGGTTCGATATTGTCATTTAAAGTAAAATTGGATAGGTATATGGACAGGAAAGGAATGGAGGGTTATGGGCTGAGTGCAGGTTGGTGGGACTAGCTGAGAGTAAGCGTTCAACACAGACTAGAAGGGCCGAGATGGCCTGTTTCCATGCTGTAATTGTTATATGGTTATAAGCTTTGACTTCCCTTGTCAGCTACGGTTGTATTAGTTTGTCATTTGAGTATTTCTTCATTTTTGAAATTTATCTATCCTGCACCTTTCTCATTTTTCCCAGGAATTCAATTTCTGTACTTCTGATTCATCCTTGGGCCTCAATCTTCAGCATAGACTCCAGGACACACAGATGTTTGAACACCGGGCCTCAAAATTTAGACTCACTGATGATGGGACCCTAAATACTAGGCCTAGAGCTTTGATCTTACCTAAACATCTACACCTATCTACACCCAGCGGGGTCATTGGAATACATTTCTCCTGTCCGCATAGAGTTCCGACTCTGGAGCCTGCCAACATCCAACATACAACATCCACATCCATATCGCTGGCCATCAATCTCAGACAGGATCTTAGACTCCAGTCTGACCTCTAATTCCCCCAAATTGCTGTTCCTAACCTGACCCCTAACTCTGTTCCCAGGTCTCCAAAACCATCTCTGGAACCTAAAGAACAATTTAAAAAACAACTAATTCTGAGCTGGAACTCAATGTAGGTTGCATCTCGGCACCATCTTGGGTTCAATGTTTCTACACAGTTTCAGTTCACTCCTGACCTTGATTGATGCTGTATGCACGTTCCTGCTGTGTCAGCTATGAGTTTTTCTTTGTGTAGGTGGATAGTAAGAATCACTGAAGGGAGGGATGTTAATGAAGATGCAAAGGGAAAATTGGGATTGGTATTGATGGCCAACACAGACATGTGTTCATGGACTTATTTCTGTGATGTCCTGTATGTTTAGGTGTAGTATGTGCTTAGCCCCCAGTCAGGGTCATGTGAAGCTATGGGAGCAGGTGGTGGATAGTGGTATGAGCAGCTGGTTTGTATCACAATTTGTGGTTTTGCAATCACTGATACCAGGCAGACAATTTCTGAAGAGTATTAATAATGGCTGGGGTCACTTGTTTAGTAAAGACACTGCCCAGAAAGCAGCAATGGAAAACCACTTTTGTAGAAAAATTTACCAAGAGCAATGATGATCATGAGACCATGATCACCTATGCCATACAATATGGCACACAATGATGATGATCACAGTATTTTTCTAGGATTCTGAAATCTTACCTTGTTTCACATTTAAGTTTATAATTTTTCAAAGAAACTTGATTTTTCAAAAAAATTTTTCAAAAAAATCTGTGTTACACTTTAAAAATACTTGAAAAGGATTTAGTGCTTTTCCGGGATATATGATGGATGAATTTTCCTTGGGCTTCCAGCCAGGTACTGTTTTCGGTTTTAAGTGACGTGTTGATGACAAAATCTGCATTCTTTCCATCAGCGATGATGCCTAGGCATGTCTATTCTGCCTGGTGAAGGAAGCCATTGAAATAAAACTAGAGGAAAAGAATTTTAACAAAGACCAGGGTCTTGCTCTGAGTAAGAACTGGAATTCAATTATAAGCAAGGTGGGAGAGCAGAAACCTGACTGGGTGAGGACAGACGACGGGGATTTATATAAACCACCTGACTAGAAATGTTCAGGCATCATCGCTGATGAAGATGGCAGAGTTAGTCATCAAAACATTGGTTAAACCTGTACCCTGCTGGAAGCCCAAGAAGAGTTTATTTATTTAAAAATATTTGCATCTATATAGCTGTAATATGTATGGTATTTGAAAACCAGTTGTTCTTTCTCCTCCTCCCCCCAAAAGCATTTGATTGAACTACAAAGCATTAAAATGACATTTGATATTCACTCATGGATCCACTGGTATAATGCCACCAGGATTTCTAGGAACAATAGATGAAAAGAAGAGAAATTTCATCAGTGAACATACTGCCTTCTGTACCTTGGAATTTGTGGAAAATTAGCAATTGAGTTCATTCAAAACAGAGTTTGATAGACTTTTGAATATTGAGGAAATCAAGGAGTATTGGAATAGTGACAGAAAATTTTGTTAAAGTAAAACATCAGTCATGATCTGGACAAATGATGAAGCAGACTCAGAGGGCTAGATGGCTTACTCCATCTCTATGTTATATTATGCTCTAACGTGGAAGAAAGTCACCTTAATAATCAAGTGCAGATGAACCATTTCGGCATAGCCAGTATGTTTGGTCACTGAGATGGTGAATCTGCCAGGTAGGCCTAGTAATGATTTCATAATAATCACAATATCCCCTTACCTTGTATCAATTGTACACGCCACTATTATTACCTATCTTGCTGTCAGTGATATACCATAAAACTGCTACTCTCATCTTTGTCAGCAGAAGCTACCCATTTCTCCTCCACTGGAGGAACTGTTGATGACATTGGAGGAAGTGTGGCTGAGAGATTCTTTGAAGAAAAGGGATAGGAGCAGATCTGAATAAAGGCCAGGAGGTGCAAAGGGGGAGGAAGTTATGAGCACAGTGCATAGTTATTCTGTCACTTACGTGATCAACTTGGACACTGGCACTCTACAGGATGAGCATAAAACAATGAACTGTACAGTACAGGAACAGCTTTTCAGCCCAAAATGTCTAATTAAACTAATTAATACATCAAACTAAACTAATCCCTTCGGCCTACACAATGTCCATACTCCCCCATTCTCTGCATATCATGTACCTATCTCAGCCTTTTCGTATTCGCCTCTCACTCACATAACTGGTTGTTCACTCTGAGAACCCACCACTCTTGTGTAAAGACTTCACTCTAGGTTAGAGGGCATCTCACTTTAAATGCATGCCCTCTAGCATTAAGAGAAGTTATAACCTGTTCACTCTGACTATGTCTCAATTTTCCTCAGCCTTTGCAATTCCAGAAAAAAAAACAACCCAGGTTTGTCCAACCTTTCTTTATAGGTCATGCCCACTAATCCAGGCAGCATCCTGGTAAATCTTTTCTGCACCCTCTCCAAAGCCTCCACATCCTTTCTCTAAAAGGATGATTAAAACTGAATCCAGTACCCCATTTTTCTCAGCTGCAACATTACCCCCACAAGTGTGACGTACCAGTGGCCAAACATTTAATTACAATTCCCATTCTAGTCCGATGTGTTGATCCATGGCCTCCTTTTGTTCCAGGATGAGGCCACCCTCAAGATGGAAGAGCAGCACCTTTAACTCCATCTGGGTACTCTCCAACCTGATGCATGAATATAGATTTCTCCTTGAGGTGAATAAATTTCACCCTCCCCCAACCTTTATTCCCTACTTTGACCTGTCTGTACTTACCCCACCTCCCAGGTCCCGTCCACCTTCCCTTTCTCCTATTTCCACTCTCCACTCCTGTCAGATTCTTTCTTCACCAGCTCTTGACTTTTTGCACCCACCTGGCTTCACCTATCTCTTTCCTCTCCCCACGCCTTTTTATTCAGGTAGGTTACACTCTGTTCCTCTTACCGGTGGAGAGGAACACCTCTTCATGATGTTGCAGAGTATTCAGAAGCATTAAAGAGGTTGCTTTTCATGGATGGATACTGAGATGGCACACTTGCTACGTAGCTTTCCCTATTAATTTCAGAAAAAAGATCAGAATCTCCCAGAAGATTGTGTGGAGTTAGGTGTTAATGACATTATATGTGGTGATTTGCAATTTCCTTTTAAGGACAGTGTCAGTCCTGCCTCTTTAACTGCTACATACACAAAATGCTGGTGGAACGCAGCAGGCCAGGCAGCATGTACAGGAAGAAGCACTGTCGACGTTTCGGCTGAAACCCTTCGTTTAACTGCTACGCTACTGCGGGTGGCACAGTAGCATTTTAGTTAGCATAACACTATTACAGCATCAGTGACCCAGGTTCAATTCCATGGCTGTGTGTAGGGAGATCGTATGTTCTCCCCATAACCCTGTGAGTTTGCTCTGGGTGTTCCAGTTTCCTCCCAGGTTCAAAACAGACTTTTTGACCTATTCTAAGATCAACCCAACCTTTCCCTCACATAGTCTTCCATTTTTCACTCATCCTCATGCCTAAGAGTCTCATAAATGTCAATGTGTTCCACATACCCTTCACTCTGTAAAATGTATATCGCTGACATCCCACTCTAGTTCCCCCTAATCACCTTAAAGTTATACCTTACTGTATTAGCCATTTCCACTCTGGAAAAAAGTCTCCAGAAGTCCACTTGATCCATGGTTTAAAGATCTTGATCTTTATAATTATATAAAACAGAAAACGTAGGTCCCATGGAGGATGAAAAGGGGGAATCGATATTGGGTAGTAAAGAAAAGGCCGAGGTCTTGAATGACTATTTTGTGTCGTTCTTCACAGTGGAGGACACATTTAACATGCTGAAGAGAGATGATATGGATGCAATGGGAGGTGATGACCTTGATACGATAGCTATTACTAAAGAGGTAGTGCTGAGCAAACTTGTGGGCCTAAAGATAGACAAGTCCCCTGGTCCTGATGGAGTGCATCCCAGGGTACTGAAATAAATGGCAGAGGTTATAGTAGAGGCTTTGTTGACTATTTACCAAAATTCTCTGGCCTCTGTGCAGAACCTGGCAGATTGGAAGAAGGCAACTATCATGCCACTGTTCAAAAAAACGATGTAGGCAAAAGGCAGGTAACTATAGGCCAGTTAGTTTAACAACTATAGTTGGGAAAATGCTTGAAGCTATCATTAAAGAAGAAATAGCGAGGCATCTGGAAAGAAATGGATCCATCAGACAGACACAGCATGAATTCAGCAAAGGCAGGTCCTATTTGACAATCTTACTGGAGCCCTTTGAGGATCTAATGAGTGCAGTGGATAGAGAGAAGAGATGGACATTCTTTATTTGTACTTCCAGAAGTCATATCATAAGATGCCACATAAAAAACTTATCCAGAAGATAAGGATGCATAGAGTTGGAGATGACGTATTGGCATGGATTGAGGATTGGTTAACTAATAGAAAGCAGAGAGTTGGGATACATGGGCGTTTCTGTGGTTGGCAATCAGTGGTGAGCAGTGTGCTGCAGAGGTCGGTGCTGGGCCCACAACTGTTCACGATATACATTAATGACCTGGAAAAAGGGATTAAGTGTAGTCTATCAAGTTTGCTGATGAAACTAAATTGAGTGAAAAGGCAAATTGTGCAGAGGATACAGAGAGTCTGAAGAGAGGTAAAGATACGTTAAGTGAGTGGGCAAGGGTCTGGCAGATGGAGTACAATGTTGGCAAATATGAGGCCATCCACTTTGGAAGGAAGAATGGAAGATCAGATTATTATATAAATGATAAAAATTCCAGCAGGCTGCTGTGCATGAATTACAAAAGGTTGGTTTGCAGGTGCAGCAGGTTATCAAGAAAACAAATGGAATGGTGGACTTCATTGCTAGAAGGATTGAATTTAAGAGCAGGGAGGTTATGCTGTAACTGTATAGGATACTGGTGAGGCTGCATCTGGAGTTCTGCGTGCAGTTCTGGTCTCCTTACCTGAGGAAGGATATACTGGCTTTGGAGGCAGTGCAGAGGAGGTTCACCAGGTTGATTCCAGAAATGAAGGGGTTAGACTGTGAGGAGAGATTGAGTCATCTGGGACTGTACTCACTGGAATTCAGAAGTATGAGAGGAGATCTTATAGAAACACAAATTTGTGAAAGGGATAGATATGATCAAGGCAGGAAAGTTGTTACTACTGATAGGTGAGACTAGAATTGGGGGACATAGCCTCTAGATTTAGGTGAGTAAATTTAGGACAGAGATGAGGAGGAACTGCTTTTCCCAAAGAGTGGGGTATCTGTGGAATTCTCTGCCCAATGAAGCAGTGGAGGCTACCACAGTAAATATATTTAAGACAAGGTGGATAGATTTTTGGATAGTAGGGGAATTAAGGGTTATGGAGAAAAGGCAGGTAGGTGGAGATGAGTCCATGGTCAGATCATACATGATCTTATTTGAATGATGGAGCAGGCTTGGTGGCCAGATGACCTATTCCTGCTCCTATTTCTTATGTCCTTATGTTGGGGCCCCTTATCTTGTACAACTCTAGCAAATCACTTCTCATCCTCCTTTATTCCAAAGAGAAAAGCCCCAGCTCGCTCAACCAATGAGTGAACAATGTGCTATATACGGAGGCTCATGCGGTGATATGTAAGGTGAAGGGCCTTGGCCTATTTCAATGGTGAGAGGATGGTGTGAGGGTAGATATACAGAAAATGAAGGATATACAGGTGAGGACAGCATTGATGGTGGTGGAAGGAAAATGCTGCTCTTTGGAAAAAAAGAGGACATCTCAGACGATTGAGAATGGATAACCTCATCCCGAGAACAGATGTGGCAGAGAAACGTGAACTCAGAGATGGAAATCGCATTTTAACAATTGGCAAAGTGGGAAGAGGTATAGTCAAAAAAGCTGTGAAAGTCACACACACAAAATGCTGGTGGAACACAGCAGGCCAGGCAGCATCCATAGGAAGAAGCAGTGTCGACATTTTGGGCCGAGACCCTTTGTCCTAACTACCTTCAAGTCTTCAGGCATGTCATCAATAGCTAACGATGAAGCTAATATTTCCACAAAGATCACTGCAATTTCTTCTCTAGCCTCCTTCAAAGTCTGAGGTGCACTCAGTCAAGCCCTGGGGATTTTCCCACCTTACTGTGTGAAGCTGCAAGTACCTTCTCCCTGGTAACATGGATGTTCTCTGAAACACCTCTACTGGTTTTCATTTTCTCTAAAGCAACCATAATCTTCTCAGTAAGCACCGAGAAGAGATATTCATTAAAAATCCCCACCCATCTACTGTGGCTGAAGACATAGGCAGTCTTGCATATCTCAAAGGGGAGCTAATCTCTACCACAACATTCTTTTACTCTTAAAAAGACCTATATGACCTCTTGAGATTTTCCTTGGCCTTACCTACCCTCTTTGCTTTCAAGCTTTCTTAGTCATTTTAGTTATCGGAGGTGGGGGGGGGGGGGGTCACTATTCCTTGGTCTCCCAAATCTCTCTTCTTTTCCTGACTCATCAGCGAAGGTTCACTGAGCTTCCCACATTTACCTTTCACCTTAACAGGGACATGCTCTCTGTGAATCTTGATAACTCACTCCCTTGCCATTTGCTTCTCTTCCTTCACTCCACTTCACCGGCTCTTCAGGTTCCTGCTGACTAAAGGGATATCTACAAAACAGCCTCACTATAATGACCCTACCCTTATTTCTAAATTCCACCCATATGGTCTCACTGGATTATCCCCCATTGTCCCTTGTACATCGTCCCTTATCAGAAAGGCTCTTTGCTTACCTGCATCCCCATCATGTCTGTAGTATCTGTACCCTAGAATATTGAGCTGACAGTCCTGCTCTACTCTCAGTCATGTTTCAGTTATTACTATAACATTCCAATCTCTAGAACCAATCCTCGCTCCTAGTTCGTCTGCCTTACCAGTTAGGCTTAATCCGTTGGAATAAATAGAGATTAACAGAGTATTCTTTTTCCCTCCCTTTGCTGGGCCCTTTGCTATCCTGATTACTTGCTTGCTCTCCCTGGTTTCTGCTTTATCCCATGATTTGTTCCTTCTCAGGATCCCACTCTTCCACTCCCCCCCCCCCCAACTAGTTTAAACCCTCCCGTGTAGTACTATCAAACTTCCCTGCAAAGATAGGTTCCTGTCAGGTTCAAAGCAGCCTGACCGCAGTATATGTAATCATGAGTGGCATAGGATGAAAGCACACAATCTTATTCCCAGGGAAGAGGGTGCTTAAAAACAAGAGGGCATAGGTTTAAGATCAGAGGAGAGATTTAAAGGGACATCAGGGACAAATTCAGGCAGAGGGTAGTGTGTTTGGAATGAACTGTCAGCAATAGTAGTTGAGGCAGGCACATTAGCAACATTTAAAAGCCATCTGCATAAGTAGATGCTTAGGAGAGGCTTAAAATGCTGTGGGCCAAATGTAGGCAGATGGGACGAGCTAAGGATGTACAATTGGCATGGACAAGTTATGCCAAAAAGTCTGTTGCAGAATGACTATGAATCAGAAGAGATCCCAAGGATCCAAGTACCTTGGTCCCTGCTGCCTGCATCAACACCTCATCACAAACTCATTTGGCCTACACTTTTGTTTCTGACCTCGCTAGCTCATTGCTCCTTATAATCCAGGGATTACCATCATTGAGGTCCTGCTTCTTATACTTATTCTGCAGGAATTCATCCTTTGTATTCCCCATGTCATCTGTACAATTACCTCTGGGTGCTCAAAATCTCTTGCAGTAATGTTCTGTAACCGCTCAGACACATCCTTGTGCCTGGCATCCGGAGTCAGCACCCCATCCTGGCATCTAGTCTGTCTGTCCTCTTCACTATCGAGTCTCCTATCACTATCATTTTGTCTGACTGCACCCTTTCCCTCTGAGCCTCAGAGCTTGTCACCATGCCAGAGATGTGAATGCTGCTGCTAACCTCTGAAAGATTTCCCCTTCACCACCAACAGTATCCAAGGAGGTACACTTGTTAGTGAGGGGAATGGCCACAGGGGATCCCTGCACTACTTCTTGTAGGGGTTACTGGCGGCTGACAGACTAACACAAGGTGCATTACTGCCACCTACTGTAATATCAAAAAGTCTAATGTTTTTCAGAAAGTCAGATACACTCATATACATTACGATGGCAGGGATATCCTAACAAGCTTTCCATGTTAAGCTGTGTCTCCCAAAGATCTCAATTTAGCAATTAAGATGTTCCTTTGCACCTCATACGCACTGATTTCAAATAAACTATGCTGCACCATTTCTTGACAAGTGCACTCCCTATAAGTGCCTGTATCATGCATATTAATTGTGAACAAGTAATTATTCAAACTAATATGTATGTTTAAGTATAAATTCATTCCACCTTTTATACCCATCTCCCCGTTGAGTTCCCAGATCCTCTGAATTAACATAAATGTTGTCCTTTCTTTTCCTTATCCCAACTTTATTACCAGTGATTGAATAGACTCTTTAAAATGATGGCTTTCACCTCTCCTATATGCAAGGGCACCACTACATTTATATCATTAATTTGAAGTGATTGCTTGGCTGGAATATCTGCTACCTTGTTTCCTTCAACCCCCAACATGGGAAGAGACCCATAGGAAATATATACACAAGCCGAGACTCTGCAGTGTCGAGAAGAATGTCTGGCCCACAATTCAAAATGCCAAACAGAGAATGAATCAGAACACACAAGTATGTAATCAGGGTGTACTTCTTCAACCCATTCTAAGGCTAAAATGGTAGCAACCATCTTAGATGTGAATACTGAAACTTTGTCTGATAATATTTTCTTAGTGGTCACCTAATACTTTGGAGCACAAGCAGAAACACTTGATCGACCTGTCATTGGATCTTTTGAAGCTTCTGTATAAACATGTCAGAAGCCTTGCATATATTGCTGAATTTCTTGTGCCACTGACATTCCATCATTCTTAATTTGTCCTGTTCTTGAAGTCTTAAATCAGCCACAAGCAAGTGAAAAGTAATCATGGAGGAGGGGCAGGAGCCATTTTTCACATTAAACAACACATTTTGTGCCCATTCATTTCTCATCCACCAAAACTGAAGGCCTTACAAATGTAGTACTCCCAACACTAACATTTCCAATATTGGATGACCAACTTTATGTCCTCTTATGTTAACCCAATAAACCATTGCTAACTGTAACAGCATAGATGTAAAGTTACTTCACCCAGTTCTACCAGTAATGCCAAAATTGAGGATGCCTTAATAGCACCACAACTTGATCTCAATACTTGAGCTTAAATTTTATTTTGGGGCTTTAAGACCACTGGTGAGACTGACCCATTAGTAACATATCTATTCAAAGACAGATTTGATTAAAGCAATGCACATTTATTTAAGTGACCTCCTTCTTGCACCCCAATCTTACCCCATTAAGCACTATGCCCCTTCCATGTTGGCCTTGTGTCCATCTACATACCTAAAAACGTTACCACTGATTCTTGTTTATGTGATTTACTATATAACGAGATCAATTGTGGGTGTAATGTTCCTTTCAGAAAAACAATTAACTTGAGTCTTTGCAACAGAAAATTTAAACCCCCACTGACATCCTCATTCCTCCACTTCATTAATCGTTACCTACATTTTCCTAACTATACAATTTGCATTCCTGCCTCTCTTGCACACTGCATCATCATCAGCATATAACGATTTGGAAATGTCTGAGCTACCTTTTAAGAGAATATTATTAATCATAATACTAAAAAGGAGTGGGCCACACATTCCCCTGTGAAGTCCCGTTCTCTATCTCATACTTCTTAGAAAGTGTTGTTTCCACCCCAACTTGTATTTTCCTATAACATAAAAAATAACTTGAATCCAATTGACTATTCTACCACTTATTTCCATCTTTTCCGTTTTAAGCAACAACCCGTGTGGCCATACATAAGCTTTCTTTATTAACTTGAGCTTTACGAATATCAGATTCTAATGTTCACATGGTCATTCTCCCTTTACAAAATCCAGATTGGTATACAATTAAATTTTCCACTACTTTCCACAAAATAAGAAACCCTTGCAATAACCATTCAATGCATTGGCTTATAGACATGAGAAGTTAGCGAGATATAGGAATGACAACTGCTAATTTCCAGTAAGCAGCAAGTTGTCCTTCAACCTGAATTATATTAAAGAATTTCAAACCAATCCAAGTTTTGAACCTGATAACCATGTAAACATATCCTTCCAGGTGAAGTCTGACCAGCACCATTAATTGCCCTTTAAGTCCAGACAATGCACATTCAGCATTCAAGCAGAAACTGGAATATTCTTCTTCCTCAGCAGTTTGAGGATTGCTTGCAAAAACTGTTTTTCTATAGAGCTTTCTACTTTAAATTGGTCTAACCATATACACTGACATATGTTTTTGCCAATAATTTTGTTTTTCCCAGAGTAACTCTGATGTTCCCCACAGTACAAAATGCATCAAGTTTTCAACCTCCCCCTTTTTCTGTATTTTGAATATTAACAGGTCCGATTCTCACTGTCTTCTGCAGAGCCTCCACTGATGATATGCCCATTTCCACCCAAACATGCTACATTTCATTGTTTTCTTATACAGAACACACTGCATAAGCAGAGCTATTTTAACCTAATGCCTTTCCACAATTGCCATAATCATACTCTCTACCACATTTACCTTTTACCCTTAGACACAGCTGCTAAAGTGGCTAAACTTCTAGCATTGAAAATAGCTTAGATGGTGACATAGACTTGAACCATACAATTCACATGACCTAAATTAACCATTTTGGGCAACTTTTTCTCCTGTCAAATGTAATCAATACTGATAACCTAACTGTACTTACTCCACCAAGAAACACTATTAAATGTTTAGTGTCCACAACTTCTCCCCTGACTAAATTTGTAACTTGGTCCATAGATACATCTAGAGGCATTCCCAAGATTACTTCCCAAAGTCACAGTCGTTCAATACAATTCCTTGGTGTTACTTTCCTTCCATCAACAGCACTGAACACCAAAGCTTTCTCACATTTCTTACTATCTTTACAAAATACTAAGAGTGCCCCATCTCTTAAATGTTTTGCACCCACATTTATCTTCTAAAAATTTTTTTCCAAATCCTTAGGTAGTGTAGTTGGATTGATATCAGAAACAGCTCCACATTCAAAGCTCAACAAAACCTTAAACTCTCTGTGGAAATGAATAAATGGTCGATATTTTAGGCCAAGACCCTTCTTCAGACCTGAAGGGAGCAGGTGACAGAAGTTGGTGTAGGGGAACATTTTGCATCCAGTGATCATAATGCCTTTGGTTATGGAAAAGTATAGGTCTGGTCCTCAGGTTGAGATTTTAAATTGGAAAAAGGCCAGTTTTGCTGGTATTGGTAAGAACCTGTCAAGTGTGGATTGGGACAGGCTGTTTTCTGGCAACAGTGTGATTTTTAGAGTACAAAGCTTGTATGTGCCTGTCAGAACAAAAGGCAAGGATGTCAGGTTTAGGGAACCTTGGTTTTCGAGAGATATTAAGGCCCTGGTTAAGAAAAAGGAGATACTAGCAGGTAGGAACAAATGAAGTATGTGGAGTATAAGAAATGCAAGAGAAAAATGAAGAAATAAATCAGGAGGGCTAAAAGAAGGCATTAAGTTGGATTCAAAGGTTCAAAGGTTTATTTATTATCAAAGTTTACAACTCTGAAATTAGTCTTCTCCAGATAGCCATGAAACCAAGTAAGAAAAGTACGGCAAAACGATCATCAACCCCCAAATCCCTTCTCCGCGCACAAAAAAAAACAAAAACGGGGCGCATCAACCCCAAAATCCCCCACATTGCACACAAAAAAACAAGAAAACTGTAAGACTGAAAAAAGTCTATAGTGGAAGTCCATATTGAAAATGCCGAAAACCTGGGTGACCTTCTTTGGGCCCACTAGCAGGTTCTCCCCACTCCAGGAGCAGAGATCCCACCAGTGATCAAAAGGCAGTTTCCCCTCTCCAGCAGGGGAGTGTTCCCCCAGCATCAAAAGGCAGTCTCCCCTCTCCGGCAGCAGAGTGATATCCCAGTGACCAAAAGGGACCCTTCCTTCTCCATAGCAGAGCAATCCCACCAGTGATCAAAGGCAGTCTCCTCTCTCTGGTAGCAGAGCGATCCCACCAGTGGTCAAAACACAGTCTCCTCTCTCCAACATCAGATTGTTCCCACCAGCGATCAAAAGTCAGGCAGCCAGTGATCACGTTCAGCTGGTTCCCCCTTGCTGCTTTAATCGGTAAACCACTATGACAACCCTGTTATTATTACACCTTTCCAGAATCTGTCTCCCTATCTGCTCCTTGATATCCCTGTTACTGTTGGGTGGTCTATATAAAACACTCAGTAGAGTTATTGACCCCTTCCTTTTCCTAACTTCCACCCACAGAGACTCTGTAGACAATCCCTCCGTGTCTTCCTCCATTTCTGCAGCTGTGACACTGTCTCTGATCAACAGTGCCGTGCCCCCATCTCTTTTGTCTCCCTCTCTGACCTTTCTGAAACATCTAAAGCCTGGCATTTGAAGAAACCATTCCTGCTCCGGAGCCATCCAAGTCTCTGTAATCACCACAACAACATAGTTCCAAGTACTGATCCACGCTCTCAGCTCATCCGTTTTGTTCACAATACAACTTTACAACTCAAACCATCAATTTGAGTGCGTTCCTTCTCAATCACCTGCCTATTTTCCCTCTCACACGGTCTCCAGGCTTCCTCAATTTGTGAGCCAACCGCCTCTCCCTCTGTCTCTTCAGTTTCGTTCCCATCCCCCGGCAATCCTAGTTTAAACTTTCCCCAATAGCCTTAGCAAACCTCCCCGCCAGGATATTGGTCACCCTGGGATTCAAATCCAACCCGTCCTTTTTGTCCTGCCCCAAAAGAGGTCCCAGTGATGCACAAATCTGAATCCCTGACCCCTGCTCCAATCTCTCAGCCGCACATTTATCCACCACCTCCCTCTTTTCCTGTACTCACTGTTACGTGGCAAGGGCAGTAAACCCAAGATGATTACCTTTGTGGTCCTGCTTCTCAAATTCCTTCCTAACTCCCTGTAGTCTGTTTTCAGGACCTTCTCCCTTTTCCTGCCTATGTTGTTTGTACCAATATGTACCACGACCTCTGGCTGTTGTCCTTCCAACTTCAGGATATCCTGGACGCGATTGGAAACATCCCGGACCCTGGCACCTGGAAGGCAAACTACCATCTGAGTTTCTTTCCTGTATCCACAGAATCGCCTGTCTGACCCCCTAACTATAGAGTCCCCTATCACTGCTGCCATCCTCTTCCTTTCCCTACCCTTCTGAGCCACAGGGCCAGACTTTATGCCAGAGGCGCAGCCTCTGTTGCTTCCCCCAGGTAGGCTGTTCCCTGCAACAGTACTCAAGCAGCAGTACTTATTGTCAAGTGGTACAGCCACAGGGGTACCCTCCAGCCTCTGACTCCTGCCCTTCCCTTTCCAGACTGTTACCCACTTATCTGTCTCCCCAGGCTACCTGCCTATAGCTCCTCTTTATCACCTCCTCTCTCTCCCTGACCAGACGAAGGTCATCGAGCTGCATCTCCAGTTCCCTAACACGGTGGTTAAGGAGCTGCAGCTCGACGCACCTGGTGCTTTGTGGTGTAATAAGTAGGTCTTACACATTGAGTGGTAGGGCACTGAGAAATGCGAAGAACAAGTGGATCTGGTTGGAACTTGTTGGAACCTTGAAGTATCTACCTACTCCTCTTACATCCAATTGCAGCTCTAGTACCTTGAAATAAATTGTCAGAAGCTGGTGTTGGGTACATTATACATAGATGTAGTAATCAGGGAGACAGTAAGTTTCTTTGACTTCCCATGTCTTGCAAGAGGAGCATTCCACTGTTTTGTCATTCTGCCTACACTGAATCAAGTACTAAAGATGAACAGGAAATAAATTCTTCGCTGTTCTTATCTACTCCTTACATGTACCTTCTTGCCAAAGTTCAGTTCCCTGGTCTCTACACTTGCCTATACCTTTGTTTTATTGTCTGCTGTTAATTAGCTAATTAGCCAATCAATGAACTTGCCTCTTTTAAACTCTCCTGTTCTTTTTCCAATTCCTGGCTTTCCTTTTGTCAACTCCTTGAAAACTCAGTTGTGTTATCAGACAAAACCTGTTCATGGTTTTCCAAATGCACATAAATTCTATCCCTAAGAATCCTGTCCAATATGTTTTCTTCCAGTCATGTGATACTTGTCAGTAGTTTCCAGGATTATCCCCATTTCCTTTCTTGAATAGCAGAAAAGCATTAGTTACTCACCAATGCTCTAGTATCTTATCAGTGGCTAGAATGGATGTCAAGATCTTGGTCAAAGCCTGAGAAATCTCCTTTCTTGCTCTTTTCAACAACCATTGAATTAACCACTGTATTTAGTAAATTGGTTTATGTTTGTCAGATGTACCAAAGTACAGTGAAAAACCTTTCTTAAATACCATTCATACAGATCAATGGAGGTAGTACAAAGTACAACAATAGAATGCAGAATGTTACATTTACTGAGAAAGTGTAATGCAGCTAGACAGTAAGATGTAAGGTAGATTGAGGTTTAGGGAACTATTCAGTACTCTTATAACAGCAGATAGAAACCGTCTGAGCCTGGTGCTAAGCACTTTAAGGCTTTTGATTCTTCTGCCCAGTGAGAGAGAGGAGGAGGAAATGTCCAGCGTGGATGGTATCTTTGATGATGGCAGCAAGAAATGTAGATAAAATCCACGGAGGGAGGCTTGTTGCCATGATGTGCTCAGCTGCATCCATAACTTTCTGCAGTTTCTTGTAGTCTTGGGCAGAGAGGTTGCCATTCCAAACTGTGATGCATCTGATAGGATGCTTTCTATAGACTATCAATAAAAATTGATGAGGGTCAAAGAGGACATGACAAATTTGTTTGGTCTCTGAGGAAGTAGAGGCACTGTAAGCTTTATGGGCTGCAGTGTCAGTGAAGTTGGACAAGACAAACTAAGACAGATATTCACTCTTAGGAACTTGATGCTCTCAACCTTCTAAATTTCAGCATTTCAGCACTGTTGTAAACAAGAGCGTGTGTACTGCACCCCTTCCTGGATTTAATGACCAAATCTTTTGTTTTGCTGACACTGAGGGAAATGTCAAAGGTTGATATCATGACACAATGTCCTAGGCTCTCTGTCTCCTTTCTTTACTCTAAATCGTTGTTATTTGAGATACTACTTATTATGATAGTATCATCTGCAAGTTTGTAGCTTGAGTTAGAACAATATCTCGCCACACAGTCATGTGTATTTAGTGAGAAGAGTAGGGGCTGAAGACGCAACCTTGTGGGGCACTAGTGTTGAGAATGATTGTGGTGTTGTTGCTTATTCATACTGATTGCTGTCTGTTGGTCAAGAAGTCAAGGATCCAGTTGCAAAGGGAGGTGTGGAGTCCCAGGTTTAGGAATTTGGAGCTGAGTTTGCTTATAATTACAGTATTACTGAGCTATAGTCAATAAACAGTAGTTTAACATAAGGAGCTGTACTGTCCAGATGCTCCAGAGATAAGTGAAGGGCCAAGGAGATGGCATCAACCTTGAACATTTTTGGCGGCAGGTGAGTTGCTGTAGGTCAACGTTGTTTGGGAGGTGTTTCGTGACCATCCTATCAAAATGCTTCACAGTGGCAGATGTCAGAGCCACTAGGTGGTAGTCATGAATGCACATTACCTTGTTTTCCTTAGGAACTGGGATGATAGTGGACTGATTGAAGCATGAAGAGGTTAAAAAGGTCTGCAAATACCCTACCAGCTGATCTGTGCTAGATCTACATGTCAGATGTTGGTTTGTCTAAAAACAGCTGCTTGTAATTAACCTTGCCTTGTTCCTGCTTCGTAGACTTGTAATTTTCCCTAATCTAATTTAATACTCTCCCACAAGGTCCATACTTATCGTAATAGCTGACTTAAAATTGAAGAAATTGTGAACATCATTCCCTAAATGTTCTCCGACTAAAAGGTCAGTCACCTGGTCAAGTTAATTTCACAGTATTTCTCCTACTCTTGTTTGACTATTTACATCTTAATTTAAATGACCCTCTGGATACATCAAACACTTTCAAAACCCCTTGTACTAAATAGATCCCAGTGTATACTGGGAAGTCACCCATGACAACAATTCTATTGTTTTTATACCGTTCCCAAATCTCCCTGCCTATCAGTTCCTCAATTGTCAGTGTCTATTGGGAGGTTTGTAGGATGTAACCTGGTCCCAGCTTGCAGCTATAAAAAAGACAAGACGGCGGCTACATTTCAATAAGAATTTGAGGAGATTTGTTTTGTCACATAAAAGCTCAAAAATGTCTACAGATGTACCATGGAGAGCATTCTGACAGGCTGCATCACTGTCTGGTATGGGGGGGTGATTGCTATTGCACAGGATTGAAAGAAGCTACAGAAAGTTGTAAAACTTTATCCGTCTTGGGTACTAGCCACCGTGGTGTCCACGATATCTTCAAGGAGCAGTGCTCAGAAGGGTGGTGTCCATCATTATGGACCTCCATCACCCAGGACATGCCCTCTTCTCATTGTTACCATCAGGAAGGAGGTACAGAAACCTGAAGGCACAAACTCTGTAAGAGGTGGTTTATTTTGGTAGGTCAAATATGATGGCAGAATATAGTATTAATGGTAACACTTGGCAGTGTGGAAGATCAGAGGGATCTTGGGGTCCGAGTCTATAGGACACTCAAAGCTGTTGTGCAGGTTGATTGTGTGCTTAAGGTGGCATATGATGTATTGGCCTTCATCAACCGTGGGATTGAGTCCAAGAGCCGAGAGGTAATGTTACAGTTGTATGGGACCCTGGTCAGACCCCACTTGCAGTATTGTGCTCAGTTCTGGTCACTTCACCACAGGAAGGATGTGGAAACTATAGAAAGGGTTCAGAGGAGATTTACAAGGATGTTGCCTGGATTGGGGAGCATGCCTTATGAAAATAAGTTGAGTAAACTTGGCCTTTTCTCCTTGGAGCAACAGAAGATGAGATGTTACCTGATAGAGGTATACAAGATGATGAGAGGCATTGATCGTGTGGATAGTCAGAGGCTTTTTCCCAGGGCTGAAATGGCTAGCACGAGAGGGCACAATTTTAAGGTGCTTGAAAATAGGTACAGAGGAGATGTCAGGGGTGAGTTGTTTATACAGAGTGGTGAGTGGATGGAATGGGCTGCTGGTGACAGTGGTGGAGGTGAATACAATAGGGTCTTTTAAGAGACTTTTGGACAGGTACATGGAGATTAAAAAAAGAGGGCTATGGGTAACTCTGGGTAATTTCTAAGGTAAGTACATGTTCGGCACAGCTTTGAGGGCCAAAGGGCCTGTATTGTGCTGTAGGTTTTCTATGTTTCTAAACTCAGTGATTCAGGATCAGCTTCTTTCAGTTTTCTAAATGGACACTGAACCTGTGAACACTACCTCACTTTTATTATTTCTGTTTTTGCACTATTTTAAATTTAACTATTTAATATGTGTGTGTATATATATATATACTTTCTGCAATTGATTTACTTATTTTTTCCCTATATTATCATGTATTGCATTGTATTGTTGCCACTAGGTTAAGAAATTTCATGGCATATGCTGATGATATTAAACCTGATTCTGATTCTAATCCCATCAAAGTGGTTGCACCTTTCTTATTTTTGAGTTTGACTCATCTGAATTAGTGATTGAGTCCTCCATTATGTCCCATCTGAATGCAGTTGTGTTATTGTCTCATACTAATAGTGGAGCTGACCTTTTACCATCCTTCCTTTCTATCTTTTCGAAACATTGCGACCCTGGAACATTAAGCATCCAGTCCTGTTCCTCCCTCTGTAATAGCCACAGAATAATAGTTTCATGAATTGTTCCATACTCTGAGTTCATCACTCTTACCCTTAATACTCCTGGTATTAAAATAAGTACACAGCAATCATCTGCCTCATCTTATCTATTATCTTACCCCTGACTGTCCTTCCTTACCAACTTGACATCTGCCTTCCTCTCTGTTCCTTCACTTTCTGATCTGATGCTCTGGTTTGTTTCTTATATTAGTTTAAACCTCCCAAGTAGCCCCAGCAAACCTCCTAGCCAGGCTATTGGTTCCTTAGCAGCTAACATGCAACCTGCCCCTCCTGTATGGGTTGCCCCTGCCCCAAGAGCCTGTTATCTTATCCCTGGCATCTAATACTACACATTCTTCTGTTCTATCTTTCTGTTCCTGCCCTACCAAGCACATGGCATCAGGAGAAATCTAGAGATTACTAGTCAGGTTTTGACTCAACAGGCTTTGGCAAGAAAAGGTAGAAGCTAAAGGTGTGGAGTGTTTTAAAATCATTTAGTTGATTGTAGAACTTGAGCTCAATAAGTTAGAGCCAAAAATTTAACAAATGTAGGCAGAATGCTAGTTAAGGCATTGGACTGCTTCTCCTGTAAGATGTGGGATTGCAAGGTACCTAATAGTCTCCCTATTCACTACATCTACATCTTCAGCTCCTGGCTGCCAAGTCCAAGGAACTGGAATGGGAGCTGCATGTACTCAGGACCATCTGGGAGGTTGAAAATCTCAGAAATGAGACTCTTACGCAGAGTTCAGGCTTCAGATAATAGATGGGTGACCACCGGGAGAAGTAAGGGGAGTGAGCAGTTACAACATGGAGTCGTTGAAAGTGTGTCCATAGGTTGTAGGAACATTTCAATGATAGGGCAAGTGAAGTTGACTGAAGTATCCACTTTGGTTCAAGAGCCTGATGGCTGAGGGGTAATAACTGTTTCTGAACCTGGTGGTGTGAGTCCTGAAGTTGCTGTGCCTTCTTCCAGATGGCAGCACCGAGAACAGAGTATGTCCTGGTGTGGGGAGGGGGGGGGCTCCCTGATGATGGATGCTACTTTCCTGCGACAGAGTTTCATGTTGCTGTGCTCAATGGTCAGGTAGGCTGTATCCATGATGAACTAGCTGCATCCACTACGTTTTGCAGGATTTTTCATTCAATTATTTCTAAACTGTGATGCAGCCAGTCAATATACTCTCCACTTCACATCTATAGAAGTTTGAGAAAGTTTTAGATATCATGCTGAATCTTCGCAAACTCCTAAGAAAGTAGATGTGCTGCCATGCTTTCTTTGTAATTGTACTTAACATGCTGAATCCATGAAAAGGTTCTCTGAAATAATAACACCTAGGAATTTAAAGTTGCTGACCTTATCCACCTCTGATCTTCCAATGAGAACTGGCTCATGGACCTCTGTTTCCTTCTCCTGAAGTCAATAACCAGCTCCTTGGTCTTGCTGACATTGAATAAGAGGTTGTTGTTATGGCGCCACTCAGACAGATTTTCACTCTCGCTCCTATATGCTGATTCATATCACCTTTGATTCGGCCAATGGCAGCGGTCTCATCAGCAAACATGAATATGGCATTGGAGCTGTGCTTGCCACACAATCAGTTGCTTCATCAATATAAACTGAGTTTAGAAGGGGCAGAATTTGTTAGGTGCATCCGGGGGGGGGGGGGGGGGGTTCCTTAACTCAACATGTAGATAGTCCAACAAGAGGAGGGGCTGTACTGGATCTGGTACTGGGTAATGAGCCTGGGCAGGCTTTTTCCCACTGAGGTTGGATGGGATTCCAACTAGAGGTTATGGGTTAATTGAATTGACTTGACTTTATTACTTACATCCTTCATATACATGAGGAGTAAAAGTCTTTGTTACATCTCCATCCAAATGTGCAATGTGCAATTTATAGTAATTTATAATAAATATTATGTACAACAAGGCAGTCAACATAACATAGAAATACAATTGTGTTAGCCTGATGCTCCTGGCTTCTATGCTGTGGTACCATTTCCCAAATGGTAGCAGCTGGAACAATTTCTGGTTGGGGTGACTCAGGTCCCCAATGACCCTTCAGGCCCTTTTTACGCACCTGTCTTTGTAAATGTCCTGAATAGTGGGAAGTTCGCATCTACAGATGCGCTGGGCTGTCTGCACCACTCTCTGTGGAGGTACAGTTCCCATACCAAGCAGTGATGCAGCCAGTCAGGCTGCTCTCAATTGTGCCCCTGTAGAAAGTTCTTAGGATTTGGGGGCCCATACCAAACTTCTTCAACCGTCTGAGGTGAAAGAGGCGCTGTTGTGCTTTTTTCACCACACAGCCAGTATGTATAAACCACGTGAGATCCTCAGTGATGTGAATGCGAAGGAACATAAAGCTGTTCACCCTCTCAACCCGAGATCCATTGATGTCAATAGGGTCTAGCCTGTCTCCATTCATCCTGTAGTCCACAACTAGCTCCTTTGTTTTTACAACATTGAGGGAGAGGTTGTCTGTAGGCTGCCTCAATATTATTTGAGACTAGGCCGACAAATGTAGTATCGTCAGCAAATTAACAGTTTAGAGCTGTGGGTGGCAACACAATCATGGACATACAGAGAGTAAAGGAGGGAGCTTAGGACACAGCCCTGAGGGACACCTGTGTTGGGGTCTGAGGAGCAGAGGTGAGGGAACCCACTCTTACCACCTACCAGCCATCTAACAGGAAGTGAAGGATCCAGCTGCACAAGACAGGGTGAAGGCCAAGGTCTCTAAGCTTCTTGTCGAGTCTGGAAAGAATTATGGTGTTGAGTGCTGAACTGTAGTCCAAGAACAGCACTCTCACATAACCTTCCTTCTTCACCACATGTACAAGGACGGTGTGTGGAGCTGTGGCTGTTGCATCATCTGTTGATTGGTTGTGTCAGTAGGTGAATTGTGTGGGTGGTAGCATGCTGCAGATCTAGTCCTTGAACAGCCTCTCAAAGCATTTGCTTTTTATTGATGTGAGTGCAACAAGATGCAGTTGTTTAGACATGTTACCTTGTTCTTTTTAAGCACAGGAACAATGGTGGATGTTTTGAAGCAGGAAGGCACTCTACACTGGGGGGAGGAAGAGATTCAACATGTCTGTAAATTAACCTGCCAGTTGTTCCGTGCACACTGAGTACCTGCCCTGAGGTTCCATCCAGTCCAGCAGCCTTGCGACTGTCCACTCGTTGAAGTCACCTCAGTACTTCAGCCTCAGAGATGACCAAGCTGTAGGACTCTTCAGCGGCCCTCCTCGGCTCTGTGTGGGCAACATTGAATTGAGCATAAAAAAGATTTGGCTCATCTGGGAGAGAGGCAGCAAAGTTGGAATAAACTTTGTTTAGCTTTGAAGTCTGCGATGGTGTGATCTTGTCCCTGTATTGTCATTTTGCTGCCTTGATGACTTTGTGCAGAACATAGCTGCATTTCTTGAGTTCCTGTTGGTTACTGGCAACGTAAGCTCTGTGTCACGCAGTAAGTGCTGCTCGCATGGAACTGTTGATCTGGGGTTTCTGGTTTGGATAGACCCTGACTGTTTTCTTGGGAACAATATCCTCGATGCTGTTCCGGATGAAGCTCATGACCCCTTTCATGAACTTGGAGACATCCTCATCAGTTGACGTCATCAAAGCAGTCCTGTAGCATGGAGGCCAATTGGTCGGACCAGCAGTGGATGGTTTTAACTATGGCTGCCTCTTGTTTCAGCTTCTGCCTGTACCTTGGCAGCAGCAAGATGGAGGAGTGATCTGACTTTCCAAATGGCAGGCAGAGGAGCGCTTTGTAAGCTTTGTGGAAGGGAGAGTAGAAGTGGTCGAGTATGCTATCTTCCCGTGTGCTCACCTGAATGTGTTCACAAACCTTTGGAGAGACTTTAGTCAGTGACACTTGATTAAAGTCACCAGTGACAATGAAGCAGCCTTTAGATGTGCAGTCTCCAGAGTGCTGATGGTCTCGTACAGTTCCATGAGAACCAGGCAAGTATCAGCCTGTGGCGGAATATACGCCACTGTGGTAATAACAGCTGTGAACTCCTGGGCAGCCAGAGAGGTCTACACAGCAGCACCAGGTACTCCAGGAGGGCATGCACATTCCGAGCATCACACCAAGCATTATTGACCATGAAGCATACCCCACCTCATTTACTCTTCCCAGAGAGGCTTTTTGCCCTGTCTGCTGGAACAGGGAGAACCCAGAGGGCTCGCTGGCATGATCTGGTATCTCCTCCATCAACCAGGTCTCCATGAAGCATAAAATGTTACATTCTTTTTTTTTTAATCCCGCTGATAGGAAATTCTATCTCTCAGTTCGCACAGCTTATTGTCCAGGGGCTAAATGTTAGCCAGGAGTATGCTGGGGAGCAGCAGCGGATTAGCACGCTGTCTCAACCTCACCAGGACGCTGGCCCTTCTCCCTCACCTCGGCCACTTCGGAGGTAGCAGCTGTGTAATAAATGAGCCTCCCATGGATCGCGCAAGCAGGAGTTCCCAGTGTAGAAAAGGCGGCACGTAGTGGGTAAATGGCATCTTCCTGATGTTCAGGAGAGTCACTCTATCATATCTGATGTGACTATCAGCTACTTGAACAAGAAATGCAAAGGAAGTTGCAGAAATGAGCAGTATACTGTAAAGCTGGAAAGGAGCTCGCAACACGGCTGTCGTATGCGTCGCCATCTTATCAAAGGGTGAAAGGTGAAAAGTTTAAGGAGAAACATGAGGGAAAACCTCTTTGCTTAGTGTCATGAGAGTGTGGAACGAGCTGCCAGTACGAGTGGTGCATGCGAGATTGATTTCAACGTTTATGAAAAGTTTGGAGAGGTACACGGAGGGTAGGGGTATGGAGGGCTATGTTTCTGGTCCAGATTAATGGGAGTAGGCAGTTTAAATGGTCCAGCATGGGCTAGATAAACCAAAGAGCCCGTTTCTATGCTGAACTTTCCTACGACTCTGACTGTAAATCAAGGATCCAGTTGCAGAGGGTAGTACAGAGGCACAGGCATTGAAGTACTGAGGATGCAAAATGCTTGAGCGCTGGGTTATAATCAATAAACACCCGGTGGTCCAAGTCCGAGTGGGGAGCTGGTGGAATTGCATCCCCATTCAGTCTATTGTGGTGTGAGGCAAACTGCAGCAGGTCCAGGTCCTTGCTTAGGCAAGAGTTGATTCCGGCTATCAACAGCATCTCAAAGCACTTCATCACTGCAGATGTGAGTGCACCTTGGCAATAGTTGTTGAGCAGTGCACCCTGATCTTCCATCCCTCACCACTGAGGTCAACAGTCACCTCCAGTGGCTCAAGGGTCAGAGACATACTGTCATAAGGGAGTGGACCCAACTGCAAGACACAGACAGTGAAGTACCAGGAACAGAACTAGGCATGAGAAGGAAGCAAGGAAAGTGGGGAAGAAAGGACACTGGACATGACACCAGTCCTGGACAAGACAAGGATTCCAGGCCTGGGCCAGGACTTGACAAGGATAGGGAACCAGGACATGGAACTGGGGACTAGGAGCCTGGGCTTGGACTCCGAGCCAGAGACTGGACAAGGACCCAGAACCTGGATTTGACTCAGGCTTGGACTCCAGAACCCGGCAAGGACAAGACATGGCTACAGGATGAGGAGAGGCACAGGACAGGACAAGAGACTCCTGGACAGGACAAGGGAACCCCAGCATGGGCTGGGCAAGGTTCTCCTGTGCTGGGCAAGATACAGGGACATGACGAGAACCCAGAGCCTTTGTCAAGGGAGAGACATGAACATGGAACACAGAGCCAAGACTCCTCCTTGGGTACAGGACGTAGGGCCAGGACTCATCACACAGAACACTGAACATGACAAGACAGTTCCCAACACTAGGTAGCAGCAAAACAGCCAGACCTACCTAGCAAAGGCATGGACACAGACAGGTAGTTCCAAACAGGGCAAGGCTCCAGGCAGAGGCAAAGCTCAGCAAGGCAAGGCTCCAGGCGATGCAAGGCAGGGCTCCAAAAGGAAGGTGAAGGGATACAGACAGGGGGTTAGGATAGGAACAATCCAGCAGCCCAAGGCTGAATCCTGAAGCTATTTATGAGGCCAGCCCAAACAAGAATCAGCAGCCTCAACAGAAGCTGGGGAAACCCAGAAAACCTAGAATAAGGAACGTGGACTGGACCGCGAACCGGAATGCAGATTTCACAGACTGGACCATGACACATACATCTTATTACTGTGTGGATGTGAGGAAACATTTTTAGGGAGTGAGTGCTTGTTCCCTGAAACCCATTGACAGACAAAGTGACAGGAATAGTTGTTCAGATCTTTCAAAAGGTAATTGTATAGTTACTGGATGAAAAATTCACTTAGATTATGAGACAAAATGTTTCCCATACAAAATGATGTTTACTCCTCATAACAGTCCCTGACTTTCATGGTGAGCATAAATCCTGTCTCTCAGAATCTTATGCAGCAACTTCCCTGTCTTTCCCTGCCTACAAATGGTTTCCACCCTACTGCCCTTTTTCAACAAGGGACAACATTAACTGTCCTCCAATCTTCTGGCACCTCAACCGTGGTTAATGAAGAAGCCGTAATCTCTGGCAGAGTCCCAACAGTCTACTTCTATACTTCCCTTAGCATCCTAGGAAAGATTCTGTCAGGTCCTGGGGATTTATCAAAGTTAATATGCTCTCATGTTTCTAGCACTTCCTCTTTTCTGATACAGTGTCCTAATGAATATCAGTGTATTCCACCTCCGCTTACCTCTCCAGCCTCGATGTCTTTCTCCCTGGTGAACAGTGATGAGAAGTATTAATTTAGGACTTCGGTCATAACCTCTTGCTCCATGCATCAATCCCTTCCTTAGCCACCCTCTTGTTTCTAATATACTTATAAAAGATTTTTGGACATTTCTTAATTCTACTTGCAAAGTCTTTTCACGGGCCCTTTTTGCCCCCCTTATTTCTTTCTTTCTTGATTCTTCTCCCTTGGCTTCTTAAACCTCAAATAACTCATTCAGTACCATTTTCTTGTATGTTGCATATGCATATTTCCCTGATCAAACCCACAATATCCTTTGTCATTCAAGGTTTCTGAAGCTTTCTATCTTTGCTTCTTAACTTTATCCCAAGGCAAGAATAACACTGAAGTTCATCGTGGAAATATGGAAACTATATTTTAATGCAATCCACTTCCTAGCAGAGTAATGATGTTGTTAAAGATACTGGGCTAAGTGTAGTAAAGTCATCGACCAGTAGGTGAGAGCTAGTGTATCACAGCTACCTGGCTACTTACTGTGATTGCTTTCTCTGCTGAAAATCACTAGTACATTCAAGAAAATAGAACTAACTTTTTTTCTCTGTGATTGTAAATGCAAGCAGTAAACAGTGAAATCAGGAATGTTTAAAAAGTGGATACATTGATATTGTCTCCCAAAGGATATATCACTGTCACCATTTGTTGCCTGTTGAGAATTATAAGCAACCCTACTTCTTAAATGACCTGAACATACTATTTCATATTATTGAAAGCATCTTTCTTTTCTGCAGTTATTTATATAATTAGAACAAACATTCCTCTTCACAGATGGGGTACTTTTTAAAAGTAGCATTCAATAATTCATTATTATAATCTGGATGAAGAATTGGTAATTAGCAGAACATAACATGGCTATAAATTTATCAGTATATATTTAAATTGTTATGCAACCTCCATATCGTGATCATTGCAAGAATCAATCATAAGATATTTTACCAGCTGAATAATGTGAATAATTACTATAGTTGATGACTCTGCTTCTATTAATTACTTGTGGTTGGCAAACATGCTAGTGCTTATTTTCCAACTTCTGTATCGCAACAGTCTTTGTTTGATATTATCATTTTATATACTGTGTTTCAGCAAAAATAATATTTTTCTGAATTACATTAGTACTATGGAAGGCATGGCTTCATTGAATTATATCTGTATTTAAATGTATGTCAATAATGGATTTGGCTTAGCTTTTCTTTATAGATCTGAGTAAGCTGGAAGGTGTTTCTTGAAGATCAAAGCCACCTAGTAATTCAGTTTATGTGGGATATACTGTATGAACAAGTGATAATTTTATTTATCTCAGATATATTTAACATAGGATAGTCAAAACTAGCATTGAGCAGAACACATTTATTGTAGTGAGGCCATAAAACTATCATATGAGAAAGATAATTGCCGATCTCCACCTGGGAAAGAAGTAATTGCACTAAGTAGTAAAATTTTAATTGCACCAGAGTAAAAAGGTAAATTACAGTTTAACTCCAGATGTGATATCAGAGGTTGTGAGATTCAATGTACTGTAGTTGCAAATCTTAATGTAATATACAATATTTATTTTTTACCCTAACAAAGTGATTGAACTATCTGAATTGATATTGTAATAACATAATTTGATTAAAAATAGTTACTTACAATTTCTTTTTCATTTCTGTTTTCATAGACACAAATCATCTTTCAAACTGGCCAATGGAAAATGCAGCCAAAAATTCTTTCTCAAAATTCATGGACAGACTAAGTGTGGAGATGGAAAATGTTTCTCTTTGGTGTGGCAGACACATCGGATATGAGCATAAAAAATCATTAGTACAATTATTGGGCTCTGGACTATGTAAAGTCAATACCAAGGCAGGAAAAGAAGGATGTCAGGTCACTATGCCAATAAAGGTAATGATGAAAATGCAGCAACTTCTTGATTAACTCTTTTACCGATCAATTTGAGCTTCTAGATCTTTTCTGTTTTACATTTATCAGATATGTCCTTGATGTGCGGAAGTGACTTCACCTTCAAAAGAACAATGAGATTGTTGCTAGCACAGTACAGTTGTTCAGCCATTGGTGTTGTTGTCTTATAGCTCCAGAATCCTAAGTTTGATCCTGATATTTGGTGCTGCTTGTGTTGGGTCTGCAAATTCTCACTGTGTGCTCACACGTTTCCCTTGAGTGTTTGCTTTTCTAGCACATTTCAAAGACTAGGTATTTGTTAACTGGTAAATTAGCCCTTAGTTTCGATTAGTGGCAGAGGAATCAAAGGGAAATTGTTGAGCATTCTGTTGTTCCAAAGTTCCAAAGCAGATTGGCAAGGATCAGGTTAAGTAGTGTTTTTGTCATTCTGTTATCTCAGCAGCCATTAGCATGCCATGCCGTCATGTCCTTCAGGATTCAGTCAGCACTGCCAGTAGTAGTATTAAAATATGTTCTGATTATTTTAATAATTTATGTTACAGATTGCTGATTTAAAGAAATTCCAGTAAAGAAATTGGCAAATTGGCCCATAGTATCCACTGGGGTAATTTACTTTAATACAAACTCCCCCAATTATAGAATTATAAAAGTGTGGAATTTGAGACATATTCTTTTGTTCCAATTTATATATGACTTACATTACAAGACCTATCACTTCAGTTTGTGATGCACTCTCTACAGTATGAATAGAAATGTTTACTCAGGATGTTGAATTCCTTTTATTCTAGACTATCTTTTTTAATTATGGTCAGCAATTACTCACAGAAGAAAATTATTGGAAAGGTAGACTGCTGATTTATCTGTGACAAAGTTGTACAAAATACATTTTAAGGAGATTGTTTTGATTTATTAGAATCTTGCAAGATTTCTGAAGGCATTTTATATGAATTAAAATTTAACACTAAATTATTGTAAAATGACATTTGTAACTTTTTAAACACTTTTTCCTTCTTTGCCAGCAATGTGTGGAAGTATTGAAGAAGCAAATCCTTGAGTTTACTCAGAGGTTGCATGCTGCTGAAGTAGAACGACGTTCATTGCGTTTGGAACTCACCCAACTCAAAAATTATGTGAGTGACTTGAAAAGAGAAACAGGAAAAGCCCACAACCTGGAACAGCAGCTGAATAACCTCAAGCAGTCGCTGAAGGTGAACATATTCTATGCTGTGCATTATTGTTTTCCTTACAATTTCAATGTTATGTGCAATCTTTTCCTTTTCTGGGCGATTGTCCAAGATTCCATTATTGAATTCTCAAAATTGTTTAAGTGTTATAAAAGGGCCTTTTTGTTGGCATAAAGCTATTTTTACCTCTGATTTTGCCCAATTTGTTGGTATGAAACAAACTTATTTGACAGAAATGTTTATTCAAAAGCCAAAGAAGAAATACATTAGATAGAACGTTAACAGATTATGATGAGTTTTAAGTGCAGGTTTAATAGGAGCGATTATCATTAACATAGTGTCAATATATAGAACTTATATAAGTTTTCAGCACAGATTCAAGGAAGGCACATTTGTCTGTATAACAAAGATTACTAATAAAATGAACTATTTGGACTTTCATGTAATAATTGTTGGAGGCAAATTATCTCAGCTCTGGCTTATTATAGGTTTTCCTCAGAGCACCAACCATCTTCATTTATAAAGCAAAAAGTCAGGAATGGGATGAAATATTCTCCACTTGTTTAAATGAATTCAACTCCAACATC
Source organism: Hypanus sabinus (assembly GCF_030144855.1). Lineage (NCBI taxonomy): Eukaryota > Metazoa > Chordata > Chondrichthyes > Myliobatiformes > Dasyatidae > Hypanus > Hypanus sabinus. The sequence continues at coordinate 76,128,772 of NC_082712.1, read as the reverse complement.
ACTTAAGAAGCCTGACAAACCAGGCCTCTTGATTGGCATATTAAACCCTTCATCACTGGAATTACATGGCTGCATCCTGGGATGGGTAATAAGTCCTGCTTTCTTAATGGATGACATAATTTAAGCAGTTTTATAAAACCATGAATGCTCTTGTATATGGTGTATATTATACCTTGAACATACATTATATTTTATTAAGTGAAAATTCCATTAGTTTGAGCACAACCATTTCCTTGATAAGCTTTAGAATGGTACTACGAATATTGAATGCATCAGAGCAATCAACTTAATTAATGCTGATACCTTCAGAGTTATTGGTTTCTGATGACTGTTTTAGGAGTAAGTCTGAAATTAATAGCTAGGTGTCAATGGAGAAGATTTCCTTCCTTAAAAGACATTAGCGAACTTAGTAGATTTTTCAGAAGAATCATAGTTATTTTCAAGTTTGCTGATAACATTTTATTTTAATTTTCAATTTTGTTTTACAATGAACTTGAATTCTCAATATGTTATTTAGGGAACAGATTTCACATTTTTCATTATTAGTCTCAGTACCCAGAATACAATAATATAACCATCTTGCACTTTTGCAGGGTTCTTGGTCTTGTTTAAGGACATTAGTTTTATTTGCATTTCACAAAATCTAATATTTTGAAAACAAGGAAGGATAAAATTAGGCCTTGTCCTTGGATCTGTACAAATAGAAACCAATAAAAAAATTTGTAACTATAAACTATTACTCAGTTTTGTATGTACAAGGTCTTGGATTTGTTTACTGGCTATGAGTTGTCTGGATTTGCTCAAAAAATGATCTCTGTCTCCTGTGCCCACAGTTTAGAGAAGTTAAAAAACATACAAAGCAGGAACACATGCAGGCCATTCAAAATTCAAAGTACCTTTTATATCATAATATGTATACTGTATACAACTTTGAGGTTCATCTCCTTACAGGCAGGCACATAACAAAGACACTCAACAGAACCTAAAAAAGACCGCTAAACACCTAACGTGCAGAAAAAACATATCGTGCAGACAATAAAAATAAGCAAATAACATTCAGAAACGAAGTTCATGGTAGTGAGTCCACAGCCATGAAACCAGTCACAGTGGATCCAGGAGTCTGTTAGTTGCATTCCACAGCCTCAGTTCAGCATAGAGATGAGTAAACATTGTGGAGCGGCAAGCTGAACATCAACTCACTCCACCAAGAGGCCTCCAGAGTAATGTATCATCTCCTTTGCCCTTATATGTCTACAGTGGCAGTCCCTTGCCCTGGTCACTAACACACACAGCAAGTTCTTTGTGCCCTTCAGCAGCTACATTCACTACAGCCATTTTGCAAATCTCTTCTGGTATATCTCCTGGCATATGAAACTATTGATAGATGGATCTCAAAGAGTCATTGAAAAGAAGTGCACAGAAGTAGGCCTTTGGCTCGTCTAGTACATGCTGAACCATTTAAGCTATCTACTCCCATCAAATTGCACCGGGACCATAGCCTTCCATGTCCCTACCATGCATATGCCTATCCAAACTTTTTTTAAATGTTGAAAACGAGCTTGCCTGCACCACTTATGCTGGAAGCTTGTTCCAGACTCTCACGACCCTCTGAGTAAAGAAGTTTCCCTTCATAGTCCCTTAAACTTTTCACTTTTCACCCTTAACCCATGACCTCTAGATGTAGTCCCACAAAACCTTATGGAAAAAGCCTGGTTGCATTTACCGAATCTATGACCCTCATAATTCCATATCCTCTATCAAATCTCTTCTCAATCTTCAACGTTCCAAGGAATAAAATCCCAACCTATTAAATAACTCAGAAACGTCCTTGTAAATTTTCTCTGTACTCTCTCAACCAAGTCTGTTCCACCAGCATTTTGTGTGTGTTGCTTGAATTTCCAGCATGTGCAGATTTCCTCAAGTCTAAATCAAATCTAATAGCTATTCCCAAGTCTAAAGACTAGTCTTCAGCAATTCCCGGAAGACTGGATCATCCCTTTCTGGATTGTTTCTCATAAATTGACACTCCACATAGTTCATGCATCTTTCTGTACCACTAACATGATCATTCCCCAATTACTCTCACTTGCTCCCAGTCATTGCCACATTCCCCTCTTAAATTTATGTTAAATGTCCTTGTTATTGGCATTCCCAATAGTTGCCCATGTACCATCCTACATCCCGGACCATACTGTTCCATATATTCCTAAGGCACTTATTTCTAACCGATAGGTAAGATCATAAGAGCAGAATTAGGCCATTTGGCCCATTGAGACTGCTCCACCATTATATCAAAGCTGATCTATTATCCCTTTCACCCATCCCCTCTCCTCGAAATGTTTGATGTCCTGACCAATCAAAAACCTAATAATCTCCACTTTAAATATACCTAATGCCTTGGCTCCACAGAAGTCCTTGGCAGCAAATTCCACAGATTCACTACCTTCTGACTAAAGAAATTCCTCCTCCTCTTGGTTCCAAATGGACGTCCCTTTATTCTGAGTCTATGCCCTCAGATCTGAGACTCACCCACTACAGGAAAGATCCTCTCCACATCCACTGTATCTCGACCTTTCAAAATTTTATAGCTTCCAATGAGTTCAACCCCTCATTCTTCTGAACTCGAACAAGTACAATTCCAGAGCTATCAAATGCTCCTCATACATTAATCCTTTCATTCCTGGAACCATTTTCTCAAACATCCTCAGATTCTCTCCAATGCCAGCTCATCTTTTCTCAGATACAGTACCCAAAGCTGCTCACAGTACTCCAAGTATAGTCTGAACAATCCCTTATAAAGCCTCAGCCTTTGACACTCACAAATTTCTAGCATACTGCTAGTGTCTTCCATATTGAAGATTGATACTACTTATTGAGTTCATCTGCCATTTCTTTGTCCTCCATTAATATCTCTTCAGTGTGATTTTCCAGCTGTCTGATATCCACATTTGCTTCTTTTTTTTATATGTATCTGAAAAAAAGACTTTTGGTATCTTTTTTTATATTAATGGCTAGCTTATCTTCATATTTCATCTTTTCTCTATGGCCTTTTTAAATTGCCTTCTGTTGATTTTTAAAAGCTTCTCAATCCTCTAACTTGCCACTAATATTTACAATATAATATGCCTTTCTTTTCATTTTTATGCTGCTTTTGACTTCCCTTGTCAGCCACATTGCATCATCTTCCCTTTGGAATACTTCTTCATCTTTGGGATGTATCTATCCTGCATCTTTTGAATTGCCCTTAGAAACTCCAGCCATTGCTGTTCTGCCATCCTCCCAGCTAATGTCTCCTTCCAATCAACTTTTGCCAACTCATCTCTCGTGCGTTTGTAATTCCATTAATTCTATTGTAATATTGAAACATCTAACTTTATCTTCTTCCTTCAAGGTGCAAGGTGAATTCTATCACATGATGATCACTGCCTCCTAAGTGTTCCCTTACCTTCATCTCACTCATCAAATCTGGTTCATTACACAACACCCAATTGCCTTTGCCCTAGTGGGGTCAACCACAAGCTGCTCTAAAAAGCCACTTCCTACGCATTCTGTCTCTTGAGACCAAGCACCAACCTAATTTTACGAATCTATCTGTATATTGGAATCTCCCATGACTACTGTAACATTTCCCTTTTTACATGCCATTTCTATCTCCCATTTGAATTTGTATTCCGCATCTTATTTACTGTTCAGGGGCCAGTATATAACTCCCATCAGGGAGTTCCTTAACTTTACCTACAAGGATTCTACACTTTCCAATCTTCTGTCACCTCTTTTTAAGGATTTGATTTATTTTTTTTTTACCAATATTTCCACCCAGTCCTCTTCCTAATTGCCTATCCTTTCAATACAATGTGTATCCTTGGATGTTAAGCTTGTAACTATGGTCTTCTTTCAGCCATGACTTGGTGAAGCCCACAACGTCATACCTGCCAGTCTTTAGTTGTGTTACAAGGTCATCTGCCTTATTCCATACACTCTGTGTATTCAAATATAACACCTTCAGTCCTGTATTCATCACCCTTTTCAACTTTGCCCCCATGTTACACTTCAACTCATCCCACTGACCGCAGTTTTGCCATATCATCTGTCCTTCCTCACCACCCACTGCGTCTATTTGAATACCAATTGCCCCTTCCTCAGCCCTATCACTCCAGTCCCACTCCTGCCAAATTTGTTTAAACCATTCCCCTCCACCCCGTCAACAGCTCTAGCTCCCACAGATATTTGCCTTCCTCAACTTCAAGTGTAACTTGTGGAGGTCATACCTTCCCAGAAGTGATCCCAATGATCCAGAAATCTGAAACCCTGCCCTCCCCCCCCCCAAAACAATAACTCAGCCATGTATTCATCTGCCAAATTATGCTGTTCTTACCCTCACTGACCAGTGGCACAGGCAGTAATCGGATAATTCTACTCTGGAGGTGCTGCTTTTTAGCTATCGAACTCCCAATATTCTCTCTTCTGGACCTCTTCCATTGCTCTGCTTCTGTTGTTGTTACCAATATGTACCATGACCTATGGCTGCTCACTGTCTCCTCTTAGAATGCTGTGGACCTGATCCTAGAGCTCCCTAACCCTGGCATCTGGGAGGCAACATACCATCTTGCTTTCTCATTTACATCCACAGGATCTCCTGTCTGTTCCTCTAACTTTGCAATACCCTATTACTCCTGCTGTTCTCCACCCTTCCCTACTGAGCCACAGAGCCAGACTCAGTGCCAGAACCTTCAGTTGGTCATCCCTCCCAACAGTATTCTAAGTTGTAGACTTAACTATTGAGGGGAACAGCCACAGGCTGCTCTGCACTGGCTGGCTACTCCCTTTCTCTCTCCTGACAGTCACCCAGGTACCTGCTTTCTGTATCTTAGCAGTGACTACCTCCCTATAGCTCCTATCTCTCACCTCCTTATTCTCCCATTTGTGCCAAAAGTCATTGAGCTGCAACTCCGTTTATATGTTGTATATCTTTCACGTGCACCTAATGAATTTCAATGATTTTGTTTAGCTTACACCAAAATTCAGTATTCCAACAAGCAGATTTAAGCAAGGACAGTTCAGACAAAATGCTTTGTCAGAATCTGTTGTGTAACATTTATGGTAATCAGAATCAAGGTCTGCCTGGGGGCATCAGGATTGTCTGACCTCAACAGCTGCCATCCTGATGGGCATTTTTAGTGGAACCTCTCCAATTTGCTGGCATGCTGCTACTTGTCAATTTCCTGGTCAGTACCTCCTAATGTCCTTTATTCCTCTTTGGCAATCCTCGTAACTGCTACCCAGTGAGCACCAGCCTGTTGGGCCTTACCTATTTATGTCTCAGAGTATCTGGGTCCTGAAATTGTTCTAATTCCTCTACCTGCTTCTTGTCCCTGTCTTTCTTTGTTCTTTACATTCACCCCACTCAGTTTTCACCCCATATAATCCTTCTCTGTCACTTCTTCAATTTGGCTGTTTTTGTGCTTTGTGCCTCTTAGACAAGGTTGGACAAGGGAAGCACAGGACTGCCTCCAGGACTGCTTTGAATTAGTGGTCTGGGCTGTATTCAGGGATTATGCTTCGAACCTGGATGAGTATACTGCAGTTGTTACCGACTTCATTAAAGTCTGTGTGGATGAGTGTGTGCCTACAAAGACTTACTGTACATTACCAAAGGAAAAGCCATGGATGAACCAGGAGGTGCGTCGTCTGCTGAAGGCTAGATCTGTGGCATTCAAGTCGGTGACGCAGGCCTGTATCAGAAAACCAGGTATGAGCTGCTGAGGGCTATTTCAAGGCCGAAGAGACAATTTCGAACGAGGTTGGGGGCAACATCGGATGCACAGCGACTCTGGCAGGGTTTGCAAGACATTACTTCCTACAAAGCGAAACCCAATAACATGAATGACAGCGATGCTTCACTACCAGATGAACTCAATACCTTCTATGCATGCTTTGAAAGGGAGAACACAACTACAGCTGTGAAGATCCCTGCTGCACCTGATGACCCTGTGATCTCCGTCTCAGAGGCCAATGTTAGACTGTCTTTAAAGAGAGTGAACTCTCAGGCAGCAGATCCCAATGGGTAAGGCTCTGAAAACCTGTGCCAACCAACAAGCGGGAGTATTCAAGGACATTTTCAGTCACTCACTGATATGGGCGAAAGTTCCCACTTGCTCAAAAAAGCAGCAATTATACCGGTGCCTTAAAAGAATAGTGTCAGCTGCCTTAATGACATCGGTGAGTAGCACTCACATCGACAGTGATGAGATGTTTTGAGAGGTTGGTTGTGACTAGACTGAACTCCTGCCTCAGCAAGGACCTGGACCCATTGCAATTTGCCTATCACCACAATAGGTCAATGGCAGACGCAATCTCAATGGCTGGTCCACATGGCTTTAGACCACTTGGACAACAAAAACACATATGCCAGGATGCTGTTCATCGACTATAGCTCAGCATTTAATACCATCATTCCCACAATCCTGATTGAAAAGTTGCAGAACCTGGGCCTCTGTACCTCCCTCTGCAATTGGATCCTTGACTTCCTAAATGAAAGACCACAATCTGTGTGGATTGGTGATAACATATCCTCCTCACTGACAATGAACACTGGTGCACCTCAGGGGTGTGTGCTTAGCCCACTGCTCTACTCTGTATATACACATGACCGTGTGGCTAGGCATAGCTCAAATACCATCTATAAATTTGCATACGATACAGCTATTGTATCTCAGGTGGTGACGAAAGGGTGTAGGGGAGTGAGATATGCCAACTAGTGGAGTGGTGCAGCAGCAACAACCTGGCACTCAATGTCAGTAAGACAGATGAGCTGATTGTGGACTCCAGGAAGGGTAAGTTGAAGGAACACATATCAATCTTCCTAGAGGGAGCAGAAATGGAGAGAGTGAGCAGCTTCAAGTTCCTGGGCATCAAGATCTCTGAGGATTTAACCTGGTCCCAACATATCGATGTAGTTATAAAGAAGGCAAGACAGCGGTTATACTTCATTCGGAGTTTGAAAAGATTTGATTTGTCAACAAATACTCTCAAAAACTTCTATAGATGTAGAGTGGAGAGCATTCTGACAGGCTGCATCACTGTCTGATCTGGAGGGGCCACTGCACAGGACCAAAAGAAGCTGCAGAAGGTTGCAAATCTAGTCAGCTCCATCTTGAGTACTAGCCTACAAAGTACCCAGAACATCTTCAGGGAGCGGTGTCTCAGAAAGGCAGCATCCATTATTAAAGACCTCCAGCACCCAGGGCATGCCCTTTTCTCACTGTTACCATCAGGTAGGAGATACAGAAGCCTGAAGGCACACACTCAGTGATTCAGGAACAGCTTCTTCCCCTCTGCCATCCGATTCCTAAATGGACATTGAACCCATGGACACTACCTCACTTTTTTTTAATATATAGTGTTTCTGTTTTTTGCACTTAATCTATTCAATATATGTATACGGTAATTTATTTACTTAATATTTTTTCTCTTTCTTTATTATGTATTGCATTGACTGCTACTACCAAGTTAATAAATTTCACGTCACAAGCCGGTGATAATAAACCTGATTCTGATTCTTGCTGTGGTTGACACATTTTTCTTTATTACAATATTCCCATATTAAACAAAACACAAGGAAAGGACAAAAATAAAACAGCACATACTTTAAACCAGAGAGTATATACACTACAGTGAGCCCTCTCTATGCCACTGAACTCATAATGGCTGTTGTATTCCCTTTCATATAAAACTCCCATTACCCCTCATTATTTTTAGAACGCACACAAACACACTCAAGCAAATGTACTGCTATACCGCCTCTCAAATGAGTTAACACACCCACCCCCACCCCCAGCAACCCAATGGTCAGTAAACACTTTTCGCAGCTGATGTCCCTGTTGCACCAAACTATCCAATGCTGACTGATACCTTGCAAAAGCACATACAATACACTTTTATCTCTACCAGTTCAGCTTCTCCACAATGTTCTTTCATACTTTGTGATCTCATGGTGGTTAGCTTGAACAGAACTATGCGTAGGGTGCTGCCTTAAAACTACTCCCTCTCTCCAAAATGCATCACTCAATACTTATACTTCTGCCACTTCTCCACTCATTTCTGCAACTGGCTTTAATTTGCTGTATTCTTTAAACAGTCTCATGAATACTCATGTTTATTTTGGTCTGACTCATTGTTCTGATTGGTTGACACAAGCACTATGTAGGACAGACAGGGAGAAAGCTATCCACGAGACAGACTACAGGAACATCAGTTAGCCATAAGAAGACACAATCCTCCGTCACTCATCTCAGTACCTGAAGACCAAGAAGGACACAAGTTTATCAGGGAAACTACAAAAATTCTGGCGGAAGCACGAAACAAGAAATCAAGAAAAGTATTAGAAGCGTGGTTCTCAACAGAAGATTGTATTGACAAGCATGTTGAAGTAGACACAATTTATGAACCAATGCATGTGTGGGACCGGGACTGAGGGGTGAACCACAAACACCGAGGAACCAATGGTCACAATGACCGATCACCAGGGATATGGACCGGGGACCCAGTGGACAACCAACCAATCAGAACAACGAGTTGGACCAATATAAACGTGATCACTCAGCAGAAACAGCACTCAATTGTGCACTGATGATGCCACCTCGACTGGGGATGGTAGATTTGTGACCTAATCTCCAGGCTTGGCAAACAACCCAAACTACTAATCTTCTCTTTCCTTTCAAGCCTTTCTCACTATCTATAACTGTCAACCTCACCCACTTTCTCAGGTTCTAAGAATAAGTTCCTTCTTTTATCCTAGAGTGGATTTACCCTTTCCTTAGCTACCCTGACTAGAGAGTCCAGAATCAGCAATTTCAGGCTCAAAGTAAAGGATCATTGTTCAGGATATAGATAAGTAGAAATTCCTTCACCCAGAGAGTAGAGATTCTTCAGAATCTTTCACCCAAGATGGCTGTGATTTTCCTAATCAAGACAGTGAATGGCAGATTTTCAGTTATCAAAGGTATTACAGGATATAGTATTGGTGCAGAAAAGTGGCATGAGATAAAACATCAGCCATGATCTTAATGAATGATAGATCAAGCAGGAGAAGTTGAATTGCCTACTACTACTGCTTCCTATGGTATTTGAAGATTGGCCTAATAAATTGATTGTATTTTTCATGAAATTGATTTGTGTAGACCCAGAAGATGGTTCCATTTGAGAGATTTGGCAGTATTTGTGAAGAGCTGAATAATGCCTTGCAAAGGGAGCAGCAGGCCCAGCTTCTGTTAAATGATCAAGTTCATCAGATGCAAGAGTTAAATCTACGACTGGAGCAACAGTCAAGTGGAGAAGCTGAGAAGAATCAAACACTCTCTGAGGCTGTAATGGTAAGCATTTATTTCTTTTTATACAGAATTGTATAATAACTTGAGAATGAGCAAAGGCAATTAAAATTATGAATATGTGTAAAAAATATAACATAAATGTAAAATATGGGCTCAAGAGCTGATAGGTTAGGAAGGAAGATGATGGACTGAGGAAGAGAAAGTGATGAGTGTAAAGAGAAAGGTTCATGTGATGGAAAGGAGAAAGAAATGAAAAGAATTTGTGGTTTTATCGCTGGGAGTATGTGAAAAGAATAATGCGAATGTATGTACTGAAAAGAACTTTACAGGAAATAAGTATTCTTGGTTCAGGTTGTAGTTGTAAATGGGGTGGTGGAGGTATGTAAGAAATAAGGAAATGCTGAGGTATGATTAGGGTAGCAACATAGTGCTGAGAGAAATTAACAGAGCTTTTTGCTTTAAAAAAAAACTGCAGGCCCTGAAGATGATAGTTAATGCTATTGTTCACATGGTTTATTTTAGTTATAAAACAAACAGTTTGAACATGCCTCTTTGATCCACAATATCTGTGCCAACCATGATGCTAATGTATGAATCTTATCTCCCTGCTGATGGTCTGTAACCCTCTATTCTCTCATTGTTCATCTGTTTTCTAAATGCCTCATAAATATTAGAAGTTAGAATATTACAGGGCCTTTAGCCCACAGGGTTAGGGTGACCTTTTAACCTACTCCAAGATCAATCTGATACTTCCCTCCCACATTGCTCTTCATTTCTCTTTCATCCATGTAACTATCTAAGAGTTCCTTAAATATGACTATCCTGTCTCACTCTACACCACCCGCAGCAGTGATTTCCATGCACACCACTCTGTCTAAAAGAAAACTACCTTTGATAATTCCCTTATACTTTCCTTCAATCACCTTCAAGGTCTGTCCTCTTGTATTAGCCATTCCTGCTATGGCTGTCTACTCCAACAATGCCTCTTATCATCTTATAGACCTATCAAATCACCTCTCATCCTCAGTCACTCCAAAGAGAAAAGCCCTAGCTTGCTCAGTCTTTTCTCATAAAACATGTTTTCTAATCCAGGCAGCATTCTAGTAAATCTTCTCTGCATCTTCTCTAGAGCTTCTGCATCTTTTCTATACTGAGGCGACTTGAACTAAACAGAATACTCCAAGTGTGGTCTAATCAGAGTATTATGGAGCTGCAACATTACCTCATGTCTCTTGAACTCACTACCCCAACTAATGAAGGCCATACCAAAGTACCATACGCTTTCTTAACTACCCTGTAAACATGTGAGGCAACTTTGAGGGCTCTATGGACCTGAAAGCCAAGATTCCTCTGTTATTGCACTCTGTTAAAACTCTTGTTATTGACCTTAAACTCTTGTCATTGACCTTCCAAAGTGTATCACCACACTTCTTTGGATTGAGCTCAATCTGCTGCTCCTCAGCCCAGCTTTGCATCCTGTCAATATGCTGTTGTAACCTACAACAACCTTCTACATTACCCACAACCTCACAAACTTACTAACCTACCCTTCCACTTCCACATCCATGTCATTTATAAAAATTATACAGGTCCCAGAACAGATCCCTGTGAAGCACATCTAGTCATGGAGTTCCAGTCAGAATACACTCCACCTTTATGCACCCTGTGGGCAAGCCTATTCTGAATCTATATAGCCAAGATTCCCCAGATCCCCTGCCTCCTGACTTTCTGAATGAGCTTACCATGGGGAATTTTGTCAAACATCTAAAATCCATATTCATCACATCCACATCTCTACCATCATCATTTGTTTCTCATTGCTATCATATTTGCTTCTGAAGCCTTTTGCATTGTGTCTGCTTTGAACTCATTGTTGGCTGCAAAAGGAGATCTAATGTGGCCATGATCTTACACTAGTTAATGTTATACCACCTTGTAATAAAATCAGATAGGTGTGTTACCTCCCAGGTGCTGGGGTCCAGGATGAGCTGTACTGGATCTGGGATTAGGTAATTACCTTGGCCAGGTGTCTGAGCTTTTAGGAGGTGAGCAGTTAAGGAGCAGTGACACAACTCTTTAAGTTTTAAGATTGCCCTAGATCAGGGGTCAGCAACCTTTACCACTGAAAGAGCCACTTGGACCCGTTTCCCACAGAAAAGAAAACACTGGGAGCCGCAAAACCCGTTTGACATTTAAAATGAAATAACACTACATACAACGTTTTTTTTGCCTTTATGCTATGTATAAACAAACTATAATGTGTTGCATTTATGAAATTGATGAACTCCTGCAGAGAAAACGAAATTACATTTCTGCATGCAACAAAAACATTTTGAACTCCGAAAAAAAGACGTTGGGTTGAAAGTTACTTTTAAGTAAAATATTGAATGTCTATTTGAGTCCTTCTTGTATTTATGAAAAACGCCGAACTTAAATTTTCCGCCAGCAGCAAACCAAAAATAACGTCAGCCAGCTGTCATCCTGAAAAATGAAAGGACTATTTCACTGAACAATGAAAAAATATGAATATAAGTAAAATAATAGGCAATTAAAATATTTATCATACTTGGTTAATGGGATTTCTGCTCCTGGACCTCAGCGCACAGCGTCTGCACATCAGGGCTGTATGATGTCACCTTCATCTTTACACAGGATCGCAAGCTGTCATCTGTGAGGTTTTCAATATCACTCCATTTGTGTTTCTGAGCAAGAACGGCCTTCTGACGGGCAACATCTTCAAGGTTTGCTGTCAAGCGTCTAAACTTGGACACCCATATGTCTTTGTCGGCTATGTCGGCCAGTTCCATCTCAAGATCAGGTTGACTCACACCTGCCAATGCAGTCGTATTCAGTAGGGAAGGATCGATGCTTAAGGGAGTGACCGGGAAGGATAATGTGTTTTTTTCCTCTCTGAACTCACAGAAGCGTTTCCCAAATGATGTTTGCATTGCGATGATTGCAGAATGTAAATACTCCGAAATTATCATGTCGTGACCTTGTTTGAACTCTCTCAAATTGGGGAAGTGAGACAAAGTGCCTTTCTGTAAATCTCTGGCAAGCACTGTCAACTTGCGCTCGAATGCCAAAACATCCTCCAACATGTGCAGGGCTGTACGTCCTTTCCCCTGAAGAGCTGTGTTCAGCGTGTTCAGGTGCACTGTCATGTCTACCATGAAGTGTAGCTTTTCCAGCCACTCTGGCTGTTCCAGCTCAGGAAAGGTGAGCCCTTTGCTGCCCAGGAAAGTTTTCACTTCTTCCAGACACGCGACAAAGCGTTTCAGCACCTTCCGTCTGGACAGCCAGCGATAAAAACACGTTGTAGCGGTGTCAGTAAACTGCAGTCAAAGATAGCTTTATTCGAACTAAACAGCCTTGCTTTTAAGCCTCCCTCAACCCAGCCCCCATGGACGCAGATGCTGCAAAAGACGCGTACTCACAAACCCCCGTAGGCTATCTCCCTTAGCCGGAATGCTGGCTAATTGTGAGCCGTTTCGGATGTGGCAGGAAATGTGTCGCTACACTTAGGTTGTACAAGATCACCATAATTACATTTCAAAAGCTAACAAACTAACATAAAATACATTTTAATTAAATACTGACCAATTATTTCCCAAAGCCACAGGGAGCCGCAGCACAGAGGTGAAAGAGCCACAAATGGCTCGGGAGCCGCAGGTTGCCGACCCCCGCCCTAGATAAAGCTAAGTATGGACCTTATGGGATAGTATTAAATTGGAGTAGAGGAAAATAAAAGAGCATTAGACAGGAACTAGATGGGTTCATTGGGAACAGCAGCGTTTTAACGAGTCCACATCCGACATATGGAGGGTGTTTTAGGACTAACTGCACACATAACAGTGCAGGTACAGTATGTTTCAGTTGGATGGAATGACAAGTTAAGAGAATCTTCTATGTTGAGGGAAGTGATGAATTTAGTCAAGAAGAAAAATGAAAAAATAGGAAGCTAGAATCAAACAGACCCCTGGAAGATTATAAAGAAGCAAGTAAAGAAGTCAAAAAGGAAATTAGAAAAGCTGGGAAGGGCCAGGAAATGTCCTCGGCAAGTAGCATTTACCAAGGAGGAGGATGTGGAAGATAGGGAGCTGAAAATATTAATATGCTAGGGCATTTTGAAGCAAAGGAGGAGGTATTATTGGGTCTCTTAAAGAGCATTAAGCTGGATAAGGCCCCAGAGTCTGATGGGATATACCCCAGGTTATTGAGGGAGGCAAGTGAAGCAATTGCTGGGGCATTGACTGATACCTTTGCATCCTCCCTAGCCACAGGCAAAGTCCCAGAGGACTGGTGAGTAGCTAATATTGATCCATTATTCAAGAAAGGAACCAGTGATAATCCTGGAAACTTTATAAGCATTTGGAAAATCATGGGCTAGTTAGAGAGAGCCAGTATGGCTTTATGTGAGGCGGGTTGTGTCTTACTAACTTGATTTGAGTTAGGTGACACAGGTGATTGATGAAGGTAGAGCTGTGGATGTTGTCTACATGGGTTTTATTAATGTGTTTGACAAGGTCCCTCATGAGAGACTCATCCAGAAGATTAAGATGTGTGGAACCAATGGTGAATTGGCTGTTTGGATTCAAAACTGGATTGCATATAGAAGTCAGAGGCTAGTAATCAATGGGCCTTATTCGAAATGGAGGTCTGTGATTAGTAGTGTTCCTCAGGGATCTGTACCAGGACCTCTGCTAGATGGGCAGGTTTGTCAGTGTGCAGATGATATGAAGATTGGTAGTGTTGTGTATAGTGTAGATGACCAACAAAGGAATCAGTGGGATATAGATCTCTTAATTATATGTGTAGAGAAATGACAGATGGAGTTTAACTTGGCCAAAGTGTTGCATCTTTGTCAGTCAGATGTAAAGAGACAGTATACTGTTAAGGGAAAGACACTTAGCAGTTTTGATGAGCAGAGGAATCTTGGCGTCCAAGTTTATAGTTCCCTGAAAGTGGCTGCATATGTTGATAGGGTGGTTCAGAAGGCATATGGCATGCTTGCTTTTATTAGTCGAGGTACTGAGTTCAAAAATCAGGAGGTTATGTTGCAACTTTATAGAACTCTAGTTAACCCACATCTGGAGTATTGCACAGGATATTTGCTGCCCTAGGAATATCAAGGCTTTGCAGAGGGTGTAGACGAGGTTAGAAAGCAATTGCTATAACGAGAGGTTGCACTAACTTGGGTTGTTTTCCCTGGGGCAACAGAGGCTGAGAGGACATCTGAGAGAGGTTTATAAGATTATGTGAAGCATAGATAGATTAGGTAGACAGTATCCTTTCCCCAGGGTTGTAATGTTTAATAAAAGAGATGGAATGGGCGAGGTTTTTACAAAGAGAGTAGTGGGTGCCTGGAATGCACTGCCTGGGGTAGTAGCAGAGACAGATACAATGGGGACTTTTAAGAGACATCTAGATAAGCACATGAGGAAAATGGAAGGATACGAATATTGTGCAGGTATTAAGGTTTAGTTTAGTTGGCCATTTGATTATTAATTTATTTGGTTCGGCTCAACGTTATGGGCCAAAGTGTCAGTTTCCTAACTAGTCTCCCATGTGGGTCTTTGACAAAGGCCTTGCTGAAGTCCACGTAGGCAACATCCACTGCCTTTCCTGGTAACTTCTTTAAGAAACACTATAAAAACACAACCTACCATGCAAAAAGTTCCTGTATATTGTATATTCAAATACTTGTATATCCCTTAGAGTACCTTTCAATAACTTACCCATGACTGATTTCAGGTTCACCAGTCTAGTTCCCCAGCTTATTCTTAGAGCCTTTCTTAAACAGTGGAACAACGTGAGGTATCTTCCAAACCTCCAGCTCCTCACTGATAGCCAGAGATGTTTTAAATACCTTTGCTAGGGCCCCTGCGATTTCTGCACTAGTCTCTCACAAGGTCCGAGAGATTTATCCACACTAATTTGCCTCAAGACAGCAAGCATCTCCTCCTCTGTAAGCAATATATGGTCTATGACCTCACTGCTGTTTTGCCTCTGTTCTAGAGACTTCGTGTCTATCTCGCGAGTAAATACAGATGCCAAAAATCAATTTAAGTTCTTCCTCATATCTTTCAGTTCCATGCATAGATGATCTTCAAGAGAACTAATTTTGTCATCTGCTGTGCTTCTGCTGTTAATATATCTGTAGAAGCCCAGGCTTCTGAAAAAGGTGGCTGAAGATATTATAGACACATTAGCAGTGATCTTTCAAGAATCACTAGATTCTGGAATGGTTCTGGAGGACTGGAAAACGTTTATTTTATTTAGAGATACATAACAGTAACAGGCCCTTCCAGCCCAATGACCCCACATTGTCCAATTACATCCATGTGACCAATTAACCTATGTGTTTGGAATGTGAGAGAGGAAGCTGGACCATCTGGAGAAAACCCACGTGGTCATAGGTAGAACATAGAAACTCTTTAAGTGGTGAGTGAAACGAGATCAGGAAGATTTCATAGTCTCCCAGCATCCGTAGCTCTCTCCATCCTTCTTTCCTCCTTCTATCATTAACCACTCCTCCCCCTCAAATTGCAATGTCACCGCTCTTGAAGAAGCGAGGGAGGCTAAAAACAGAAAATTGCAAGCCAGTTAGCCTGACTTAAGTGATTGGTAAGAGTTTGGAGTCCATTATTAAGGATGACATTTCAGACTACTTGGAGGCACATGATAAAATATGTCGGTGATCTGAATGACAGAATTGATGGCTTTGTGACCACGTTTGCAGGTGGAAGGGGAGGTAGTGTTAAGGAAGCAGGGTGTCTGCAGAGGGACCTAGATAGATTATGAGAATGGGCAAAGAAGTGGCAAAGGGAATAGAATGTAGGGAAATGCATGGTCTTGCACTTTGGCAGAAGGAATAAAGGAGCAGACTATTTTCTAAAGGGAAGAAAATTTTGATAACAGAGGTGTAGCGGGACATGAGACCTCGTGTAGGATTCCCTAAAGACTAACTTGAAGGTTGAATCAGAGCCGAGGTAGGTAAATGCAATTTTAGCATTCATTTCACTAGAATATAAAAGCAAGAATGTAATGCTGAGGCTTTATAAGGCATTGGTCAGATGACACTTGGAGTATTGTGAGCACGTTTGGGCCTCTTATCTATGGTTATGCTGGCATTGTAGGCTGTCCAGAGGAGGTTCATGAGAATGATCCTGGCAATGAAAGGGTTAACAAATGCGGAGTGTTTGATGCACTTGTTGCCTTTAAACTCCATGAGGGCAGAAGTTGGAGATTTGGAGTAGCCTGGTGAACAATACAGTGCCTACATATTACAATATATACACTGCAGATGCACAAAAACTATTCTGGAATTGTTTTAACATGAGAACAATCATTTTCAGTGGAAGTACCAGGAAATTAGTGTTACTGACTGAGGATTGCTGTTTTAGAATATTTGCCTTATTTGCATTTCTGTTAATCATGGAGTGGGTATCTTTATCAGCTAAGTATGCAGGTAAATTCCATTCCAGGAACTTGAGAATAAAATCCAAGCTAACATTCCCATATACGGAACTGAGAAAGCACTGCACTGTTGGAAGCTGGAGCTTTCAGTACTGCTGTAGTGAAGGGAATGCCAGTACTTAGTGAAGTTGCCATTTTGAGATGACATTTTGAATGAGTTATTATGTGTCGCTTTACTCTCTGGATAATGTGAAAGATCACGTATGGTTACAAAGAAAAGCAATGGAGTCATTCTTGGTATCAGCAGCAATAATTTTCCTTAATCAAAATTATTGAAGTAAGTTAACTGCTTATAATCATATTTCTGTTTGAGAGCCTACAATGCATTTTAGACTTATGTGTTTTCTGTAGCTGTGGCAATATTTTCAGAAAGTCCTTGAAGCTCTCTGTAACATGAAAAATAAAATGGAAAATTAATTCTGTATTTCCTTTTTTTATGTTAAATCAAAATGAATTGACTGGAATTTGGTGGGGAAATAAACAGTGAAAAATCTGGAACATCCCACAGTACACCACTAAGTACAAAAGCTATCCTTTGAAGAAGAACTGCATAGACATATTTCCTCCAGAGATAGCCTTGTGATTGGTCTGTTCTAAATCTGTGCACTTAGACAGTATCTATTAGACAGCCACTCAGTGTTAATAGAACACAGGAACAGGCCAGCCGGTCCAAAATGTTGCGTTAAACTAATTAAGTAACTAGCTAAATAATCCCTTCTACCTACACAATGTCGATATGCTTCCAATCTCTGCACTATTTGCCAATTTCAGGGCATTTTAAACAACTTATCACTCATATTTGCCTCCACTACCACCTCAGACAGTGCATTCCAACTACCCACCATTCTTTGTATAAAAAAAACTTGCCCCACGCATCTCCTTTGAACTTACCCCTTTTCACTTTAAATGCACATCCTCAAGTACAAGTTATTTTGAACCTGGGCAAAAGATACAAACTATCTATGCCTCTCAGAATCTTACAAAACTTCTATCAGATCTGCCCACAACCTCAGCTGCTCCAGAGTAAACAACCATGCACAAGTTGCCTGCAAGTTGATAGAGGCTTATGCTGTGTTTCCCTTCATTAGCTGGGGAATAGAATCATAATGTAATGTTGAGACTCTGTATAACTCTGGTTAGAGCACACTTGGAGAATCCGGTCTCTTCATTATTGGAAAGATATAGAAGCTTTAGAGAGGATGCAGGGAAGATTTACTGGGATACTGCCTGGATTAGAGAATGTACTTTATGGGAAAAGGTTCAGTGACCTAAAGGTTTTCTCTTAGGATAAGAGGTGACTTTATAGAGGTGTACAGATGAAAAGGGGCATTAATAGAGATTATATCCAGCACCTTTGATGACATGTAACTTGGAAAGAACGTATAATATAAAGTCAACAACGTTCCCATGCACTTGTTGCATGAGCTGAGAGCCTGTAGGATTATGACATTGTTACATTCATGGAATGCAAGGTAGGTTTTTTTAATACAGAACTTAGTGGGTGAGTGGAACATGCTGCCGGGGTGGTGGTAGATGCAGATACAACAGGGGTGTATAAGAGACTCAAATATGAAGGGCTGGAATTTCTGGAAGCAATTTGGAAGGGACAGGATATATACATCCCAAAGAGGAAGGAGTACTCTAAAGGCAAGATAGCACACCTGTGGCTAACAACAGAAGTCAAAGCCAACATAAAAGCCAAAGAGAGGACATATAATAGAGCAAAAAATAATAGGAAGTTAGAGGATTGGGAAGTTTTTAAAAAACCAACAGAAGGCAACAAAAAGAGTTATTAAGATGGTAAAGATGGAATACGAAAGTAAGCTAGCCAGTAATATTAAAGAAGATATCAAAAGTTTCTTTAGTTACATGAAGTGTAAAAGAGAGGCAAGAGTGGATATTGGACCACTGGAAAACAATGTTGGAGAGGAAGTAATGGGGGACATAGAAGTAGCAGACGTACTGACTATGTATTTTGCATCAGTCTTTACTGGGGAAGGCACTAGCAGTATGGTGGAAGTTCCAGGTGTCAGGGGGCATGAACTGTGTGAAGTTACCATTACTAGAGAGAAGGTGCTTGGGAAACTGAAAGGTCTGAAGGCAGGTAAGTCACCTGCACCAGATGGTGTACACCCCACAGTTTTGAAAGAGGAGTCGGAAGAGATCGTGGAGGCATTAGTAATGCTCTTTCAAGAATCACTAGATATCGGAATGGAAGACTGGAAAATTGCAAGTTTCACTCCAAGAAGGGAGAGAGGCAGAAGAAAGGAAACTAAAGGCCAGTTAGTCTGTCCTCAGTGGTTGGAAAGATGGTGGAGTCGATTATTAAGGATCTTGGAGTAGGTTAAAAAGTCGGCACATCATAGATTGAAGGGCCTGTACTAACCCAATGTTCTAACCCAAGTTTGTCCAACCTTTCATCTTAGTGTGTGCCAATTAATCCGAGTAACATTCTGGTAAACCCACCCTCTCTCCAAAACCCTCAACATCCTTTCTATAATGGAGCGACCAGAATTGAATGCAGTTCTCCAAATGTGGCCCAGCTGGAGTTTCATAAAGCTGCAACATAACTTGCTAACCTCTGAATTCACTGCCTCGACTACTAAAGGCTAGTATGCCGTACACCTTCTTTACCTACCCTATACTGCCTCTTTTAGGGAGCTACAGACTTAAACACCAAAATGCATTTGTACACAGCACTGTAAAGGGTCTTACCGTATGCGGTGCATTGTCCCGTAACATTTGAATGCCCAAAGTACAACCTCTCATATTTGACTGGATGAAGCTCCACCTGCCATTTCCTCACCTATATGTGAAAATGATTTATATCCCATATCGGCAAATTATCTACATCTTCTACACTATTCACAACACCATCAATGTTTGTGTCATCTGCAAGTGTACTGAGCCACCATCTAATATTCATCCAGGCTAATTATATACTGTATATCACTAACAGCAGAAGTCCCAGTACAGATCCTTGGGGAATTTCAATAGTATGGACATACAGCCAGAATAAATCTCATTAACCACTATCTTCTGCAACTTCCAAATCCAAATGGTCAAATCGCCATGGATCCCATGCATCATAATCTTCTGGATGAGCCTCCCTTGAGAAAGTTTGTCAAATGCAACATCCATATCAATAGCCTTCACAATCTCCTCAAAAAACCTCAATCCTGTTACTACAACATGACTTGCTCCACATAAAGCAAATCCTTAATTAGATCCTGATTTTCCAAATGCCCCCCAATATCTTCCATACCACTGAAGTGAGACATTAGGTACACACCATTTCTCTGGGATTTCTGGAGAGGTCAGAAAGCTGTTAGTCAAGGCTCCTGTCTCTCTCAGTAAGCAAGAGAGGTCCTATATCCCATTAGGCTTATCCACCTTAATACTATTTAAGAGACTTAACCCTGCCTCTTTCTTCATCAAAGAATGCAATAACATATTAGCATATTCCAAACTAGTCTCACTATCGTTCACATTCTTCACCTTGGTAAATACCAAGGCAAAGTGCTCATTTTGGACCTTACCCGCATCCTCTTCCTCCTTTATCCTTGACTGGTCCTGTATCCCTCTTAGTTGTTTGCTTGCTCAATGTATGTGTAAAGGGGGTTTCTTTTTTTTTTCTTTGTTACTGTTGGGAAAGGGTTTCCTTTTGTTAACTAGCAGGAATGCTAATTTACTGATAACGAGAATGGTATTCCTTTGTAAACCAAATGGGGATTAATGTTCTTTCTTCTGAGTCTGTAAGCTTTTGTTGACGGGCTTTTGGGCAGATCGGCGCGAGGGGGTCGAGAGAGAGGACGCAATGCTCTAAGCTGGGCGAGGATCGGACCCCAAAGGGGGGTCCGAGGCCGGGAGATTCTCCGGGTGGGGGGGGGGATGAAGCTAGATGTGCTTGGTTGACCACTCGGAGGGTCCTGAGCTGCGAGTCGAGGAGTTCGGAGGGGATCGAATGGTGGCCAGAAGACTTCAGTAATTGAGCTCCAACGGCTGTGCACGAAGTGGTTTGGACTTTGATAAGTTTGGCGCCTTTTCTTTAATTTTCTCTTCATATATACTGTATCGGTATTAATCACTTAGTTATAGTAACCTTTATAAATTGTACTCATTTAATCGCATATGGTGTACTGTCTGTTTTTGGGCGAGGCGGGGACATCACACAGCATCCACACCAGCTGATTACCCAGTTTGTTGGGGCCGAAGGCTGCTTCCCCTAGACGAGAACGAGCTGAGCGAGCCTGTGGCGACCCAGGGGGTTACATATGTATAGAATGCTTTGAGATTTTGTTTAATCCTACTTGCCAAGGAATTTCATTGTCCTTTCTGGTTCTCTTAATTCCCTTCTTAAGTTATTTTCTATTTTCTTTATAATCGTCAAGTGTTCTGTTTGATTTCAGCTTCCTAGACTTTACATTCACTTAGACAATAGACAATAGGTGCAGAAGTAGACCATTCAGCCCCTCGAGTCTGCACCGCCATTCTGAGATCATGGCTGATCATTCACTATCAATACCCAGTCCCTGCCTTGTCCCCATATCCCTTGATTCCCCTATCCATCAGATATCTATCCAGCTCCTTCTTGAAAGCATCCAGAGAATTGGCCTCCACCGTCTTCCGAGGCAGTGCATTCCACACCTCCACAACTCTCTGGGAGAAGAAGCTCTTCCTCAACTCTGTTTTAAATAACTGACCTCTTATTCTCAATCCATGCCCTCTGGTACTGGACTCTCCCAACATCTGGAACATATTTCCTGCCTCAATCCTATCAAATCCTTTAATTATCTTAAACGTTTCAATCAGATCCCCTCTCAATCTCCTCAATTCCAGCGTGTACAAGCCCAATCTCTCCAATCTCTCTGCGTAAGACAGCCCTGCCATCCCAGGAATCAACCTAGTGAATCTATGCTGCACTTCCTCAATTGCCAGAATGTCCTTCCTTAAACCTGGAGACCAAAACTGTACACAATATTCCAGGTGTGGTCTCACCAGGGCCCTGTACAAATGCAAAAGAACATCCTTGCTCTTGTATTCAATTCCCCTTGTAACAAAGGCCAACATTCCATTTGCCCTCTTCACTGCCTGTTGCACTTGCTCATTCACCTTCATTGACTGGTGAACTAGGACTCCTAGGTCTCTTTGCATTTCTCCCTTACCTAACTCGACACCGTTCAGACAATACTCTGCCCTCTTGTTCCTGCTTCCAAAGTGGATAACTTCACATTTATTCACATTGAATGACATCTGCCAAGTATCTGCCCACTCACTCAGCCTATCCAAGTCTCCCTGTATTCTCCTAACGTCCTCTTCACATGTCACACTGCCACCCAGTTTAGTATCGTCAGCAAACTTGCTGATATAGTTTTCAATGCCCTCATCTAAATCATTGACTTACGTTCTCTTGTTAACTAAATTTACCACCTCTCTAACATGCAAAGGTTTTACTTATTCTTCCTTCTTACTGGAACATCCTGCTCCTGGTCAGGATACTCTCAGTGGTGCTCTGGTAGAATGTGTTTAGAATGGGGGTGCGCAGCCTTGTCCGTTTTGATATCCTTAGTAAGTAGAGGTGCTGCTCTGCTTTATTGCCCAGATGAGATCATCCGTGATGTGCACTCCAAGGAACTTCTTCTCTTGACTCTCTTCATGAAGGAGCCATTGATGTGCAGCAAGGAATGGTCAGTCTATACCTTGCTGCAGTCTACAATCATCTCTTTAGTCTTATTCACGTTGAGTTGTTGTGTTTACACCAGTCCACAAGCCACTCTATCTCCTTTCTGTATGCAGACTCATCATTGTTGTGTCATTAATGAACTTAATGATGTGGTTAGAGCAGGATTTAGTAGTACATTCCTGCATCAGCATTTTGATTAGCAGCAGGCTGAGCACGCAGCCCTGGGTGGCTCTAATAGTCGGCATGTTGGAGCTAGAGATGCTGCTGCCAACATAGACCATCTGAGGTATCTCCATCAAGAGGTCTACAACCTAGTTACAGAGGGAAGTGTTGAGAGTCAACAAGGACAGTTTACCCATCAGCTTCTGAGGAATGTTAGTATTGAATGCCGAATGAAAGTTGATGAACAGCATTCTGACATAGCAGACACCAGTCTCCATGTAGAACAGGACTGAGTACAGGGCAAAGGCATGAATCAGTCCATCATTGGTTGACCAATATGTGTGATATGAAAACGAATAGGGGTCTAATATAGTGGGAATGTCGGATTTAATGCAGTTTATGACCAGCTGTTCAAAGCATTACATTATTAATGTCAGTGCCACTAGATGCTAATCGTTAAGATGGGTTGCCATCAGTCTCTTGGGTACTGTGCTAGTGGTGGTGGCCTTGAAGCTTGAAGAGACATCAGAGAGAATTTAAAGTTGTCTGCTACCTGGGACGCACAGTCTCTCAGTTTCCGACCAGGTATGTTGTCGGGCCTCACAGCTTTGTGTGTATTAACTCTGACTAGAGTCTTCCTCACATACATAAGCTGTGGCCAGACAGAGTGCCCACTCCTTGGGGCGAAGTTGGGAACTTTCTCGCCTGCACGTTGTTCAGTGTGTCAAATCGTGCATAGAAGATGTGTACCCTATCAGAAAGTGAGGTTTCACTTTCACTGTGTGGTCTTATTGTCCATTATGGACTGAATGTCCTGCCTGGCATCACAGAAATGGCTGTTGACTCTCTATGTGTTGTCCGTTACACCTTCCTTATGGTGTGGGAAAGTGCAGCTTTTGTCGACCTGAGAGCCGTCTTATCGCTTGAATGAAGGCAGCAACCTATTCTTTCAGCAGTACTCAGACTTCTGCTATCAGCCATGGCTTCTGCTTGAATTAACTTATTTTAACTTGCCTTATCTTAAAACGGAAGAAGATGTGATCACTGTTCCCTAAATATTCTCCTGACTAACTGACTTCCCAATGCCTGGTTCAGTATGGCCTCTCCTCTCATTGGACTATCTACATACTGATTTAAGAAACTTCTGGATGCATCTAACAAATTCTGTCTTTTCCTGATAGGCTGAATGTCTTTTAGGCTCGGTTTGATGCATGGAACAAAGTGCCTTTGAGGAAGACCCTAGCCCATTAAGCTGCGGGGCCTACTAAAACACATAGTCAGATGCTGCAGGACTGTGCAGCCCAGCCAACTGAGGTTGTAGCAAGCACTTTCCGCATCTCCTTGGAGACATTTTCCACTGTCTCCTCAGGCTGCAAGGAGGACACCTTCATCCCAATGGCCAAGAGAATGACAGTAACCTGTCTCAATGACCTCAACAATAATGAAGTGCTTTGAGCGGCTGGTTATGAATTGCATTAACTCCCATCTTCATGCTATATTGGACCCTTTCCAAATCGCTTATCGCTCAAATTGGTGGATTGATGGTGCCATAGCTACTGCACTCCACTACATCCTGTCCATTGGATCCTGGTGTTTAACTCTAGCATCTTTTAATAATCAGTCAAGAGGCACAAAACTTGTTGCTTCATAATTGTTTTAAGAGTTGATAGAACAAAGAAAATTGAAACAGAACAGTAACAAAGGTCTACTAATTTAAAAAAAAGAGAAAAACTAAGATTAAAGATTGTGCTGCGTTCTGTTTAGCTATTTTATACCACAGAGATAAGGAAAAATCCCATTTAAATCTAAGATAAAAATTAGCCAATTAGGAAGCACTTATTCATACTACAGTGCCAAGTTAACCAACAAGAAAGCACATTCCAGTTATGCAGTACAAAATAACTTCCAGAGCTTTCCAGAATTATATCTTGGATAGCCATTAGAAGCATATTAATTTTACGCATACATATAAGAGCTACTTAAAATGCAAGCAGATAATTATTGTTAAACTTCAAGGAAAATATCAATTAAATAGTCTAATCTAAGAATTAAACTGTTGGATCCAACATGTCCCACCTGGAAAATGATGCCTTATATGCCAGGATGCTGTTGATTGATTTTAGCTCAGCATTCAATACAATCATCCCTCAGAAGCTGGTGAATAAACTGCCTTCATTGAAGCTCAATACCTTTCTCTGTAACTGTATCCTGGACTTTTTGACAGGAAGGCCTCAGCCAATCTGTGTTGGCAGAAACATCTCTAGGTGCATCATGCTGAGCAGTGGAGCCTCCCAAGGCTGTGTGCTGAGCATGCTGCTGTCCACACTGCTGGTGCATAACCTCATTGCTAGATCAAGTATGAAGATGACTCAACAGTCAATAATGAGACAGCATACAGAAAGGAGGAAGAGTGGTGGGTACCAACTCTTGGGTCTCAACATGGACAAGACCAAAGAGATGATTCTATACCTTAGCAAGGTGTAGACTGACCACTCCTCACTGCACATAATGGACAATCTCAACTGGTCCCTCAACACCACCTCGTTGGTCAAGAAAGCACAGCAGTATCTCCACTTCCTGAGGAGATTAAGGTGAATGAGACTCCCATTCCCCCCCCCCCCCCCCCACCACCTCTTTAACCAGTTTTTACTGGAGCACCACCTAGAGTGTGCTGACCAGCTGCATCACCATCTGGTACAGGAATTGCAACACACTTGACCACAAGTTCCTACAAAGGATTGTGAGGACTGCTGAAAGAATCATCAGGTCTCTATTTAACCCCTTAGAGATATTTATCAGGAGTTCTGCCTACATCGGGATCTTAGCATTGTCAGTGATCCCTGTCAACAACGCAATAATCTCATTGACCCCCCCACCTCCGCCCCAGTCATCAAGCAGGAGGTACCTTAGCGCTAGAACCAGAACTGTTCAAATGGGGAACAACTTCTTCCCCCAGGTGGTAAGGCTACTGACCTCACTACCACCACCTAGGTTTCATAATGTATAAATCACTAATAGCGTTAGACTGTTTACGTTTTAACTTGTATCATATCTGCACCTTATTATTTGTTAATTTATCTGTGGTAAGATTACGTTATGTGTTGCGTGTGAGTTATATGTACCGTGTTGTGCACCTTGTCCCAGAGGAATGTTGTCTTGTTTGGCAGCATACATTTGCATGGTTGAATTACAATAACCTTGAAGTTGAATATGCTTGCAATCAGTTCCTCAATATCCTGGTGGCTATTGGGGGCGGTGGTCTGTAGCATAGCACCGTCAAAGTAATTGTATCTTTCTTACTTTAGATTTCTACCTATATAGACTTAGTGGATGACCCCTATATTATGTCCCTTTTAAGTTTAGCTGTGATATTGTTCCTGATTAAGAGTGCAACAACCCACACTTGCCATTTTGCTGGCATAGTTAAGTCACACTTTGTGCTCAACAGTACTTTCTAGGCAGAGCCACTGTACCATATACAAAGGTAGCCTTGTCTGGCTTTTGTCTGTTCAGGTCCACATAGACTGGCTGTAATGACCAGCAACTGTCTGGTTAATATTGATTTACACAGTAAAAGCACTCCTTCTGCATCTGATTCATGGCACACACCTAGTGCAGTTAAGTGATGTTACATAAGGTGGAGCTTTAGCTTTGTGAATCATATTAATTGCTTTAAATATATTAATTCAATTAAATTCTCTGCTGAAAGCAAATAAATGAATGAATCGGGATAGCATTTGGGGACATATACTATGTACTTTGATAATAAATTTACTTTGAACTTTGAAATATGAAACGTTGCCCAAGAAAATAATTCAAAAGCTCTAAAAGCAATGTAGAATGCTGACCGGTTACTATTTTAAAAATGTAATAATATTATACTTGTTTACTCTGCATCCTATGGTTTAGTTGAACAGAAATGGCAATCCAGCAAAGAATTCTTTACTAGGACTGTGTGCCATTGCTTACCATTTCTAAACCTCTGAATGTACACCAAATTAGCTCGTAAAGTACCTAGAGCTGAGCTTCTCCACTGGATGCAGTTGGCAAACTGAGTTCAATTCTTCACACGTTTCCATTCAGAATGTGTGCAAAATGTTCTTGTGAGAATCTGCAGCAGTTCTCTATCTATAGCTGAAAATAAATGATTGTAAGTTTTTAAAAAATGCCGGAAAGATTTAGAAAGTAGGCCATTTTCATATGATATTTTGTGCTTCTTATAGACCATCCCACAGACAATAATAAGTATGACTGCAAGTGTGTATTTTATTTAGAGATACAGCATGGTAACAGGCCTTTCTGGCCCAATGACACCCTGCTGAACAATTACATCCTTGCGACCAATTAACCTACTAACCCATACGTCTTTGGATGTGGGAGGAAATGCACAGGGTTACAGGGAGAACGTACAAACTTCTTATAGGCAACGGTAATAATTGAACATGGATTGCTGGTGCTGTAAAGCATTGTGCTAATGCCTATGCTACCTTTCCAACCGTTTGAATGAAAACTTGTGAAAAATGATTTTAAAGTTAAATCAAGTGAAATAGGTGAAAGCAGGCCTTCACTTCCAGATGAGCCCAATGCCGTTTATGCTCAATTTGACCATCTAAACATGGAGGAACCATCACAAGTTCCCTCAGCCCCTGATAATCATGTGATTTTAGTCTCTGAGGCTGACATGCAAGCAGCCTTCAGGAGGCTGAACCCATGAAAAGCATCTGGCCCAGACAGGGTATGTGGCTAAGGATTAAAAATCTTTGCTGGTCAACTGGCTGGAGAGTTCACTGAGATCTTTAACCTCTCACTTCGGCAGTCTGAGATACCCACTTGCTTGAAGCAGGCTTCAGTTATACTGGTGCTTAAGAAGAATGTTGTAACCCGTCATTGTGTAGCACTTAAGTCCACTATGATTAAATGTTTTGAGAGGTTGGTGTTGAAACAGGTCTACTCTTGACTGAGAAACAACTTGACAAACAACTGCTCCAATTTGCTCCAAAAGGTCCACAGCAGATGCTATCTTACTGGCTCTTCACTCAACCCTGGAACATCTAGACAGCAAAGATGCATATGTCAAAGTGCTCTTTATAGACTGTAGCTTAGCATTCAATAACATCATCCCCTCAGAACTAATCAACAAGCTTCAAGACCCTCGCCTCAAACCTCCTTGTGCAATTATATCCTCAATTTTCTCACCTGCAGACCCCAGACAGTTCGGATTGGCAACAACATCTCTTCAAGAGTCTCCATCAGTACAGAAGCATCACAAGGCTGTGTGCTTAGCCCCTGCTCTATTATCTTTACACTTTTGACTGTGTGGCTAAGCACAGCTCCAATGCATTATTCAAGTCTGCTGATGACACCACTCTCGTAGGCTGAAAGGAAGATGATGATGGATCAGCATTTAGGAGGGAGGATGAAAATCTGGCTGTATGGTGTCATAACAACACCTCTTACTCAATGTCAGCAAGACCAAGAAACTGATTGCTGACTTCAGGAGGATGAAACCAGAGATCCGTGAGCCAGTCCTCATTGGAGGATCAGAGGTGGAGAGCATCTGCAAAATTGAATTCCACAATGTTATTATTTCAGAGCCCATCAATTAAGTGCAATTATGAAGAAAACACAGCAGCACCTCCAGTTCCTTAGGAGTTTGTGAAGATTCAGAATGACATCTAGAACTCTGACAAACATCTATCGATATGCAGTGGACTGTTCCTTGCATTTCTTAAACTCAAGTACCTCATTTGTTCCTACTTGCCTATACCTGAAGAGTTTCACATACATGAAGAGTTCTATGTACTGATTAAGAAAACTTTCCTGAACACATTTGACGAACTCTAAGCAACACGCACAAAATCTTGGTGGGAACTCAGTAGATCCGGCAGCATCTATGCAAAAGAGTAAACAGTCGGCATTTTGTGGTTGAGACCTTTCACCAAGACTGGAAAAAAGATGAGATGTCAGTGTAAGAAATTGAGGGGAGGGGTAGAAGAAGTACAAGGTGGTAGGTGATAGGTAAAACCAGAAGAGGAGGTATAATGTTGAATTAGGTTTGCGGGTCTGGCAAATGAGACAGGAAATGCACAGACCTCAGGTAAATATATTATTCATTTATTAACTGATTTATTTATTAATCATTTATTAACTGAGGCTGTCTACAAGAAGGCTCAGAGCCATCTCTATTTCCTGAGGAGACTGAGGTCCTTTAACATCTGCTGGACGATGCTGAGGATGTTCTACGAGGCTGTGGTGGCCAGTGCTATCATGTTTGCTGTTGTGTGCTGGGGCAGCAGGCTGAGGGTAGCAGACACCAACAGAATCAACAAACTCATTCGTAAGGCCGGTGATGTTGTGGGGGTGGAACTGGACTCTCTGACGGTGGTGTCTGAAAAGAGGATGCTGTCCAAGTTGCATGCCATCTTGGACAATGTCTCCCATCCACTCCATAATGTACTGGTTAGGCACAGGAGTACGTTCAGCCAGAGACTCATTCCACCGAGATGTTGCACTGTGCGTCATAGGAAGTCATTCCTACCTGTGGCCATCAAACTTTACAACTCCTCCCTCGGAGTGTCAGACATCCTGAGCCAATAGGCTGGTCCTGGACTTAATTCCACTTGGCATGATTAACATTATTACTTAATTATTTATGGTTTTATATTACTATATTTCTTCACTATTCTTGGTTGGTGCGGCTGTAACGAAACCCAATTTCCCTGGGGATCAATAAAGAGTGTCTGTCTGTCTGTCTGTCTGTTATTTACAAACAACAGAAGTTCGACCAAACATTCATGCTCCCCAAATTACAAATACTACAAAGCTGAATACTCAACAAACGTACTTAGTTAAAAGCATGCGCAGAGCATGTCTTCCCAATGGTCATGTGCATCCTTGTCTTAAACAAAGAAAGAAAGAGAGCAAGCTTCTTCCATGTACTATTTTATGTACCCCTGAGTATTTGAATCTGGAAACCAGGCAGCCACCCTATGGGAAAGCAGCTGCAGTTTCTAAACTTAACCATCACAATGGAAGTGACTTCCAGCAATCAGAATAAGGACAGAGGGAGGGGTGAAACAAAGAGCCAGGAAGTTAATTGGTGAAGCAGATAAACAGCTGGAGAAGGGGAATCTGATAGGAGAGGGTAGAAGACCATGGAAGAAAGGGAAGGGGGCGGAGCACCAGAGGAAGATGATGGGCAGGTAAGGCATTAAGTTGAGAGAGGGAAACAAGAATGGGGAATGTTGAAGGAGAGTGGGGGGAAAGTACTGTAAGTTTGAGAAATTGATGTTCTTGCCATCATGTTGGAGGCTACCCAGAAGGAATATAAGGTGTTGTTCCTCCACCCTGAGTGTGGCGTCATTGCAGCAGTAGAGGACTGACATGTCAGAATGGGAAGTAGAATTGAAATGGCACTTAAATTGTCTAAGCAGCGCATTGTGCTTTGCACGAGGACCCAGGCACTGCTGCTACAAAATGCTCTGGGCTCAGATTTCACTGCCTAGCAAATTGCTCCAGGCCCAAATTTCGCCTCCAAGGCTGAAGCCACTCTCAAGCTCTTCAAATCAGCTTGGCACTCAGCTCCCGAGCTAGTTGAACAAGGACCAAATGCTCTCTGTCAGGGCCCTGACTTCTTTCAGCACCCAGAGCAATCCAACCTCATTCCTGGGCCACCTGTCCATGTTTCTGAACTCCATCTACATCAATTCATCCCCCAAACTTGCCTCGCCATCTTCACTCTTTGTGTTGATAATTTAACACAATTTACCATAGAAAATGTATCTTTAGTGGGTTTTAGTTGGATTTCTTAGCTTTTTGAACACCAGAAGCTGTCACACATGTTTGGTAGTGCCATCTTAAACGGAAGTAGTCCAACCATATTGAACCTTTTGATTCCTGACTTTGTCTGAAGTCATACCAACATCTGTCTCCACAACCATTCCACCATCTGTTTGATACTCTAGATGAACTCTATGATCTTCTTACTTCTGGGCTATCTAACACGTGAGTAGCAATGTTGAGATCACAGCCCTGAATGTCCTGTCCTTTAGTTGAGCACCTAAACTCCCTGAACTCACTTTGCAGAACCTGGTCCCTCATCTTATCTATGCCTTTTGGTACCTACCTGGACCATGGCCTCCCACTTGAGAATGCAGAAGACTCAATTCGAGATGTTCCGGACCCTGGCACCCAGGAGGTAACATACCATCCAGGAATCTCATTCTCATCCACAGAACCTCCTTTCTGTTCCCCAAACTAATAAATCTCCTATCACCACATCTGTTTTCCCTCTTTCCCTTCTGAGCCTCACAGCCAGTCTCAGTGCCAGAGACTTGACTGATGTGACTTCCCTCTGCTAGGTCACCCCCCCCCCCCCAGCAGTATTCAAAATGATATACCTATAGTTAAGGGGGATGGCCACATAAGACCATCAGATATAGGAGTAGAAGGAGGCCATTCGGCCCATTGAGTCTGCTCTGCCATTCAATCATGGCTAATCCAATTCTTCCAGTCATTCCCACTCCCCTGCCTTCTCCCCATACCCTTTGATGCCCTGACAAATTAAGAACCTATCTATCTCTGCCTTAAATGCACCCAATAACTTGGCTTCCACAGCCATTCGTAGCAACAAATTCCACAAATTTATCACCCTCTGACTAAAGTAATTTCTCCACATCTCTGTTCTAAATGAAAGTCCTTCAATCCTGAAGTAGTGCCCTCTTGTCTTTGACTCCCTTACCATGGGAAATAAGTTTGACATATCTAATCTGTTTCTGTGAGATCCCCCCCTCATTCTGCTGAACTCCAGGGAATACAGCCCAAGAGCTGCCAGACGTTCCTTTTACGGTAACCCTTTCATTCCTGGAATCCTGGAATCATTCTCGTGAATTTTCTCTGAAACCTCTCCAATGTCAATATATCCTTTCTAAAATTCGGAGCACAAAATTGCACACAATACTCCAAGTGTGGTCTCACGAGTGCCTTATAGAGCCTCAACACCACATCCCTGCTCCTATATTCTATACCTCTAGAAATGAACGCCAACATTGCATTCTCCTTCTTCACCACTGACTCAACCCAGAGATTAACCTTTAGGGTATCCTGCACAAGGACTCCCAAGTCCCTGTGTATCTCTGTATCTTGAATTCTCTCCCCATCTAAATAATAGTCTGCCCGTTTATTTCTTCTACCAAAGTGCATGACCATACACTTTCTAACGTTGTATTTAATTTGCCACTTCTTTGCCCATTCACCTAAACTATCTAAGTCTCTCTGCAGGCTGTCTGTTTCCCCAACGCTACCTGCTCCACTACCTATCTTTGTATCATCGGCAAATTTAGCCACAAATCCATTAATCCTGAAGTCCAAATCGATATATATTGTAAAAAGCAGCAGTCCCAACATCGACCCCTGTGGAACTTCACTGGTAACTAGCAACCAGCCAAAATAGGATCCCTTTATTCCCACTCTCTGCTTTCTCCACCCATGCTTCTAATGCCCTTCCCTTGGACAACATTGGTGGCATGGAGAGGGGAGACTTGCAGCTTGGGTAACTGCCGGTCTTCCATAAAAAATAAATCTTGCCCAGGCTTGTGCCCTGGAAACTTTCCAAGGTGCAAATCCATGGTCTATCGAGACTAATGGAGGCCTACTATATCACCCATGCTAGTAACTTCCCTGTAATTCCAAGGGCTCTTTTCTTGCTAAGTGGCCTCCTGTGCGGCACCTTTTCAAAGGCCTTCTGAAAATCCAAGTACACCGCAGCCATTTGCATCTCTTTTGTCTACCCTGCTTGTAATTTCCTCAAAAAATTGCAGTAGGTTAGTCAGGCAGGATTTTCCTTTCAGGAAACCATTCTGACTTTGGCCTATCTTGTCGTGTGCATCCAGGTTCTCCATAATATCTTTCCTATCTATTTATTCCAACAACTTTCCAACTACTGGTATTAGATCTATAGTTTTCTTTCTGCTGCCTCCCAACCTTCTTAAATAGCGGAGTAACATTTGCAATTTTCCAGACACCCAGTACAATGCCAGAATCTATCAATTCTTGAAAGATCACTGTTAATGCCTCCGCAATCTCTCCAGCTACTTCCTTCAGAACTCGAAGGTGCATTCCATCATATCCAGAAGATTTATCCACTCTCAGACCATTGAGCTTCCTGAGCACTTTCTCAGTCGTAATTTTCACTGCATACATTTCACTTCCCTGACACTCTTGAATGTCTGGTATACTAAAGACATCTTCCACTGTGAAGACTGATGCAAAATACACATTCAGTTCCTCTGCCATCTCTGCATCACTTATTGCAATATCTCCAGCATAATTTTCTATTGGTCCTATATCTACCCTCAACTCTCTTTTACCCTTTATATACTTAAAAAAGCTTTTAGTATTTTCTTTGATATTAGTCACCAGCTTTCTTTCATAATCTATCTTTTCCTTCCTAATGACCTCCTTAGTTTCCTTCTGCAAGTTTTTAAAAGCTTCCCAGTCCTCTATCTTACCACTAGCTTTGGCTTCATTGTATGCCCTCTCTTTTGCTTTTACTTTGGCTCTGACATCACTTGTCAGCCACGGTAGTGTCCTTCCATTTGATAATTTCTTCTTATTTGGAATATATCTGTCTTGCACTTCCCTCATTTTTCACAGAAATTCCTGCCATTTCTGCTGGTGTCCCTTTCCAGTCAACCTTGGCCAGTTCCCCTCTCATGCCATTTGTAATTTCATTTATTCCACTTAGATACTGTCACATTGGAATTTAGTTTCTCCTTTTCAGATTTCAACATGAACTTGATTATATTGTGCTCACTGTTCCCTAAGGGTTCCTTAACCTTAAGCTCTCTTATCACCTCTGGATCATTGCACAACGCCCAATCCAGCACAGCCTATACCCTAGTGGGCTCAACCACAAGCTGTTCTAAAAAGCCATCTCTTAGACATTCTACAAATTCTCTGTCTTGAGGTCCAATACTGGTCTGGTTTCCCCAATCTATTTTTGTGTTAAAATCCCCAACGATTATCATGACATTACCCATCTGACATGCCTTTTCTATCTCTGCTGTAATCCACATTGGAGCTGCTGTTTGGAGGCCTGTATACAACTGCCATTAGGGTCCTTTTACCCTTGCCATTTCTTAACTCACTTGCTTTTTAACCCCTTTCATCATCCTGATTGTCACCCAGTTTCCAGTGTTTGCACCTTGCGTGTAACTACCTCCCTATATGTCTATCACACCCTTAGCCTCCTGTACGATCCGGAATTTATCCAGTTCCGGCTCCATCTCCTTAATGCTGAGTGTTAGAAGCTGCAGCTGGATACTCTTCTTGCAGGTCAAGTCGCCATGGACTCTGGAGCTCTCCCTGCCTTCCCACATCCCGCAAGAGGAGCATTCAATTATCTTGCCTGTCATCCCTACTATTCTATCTGTGCAACTATAAAGAAGGAAACAATAAAAATACTGAAAACAAAGTCGACCCTCAGCTTTTTGTCTTCTCTTATTCAAGCCTCTCTTCACTGAAGCCTCAAATTCCCACTCTAACACTGCCTATTCCAAAAACGACTGCTGTGCTTGTTCCTGCCTTATTTTTATTTCCCTTGGTCATGAATTGTAACCTGTGATTAGCAGTTGTTCAAATGCAGAAACTTGCATGAAGTGCAAATTTTTAATGCACTCTTGCCAACCTCTTCTCTCACTCCCGACCTCTGACTGACTGTTGTTCAAATGCTGAAACTCACGCAGAGTGCTGCTTTTTAATGCACGCCCGCCAACTTGTGTAAGTCACTCCTTCTCTTGCTCCTGATCCGATTCATTTTTCAGCCTTTCGTAACTAAATTTTGTATGCTTGATGGTCTTTGTAAAAGTTGTAAATTTTGGCCTGTCCTGCATTATACTTCAGAGTAGTCCAGTTATTTTTGCTGGAATTTAGTCTCCAATGTACCATTTAGTTTATTCATCTCAATTTTAAACCTTTGTAAAGGGTTGAAAACAATATAAATCTATACTTGTCTAATATTTAGTGTGATTTAAAAGACCCCTATATTTAGATGGATTTTTTTGACTTTTGTTAAGGGTAGGAATCAGGATCAGAGGATTTATATTAACACAAATGAAATTATATTTCAGATAACCAGCTTTTTCTATTTTATTTTGAAATGATGCTATGTAGAATTACATCCACTAAAGTAACTTCCTTTCCATCTAGTTTTTCTATTATGATGGACATTATTTTTATTTATAGAGATAATGCATATAAGATAAAATGTAATATTCTCTACTTATGATTAGCTTATAGGAAATGTTTATGATTCCTGCTGCAGCATTTGTGCTGTCTTGAATTAAGCTGTGATGTTGTAATACTGTGAGCATTTCAGATAACTGTAGCCACATTGACCTCTCCCAGACAGAGAATTACCAAGCAGTATATTTTTTGTATAATTTCATCAGGGTTTAATTAGTATACAAATTAAACTTTCTTTATCTTTTTTCTCCACCTAATTGGCCTGTCTTTGCTAATATGTGAAATATGTGAAAGTGGGCTGTAATTAGCATGACCGTGTTCACCTTTTTCTTTCTCGCTTGCAATTGCCTGAAGGTCTCAGAACCTTAGAACAGTGCTTTGGATTATTGCTTTGCAATCATTCTGGCTATCCCACAGGCTTTATCACGAACAGAAGGGCTTTGGGTGCTGTAAGTTCCCACTGTATAGACGGATCTTCATCCCTTTGCCCACTAAATGTTTATTGATTATCTCACAGTTCCGTGCTCAGCTTCCAACATCTTAATATCGGGTGACAGTCGAGAGAATTCTTTGAGTAATTAGAGTTGAGCATTGGGGGAACAATTAGGAGCAGAGTTATTAAAGTTGATTTATCCTGTTCTCACCCACACGGCTTGCAGATATCAAGCCATCACTTACTCAATAAGAACCATGAACTTGAGCTTGTTAGAAATTAGTGGGTATCCAATAACTTATTATTTTGTAGGTAGGCAGCAACTTAGAGTTAAAAGTTAAAAAATTCATAATCTATAGTTTGTCAAGGGGTTTAATTAGGCCAGTATAAAGCACGTGACGTGGCTTTGTCAATAGAGGAATTCTTTAAATGTTGCTTACAGTTTTACACAGTCATGTTATTAGTCACAATGAAAAGTTTGGTGCACAAGAATAACAATTGAAATATTCGGAAAAAGTGTACATGATTGATGAGCATATTATGTGAATGTAATTATCTACTATATGAACAAGCTCAAAATGTCTTATTCACTTTGAAGAGGCTGGGCAGATTATTCAATATGGCCAAGAAAACTTCTCACGCAGGATGCAGATGGCCCAACTAAAAAGAGGACAGCATTCAACCTCTGTTAGGGAAATGAGGCTTGACAAGTGACTGAAGTGATGTGATTTTGGGACCAGTGATCATAATCGCATTAGATTTTAAATGGTTATTGAAAAATATAGGACTGGTCCGCAAGTTATTAGGGCAAGGCTAATATTGATGGCAGGTAACTTCCTAAGGTTAATGGCAAGTTGCACCTAAACTGGAGAGGGACTAATACCCTAGCAGGAAGGTTTGTTAATGTTGTAAGGTGGGGTTTCATCTAGTGTTGCAGGGGGATGTGAACCAGAGTGCCAGAACAGTTAATGAAGAGGTTGTGGAGCCAGATGTTGATAAGACCTCAGCCAAAGTCAGGATTCAGTAGCTTGAGCATGGTGCGACTAGTGTCCTGAGCTGCGTATATTTCAATGCAAGTTCTATTGTAGAAAAGGCAGAAAGGTAGAAATTGGTGCTCTGGAAGACCAGAATTGTAATCCACGTGTGCTGCCAGAACACATGGGAGTTGTCTTAAGTGCATTGTTTGCATCTGTTTTTACTTGGGAAACAAATATAGAGTCTATAGAAATGAGGCAAAGCAGCATCAACTTCATGGACCCTGTGCAGGTTACAGAGGAGGAGGAGGTGTTTGCTACCCTGAGGCAAATTAGGGTGGGTATATCCCCAGGGCCTGACAAGGTGTTCCCTCGGCCTCTAGCAGAGATATTTAAAACATCCTTGGCAATAGAAGAAGTACCACAGGATTGGAGAATAGCCAATGTTGTTCCAGTGTTTAAAAAAGGCTCTGAACAAAAACTAGGAAATTATAGGCCAGTGAGTCTGTCATCAGTAGTGGGAAAGTTATTGGAAGGTATTCTAAGGGAATAAATATATAGGTGTTTGAATAGCCATGGACTGATTAAGGATAGTCAGCATGGTTTTCAGTATGGGCTA
The DNA here is from genome assembly GCF_030144855.1 of Hypanus sabinus. NCBI lineage: Eukaryota > Metazoa > Chordata > Chondrichthyes > Myliobatiformes > Dasyatidae > Hypanus > Hypanus sabinus. The sequence continues at coordinate 76,091,850 of NC_082712.1, read as the reverse complement.
GATAGGTCAAAGGACTAGTTTCAGTGCTGTAGTTCTCTGACTCTATTAGATATTTAGGAGTACACATAAGAATGTAAATTAGGAGGGTCCATGAGATATCCTTGGTCATAAGACCAGAAGACATAGAAGCAGAATTAGGCCATTCAGTCCAGTATGTTCTGCCATTCAATCAAGGCTGATTTATTTTCGTTCTCAAACCCTTTCTTCTGTCTTCTTGCTGTAACCATTAATATTATCATTAATCAAGAAGCTGTCAAATTCAGTTTTAAATATACCCAATAGCTTGGCTTCCACAGACATCTATGACAGTGAATTCCACAATTTCACCACACTCCTGCTGAAGAAACTCCTCCACCTCTCTATTCTAAAGGGATTTCCTTGTAATTCTGAGGCTGTGCTTCTGGTCCTAGATTCTCCAACTATTGAAAACACCCTGTTCACATCCACAAAGCCATCAGTTCCATTATCAATATTATTAACATATAACGTGAAAACTAGCTTGAGAGATAGTAAGAGGGGGCAAAGGAATGGCAGACAAACTGAATAAGTATTTAATTCTCTTAAATTAATTTTTATTTAGAGATACAACATGCTAACAGGCCTTGCCAACCCAACAAGCCTGCGCTGCCCAATTCCGCCAGTGTCTGTAAGGAGTATGTACTTTCTCCCTGTGACCACGTGGGTTCCCTCCAGGCAGCCTCAGTTTCCTCCCACATTCCAAAGACTTGCAGGTTGGAAGGTTAGTTGGTCACGTGGATGTAATTGGGAAACACAGGCTTTTTGGGCTCAAAGGTTATGTTACCATGTTGTATCTCGAAATAAAAATAAAATATTTATTCAGTTCATCTGCCATTTCTTTATCCCCTATTACTACCTCTCCACTCTTGCCTCTGTTTCACTGTTTACATATCTGAAAAAAGCTTAGGATATCCTCTTTCATTTTATTGCTTGTGGCAGGTAGGTTAACAATGTTTAGCAGAAACTTGGGCAGGTACATGACAGGAAAGTGTTAGAGACATATGGGCCAAATACAGGCAAATGGGGCTAACTTAAGACCATAGGACTTAGGGGCAGAATATGTAAGATACAGGAGCAGAATTAGGCCATTTGGCCCATTGAGTCTTTTCTGCCATTTCATCACGGCTGATCCAATTTTCCTCTCAGCCCCAATCTCCTGCCTTCTCCCCATATCCCTTCATCTCCTGACCAATCAAGAAACTCTGCCTCAAATATACACAGACTTGGCCTCCACAGCTGTCTGTGGCAATGAATTCCACAGATTCACCATAAGGCTTTTCACCATTCAATGTGTTTTAATGAGGTTACTCCTCATTTTTCTGAATTCCAGTGAATACAGACCCATAGCCATTAAACCCACTTGACATGACAAGCCATTGAATCCTGGAATAATTTTCATGAACCTCATTTGAACCCTGTCTAGTTTCAACACATCCTTTTTAAGATAAGGGGCCCAAAACTGCTCACAGTACTCCAAATGAGGCCTCACCAGTACTTTGTAAAGTCTCAACGTTATATCTTTGCTTTTATGTTTTAGTCCTCTTGAAGTGAATGCTAACATTGCATTTGCCTTCCTCACCACAGACTCATCCTGAAAATTAACCTTTAGGGAATCGGGCACAAGGTCTCCCAAATCCCTTTTCACCTCATATATTTGTATTTTCTCATCCATTTAGAAAAAAGTCAACCATTTCATTTCTTCTACCAAAGTGCATGACCATACACTTCCTGACACTATATTCCATCCGCCACTTCTTTGCCCGTTCTCCTACTCTTTATAAGTCCTTCTGCAGCCTCTCTACTTCCTCAAAACTATCTGCCTCTCCACATATCTTCATATTGAATGCAAACTTTCCAACAAAGCCCTCGATTCTATCGTTGAAATCATTGACATATAATACAAAAGAAAGAATTGGTCCCAACACAGACCCCTGTAGAACACTGCTAACACCGGCAGCCAACCAGAAAAAGGCCCTCTTTATTCACACTTTTTGCCTCCTGCCAATCAGCCACTACTTTATCCATGCTACAATCTCTCCTGTAATACCATGGGCTAATAGCTTGTTAAGCCACCTCATGTGTGGCACCTTGAAAATCCAAGTACACAGCATCAACTGATTCTCCTTTGTCGATCCTGCTTGTTATTTCTTAAAAGGGTTCTAACAAATTTGTCAGGTAAGATTTTCCCTAGAGGAAATCATGCTGACTATTTCCTATTTTACTGTGTACCCCGAAGTACCCCAAAACAACATCCTTGACAATCAACTGCAACATCTTCCCAAACACTGAGGTGAGACTAACTAGCCTAAAATTTCCTTTTTTTCTGCCTCTCTCCCTTCTTGAAGAGTGAAATTACTTTTGCAGTTTTCCAGTCTAACAGAACCAATCCAGAATCTAGTGATTTTTGAAAGATCATTCTAATGTCTCCATCATTTCTTCATCAACTTCTTTCAGAACCCTGAGGTGTACACCATCTGGTCCAGGTGACTTAAGACCTTTCAGTTTCCCAAGAATCTTCTCTCTAGTAATGGTAACTTCACACAGTTCATGATCCCCGACACCTGGAATACTGCTGGTGTCTTCCACAGTGAAGACTGATGCAAAATATTTATGCAGTTCTTCTGCAATTTACTTGTCTCCCATTACTACCTCTTAAGCATTGTTTTCTAATGGTCTGATATCCACTCTTGCCTCTCTTTTACTCTGTGTATCTGAAGACACTTCTGGTATCTTCATTAAAATTATTGGCTAGCTCACTTTTGTATTTCATGTACACCTCTGTAATGACTTTTTAGTTGCCTTCTGTTGCTTTTTAAAAGCTTTCCAATCCTCTAACTTCCCACTGATTTTTCTCTATTATATATCCTTCTTAAAATCTCTCTTCAGAGCCTCCTCACCTTGTCTACCCATGTTATTGGTGCCAATATGTACCAAGATTTCTGACTTCTGCCCTTGAGAATGCCATGGACACGATCCAAGACATCCCTGATCCTGGTACGAGGGAGGCAACATACCATCCAAGTGTCTCTATCACATCCACAGAACCTTGTCTATGTTCCTCTGACTAAGGAATCTGCTATCAACACTGCACTCCTCCTCACCTCTCTGCTCTTCTGAGTCACAGCACCAGATTCAGTGTCAGAGACCCAGTCACTGTTGATCCCCCTGGTAGATCATCCCCCTCAATAATATCTAAAGCTGTATTCTTGTAATTGAGAGTAATGGCCACAGATGTACTCTGCACTAGCTGTACATTTCCACCCCTTCTGACAGTCACCCATTTACCTGTCTTATGTAAGCTAGGGATGACTACATCCCTGTAGCTCCAGTCTATCACCTCCCCATTCTCCCATATGATCGAAGATTATCGAGCTGCAGCTCCAGTTGCATAATACATTCTCTCAGGAGATGCAACTCCGTGCACCTGGTGCAGGTGTGTTTATCCGGGACCCACCTTCAGGGGTTCTTGGATTTATATACTTAATACGTTAAAACTGATTGGGCACCATGGTAGCATAATGGTTATTATGATGCCACTACAGCTCAGGGTGTCAGAGTTGGCAGTTTAATTCTGGCATCCTCTATAAGTTGGTATATTCCTTCCTTGTGTGTGGGTTTCCTCCGGGCACTCAGGTTTCCTCCTACAGTCCAAAGACGTACCGGTTGGTAGGTTAATTGGTCATTGTAAATTGTCCCATGATTAGGCTAGTGTTAAATAGGTGAGTAGCAGGGCAGGGCAGGGCAGCTCAAAGAGCCAGAAGGGCATGGTCCACACTGTATCTCCAAAGAAGTAAAAATAAATTAATAACTTGACTTACAGAAATCCCGATGGCTCAGAATCTGGCTCAGAATCTGGCTCACTTTCCCAAGCACTCACTTGGTTCACTGGAAAATTCACTATTATACTATATAACATACAAAAACTGAATCAAAGTGTATTAGGTTATCAATTGAAGTATTAATTGAAACACCTAAAATTAATAAAGTATTCCAGTCTGTCTTATTGTACCTCCTGTGGCTCAACAAACCATTGTGTATCTCCCACAATGTTCAGTCCTGTCAATTTGCACCATCTCGCACCTGATATAAATTCTATCTCACATTTCTCAGCCCACCTTACCAATTCATCAATATCATCCTGTAGCCTTGGACTATTCTCTCCATCAACATCAGCAATTTTTGTGTAACCTACAAGTAAACCGTAATACCTGCTACATTCGTAATCTATGTAATGTACATAAGGATCTTGGCACTGATCCCTGTGGAACTCTACTGGTTACAAGCTCCTGTCAACTGCCTATTCCGCACGAGAGATGCTGTCTGATCTGCTGAATTCCTCCAACATTTTGTGTGTTGCTCTGAATTTTCAGCATCTGCAGAATCTTCTGTGTTTAACATCTCCTACCTCATATTACTGCCAGTTTTAAATCCAATTTGCCAAATTGCAGTGGATTCCACTTGCTGTAACCTTTTGAACTAGTCTTCCTTTTCAGAGTTTCAAAGTAACATTCAATATCAGAGATATGTATACAATATACATCCTGAAATCCTTTCTTCGCAAACATCCACCAAAGCAGAGGAATGCCCTAAAGAATGACAATTAAATGTTAGAACCCCAAAGCTCCCCCCGCTCTTCCCTCCCACACATAAGCAGCAGCAAAGCAATGATCCCCCTCCCCAACCTGCAAATAAAAGCATCAACACCCCCACCAAATGCTCAAGTGTGCAGCAAAGCATCAAGTAACCTTTTGTCTCGGCCCGAAACGTCAACAGTGCTTCTCCTTATAGATGCTGCCTGGCCTGCTGTGTTCCACCAGCATTTTGTGTGTGTTTGAATTTCCAGCATCTGCAGATTCCCTCGTGTTTGACCAATAAAGACACAGACTTGCAGTACCCCAAAGACTACTCGTTCATCCATTTAGGACTGTGTGAAAGGCCTTTCTGAAATCCATGTACACTGCACCAATTGCAGTGCATTTTGTTACCTCTTTCAAAAATTCAAATTGGTCTGACAGAATTTTACCACCAGTTATCAAAACTATGCTGTCTTTGATTACATGCAGATGAATACCGTAGCTTGATTTTTTTTCTAAAATGGACAATAATTGACCACAAATTTAAGGGAATTTCTGATTAGAGGCTTCACCATATCTCATGAGAAGTAAACACATTCCATAGGCATCTAATGACAGAGATCCTACAAAGAAATAATCTAAAGAACGGATGATGGTGGAAAAAATACTAAAAATTTTCAGTAGCTCACTAAAATCTATGACATGCACAGATTTTTTTTTACAGTGGGAAATTTATAGCTTAAACTCCTAAAGGCCCACTTTCTGGTTCTTGTGGTGATTCGCATCAAAATTTTCATAATCTTTTCCAAAAGAATGTAGATGTAGCATCAACCAGTATATCATTTTAATTCTTGCACAACTTCTGATTCCATGAATGTAAAGGGATGTGACAGTTAGAACTTTATTGTCATTGCTGAGGACAACAAAATTTCAGTGTTACTCCATTCAGTGCAAAGCAGCATACTGGCATTTCAATTACTAAAATGATAACCTCCAAATTTAAAAATAATGGCTGAGTTATTTAGAATGAATTGTAAGTTATAACTGAATGCTGCCCTATTCAAGTGCTGCACATGCCCATGTTATAAAATACAATGATTAAGTACAAAATGGCATAAAGAATTATGCCCATGTATTGTAGCTAGAGATTGTCCATGGTGCTTATGGACTATGGTTAAGTGGGGGGTGGGATGGTGGCATTGTTCAGTTACACGACACCTGTGGGGAAGTAGCTGTTTTTCAGTCTGGATATCAGGCAGAGATATTTCTGTGTCTCTTGCCAGATGGTAGAAGATTGAACAAGATATTACTGGTTTTGAAGTGGAGATTATGTAGGTTGAGCAGTTCCCCATTTGCCTTGAAGATTAGCTGAAATCCAACCTGCATGCCTTCACATGGTAAATGCAAGATACGAATCACTTCCTGTAGGCAAACTGTGAAGGATGAAAACAATGGTAGATGTCATTGTGAAATTTATCATTGTCATTGGTCTGCTGAGGAATGTTGGAAGATCAGAATCTCAGAGCTGACGTGATCTGCTGGCCATCACTGATCCTTTCTCATTCAGAACTGAGAAATACACTATTTACAATAACAATCTCAAAGCACTAGCAAAATAACACAAACACTGTTATCCCAGAATTCTCTAAATTCTCTCCCAGTCTGACACCCACAGCATCAAAACACTGATTAACAAGATATGTAATTCTCATTCCTGACTCCAGACTTTTCGAAACTGACACTCTGAACACTGAGCTGTGATCTTTATTGCAGCAGGAGATTTATGAGGTTGACAAAGGAAATGATTTGTTTGTTCTTATTGATTCCTGAGAAGAGTAAGTAATCTCCAGAGAGATATATGGTAAATGGGCAAAGATCTGACAAATAATGTGGGAAAATTTAAAATAATTCACTTGAAAGTGACAAATAAACAAGAAGAATTATATAATCTCAATGGCAAGAGACCTCACAAAATGCAGAGATCTGGCTCTCCTGATTTGCACAAGGTTAGTTACAGCAATTAAGAAAGCTGACAGAATATTATTATTCATCATTAGGGAAACTAAATAAAATGGTAAGGAGGGTACTCTTCAAACATACAGGGTTTTAGTGAGATTATATCTGTTATACTCAGTAAATATTAGTCTAAGAGTTGTAGAGTCCATACCTCACCTACAGATTATAAGGGCTAAGTAATTTGTCAATTAACATACTAAATTGCTTGTCTTTAGGACATGGGAGGAAATGGAAACACCTGGGCCCTATCCACTACTTTTTGTAGGATTTTCCCATTGGTGTTCCCATACCAGACAGTTCATATGCAACCAGTCAATATACTCTCCACTATACATCTATAGAAGTTTGTCTAAGTTTTACATGTCATGCTGAATCTTCACAAGCTTCTCAGGAAGAAGAGCACTACCCTGCTTTCCTCATAGTTGAAGCTTATGTGCTGGGCCTGGGACAGCTTTTCTGAAATGTTAACACTAAGGAATTTAAAGTTGCTGATCCTCTCCATCTCTGAACCTCGCTGAGGACTTGCTCATGGACCTCTGGTTCCCTCTTCCTTTAGATGACAGCTCCTTGGTCCTGATGACGACGAGTAAGAGGTTGTTGATGTATTTTCAATCTATCTCCTGTATGCTGACTCATCACCATCTTTGATTCAGCCTGTGACAGTGGTGTTCCCATGTAGGCTCACTCAGAAAGTCAGGAAGCAGGAGATGCAAGAAGACTTAGCTGTGTGGATTTAGAATTGGCTTGTCGGTAGAAGCCAGAGGGTAGTTCTAGATGGAAAGTATTCTGCCTGGAGGTTGGTGACCGGTGGTGTTACGCAGGGATCTGTTCTGCGACCCCTGCTCTTTGTGATTTTTATAAATGACTTAGATGAGGAAGTGTACGAGTGGGTTAATAAGTTTATGGATAACATGAAGGTTGGTGGAGTTGGGTGTCCTGTCATAGGTTACAATGGAACATTGACAGGATGTAGAGCTGGGCTGACAAGTGGCAGATGGAGTTACCTAGAGAAGTGCGAAGTGATTCACATTGGAAGGTCGAATTTGAAGACAGGGTATAGGGTTAATGGCATGATTCTTAGCAGTGTAGAGGAACCAAGGGATCTTGGCACCATGTGCATAGATCCTTCAAAGTTGTTGCACAAGTTGGTTCTGGCATATGGTGTGTTGGCCTTCATTAGGGGATTGAGTTCAATAGCCATAATGTAATGTTGCAGCTCCATAAATCCCTGGTTAAACCACACTTGGAATATTATGTTCAGTTTTAGTAGCCTTATTATAGGAAGGATGTAGAAACTTTAGAGAGGGTGCACAGGAGACTTGCCAGAATGTTGCCTGGATTAGAGAGCATGTTTTATGAGGATAGGTTGAGTGAGCTACGGTTTTTCACTTTGGAGTGAAGGAGGATTAGAGGTGACTTAATGGAGGTGTACAAGATGATAAAAGGAATAGATTGAGAATTTTTCCCAGGGTGGAAATGGCTAACTCAAGAAGGCATCATTTTAAGGTGACTGGATGAAAGTATAGGTAAGATGTTAGTTTTTTACAGAGACTGGTAGGTGCATGGAACATCCTGCCAGGGTGGTGGTAGAAGCAGTTACATTAGGGACATTTAAGAAACTCTAACATAGATCGACACGCAAGTGATGGAAAAGTAGAAGGCTATATGGGAAGGAACGGTTGGAATGATCTTAGAGTAAGTTAATGGATCAGCACACATTGTGGGCCGAGGAGCCTGTCCCGTGCTGTAATACTCTATGTGCAGTGCTACCATGACATCAAACTGTACTTCATCAGTAGTGCCTATACATCTATAATATCAGATGTATAGCTTCCTCAATGTTACCCCGATATCTACCTGAGGTTTGCCTCAAGGCTGTCTTGATATTGGCTCGATACCCACCCAGGAACTCCTTCTCTGCTGCCCAAAGTCAGTCTGGGCACCCCACAGTGCTTCCCTGGTGTCAATCCAGAACCTCCTTCAGTGCTACGCCAATGATCCCAGAAAGTGAAATAATCTTACACTGTAAATCTATTTTCAAAAAAGGAAGTACTGAATATCTTAATCCTCTACATTGTGTTATGCTTTTCTCTCTCTTATTTTTTCTGGCTTTTAATTTGAGTCTGTGAAATGATGAAGAAAAGTCATGAAGCTGATGAAGATGATTGATGATGATAGGGTAGTGAATGTGGTCTACATGGATTTTAGTAAGGTACTTGACAAAGTCCTCCATGGTAGGTTGATCCAGAAGATTGAGAAGGCATGGAATCCACAATGACTTTGTAGCTTGGATTTAAAATTGACTTGGCTGTAGAGGTCCAGGTATGCTGTTCTGAAATTGGTGAGCTGAGTTCTGCATGGCTTTTCTTCATTTTGTTGGATACCTTTAAATAATCAAAGATCAATATAAAATTCTTTGCCAAAACATTGTTGAAAGATGACTGAATTGAGGAAACATTCTGCTTTAAAAAAATTCACACTACTTTTGCCCAGTAGCATTCACATCTACACAGCTGAAATGCTTTGAGAGGTTGGTCATAGCCAGAATCAACTCCTGCCTCAGCAAGGACCTAGACCCACTGCAATTTGCCTATCACACAATAGGTCTACGGCAGAACCAAATTCAATGGTTCTTCACGCAGCTTTAGATCACCTGGACAATATAAACACCTATGTCAGGATGCTGTTTGTTGATGATAGCTCAACGTTTAAAACAATCATTCCTACAGTCCTGATCGATAAGCTACAGAACTCGGGTTTCTGAACCTCCCTCTGCATTTGGATCTTAGACTTGCAAACCACAATCTCTGCAGATAGGTATTAATAACTCCTCCTCTCTGACAATCAACACCTGCGCACCTCAGGGATGTATGGCTTGACTCTTTTCCCATAACTGTGTTGCGTAGCTCAAATGCCATCTATAAATTTGCTGATGATACAGCCATTATTGGCAGAGTCTCAGATGGAGACGAGAGGCCATATAGGAGTGAGATATACCAGCTAGTTGAGGTTGCAGCAACAACCTTGTACTCAACGTCAGTAAGACCAAAGAGCTGATTGTGGACTTCAGAAGGGGAAGACAAGAGAACACATACCGGTCCTCATAGAGGGATCAGAGTGAGCATTTTCAAGTTCCTGGGTGTCAAGATCTCTGAGGATATAACCTGGTCCCAACATATTGATGCAGCTATAAAGAAAGCAAGACAGCGACGGTATTTCATTAGGAGTTTGAGGAAATTTGGTGTGCCACCTGAGATACTCAGAAACTTCTACAGATGTACCATGGAGAGCATTTTGATAGGCTGCATCATTGTCTGGTATGGGGTGGTTACTGCACAGGATTGAAAGAAGCTGCAGAAGGTTGTAAAGTTAGCCAGTTCCACCTTGGGTACTAGCCTCCCTAGTATCCAAGAGATCTTCAAGGAGCGGTGTCTCAGAAAGGTGGTGTCTGTCATTAAGGATACCATTACCCAGGACGTACCCTCTTCTCATTGTTACCATCCGGCAGGAGGTACAGAAACCTGAAGGCACACACTTAGCAATTCAGGAACAGCTCCTTCCCCTCTGCCATCCGATTCCTAAATGGATACTGCACCCATGAACACTATCTCACTTTTATTACTTCTGTTTTTGCATGCATCAATTTTGATTTAACTATTTAATATGCATATATATGTATATATATTTACTCTAAATTACTTTTTTTTCTTATATTATCATATTAGCACAGCATTGTACTGCTGCCGCCAAGTTAACAAGTTTCACAACATAAGCTGATGATATTAAACCGGATTGTGATTGGGATTCTGAAACACTTAGATTGCAGGAAAAGACATGAATAGGGTCATATTTTGAAATGTGCAGTATATATTGACATACCCAACATCTAAAGGCATACATTAGGAGTCATCTCAACTGGCACAAAGTGAGTAGGGACAATTGGCAAAAATATAATGACAATTAATATTAGAATAAACTTCATAACGTTCAGTAGTTGTTGACTTGCTTGAAGTCTTCTAGCTGGTTAGTGATTTACCTGGTGTGACCAAGAGGTTACTGGCACATTAACCGCAGTGCTTGTTTTCCTCGTTGGATACCACTTTTACTTGCTTGCAGTGGCTGACACGTATCTATTTTTATCATCTACTTTCATTGCCAAGTTGGTAATTAACAGCACTTGATAAGGACCTTCCCATACAGCTCCCAGTGGCTGCTTTTGTGGTTTCTTAATCAGGACCATCTCACCAGGAATCAGGGTGTGTCCTCCTTCTGTTGGATCACTAAGTGGGAGAAGCATTTTATGAAGCAGTCTGGATACTTCAACAGAAGTTGACAAACTTCTACAGATGTGTAGTTATAAGTGTACTGACTGGCTGTATTCTGGCCTGGTAGGGGAACAGCAATGCCTTTGAATGGAAAGTCCTTGAATGGTAGTGGATTTGCCTCAGTACATCATAGGTAAAGCCCCGCCCCCAACCATTGAGCACATCTACATGAAACGCTGACATAGGAAAGCAGCATCCATCATCAAAGATCCTCACCACCCAGGTCATTCTCTTTCTCACTGATACCATCAGTTAGAAGGTACAGGTGTCTCAGGACTCACACACCGGGTTCAAGAACAGTCACTATCCCTCAATCATCAGACTATTGAACAAAAGAGGGTAACCACTCATCTCAATGATCTCACTTTAAGGACTCTTTATCTTGTTTTTTCATGCTCTCATTAATTATTTATATTCGGATTTCCACAGTTTGTCAACTTTCATTGATCCTGTTTACAGTTACTATTCTATAGATTTGCTGTGTAAGCCTGCAGGAAAAATAATCTCAGGGTTGCATATGGTGACATGTATGTACTTTGATAATAAAGTTTACTTTGAACTTTTAAACTTTAGACAGCTTGGGTTAATTTCACACAATAGTTAATGAAACTGTCAGCCTCAGATCAAGGGTTCCCAAAAGTTACCACCCCTGATGGACTTAGTTTAATTGTCATGTTTGGGTTTGCTCTGATACTACATAACACCATAGGAAGAGGTGTAGGCCATGGTACACCTTCCTATGATAATTTATCAATCATCGTTTTCAATGTTCCATTCATTTGTTTGACTTGTCCTGACAACTGTGGGTGATGAGGACAATGGTCATCAGTCAACATCAGTCCAGACAAATGCTCCCATTGAAATGTGTTCCTTGGTCAGAGTCAATGTGACACAGCAATTCCCATCTAGGAATATAGTCCTTGATCAGAGTTTTTGCTGTATGTGTGACAGTGACAGTTTTGCTGGAATAGTTTCCACCTATCTGGAAAGCTTGACCACTATTGCTAGTACGTCTGAGTATCCTTGCGACTCTGGTAAGGAAATGTAGTCCACTTGTAAATGTAACAATTGACCAGATGGGGGGCAGGAATACTTAATTGTGATAACTTTTCCGCTGCTCCAGGATTTGTTTAATGGCATGTTGTACATCTTTCAAGCACTTGTCGAGCTAGTGTCCTGAACTTTGGATTCCACCACTATTGGGAGAATCAGTTAATCATCTTTTGCACTCCAATGTGTCATAGAGATTATATTTGCCTTATCAGATAATCTTGTTGGTGATACAGCGTTCAACTTCATTTCCATAATTCCGTTTGTTGGGTTGACTATATATGTTCTTGATACTTAATTCTTTCATTCCTTGTATTTCTTTCTGTGCTGCCATTTTTTCAATTTAATCCCCGAGTGCATTTCCATAGCTTTCTATAGTAGTCATTTTGAAGTAACTGTTACATTTTAATGCAGCAACTTCTGACAACAGTTGTATGACATCCATAAGTTTTTAGTAGTTGTTTACACTCAAAAGTTCGACTGACACAAATCTAGTGTGTAATGTTATTCTTTCAACCGTCGCTAGAATACACATTCAGTATCCCAACACTTCTGTAGTTGGTACTGGGGAGTTTAACCATGTTTCCCTTGAGGCAGCAATATCAATATTTTATCAGTATGTCAGCTGCCCTGCACAGGACAATAAAACACTGGACCTTCTGCATGTAAATGTAGAGGGCACATATAGTGCCACTGCCCTTCTCCCGCTTTGCAGATCTGATCTTAAACTGGTCCTTCCAACACCCAGATACATGCCTCTTGTTCAGTGGCAGCCTGCGTCAACAAGGATTATAAGGAGGTGGACTCAGGATGTTCATGAGGCACTGCAGGAATGCTTTGAGAACACGGACTGGGATGTGTTATGAGCGCCATATAGGGAGGAAATTAACAGAATGACTGATTGTAACACAGACTATATCAAACTCTATGAGAACACCTGGACATCCAGGACTATGCTGCTTCCCCGACAAGTCGCTGGAGTACAAACTTCAGCAGAAGGTATGTGTGGTCAGGTATGGATAACTGCCTTCAAGGTTAAGGAAAGGAAGATCGAGTGCTGCCTGGAAAGGGACAAGAAGTTGAACTTGTTTTTCAACAGGTTCAGCATGTGACCTCCTGCTGTCCCTTCCTCCACTTGCAGAAGCCACACACCTTCCCTGCCCCTGAAGCCTTCTCCCTCCACCTTTCCCTCCTCTCTGGTGAGTGCTTGTGTTTCAAATCTGCCAACTTTGGAGTATCCTGCTTCCATGGGGATGAGCACCCTCCCCCGCCTGACTGTGACTGCAGGTCAGGTTAAGAGATAGCTGGAGAGACTACATCAAGACAAGGCTGCTGGGCTGGATGGTAACAGCCCCAGGGTACTGCAAGCCTGTGTAAGCCAGCTGTCTGGTATTTTGCAGCACTTTTCCAATCTGAGTCTGAGACAGGAAAAGATACCAGTGCAATGGAAGACTTCCTGCTTGGTTCGTGTACCGAAGAGGGTGACTCCATCTGAACTTAATGACTGGAGACCAATTGCCCTCACATCTCATGTGATGAAGGTGTTGGAGAGGCTGGTCCTGACTTACCTTGGACCGTAGATGAGGTCTTCATTGGACCCTGTGCAGATTGCCTCACTTGGGAGTGGATGATGCCATTGTATGTCTGTTGCAGAGAGCTGACTCCCACCTGGATGATGCTGGTGGGTTGTGAGAATCACATTTTGATATCTCTAGTGCCTTCAGTACAATCCAACCACTTCTGAGCGAGAAGCTGCAAAGGATGGGCATAGACAAGTCCACTATCACCTGGATTACTATCTACCTGACAAATAGACCACAGTTTGTGCAGCTGGGTAGTTAGTTCTCTGTCTGAGATAGTGGTGAGTGGCACTGGAGTGCCACTGGACTGTCCTCTACTGGCTCACATGATTTTATTATCCTGTTATCTGTGCCTCCTGCTTATACGAATTCAATTTATGATGCTCTTGCAGCTTTTGTATTTAATCTGTGTTCTTCCTGTTTGTAAGTGGCTCCGCTGGGTTGTGTTTCTTTATTACAGGTGTGTTTTTTCTTAAATAGCAACGTAGCAGTTCCTCACTGCTAACTCCCATCCAATATCCAAAGTCAGAACCTGTTTTTCTCTCGGACAACAGAGGAGCAAGGAAGTTCTTACCCCTTGTGCTTAGGCATCGAAAATTCCCTCTTTGTCTTCGATTGTCCAAGTTCTAAATCTCCAGAATCTTCGCTGACTACGCCAGTTGTTGGTTTCTGATATTTAAATCTGAGGGTCTTTCAAAAGTCAGGAAAGAGGCACAAATCTTGTTGCTTCATGATCATTTTATTAAATGCTTATCTAACAAAGGAAACAGGAGCAGAAGCTAAAAGCTTAAAGACAAAACTAAGATACTAAGCTTTTTATCCCACAGAGACAAGAACATTGTTTATACAAACATTGTTGATAAAAATTAACCAATTCGAAAGCACTTATTCGGGTAGTACAGAACAAAGGAATTTGCAGAACCTTCCACTTTCCAAAATTATGACGTGTATAGTCACTAGAGGCATATTAATCCTACGCACACTCACACACACACACACACACACACACACACACACACACACACACACACACACACATATATATAAAAATTACTATATATAATTACTTAATCTTAGATATATACATGTACAGCAGATTGGTAATTGTTAAGCTACAGATAAAATAACAATTAAACGGTCTGGTCCAATAGAACTAGCTATTTTTTCATGTTTCCTTCTTTTGGCAATTAATTTGGAATGAATTTGAACACTAGAAAATTAAACCCTTTTGATAAAGTTGAAGAATATATGGAAAATATTTCCAGAAATTATGACTGCTACCTAGTTATTGTACCAAAAGCAGAGAATACTGGAAACACAGGGGTTAGGATACATCTGTAAAAAGAGAAACAGGGTTAACTTTTCAGATCTTTGCCAAAATCCAAACTTAGCATCAGTGATTATGTTACTGGCAAGCCAGCAGTGTTCTTGACAACTGCATTCAGCATTTAATTTATTATTGGAGTAGGCTGGTAGTGTTGGTGTCGACCAGGTAGAAATTTTGATATGATCTAAGTCATGATAACCCATACTTATTAAAGAAATAATAATAAGATTGTTAGCATTCACCATTGTCAGTGAGAAGTTCTGTTTTCACTATTTCTGTTTTAAAGGCAGATCAAAATATTGAAGTTTAAAGAATCAGGTATAACTGAATTTTTCAGAAAAGTGGTTAATTACCAAAAATTTTGCACTGTCCCTAAGAGTCTATTGTTGCCTGATGTCCTGTATGAGGTTACAGCATTTTTGTAGTATATTATTATTTTTTGTATTTTTATGCTTCCCTCGTAGTTCTATATGAATGGCTCTTTCTCTGTTCTACTTAGTGCATAATGATGTAAATGTAATTTATATTGCTTGCTTTTTTTGCTGCATGAAGTGGTGAGAATTCTTCAGTCTGATTGGATGAACAGCCTCTTTGTAGGAGCAAGCAAGTTTAAAACAGACATTGGATCTGTGTAAATCTCTGCACTTGGGCTTGCAAAAGTCTCTGAGAAACTTTATGATGAATGGATAAAGCAATTCCTTTCAATGAAACTTCACAATGAAATCTAGAGCAGCAGATTCCTGATTAATCCAAATGCTTATACTCAATCTACATTTTAATATTTTTAGCAACGTCTTCATTTTTTCTCTCTGCTGTTGCTATTGACTTTTTTTGCTGCAAATTATCATTACATTTTTAACTTCCCTAAGTTTAATGTATTTTGTTTTTAATTTTGCACCCTTGGGGATGCAGCATTTGAATAGAAAACATATTTGGTAATCTATTGCGACATTTAAACAATTTCATATTAATTTCTAGCATGATGAGTTGCAATGTATTCACCCATGATTTCATCTATAATACATCTTTCTGGATTACCAACAAATATTTCTGCATCAATGTAGATTTTCTGTCGTGAAAATTATTTTGTACTACTTTCAACAATCTCATAGATGATATAAACTGTTGCCTCACACTGAAAGCTCACAGAACTCTATAGACTGCCAGGCTCCGAGATACGAATAAATTGAACTCGGGCTGACTTTAGTCTTTGCTATCTGAGTGTTAAATCCACCGAGGCAAATATCAAAGTAAGATTTGATTGGGATCAGCAAATACAGGCAATAGAATGAACCTGCCCAATTTTCCTTCCTTTTACGTTGAACACGCTTACAATTACCCTTGTCCAATTTTTCTCCTTGTACTCTGCAACAATGCTCCATGGTAGTTCTGTGCAAACTCAGAATTAAATGATGCATGAAAAAAATCTGTGATGATGAACAGTACTGATGAGCTACATAAACATAAAACTCATTCATGTCTGATGGCCACTTTTGAAAAGTAACAATATTATGCTGAAAACCTCAGCACTCAGGAAATAAAAATGTAGTGGTATCATTAAATATATTCCAAAATAAGCATACTTTTTAATAGAATAGTAATGATAAACTGGGTTTGGCTTTTCCATAGCTTACAAAATATCTCACTTCTTTAAATAAATACCTTGTTTTCCCCTGTTTAATTTTTAGTTTTCACAAATACAGTGGATTCCAGTTAATTGAGCCATCGGTTAATCAGGGCAGCCATTTCTTTGGGACAACTCTTAAAGAATAAATACAAATTGAGAAAATCGTCATGATTCCCTTGGTTTATTTGGAACACTATGACTCTTAATTAAGGCAGGAGGTTTGCTGAACAGATTCTAACTAGTACCAGTCATGTGCACTTGTGTGGCCGTTAGATGCTACACCGTGCTTAGACCAAACAGTTTGTTAAAAGTGTCTGGTGTTGATGTTTTTGTACAAGAAACAGTGATTTTCGTCACTGACAGCTGATGAGAAATAAGCATCAAGACAATTCCAGGCGGTTTTGCTTATCACAGTCTCAAGCATTCTGGCTTGGAGATACCAGAAACAACCAGGAGTGAAAATGAAACTAATTCACTACTTCAACAAGTTAGGAACTACAAAGAATTTGAAGGTATCAACAATCATCTTGAATGTTACAAAGAAAACAAAGATTTGGAGGATGCAATCGTTGAAAACATTGTACGCCCTATCCTTGTTATATACGTCTTCAGACAATGCGGATTCACGGCTATGCGTCGAACCTATTTCTACCAACTTCTCCTTATATGGGTCCAAAACTCACAGTTATGCAAGGCTATTGGAACAAGAGGCACCACTTCCCCGCCAATACAAGTCACATGCGCACACCTCACAGTCTCACTCCTGCCAGTCTCGCATTGGTTTCAGCAGCGTGTGGATGTGCGATCTGCACTGTTAAACTTTTGTTGTCGTTACCTATGGTGCACCGATTTTGTGCTTGAAGTATTTAACTATGCCTCCTAAGTGTCCTATGTCAAGTCCTGGGCCATCAGCCAAGCGGCAGAGAACCGCTTTAACACTTGAAAAAAAAAATTGGAAATTATAAACAGGGCCGCGTCAGGTGAAGGCAACACAGCTCTGGGACGCTACTTCAGCCTGGGTGAGTCCATGATCAGATACCTAAAGAAAAGTGCTGTGAAAATAAAAAGAGCAGTGATTAATTCATCACAAGTGTCTTC
Source organism: Hypanus sabinus (assembly GCF_030144855.1). Lineage (NCBI taxonomy): Eukaryota > Metazoa > Chordata > Chondrichthyes > Myliobatiformes > Dasyatidae > Hypanus > Hypanus sabinus. Next base: position 76,074,235 of record NC_082712.1, on the reverse strand, counting down.
AAAGATTGTTACTAAAGTGCGTAACCCGATTATGACAAAAATGGAGAAAATGTTGAGTTTATACATTGAGCATGAAACAAAGAACAAAAACAAAACACTCAGTTCCGATCATCTTCGTGTGAAAGTTTTGGAAATTTATGGTTGCCTTTGTTCAGAGGCTAGTGAGGAAGTGTCAAATGATGTTGTTAGCTTTAATGCAAGTAGGGGATGGCTTTCTAAGTTTGTTAATCGTCACAGGCTTCACAACTTAGCTGTGTGTGGCAAGATAGTGCTGACCACGAAGCTGCTGAACGCTACCCTGTGCAGTTGCGGGCTATGATAGCTGAGTTAGGCCTCACACCAAAGCAGGTGTTTAATGCAGATGTGACTTGCCTTTTTTGGAAGCGTATGCCGAAACGCAGTTATATAAGTAAGGATGAAAAGACTGTGTCAGGTTTCAAGGCAGCAAAAGATAGGTTGATTCTGCTTATGTGTTCCAATGACAAAGGAGACTGTAAAATGAAGACTCTCTTAGTTTACCATTCACTAAACCCCCGTGCTCTATGATTTATTATGTTGGATATTACCTTAAATTGATGAAATATAAAACAAATGTTGCCATCTGGTACTGCTTTTGTGTCGTATTGGTATGAAAATGTAAAATTACAGATAAAACATAGTTAGGAAGCCCTCCAGAACGCATCCCTATTTTGTCCATTTAAATAATTACTTACATTATGCGTTTCCATACTATGCGTCGACTGTGAGGGACGTATCCCCCGCATATAATGAGATTAGGGTGTATAAAGATCATCCATATTAGGTGTTTGCACTGATTTTGTCCATTATGTACACTAGATGAATTCCTCTGTCAATAACTATTAGGAACTAATACACAGTTTTTGTAGTAGCCATTAGTGAAACTTGGCTACAGGAGGGGCAGGATTGGCAGCTTAATGTTCCAGGGTTCTGATGTTTCAGAGTGATAGAGACAGAGTGATGAGGGGTGGGGGGGTGGGCTGGTATTGCTAGTCAAGGAAACTATTACAGCAGAGCTCAGGCAGGACAGATCAGAGAGCTTATCTACTGAGGCCATACAGGTGGAGCTGCGAAACAGGAAAGATATGATCACATTAATGGGGTTGTATTATAGACCACCCAATAATCAGCGAGAATTGGAGGAGCAAATCTGCAGAGAGATAGCAGACAGCTGCAGAAAACATAAAAGTTGTGATAGTAGGGGATTTTAATTTTCCACATATTGACTGGGTCTCCCATACTGTTAAAGGTCTAGATGGGTTAGAGTTTGTAAAATGTGTTCAGGAAAGTTTTCTAAATCAATATATAGTGGTACCAACTAGAGAGGATGCAGTATTAGATCCCTTATTAGGAAATGAGTTAGGACAGGTGATGGAAGTGTGTGTAGGGGAACACTTTGGTTCCAGTGATCACAAAACCATTAGTTTCAACTTGATCATGGATAAAGATAGATCTGGTCCTCGGGCTGAGGTTCTAAATTGGAAAAAGGCCAAATTTGCAGAAATGAGAAAGGATCTAAAAAGCGTGGATTGGGACAGGTTGTTTTCTGGTAAGGATGTGATTGGTAAGTGGGAGGCCTTCAAAGGAGAAATTTTGAGAGTGCAGAGTTTGTATGTTCCAGTCAGGATTAAAGGCAAAGTGTATAAGTATAAAGAACCTTGGTTCTCTAGGGATATTGGAACTCTGATAAAGAAGAGAGAGATGTATGATATGTATTGAAAACAGGGAGCAAGAAATCAGGAGGGCTAAAAGAAGACATGAGGTAGCTTTGGCAGTCAAGGTGAAGGATAATCCAAAGAGCTTCTACAGGTATATTAAGAGGAAAAGGATAGTAAGGGATAAAGTTGGTCCTCTTGAAGATCAGGGTAGTCGGCTATGTATGGAACCAAAAGAAATGGGGGAGATATTAAACAGGGTTTTTGTGTCTGTATTTACTAAGGAAACTGGCTTGGAATCAATGGAAATAAGGCAAACAGGTAGTGAGGTCATGGAACCTATACAGATTGAAGAGGAGGAGGTGCTTGCTACCTTGAGGCAAATCAGAGTAGATAAATCCCCAGGATTTGACAGCGTGTTCCCTCGGACCTTGAAAGAGACTAGTGTTGAAATTGCAGGGGCCCTGGCAGATATATTTAAAATGTCGGTATCGATGGGTGAGAGCCAGAGGATTGGAGGATAGCTCATGTTGTTCCGTTGTTTAAAAGAGGCTCTAAAAGTAATCCGGGAAATTATAGGCCAGCAAGTTTGACGTCAGTAGTAGGTAAATTATTGGAAGGAGTACTAAGAGATAGGATCTACTAGTATTTAGATAGACGGGGCTTATTAGGGAGAGTCAACACGGCTTTGTGCGTGGCAAGTCATGTTTAACAAAGCTATTAGAGCTTTTTGAGGAGACTACAAGGAAAGTGGATGAAGGGAAGTCGTGGATGCTGTCTACATGGTCTTCAGTAAAGCCTTTGACAAGGTCCCGCATGGGAGGTTAGTTAGGAAGATTCAGTCACTAGGTAGACATGGTGAGGTAGTAAATTGGATTAGACATTGGCTCAGTGGGAGAAGCCAGAGAGAGGTAGTGGAGGATTGCTTCTTTGAGCGGAGACCTGTGACTAGTGGTATGCCACATCGATCAGTGCTGGGTCCATTGTTATTTGTCATTTATATCAATGACATGGATGATAATGTAGTAAATTGGATCAGCAAATTTGCTGATGATACAAAGATTGGAGGTGTAGTGGACAGTGAGGAAGGTTTTCAAAGCTTGCAGAGGGATTTGGACCAGCTGGAAAAATGGACTGAAAAATGGCAGATAGAATTTAATACAGACAAGTGTGAGATACTGGACTTTGGAAGGAAAAACCAAGGTAGAACATACAAGGTAAATGGTTGGGCACTGAGGAGTGCAGAAGAACAGAGGGATCAAGGAATACAGATACAAAATTCCCTAAAAGTGGTGTCACAGGTAGATAGGGTAGTAAAGAGAGCTTTTGGTACTTTGGCCTTTATAAATCAAAGTATTGAGTATAAGAGTTGGAATTTTATGGTGAAGTTATATAAGATATTGGTGAGGCCAAATTTGGAGTATTGTGTGCCGTTTTGTTCACCGAATTATAGGAAGGATATTAATAATGTTGATAGAGTGCAGAGAAGGTTTACAAGGATGTTGCCGGGACTTGAGAAACTGAGTTACAGAGGAAGGTTGAATAAGTTAGGACTTTATTCCCTGGAGCGTTGAAGAATGAGGGGAGATTTGATAGAGGTATATAAAGTTATGATGGGTATAGATATAGTGAATGCAAGCAGGCTTTTTCCACTGAGGTTAGGGGAGAAAAAAAACAGAGGACATAGGTTAAGGGCGAAGGGGGAAAAGTTTGAAGGGAACATTGGGGGGGCTTCTTCACACAGAGAGTGGTGGGAGTGTGGAATGAGCTACTTGATGAAGTGGTAAATGCGGGCTCACTTTTAACATTTGAGAAAAACTTGGACAGGTACATGGATGAGAGGTGTATGGAGGGATATGGACCAAGTGCAGGTCAGTGGGACTAGGCAGAAAAATGGTTCGGCACAGCCAAGAAGGGCCAAAAGGCCTGTTTCTGTGCCATAATGTTCTGTGGTTTTATGTTCTACTGTAGTACTATTGGTAGAGTTCTAATATGTCTGGATTTCATTTAAATACATAATTTGTTATTCAGTTTGTAGTTTTTATACTTTTTTAACTATTTCCATGGAACTTTGTCTAATTGCGGCTTAATCGGACCAAAGTACTGGTCCCGATATGTCCCAATTAGTCAGAATCCATTGTATTTGCAAACTTTCATTGTTTTACATTGTAGCATTTTAATGACAGCCTATTGCCTGCTAATTCCTGCTTTATCCACACAACATTGGGATAGATCTCCTAAATTTTGAACAGTGTTCTTTTGGCTGCAATGCAATACGATAAAATTCTGGATAAAATAAATGATGTGTTGAAATTGGGACCATGCATCTGGCACACCTCCAGATTCCCTCTAGTTTCATGAAATAAAAACTCATCTGTTAAGTTTCCTGGTATAATATTTTTGTGTGGGTCTCACTTATATACTACTAGTTTACACATGTTGACATTAACTAAAAGGATTGATAGAAGTTGTAAGGTCATTTAATGCAAAGGCAATAAACTACCTATACATATAGCAATTAAGTGGAATGTTTACCAGATCAGATCAGGATAAGATATTAATTCCACAATTAATTTTTCCACCAGATTGTAAATCAGTCATTTGTGCTGTTAGGTTCCACAATGAAGGCCAAGTTTTCATTGATGGCTGTAGCATTGCAGTATAATTGATTTGTTCTTGCTAATTTCTACACCACTTCTTCTGCTTATGTTACTTAAAAGAAAGACAGATTTTTTCATGCAGTTTGTGAAGCAATGTGAGGAGAGATGTTAGGCTCCAGGTTTTGTAAGGCTGACTGATTTGGAACCAACTTAATGGCATGAGTTATATTTTCAAAAACTACTGAATTGTTATTTAACATTGTGTTTAAGTTACCAAGCTCATAACCTGGTGGTTTGGATTAATAATTCATGAACATCACGCCAAATCCCATCATGGCAGTAGGGGAATTTACATGTAGATGATTCAGAGGATTTAAATTTTGGAAGTACAACTTGTAAATGGAGGAGGCCAAGGACAGATATGTCATTGTAGGAATGAGAAGGAGACTTACAATGGCGGCCATGGTGGAGGAACGCATGGTAATGTCTACTTCACCAAGAAAGGTTGTTTCAGGGTCACGTATGGTGGAGAGGGAGGAGTTTTCACACCTCCTATGGTTACAGAGGGAAGTGCTTGTGGGGGAAAGAGAGGGCTGGGTGGGGTGCAGACTGGGAAGTGTGGAGTAAGTGATCCCTCAACTATCAGGTCTGCATAGGCAGGCACCTTCTAGTCTCACCCAGCTAACAGGAATCACCTATCGCTTGTCTCAACACATCACCTGCAGCCAATTTAAACCCAGTTCCCATCCACAGCCATTATTCATTCATCAATCCAGCCAGCTTCAACGAGTTGCTCAGAGCCCTCAGCTACCTTGTTGCCTGTGATGTTTAGTAACTATTCTCTGTCATTTTGTGACTTACTTGTTTGATAGATACTTTATTGATCCCAAAGGAACTTAGTTTCACAATAGCATTACAAGTGCACAGATATACAACTATTAGAAGAGAAGTAAGAAAGAATAAAAAATAAGTTACCACAAACAGTCTAACAGGAAGAGGTCATCACTTTTCCCAGCTATAGGTTGACTCATTATAGAGCCTAATGGCTGAGGGTAGGAATGACCTTTGGAGTGCTCTTTGGAGCAGCATAATTGTCTTAGTCTATTACTAAAAGTTCAACCAAGGTGGCATGCAGATTATGAGAAACATTGTCCCAAATTGCCAGGAATTTCTATAGGTTCCTTTGTTCTACCACAGCCTACAGTGTGTCTAGTTTGACTCCAATAACAGAACCAGCATCTCTATCAGTTTATTGAGCCTGTTGGCATTACCCATGTTGAAGCCATTGCCCTAGCACACCACTGCATAAAAGATTGTACTACTTGCAATCTATTATTCAATTTACCATACATCATGAATCGTCTCTACTGCACTGCTTTTGGGTCAAGCCTCCTCTACATTTTCTGACAACAGTGGGCCTCATCTCCTGATTTAACAAAATACTTCTAGCATCTATAAAACATACGTCTGGAGAGAGATGCAGAAATGGCGTGACTTCCTGGGGAAAATGTAGAAAGTGCAGGATACATATATTCCAAGAACATAGACATACTCAAATGGCAAAATAGTACAACCGTGTCTGACAAAGGAAGTCAAAGTTAATGTGAAAGCAGAAGAGAGGGCATACAACAAAGCCAAAATTAGCTGGAAGACAGAGGATTGTGAAGCTTTTAAAACCTTACAGAGAGCATCTAAAAGAATCATTAAGGGGGAGAAGATGAAATATGAAAGCAGGCGAGCAAACAATATCAAAATAGATAGTAAAAGCTTTTTCAAATATGTAATAAATAAAAGAGATGAGAGTGGATATGGAACCACTGGAGAAATAATAACAGGGGACAAGGAAATGGCAGATGAACTAAATGAGTATTTTGCATCAGCCATCACTGTGGAAGACACTAGCTGTGTGCCAGATGTTGAAGGGTGTGAGGAAAGGAAAGTGAGTGCAGTTACGATTACGTGGGAGACGGTGCTCAAAAAGCTGAAAGACCTAAGGGTACATAAGTCACATGGACCAGATGAACTGCACCTCAGAGTTCTGAAAGAGGTAACAGTAGAGATTGTGGAGGCATTAGTATTGATCTCTCAAAAATCATTGGTTTCTGGCATGGTGCCAAGAGACTGTAAAATTGCAAATGTCATTCCACTCTTTAAGAAAGGAGGAAGGCAGCAGAAAGGAAATTATAGACCAGATAGCCTGACCTCAGTGATTGGGAAGATGTTGGAGTAGATTGTTAAGGATGAGGCCTTACGAATGAGTTTGTTGATTCTGTTGGTGTCTGCTACCCTCAGCCTGCTGCTCCAACACACAACAGCAAACATGATAGCACTGGCCACCACAGACTCGTAGAACATCCTCAGCATCTTCCGGCAGATGTTAAAGGACCTCAGTCTCCCCAGGAAATAGAGACGGTTCTGACCCTTCTTGTTGACAGCCTCAGTGTTCTTTGACCAGTCCAGTTTATTGTCAATTCGTATCCCCAGGTATTTGTAATCCTCCACCATGTCCACACTGACCCCTTGGATCGAAACAGGGGTCACCGGTGCCTTAGGCCTCCTCAGGTCCACCACCAGCTCCTTAGACTTTTTCACATTAAGCTGCAGATGATTCTGCTCACACCATGTGACAAAGTTTCCCACCGTAGCCCTGTACTCTGCCTCATCTCCCTTGCTGATGCATCCAACTATGGCAGAATCATCAGAAAACTTCTGAAGATGGCAAGACTCTGTGCAGTAGTTGAAGTCCGAGGTGCAGATGGTGAAGAGAAAGGGAGACAGGACAGTCCCCTGTGGAGCCCCAGTGCTGCTGACCACTCTGTCTGACACACAGTGTTGCAAGCACACGTACTGTGGTCTACCAGTCAGGTAATCAATAATCCATGACACCAGGGAAGCATCCACCTGCATCACTGTCAGCTTCTCACCCAGCAGAGCAGGGCGGATGGTGTTGAGCCATCACCACCATGCATGGAAAATTCATGGTCATGCACCTTGGCAGTAGAATTAAATGTGCAGATTATTTTCTGCGAAAAATACAAAAATCTGAGATGCAAAGGGACTTGGGAGTCCTTGTTCAGAATAACTTAAAGATTAACTTGCAGGCTGAGTCAGTGGTGAGGAAGACAAATGCCATATTAGCATTCATTTCAAGAGGTCTAGAATACAAGAGCAGGGATGTGATGCTGAAGCTTTATAAGGCACTGGTGAGGCTTCACCTTGAGTACTGTGAAGAATTTTGGGCTCCTCATCTAAGAAAAGATGTGCTGGCATTGGGGAGGGTCCAGAGGAAGTTCACAAGGATGATTCCAGGAATGAAAGGGCTATTATACAAGGAACGTTTGATGGCTCTGGGTCTGTACTCACTGGAATTTAGAAGAATGGGGGGGTCTCGTAGAAACCTTTAAAATGTTGAAAGGCCTAGACAAAGTAAATGTGGAAAGGATGTTTCCAATGGTGGGTGAGTCTAGGACAAGAGGGCACAGCCTCAGGATAGAGGAGCATCCATTTAAAACAGATGTGGAGAAATTTCTTTAGCCAGAGGGTGGTGAATTTGTTACCACAGGCAGCTGTGGAGGCCAGGTTGTTGGGTGTATTTAAGGCAGTGATTGATTGGTTCTTGATTGGACACAGTAAAGGGTACAGGGAGAAGGCTGGGGAATGGGGTTGAGAAGGGGAGAAAAGGATCAGCTATGAATGAATGGCAGAGCAGACTCGATGGACCAAATGGCCTATCACTGCTCCTATGTCTAATGGTCTTATGATGGGAGATAGGAATAGGTGTAAAAGAACTGAGTTTACTGAGGAGGGTGGACCACTGCTGAAATGCCAACCTGATGGTTGTGGTGTCAGGTATAAAATCACTTGGCACTCTGCAGCGGCTATCCATATACCACCTCAACTGTAGGACCACTTTGGAGCTGTTCTGAGCCCCAGCAGGGCCTACAGTAGAAAATCTTGCCAATGCTTGTCCATCAGCAAGGCCCTCAGAGCAGCCTTTAAGGACTGGTAAAATGGTGTGGCCTAGGGGTCTGACGTGTATTTGGGACTTCAGCCAAAATTAAAATCAGATGGAGTGCTGAACTGAATGACCCACATGTTGATGACCACCCGAGTCACATCTGCAGCCATCGTTGACTCTAGAGAGACGACCTCTGACCTCCTGGTGGTAAGGTTCACCATGGTAAGGACATTGCATAAAACTGCAAGGGCGGGCCAACCAGGCCCACACTGATATAGTCAACACTGCTTAGTGGCCTCGCAAGTATTAATGGTGCCTGGAAGTGATGGTTAATTTTTGCCTGCTAACGCACAACTCAAACTTGTTAAGGAGCACCTTGTTAGGCCTGGGGATTTATCCACTCTGATTTGCCTCAGGATGGAAAAAACACCTCCTCCACTGTAATCTGTACAGGGTCCACGATGTTGCCTCACTTCTATGGTGTTGCCTCACATCCATCTTCTGAGTAAATGCAAATGCAAAGTATTTATTTAAGATCTCTCCATCACTTTTGGTTCCACGGATGAATTACTATTCTGGTCTTCCAGAGGACCAATTTTCAAGATTCAAGATTCAAAAACTTTATCGTCATTCTAACCATACATCAGCTCTGCAGGGCAGAATGAGACAGCATTTCCCAGGGGCAAGTGCAATCATAACATAACAAATGCAACAATAAATAGTAAACACAACAGCCACAAGTCGGTTAAAATCAAGTTATAAGTGTCCAGTGCAAGTTAAAAGTGTCCAAAGCAGAGTCAGGTAGAGCAGATGTTTAGCAGTCTGACTGCCTGTGGAAGGAAGCTGTTTAGTAGCCTTGTGGTTTTTGTTTTGATGCTCCTGTAATGTTTGCCTGATGGCAGAAGAACAGTTTATGGAGAGGGTGTGAGGGGTCTTTAATGATGTACTGTGTCTTCTGGAGGCATCGACTCTGAAAGAGGTCTTGGGCAGAAGGTAGGGAGACCCCAATAACCTTCTCTGCTCCCCTAACCACCCTCTGCAAGGCTTTTTTGTTGGCAGCACTGCAGCTGGAGTACCAGGTTGTGATGCAAAAGATCAGCACACTCTCAACCACGCCTCTGTAGAATGTAGTTAAGATGTTAGTGGGGAGTGATGCTTGTTTAAGTTTCCTCAGAAAGTGCAATCTCTGCTGGGCCCTACAATTATTTGTCCCCTAGAATTATTTTGCTCTTAACATATCGGTAGAATTCCTTGAGATTGTCCTTCCCTTTGTCTGTTAGGGCAACCTCATGCCCTCTTTTAGTCTTCCTGGTTTCCTTCTTAAGTGTTCTCTTACATGTCTTGTATTCTTCAAGCACCTCACTTGTTCCTTCCTGCTTATACCTACTATACACGTTTTTTTCTCTTAAGCAGGCCCTTAATACTTCTCAAAAATTAAGGCTCCCTACACTTGTTATCTTTACTGTTTATTTTGACAAGCCTGGTACTCTCAAAATTTTGCTTTTAAAGGTCTCCCACTTACCAAGTACCCCTTTGACAGAAAGCACCCTGTCCCATTCCACACTTGTCAGATAATTTCTGACACCATCAAAGTTGGGCCTTTCATCAATTCAGAATGTCAACCCACAGCGCAGACCTATCTTTTTACATATTTACTTTGAAACTAATGGCATTGTGGTCACTAGATATAAATTGTTCCCCTACACAAACTTCTGTCACCTGCCCTGTCTCATTCCCTAATAGCAGATCCAGTATTGTACTCTGTCTCTTTGGGACTTCTACATAGTAATGAAGAAAACTTTCCTGAACACATTTGACATCTGTAGAAATTTGCGAGGGTCTTTGGTGACATACCAAACTTCCTCAAATTCCTAATAAAGGATAGCCGCTGTTGTGCAGTCTTTGTAATCGCATTGTTATGTTGGGTCTAGGTTAGATCCTCGGAGATTCTGATACCCAGGAACTTGAAGTTGCACACGCTGTTCACTTATGAAGACTAGAGTGTGTGTCCTCGTCTTACCTTTTCTAAAATCCGCAATCAATTGTTTGGATTACTGACACAGAGTGCAAGGTTGTTGCTGCAACACCACTCAACCAGCTGATTTATATAGTTCCTATATGCCTTTTTGTCACCATCTGAAATTCTGCCAACAACAGTTGTGTCATCAGCGAGTTAATAGATGGCCTTTGAGCTGTGCCTAGCCACACAGTCATGGGTGTAGAGAGAGGAGAGCAGTGGACTGAGAACACATCCTTGAGGTGTGCCAGTGTGGACTATCAGCGAAGTGTTATTTCCGATCCTCTGTGGTCTTCCAGTGAGGAAGTTGAGGATCCAGTTGCAAAAGAATGTACAGAATTCAGGTTTTGGAGCTTTTTACAGTGCTTTGGTAGTGTGGGGCAGTGGAAAGTCCGTAATAGTGGCGACTTTTGACAGCAGGGCTGTTGCACATTCTGCAGAGATATGGTGGCCAAGAAAGTCAATAGTAGGCGATCCAAGCTGCTATTGAGAGGGGTTAATAATCAGCCCATTTTGGCTTAAGTGCTTAAAAAGTGTGGGGAGATGATATGTGTTCAGTTTTGGATGTAATGGCGTTGAGCTAAACAAAAAGAAAATCTAAGTCTTGGTCTGGTCACTGAATTATAGGAAAGATGTCAACAAAATAGAGAGAGTACAAAAGCGATTTACTGGAATGTTACCTGGGTTTCAGCTTACAGGGAAAGGTTGAACAAGTTGTGTCTTTATTCTTTGGAGTGTAGAAGGTTGAGGAGAGACTTGATAGAGGTATTTAAAATTATGAGGGGGATAGATAGAGTTGACGTGGATAGGCATTGAGAGTAGGGGAGATTCAAACAAGAGGACATGAGTTGAGAGTTAGGGGGCAAAAGTTTAGGGGTAACACGAGGGGTATTTCTTTACTCAGAATGGTAGCTGTGTGGAATGAGCTTCCAGTAGAAGTGGTAGAGGCAGGTTCGATATTGTCATTTAAAGTAAAATTGGATAGGTATATGGACAGGAAAGGAATGGAGGGTTATGGGCTGAGCGCAGGTTGGTGGGACTAGGTGAGAGGAAGCATTCGGCACAGACTAGAAGGGCCAAGATGGCCTGTTTCTGTGCTGTAATTGTTATATGGTTATATGGTTTTAATGCAGAGTCTAGTAGTTGGAAAATCTGTGCTGCATTTTTCAGCTCAAACAACATACATGGAAACTCAAATAGGTTATGACAGCAGTTTTGGGAAACTTAGTCAGTGTACACAGGCACCTGATGTTAGTTCCTAGCTAAGGGCACTTTAGAAAATATTATCTTTCTGGAGAAGTCTTGAATATGTAGGAATTGCTGTATCATTGTGCTTAGGGACCACACGGAGGGATAAAGCTCAAAGGCCTATTCAGCCTACATGTAATGGCAAGGATTTTCATAATAGTAAACTCAGCCTTCACGCTGGCCACCCTTTTTGAGTTTAATCTACGAACAGGCATGTACCAGCTAGCCAGTTATGGAAATGTGGTGAGCGAATTCACATGTGGTCGGTGCATGCACTAGACAGAGTGTTTGTAGGGAGCTTATCGTGGGTACAGGGCAACAATCCAAATTCCCTTGTGTCCACAAGCCGGCTGTTCTTCTTTTCTTTTTCAATCTTTTTATTGAATTTCATATATATAAAAAAACATAACATAATAATGAATAGGTTATAAATACATTAGACTTGAAATTAAATTAATGATTGGATAACAAAATCCTATTAAAGTATCAACAGGTAAACATAGTACATTATCAATCAAGCCTATTATAAATATATGAAAAAAATAAGAATAATCATCAAAAGAAAAAGAAAAAATTGTAAAAATACAAGCAAAAAATATATATTGAAAAAAAATACTAAACTAAACTAACATGGGCAATAATAACAGTTTATTTGTACATGATAGTGCCAAAAACTCCGGAACTCCATACCAGAACAAGAATAAACAGAGAGAAGGTCTGGGAGAGGCCAAATTAATTCATATGAAAATGTCGAATGAACGGTCCCCAAGTTTCTTCAAATTTAACTGATGAGTCAAAAATAGTGCTTCTAATTTTTTCCAAGCTCAGATAAGAAATAGTTTGAGAGAACCACTGAAAACGTGGTAGGAGGATTTACTTCTTTCCAATTTTGTAATATAGACCTTCTGGCCATTAATGTTACAAAAGCAATCAGTCGTCTAATTGAAGGGGAAAACTGATTACCATCCTCATTTGGTAAACCAAAAATTGCAGTAATAAAATGAGGTTGTAAATCGATATTCCAAATTGAGGAAATGGTAGCAAATATGTCCTTCCAATAGTTATATAAGGTGGGACATGACCAAAACATATGGGTCAATGAAGCCACATCTGAATGACATCTGTCACATTGAGGGTTAATATGAGAGTAGAATCGAGCAAGTTTATCTTTAGACATATGAGCTCTATATACAATTTTAAATTGTATTAAAGCATGTTTAGAAGAATTAACCATTTGTAGAATTTTTTCCCATTTTTCTATTGATATATTATATTGAAGTTCTTTTTCCCATTCTTGTTTAATTCTACCTGATATTTCTGGTTGTATCTTCATAATCATATTATAAATAAAAGCCACTAATCCCTTCTGATAGGGATTTAAGGTAACAATCAAACCTAAAAAGTCCATTGAAGTTGAATTAGGGAAGGATGGTAGAATTTTATGTAAAAAATTTCTGATTTGATATCTAAAAAAGTTAGATTTAGGTAACTCAAATTTGTTGGAAAGTTGGTCGAAAGACATCAAACTACCTTCAAAAAAAAGATCACGAAAGCATTTTATACCTTTCCTTTTCCATATGCTAAAAGCTTGATCTGTCAAAGAAGGTTTGAAAAAAAAATTAAGTAAAATAGGGCTATCAAGAGCAAAGTTTTTCAGAGTAAAAAATTTACGAAATTGAAACCAAATTCGTAATGTATGTTTGACAACAGGGGGATATCTGTTTATTGAATTTAACTAAATCGGCAGAAAGAGATAGAGAATAGAGAATATCCCTGTGCCTCATTGCATTCTAAATTTACCCACTGTGGGCACAATGGTGAATCCAAATCACAATGGTGATTTCCAATAAATTAAGTTACGAATATTATTCGCCCAATAGTAAAATCTAAAGTTAGGTAAAGCTAAACCACCATCTTTTTTAGATTTTTGTAATTGCCTTTTACTTAGCCTAGGATTTTTATTTTGCCACACAAATGAGGAAATTTTTGAGTCAATGTTATCAAAAAAAGATTTTGGAATAAAAATTGGTAAAGCTTGAAATAAATATAAAAATTTCAGTAGAATCATCATTTTAATAGCATTAATCCGACCAACTAATGATAAGGATAAGGGAGATCATCTTGTAGTAAGTTGTTGAATTTGATGGAGCATAGGTAAAAAATTCAATGTAAATAAATCTTTATATTTCTTGGTAATTTTTATACCTAAATAGATAAAGTTATCATTAACAACTTTAAATGGTATCCTTTCATTCAATAAAGTTTGCGCGTTTAAAGGGAATAAAGCACTCTTATCCAATTTTAGTTTATAACCAGAAAAACTACCAAATTGAGCCAACAAGGATAAAATAGCGGGAATAGACCTGACAGGATCAGAAATATATAACAACAAGTCATCAGCATAAAGTGATAACTTGTATAATTTCTCATTACGGGTAATACCAAAAATATTAGGAGATTCACGAATAGCAATGGCTAAAGGTTCTAATGCAATATTAAACAATAAAGGACTTAAGGGACAACCTTGATAGTTGAAAAAAAGAGGATCTGTAATTATTTGTAAGAACAGAAGCAACAGGTTTATAATATATTAGTTTGATCCATGATATAAAATTAGGACTAAAATTAAAATATCTCAAAGCGTTAAATAAGTATACCCATTCAACTCTATCAAAAGCTTTTTCAGCATCTAATGAAATAACACATTCTGGAATTGTGGGTGATGAAGTATAAATTATATTAATCAATTTTCTAATATTAAAAAAGGAATACCGATTCCTAATAAAACCAGTTTGGTCTCCTGAAATAATCTGTGATAGTACCTTTTCTAACCTAATAGCTAAAATTTTTGTAAGAATCTTAGAGTCTACATTTAATAGTGATATAGGGCGATAAGATGCACATAAAGTGGGATCCTTATCTTTTTTAAGAATTAGAGAGATAGTAGCTTCATAAAAAGACTGAGGTAATCTCTTCTTAACAAATGCATCATTAAAAATTTCACATAACCAAGGGGAAAGCAAAGAAGAAAAAGTTTTAAAAAATTATATAATATAACCATCAGGACCAGGAGCTTTCCCTGAATTCATTGATGAGATAGCCTCTCCTATTTCGGCCAAAGAGATAGGAGCATCAAACAAGCTACGATCTTCATCTGTCAGTTTGGGAATATTCAAATTGTTAAAAAAGTTATCCATCATGGACAGATCGCCATCAAATTCTGATTGATATGAAGATTTATAAAAATCTTGAAAAGTGTTATTGATTTCTTTATGATCAGTAGTCAGATTGCCGTCTTGTTTACGAATTTTAATAATTTGTCGCTTAGTCGAGATAGCTTTTAATTGGTTAGCTAACAATTTACCAGTTCAATCACTATGGATATAAAATTGAGCCCTGGTCCTAATTAATTGATTCTCAATTGAAGAAGATAATAATAAGCTATGCTCCATTTGAAGCTCAACTCTCTTCTTATAAAGTTCTTTGGTAGGAGTCACGGAATAAATCTTATCAATTTCTTTAATTTTATCCACTAATAAAGCAATATCTAAATATCTTTGTTTTCTTTTACCAACGGAATATGAGATAATTTGTCCACGGATAAAAGCCTTAAAAGAGTCCCAAAGTATTCCTCTGTCAATCTCTTCAGTATAGTTTGTTGAGAAAAACAAGTCAATTTGCTGTTTTATGTAGGTGATGAATTCTGGATCTTGAAGCAAAGTAGCGTTAAGTCTCCAAGATCTAGTATTATTGGAAAAGTCTGAAATCTTGATAGATAACTTCAAAGGTGCATGATCCGAAATAGCAATAGAATCATATTTACAATCAATAACATCTGTTAATAAACGATGATCAATAAGGAAATAATCAATTCTAGAATAACTGTGATATACATGTGAAAAAAACAAAAATTCTTTACCTTTAGGGTTCAAAAACCGCCATATTTCAGTAATTCCCGAATCAACCATAAAAGAATTAATAAGTAAGGCTGATCTATTCGGAAGAATTCGAATAGGTTTAGATCTATCCATCAAAGGATTCAAACAACAATTGAAATCTCCACCCATTATCAACATATATTCATTTAGATTAGGAAGGGAAGTAAATAAACGTTTAAAAAATTCAGGGCAGTCAATGGAGCATAAATATTAACTAGAACCATTTTTCGATTAAAAAGTGAACCAGTTATCAACAAAGCCAGCTGTTCTTAAGACCCACTAACAGTCCTTTGGTGCGCAGGAAATCTGTGGCGAGCAGAGGGCTAATGCCTTTAACCAAGACAAAGTCCCATGTGTAGCGTCATCAGCTGAAGTAGAGGTCACGTGTTGTGTCCCATAAGTCCAGTTCCCACCAGTGAGGGTCCATTGCCATATAATCAATGGGTGATGATGGCAGCGTACTCACTTGAGTGCCCATGACACACCGGAAGCATCATCCTGAAAGGGTGTCCATAATGAGCAATAGACAACCCTGGCAGCTGGGACCCATGGTGTTCATGGACCTCCGGTGTCCCAATGTACTGGTACTTTCGAAGCTGCCTGGTGGTCTGCACTTCTTGGTGTTCGTACCTAAATGCGCATGGTAAAAACATTGCTGGTTCAGAACCATGGACATGAATCTGTTGGAGGCTCTGCTGAAAGGACTTACTGAGACAGGAAAGGGAGGAGGAATGATGCATCTCTGCCTGGCTGACTGCAGACTATTGGCTATTTTAGCAAGCTCTCTATAATCCTTCTAGGGTGTGTTAGCAAGGACTGTGTGAACTTGATCGGGCATTTGTTGCAAAAAGAGTTGTTCTATATATTAAAAAAAAGGATGTTGTTTGCTAAGGAGAGATAGCATGTGACCCATTAGTTCTGAAGTCTAGCGTCACCCAGGCCAGGCAGGGAGAGCAACACTTCGGGGCACTCAGTCCAAACGTTTGTAACAGGTGAGTTTTCAGAGTGACATATTTATCGTGTGCAGGCGGATCTTCTAGTAGACTCACCACTCTGGCTTCAGTGGAACTACCTAACAATGCTATGACATAGTAAAATTTGGCATTGTCCGAGGTGATTTCTCTCAACATGAACTGGGCTTCCGCCTGTGCAATTGCATTGGTCAACATCTGGTTGTGTAACTCCAGAATGTCAGAGATTGTCAGGATCACCAATGTAGGATTTTGCAAATGAAACATACAAGAATTATTTTATGTTCTTAAAAAAAAGCCACAGCCCTTTACTTCCATTACAAACAAAAGAAAAGCAGCTGACAAACACTGACATCATTGCATCAGACACGTCATAAAGTGAACACAACAACTTAATGACAGTGTCTGAATTATGTAGAACAGTTTCTATTATGAATAGTGTGGCTCAAATGTGACCCATTACATTACCCTACAGCAGGACTGGCAGCTCACTGTACTAGGGTTCAGCTGTTTTAGACATGATAGAGAAAGGGATTAAAGGAGGAGGAGTTGTATTACTAGTCAGGGAAAATGTCACAACAGTGCTGAAACAGGAGAAACTGGAGAGCTTGTCTTCTGAGGCTGTATGGGTGGAACTGTGGAATATGACCATGCTAATGGAATTGCAGGCTACCCAATAAACTGTGATTATTGGAGCAAATTTATAGAGAAATCACAGACTGTTGTAGGGTAAATAAGGTTGTCATAGTAGGTGATTGTAACTTTCCACATACTTACTGGGATTCCCATATTGTGAAAAGGCTGGATGGGATAGAGTTTATTAAATGTGTTCAGGGAAGTTTCCACTAATCAGTGTTTCAAAGTCCCAACTAGAGAGAATGAGATACTGGATCTCTTATTAAGGAATGAAACAGGGCAGGTGATGAAAGTATGTATGTGCAAGAGATCACACCGGATCTAGTGATCATAATTTCATTAGTTTTGAGATAGTTATGGAGAAGGATAAGTCTGGTCCTTGAGTTGAGATGTGGCAAGTGTAGCCTGGGACAGGTTGTTTCCTTGTTTGATCAGTGGTAGGCCTTCAAAAATGAAATTTTGAGAGTACATAATTTGTATGTTCCTGATAGAATAAAAAGGAAACCTTGGTTTTCAAGAGATATTGAGACCCTAGTTAAGAGGGAGATACATAGCAGGTATAGGCAGGCAGGAACAAATGAGGTACTTGAGTATAAGAAATGCAAGAGAACACTTAAGAGGTAATCAGGACGGCTAAAAGAAGCTAAAAGGAGAATTCCAAGGGCCTCTAAGGATATATTAAGAGCAAAAGGCTGGCAAGGGACAAAATTTGTCCTCTTGCAGATCAGTATGGTCATCTATGTATGAAGCTGAAAGAGAAGGAGAAGCTCTTAAATCAATTTTGTTTTTGCGTTTGTATTTATTCAGGAGGACACAGATTCCATAGAAGTGAGGCCAAACAGCAGTGAGTTTATCAACTGTATGTGGATGACAGAGAAGGAGATACTTGGTATCTTAAGGCAAATTCGAGTGTATAAATCCCCAAAGCATGACAAGTTGTCCCCTGTGGGACACTTGTACAAAAATTGCAGGGACCCTAGCAGAGATACTTAAAATATCCTTGGCCATGGGTTAGGTGCCGGAGATTAGCTAATGTTATTCCATTGTTTAAAAAAAATCCCATTACCAGAGAGAAGGTTCTTGGGAAACTGTAAGGTCTGAATGTAGATGAGTCACTTGGACCAGATGGTGTACACCCTAGGGTTCTGAAAGAGGTGGCTGAAGAGATTGTGGAGGCATTAGTAATGACTTTTCAAGAAGGGAGAGAGGCAGAAGAAAGGGACTATAGACCCACTAGTCTGATCTCATTGTTTGGGAAGATGTTGGAGTCAATTGTTATTGAGGTGGTTTCGGGTTACTTGGACTCACCTGATAAAATAGGCAGTAGTCAGCTTGGATTCCTCAAGGGAAACTCTTGCCTGACAAATCTGTTGGAATTCTTTGAAGGAATAACTAGCAGGATAGACAAAGGAGAATCAGTAGATGTCGTGTACTTGGGTTTTCAGAAGGCATTTGACAAGGTGCCAACCATGAGGCTACTTCACAAGCTATGAGCCCATGGTATTCCAGGAAAGATTCAAGTGTGGATAAAGCAGTGGTTAATGGGCAGGAGGCAAAGGGTAGGAATAAAGGGAGCCTTTCCTGACTGGCTGCAAATGATTAGTGGTGCTCCACAGGGGTATGTGTTGGGACCAATCCTTCTTATGTGATATGTCAATGATTTGGTTGTTGGATTAGATGGCTTTGTTACAGAGTTTGCAGATGATATGAAGATAGGTTGAGCGGTGGATAGTTTTAAGGAAGTAGAGAGGTTATAGAAGGACTTAGATTAGGAGAATGGGCAAAGAAATGGCAGATGGAATACACTGTTGAGAAGTGTATGGTCATGCACTTTTGGTAGAAGAAATGAAATGGTTGACTGTTTTTCTAAATGATGAGAAAATACAAAACATTGAGGCACAAAGGGACTTGGGAGTCTTTGTGCAAGATTCCCTATAGTTGAATTTGCAGGTTGAGTCTGTGGTGAGGAAGGCAAATGTGATGTTAACATTTATTTCAAGAGGACTAGAATATACAAGCAAGGATGTAACTTTGAGAGTTTATGGAACACTACTGAGGCCTCACTTGGAGTATTGTGAGCAGTTTTGCCCCCTTAGCTTAGAAAAGATATGCCGATTCTGGAGCGGGTTCAAAGGAAGTTCACGAAAATGATTTCAGGGTTGAATGGCTTGTCATATGAAGAGCATTTGATGGCTCTTGGTCTGCATTGACTAAAATTCATAAGGATAAGGGGAGACCTCATTGAAACCTATTGAATGGTGAAAGGTCTTGATAGAGTGGATGTGGAGAGGACTCTGACATCTCAAGTGTGCTAATCAGAAATGAATATAATTCTGTACTTGTGGCCTAACAGATTCAATGTAAGCAAGCTTCCTGGTTCTGTGTTCCAGTGCCTTTGCTTATGCCTCACTTACATTTCTCTCACCTGTCCTGGCACTTTCACATGTGTCAAAGTCCGCCATATATATACTTGCATATATTTTAGAACTGTGCCAATTAGTGTTTCACTGCAGTTAATTCTGCTCTGTGACCTGTTACGCAAGTCTCTGACTTTTAAGTATTGATCACTTTCTGTTCCAGTTTATAGTTGAAATAAACTGCTGTATTTTGGCCAATGTACATTCTGAAGTCATACAAACTTCAAACAGTAAAATATTTTACTGCTTGTTTCAGAGTCTCTCCGAAGCAAAAATGGAACTGAGGAGAAAAGACCAGTCTTTGCGTCAACTAAACAAAAATCTCTCACAGCTGGAGCAAGATAAACGCCAACTTGAAGAGAGTATCCAAGATGCAGAAAACGCCTTGTGCAAGGCTGCAAAGTGAGCATGGGGCCTTAGGGGCCAGACTTGTAATGAGCTCAGATCAATTCCTTCCTTCTATTCAGGAAGGAGTTTTATTAGAAAATAATTGAGGAAAAGTTCAAAATCAAATGGCAGAATCTACCTTTGAGGAAATGTTATGTCATTAATGCACACATCTAAAGGGATTTCTGAAAATGCACACTTCAAAAAAATACAACCTTGTAAAAGAAATGTATTTGTTGAGGCAAAAAGTGATAGTGATAGTGGTATGTTTTCATATACCATCAGTAATAATTTCTGGTTGTGTGCTAAATAAAAACAAAGCAGTTGATTTTCATTCTCTTCTTTTAACATTTACAATCAAGTTCTAGACTCACAACTTGGTCAGTTGTCTTAAATCCACCCACAATCTCTTTCATCAACTTACCCCATTTACACCAGTAATGGGGCTGGCTTCCAGTGCCTGTTAAAAGTGCCTGTCGGGCAGCATTGAAGTAGGCCCTTCAGATCACCAGCTGTCAAGTCCTAACTATACCCATTCTTTTATTCAGCAACCAGCCTGAGTCTTCTGTGCTGAGGTGCTTCCAATACTCCTCTAAATACCTTTTCAATATGATGAGAGTTCTTGCCTCTTCCAGTGTGTTCAGTACAAGGAAACAAACCCAGCTAAAACATCTCTTCATGTTACAATATCCTAGTGTATTACCTTTGCAGCTTCTCCAGAAAATTTGGAAATTTGCATGTGTGCTGTGATAGCGTAGCACACTGATCTCAATCTTGCTGATGCCAGGCAGCAGCTCTCAGACACCTCTTCTTACCTACCCCTTGAAAAGGATCCCGCTCCGGACCATCAGAGAGTTGTCTCTGATACCATCACTGACCTCATCAAACCTGGAGAACTCCCATCCACTGCCACCAAACTCTTACCCTCTTCTACCTCTGAACTGTGTCCTCATAACTCGACTCCATTCTATTGCCTTTGGTTCAGCCACTTCCCACTAACATCCACACACTTCACATGTTCTTGATGTCCTCAACAACTTTCAATTCTCTGGTCCTGTTTGCCTCATTTTCACCATGGGTGTCCAGTCCCTTCTATCATCCATCATGAAAGCTTTAAAGATCTCTGCTTCTTTCTCAACAAAAGAGAAAACATTCCCCTCCAGCACTGCCCTTCTCCATCTGGCAGAACTGGTCCTCGCCCTCAATAATTTCTCCTTTGGCTCCTCCCTCTTTCTCCAGACTCAAGGTGTAGTCATGGGCCAAAGGACCTGTTTCTGTGCTGTGTTCCTTATGGCCTATATGGGCCCCAGACATGCCTGTCTTTTCACTGGTTACATAGAACAGTCTATGTTCTAAGCTTTCCCTAGTAATGCTCTCCAACTCCCCCTTGGTTACGTTGATGACTGTATTGGTGCTGCTTCTTGCACCCAAGCTGACCTCATCGATTTCATCAAAATTTGCCTCTAACTTCTACCCTTAAATTCATTTGGACCATTTCTGACATCTCCCTCTCCTTTCTCGATCTCTCTGTCTGTATTTTTGGAAACAAGCTGTCTAACAACAACTGTAATAAACCTACTGATTCCAGTGGCTATCTTGACTATACCTCCTCCCACCCTGTCTCCTATAAAAATGCTATTCTCTTTTCTCAGTTCCTTTATCTCTGCCACATCTGTTCCCAAGATGAGGTTTTCCTTTCCAGGACATCGGCAATGTCCCCCTTCTTCAAAGAACGGGTTTCCCTTCCTCCGCCATTGGTGCTGTCCTCATCCACATCTCCTTTAGTTCCCCGACATTTGTGCTTACCCCATCTTCCCACCACCTTAACGGGGTAACGTTCTACTTTTCCTCATCTATCACCCCACAAGTCACCATCTCCAGCAAGTCGTTCTCTTCAATTTCTACCATCTCCAAAGTGATCCTGCAACCAAACACATCTTTACCTACCCCTCCCCACTCTCTGTTTTCCACAGGCATTGTTCTCTGTATGATTCCCTTGTCCATTCATCCCTCCCCACTAATCTCCCTCTTCGCATTTATCTTTGCAAGGGGTCAAAGTGCTACACCAGCCTATTCACCACCTTCAACACCTCTATTCAGGGTCCAAACAGTCCTCCCAGGTGAGGCAACACTTCAGTGTCCAGTGCTCCCGATGCGTTCTGCTCTACTTTGGTGAGAGCCATCAAGTGGGGGACCACTTTGTTGAGTACCTCTGCTCCATCTGCCAAACATGAAACTTCCATTTTAATTCCTATTCCCATTCCAGTTCTGACATGTTGGGCTATGGCCTCCTCTCATGTCACAATGATGCCACCCTCAAGGTCATGAGCAATACTTTATGTTCTGTTTGTGTAGCCTCCAACATGATGGCATGAACTTCGATTTCTCCATTCGGTAAAAAAAATCCCTCCCCCTTCCCTCTTCTTCTATTCCCCACTCTGGCCTCTTACCTCTTCTCACCTGTCTATCACTTTCTCCTGGTGCCCCTCCTTCTTCCCTTTCGCCCATGGTCCACTCTCCTCTCCTATCAGATTTCTTCCTCTCCAGCCTTTTGCCTTCCCCACCCACCCAGATTCAACTATCATCTTTACGCTATCTTCCTTCCTTCCCCCCTCAACTTTTTTATTTTGGCATTTTCCCCCTTCTTTTCCAGTCCTGAAGAAGGTTCTTGGCCCAAAATGTCAACTGTTTATTCATTTCTATATATGCTACCTGACCTGCAGAGCTCCTTCAGCATTTTGTATGTATTGCTCTGGTAATTTCTGTTAAAGCCCTTGCCAATGTCCTTCCTTCCTTACTTACACTGGTCCTTGGGACTTGCGCATCTTTCAGCCCACTAAAAGATCTATTATCCACTTGCTTCAATGATAATTTCTTCACAAATTCCAAACCCTGAATCATATGGTTGATAGACACTTTTTATTACATAAGACAGGCCTCAGTGGAGTAAATCAAATCCCATATTCTCTGAATCTACACTGCACGTTCCAAAATGTTCTAAAAATGACAATTTGATGTGGTCCCAAAGCTAAGTGTGAAATTATGAGTACAGTAGGAGTAACTAGGTTCATAGATATAATGTGAGCAATTGTCATCTTGTAAATATTGGGTTTTTTATTTTTATATAGTCCTTTTAGTAAATCTGAAAGAAAATTGGCATTTGTAAAAAAGCAGTGAGAATTGAAGTTTTAAAATGTCTGTATTATGAACTCTTTATTATTCAGACAAAATATTTTTTCACTTCATATTTATACCACCTGCTTCTTTCCCCATGCAGAGACAGAGAACACTTGATTAATTACCTGAGATCTTTGGATGTTGCCTTTCAACAGGTACTGTGAATGCATTCCAAAAATATTGTTGACCTTGTGAATATTATATATTACTGTATGGGCGCAGATATATGGGAAAAGAGTGTTTCATAAAAAATATTGAGAATATGAGATTAATCTTATTTTTCAGAATGTTACTTGAGATTTTTAAAACATATGTTTTATATGTATTTTGACCTTCATGGTTTAAAGATCAACCTTCGACTTTTCTCAAAAAAAGCCGCCCATCTTTTTTTAATGTACTTGTGATTCACTCATCATTGGTCCTTATTGTTTTTTCTGAACTCAGGTAAAATTAAAATTAAGCTCCCTTCTCACTTGTAGACATACATGGGGAAATGATTTTGGCTCAGCTCCTCATGGATGTAAATAAACCTCCTGAAATTTCCTATAATTTAGAATAATTGGCCTCAGAATATCTCTAAGAGTAAACGGTGTTGGAAAGGAAATGTCCCATCAGTGCAATAAGGGGTACTCTGTGGAATTTAGGTTAAGCCTGCTGTAGAGATGTAAATGTCTGTGCAAAATCTGAATTATTTGATATTGCTGCTGTGTTAAAGATATGAGAGAAGTTCAATATGTGATATATTAGATACAAGAGATTCTGCAGATTTAGAACACACAAAATGCTGGAGGAACTCAGCAGCTCAAGTGGCATGTCTGGAGGGAAATGATCAGTCAATGTTTTGGGCCAAGAGCTATCACTCAGGATCGAAAGGAAGGAGGCAGAAGGCAAAGCAAGAATGTGGGGTGAAGGGGAGTACCTCAGGCTGGCAGGTGATGGTGAGACCAGATGGTGAAGAGGAAGGTGGATGGGTGGGGGATTACTAGCTGAGGGGAAGGTGGGTATATGGGATATGTAATATTGCTGGCCAGGCCCTCAAATGCTGGAAGGTTTATGAAAAAAAAGGACAAAATGATATCCATGTAAATGGATTGAAGAGCTTGTCTTTAATGCCTATTATAGCCTTGACCTTTTCATAAGGTACAGGAGCAGAATTAGGCTATTTGACCAATTGAATCTGCTCTGCCATTTCTTCATGGCTTGATCCAATTTTCCTCTCAGCCCCAATCTCCTGCCTGTTTCTGTATCCCTCCATGCCCTGGCAATCAAGACTGTCAACCTTTGTCTTAACTATAAATACAGACTTGGTCTCCACAGCTGCCTGTGGCAAAGCTCCCACAGATTCACCACTCCCTGGCTAAAGAAATTCCTCCTCATTTCCGTTCTAAAAGGACGCCCTTGTATTCTGAGGCTGCGTCATCTGGTCTTAGACCCTTCCACCATCGGAAACATCTTCTCCACATCCACTCTATCAAGGCCTTTCATCATTTGATAGGTTTCAATGAGGTCACCCCTCATTCTTCTGGAGTACAGTAAATACAATCCCAAAGCTATCAAACCTTCTTCATATGCTAAGCTATTCAATCCTGGAATCATTTTTGTAAGCCTCCTGTGAACCCTGTTCAGTTTGAGCATATCTTTTCTAAGGTAAGGAGACAAAACTGCTTACAATACTCCAAGTGAGGCCTCAACAGTGCTTTATAAAATCTTAACATTACATCCTTGCTTTTGTATTCTAGTCCTCTATAAATAAATACTAACATTGCATTTGCCTTTCTCAGCACAGGCTCAATATGCAAATTAACCGTTAGTCCCTTTGTGCCTTAGTTTTTTGTGTTTCTCACCATTTAAAAACAGTCAACCCTTTCATTTCTTCTTCCAAAGTGCATGACCATGTACCTCCCAACACTGTATTCCCTCTGCCATTTCTTTGCCCATTCTCCTAATCTGTCTAAATCTTTCTGTAGCTTCTCTATTTCCTCAAAAGTATCTGTCCCATCCACCTATCATCATGTCTTCCACAAACATTGCAATAAAACCATCAATCCCATCATCCAAATCATTGACATATAACATAACTAGAATCAGTCCCAACACAGACCCGTATGGAACACCACTCATCTCCGGCAGCCAGCCAGAAAAGGCTCCCTTTATTCCCAGACTTTGCCACCTGCCAGTCAGCCACTGCTTTATCCATGCTAGAATCTTTCCTGTAATACCATGGGCTCGTAGCCTGTTCAGCAGCCTCATGTGGCACCTTGTCTAGGTCCTTCTGAAAATCCAAGTACTCAAAATCAACCGATTCCCCTTTGTCTATCCTGCTTGATATTTCTTCAAATAATTCCAACAGATTTATCAGGCAAGATTTTCTCTTGAGGAAACCATGCAGACTATGACCTATTTTATCATGTGCCTCCAAATACCCTGAGGATCTCATCATTAAAAATTAACTCCAGCATCTTCCTCACCATTGAGATCAGACTAACTGGCCTATAGTTTCCTTTCTTCTGCCTCTCTCCCTTCTTGAAGAATGGAGTGACATTTGTAATTTTCCAGTCTTTGAGAACCATTCCAGAATCTAATGATTCTTGAAAGATTATTACTAATGCCTCCACAATCTCTTCAGCCACCTCTTTCAGAACCTTGGGGTGTACACCATCTGGTCCAGGTGTCTTATCTACCTTCAGACTTTCCATTTGCCCAAGTACCTTCTTTCTTGGAATGGTAACTTCACACATTTTATGCCCCCTTACACCTGGAGCTCCACCATACTGCTAGTGTTTTCCACAGTGAAGACTGATGCAAAATACTTATTCAGTTCTTCCGCCATTTTGTGTCTCCCAATACTACGTCTCCAACATAATTTTCCGGTGTTCCGATATCCACTCTCGCCTCTTTTACATTTTATGTATCTGAAGAAACTAATTTTTCCTCTATTTTATGCCCTTTCTTTGGCTTTGACTTATATTGCTAGCCACGTTTGTGTAACCTTTCCTTTAGAATAGTTCTTCCTCTTTGTGATATATATATATCCTGTATCTTCCACTTGCTGCCAAAAACTCCAACCATTTCTGTTCTGCCGTCATCCCTGCCAGTGTTCTTTTCCAATCAATTCGGGCCAAATCCTCTCATTCGTCTGTAATTCCCTGTACTCCATTGTAATATTGATACATCTGACTTTAGCTTCTCCTCAAATTTCAGGGAGCATGTGATCATATTATGATAATCTGCCCCCTATGTGGCTCTTTTACCTTCAGCTCTCTAATCAGTTCTGGTTCATTGAACAGCACCTAATCCAGAATAGCTGATCTCCTAGAGGACTCAACCACGAGCTGCTCTGAAAAGCCATCTGTGGGTGCTCTGGAAATTCTCCTCATGGAATCCAGCACCAAACTGATTTGCCTAATCTGCCTATATATTGAAATGCCCCATGACTACTGTAACATTGCCCTTTTGCCATGCATTTTCTACCTCCTGTTGTAATTTGTAGACCATGTCCTTACTTTTATTTGGAGGTTTGAATACAACTCCCGTCAGGGTCTTTTTACTCTTGCAGTTCCTTAGCTCTATCAACAGTGATACAACACCTTCTGACCCTATGTCACCTCTTTCTAATGATTTGATTTCATTTTTTACCTTCAGAGCAATGCCAACCCCTCTGTCTTCCTGCCTGTCCTTTCAATACAATGTGTATCTGTGGGCATTAATCTCCCAGCTATAATCTTCTTTCAGCAATATTCAGTGATGCCAACAGCATCATACATGCCAAACTACAACTGTGCTACAAGTTTACCTACCTTATTTCATAGATTGCTTGCATTCAAATACAACACCTTAAGTCCTGTATTCCCTCTTTTCAATTTTGTTCTCCTTTTATGTTGCAACTCATCCTATTGACTGCAATTTTGCCCTATCAACAGGCTCTCCTCACTACACATTGCCTCTGTTTGTAAACCAGCTACCTCATTTTCAGCATAGTCATCCACCTTTCCTGTGATACTTCTTGCATTGAAATGTTTGCAGCTCAGAACACTTGTTGCACTATGCTCAGCCTTCTGATTCCTAAGTTTGTCAGAGGTCTTACTAATATCTGCCTCCACAACCTCGTCACTAACTGTTCTGGTACTCTGGTTCCCATTCCCCTGCACCTCTAATTTAAACCCCACTGTGTAGCATTAACAAACTTTCCCTCTAGGATATTAGATCCCCTCCAGTCTGGCGCAAACTGTCCCTTCTGTACAGGTCCAACCTTTCCTGGAAGAGAGCCCAATGATCCAAAATTCTTATGCCCTCCCTCCTACACCAACTCCCTACCCACAGATAAAACTGTATAATCTTCCTAGTTCTGGCCTCTCTAGCAGGTGGCACTGGTTACAGTCTTGAGATCACAACCCTGGAGATCTTGACCTTTAAATTAGCACCTAACTCCCTGAACTCCCTATGCAGAACCTCGTTACTTGTCCTACCCATGTCATTGCTACCTACATGGACCATGAACTCTGGCTGTTCATCCTCCCGCTTAAGAATATTGAGTTCTTGATCCAAGATATCCTGGACCCTGGCTCCCAGGAGGCAAAATACCATCTGGCAATCTAGTTCTCGCCCACTGACCCTCCCGTCTATTCCCTTAACTAACGAATCCCCTATAACCAGAGTATGCCTCTCCTCCCTGATTCACTTCTGAGTCACAGAGCCAGATTCAGTTGAAAAGACCCAATCACTGGAACTTTCCTCTATTAGGTCACCCCTTCCCACCCCCAACCCCCAACAGTGTCCAAAGTGATAGTCCTGTTGTTGAAGGGGATAGCCACAGGGGTACTCTGCACTGGCTCCTTCACCCCTTTCCCCTTCCTTACTTTAACCCAATTTCTTGTGTCATGCCTGCACCTTGGGTGTAACTACCTCTATATATGTCCTATCTATCACCCCTTCAGCCTCCCGAATGATCTGGAGTTCATCAGTTCCAATTCCAGCTCCCTAATGCAAATTGCTGGAACTGCAGCTGGATGCACTTCTCGCAGTTATAGTCGTCAGGGATACCAGAGCTCTCCCTGACTTCCCACATCCTGCAAGAGAAGCATTCAACTATCCTGCCTGGCATTTCTACTGCCCTAGCTGAGCAGAAGAGGGCAAAGAAAATGATCTTAACCTTGAGCTTTTTTTTTTCCTTTGCTTACTCTGACTGAAGCTTCTCTTCTCTGAAGCCTTGAAGAGCTAAAGTCCCAGGATCACTACTCTGACTCTGTCTACTCAGACGATGGCTGTTGCGCTTGCCCCTGCTCTCCTTTAATTTTCTCTTGCTAATCAATTCCAAACACCGATTGATCGCTGGTCAAAGTTCTTTTTCACTGTAGCAACCCACTGCTGCCTTTTATAGGGCAATGGACCTGATTGAAGTTCCCCTCCTCTTAAACTTCCCATGTCCAGATTGGCTACTGGTCAAAATTGTTTTGAAAGTGCCACTAAAAGAGATGGCCATTGCATTTATGAGGTATTTATGAGGTAAATTAATAGTCTTGAGTTTTTAATGAGCCAATGGGCATAAATAACACACTGGAAAATTTTGGCTAGCCATTTCAATTCAACTTCCAATTCCTACTTGTCTGTCCATGGCCTCTCATGCTTTAATGAGGCCAAACTCAGGTTGGAGTCATAATCTGTCTGGGAACCTCCATCTTGATGGCATGAACGTCAATTTCTCTGTCTTTCAGTAATTTCTCACTCCTTCCTCACTCTCGTTTCCATTCTCTATTTTAGTTATCCTCTCAACCCATCTCTTCTCTTCAGTTGCCCATCACCTCCTCTGGTTCCTCTCCTTCTTCCCTTTCTTGCATGGTCCACTGTCATGTTCCAGCTGGTATAAAAGGGGAGACTGTAGTTTGTTGCATAGGTTGTTTTGTTGGGGAGTCACAGTCAGTGGTTATGTAATCGTAGAAGGAGAAAGAGAGTGAAGAATTACCGGCTTCATACGAACCCAAAGAATTGGGTAGAAATCAATGGTGTTCTGTGCATCTTGAAGTGATTGCCGTGGGTTGTGGCACACACTTTTGGTTAACCTCTGCATGGTCTCAGGTGTTGTGTGGTGACCACCTCCGGTGAAAGGTCAGTTACTTTGAGAAATCTTCTTCTTCGTGATCTCTTCAGAAAAGGCATTTACGACTGGGATTTGCATCTACAGTTTCCTCCTTTCTTCAAGAATTGCTCATCGCTGGTTCGGGAAGTCTCTCCTCTCACTTACTTATGAATCAACTGGACTTATTAAACTATCACTTTAAGACTGTGCTTGAGTAAGATCTGTTAAGAATTGTCTCTAAATCTCCAAGCCTACACCGGTATCTGTCCTCCTCTTTTCTTACGTTATATCGACAACTGCATTGGCGCTTCTTTCTGCACACATGCTGAGCTCGTCGACTTCATTAACTTCGCCTCCAACTTTCACCCAGCCCTCAAATTCACCTGGTCTATTTCTGACTACTCCCTCCCCTTTCTAGATCTTTCTGCTTCTATCTCTGGAGACAGCCTATCCACCAATGTCTACTACAAACCTACAGACTCTCACAGCTACCTAGACTATTCCTCCTCCCACCCTGTCTCCTGCAAAAATGCTATCCCTTTCTCTCAATTCCTCCGCCTCCACCGCATCTGCTCTCAGGATGAGGCCATTCATTCTAGGACAAAGGAGATGTCTTCCTTTTTTAAAGAAAGGGGTTTCCCTTCGTCCACTATCAACTCTGCCCTCCATCGTGTCTCCCACATTTCATGCACCTCTGCCCTCACCCCATCCCCCTGCCAGCCCACCAGGGATAGAGTCCCCCTAGTCCTCACCTATCACCCTACCAGCCTACAGATCCAACGTATAATCTTCCGTAACTTCCGCCACCTCCTACGGGATCCCACCACCAGACACATCTTCCCCTCCCCCCCACTCTCGGCTTTCCACAGGGATCGCTTCCTACGCGACTCCCTTGTCCATTCATCCCCCCCATCCCTCCCCATCGACCTCCCTCCCGGCACTTATCCCTGCAAACAGAAGAAGTGCCACTCCTGCCCCAACACTTCTTCTCTCACCACTATCCTAGGCCCCAGACAGTCCTTTCAGGTGAGGCACCACTTCACCTGCGAGTCAGCTGGGGTGATATACTGTATCCGGTGCTCCCGATGTGGCCATTTATACATTGGGGAGACCCGCCGCAGACTGGGAGACTGTTTCACCGAACACCGGTGCTCAGTCCTCCAGCAGTGGCGGGATCTCCCTGTGGCCACACACATCAATTCCACAGACCACTCCCACTCCGATATGTCTGTCCATGGCCTCCTCTACCGTCAAGATGAGGCCACACGCAGGTTGATGGAGCAATACTTTATCTCCCGCCTAGGTAGCCTCCTACCTGCCGGCATGAACATTCAATTCACTGACCTCCGTTGATACCCCTGTCCCCCCCCCCTTACCCCATCCCTGTCTATAATTTTAGTCTGGTTCTCTTTCTCTCTCTTTTTTCCCCCTCACTATAATCTCCCCCAGCCCTACCTTACTTTCTCTTTTATTTCCCATAATTCTCCACCTTCCCCCTAGCCCATTTCCCTTCAGCCTATCACTTCCCAGCTCTCTACTTCATCCCTCCTCCCACTTCTTATCCCCCCTCGACCATCCCATGTTACTTCACTCCTGATGAAGGGTTTCGGCCCGAAAAGTCATCACCACCTCCTCCCATTGATGCTGTCTGGCCTGCTGAGTTCTGCCAGCGTTTTGTGTTTTTATTTATTTACAACATCTGCATATTCACTCGTGTTGTCTCTAAGTTCGACTGTTTGATAACTATAGACGCATAACACTGTTAACTTCAGTTTAAGTTAGTCATTTGTTTACTTTTCAATGTTTTTGAGTAGAGGTTAATAAATTTTGTTGTTTATATATATAAAAACCTGACTCAATTTCATATCTATTGCTGTTAGTGCATAACACCCCCTTCTCCTTGTCTCACCTGTAATCTGCCAGTTTATATTCCCTTCCCTTCCCCATGTTCCTTTTCCGGTTTCAGTCCCATTCCATTCCAGCCCTGATGAAGGGTGTCAGCTCAAGCCGCTGACTATTTATGACCATCTATAGATGCTGCTTGACTTGTTGAATTCCTCCAGCATTTGTGTGTGTTGCTGGAAAATGCTATCGATACATCAAAGGAAACACCACGGAAATTTAGGGGCATTGTTTATCAATCTTTGTATAAAGTTTAGATATGTTACAAGTAATAAATTACAGTTTGTTGCTAGTGTTTGTAGTACTACTTTAAATGAATTAACAGTACGACGTATGGTTGAACTTGAATGAAATGAATGACAATTATGGGAACTTGCTATTGGAAGAGGCATTGGTTTTTTCAAAAGTGGAGTACTTTTACATGGTGGAATACAAATAATTGAATAATTGTAGGATTTCTTATCCATAGGTCTGCGATTGTCAAACACATTTTTAGAACGTAAGCTTCTGTTAGAGTGAGCTGATGCTTCAGGGAGATGTTTTCATTCATTTATTCTATGATTATTGAATTCATAATATTGAGTGTAAGTTAAAGTGGACACCATTGAGGTGGCTTGGTATTGTACACAGCTTGCAGAGCAGATTCAGCATCTCTCCAGGAAGCAGGAGTGATGATCAGTTTGCTATGGTGAGTACCTCATGGGTTTTGATTGCAAAAGGTTATTCATTTGAAAATGAATTTCTTAAAATATTTGCTAAACCAGGGGAAATTGCTGTGCTGAACCAATTAAATTAGTAATCAAATGGCTAATTAAACTAAACTTTTCTGCCTACAGAATGTCCATATCCTTCCATTTTCCCTATATTCTATGCCTATCTAAACAGCTCTTAAAAGTCCCTATTGTTTCTGCCTCTACCACCACCCCAGGCAGCCACCACTCTTTGTGTCAAAATCTTGCCCCTCACATCACTTTTGAAATGACCTCCTCTTGCCTTAAATACATGCACTCTGGTGAAAAGGATACTGTCTATCTATTCTATCCATGTCTCTCATAATCTTATAAACCTCTCATCTTCTGCCATTCCAGAGAAAACAATTTCTCATACTAGTACATGCCCTCTAATCCATGCAAAATCCTGATAAACCTTATCTGCACCATCTCAACATCTTTCCGACCAGATGCAGCCTATCGAGAGTTTTATAAAGTTACAGCATAACTTCCTGACTTTTGAACTCAATGCCTCAACTAGTAAAGGCAAGCATGCAGTATGCCTTCTTAGCCACCATATCAACATGTGTAGCCATTTTCAGGGAGCAATGAACTTAGCCTCCAAGATGCCTCTGCTTACCAACACTGTTAAAGATCTTGCCCTTAACGTTGTACTGTCTCTTTACACTTAACCTACCAAGGTGGAGCACATCACTTGTGGCTGGGTTAAGCTCTTAGGTTTCTCCACACATATCTGCAACCGATCTAAATCCCATTGTATTTTTTTGCCTATCCACAGTATGACCAATTTTCTTATCATCTGCAAATTTATTAAACTACCCACCTACATCACAAACAGCAGAGATCCCAGTACAGGTCCCCGAAGAACACCATTAATCAGAGACCTCCAGCTAGAATGAATAAGTCCCTTCACCGCCCACCTTCTGTCTTCTATGGGCAGGCCAGTTCTGAATCCAAATGACCAATTCACCATGGATCCCATGCATCTTAATCTTCTGGATGAGCCTCTCATGAGGGACCTTGCTAAGTACCTTAGTAATCCACATAGACAACATCCACAGCTCTACCTTCATTAATCACCCTCGTCACCCTGACAAAAAACTCAATCAAATTAGTAAGATACGACTTCCCCTGCATAAAGCCATCTTGGCTTTCTCTAATTAGGCCATGGTTTTTCAAATGCTGTTAAATACCATCCCTAAGAATTTTCTCCAGTGATGTGAGACTCACCAATCAATTGTTTCCAGGATTATCCCTTGTTCCCTTCTTGCATAATGTAATAACATTTGTTACTCAGCAGTCCTCTGGGACCTTGCCTGTGGCTAAAGAGGACATGAAGATATTGGTCAATACCCCAGCAATCTCTTCTTTTACCTCTGTCAGTATCCTGGGGTATATCCCATCAGGCCCTGGGAACTTATCTACCTTAATGTTCTTTAAGAGACCCAACACTACCTCCTGCTTTACTTTAAAACATGCTCAGCACTGATCCTCCTGTCCTTCACATCCTTCTACTTGGTAAATACTGCTTCAAAGTCACTCATATGGACCTCAATCACACCCTCCACGTGCAAACAAATGTTCTCCCCTTTATCCTTGCATGGTTATACCCTCCCCCTAGTTATCCTCTTGCTCTTGATGTATGTATAGAATGCCTTGGGATTCTCTTTAATCCTACTTGCTAAGGATTTGTCATGTCCCCTCCTGGCTTTATTAATTCCCTTTTTGAGTTCTTTTCTAGCTTCTTTATAAGACCCAAGTTCTCTGTTAAATTCTAGCTTTACATTCTTTTTCTTTTTCATATTATCTAGTTCATCATGCATTGGAAAGGGTACAGGGGAGATTTACCAGGATGCTGCCTGGTTTAGAGTGTATGGATTATGATCAGAGATTAAGGGAGCTAGGGCTTTACTCTTTGGAGAGAAGGAGGATGAGAGGAGACATGATAGAGGTGTACAAGATATTAAGAGGAATAGACAGAGTGGACAGCCAGCACCCCTTCCCTAGGGCACCACTGCTCAGTACAAGAGGACATGGCTTTAAGATAAGGGGTGGGAAGTTCAAGGGGGATATTAGAGGAAGGTTTTTCACTCAGAGAGTGGTTGGTGCATGGAATGCACTGCCTGAGTCAGTGGTGGAGGTGGATACACTAGTGAAGTTTAAGAGACTACTAGACAGGAATATGGAGGATTTTAAGATGGGGGTTATATGGGAGGCAGGTTTGAGGGTCGACACAACATTGTAGGCTGAAAGGCCTGTAATGCGCTGTACTATTCTATGTTCTATCATCTTTCGACATCCAAAGTTCTGTTACCTTGCCATCCTTGTCCTTTCTTCTTCCTGGAACATGCCTATCCTGTACTCTGTGCTTTTGGTCCTTAAGCATCTTCCACATGTCAGATGTGGACTTGCCCATTAACAGCTGTTCCCCATTAGGTCTCCCTAGTTCCTGCCCAATGCACTCTCAGTTTGTGCTGCTGAAATGTAATACTCTCCCTCTAGGTCCATACTTATCCTTACCTGTAGCTATTTTTAAACTTTAGATGTGTGGTCCCTAAGTGCTTACCCTCTGGAAGGTCAGTCAACTGGCCAGACTCATTACCCAATACCAGTCCAATGCAGACCCTCCCCTCTTGTTGGGCTATCTACACAGTGATTTAAAAAACCCTCGTGGATGCACCTAACAAATTCTGCCCCTTCTAAACTTCTTACACTAAGAAGGTCCCAATTTATTATCAGGGAAATTGACGTCCCGCATAACAGCAACCTTTTTACACCTTTCCTGAAACTGCCTTCGTATCTGTTCCTAAAGGTCCCGGGGGATATTGGGGTGTCTGTAGTAGAATCCTATCATAGTGATTGCACCTTCACTATTATTGAGTTCTACCCATATAGACTCAATGGACAAGTCCTCCTTTGTGTCCCCACTGAGTGCAGCTGTGATATTGTCCCTGATTACTAGTGTAACTCCCCCACTTTTTTTACCTCTCTCAATCAAGTCACTGTAATGGCCACAATATGATAGTTCTATGTACAATCCATGTTCTGAATTCATCACCTTTACCAATAGTACTCCCAGCATTAAAATATATATACTTCAAACGATCCATCCCATTGTGCCTCTTAGTTTGCTCTTGACTGTTTCTACTGGCACTGACCTTCCACCCCATCCGTTCACTCTCTCAACTGGTATTCTGATTCCCATTCCCCTGCCAATTTAGTTTAAACTCTCCCTAAGAGCTCTAGCAAACCTGCCCACAAGGATTTTGGTCCCACTTGGGTTGAGGTATAACCTGTCACACAGGTCACACCTTCCCTGAAGAGATCCCAATGAACTGGAAATCTGAAACTCTGAAATGTGCCGCTTCCTCAGCTACTCATCTGTACCATCACCCTATTCCTGCCCTGTCTAGCACGTGGTATTGGAACCAATTCAGAGGTTACTAGCTTGGGGATGTTGATCTTTAGCCGTTTCCCTAGCTCCCTATACTTACTGCACAGAACCTCTGCCCCCTTTCTTTCTATGTCATTGGTGCCAATGTGCACCACAATCTCTAGCTGCTCACCCTCTCTCTTGAGAATATTCTGCAGCCAATCTGAGACATCTTGGACCCTAACACCTGGGAGGTGACACATCATCCTGGCTTCTCCTTTGTGGCCACAGAATCTCCTTTCTATCTCCCGAACTATCAAGCCTCCTATCACTAATACTCTACCTGATATAACTCTTACCTGCTGAGCCGAAGTGCCACTAGCCTGGCTGCTGCTGCTGCACCCTGATAGGTCAACTCCCCTCCCCCCCACCAGCAGCATCCAAAGGGTATATTTGTTGCTGAGGGGAATGGCCACAGGGGAATCCTGAACTGATGCTTACTCCCCTAAACTCTCCTGCTGTTCACCCATCTACTGTCTGAAGCCTGCGCTCAGGGTGTGACCACTTCAGTAGAAGTTGCATCTGTGAGGTTTTCAGCCTCCTGGGTGGTCCTGAATACATCCAGCTCCAGGTCTTTGACCTTGTCAGTCAGGAACTGAAGTTGTGCACACGTCCTGCAAATGTAGTCATCAGGGTGACTGTGGAAGTACCCTGCAATCCTAAATCATACAGGAGGAGCATTTGACTGCCTTAACTACAATCCTGCCAAAACTTGTTATGCCTTTGGCTCTAACTCTCAAGCTTAAGTTCTAAAGCCAAGTAAATTACTCTAAAAGACTAAGCACCTTTAGCCTCTGCCTGTTCTCACTGAAGCCTGACCACTCTAACACTGGCCCAGTCACACAATGGTTGCTCCATTTAAAACTGAATTCTTTTCATTTGTTATTAATAACCGAAGTGATCTCCTGCTCTTCAGACAAGTCCTGACACCACTGCTTACTTTTTAAATTGGTGCACAGCCTCCACAAGGAACTGTCTCCAACGATCTCTGTGGTTTCTGCTCCTCAGACTAATCCTGACTGGCACCACTCACATTTTAAAACTGGTGTGTAAACTCCACAAGGAACTATCTACAGCACTCTCTGTGACCTCCTACTCTGCAGACAAGTCTGACAGGCTCTGCTCACTTCTTAATACCAGCACATAAGCTCCACAAGGAACTGTCTGCATCACTCTGCAATCACCCACTCTGCAGACAAGAACCTTAGGCAATGTTCACTTTTTTAAAATCCTTAATCATTTGTTCCTCTTAAATATTTTACATTTACTCTTAACCCATGACCTCCAGTTCTAGTTCTAGTCTCACCCAACGTCAGTTTAGAAATCAGTGACTCGCATAAAGTCAATTTCTAATCCAATTTACTAAGTCATCCTGAATGCCAATTGATATTTCAATGATACAAATCAGCCTGCGTATATAATTTTGAAAGACACAAAGACATCTTTTGCTCTGAAAAGAAAGTTCAGCAGCCACTTTGTATCTTTGCCTTCTCTCTCGTTTCTTGTCTTTGCTCCATATTATATTAAATAGATGAGATTATTCCACATGATGTTAGTTACCATCTCCTGAGAGCCCTAAGGCAGAAATGATGTTGTATAGAGCTGCTTCATGTGTTTCATGTGAGGCACAATAAGTGCAGAAGATGGTTAGTATCTGAATTTGTTTCAACTTTCAAATTCATACATGGAATTCTGACTTCTTGTCAGCAAAAAAACATGGAAGTCAATATTTTTATCCATTTGGATCTCGATTTTGATGGCTTCTAGATAGAATCGTGTTTAAACTGTACATAAAAATGTCATTCCTTGTGACACTGCCATATTGGCAAGAGAAGTGCATAAATGTGGTTCTGTTATTCTTCATCATCTATTTTCAGGTACTGGCCTCATCATTAACAAACAGCTATTAATGAACTGTCTCTGTATTTTATAGGAGGCTTCTCAACAGAGAAGGCTATTGATTGATTTACCCATTTTCCTTTAGGCTCCTCCTTCACTATATGATAATACTGTACCAATCTTCTCCAGCTCTAAACCCTCAACCCATGGTTCTACCCACTGATCTCTGGTCTCTTGGGACATTATCTCCACATCACCTCAACTCCCTACAGGATAAAATTATACTCTTGAGTCACTGACTGTCCTAACTCAGCAATCCCATTGATGCAGAGGCCAGATCCTGTCACGCAGATCATAAGCAGCACAACCCTATCCAGATGTCATTTCCTGATATCGTCTTCAGGCCTTTACCCATGCAACCATTCCTCTATCCAAACTCCTGATTCTACTTGCATGGCCTCCTCTGGTATAATGCTCCTTACACGACTCCCTTGTCCATTCATCCCCCTCCATCCCTTCCCACCGATCTCCCTCCTGGCACTTATCCTTGCAAGCAGAACAAGTGCTGCACATGCCCTTACACTTCCACCCTCACCACCATTCAGGGCCCCAGACAGTCCTTCCAGGTGAGGCGACACTTCACCTGTGAGTCGGCTGATGTGGTACACTGCGTCAGGTGCTCCTGGTGTGGCCTTTTATATATTGGTGAGACCAGACGCAGACCGGGAGACCGTTTCGCTGAACACCTACGCTCTGTCTGCCAGAGCAAGCAGGATCTCCCAGTGGCCACACATTTTAATTCCATGTCCCATTCCCATTCTAATATGTCTATCCATGGCCTCTTGTACTGTCAAGATGAAGCCACACTCAGGTTGGAGGAACAACACCTTATATACTGGCTGGGTAGCCTCCAACCTGATGGCATGAACATTGACTTCTCTAACTTCTGTTAATGCCCCTCCTCCCCTTCTTACCCCATCCCTGATATATTTAGCTTTTTCCCCCCTCCTTTTTTTTTTCCTCTCTTCCTGCTCATCACTCTGCCTGTTCTCCATCTCCCTCTGGTGCTCCCCTCCCCCTTTCTTTCTCCCTAGGCCTCCTGTCCCATGATCCTTTCCCTTCTTTAGCTCTGTATCCCTTTTGTCAATCACCTTTCTGGCTCTGAGCTTCACCCCACCCCTCCGGTTTTCCCCTATTATTTCGCATTTCCCCCTCCCCCTCCTACTTTCAAATCTCTTACTACCTTTCCTTTCAGTTAGTCCTGACGAATGGTCTCGGCCCGAAATGTCGACAGTGCTTCTCCCTATAGATGCTGCCTGACCTGCTGTGTTCCACCAGCAACTAGTGTGTGTTGCTTGAACTTCCAGCATCTGCAGATTTCCTCATGTTAACTTTGACTCATACATAGTATTGTCGTGGTCAAGGTGAGCTTCACTTAATAAGCTTTTCTTGCACTTATTATGTGCACTTCCTTGCATCTATTTCACATTCCTTTCAACAAAAGATATATAGTGGTTTGAGCACCCTTGCAATATTTAGAAAGAATCAAGAGTGTGACTGCAGCATCCCCAGGAATAATCTTGATTCTGCAATATTTTCAGTATTTGGCTTATTAGCATTGGTCTGTATTTTTACTTCACCAGTTATAGACTATTATTATCAACATTTGAACAAAGTTACACTTGAAAAAGGTGCATTTGTTTCACTTTAACTTAACATTCTACTTATGTAATGTCATGAATACATTCTCAAAAATTAGAAGAGCTTTTCTTCTTTGCTAATTGATTCCACAAGCAGTGATCCATGCCGTGCAAAATTTTGTCTGGCCTGTTGTGGAGAATTTTAGACGAAGACTTAGATCTCAAAGATAGAGTCCTTTATTGCGCATGTTGTTGGCCAAGTACCACTGACTAGCTTTGTCTACATTTAATTGGAGATGCGTAATATTATGAAACTGTTTGATTCTGTTAAGAATGTGCCATCAATAGTTTGACAGAGTGTGAGTTCTTTTTAGTGTCCACATACCATTTTTGTTTGCCTTTGGAACAACTCCTCATTTCAGTCAGTTTTCACAAGAATGCTACTTTAAGGAATGAGAAAACAATGATGCTTTAGAGAATATGGAACTGGTCTGAATATGCAGTCTGTTGTCACATCTTTTAAGGTGTGACTTTGAAACAACAGACCTAGAAATATCCTTCCAATGTAGTTTGAATTGATTCAGCAACTTCTTCGCAATTAAACATAGAACACAGGGGCCTACAACAATGGTGTCGTCAGCAAATCTGAATATGATATTGGAGCTGTGCTTAGCCACACAATCATAAGTGTAAAACAAGGAGAGCAGGGAACTAAGCATACAGCCTTGTAGTGCACCTATGTTAATGGAGATTGTGGAGCAGATGTTGTTGCCGATCCGAACTGATGAGGGTGTGCAAGTGAGGAAATTGAGGATCCAATTCCACAAGGAGACATTGAGGCCAAGTTCTTGAAGCTTATTGATTAGTTTTGAGGGAGTGATGCTAATGAATGCTGAGCTGTTGTCAATGAAGAGTATGTATGCACTTTGCTGTCCAGATGTTTCAGAGTTGAGTGAAGAGCCAATGAGATGGCATTTACTGTGGACCTGGTTGCTCCAGTAGGCAATCTATTGAGGCAGGTTACCTTGTTTTTCTTAATAACTGGTATAAATGAAGTCTGCTTGAAGTAGGTGAGCACTTTAGACTGCCAAAACAAGAGGTTAAAGATCTCAGTGAACACTCCAGCCAGTTGATTAGCACAGGTCTTTAGTACTTGGTCAGGTACCCTGCCTGGGCTGGATTGTTTTCGTGAGTTCACCCTCCTGAAGGCTGCTTGCACCTTGCCTCAGTAAATGAAATCTCAGGATCATCAGGGAATGTAGGAGTTTGTGATGGTTCCTCCATGTTTTGATGGTCAAAGCAAGCATAAGAAGCATTGAGTTCAACTGCAAGTGAAGCCTTTTTGTCACCTATCTCATTTGATTTTACTTTATAAGAGGCGATAGTATTCAAGCCCTGCCACGACTGTCAAGTCACCTTCATTGATTCAGTTTTAGTCCAGAATTGCCCCACTGGTATACTTAAGATATCATTTCATAGCCTCGTACTTTGCTGTGGCTGCCTGATTATAAATTGCAGCAATTCCAGTCACTTGCAGTGGATGAAATCCTCCAAAATTCTGAAATCACTCAGCAGGCCAGGCAGCATCTATGTAAAATAGTACAGTCAATGTTTCAGGCGGAGACCCTTCAGCAGGACTGGAGAAAAAAAGTTCTGCTGAAGGGGTTTGGCCTGAAATGTCAATTGTACTGTTTACCATAGATGCTGCCTAGCCTGCTGAGTTTCTGTAGCATTTTGTGTGTGTTTCTCCACAATCTCCATCAGCAGAGGTGCACTATAGGGCCATGTGCTTAATCCCTTGCTCTACTCGCTTTACACCTATGACTGTGTGGTTAAGCACAGCTCCAACACCATATTCAAACGTGCTGATGACACCGTTGGTGTGGGTTGTATCAAAGGTAGTGATGAATCAGCATACAGGAGGGAGACTGAAAATTTAGCTGAGTGGTGTCATAACAATAACCTCTCACTCAATGTCAGCAAGCCCAAGGAACTGATTATAGACTTCAGAGAGGGAAACCAGAGGTCCATGTGCCTGTACTCATCAGTGGACCAGAGGTGGAGAAGGTCAGTAACTTTCAATTCCCGGGTATCACCAACTCAGAGGACCTGTCCTGAACCCGTCATATAAATGTAATTGCAAAGAAAGCACAACAGCATCCCTATGTCCTTAGGAGTCTTCGGAGATTTGATATGTCATCAAGAATCTTGACAAACTTCTATAGATGTGTAGTGGGAAGTGTATTGGCTGGCTGCATTACACCAATGCCTTTGAGTGGAAAATCCTACAGAAGTGGGGTGCATTTGGCCCAGTAGATCACGGGTAAAGCCCCCCCAACCATTCAGCACTTATATCTGAAACGCTGTTGTAGTAAAACAGCATCCATCATCAAAGATCCTCACCATCCAAGCTGTGCTCTTTTTCTGGCTGCTGCCATCAGGTAGAAGGTACGTCTGTCAGGACTCACAGTACCTCTCAGCCATCAGGCTCTTGAACAACTACACTCATCTATTGACAACTTTCCAGCTAAGATGGTGCCTACATACAATTCTCCCATGATCAACATCTTCTGGATAGCTCACAAAACTATTCATTTCACTTCTTTTATGTCTTTTACTTATGTTTTTCACCTTAAATATGTTTCTGGAACTGTTGGAGTCTGTGATACGCAGTTTGGAGATCATTTGGGTAATCTAGTGTTTTGCTATCCCCGAGAGGATTCTACAAGGCAGAGGCAGTGAGTGCAAGCCTTGTGGTGAGGAGACTAGGATGTTTGGCTCCATTTCACTGATCAAAGTGACAAGAGAGATTGAAAATTTGAGGCAAATGTGGAAGGTGAGCAGAGGCTACCTGCCTTTTGATCACTGGTGGGATTGATCTGCTCTCGGGGAGGGGAGATGTCCTTTTGTTCACTAGTGGGATCACTCTGCTACCAGAGAGAGAGGACCACCTTTTGATCACTGGTGGGATCGTTCTGCTGCCGGAGAGGGAGGCCTTTGTGGCCTGCCGCTGTACCGGGAGAAAGTTACCCAAGTTTTTCTGCATTTTGGATATGGATATGACTATGGACTTGGACTATGGACCTTTTTCCCAGTCTTACAGGTTTTTAAAATATTAGAAGCATAGAAACATGGAAAACCTACAGCACAATACAGGCCCTTCGGCCCATAAACTTGTGCCAAACATGTCCCTACCTTAGAAATTACTAGGCTTACCTATAGCCCTCTATTTTTCTAAGCTCCATGTACCTATCCAAAAGTGAGAGCAGGAGTGTAGGAGTTAGCAGGAGAAGAGAAAAAGGAGAAGATACCCCAGGTAGTCTGTTTCTGTCCGTATTAACAGTAAATGATTCAAGCAT
This sequence comes from Hypanus sabinus, assembly GCF_030144855.1. Classification (NCBI taxonomy): domain Eukaryota; kingdom Metazoa; phylum Chordata; class Chondrichthyes; order Myliobatiformes; family Dasyatidae; genus Hypanus; species Hypanus sabinus. Next base: position 76,032,236 of record NC_082712.1, on the reverse strand, counting down.
GGTACCAAAGTTCAAAGTAAAATTTACGTCACCACATACAACCTGAGATTCTTTTTCCCTTGCAGGAATTCTCAACAAATCTATAGAACAGTAACAGTAAACAGGATCAATGAAAGAGCAAGAGCATAGAAAACAATGAACTGCAAATTCAAATATAAATAAATAATAATCTCTCAGTGGGAGAGCATTTTGGAGATAGTAATCACAATTCTATCTCCTTTACCATAGCATTGGAGAGGGATAGGAACAGACAAGTTCGGAAAGTGTTTAAATGGAGTAAGGGGAAATATGAGACTATCAGGCAAGAACTTGGAAGAGTCCTCGTCTTCAGATGTCCTTTGTCAGCCGTCCTCAGTGCTGGACTTTGAGAACAGAATGAAGGCCTTCGTTCCTTGTGCATATTGTTGGCCTTTGAATGTGGAGTGTGGGATGGAGGCCTGGGCTCTGGACGTCTTTTGCTGGACTTTGAATGCAGAGCATGAAGTGGAGACTTAGATTCGGCTGATCTCCAACTCCTCTGCTTCCTCCTCAATCTCAAAATATTCCCAACACATTAGCATGCTCCACTCTGCCGTCACTATCCTCCAAAAACTTCTTGGTTAATACTAAAATAAACTACTCATTTGATACTCAGCTACTTGTTCTGATTCAAGCACAAATTCCTTCCTTTTTTTTCAGTAAACCTACACTCTCCTTAGTTATCCTTATTTTCCTAATAAAATACCTTGGAATTCTTCGTGATACTGTATGAAAGGATATTTCATAACCCTGTTTTGTTTATCTAATAACCTGCTCAAGCACTTTCCTGCTACCACAAAGGCTCAGTCTGATTTTAACTTCGTAAACCTTACATATGCTTCCTTTGTCTTCCTGAATAAACTTAGGACCCTTGGGTCATCCAAGGTTCCCTTACCTTACTCTTTGCTCCCTACTGGAAGATGTCAAACTCAAACTCTAATCAGCTGGTCTTTAAAAGAACTTCAACATGTCCTATGTGGAGTTCTCCGACAGCAGCTGTTCGCAGTCAGCACTGCTTAACCTGTTTTATCCTGTCATAATCTTCCCCCGTCAATGTATTACCTTCCAGCTCCTCTGATATTATCCTTATTCATATCCAACTTGAAACATAATGAGCTGCCACTGTTTCCAAAATATTCACTCACTATTAGGTCTGTCACCTGGCATGGCTTACTACTCAAAACTAGGTTCAGTATTCTCCCCTAATTGGACTCTCCACATAATGTTTCAAGAACCCCCCTTGAATGCCCTGAAAAAAATCCTGCCCCTCCCAAGCCTTTTGTATTCATGAAGTTCCAATCAAGATTTTGAAAGTTAAAGTCTCTCACCATGACAACCTAGTTTTTTTGTGTCCCTTCCCATAATCTGTCTGCATATCTGGCCTCCACCTTTAAGTAGCTATAGGAGGGACTAAAGTATAATTTCATCAGCATAATTTTTGAACTCCACCCAAATTTCCTCTGTGGATGAACCCTCCAGCATGTCTTCTCTGGGTACTGCTGTGACATGCTCCCTCATCAATAGTTCGACCGCTCCACCTCTTTTCCCCCAACTCGATTATCTCTAATACAATCAAACCCAGAAACGTTGCTGCCATTACAACCAGGCCTCTGGGTCTAAATACATCTTCCCTAGCCATAATACTCCTTGAGTTCAATCCCCTCAGTCTCACCATGTTTATGAGCCTGCTCCTTGCCGACCTTCCTTTCAGTCTTATTCGCCGTATCATCTTTCTTGCACTCAACCCTACCATCTGTTACATTGCTGCTGTGGTTTCCATTCCCTTGCCGCTCCAATTTAAATCCTGCTGAGAAGTACTAGCCAAATTCCCGGTGAGAATATTGGTTATCAGATGCAAAATGTCCTGACCTGGAAAAGAGCTCCATGATCCATAAATCCTAAGAGCTCCCACATGCACCAACTCCTTAGCCATATATTGAACTGCACTATGTACAGTATCTATTTCTCACCTCACTAACATGTGGCATGGGTAGTAATCCTAGAATTATAATTTGCAAAGTCCTGCTTTTTAACTCTCTACCAACCTCCTTACAATCCCTTTGCAGGATCTCACCATAAACTTATGCCGTCTAGTTCTTGATTCTCCAATCGTGGGAAAAAGACGGAGTATATTCACCCCATCTGTGCTCCTCCATAATGTTATACTCCCCCATACAATCACCTCAGTCTCCTACAGTCTGAGGAATGAAGTCTTAGCCTGTCCAGCCTCTTCCTATAACTGCTCCCTCAACTCATAGCAGCATCCTTTGTAAATGGTCTATTTCCATTTTTACTGTAGTAGGGCTAACAAAACTGAACACAATACCCCCAAATGCAGCTTCACTAGCATCCTGTACAACCGCACTGTGACTCCCAACTTTTCTACTCAGTGACTTGATTGATGAAGGTCAATGTACCGAAAGCCTTCACCGCCCTGTCTATCCATGTCTCCACTTTCAGTGAACTGTGTACATGTACACGTGTTCAACTGCATTCACTGTGAAAGTCCAAGCTTGATTTTCCAAAATGATTTTCCAAACTTTTCTGAATTGCACTCTATTTCCCATTGTTCAGCCCACTCACTCAGCTGATTAAGACCCCCTCTTTATTTTTAAACATAGAACAGTACAGCACATTACAGGCCCTTCGGCCCACAATGTTGTGCCGACCCTCAATCCCTGCCTCCCATATAACCCCCCACCTTAAATTCCTCCATATACCTGTCTAGTAGTCTCTTAAATTTCACTAATGTATCTGCCTCCACCACTGACTCAGACAGTGCATTCCACACACCAACCACTCTTTGAGTGAAAAACCTTCCTCTAATATCCCCCTTTAACTTCCCGCCCCATACCTTAAATCCATATCCTCTTGTACTGAGCAGTGGTGCCCTGGGGAAGAGGCGCTGGCTGTCCACTCTGTCTATTCCTCTTAATATCTTGTACACCTCTATCATGTCTCCTCTAATCCTCCTTCTCTCCAAAGAGTAAAGCCCTAGCTCCCCAATCTCTGATCATAATCTGTACTCTCTAAACCAGGCAGTATCCTGGTAAATCTCCTCTGTACCCTTTCCAATTTTTGATCATCTTCACTATATATTATCAGCAAGCTTCTCCATTCTGATTCTAATTGTTGATGTAGATGACAATGAGCCCAGTATAGACACTTGAGGCACACCACTAGTCATGGGCTTCCAGTCCAAGAAGCATTTTACCACCTCTGCTTCTTACTCAAGTAACTGTGCATCCAATTGGCCAGCTTTCTCTGTAATCCATGTGATCTAACCTTCCATAGCAGCCATACAGAAATCCATACAATTACATCATTCTTCAGATAAGATCTCCTTGACTCTAATCCTATTACAATGACCACTAACACACCATTTGCCTTCCTAACTGCTTGCTACACTTGAACACTTGCTTTCAATGACTGGCGTACACTCACACCTAGGTCTTGTTTTGTCTTCCCCTTTCCCAATTTTTCACAAATAAGATATTACCTGTGCTTCTGTTTATTTAAAAAAAAGTAGATAATCTCACATTTAGCCACGCTAAACTGTACCTGCTGTTTTTGGAATTTACAATGGAATTCCTTTGCATTCTCCTCACAGCACATACTCCAGCTCTTCTGACCACCTTCCAATCCAGCCTCAGCTCTGTGTTTTCAGCAAACTTAAAAGAGGATACATTTATTCTTTTTCAGCCAAATAATCAGTATATTGTGAATAGCTGAAATCCTATAACACCCCTCTTGTTACCTTCTGTCAACTGGAAAAAGGCTATTTATTTATTCTTCTTGTTTCCCATCTGTTAATGAATCCCTGGCACGATATTTGTACGATTAATCATTGTGCTTTATTTTTGCATAACTGTTAACTAGGAACTTACCAATAGGCTTATGAAAATTGAAGTATGCTACCTGTATCAGTTATCCCTTAACTATTCTGAGTGCATCCTCAAAAAAACCCCTGTAGATTCATTAAGAATAAACTTTCCATAAACTCCTTTTCATGACTCCAATGCTGACTTTGTACAATTCCATTAATGCTTTTAAAGTTATCCACTATTGCATCCTTTATAGTAAATTATATTTTTTTCACACAGTTTGTCAGACTTACTGATCCGTAATATTATGTGAATTAAACTTACTACTGTTAAATGCACATTTCTTCCAGCTAGCAAATGTTGACCTCACAGATCTTTGCTAAGTAGTTTAACTTAATTCTGTCACTGAGAAAAGTTTATTTTTCACTGCACTAAAGGCTAGTGAACACATTTTAAAACTGCCTTTCAAACGAGATCCATGAAAACCAGTAACATTTAACCATCTTTTTGATTAGATTGATGGGAAGCCATCTGTCAAGTATACAGGCCATTTAAAATGGAAAAATAAAACTCCCCTGAGCACCTGTCCATTTGGTAACAATGGCTATTGAATGAATAGCTTGCAAGTTCAAGCTTGTATACTTCAGCAAGCCAAAACAGTAACGGCTTACTTTTAATTTATGGCACCCATAGTGGAAAGAGAGTGATTAGCTTCTGACTTCTTTATCATCATCCACAGCAGCTGGTATTCAATGGAAGTTAGGGGTCTCCTCTGCATCCTGCTATTTGAAATTTTATATAAGGAAGTTATTTTTTTTTAGCAACTTCCACCTTCATTAACTGGGAGAGACTTGTAGTGTAGTTCTGTTTGCAACCACCAAGTTTGTAGGATCTGCTCTAGACTAAGGAATTTTAGAAGATGATTGCCACTATCCATTATTCCCATAGTCACTTCTTCCAGTACCATGGAATGTAGATTTGCAATATTACTTTACAATTACTGATTTCCTTCAGCTCATCCCTGTGTCTAGAGTAGACCATTGGTTCCCAAATCTGCTGTTGTCACTATTGATCACATATAGTGCTTCTAGTCAATGACATAGTTCCAGGTAATATTTTCATGAAGAATGGGCCAGCCTTACTAAATTTGAACAATCATAGGAGGGCATTTAAAAACCCTCCATTTCAGCACTTATCACTTATTGCAGCATCAAGAATATTTTAATCAACTGCTATTCCTTTTTTTTAACTAAAGGACATATATAATATAATATTTATTATCTGTTTGGAGCTCAATGAAAACTGCCAAAAGCAAAACTCTACTCAGTGGACAATTTATTGGTACCTCCTATACCTAATAAAGTAGTCACTGAGTGTGTGTTTATGGTCTTCTTCTGCTGCTTGCTGTAGGCCATCCATTTTAAGGTTTAACATGTTGTGCATTCAGAGATACTTTTCTGCACATTAGTTTTATAATGCGTGGCTATTTGAGTTACCATCGCTTTCCTGTCAACCTCAATCAGTTTCGCCGTTCTCCTCTGACCTCTCATTAACAAAGGCAATTTCGCCCATAGAATTGATGCTTACTGAATGTTTTATTGTTTTTGCACAATTTTCTGTAATCTCTATTGACTGTTGAATGTGAAAATCTCAAGAGATCAGCATTTTCTGGGATACTCAAACCACCCCATGTGGCACCAACAATCATTCCAGGTCAAAGTCATTCAGATCACATTACTTTTCCTATTCCAATGTTTGGTCTGAGCAACAATTGAACCTCTTGGCAATGTGTGCATGCTTTTCTGCATTGAGTTGCTGCCACATGATTGGCTGATTAAATATTTGCATTAACAAGCGGGTGTATAGCTGTACCTAATAAAGTGACCACTGAGTGTATATTGAAAAACTCTTCATTATTACTTTAAGTTAATGCTTTATTTGGAAACATTCAGTTGATTAAGCATGGTTGGAGAAATTCAACATGATGAAACTGAGTGATGAAATAATGAATGAGTAATAGGTGATAGAAATCTAATACTCATGCATTCTGCATTGTTAATGACATGTGCACTGTACTTTTACTTGCAAATGCTATGTTAATTGTGTTAGTACATGTTGCCATACGCATAATCATACTTTTGTGTCCAAAGACTTCAAAGAAGTCTTTCAAAAAGTTATTAATAGTCTTATTTAGAGCCAGAAAGGCATTCTTGTCATTCCCCCTCTTTGCTAAGATCTACAAGTCACCTTGGAGAAAGAAGGTCTGGGGAAAATTGAGAGCCTATTGCAACATTGATAGTTCGATCCTCAAGGTTGTCTGAAATGATCCCCTAGAAAAAAAACAGCAGTACATGATGGGATAACAGCAAATGCGAATGTAAAGTCCTCAGAGTTTTGCTGTTGAACAGGGTGAATTATTTTAGAGTCGAACTACTATATTTGAGGCGCATAAAGACTATTTTAAAAAATTCAGTTAAAGATTGTAATAATGAGCTCAGCATTTGTAAGTGATCAAATTGGTGAACATTGAGCTCAGAACTGGAACAGGCCTTCCAAGCCATGACGTCAGTGTCGAGATGATGCTAAATGAAACTAATTGCATTTGCTTACACATGATCTTCTCACTCCATGCCCTGCATGTTCATGCCAGTATAAATTCTTCTTAAATGGTGACATCATTTTTGCTTCCACTGCATCCCTGATAGCATATTACTACTCTCTTTGTAAAAAGTTTTCTTCATAAATTTCCTTGAAACTTTCCTCCTTTCACCTTAATGCTAGGCACTCTGGTATTAGAGATATCCATCCTAAACTAAAGACTCTACTTATGCTGTCTTTTCCTTCCATAATTTTAGATTCTGCAATTGGGTTGCCTGTCCCCCAATACTCCGGAGAAAACAGTCCACTAACACTCTCTAATCCTGGCGACTTCTTCTTCAACCTCTTCCACACCCTCTGAAAACCTCCGTGACCATGTTGTAAAGTGGCAATCAAAACTGCACATAAAATTCCAAATGTGGCCTGGCCAGAGTTTTATGTAGCTACAACATGACTTGCCATCTTTCATACTCAGTGCCCTGACCAGTGAAGGTAAATTTGCCATACACATTCTTTGTCACCCTATCCACTTGTGTTACCACTTTGAGGGAACTGTGGACTTGCACTCCAGATTCCCATTTAATATCATTGCAGCTAAGGGCCCCACCCTTTACTGTGTAATTTCCTTTTATGTTTGACCTTCAAACATTTTTTGGGATTAATGTCTATCCTCTAGATGCGGGTTCATTTGTAACATATTTGAGAGGGATTTGTCCAGGTGCAGGAATTTAGGTTGGCATGGACTCGATGGACTGAACAGTATGTTTCTGTGCTGTAGTAGTCTGTGATTCTATTGTATGACTCTGGCATTGTATTTAGATCTGTGCTGAACGAGGCATGGTGATTATGTAAGAATGAGCATGTTTCAAGAACATTGTATCCAGCTGGGCATGATCACAGATTCATACTGTAGAGTCTTATAGCAACAAAACAAGTTCTGCATATCTATATTGACTGTAAGGTATCTGTCAATACTAATCCTTTTTATCATCATGTGGTCTGTACTTTTTGTATTGAGAATTAAAGAGCTCATCCAGATATGTTTTAAATCTTTCGGAAGCCTCTGCCTCTACCAAAAACTCAGGTACTGTGTTCCAGATTCCAGCCTTCTCTAAGTTCTTCCTTGTGACCTCCTAAACTCCTTTGACTTACCGTAAACATGTGTCCTCTAGTTAAGATACCACTATTGTGGGGAAGTGTTTTTTGCTACCTATTCTATCTGGACCCCTCAAAACACCTCATCCATGCCTCTCCTGCTCCAGGAAATGCAAACTAGCCAATCTAAGCTCTTAACCGAAAATGCTCCATTCCAGGCAAGATCCAATTTGAACTTTGCACTCTCTCCATTGCAATATATCTTTACTGTAATGTAATCAGAATTACACTACAGCTGTGGCCTAACCAATATTTTATGAAGTTGTATCAAAATCTCCCTTCTCTTGCTCCATACCAGGCAATATCCAGGTTAATCTTTGCACTTTCTCAATTGCAATATATTTTTACTGTAATGCTGTGACCAGAATTACACCACACTTATGGCATAACCAATATTTTAGGAAGTTGTACCACAACCTATCTTTTCTTATATACCTCAGCAAATGAAGAGAAATATCCCCTGTACCTTCATAACCATCTTATCAACCCGTGGTATGCATTTCAGGGATTCTTGCAGCGTTACACCACAGCTTCTCTGTACCTCAATACTCCCTAAGACCATACCATTCATTGTGTTTGTCCAGTCCTTATGAGTATTTCCAAAGTGTATAATCCCAAAACATACTTTGATGAAATTCCATCTTCCATTGCTTTTCCCATTTTATCAACTCATCAATATTGTCCCTTTGCCTAAGATTATTGAGTTCAAGGACATTTCTAACTTCCACATTATCTGTGAACTTACTAATCATAACTCATCCATAGCCAAATTGTTAATTTGTTTTGGAATTTCACTAATTTCTTGATTTACCCATCTTGGGTACCCTTCTGCTCAGTTATTTCAGGTGAGAAGCCATTTCTAAGGACCTTACTTTCTGGTTTATGTTATTTTCTTTTTCCATAACTACAGTTATTTTTGGAAGTTTAATGGTGCCGGACTACCAAATTTTCCAGATTATCAATACTCCAGAATAGCACACAAAAACTGCTGCCTTACCTGATGAAGGGTCTTGGCCCGAAACATTGACTCTTTATTTATTTCCATAGATGCTGCTTGACCTGCTGAGTTCCTCCAGCACTTTGTATGTGTTACTGTGGATTTCCAGCATCTGCAGAATCTAGTGTGCAGAATACCACCATTCTTTTAATTCATTTTTTGTTTTAAGTATCACACTTAGAATTGTAAATTTTCCAGTGAAGCAAGTACTGTAATTTTAAAGGGAGCGTGGGAAATGTGGTTCCACTACATGCTGCTGCATTCCACCAGCATTTTGCAAATGTGGTTCCAGTAAGATTTGAGGGAATTTGAGAAGAAGGTGAATTTCAAGAGAGCCTCAGAGCCAGTGTTCCAGTGGGAGTGTAGGAGCCAAAACCCTGAGGATTTTATGTGAAGCGAAGAACTGCAGTGTTGGTGCTTGAAAGCGATGGCTGCAACCAGAACCTAGGGTGTGAAAGGGAACATAGGAAACAGCACTCCAGGGTAGAAAAGTGAGTCTCGGTACTGGGGCATTTGCCTCCTTAAGAAAGTGTGAGAACTGGGGCCTCAGTATGTTAAAGAGACCATAAAAATTAGCACCAAGTGAGCCAGATACCAAACCATTGAGGTGACCAAATAGGTGGCTAGTAGTTTAAAACTCTATGTTGTCTATCCCCAAATTCTTTCCCAACCAAATGACTTGTTTAGTTCAGATCTCTTGCAGTACTGCCGATATACATGCTGGAGCAAAAATCTCTCCTGGACACATTTTAAAAATTTCACCCTTTCAAAGCCTTTCAGACTAACGCAATCACAGTTAGTGTTAGTAAAGTAGCTATCCCTAATACTGTAATACTCTTATTCTTATATGTCTCTGATTTTCCAACAGTGCTGCTCTCTATCTCCCACTGATGGCAGTAGTATACCCCAACAAAGTGATTGCCCCTTTTTGTGCTTGAGCTCTACTCATTGGGCCTCATTTGAAGAGCATTCTCAGATAGGACATACGTAGCAGATAATGGACAGTTGAAGTCTTGGTCAAGTCCCTTCATCTGAACTGAAAGAATAGAGACTGTATCTCAATATTCTGCCCAGTTAGTCTACAACCTGATGGCATGAACATTGAATTCTTCAATTTCAGGCAACCCACTTTCCCTCTACTCCTTTTTCTTTCATTCTGATTACCCATGCCATCTCACAATGCCCTTCATTCCAAGCTTCCACAGCTCCATTCCCACATCTCCCAATTTTTTTCTCTCTCCCAAATATTCCATTTGCCTTCTTTGTACACTCCTTTCGCTCAGTTCCTTGCCCCTCCCTCCACCCAACAATCCCATCTGCCACCTGTATCTCTTTATTTCCTCTTCACCTTTCAGATTCCACGAATGGCTGCACTTCACTGCCTCCACCTATCGCAGCCTTTATAGCTATCTCCACCCTTCTCTACGCTTCAGACAGAGAGCCAAATTTGAAAGAGCCAGTGTCAATGCAACTCTAACCTTTACTTCTTTAGCTGCCCTTTGGAGAGAGCCAGTAAGAAGTAGGGTTATTATTAATTCCTCATTGCAAAACACTCTTGGAATTTTACAAAACAGGGTTGCTTCAGGATTATAGAGAGGTTAGACTATGAATATTTGTATTAAGGTTGAAAAACAAAGCTGTTTTATATTATGTTAAGGATTGTTATTCTCCATGTTTATCAAAAAGTGATTAGCAGCTATGCCTAAATAACTTCTTTGAACATTATCTTCATCAAAACAATTGATGGTTTGATTCCCAAAGGTCAAGATGCATGTTGTTATTTATTATTTGCCAATAGTAATTTGTTTGTCTTGCATTTTCTTAAGCTTCAGCAAAGTAAAACCAACTAGATGCAACAGTGTAAATGTTAATTGGGAAGAACTCTCATGTGGTATCTTAAACATGGCCTTGGGCTGTTCCACACAATATTTGACAGGGCAAATGTACAGCTGTTCCCATTTGTTATATAAAGATAGAGGCTAAAGCTACGCAGAGCAAGAGGATTGTGTCACTGCTTAGTTGTCAATTTACTTTTTCTTCTCACTCTCTCTTTAGTAATGAAAATGCCACAGTCATGGGTGGATAAATTCAAATCTTGATCAGATGAATACCTCATTGGAGCTTTTTGAACGACCCCATAAACTTGTAGTAATATTTGAATGTAAAACTATTAGTCAAGTTATGTAGTTTTTAAAAGTTGGAATTAATTGAAAGGGTGCAATGTCAGCCATAGCCCAGGAATTTACACTCTGTGGTTATTTTATTAGGTGCACCTGTACACCTGCTTGTGAATGCAAATATCTAATCAGCCAATCATGTGGCAACATCTCCATGCGTAAAAGCAGGCATGGTCAGAATAGGGAAGAAATGTGATCTAAAGGACTTTGACCTGGAATGATTGCTGGTGCCAGACAGGGTGGATTGAATATCTGAGAAGCTGCTGATCTCCTGGGATTTTCACATACGACAGTCTCTAAGAGTTTACAGAGAATGGTGCAGAAAGCAAAAAAAATCCAGTGAGTGGCCATTCTGTGTGCAAAAATGCCTTGTTAATGAGAGAAATTGGGAGAATGGCCAAACTGGTTCAAGCTGACAGGAAGGTGACCGTAACTCAGGTATTCATGCATTACAATAGTCTGTGCAGGTGTGCACAGCGAGTTGAAAAGGATGTGCTACAGCAGCAAAAGACCATGAACGTACAGTCAGTGGCCATTTTGTAAAGGTACAGGGGTACCTAACAAAGAGACGACTGAGTGTAAACGACAACTTATATTTGACTCGTACTTGCCCCCTGGTTTTCCCTGGAATGCAACTTTTGCCAGGCTTCATTCAAAACTTCTGCTCAGAAAAACTAGATAATCATGGGATTTTACAGTACTATTGTAACTACTGTTACGTACCCCGTAACTTTGTCACTTACCAGCAAAGATAGAGAGGTCCGTTGAAGTCTGATTCTACTATTTTTAACAGTATTTATTGATAAAAATACACAAAAATAATGTCAATGCAAACATACAGATAATATATGTCGTCAATACTAAATCTAAATGCGCGGGTATAATAATAATCACTAAGAAATAGCTCTGTCGTTGTCTAGGGGATAATGTATTGTCCGATGTAAATATAAAAGCCACTCAAGTTCATGCAGGCTGCAGCCTTTGGTTGGAGTCAAGAGAGAGAGTTTAAAACTTGCCCATTCCTTTTATGATGTCAATCCTTCGAGAGTCGTTGGGGCTGATTTCTCCTTTGTTTTAGCTCAAGCCGTTATTCCATAGTAAGGCCCACCAATTCCGAGGCAAATGGAAAAGGACTCACGTGGGCTTTCCACCGGCTGTCGCTATTACGGGATTTCTAGTGTTTCTTCTGGTGTGTCTAAAGGGGCTGGTATCCTGACTCACAGGGTCTCAGATGTCAATCAGGTTGGAAGGATGCCACCCCTCAACCAGCCCACTTTTGGTCATTCTCTGAGGGCCTCAAATAAATAGCACAGTACTCAGTACACAATTCCATCTCCAAGAGACAATGGCCGTTTCCCGTGGCTTTGTATTGCTGAGGGGCCAGGACATTCCAAACGTCTCTCTCTCATTTCCTGGGTCTCCTGACCTGAATTAATAGCGATCTTGCGATTCTCAAAAAGAGGGGGCTACTTTGGACCCTTCGGCCCCTCAGAGTTGGGCACAGGCATAACACAACCTAATAGCAAGATTAGTGTTTTTTCTCTGACTTGCACAGATGAATTGCAAACTCTGCACATTTGTTTGAGTAGGCAGTTTTATAACATGTTCAGACCTGCTGCTGTTCAGGTAAAGGTCTACCTGCTTTAAATGTAGCCAGTTCCTGGTCCTCCAGAGCCACCTGAGGCAAAGAATCCACAGATTCATCACACTCTGTCCAAAGAAATCTCTCCTCATGTCTTTGGACCCTCTCCAATGCCAGAACATCCTTTCTTAGATAAGGTGCCTAAAACTGCTCACAATACTGCAAGTGTGATCTGACCAACCCCTTATAAAGTCTAAGCATTATATCCTTACTTTTATATTCTTTCGAAATGAATGATAACAATGCATCTGCCTTTCTCACCATCAGCTCAACCTGCAAGTTAACATTTTGGGAATACTGCACAAGGACTCCCAAGTCCTCTTTCACCTCTGATTTCTGAATTTGCTCCCCATTTAGGCAATAGCCTATGCCTTTATTTCTTCTGCCAAACTGCATGACCACACACTTCCCTATACTATGCTCCATCTGCTACTTCTTTGCCCATTCTCCTAACCTATCTAAGTATTTCTGCAGACTCCATGCTTCCTCAACACTACCTACCCCTCCACCTATCTTTGTATCATCCACAAAGTTGGCCATAAAGCCATCAATTCCTTCATCCAAATCACTGACATATAACATGAAAAGAAGTGGTCCCAACACTGACCCCTGCAGAACACCACTAGTCACCAGCAGCCAAGCAGATAAAGCTCCCTTTATTCCTACTTTTTGTCTCCTTGCAGTCAGCCAATCTCCCATCTGCACTTGTATCTTTCTTGTAATACCATGGGCTCCTATCTTGTTTAGCAGCCTCATGTGCTGCGCCTTTACAAAGGCCTTCTCAAATCCAAGTAGACAATATTCACTGATTCTCCTGTGTCTATTCTGCCTTTTATTTCCTCAAAAAATTCTAACAGATTGCTCAGGCAAGACTTTCCCTTAAGCAAACCATGCTGTCTTTGGCCTATTTTTATCATGTGTCTAAGTTCCCTGAAACCTCATTCTTAATAATGGACTTCAATATCGTCCCAACCATTGAAGTCAGGCGAACTTTCCGTACCTTCTTAAAGAATGGAGTCACATTTGGAATTTTCCAGTCCTCCTGTACCATTCCAGAATCTAGTAATTCTAGAACTTAGTGATTGAGCATTCAGAATGCAGGTGCAAGTGAGGATGGGGAGCAGTGGTCTTGATAGAAAGGGAGGAATTGTCCACATGGATACTTGGCTTGTAGGCAAATCGAGTTCTGTTCAAATTCATTGTCATCTGACTGTCCATATATACGACAAATTAAATAATATTCCTCTGGACCATGATGCACCCACAAAAGATATATTTTGCACAGACATATAACAAAATATTACCACAAAACAGTTAATAAATATAATTCAAAATGCACATAGTGTGCAGTACAGGTAGACAGTAAACAACAAACAGCTCATTGTCCTAGTGAAGAGACAATGGTGGCAAGGTATTCATTAGTCTCACAGCCTGAGGGAAGAAACTATTGCCCATACATGCCTCAGTCTCCTAAGGAAGTTTAGATGCTGCTGTGTATTCTTGTCTAATGAGAAGGGGTTGTGGGTCCAGCTTAGACTGACCACTGATTTGCATACCAAAGAACTTTATGCTTTTCACTCTGTGCACAACAGAGTCATTGATGAGCAATGGAGAGTATTCAACCTGCTCCTTCCTGAAATCCACCAATCATCTCTTTTGTTTGGTGTATGTTGAGACTCCAGTTGTTGTTCTCTCACCATTTGACAAGTCTCTCTACCTCCTCTCTGTATGGTGACTCATCGTTGTTGCTGATGAAGCCAACCATGTTTATCATCAGCGAATGATGATGCAGTTTGTGCTTGATCTGGCAGTGCAGTTGTGAGTCAGCAGTGGGCTGAGTGCACACTCCTGGGGACCAGTGCTGAGCATGATAGAGTTTGAAGTGTTGCTGCCAGCAAAGACTGACTGGGATCTTACCATAAAGAGGTCCAGGATCCAATTACAGAAAGGGGTATTGAGCCCAATGAGAACTGTTTAATCACCAGCCTCTGAGGATTATAGTGTGAAATGCTGAGCTGAAGTGGATGAACAACATCCTGGCATATGAGGCATCATTTATTAGATGGGACAGGATGGAGTGGAAGGCCAAGTATTGCATCAACAGTGAACCATTATCAGTGGTAGGTAGAGTGGAAAGGGTCAAATGCAGTTGGAAGGTCGTTCAATTGGTAGTTTAGCTGGTTCAGCTGGATGGTTCAATTGGTTCAAACTAGATGGTAAATAAATCATTAAGTGACATTCATTTTTTTTTACTTAAACACATAAACTATCTAATATCAACATTTGATGTTTAAACTACAAACCAAGCTTTTCCAGCATCTCTCTACATCAGCCAGAAATTATAAGATCATGGCTCGTGCTTGGACTCACTCCAAGTCTCACAATATCCTGGCTTGGCCAGACATTACAGGATCATATTCTGGAGGAGTCTCTACCTTATTGTTGTTCCAATGCTTCCAGCACATTGCTACAACTGTTCAAGCAGCTAAAAGTTGCATAAAATAAGGATTTTCTAAAATATCAGAATCAGAATCAGGTTTATTATCACCGGCATGTGACATGAAATTTGTTAACTTAGCAGCAACAGTTCAATGCAATACATAATCTAGCAGAGAAAAATAATAAATAAAATAAAATAATAATAATAAATGAACAGGTAAATCAATTATGTATATTGAATAGTTTAAAAAACCGTGGAAAAACAGAAATACTGTATACCTTTTAAAAAGTGAGATGGTGTCCAAAGATTCAATGGCCATTTAGGAATCAGATGGCAAAGGGGAAGAAACTGTTCCTGAGAGTCAGAGAGCCCTTGGGTAACCTGTGTCTGTACCAGACACAATTACCCATCTATTTTTAAGTAGGTACGGTATGTATGTATTATTTATTTAGAGATACATCATGGAAAGGCCCCTTTGAGCGGCACCACCCAGCAACCCATCAATTGAACCCTAGCCTAATCACTGTCCTTCAGTAGCACCTGGAGAAAACCCATGCGGCCGCAGGAAGAATGTGCAAACTCCTTACGGATAGTGAAAGGAATTGAACCCAGGTTGCTGGTACTCTGATAGTGTTACTTTATAACACTATTATGTGTGTAATAGTGGCACTGTAATAGAGTAATACTGTAATATTGTTATGCTACTGTGCCACCCAATTTGACTTCCCTTGTCAGCAACAGTTGCCTTATCCTGCCATTAGAATGCTTTTTCTTCTTCAGGATGACCCAATCCTGTGTCTTCCAAATTACTCCCAGAAACTCTGGCCATTGTTGCTCTACCATCATCCCTGTGAGTGTTTCTTTCCAATCAACCTTGGCCAGCTCCTCTGTCATGCCTCTGTAGTCCTCTTTATTCCAACGTTAAACTAAGATATCTGATTTTAGTCCCTTAAGAGCTCCTTTACCTTAAGCTCCCTCACAAAATCTGATTCATTAAAGAACACCCAACCCAGTATTGCCTTTTCCCTACTGGGTTGAACCACAAGCTCCTCTAAACAGCCATCTCGCAGACATTCTACTAACTTCTTCTTTAGAGATCTAGCACCTGATTATTCCAATCTGCCTGCATTTTGTAATTCCCCATGACATCATAACATTGCTCTTTTTATATGCTTTTTCTATCTCCCATTGTAATTTGCATCCCATGTTGTAGCTACTGTTCAGAGGCTCTGACTCTTTTTACCCTTATCGGTCTTTTTAGCCTTGCAGTTTCTTAACTCTACCTGCATCCTCCATTCCTGTCTCACCTCTTCCTAAGGATTTAATTTCATTTTTTACCAACAGAGCCACCCCAACACTTCTGCATAGCTGCCTGTCCCATCGATACAATATGTATCTTTGGATGTTAAACTCCCAACTATTATCTTCTTTCAGCCACGATTCAATGATGCTCACTATGTCATACCTGCCAATTTCCAACTACACTACAAGATCGTCTACCTTATTCCATATACTGCTTGCATTCAAATATATTATATTCAGTACTGTATTCATCACCTTTTTCAGCTTAGCCCCATGTTACACTCAACTCATCCCACTTACTGTGGGTGAAAACAAAATATTCATCAAATCCTCTTACATAAAACAACTTTGCTAAGGAAAAATGTATCACGGTATCCAATCACAAACAAGAAAATCTGCAGATGCTGGAAATCGAAGCAACACCCACAAAATGCTGGATGAACTCAGCAGACCAGGCAGCATCTATGGAGAAGAGTGCAGTCGACCCTTCATCAGGACTGGAGAAAAAAAGATGAAGTCAGATTAAGAAGGTGGTGGGGGAAGAGGAAGGAACACAAATTATATGTGAAACTGGGGGTGGGGAGGTGTGAATTAACGAGCTGGGAAGTTGATTGGTGGAACGGATACAGAGCTGGAGAAGGAGGAATCTGATAGGAGAGGACAGAAGGCCATGGAAGAAGAAAAAAGGGGAGGAGCACTATAGGGAGGTGATGGGCAGGTAAGGAGATATGGTGAGGGAAATAGGAATGGGGGAAGGCATTACCAGAAGTTTGAGAAATTGATGTTCAGGCCATCACGTCGGAGGCTACCCAGACAGAATAAAGGTTGTTGTGCCTCCAACGAGAATGTGGCCTCTTGGGCAGTGGAGGAGGCCATAGACTAACATGTCAGAATAGGAATGGGAAGTGGAATTAAAAGTGGCCATTGGGAGATCCCACTTTTTCTGGCAGACGGAGTGTAGGTGCTCGGCGAAGTGATCTCCCAATCTACATCAGGCCTCACCGATATACAGGAGGCCACACTGGGACCACGGGACACAGTATATGATGCCAACAGACTCACAGGTCAAGAGTTGCCTCACCTGGAAGGACTGTTTGAGGCCCTGAATGGTAGTGAGGGAGGAAGTGTAGCACTTGTTTTGCTTGCAAGGATAAGTGCCAGAAGGGAAATCAATGTGGAGAGACAGAGAGACAAAGAGATTAGGGAGTCACGTAGGGAGTGATTCTATGTGGAAAGCAGAAAGTGGGGGGTAGGGAAAGATGTGCTTGGCTTTTAGATCCTGCTGGAGATGGTGGAAATATTGGAGAATTATGTGCTGGGTGCAGAGGCCGGTGGGGACCCAATTCCTGCTGGAAGGATGGGGTGAGGGCAAACGTGTGTGAAATGGAAGAGATACAGTTGAGGACAGCGTTGATGATGGAAGGAAGTGGGAGGAGAGAGTGAGGGCAAGTTCCGCCAACCAGAGGAGAGTGGTGGTGGAGGGGAACTGGTTGGAAGAAACAGAGAGCTTTGAGGCCTTCCTGGTGAGGGATGGAAGTGTATAGGGACTGGACATCCATAGCGAAAATAAGATGATTAGGGCCAGGGAATTTGAAATTGTTGAAAAGACCAGGAGCGTGTGAACTATCACGGTTGTAGGTAGGAAGGGACTGAACCAGAGGAGATTAAATTGAATCGAGGTATGCAGATATAAGTTCAGTGGGGCAGGAACAAGAAGAAACAATGGGTCTACCTGGACAGGGGGGGGGGTTTGTGGATCTTGGGTAGGAGGTAGAAGCAGGAAGTGTGGGGAGAGCAATCTATGAGGTTGGTGGCAGCAGATGGGATATCCCAGAGTTAATAAGGTCGGTAATGGTGTGAGAGACAATGGCACTTATCCTTGCAAGCAGAACAAGTGCTACACCTGCCCCTACACCTCCTTTCTCACTACCTCACTCCATCTGCCAGAAAAAGCAGGATTTCCCAGTGGTCGCCCATTTTAATACCACTTCCTATTCCCATTCCGACAAGTAAGTCCATGGCCTCCTCTAC
This sequence comes from Hypanus sabinus, assembly GCF_030144855.1. Lineage (NCBI taxonomy): Eukaryota > Metazoa > Chordata > Chondrichthyes > Myliobatiformes > Dasyatidae > Hypanus > Hypanus sabinus. The sequence goes on along the minus strand of NC_082712.1, from coordinate 76,014,052 downwards.
TGCCACAATAAGGCCACACTCAGGTTAAAGGAACAATGCTTTATATTCTATCTGATAGCACGAACATTGATTTCTCGAGCTTCTGGTAATGTCCGCCCTCCCCCCCACCATTCTCCATTCCTAATTCTCTCTCTCTCACCTTATCTCCTTACCTGCCTATCACCTCCCACTGGTGCTCCTCCCCCTTTTCTTTCTTCCATGGCCTTCTGCCCTCTCTTATCAGATTCCCCCTTCTCCAGCCCTGTATCCCTTTCACCAATCAACTTCCTAACTCTTTACTTCACCCCTCCCCTTCCTGATTTCACCTATCACCTTGTGCTTCTTACTTCCCCCCCCCCCCCCACCTTTGTACTCTGACTCCTCAACTTTCTTCCAGTCCTGATGAAGGACTGTATTCCTTTCCATAGATGCTGTCTGCCCTAATGAGTTCCTCCAGCATTCTGTGTGTGTTTCTCTGTCCATATACCTCATGTTTTTTATAGTTCAGTCAGTTCCTCCTTAGCCTTCTGCTTCTCTAGAAAAACAAATCTAGCTTACCTCATAGCTAAAACAGCATTGCAGAAAACAAGCTGGTGAACTTCTCTGCACCTTCTACAGGGTATTCATGTCCATTTGATTAGTAATACATATGGTAGTTCAGTTGTAGCCTAATTAAAATTTTAAATAGTTTTGTAATTTGAACATATCCTCTCAGCTCTTATAATCTGTCCCCAGCTTATGAAGGCAAATATCCTGTATTACATACCTTTTTAGGCTGTGCTGTTGCCTTCAGGGAATTTTCAAACACGTACACGAGTTCCTTGCTGATTCCTAAGGCCCTTTCAATTGCTGTGTATATCCTAGCTTTGTTGGTCATCCTAAAGTTCATCACATCATGTATTTCGGAATTAAATTGGTGAAGATGTTTTTTTGTCATGTTTATCAGTCAAGGCGTTGACTATAGAAGTTGAGATGTTATGTTGCAATTGTACAAGCCATTGATAAGGTTGCTTTTGGAATATTGCGTTCAATTTTTATTACCCCACTGTATCATTAAGCATATTGGCAAAAGCTCCCAATGTATAACCAGAGACTAAAGACCTCAGCACCAGTGGTGGGGATGAAGAAGTTATGGTCAAGGGAGGTGGAGGAGCAATTATAGGACTACTTTGAATTGGTGGACTGAACAATAATCAGGGATTCATCTTGGAGTCTCAATGAATAAACCACAGTTGTCACCAACTTCATCGAAACCTGAGTGGATGAGTGCACTTTCGAGAACATATCGGACATATCCAAATAAAAAGTTATGGCTGAACCAGGAGATCTGTAGTTTTCTGAGAGCTGGTTCAGTGGCATTCAAGACCAGTGATCCAGAACTATACAAGAAGCCCTGGTATGACCTAACGGAAGTGAGAAAACAATTCTGGTTGTGATTGGAGGTGGAATCAAATGCACACCAGCTCTGGCAGGATTTGCAGGCCACAAACACAAGAAACTCTGGAGATGCTGGAAATTCAAAGCAACACACACAATGCTGGAGGAACTCAGCAGATCAGGCAGTATCTATGGAAAAGATTTAACGCTCAACATTTTAGGCTGAGACCCTTTATCAGGACTAGAAAGTAAGAGGAGAAGTCAGAGTAAGAAGGTGGGGGTGGGAAGAAGTACAAGGTGGTGGGTGATAGGTGAAACTGGGAGAGGAGGAGGGGGTGAGGTAAAGAGCTGGGAAGTTGACTGGTGAAAGAGATAAAGGCTGGAGAAGGGGGAATCTGTTAGGGATACATGACAGTGGTAGCAGGTCTGGGTGAGCACATGATTGAAGAGTCGGAGGGCCGCAGAGATCACAGAGGATGAGCACTGAGAGAGAGTATTTAAATTTAAATTAATTCAGGGTAGGCATCCCTCAAAGAGACTTCACAGTAGCAGTAGTGATATCAAAAACATGAGAAAATCTGCAGAAGCTGCAAATACAAAGTAACGTACTCAAAATTTTGGAGGCACTCAGCAGGTCAGGCAGTACCTCTGGAAATCAACTTCCCAGCTCTTTACTTCACCCTTCCTCCCCTCCCGTTTTAACCCAGATGTGCTACCACAGCCAAGTACACCTATCAGATTGCCTCTTCTCCAGCCCTTTATCTCTTTCACCAATCAACATCACAGCTCTTTATTTCACGCGTCCTCCCTCCCAGTTTTACCTATCACCTACCGTTTTGTACTTCTTCCTCCCCTCCCCCACCTTCTTAATCTGACTTCTCCTCTTTTGTTTCAGTCCTTATGAAGGGTCATGGCTCCAAACATCAACTGTTTACTCTTTTCCACAGATGCTGCCTGCCCTGCTGAGTTTCTCCAGCATTTTGTGTGTGTTGCTCAGGATCTGCAGGCCATTAGTTTTTACAAAGCAAAAGCTAACATCATGAATGACAGTGATGCCTCACTCCCAGATAACCTCAATGCCTCTTATGCAAGTTTTGAAGCTGAGGATTAAACTACATCTGTGTGAGTCGCTGCAGCATCCAGTGACCCTGTGATCTCTGTCTCAGAAGCTGACTTCAGAACATCTTTCAAGAGGGTGAACCCTCGCAGGGCGTCAGACCCAGATGGTGTACCTAGTGGTGCTCTGAAAACCTACCAGCCAGCCTGATATAAGTGTTCAAGGAGATCTTCAGTGTATCACTGCTACGGTTGGAAGCTCCCACCTGCTCCAAAAGGGCGACAATCACATCAGTGCCCATGAAGAGCGCGGTGAGCTGCCTCAACAAGTATCGTCCAGTGGCAGTCATGTCTACTGCGATGAAGTGTTTTGAGAGGTTGGCTTGAATCAACTCCTGCCTAATCAAGGACCTGGACCCTCTGCAATTTGCCTTTTCACCACAATAGATCTACAGAGGGTACAATTTCACTGACACCCCACTCGGCCTTGGATCACCTGGACAATAGTAATTAAGCTAATAGTTACCCCTAACTAAACTAATCCCTTCGGCCTAGTCAATATCCATATTCCTTCATTCTCTCCACATCCTTACGCCTATCTAAGAACTTTTTAAATGACTCTTATCATATTTGCCTCCACTGCCATCCCAGGCAGTGCATTTCTGACACCCACCACTAAAACACTTGCCCCCGCACACCTGAAACTTAAATGCATGCCTTCAAGTATTAAGCATTTTGACCCTGGGTAAAGGATACCATGAGTACTCTGCCTTTTAGAATCTTACATACTCCTCAGCCTGTGCCAATCGACAGAAAACAACTCAAGTTTGTCCAACCGCTCCTCACATCACATGCCTTTTAAAGTCCAAAAGTTCAAAGTGAATTGATTATCATGGTATATACAGTGTACATAACAATATACAACCCTGAGATTCATTTTCTTGTGGGCATTCACTGTAAATACAAAGAAACACAATAAAAGCCCACAACCAACCAATGAGGAAAAGGCAACAAGCTGTATAAAAACAAAAACAAATAAGATTAATATTGTCAAAATGTCATCAACCATAGCAGAGAATTATCAAAAAGCACAGAGATGATGAACTTTTGGTCTAATATCTGGTCAAACAGGATGAGACACCATCAAGAAGCAAACTGGATTAGGGAGGAAAAAGAACACACACGTATGATTGAAGAAATGCTAATACCTGAAGGTACAATGGATATGCTAAAAGCAGTTATAAAAAATACCCACAACTGAAAAAGTAACAGCAGAGATAATATTCAAAATTATTTGTATAAAAAATTTACTTCTCTTCATCCATACATATCAACAATTTTCTTTAAAGTTCTGAAAGAGTGCCTGAATTTTTGACAGAATATAAAATATATTTCTTGCCTAAAGGAGAATTCACAAATGACCTATCAAAATACTGTTCTATTACTTGTTTACAAAGTGTATACAAAATTGTTAGATCATGCATCTCGCAACTAATCTCCACTCACTTAAATAACCACAACATGCTTACAGAAGAGCAGAAAGGATGTCGTAAGGGTATGAAAGGATGTAAAGATCAACTGATAATAGATCCTGTAATTCTAAATCAAGCCCAGAGGAAAAGCAGAAATCTTTCATATTGTTATATTGACTACTGAAATGCATTTGATTCTGTCCAACGTTCATAGTTAATAGAAGTTCTTAATAAATATAAATTTCACCCAATTTTTGTGAAATTCCTGCAACATCTGATAAATTGTTGGCATACTGTATTCAAACTATCTATTAACAACAAAAAAAGAACAACTACTGTTTTCAAAATAAACTGAGGCATTTTTCACGGCAACTCTCAAAACCTACCCTCTAATTTAATGAATTGTACGAAAATCAGAAAAAAAGAAACAAATTATACCTTGACACACCTATATTTGGATGATTTGAAATTATTCTTACTTCATCAGTAAAGCTAAAGGAATTAATTCAAATAGTAGAACCATTTTGGAAAGATATAATCATGCTGGATAAATGCAGAACATTAAACATGAAGGAAGATGCAATAGAGCTAATAGAATACACAAAAAAAAACAGCAGCAGGATTCAATACAACTGATGGATGAATGTGAAACAGATAAGTATTTGGGATATCAACAAGCAAAGAAAATAGTTCATATTGCGATGAAGGGAAAACTTTTGCCAAAATTTACTTAAAGGATTAAGAAAATCTGCCAAACAAGGCTCAACAGTAAAAATATAATGAAGACAATATACACTTACGCTATACCCATATTAATGTATTCTTTTGGCCCGAAACTGATCTGGAAAATTGCAAAGAAAAATAAGAACTGAAGTGACAAATTTTAGAAAACACCATGTACACTTGAATGCACTTACACATTTGATCCCCCAAAGGCAACACCTCAGACTTGCCCAAGTTAAACTTCATCTGCTATTTCATCTGCAACTGATTTATATCTTGCTGTATCCTTGGGTAGTCTTCTGCAATGCTACCGATGTTTGTATCTTCTGCAAAATTACTAATCCACCCATCCACATTTTCATTCGAATCATTTATATGTTTTCGAAGGGTAATCCAATCCTAAATCGAATTGCCATGTAACCGTAGACCCCATGCATCTTAATCTTCTGCATGTGTCTACCATGAGGGAACTTGTAAAACACCTTACTAAAATCCATGTGGACAACACCCATCATTCTACCTTCATCAATCACCTTCTGTAATTTCTCAAAAAAATTAACAAAGTTAGTAATACACAATTTGTCCCATTCACCACCATGCTGCCTGTCTCTAATTAGGCCATGGTTTTCTAACTGCTCACAAATCATATCCTCAAGAATCCCTTCCAGTAACTACAGTACCATTTGATATGAGATTCATTGGATTGTCTCATTAGCTACTGGCCAGTATTCTAGGATCTCACCTGTGGATAGAGAAGGCATGAAGATCTTGTCTCTTTCTTGCCTCTCTGAATAACCAGGGGTATATCCCATCTGGCCCTGGGACCCAGCCACCTTTACAATCATCAAGGGACCATCTCTTTCTTTATCACGAAATTCCCTGGTGTACTAGCACACTCCACAATGACTTCACGATCCTGCACCATATCCTCCACTTCCAAGTATATGTTCTCTCCTTTATTGTTAATGGGAGCTACCCTCTCCTTTATCTTCTTGTCTTTGATGTGTCATTTAACTTCCTAAATCTTACATGAACCTTCCTTTTGTTCTTGACTAATTTTACCTCCTCTCCTGTAATCCTTGATTTCTTTACCTTACCATCTTTGTTCTTGCTTCTTGCTGGAACATACTTGTCTGATATTCTGTGCAGTTGGTCTATAAACGTTCTCCACTGGTTAGATGAGAACCTCCCCAAAAACAGCTGTCCTAATTAACAGCGACATAAGACTCTTCAGATCCTAGAATCTGGAGCAACACATAAAATTTAGCAGGTCAAATGAGGATTTCCAATGAAGGGTCTTAACCCAAAAAGTTGACTGTGCATATACCTCCACTTTCCTGACCAACCAAGTTACTCTCCTTAGTTCATGTCCTTTTTTTTTGTTCACACTAACTTCAAGAGGAGGTCAACGGAACACACCCCTGTCCTCATTGAGGGATCTGGAGTGGAAAGGGTGAGCAGTTTCAAGTTCCTGGATGTTAGCATCTCTGAAGATCTATCCTGGGCCCAACATATTGCTGCAGTTATAAAGAAGACATGACAGTGGCTATATTTCATTCGGAGTTTAAGGAGAATTACCATGTCTCCAAAGACACTCCCAGTTTCTACAAATGTACAGTGAAGAGCATTAACTGGTTACATCACCATCTGGTATGGAGGGACCACGATGCACAGGATTGAAAAAAAGCTGCAGAAAGTTGTAAACTGCAAGCTCCGTCGTGGGCACTAGACTCCCCAGCATTCTGGACACCTTCAAAAGGTGATACCTCAAAAAAGTTGCATACATCATTAAGGACCTCCATTACCCAGGACATGCCCTCTTCTCATTGCTACCATCAAGGAGGAAGTACAAGTGCCTGAAGACACACGCTCAATGTTTTAGAAGCGGCTTGTTCCCCTCCCCGATCAGATTTCTAAATGGACAATGAACCCATGAACACTACCTCAATACTTTTCCTCTTTTTGCTTTACTTACTTAATTTTCTTTTTTATGTGTACATTGTAATTTATAGATATTATAATTATGTATTGCAATGTTCTGTTGTTGCAAAACAAGTTTCACAGCACAAACACAAGGAAATCTGCAGGTGCTGGGAATTCAAGCAACACACACAAAATGCTGGTGGAACGCAGCAGGCCAGGAACGCAGCATCTATAGGAAGAAGCACTGTTGACGTTTCAAGCCGAGACCCTTTGAGTTTCACAACACATGCCAGTAAAATTAATCCTGATTGTGAGTCTGTTTCTGATTCTGACACTTTCCCAAAAGGTCCATTCTTATACAGAACTACCTTAAAATTTAAGGATTTATTATCACATTTTCATAAGTCAGTCAGCTTCCTTTCTACTTACGTCATTTGTGCCCAATTTGCACCCCAACCTCTGCTCATCTTCCTCTTAAGACAAAGACATACCCTGGAACACAAGAAGCAACACACTATCATTGGTGTCTCTTTTGCGGTTGCAGAATCTCTTATTTATCCCCCTAACTATCATGGTTGTATCACTACTGCTCTGCGTGACTTTATCCTTCCCCAATGAACCAGTCACAGTTCACTGACCTGGACCACCTTGCTAATTCTCCTATCTATAATGTTCTCAACATCCTGGACGATCTTAAGTATATCCAACTCTAGAGCCAATTTTAATTTTAATTTCATTTTTTTTTATTAAAGTTCATCATCAAACAAACATTTCCATAAGATGTATTTCAGACATTGTACATATATATCATATAATCATGTATATCACAAATCTCCACAAAGTATTTATCTGAGGTATACACTTATAGAAAAGAGAGCAAAGAAAAAGCAAGCAAAAGGAAAAAAAAACTATGTACAAATAGGGAGTGATCTTCTTTTACAACATATTCATTGATTTGTGAAAATAAAATCAGGCCTATGAGGCATTATGTAGTTAAACCATTTTTCCTGGTATGAATCAAATTGTTCCAGCTTATGATTGACAGATGCTGTTATCTTCTCCATTATTTAAATATTCATTGTAATTTCCATCCATGCATTTAAAGTTGAGCTCTCCTGTGATAACCATTTCCTAGTAAGAGTCTTTTTACCAGTCACCAACAGTATATTCAGTCAATATTTATCTCTTTTCAACCATTCTTGAGGTATATATCCAAATTATATGATCTTACTCTCTAAGTATTTCACATTTAAAGATGTCTTGTAGGGCATTGTGTAACCCCCCCCCCCAATTGATAACAGGGCAATCCCAAAAAATATGATAATGATTTGCATTTTGATTTCCACAATTTCTCCAGCAAACAGGGAGGTTACTATCATAATGGGATTTCTGAGAGGGTGTAATAAAATATCTTATCAAGTTTTTTCTATCCAAACTCCCTCCATTTCTGTGAACTGGTACATTTCATTGATACCTCCTTATTATTGTCCATTCTTCCTCAGATATAATTATCCCTCCTTCCTTCTCCCACTTTGTTTTAATGTTCGAAGTCCAATGTGTTTTAAGATTTGACAACCCCTTATACGTGCTTGAAATGATTCTACTACCATTATCTGAATGATATGCTTTTCTAAATAGCCGTATCAAGCATGTACTTCCCTTGGTTATATTTTAAGCGCCTTATTAACATATTGTCGCATGTGTAAATACCGATAAAAATCTTGTTTTTCTAATAAGTGTTTCTCTTTAAGCATTTCAAAACTGAACAGTGTTCCTTCTTTCATTATGTTGCAAAGAACTGTTATTCCTTTAACTGTCCAGTCCTTAAATCTAGCATCCAATTTATTTGGTGTAAAATCTGAGTCATATGCAACCATTTAAGAATTGCAATATCTCCCTGTAGATTATATTCTTTTATAGTAGTTTTCCATATTTTAAGAGTCAATTTCACCCATGGGTTATCAATAGTATTTATGTACCTTTGCAGGTTGTTATCAGCCAAAATTGCTTGTATGGGGATGGGAAGTACCCGCTCCTCAATGTTTTTCCATTGAGCGTCATATGATGGGTTGCACCAACATATCACAGCTCTCAACTGTGCTGCAAAATAATGATCTCTAAAAAAAGGAAGGCCCCATTTCCCCCCCCCTTTTCCTTTGCTAATTGCTAAGTTTTGAGACAAACTCTAGGCCTTTTACCCTGCCAAATATACCTTGATAACATCTTGTTCCATTCATTGAATTGATTTTGATGAATCTCTTTTGGAAGGGTCTGAAAGAGATATGACAGTCTGGGCAGTATATTCATTTTAATAGACTCAATCCTTGAACTGAGACTGAAAAAAGGAATCAGGTTCCATCTTGCCACATCTTCCTTAATTTTTTATACAAAGGCTGATAATTACATTCTGATAATTTTGCCAAATCTTTTGGCATAATGTTGCCCAAATATTTGAAAGACTCTGTTTGCCATGCCCAGGGATATTTACTTTCAATTTCTCTTGGTGGGCTATAGTAATATGAAAGTAATTGGGTTTTATATATGTTGAGCTTGTATCTTGATAATTGACCATATTGTTCAAAGGATTGCATCAATTTAAGTAAAGAGTATGTTGGTTGGCGTAGATAGATCAAAATGTCATCCGCATAACAAGCCAATTTATGCTCCGTCCCTTTAATAATAATTCCCCTGATATCTTCATTTTGTCTGATGTATTGAGCTAATGGTTCCAGATATAACGCGAAGAGTAGCGGTGACCATGCACAACTCTGTCTCGTGCCCCTTCCTAGGGTAAGACTATTTGATAAATATCCATTGATTTCAGAATCAGAATCAGACTTTAATCGCCAAGTACTTGTACACATACAAGGAATTTACTTCCGGCAGATGCTGTCTCTCTGCTCATAACAATAATAATGATAAATATAATTGAAAATATAGATTATACATACAAGTAGTGCAATCCAAGTAATAGTTAGCCGACAGTTAACCGGCAGTTAATTGTTCAGCAAAGTGACCGCAGTAGGGAAAAAACTTCTCCAGTGCCTATTAGTCTTAGTCTGGAGGGATCTGAAGCGCCTACCAGATGGAAGCAGTTCAAACAGTCCGTGCACAGAATGGGAGGAGTCCTTTATGATATTCCCCGCCCTCTTCTTCAACCCGGAAGAGTACAGGTCCACAATAGAGGGCAGGGAGGCTCCAATGATGCGCTCGGCAGTCCTCACTGTGCGCTGTATAATGTTTTTAATCCAAGCAGTGAGGTTGTCATATAGTGCCTGCATAGTTTTAATAATTGTGTCTTGGAAACCAAATTTATGTAAAACTCTGTAAAGAAGATTCCAATTAACCAAATTAAATGCCTTTGCAGCGTCAACACGTATCACTATTGCTTTGATTTTATTTTTTTGTATATGATCCATAATGTGAAGTGTCCTTCATATATTCTCTTGTGTTTGGCGTGGTCGTCTAAAACCTTTCTGATCGTTATGTATCAGTATGGGTAGAAACTCCTCTAATCGTTTGGCCATGATGGAGGTAAATAATCTATAATCTATATTAAGAACGGATATTGGTCTAAATGACCCGCATTCCATTTTATCATTACCTTCTTTCAGTATAGCTGTGATTATCACTTCCTTCCAACTGGGTGGCATTTGTGCCTTTTTTAGAGCCCAATTCAGTGTGGGGAGTAACACAGGAATTAACTCATTTTTAAATTCTTTGTACCACTCTGCCATATACCCATCTGATCCTGGTGACTTGCTTAATTTAAGCCTACTAATTGCAGCTTTTAATTCAACTTCAGTTATGTCAGCAGTCATCCTTCTATTTTGTTCTTCACTTAAAGTGGGTAACTAGAGAATTCAAGAAGGTGTCAATTTGGGTTATGCTTCCCCCTGGAATTTTGGAATATAGAGTTTTGTAAAACACTTCAAAAGCTTCTTGATTTTCACTTAGCTTATTTTTTATCATTTTTGTTCTTGGGTCCCAAATTCTATGAATTGTATTTTCTGCTATTTTTTTTTCAGTTTCCACGCCAATATTTTCATAGACTTTGATCCACTTTCATAATGTCTCTGTTTCAGAAACATTAAATTTTTCCTGATTTCTTGAGTAGCCAAACTATTAATTTCATTCCTAATTTTTGTAATTTCCCCTAATGCATCCTGTGCCAAATTCAATTTGTGTTTTTTCTCTAGTTCCTTCAGCCTATTTTGTAATTCCTCTAATATTTTATTCCTTATTTTTTTCTTATATGAAGATATCGCTATAATTTTCCCTCTTAAGACAGCTTTCAGAGTATCCCATAAAATGGGAGGTGAAACCTCTCCATTATCATTAAATTCTAAGTAGAAACCATTTTCTTTTTTAATTTGTTCCTTAAAGTACGGATCATTCAGTAAACTTGAATTTAGCTTCCAAATAGTATTCTTTGGTTGTAGATCAAAATCAACAGATAAGTATATAGGTGCATGGTCACCTACATCTATTGTCCCAATTCCACAGGTGTTTATTTTGTCTTTGTCTTTTCCAAATGTTATGAAATAGTCTATTCTTGTATATACAGAATGGGGAGCAGAATAATGAGTGTAATCCCTTCCGGCGGGGAAAAGGTCCCTCCATATATCAATTAAACCAACATCCTCAAAAAGTATATTAACTTTCTTATGTAAGGATTTTGTTTCATAGGTTTTTCTATTTGGAAGAGTCTACGTTTGGTTGTAATTGTAAATTTAAGTCTCCCCCACATATCAGGAGACCTTCTGTTTCCGCTACCATAATATCAGTAATTTTCTGAAAGAAACCAATATCACTTCCCGGGGGTGTGTATATATGGACAAACAGACAGACAGACATACTTTATTTATCCTGAGGGAAATTGAGTTTTGTTACAGCCGCACCAACCAAGAATAGTGTAGAAATATAGCAATATAAAACCATAAATAATTAAATAATAATAAGTTAATCATGCCAAGTGGAAATAAGTCCAGGACCAGCCTATTAGCTCAGGGTGTCTGACACTCCGAGGGAGGAATTGTAAAGTTTGATGGCCACAAGCAGGAATGACTTTCTATGTTGCTGAGTGTTACATCTCGGTGGAATGAATCTCTGGCTGAATGTACTCCTGTGCCTTACCAGTACATTATGGAGTGGATGGGAGACATTGTCCAAGATAGCATGCAACTTGGACAGCATCCTCTTTTCAGACACTACCGTCAGAGAGTCCAGTTCCACCCCCACAACATCACTGGCCTTACGAATGAGTTTGTTGATTCTGTTGGTGTCTGCTGCCCCAGCACACAACAGCAAACATGATAGCACTGGCCACCACAGACTCGTAGAACATCCTCAGCATCGTCCGGCAGATGTTAAAGGACCTCAGTCTCCTCAGGAAATAGAGACGGCTCTGACCCTTCTTGTAGACAGTCTCAGTGTTTTTTGACCAGTCTAATTTATTGTCAGTTCGTATCCCCAGGGATTTGTAATCCTCCACCATGTCCACACTGACCCCTTGGATGGAAACAGGGGTCACCAGTGCCTTAACCCTCCGCAGGTCCACCACCAGCTCCATAGTATTTTTCACATTAAGTTGCAGATGTTTAATAGAGTAACTGAATTTCCGTCTATATTTCCCCCTTACCAGAATATATCTGCCCTCTTTATCTCCCATTTCGAATTCTTTTTTTCAAAATTTAGCTTATTTGAGATAAGAATAGCAACTCCTCTCCTATGTCCTGATTTATATGAGGAGAAAAACAAATTAGTGAAGCCCATTCTCTTTAGTTTTCTATGCTCATTATCACTTAAATGAGTTTCCTGTAAATATACTACATGGGCTTGTTCTTTTTTTCATTTTGGATAAAATTCTCTTACATTTGATTGGATTTAATAGCCCATTGACATTAAAAGAAATGAATTTTACTTTGTCCTTAGCCATCTGTATTTATCTGTCAATGTATCATTGAAATTAGCAGAATAAACCTTAATCGATCTACTCCCTGAACAAATAAGAACCAAGAAACGCAAATAATAACAAAAATGGCAACAAATGTGTGATTCCAAGGCTGAGGTCTCTGGTAGGTGACCCTGCGTTGAGCTGGAGGAAATGTCTAGCTGTGGAGGATAACCCCTCCTACTTGTGAGTTGAGGGCCCCTGTTGCAGTATTCAAAAAAGTCAGTGAACAAATCCATTACACAGAAAAGATTTCCCTGTGTACTCCTCCCATTTATATATATGCGCATGCACACGCACATATATATATTTATATATATATATATATCATATACGTACACACATATATATTCCCATTTTGGTGGGGGAAAAAGGAGTAAGTGAGCAAATAAAGAATAAATAAGTAATATAAAATCCACATTATAAGTATTTCTCGAGATAGATATATCACTATCTACTTTTGCTTCCATTTAGCTTCTCAACATTTTTAAAGTTAGCCAAACCTTATGGCTCTTCTGGAGGGGGTGAGAGCTGTCTTTGGAAAACTCCCAGTCTCCTCCTGATATATTTCTCTCGGCCTCCTCCCATCTCCTGCCCTCTCAATTCTCGCTCTATTTCCCAAGCGGTGCAGGATAATTCCTCTGCCAGGCTTTCCCTCGGTTTGATCACGCTGATGGGCAATCTTCTGGCCTTCATGTCTGTAGTCGCCTCTTCCACTGTCTGATACACTTGGCTCCCATCTTGATAAAACACTAGAAGTTTAGCAAGGTATGGAGTTTGAAATCTAATCCTTTGTTGCTTTAGTATTCGCTTTACTTCAGAGTATTCTTTACATTTCTGCAGGACCGCGGGGGGGGGGGGGGTAATCTTGGTCGAAATATATTAATTTATCATCTAAAAACACCCTCTTCTTACCCCAGGCCCTTCGTAGAATCTCCGCCTTGGTAATGTACCGAAGGAATTTAATTATTATTGAGCGTGGCTTATCTGCTCTGTCTTGGGTAGGCTTTGGGATGAGCTCATGATGTGCTCTCTCAATTTCCAGCTCCATAGTTGAGGGAAGCTCCAGCGCGTCCTGCAGCAACTTTCTGACAAACGCCATCATAGACAAGCCCTCCACTCCTTCGGGAACGTTATATGTTCTGATATTTTTCCGCCGTGATGTTCCCTCCAGGTCAAGCAGTTTACCTTCTTGTTGATTTAATATTTTTATCGTCTTACTTAGTGTCCATTCCACATTTTGAATACGATCTTCCACCTTCTCAACTCGAGTCTCTGCCACCACTATTTTTTGATTGACGTTGGCGAGCTCTAACTTAATATCATGTAGCTGCTGTTTTATATCTTTCTGGAACTCCCTTATCTCTTTCAAAATTTCAATCATATTTGCCGCTTCGCCTGAACGAGGCCCAGCGTCAGCCTCACTAGCACGCGGTTGGGTAGGACAGCTGCTCGCTACACTCCTCTCCGCAGTGTCACTTTTTTAAAACTTCCATTCTTTTTCCCCATTCTGGCCCCTCTTATCAGTTCAAATACTTTAGAAAAATACTATATTTGATGGGCTAACGGGGCTTAATACACATTTTTCCGGAGGAGCTAGTGACTTAAACTGCCATTCTTGACAATGACGTCACCAGAACCTCTCATTTATTTTTTTAATTCAGAGATACAGCACAGTAGCAGGCCCTCCCAGCCCAATCAGGCCACGCCACCCATAAACCAAAGCCTTGGCACTTATACTCAAATGCAGCAAGTCCCAAAAATGGTTGTTCTATTAGAACCTGCCTCCCTTTTATAACCGCAAAATAGCTTTGAAATGCTGTTGGCTGATCCCCTCTGCTAATAAGGTGCCGGGACTGGAAAGCACAGATCCTATCTGCCCGTTTTTTTTACACTTTTTTCTTCTCTGTCCCCTACCCCAGCCTGTCTCTTAACTCTCACCTCCTCCCCTAGCTCCATCTGCCCATCATCTTCCATCTTAACAAATAACCCCCGTGTTACCCTCTCTCAATTCTTTCTACCCACACTCTGAAATTTTGACCTCTTTTTCTTTGCAAATACTGTCCAACCTAATGTTATTCCAGCAGTTTGCTCTTTGTGCTGGATTCAAGTGACTGCAGGCTCGTGAGTCACCAGAGTTCATGGGATGGTGCCCGTGTGCCATGAAGAGGATGCAGAGTGGGCAAAAATATGTCAAATGGAATCTAATTCAGAAGAATGTCAGGTTGCTCACTTGGGCAGAAGTAGATGTGATACTGAGTGTTTTTCAATAACGAGCAATGGAAAAGTGTGTTCAGAGTGATCTGCGTGTCATTGCGCATCAGTCACTGAAAACGTTAATGCAGCTGCAAAACCTTATTGTTAGTGCACTTGATTTGTTGGCCTTCACTACAAGAGGATTTGAGTACAAGAATAGAGAAGTCCTACTGCAATTATACCGAGCCCTTGTGAGAGCACTCAGAATATTCTGTGCCAAACTCTGTTTGTGATATATTAAGGGCAATGAAACTTCATCAGATTGATTCCTAGAATGGGTAGATGGTCCTTTGTGGCAGATTGAACCTCTTGTTCAATATGAGAAGTGATCTAATTGAAAAATTTGGAATTCTTCTAAGGTTTCAAACGTTATATGTACAGATAATATTTCCCCTGCCTGTAGTGCCTTGGGCCAGGAGCAAAGTAAGGGGTCAGGTATTCAGTAGAGATATATGAATAAGTTCTTCACCCAGAGAGGAATGAATCTTAGGTATTTTCCTCCCTGAAGGTCTCTAGAGCTCAGTCCAGACAAAATATATTCAAGATAAATTTTTGGATGTTAAGAGATATGAGGTTGTTGCAAGGAAATGGAGATGAGATCAACCATAATTATTTTGAGTGACAGAAAAGACACAAGAGGCTGAATGGCCTTTCCTGCTTTTATATATTATACTCATGTTCAATTGTAATCAGAATCAGCACTTCATGAAGATGCCAATTCAGTAAAATTGTTCAACCCCCAAAGATGTGACTTAGTTTTGTTAAGAAATAATTAAAATAGAAAAGGTATTTTAGTAAGATTACTATATAATATTTTAAAAATGCAATATTGGATAAATACCTATAAAATGCAGATGTGGTAAATTCTATTAAAAGTGTACCTATTACCCACCTCAATCCATGCTAAATAGTGAGGCCCTCCATTGGGCAGGGGCGACCATGGATGTTGCGTCCTAGGTGTCAACGTGATACGCAAGCCAGGGTAGTATGATATAGGGAGCAAACTGTTTCCCATGCAGCAGGCTCCACCTCTTCACGTAGTTGATGAATCCAAAGATCCGGCAGAGACCATTACAGTTTGGCACCAGCAGTATCAGAGGAGTTGCCAGTCAGCATTGAACTCAACGGAGGACTGCTTTATGGACTCCAGCTCCAGAATTTTCCTTGGGGTTTACTCCTGAAGCCTTTCCCATAAGAGGGTATGACTGCAAGGCAGCGGAGGTTTCAGTTTTTCTTCTCCTAGGTGAGCTGCCATCTATGGGTGAGGAACCACATCTACCCGAAGCAAATGGTTTTAAGGCACCGGTAACCCGCCTTTGTCCCTTCTCCTGTCACTAGTAACGGTTCTACCAGGCTTAATAATAAGTCCACACATGAAGACCAGGAACTAGTCTTGATTGTCAGAGGCTATTTGAGATGCACACTATCGGGAGCATTTAATAGGTGGTGGGAGCTTATCCATACAACCTCGCCCAGCTATAACAACCTTAAGGAACCTGCTAAATAGTGTTACTGAAATATGCAAATAGGTATACTTAGTAATCATCCCATGCTTGTACTATAAGAGCTTACTTACCCAGATCAGTTGTTCCTGTGAAGACTTAGGCAAGTTTATTAATTTTTTTCTTCTTAAAAAAAGGCTTATCCAGTAAATTCATTTTATGCAAAGCCTGTTCAAGCACTGTTTGTGCCCTTTAATGTAGCAAAAAGAAAAACTTATCATAAGGATATTATCTATTTTGCTTGAAGGAGGTCAGCAAAGAGAGTGAGCTCAGTACTAAGTCAGATATTATTGACTGGAAGGAATGTGTAAGATGCCACGTTGTTTGGTCTTTGGTGTCATATGTACATTGTTCCCTGCTGTTATCGTCAATTTTCCTTTGTATTCTGACACCAAACATTTCCCTGGTGGCTGTTGTCACAGAAAAAAAGAGAATTATCAATATTGCAGTTAAACTCAACTTTCAAAGATGATAGCAACTCATTGGAGGGCTCAGATTTAATGAATTTTCTTTGATTTTTGGTGAGATTTTAAACATCAAACAATAAATTGGCCTGGGTGCAGTAAAATATTTAGATATATTGACTGTAGCTGTGAGATGGAGACAGCAAAAAAAATCACTCGTGGTTTGAATCTTTCCTTTTATCAGCCTGAATTTCTTTAAAAAGGCTAAAGAAAGATTTTTCAGAAGTATTTTAATATTTAATTATACATTTACTATTGAATGAGAGATGAGTACACCCTTGATGAACATGTTCATTTTTGTGATAATTGTACCAGCTAAAATTTTGTATGCACATGGGTCCAATTGTCTCCTGGAGGATGTGCTCTCCTTCGTTGAGTGTACCTTATGTCCAGCCCTGAGCATGAAAAATTAGCTCATTCAGGACCCAGTTCTTCCATAAAAGTTGCATCACAGTGTTTCTGCCTGGTAGGTATTTGCAAGGCCAAGATATTGTTTGTACATGAGCAGTGTAACAAGGGAAATGTGAAATCCCAATCTCTCAAACCAAAGGCCAGGGATAAAAAGAAAGCTCAATAAAAGAGGAAAATCTGACTATTATTTTGTAATATTTTTTCACAAAATACATTACTTTTTATACAAGAAATGTCCTTTGTTTTTAAAATTGGATATGCTCTTAAGCAATGTTCAGATCTTCTTAAATGGTTTGTTTTCTCTAACAACTCTCCCCCCCCCCCCACTTGCCAACACCCCACCTGCCTTCATAAACTTTGCTTCAGGAGATTATGGACCATTGAACAGCTCAATACAGTGTTACTGGCGCCCCAGAATAAAACCAAATGTCAATATTATTTGGCTGGGTTACAAAAATTAAATGCCATGACAAAGACCTATCTACATGGCTCTTACAGATATGAGGGTCACAGTTAGTTTCTTGGGTGCAAGGTATACCAGCTTTGTAAGTGGCAAGGTCCCATTCTGAGAGATCACTTGATAAAGAAGACACTTACAGAGGAAATGAAGTACTCTCTCTTGTCGCCCCCTCCTTTATTATTGAACTATCAAACATCCTGCAAGCCACGCCTGACTTTTAGCACCAATCTTTTAATTACTCTCCCTTTAAAGGACAGTGGAAGCAAAAGTTGTTCAATATTTTTAGGTGCAAATAGATAAATAGGGTACAAGGGGTTGAAAGACCCTTAATTAATCAGAGACAGTATTTGTAACTATGTCTAGGGCAGTTCTTGTCTGTCCAATCTGATTGAAATCTTTGAAGAGGTTATAATGGGGAGTTAATGATGGAGGGGAAGAGGCTACTCATAAAACGTTGGGTGTGGGTCTTCAGGGTCCTGTACCTCCTCCCTGATGAGGGAGGAGAAGAGGGCATGACCCGGATGGTGAGAGCTCTTCTTGAGGCAGCACCTTTTGAAGATGTCCTTGATGCTGGCGAGTCTTGTACCTTGATGGAGCTGTCCGAGTCTACAATCATCTTTCAGTCCTGTGCATTGAAGCCCCCTACTAGGCAGTGATGCAATCAGTCAGAATGTTCTCCGTGAGACATCTGTAGAAATTTGCTATAGTCCTTGGTGACATACTAAATTTTCCCAAGCTTCTAATGAAATATATCTACTGGCATGCCGTCTTCATGATTGCATCAATGTATTGGGCCCAGGACAGATCCTCTGAGATCCTGGCACCCAAAAACTTGAAGTTGCTCATTCTTTTCACTGCTGACCCCCTTAGTGATGATTGGTGTATCTTTTACCAGCTTCCCTTTCCTGAAGTCCACAATCAATTCCTTCATCTTGCTGACATTGAGTGCAAGGTTGTTGTTGCAATACCTCTCAAACAGCCAAACTCTCTCACTCCTCTACACGTCCTCATCACCATCTGGGATCCAGCCAACAGCAAATTTATAGATGCCATTTGAGCTGTATATAGCCGCACAGTTGTGAGTGTAGACAGAGTAGATCAGTGGGCTAAGTACATGTCCTTGAATTGCGCCTGTGTTGTAAACAAAGAGGAGATGTTACTACCAATCCACACTAACTGTCCTGATGAGGAAGTCAAGGGTCCAGTTGCAAAGGATGGTACAGAGGCTTGGGTTTGAACCTCTGACCCCAGTGAGGGGTTGAAGATGTCCTTGAACACTCTAGCCAATATTGTTGTTCACTGTTTGAGGAATGAAATACATGAATAGGGACTTCAAAAACAGTCAAGAGAGCATTTAGAATCTAGAATCCAATTCTTGGGAGCACAGACAAGCCCAAATGGCAAAAGGAATATCCCAAACTATTCCCGCCCCCCTCCCCACATCCACTGTGGCAAACCTTTCCAGCCTAATTTGTATCATTGGCTTTGGTAGTCATCTCAAAATCCACAAATATTGGAGTGGAAGACTTTAATTATTCTAATAAGTAGAAACAAAACAGGATATTTCAATCCTGTAGAATGATCGACCCTTGTGGGAATTCCAGGGTCCCTCCTACATGCTGGAAAACCACACGTGTGATTAGGAAGAGCTCAAAATGTAGATTTTGGATCTAGATGTGGATAGCATGTTTCAGAAAGTGGTCACCATATTGCTTAAGGTGAACAGAGGCTAACCAGATCTGAAAGACCAAGCAAGAAGCTCATCGTTATCCCTAATCATACTCACTTAACACTAGAGGAAGACTGTAAGACATAGAAGCTGAGTTAGACTTCTTGGCCTGTCGAGTCTGCTCCACCATTCCATTATAGCTGATTTATTATCCCTCATAACCACTTTCTCTTGTTTTTTTCACCATAATCTTTGACACCCCTACTAGTCAAGAACCCTTCAACCACTGCTGTAAATATACCCAATGATTTGACTTCCACAGCCATTGTGGCAATGATTTCCACAGATTCACCATCCTTTGGCAAAAGAATTTCCTGCTCATCTCTGTTCTAAAGGTACGCCCTTGTATTTTGAGGCTGTGCCCTCTGGGCCTAGACTCCCCCATTATAGGAAGCATCCTCTCCACATCCACTCTGGGCCTTTCAATATTCAATAGGTTTCAATGAGATCACCCCTCATTCTTCTAAACTCCGGTGATGTCCAGATCTATCATACGCTCCCCATATGTTAACCTTTTCATTCCCATGATCATTCTCGTGAACCTCCTCTGGACCCTCACCAATACTAGGACATTCTTTCTTAGATAACAGGCCCAAAAACTGTCCGCATTACTCCAAGTGCTGTCTGACCAATGCCTTCTAAAGGTGCAACATTGCATCATTGCTTTTATATTCTATTCCTCTCAAAATAAATGCCAACAGTGCATTTTCCTTCCTTTGCCACTTCTGCCCATTCTCCTAATCTGTCTAAGTCATTCTGCAGGCTCCCAGCTTCCTCAACACTACCTGCTGCAATCAGTACTAATGCCTCCACAGTCTCTTTAGCTACCTCTTTCAGAAAGTCTATCTCCTCTAAGCTGGGCCAGTGCAGCGCCATGCAGTAACTGAAATGCTCCTTTGCACAAAGCCTTTATTGTTGCTCAACTGTTAAAATGTCATGTAGATTTCAGACCGTGTGAAAATTTCCTACTCAGAGCAATGGTTGCTCTGTGCAGTTGTAAAAAAAACATGAGCAGGAACGTTGTTCAGAACCCTGGGGTGTTGTTCATCTGGTCCAGATGACCTATCTACCTTCAGTCCTTTCAGCTTCCAAGCACCTTCTTCTTAGAAATAGCGACTACACTCACTTTTGCCCATTGACACTCAAATTTCAGGCATACTGCTGATGTTTACCACGGTGAAAATGACGCAAAAATACATCCGCCATTTCTTTGTTGCCTATTACTACCTCTCCAGTGTCATTTTCCAGCAGTGCGATATTTACTCTCACCGTTCTTTTATTCTTTATATACCTGAAAAAAAACATTTGGTATCCTCTTATATTATTGGCTAGTTTAGCTTCATGTGTCATCTTTTCTCTCCTTATTGCTGTTTTAGTTGCTTTCTGTTTTTTAAAAGCTTTCCAATCTTCTAGCTTCCCACTAATTTTTAATATATGCCCTCTCTGTTTTTATGCTGACTTTGTAAACCACAGTTACCTCATCCTCCCTTTAGATTACTTTTTCTTTGGGATGAATGTTTTGTTCTTCTTCTTGGGCCCTTATCTCCCAGTGGAGCTCAGGCCATTAATGACCTCCAGTTTCCATCGTCCAAAGTCGATGGTATGATCGGAGTTCATGAATGTTTCTGTAATCCATTGTATCCACTGACATCCCTAATCGTAGTATAGCACTGGTCAAGTTTGCTGGAACCTCTGGTGCTGATGTTGAATCATTGATGATAATTGGTCGGAGATTTCTTCAAACAAGCTTGACTGAAGTTCCTGATGACGATTTGATAAGGATAAAGATGGTGCTGGTGAGACACAATGATGCTTTACAGGCAGCAAACAAGACTACTACCTATTCCATTAATTACACTTTTTCTGGTCTATGATCACTGCAATCCACAGCCTGTAATTTTCCTTTGGGAGTTATGCTTTCCAGCTGTCTGTACGACCTGGCACTTCTGCAGTATCCTGGCCTCTCAAGAATGCAGGTGCGGCCACGGCAGCCATTGCTGCCATCAAACCGATGTTTAGCTATTGTTAGAGCGGGCTCGGGGCCAGATTGAACTGGTGGGGCCCAGACGCAAGTGCAAAAAAACAAACTAATGTTTGGCTAACTTAAGCACTAAGCTTAAAAAGATAAAGTTCCAAGGGTGAAGGATGAACCAGTGTTCAGCTCACTACTCTGCAAGGTTTACTCACCTCAGTACTGAACTGGCTCCCTGGCTGTGGCCTGCAGTCACCAGGCTCTTGGAACAACTACAGGGCTGCACTGGCTCCATAGTTGTGGACTCTCTTTCAGACGCTCTACAGTTCATGTTCTTTGTTATTTGTTTACTTTTTATTGTTTGCATGATGTGCTCTTTTTCCCCGCACACTGGATGTTTGATAGTGCTTGTTGTGTGGGATTATTTTCAGGGGTTCTATTGTGATTCTTTGTTTTGTGGCTGCCTGTGAGAATACAGATCTCAAGGTTGTATATAGTATACACACTTCGATAATAAATGAACTTTGAACTTGAAAGGTATCAGGGTAGGCTGCTCCCCGTTTGTTGAGGGCAGCATTCTGTTCCTTAAGTGCCTTTTTAACATCAGCCTTTGGCATATGCAAACTGTGGTTAGGATCACAGAGGAGAACTCTTTTGTTGAGAAGAATGGTAAGCACTTGATTATTAGCTGTGCCAGGTCACAGGAATCAGCACTTCAGTCCATCCTATCTATTGAGAAGCCCTCTGGTCTTATCTCATATCTGGTGTGTCCAGATGAGCCATTTTTCCATGAAACAGAGGATGCAGCAATTTCTCATTTCCCATTTATACAGCAATCTTGACTCTATTAACTGTATATTTGCTAACAAGATGTTAGGCAGCAGAAGTTTCATATCCCAACATTTTAGCCTGAATTGGAGTTCTCCTCTCCTTCCTGTATTTCAGCTATGGTGATGTACCTTTGTGCACTTACAGGTGCCGTAACCTGCATCCTTGAGAGTTAAGTCGGGCAAGTCCTTCAGAAGATTATGAAATTGCTAGTGTGATAGGATGGTTCAAAAGAGATGTAGCAATGTTAGTCAGGGAAAATGTCACAACATTGCTCAGAAAGGACAGTGTGGAGGGCTGGAACTGAAGAAACTGAACTTTGCCCTTCCTGAGGGGTTTCCCTTCCCCTACCATTGATACCACCCTCACTGGCATCTCCTCCATTTCCATTACATCCACCACTACCCATCTCCCCACTGCCTTAAAAGGAATAGAGTTCCTCTTGTCCTTACCTACCACTCCATGAGCCTCTGCATCCAGTGGATCATTTTCCTCTATTTTCAACGGGATCCTACCACCAAACACATTCTTATCTCCTTCCCACTCTCCACTTTCTGCAGGGACCACTGCCTCTGTGATTCTCGCCCATTCATCTCTCCCTACTTATCTCCTTCCTGGCACTTATCCCTGCAAGCAAAATAAATGTTACATGTGCCCATGCATCTGATCCCTTACCATCATTCAGGGCCCCAAACAGTCCTCTCAGGAAAGGTAACGCTTCACCTGCAAATCTGTTGGGTTCATCTACTATATCTGGTGTTCTTGGAGAGGCCTCCTGCACGTTGGTGAGACCCAATGTAGATTGAGGGACTACTTTGTTGAACACTTTCACTCCATCTACAACAAGGAGGATTTAACATTTTCTATCATTTGAAGAAAATCTATGCTTTTTCAACAAGGTTGACAACACTTCGGCAACGGTAAATTGGGAGGGACTTGTAATAAAAATTACGAACCTTAGATGTGCCTTTTATCTATAACTATTTACGCAATTGCTTGCATATTTATCTCTGGACATTTCATTTTTGTATAGAACATAGAACAGTACAGCACAAGAACACAATCTTCAGCCCACAATGTTTATGCCAAAAATGATGCCAAATTAAAATAATCTTCTGCCTGTACATGATTCTTATGCAGACATACCCTGCATATTCATGTGTCTGTCTAAAAGCCTCCTAAACACCACTTTAGTATCTGCTTCAATTACTACCCCTGGCGGCCTGTTCCAGCCACCTACTGCTCCATGTAAAAAAAACTTTTCCCTCTTCACCTTAAATGCATGCCCTTATTAAAGAAAACTAAATAACTACGTATAATCTGAATCAATAATATGATCTGAACACATCATTGCTGCCTGACCCTCTGAGATCCTTCAGCAGTTTGTTTTCTTTTGCTCCAGATTACAGCATCTGAATTCTCCAGTGTCTCTATTTTATTATTACTCCCTGTGCAGAAGACATTTTATCTTCAACTGTACCATTAACCATTGTACTGTTAATAGCAAGGAACCAAATGATAATTAGACTTTGAACAAATAACTGTGCTAAGATTTTTATGGTTATTTTAAAATTGGAATTGAGGGAAAAATTACATTTTCATTGTTTTCACAAATCAAGGGGTTTGCTATCTTTTGTGAAAACTTTTAGAAAATCTATCATGTTTGGGGCAGATAAGTTATTTGATTTGGGCAATTTTGTAAAAACACAAATTTGAACATATTTGCCTTGTTGTATCCATATAATATTTAGATTACAATACTCACTTTCATACCGAGATTGAGTTTCAGCCTTTTACGTAAATTTGTCTTTGACCAAGTTTACTTTGATAAATCTGAACGATGCATCGGAGAAAAGCAGGACAGGTCACTGACTTGGATTCTGTATTTACAAATGTTTGAAACATTATCAATCAGCAGCAAGAGACTATTTATACTGCTGGAAAAGACAGCAGTGAAATTGTGTAGTATAAAGTGTAGTAATCTATTTTACTGATGTGAACCAAGTATACCGTAAATTGTGAATTTGTTGAAGTAATTTATATTCATCCATAATTTCTGATATTCTAACACAACATTTATATTTATATAAATCTGAATTGCTAATCAAGTAAATTTCTTGTCCGTCAGATTGCTTAGGCGCCATTGAATTTTATACACATAGTTTGTGCATTTTTACAAATTATTGTATCTATTGTATATAATGTCCACTTTCTCAGAAATGTTCGAAATTTTGAGCAACTTCTCTGGAAGCATAGAATTATTACTATTTATTGTAGTTTTTCTGCTTTCTGTGTTTTTTGTCAAATTTTAACGATAAAATTAAAATCTGCATACCTGTGCATGAGATGATAATTCTTTTGAAATGTACCTAAAGCTTTTAGTATAGAAGTAAAGCATTTTTAAGCAGTGAGCCAATAAAGATTTTCATGAACAGCCCCTGATGAATAAATTGTTTATGTTTAATGTTCACCACGATTAAATTTGATGAGAGGTAAAATATTGAAATAACTGACTATTAAATAACTGACTATCACTAATTCATACCAACTTACTTATTGACCTCATTGATGATTTCTCACTTATTTCACAAATGTCTCCTATTTCTGTAGAACTTAAACATTGAAAGAAAAAATATATTTTCAGTCTCGCTTCTCAAGATAATTCTCTGCAGTAGTTCATTATCATTCACGTTGGACAGAATCTCAGCTGCAAATTATTTACATTTTATTAGACAATTAATTTTACACTTTAGCTGAAGTCTTTTTTCAGTCTGCCCCTATGTGTTGAAATAGGAAAGGAAGCAAATTTACTACTTCAATGTTTTTGTAATTGTTGATTTGCAAAATCCTGCTGACCTTAAAGAATCAAGGACTTATTGTTTGGTGAAATATTTATCAAAGAAATATCTTTTACCACAGGGTGGCAGTATGATACTAACAGCTTGCTTATTTAATCCTACATGATCAAACACAGTCACTGCATGTGTAGAACTTTAATGTTTTACTGTTCAAAAATTTTAAATGCAAGGACATAGCCTAGAGACTGCTTAACCATTGTGCTTTGTAATGCTTGTTGTAGCCTTGGTTATAAGAATTTAACTGCTCAAAGGTTTAAGTATTCTAGAGACTTGAGAAGGACTCTTGGCAACTTTAACAAAAATTCAATCAAATAATGCTATACTATCTTTTTTAAAATTCTCAGTGGCTGTTCTGAATCACTGATTTATTTGCAACAAAAAAAAATCAATTAGTCTTAAATTTATTCATGGATTTCAGTCCTACCGATCAATGCAAGTCCACTCAGCGGACTCAAGAGGACCCAGTTCATCCTAGTTAATGTGTCTAAAGGGGAATTGCCATTGATGCTGTTTTCTCTTTCTCAGGTCAGAGATCAGATCTCACTGTCATGGTCTGTGACACCAAGAAACGACTTTACCCTGCAGCTCCCTAAACTGCAACTGGAAACCGTGGTATCAAAGGGGCCAAAGGATGGGCTGGAGGTTACATCATTGCAGGTTAGGATCTGATACAATGCATAGAGTTAATCTCAAACTTGGGAGCTGATTGTTCATTATGGCTTACTGATTCACTGATTGATTTCATTTGCTGTCAGTTAAAGCTCCCTTAATGTCAGTTTTCTTTGCATAATGCCTTGAAACAAAGGCTGGTGAAGTTCCCCAGATTGAAGTAGCTGACATAAACTGACCCTGATTTGCCCTATTCTGCATGGTAATTTAAGCAAAACAGTTACTGGAATTGCTGTAATGAATATGAAAATACCACTGTTAGCAAGCTGTGATACAATATCTCTGAATACAGAAGAAGAAACAGAAGCTTATATGTAAATGTGTCTTCTATCCATAGTATATGCTACACTGCTTTACTACACAGGGTGTGGCATTGTCATCGTGGGCAGTATTGTACATAGTCTGTGTTTTCCAACACTATTTTATTCCACGTAGTTAGCATGTGCTATGCTATGTTACACCACAATGTTGTAAGAAAGCTATAATCCATTGTTATTCTTCTACAGCACATTTAAGTGAATGATAAGATGGTTATATTCCATGGAAACTTCTGATGAATCTAGGTTTATGGACTATGAGTTCAGCAAAAGGAGTGAGAGA
Source organism: Hypanus sabinus (assembly GCF_030144855.1). Lineage (NCBI taxonomy): Eukaryota > Metazoa > Chordata > Chondrichthyes > Myliobatiformes > Dasyatidae > Hypanus > Hypanus sabinus. The sequence goes on along the minus strand of NC_082712.1, from coordinate 75,987,820 downwards.
GTCGTGAGCACAGTAACAAATCCATAGACCCACTATGCTTGTGCTAATCGTCAATTATCCTTTGACATTAATTCTCTTTACCAGAACTTAAACCTATAGCCATCTATGCCTTGGCAATACATGTACTCATCTAGATAATCCTTAACTATCTGATTTCAGGGATTGCATTCCAAATTCCAACCTCTTCTCGTTGAAGAAGTTCGCATTCAGGCCCCATGTAAACTGGGGAAAAAGAAGATACCAGCTGTATTCTCTATCTATGCTTCTCATAATCTCATGAGCATCCATCTGGTCTCCCTTCAGCCTCTGCCGCTGCAGAGAAATCAACACAAATTTGTCCAACCACTGCTTATAGCACATGCCCTCTAAACCTCACCTCCATTCTAAAGCCTCTACATCCTTTTAAGGAGTGACCAGTATTGAATGCAATATTTCAGATGTGGCCTAACCAGAGTTTTATCAAGCTGCTTCATAACTTGCTGAATCTTGAACTCAGTGCCTCAGTTAGTAAAGGAGAGCATGTCATGTCAACATGGTTAAGTGTCCTGCCATTAACTATTTACTATACCTTGAAATTTGATCTGTCAAAAATGTATCATAACTGACTTGGCCAAATTAAACTCCATTTCTCCACCATATCTGTAACTGATCTATATCTCGATACAATTTTCTACACCATTACAACACATTGTCTGCAAACTTACTAACCCACCCATCCACATTTTCAATCCCTGTGGAACAGAAGTCACATAACTTAAGGCTGGATAAGTCCCATCAAACATTAGCCCCTGTCTTCTATGTGGCAGCCAATTCGGAATTCAAACTGCTAAGTTGCTCACCTTTGTCACCTCCTCGAAAAGGCAATCAAGTTAGTAAGATGTGATTTGCCCTGCATAGTCATGCTGACTGTCCCAAAATATGCCATGGTTTTCTAAATACCAATAAGTCCCATCCCTAAGAATCCTCCCCAATAGTTTTTGTATCACTGATCAGAGGCTCATTGACCTGTAGTTTCCCTTCTGGATTAATGGAAAAACATTTGCTATTTGCCAGTCCTCTGGGATCTTGCCATGGCTAGAAAGGATATGAAGATCTTGGTAAAGATCCCAGCAATATCATTTCTTTCCTTCTCAATAACCTAGGGTCCATCCAATTAGGTACTAAAGACTTATCCACCTTAATATTCATTAAGAGACCAACATGACCACTTTCTTTATCAAAATGCCCTAGAATATTAGCATGCCCTATGCTGATCACACTATCTTCCATGTCCTTCTCCTTGTTAACTATAGATAAAAATACTCAATCGGAAACCTCCTCACATCCTCCACCCACAAGTTCATGTGCCCTCCTTCAACCTTGAATGGTCCTATGCTCTCCCTAGTTGTCTTCCTGCTCTTAGTGTGTGTGCGTGTATGTGTATAAATATATATATATATATATTCTTTGCTTCCTACACTCTACATATGCTCCCTTTTTTTGGACTCAATTCACCACCTCTTTCATAATCTGTACCTTACCATCCTTGTTCTTCCTTTTTACTGGAACATACCTGTTCTGCATTCAGTGTTGTTGGTCTTCAAACACCTTCCATATTTCAGATGTGGACTTGTCCAAATACAGCTATTCCAATTAACTCTCCCTAGTTCCTTTCTAACACAGTTTTAATTTTCCCTGCTCCAATTCAATACTCTATCGCAAAGTCCATACTTACATATTGTTATCTTAAAACTGAAAGTGTTGTGGTCATTGTTCCCTTAATGTCCTGCCATTCACAGGTGAACAAGACTCTTGCATCTTCTGTCCAGGAGATTGGCTTCTGGTGTATACCATCTTTGGTTCTTGTGTACATGGTGTTCCTTCTTGTGTACTGCTGGATTTGGTTTCTGTGGCACATGGAAATTGCTTATTGTTGAAGGAGCATATTTCCAGAGGATCACCTCTTGCGCATAACATAATCGTTACTTTTGTACAGGTGGTTTGCATCCTAAGTACAGGAAACTTGCTTCTTTTTTCCTGTGTTTTTTCTCCTTGTGCATGAGTTGTAACCTACCAGTGGTACTTGGTGATTGTATTTCTTTATACAATTAGTCTGCTTATGTACACAAGAATCACTTCCTATGTAGATGATGTCTATGTTTTGTGTACTGAGAGATTGCTATTTGTTGTGATTGTATCCTTCTTGTGCACATGACGTTTGCTTTTCATATAGAGGATGTTGAGCTTAGATCCTACTGAATTGGAGTGTTTGAGTTATATGGAGACGTTAGTTAGTCTAGATTTGTTTTCCCTGGAGTTAAGGGAGCTGAGAGGTAGCACAGAGTCTACAGAAGCGAGGTAAAGTGGCATCAACATCATGGACTTTATATAGATTACAGAAGAAAAAGCGTTTGCTGTCCTGAGGTAAACTAGGGCCTGACAAGGTATTCCCTCGGACCCTGCAGAAATTGCTGGAGCCCTAGCAGAGATATTTAAATCATCCTCAGCAAAGTTTGAAGTACAGAGGATGGGAGTATAGCCAATGCTCCGTTGTTTAAGAAAGGCTCTAAAAATATTTATAGGCCAGTGAGTATTGGAAGGTATTCTAAGGGACTGTATATATAAGTATTTGGATAGACGTGGACTGATTAAGGATAGTGAGCATGGCTTTGTGCGTGTTAGGTCATGTTTAACTAATCTTCTAGAGATTTGAGGGATGTTACTAGGAAAGTTGAAGGCAAGGCAGTGGATGCTGTCTACATGGATTTTAGCAAGGCATTTGACAAGGTCCCACATGAGAGGTTGGTCAAGAAGGTTCAGTCTCTCAGCTTTCAAGGTGAGGTAGTATATTGGATTAGACATTGACTTTATGGGAGAAGCCAGAGAGTGGTAACAGGCCAGTGACTAGTGGAGTGCCACAGGGTCCATGTTGTTTTTCATCTATATCAATGATCTGGATGATAAAGTGGCTAACTTGATTAGCAAATTTGCAGATGTCACCAAGATTGGTGGTGCAGTGAACAGCGAGGAAGACTATCATGGCTTGCAGTGGGATTTGAACCAGCTGGAAAATTGGACTGAGAAATGGAAGATGGAATTTATTGCAAACAAGTATGAGGTGCTGCACTTTGGGAACACCATCTAGGGTAGAATCAGAATCAGGTTTATTACCACTGGCTTGTGACGTGAAATTTGTTAGCTTAACAGCAGCAGTTCAATGCAATACATAATCTGGCAGAGAAAAATATAGTAATAGTAAATAAAATAATAATAAATAAAATAATGATAAATAAGAAAATCAATTATGGTATACATATATTGAATAGATTTTAAAAACATGCAAAAACAGAAATACTGTATATTAAAAAATAAGTGAGTTAGTGCGTAAAGATTCAATGTCCATTTAGGAATCAGATGGTAGAGGGGAAGAAGCTGTTCCTGAATCGCTGAATGTGCGCCTTCAGGCTTCTGTACCTCTTACCTCAATGTAACAGTGAGAAAAGGGTCTTACACCAAGAGTGGTAGGACACTAAGGAGTGTGGTAGAACAAAGGGATCTGGGGATACAGGTCCATAATTCATTAAAAGTGGTGTCACAGGTAGATAGGGTCATAAGGAAAGTTTTTGGCGCATTGGCCTTCATAAATCAATGATGTGAGATGTTATGTTGAAGTTTTATAAGATATTGGCGAGGCCAAATTTGGAGTATTGTGTGCTGTTTTGGTTGCCTTCCTACAGGAAAGACGTAAATAAGGTTGAAAGAGTACAGAGAAAATTTACAAGGATGTTGCTGGGTCTGGAAGACTAAGTGATAAGGGAAGTTTAAATACGTTAGGACTGTATTTTTTGGAATATAGAAGATTGAGTGGGATTTGATAGAGATATACAAAGTTACGAGGGGTACAAATAGGGTGAATGCAAGCAGGCTATTTCAACTGAGGATGAGTGGGACTACAACCAGAGGTCAGGGGTTAAGGATGAAAGGTGAGAAGTTTAAAGGGAACATGAGGAGAAACTTTTTCACTCAGGGGGTTATGAGAATGCAGAGTGAGTTGTCAGTACAAGTGGTGAATGCAAGCTCGATTTCAATATTTAAGAACAGTTTGGATGGGTGCATGGATGGTAGGGTTGTGGAGGACTGTGGTCCCAGCGCAGGTTGATGGGAGTAGATGGTTTAAATGGTTTGGCACAGCCTAGCTGAGGCTGAAGGACCTGTTTCTGTGTTGTGCATTTCTATGACTCAATGATAGATGCTCATAAAATTATGAGGGGCATTGGTAGAGTAAATTGCAAGAAGCTGTTTCCGATAGTAAGGATTTCTAAAACAGAGGTGTAATGTGAGAGGAGGATGTTTAAAGGGGAGTTGAGGGGTAAATTTTGCACGCAAGGAGTAGTTGGTATTGGGAAAGAGCTGCCAGAGGAGGTGGTGGAGGCAGAATCAGTAACAATATTTAAGAGGCATCTGGAATTGTACTTGAATGAGTGGAGCTTCAAATGATATGGAGTTAATTATGACAAGTGGAATTAGTATAGATCAGCATGATGTTTGGCATAGATGCAGTGGTCCAAAAGGGCTGATTTACGCTTCACAATTCTATTTCTCTGTGACTCATAGCAGGTTTGCATCTCATGTATAGCAGGATTGCATTTTGTGTACAGGAAGGTTGCTATTCATGTACAGGAATTTTGTTTCTCATATACAGCAAATATTTATGCAGGATATTTGATTCCTGTGACATATGGTGTTTGTTTCAACAATCGTATCATCATCTGATTCTTGTGCAATTGGTGATTATTTCTACAGGAGGTTAACCTCAAAGGTTGTTTTATTCTTATTCAGTGATACAGCACGGTAACAGGCCCTACCGGTCCAATGAGCCCACGCCGCTCTATAATACCCATGTAACCTATTAACCTACTAACCCGTCCACCTTGGGAAGGTGGAAGGAAACTGGAGCATCCGGAGGAAACCCACACAGTCATGGGGAGAATGTCCAAACTCTTTACAGACAGTAACGGAAATTGAACCAGGGCCCCTGGTGCTGTAAAGCATTGTGCTAACCGCTATGCTACTGCGCTGCTTAAGCAGACAAAGTCTGTACTTTCTGTACAGAAGGATTGCTTATTCTGTACAGCATCTTGTGAGGAAGGTGATTGCCTCCTGTTTCAGGACTTTTCCTTCTTGAGCACAAGCCTTTGTTTCCAGTGGCAAAATAAAACAGCTCAAGAAATGGCTCTTTGGCCTATGATACTTGTTCTGACCATGATACCAATTTAAGCTGCATATTTCCCTGCACACAGTCTATATCCCTTTCTTCTAAAAGTATCATAAAATTTGCCACTTCCACCACTTTCCCTGGTTGTGTATTCCAGGCACATAATGTGCCCCATAAATCTCCTGTAAACTTTCCTTCTCTCACCTGAAAGCTGTACACTCTAAATTGACATTGCCACCCTAAGTAAAAAAGCTCTCTCTGCCCTATCTATTCCTCTAAGATTTTATATGCTTTTATCAGATTCCTCCTCAGCCTTTGATGCTCTCAAGTAAACAATTCACATTTGTCCAACCTCTTCTTAAAGCAACATAATCCAGGCAACATAATTGGGACCATCTCCAAAATCTCCATCTGTGGTGACCAGCAGTGTCTGCAGTACTTCAAATGTGGCCTAAGCAAAGCTTTGTGCAGCTACAACATGACTTCCCGATTTTTATATTCAGCACCTAGACTATTGAAGGCAAGCATGCCATACATTTTCTTTACCATCCAATCTACTTATGTTGACTACCTAGGGGTTACTTTGTTTGTACGTGAGGTTTGCTTCTTATGAAGTCTGCTTCTTGTGTGCAGAGGGATTGCTTCATGAGCGTGGGCAGTTGTCCCTTGTGCTGGGGTTACTTTAGTAGTACCTTCACCAGCAGGAATGCAGTGGATCAAGAGAGTGATGCACTGCCATTTTCTTATGCGCAATTTAGGATGGGCAATAAATGCTGACTACACCAGTGAATCCTTGATCCAGGAAAATGTAATGTGTTAAAGTGAGCAAGTCTGTACAGGTGATTGTAATGCGAATACGCTGATTATAATCTGGAACCGCAGTCAATTCTGTGGAGGGCAATGTTGTTTGCTCACTAGATCAAGAAATACATGGAATTTCAGAAGGAACCAAAGGATCAAGAAATCAAAGTGGAGCACCTAAGGAATTTTGTGTTTGCAACATAGGCTTTGGAAAATTATTGTGACTTTGAAGAAAATGTTTTAGAAAATAATAGTGATGAGAAAAGTGTGTGCCAAAACATTTACCCCTTTTCTGTTTTTTTTTCTCGAATTACACTAATTCTCAAAATCCAAATTGCCTATTTCGATTGTGAGTTCAATAACCATCCCCAGCAAGAGCGAGCTCAACCAATTACTGATGACATTTAATGGCATTACTATAACCAAGTTTCCCAACATCAATTTCTGGGGGTCATCATTGACCAGAAACTCAACTGAACCAATCACACAAAATACTGTGTCTACAAGAACAGTACACTTAAAGGTATCCACATCACTGAGGAGCTCACGTGGTCTGTACACACCGGCTGTGTGGTGAAAAAGACACAACAGCGTCTCTTTCACCTCAGACAGTTGAGGAAGTTTGGTATGGGCCCCCAAATCTTAAGAACTTTCTACAGGGGCACAATTGAGAGCATCCTGACTGCTGGATCACTGCCTGGTATGGGAACTGTACCTCCCTTTATCGCAGGATTCTGTAGAGAGTGGTGCAGACAGTGGTGAACTTCCCAATGATTCAGGATACTTACAAAGACAGGTATTAGAAAAGGACCTGAAGGATCATTGGGGACCTGAGTTACCCTACCACGAACTATTCCAGCTGCTGCCATCCAGGAAACGGTACCACGGCTTAAAAGCCAGGACCAACAGGCTCCAGGACAGCTTCTTCCACCAGGTCATCAGACTGATTAACTCCCACTGATTTGAGTGTATTTCGATGTTATATTGACTGTTCTGTTTATTATAAATTACTTTGATTGTACATTGCACATTTAGACAGACGTAACATAAAGATTTTTACTCCTCTTGTATGTGAAGCATGTAAGAAATAAAGTCAATTCAATTCAGAGACTGGGCAAGCTGTGGCAAGTTTATCAGCTCCTGACAGCTTTACACAAGGCAAGATCACAAAGGAATACACTTCAATGTCCTGGAGGTCCACAACTCCACTAATACTCAAGAAGCTCAGCACCATTGAGGACAAAGATGCCCGTTTGACTACCATACTGTTCTGCCATTCCAAAGAATTTATTTCCTCCTGTATCAGTATACAGTTCAATTGGATAGGGAATTGAATTCAATAGCAGAAAGAGACTTGGCAATGTGCTTCCAAATAAGAATTGTGAAGAGTTAAGAGTAGTGCAGTGTGTACTATCCAGATTATGTTGCAGTTAAAAAAAAACACTAGTTAGGCTGCATCTGGAGAATTGCATTAAATTCTAGTCACCCATTATAGGGAAGATGTGGAGGCTTTGGAGAGCGTGAGAAGGGTTTTAACACAATGCTGCCTGGATTAGAGGGAAAGTGTTACATGGAGAAGTTGGACAAACTTGGGTTGGTTTCTTGTGTGCAAAATGAAACTGAGGGCAGACCTGATGGAAGTTTATAAAATTACAAGAGGGATACATAAAATAGACAGTATCGAAATGTCTAATGCTGGAGATTGTGCATTAAAGATGAGAGGAGTAAGTTCAAAGGGGATGTGTTGGACAAGGTTTTATAGAGAGTGGCGGGTGCTTGGAGTGCACTGCCTGGGGTGAGATGTATAAGAGGTTCATTGATATATGAATGTGCAAAGAATGGAGGGATATGGATATTGTGTTGGGCAGGAGGAACTAGTTTAGTTAGGCATTTAATTAGAGGAAGTAAGCTCCTTACGTTCAGAGGGATTGCTTATCATGTACAAAAAGATCATTCCTTCTATACAGATGGTTTATATCTTGTGTACAGATAGTTTGTATTTTAAGTACAGGCTTATGCTTCTTGTGCACAGGAAGCTTGCTTCCGGAGGCTTGGTTCAGACATACATTGGGATTGCAATTTTTGTTCAGATGATCTGTTTTTAGTCATAGAAATGCACAGAACAGGAAAGAGCATGGTGTTTCTTTTTCTGTATAGAAGGCTACTTCTTCTGCATAAGGGAATACTTGTGTCCAGACTGGTTGCCTCTTTGTTTATAAGGGATTTCCTTCTTGTGTAAGTGATTTTGCTATCGCATACACGGTCTTCCTCCGTGCACGTTTCTATTATGATCAGAAAACCTTGTTGGTATTGGTAATGTACAATACTGCAAGTCTGATTCACTGGTTCATTGGTGAAACTGACAGTGGGGGAATTGCATTGCCTCAGTTGTGGCGATGATGCGGCCCTCAACTCAGTCACCTGTTGTAATCGCCCAAGGTGGAAGACGCTGAGAGTGCAGAACCCTCTGTGTTGAAATCCATCTTCCACTCATCTCATCTGCATTGTGCAGATCTATCTTTGAAAATATGATACTCCCTAGAGATGTTTTTAACAGCAGAGGCAAGCAGAGGAAGGGTTAGCAGTTCCTCACTCTGATGTTGTTGAGGGGCCAATAATCAATGCTGGGACAGGACTTGGCCCTTCCCTGTTGGTGAGGTTGACATATGGATAAACCCCAAGGCCAATGCCTCCTTGATGTTCTCTTCCATAGCCACCATTTCAAGAAGGGAAAGGAAAAGGAGTTAGCTCCTGGGAGAACTAGTACCGAGTAAGAGTTCACAGTCGTATGGCTGGTGTAGAGTCAGAGAGAAGGCCTCCTTTTTATCAAAAACTCAAGAAGGTTGGCATATTCAGCTGGAATCCTAGACATGCCCACACTGGCAGTTGTTCTGCCATAGATAGCTGTGGAGGCTAAAACTGTGGGTATGTTTAAAGTGAAAATTGATAGTTACTTGATTGGTCAGGGCATCAAAGGTTATGGCAGGAAGACAGGTGTATGGAATTGAGTGGGATCTGGGATCAGCCATGATGGAATGGCAGAGCAACTCGATGGGCTGAAAGGCCTAATTCTGCTTCTCCTCCTTATGGTCTTATGGACACAAGAGAGGATTCAGGGACTGGGGCTTGAGCTGAACCCAGACAGTTGGGCAGGCAAGCTGGTTCCCACTTTTGATGCACGTTTAGGAACCATTCAATCCATGGGCTGTGTCAAGATAACAAGTGTAAGCCAAACACCAGCAGTGGTTCAGGCAATTCAACCAGACAGAAGGAGAGCTGTTCCTTTTGCTTACTTTCTAGCACAAGTTGGAGGAGTTCTGTGGAAAGGTGGATCTTGCTGGTACCAAAAGGCTAACCATCTAGGGCCTTGACGTCAGTATTTTGTCTCAGTTGCTGAGTTGGAAATCTCTTTTCTTGAGCCAGAGAGATATCCATGGGGTCCTTGGCTGCCTTGGAGTCAATAAATGCCTGAAGCTCATAGGTTCGAGACCTGCACACCAAGGAAGCTGAGAGCAACAACTAGGAGAAGATGCTTGCAGTGAGAACCAACCTGTCGGAACGCGCCTTCTTGCTGACAGGTATTTTCCTTGACTGGGCACTTTGGACATGAAGCCTAAGGAGTCCTGGATGGCCCCAATAGAGGCAAGAGCCCATTCTACTGCATCAATCTCAGTTCTCCTGAGATTGGTGCATATGCCCCAGCTGCACAGGCTCCTCTGTGAACTGGGTACTGGCTGATGAGGGAGAGGGTACAGATATATGGTGATCTAAGGAATGGGTAGCTCAAGACATTCTTTCTCTGTGCCACTCAGTTGCCCAGTTGTCAATCTGAATGGCCAGATTAATCTGGTCAACCAGGCAGTACTGCTCATCATACGCTACGATCTTGTGCTGGACCCCTGCGCCCAGTCCCCACTGGTATGCAGTAATGAGAGATCTCATTCCACCCCATCTCCACCACAAGCATGCGGAACTTCACTGCACTTTCCCTCTATCTTGGAGCAGATCTAGGAGTCAGTGGACAGCCTCTTGACACCATACTGAAAGATCAAAAACTCTCTTGAACTCAACAACAAATTGCTAAAACAACTGGGCTGCAGGGGAACCTTGATACTGCAGAGTGTTGAACAAGCTGAGTGGGAATCCATCTAAGAGATTCATCATGTACACCACTTTGCACACATCATCACCGAACTGGCCAGGCTGGGCTTCAGATTGACCAGGCTGTGCTTGGGGCTGACATGTCACCTTATTCTGGCTGTTGGTAGTGTTACGAAATCCCGTAACTGGATCACTTACCAGCAAAGATAGAGAGGTCCGTTGAAGTCTGATGGTACTATTTTTAAAAGTATTTATTGATAAAGGGCACAAAAATAAGATTAATGCAAACATACAGATAATATACGTTGTCAATACTAAATCTAAAGCACGGGTATAATAATAACCAATAAGAAATAGCTCTATCATTGTCTATGGGATAATGTATTGTCCGATGGAAAGATAACAGTCACTATCAGTTTGTTCAAGCTGCAGCGTTGTTGGGTTTAAGAGCGATGTGGTTTAAACTTGCCTGGGTCTTTTATAACGCCAATCCGTTGGGTCGGGGAGCGGATTCCCCCGTTGTTAGCTAAAAGCTGTTTTCCGTGGTTCCAGCCACCAATTCCAGCCATGGAATTGAACGGACATGGCCTCCTTCAGATGGCTTCCTGCTGTTACGTGGTCGCTTAACGTTTCTTCTGGTGCGTCTGAGGGACTGTTCCTACAGACCCTCTTTTATCCTTACTCGCAGGGTTGTAGATGTCAATCAGGTTGGGGGTGTGCACCCTCTCCCTCAACCAGCCCACTTTGCCTGAGGGCGTTCAAGTAGTATAGTAGCTCAATCCACAAATTGGTCTCCAAGAGACAATGACCTTTTCCGTGGCTTTGTATCGCTGGGGGCCAGGACATTCCAAACGTCTCTCTCTCATTTCCTGGGTCTCCTGCCCTGACTTAATAGCGATCTTGCGATTCTCAAAAAGGAGGGGGGCACAGGCGTAACACCCCCTTTCTTCAACGCGTTTTTTACCATTGGGAAAAAACGAAGTAATACAGAGTCTTACAGGATTTTAGAATCTAACACAATACCAAAGTTTTTTTTCTACAGAGTAATACAGTTATACATTCAATTCAGTATCTAGATGGTTACCGATTGCATTGTCACTTCCTTTAATATCTTAACATCTTGCACCTTACTAAAGTCTTGTAGCATCAGACTCCAATTTAAAAACCACCTATTTTTAGGTCAATTTTCTTTAGCAAACAAAACTAAAGAGTTGTGATCTTAGCTTACGGGTATACTACAAAAATTCATGCAAATACTAATCTTTATGTTGCTTTTAAACTTAACAGGCAGGCTTCCATGTGGGTTGTCTTTTATTATTCACATGGTTTGTTGAAATCCCTTAAAACCGGCTTCTGCTATTTAAAAATGGCGTCCCCATTAACCCTCGCCTCTTTTCCGGTTAATTCCCACATGGGGAGCTTGTGCACCCTGGCGAAATAGGCTTTCGTCCGCTCCTTCCATAGGAGTTATTTTATCAACAATGTGTTCCAAGCTTAGACCATCTTCTGAATTTCCACCCAATTCTTTAATTTTACACAAGTTGCTAGTTTTCTCTTCAGGACCCTTCAGGCTATTAGTTTTCAGTTTAAACTCTTTGCTCAAACAGCATTTCAAATTCTGCCTTTTCACACCACACTCTGGAATAACAATAGCATGTGGGGTCCCTTTACTTTCCAACTCAACCTGTAATTGATTCACAGGCTTTCTGGTACCAAGTCATTGTCTCTGTAGCCGGGTTGTTGCTTCTGATATCAGTCCAGCCTTTAAATTTTCTTCATTCAATTTGGGAACTACATATTTCCCTTTTCCTTCAATAATAATATTCATCTCACCACCTTTGATCTCCTCGCTAACGTTTAACACAGCTTCGAGCACAAACACCTGGGAACTCTCACTTCCCACTATTACCAAGGTTAACCCTATCTTCACTGAACCAAGTCCATCTGATCCACAAGGACTGCATTCCTTTTTAACTGAATCAAATACCTCAGACTTTTTCTGAGCTCCATTACTAGGTTCAGTACCACATGCATCCACATCTTGGACACACTCAAATGGGACATTTGCCTCTTCCAGGCTTTCAATACCTGTACCCGGTCCAAATTCTAAATTCCCCTGATTCTCCCAGCTACTCTCTGGGCAACTCTCTTCCGGAGTCAACTCAAACCCGCGGGCTGAAACAACCTCATCTGCCAACCCAGCAGACTTCTTCGAGATAAGGGCACCCTTTTCATCTAGGACTGCCCTCATTTCATTATTGGGAACACCTTTAGAATTTTCAACTTCTTCAAACAGTTCTGCCAAACCAGACAGATCATCCATGTCCAACTCTGGACCTTTTAACAGCTCTATCTGTTTCTCATCTTTATTTCGTGCCTCTAGAACTTTTCTCCTCGCTAAGGGCAGGTGTACCTCCTCTCCCTTATTCTCTTTCACTTTCCTGTTCTCCGTTCCCCCCCACCCCCCTTGGTACGGGGTCGGTAAAAACGTCTTGGCCAAATCAATACTGGCCGGATTTAAACTGCTCTCTGTCTCAGCTGCCTTTCTCGACATGCTGCGAGTGACCGCGCATGCGGGATAGATCTTGGAATCTAGGGGCAGGACCGCAACGTTCACCGGCCAGCTTGTCAGCGTCATTGCTGACCAAACCTTACCACTGGCTAAATCATTACCAAGAAGGACGTCCGCGTCAGTTCTCGGGAATTCTGATCGCACCCCTATTTCAACTGGTCCAGACACCAGCTCACAATCCATAATGACCTTATGTAAGGGCACCATTTCTGTCCCTTTTCCTATTCCTTTCGCAGCTACCATTCCTGTCTTGCAACCAAAATCCAGTACCTTACTGCTGATCAATGATAGTTCAGCCCCCGTGTCTCTCCAGATCCGTACTGGAACTGGGGTGTCTCCCTCCCTCACAGACACGGTTCCGTTTGACATACAAGTCTCAGATCCTTCTCGTACTCTGTCCACCCGGGGCTCTCTTGTCAATTTACTGATTACCACGGCACATCCAATAGGGACTGCTGCTTTCCCTTTTCCTGTCTCTTTCCTCGGAGCAAAGCACCTAGATGCAATATGCCCCCCCTTTCCACAATTAAAACAGGTCAAGCCCGGAAATCTCTGGCCATCTGGCCTTTCCCCCTCAATCTTACCACTAGCTCCCGGCGGGACCTCTGCCTCAGCCAGTGGGCTTTCTCGATCATTCCCACGGTCTCTCTGGGAACTCTTATTCGAGGAAAACTTTGTCTTGTGGGTTAGGGCATATTCATCTGCGAACCTAGCAAATTCTGAGATGGACTTATTCGGCTTCTCATTCAAATACATCTGGATATCCTCCGAAACACAACCTTTAAATTCCTCAATCAGAATTAACTCCCTGAGACGCCAAAAATCCTCTTCCACTATCTCTGCTGTACACCAACGGTCCAAGAGCACACCCTTCTCATAGGCAAACTCGGTAAACGTCTGATTCCACCCTTTCTTTAAATTTCTGAACTTTTGTCTATACGCTTCAGGTACTAATTCATAACTCCGGAGAATGGCCACTTTTACTTTGTCATAACTCTCCGCCTCTTCCTCCTCCATGGACAACGCCGTATATGCTCATTGTGCCTTCCCTTTTAACACACTTTGTAACAGCGCCACCCACTGTTCTCTGGGCCACTTCTGATTCACTGCCACCTTCCCAAAAAGCAAGAAATAACTATCAACATCAGTCTGCTCGAACGGAGGTACTAACCTCAACTCCCGACTAACATTAAACCGCTCCTCTCGGTCTGAACCTTGATCTCTTCGCTCTTGCCTTAACTTCTCCATCTCCAAGTCATGAGTCCTCTGTTTCTCTGCCTCCCCCTCCTTCTCAGCTCTTCCCTTTTCTTTCTCAGCTCTCTCCCTCTCTTTCTCGGTCCTCTCTCTCTCCTTTTCAGCTGCTTCCAGCTGTTTTAACTGAATTTCATGCTCCCTTTGTTTCTCAGCCCTGTCCTGCTCCCTTTTCACCTCTAACGCCTTTAGCTAGAGCTCATGCTCCCGTTTCACCTCTAACTCCTTTAGCTGGAGGACATGCTCCCTTTGTTTGTCGACCCTTTCTTTCTCTCTCTCGGCTCTTTCTTTCTCCTTCTCAGCTGCTTCCAGCTGCTTTAACTTAATGGCATGTTCCAACCTTAATTTCTCCAACTCTAACTGAGCCGTCCCACTAGCTGGTACCTTTTCAGGGATATTTTCCAATACCTCAGCTGCAAACACATTCTTCCCAATATAATACTGAGTTATTGCCCTTCGCACCTCCCGCTTTTTCACTGACAACCTCACCTCTGCGAGGTTTAGCCCTTTCGCCAGATTTATCAAGTCCGATTTGGTGGCCGCCTCTAGCTCCTCTAGAGTTGGGTTTTCTATAAATTCATCCACGTCTATTTTTGCTGGTTTCCCATCTGGCTACCCGCGTAACCAGATCCAAGTTTGGATTTTCAAGCCCGATTCACTGGCCTCCCAATTTGGTGTCAAATCTCGAGACGAGAACCCCAATTGTTAAGTACCCCATAACTGGGTCACTTACCAGCAAAGATAGAGAGGTCCGTTGAAGTCTGATGGTACTATTTTTAACAGTATTTATTGATAAAAATACACAAAAATAATATCAATGCAAACATACAGATAATATACGTCATCAATTCTAAATCTGAAAGCGCGGGTATAATAATAATAAGAATTAGCTCTATCGTTGTCTAGGGGATAATGTATTGTCCGATGGAAATATAAAAGTCACTCAAGTTTATTCAAGCTGCAGGCTGCAGCCTTTGATTGGAGTCAAGAGAGAGAGTTTAAACTTGCCCATTCCTTTTATGATGTCAATCCTTCAAGAGTCGGAAGGGGCTGATTGCTCCTTTGTGTTAGCTAAAGCTGTTCTTCCGTGACAAATCCCACCAATTCCGAGGCAAATAGAAAAGGACGTACGTGGGCTTTTCCACCGGCTTTCGCTATTACGCTGTTACAGAAGTTCTAGCGTTTCTTCTGGCGCGTCTAAAGGGGCTGTTCCCCAGACCCTCTTTTATCCCTACTCATGGGGTCTCAGATGTCACTCAGGGTGGAATGATGTCATCCCCCAACCAGCCCACGTTGCCTGAGGGCTTCCACGATGCATAGTACTCAATACACAATTCCGTCTCCAAGAGACAATGACCTTTTCCGTGGCTTTGTATCGCTGAGGGCCAGGACATTCCAAACGTCTCTCTCTCATTTCCTGGGTCTCCTGCCCTGACTTAATAGCGATCTTGCTATTCTCAAAAAGGAGGGGGGGGGGGGGGGCACAGGCGTAACATAGGCAAGTAGTGGCACCTGGGCCTCGCGAGACAAATAAGTAGGTAACAATCAGGAAAGGGAAGGGAAAGAGGCAGATGCTAGAGAATACCCCTGTGGCTGTCCCCCTTAACAATAAGTACTCCTGTTTGAGTACTGTTGTGGGAGACGGCCTACCTGAGGGAAGCAGCAGGGTCTGGCCCTGTGGCTCAGAAGGGTAGGGAAAGGAAGAGGAAGGCAGTAGAGATAGGCCACTCTATAGTTAGGCGGTCAGACAGGCAATTTTGTGGATGCAGGTGGCAGTTTACCTCCCAGGTGCCAGGGGCTGGGATGTTTCTGATTGTGTCCAAGTTATCCTGCAGTGGGAGAGAGAACAGACAAGTTAGGAAAGCGTTTAATTGGAATAAGGGGAAATATTTGAGCTATCAGGCAGGAACTTGGAAGCATAAATTGGGAACAGACGTTCTCAGGGAAATGTACAGCAGGAATATGGCAAATGTTGAGGTGATATTTGCGTGGTGTTCTGCATAGGTATGTTCCAATGAGACAGGGAAAGAAAGGATGGTAGGGTATAGGGACTGTGGTGTACAAAGGCTTTTGAAAATCTAATCAAGAAGAAAAGCTTATGAAAGGTTCAAAAAACTGGGTAATGATAAAGATCTAGAGCTTAAGAAGGAAATTAGGAGAGCCAGAAGGGGCCATGAGAAGGCCTTGGCGCGCAGGATTAAGGAATGCCTCAAGGCGTTCTACAAATATGTGAAGAGCAAGAGGATAAGAAGTGAGAGAATAGGACCAAACAAGTGTGACAGTGGGAAAGTGTGTATGGAACCGGGGGGGGGGGGGGGGGGTGGGGGGGTGGTTAGCAGAGATACTTGATGAGTACTTTG
This sequence comes from Hypanus sabinus, assembly GCF_030144855.1. Taxonomy (NCBI): domain Eukaryota; kingdom Metazoa; phylum Chordata; class Chondrichthyes; order Myliobatiformes; family Dasyatidae; genus Hypanus; species Hypanus sabinus. The sequence goes on along the minus strand of NC_082712.1, from coordinate 75,971,541 downwards.
CTTCAGTATTCACTACGGAAAAGGATCTTGGCAATTGTAGGGATGACTTGCAGCAGATTGAAAAGATTCGAGCATATAGACATTAAGAAAGAGGATGTGCTGGAGCTTTTGGAAAGCATCATGTTGGATAAGTCACTGGGACTAGATGAGATGTACCCCAGGCTACTGTGGAAGGTGAAGGAGATTGCTGAGTCTCTGGCAATGATCTTTGCATCACCTTGGCGACAGGAGAGGTTCTGGAGGATTGGAGGGTTGCAGATATTGTTCCCTTATTCAAGAAAGGCAGTAGAGATAGCCCAGGAAATTATAGACCATTGTGTCTTACCTCAGTGGTTGGTAAGTTGATGAAAAAGATCCTGAGAGGCAGGATTTATGAACATTTGGAGAGGCATTATATGATTAGGAATAGTCAGCATGGCTTTATCAAAGGCAAGTCGTGCCTTACAAACCTGAATGAATTTTCTGAGGATGTGACTAAACACATTGGTGAAGGTACAGCAGTAGATGTAGTGCAAATGAATTTCAGCAAGGTATTTGATAAGGTACCCCATGCAAGGCTTATTGAGAAAGTAAGGAGGCATGGGATCCACACTGCCACATTGCTTTGTGGATCCAGAATTGGCTTGCTGACAGAAGGCAAAGAGTGGTTCTAGACAGGTCATATTCTGCATGGACGTCAGTGACCAGTGGGATGCCTCAGGGATCTGTTCTGGCACCCTTACTGTTGGTGATTTTTATAAATAACCTGGATGAGGAAGTGGGGGGATGGGTTAGTAAATTTGCTGATGACACAAAGGTTGGAGGTGTTGCGGATAGTGTGGAGAGCTGTCAGAGGCTACAGCGGGACATTGATAGGATGCAAAACTAGGCTGAGAAACACTGTGACAGATGGAGTTCAACCCAGATAAGTGTGAGGTGATTTATTTTGGTTGGTTACATATGATGGCGGAATATAGTATTAATGGTAAGACTCTTGGTAGTGTGGAGGATCAGAGGGATCTTGGGGTCCGAGTCCACAGGACACTCAAAGCTGCTGCACAGGTTGACTGTGTGGTTAAGAAGGCATACGGTGCATTGGCCTTCATCAACTGTGGGACTGAGTTTAAGAGCCAAGAGGTAATGTTACAGCTATATAGAACCCTGGTCAGACCCCACTTGGAGTACTGTGCTCAGTTCTGGTGGTCTTACTACAGGAAGGATGTGGAAACTATAGAATAGGTGCAGAGGAGGTTTACAACAATGTTGCCTGGATTGAGGAGCATGCCTGATGAGAATAGGTTGAGTGAACTCAGCCTTTTGTCCTTGGAGCGACAGAGGATGAGAGATGACCTGATAAAGCTGTATAAGATGATGAGAGGCATTGTCATTTAGTGTGGGTAGTCAGAGGCTTTTTCCAGGGCTGAAATGCCTAACACGAGAGGGCACAGTTTTAAGGTACTATGGGTAACCTGAGGTAATTTCTAAGTAAGTACATGTTTGGCACAGCATTGTGGGCCAAAGGGCCTGTATTGTGCTGTAGGTTTTCTATATTTCTATTTTTTTTATTTTTACCAATCTGTAGGTCTTATCTGTCACCTCCTCATTCTCATATTGAGTGGTAGGTCGTGTAGCTCCAGGGGATCCTATATGTATAATAGAACTAATTATTTTCAACAGAATTCTGAGAGTACCATAAAAAACTGATTATTACATCCACTGTATTACATTTTATAATATACTGTTCAATGCATAGATAATTGTTCTGTTATTAGTAACTAGGCCTAGGAATGACAGGCCACTGAAAATTAGCTGGGTCATTAACTAATGGTGATCAAAGATATTGGCAGCCAGATGCTCAGTATACAGTCGGCCCTCCTTATCCACGAGTTCTGCTTGCACGAATTCAACCAATTGCGAAATGAGAGAACCCAGAAGTGCTCTTCCAGCACTTGTTGTTTGAGCATGTACAGACTTTTTTTCTTGTCATTATTCCCTAAACAATGCAGTATAACAACTATTTTACATAGCATTTACATTGTATTAGGTATTATAAGTAATCCAGAGATAATTTAAAGTATACGGGAGAATGTGCATAGGTTACTGTGGATTGGGATTGAAAAAAATCAGAAGTTCTCTTACTAAGTAAGTCAGAACAGGTACATCCAGTATTATTTAGCGTCAGTTAGTCAAACGTTTGTCTTATTATATAATATATTTTTTACCATTCAATGCATATAAAACGCTTAAGAACGTATGTTTCAGCACCAGGTTTTCCTGAGTTTGATCCAGTGACAGATCGCCCCCGAGCGCGCTCTCCACCGTGTCGGGTGGATGTAGAGGATCAAAAACTCAAAACCCCAAAACCCAATAATTAAACCACTGTGTTGCTTATTAATAATTGTAGCTTTCATCGGGGCAGAGCCTTCCTCACTTTATCCTTTAAAGTTGTTCCGATCGTTAACCGACATAGCCTAACGCTTTTCCAATGACCGATGGCGTTTCACCTCTTTCCGATCGCTTTATTTTCAATCGTGATCGTGATTATTTTCGTGAACAGAAACACTGCGGATTCAGAGCTCTGCCACCGGGTCCTAATGTCCACCGCACTGAGATAGGTTGAATAAGGGACTTGAGCATCCGCAAGGGACCAATCCCTCGCGGATAAAGAGGGCCGACTGTAATTTGTTGACACTCAACGATTAGCTGTGTGCTTCTTGAGACTGACTACATGGTAAGATCGGGGTTCAGTTCTGCTGCTGTCAATAAGGAATCCATATGTTCTCCCCGTGACCATGTGGGTTTCTTCTAGGTGCTTCGGTTTCCTCCCACATTCCAAAGATATCTGGTTAGGGTTAGTTAGTTGTGGGCATGCTATGTCGGCACAGAAACCTGACGACACTTGTGGGCTCCCTGTCACAATCCTCGCTGATTTGACTTGACACAAACAACATGTTTCACTGTATGTTTCGGTGTACAGTACATATGACAAAGATAATCTTTAAAAGGTCTTTAATTTTTAATTTGCAAAAACAGACCATTAATGGAAGAAGAGAGCTGTATTGTCATTGGAGGTCATTGACTAGTATCTTATGGCAGGGATAGGTGCTGGACTTGCTATTTGTTATGTACATTGACGACTAGATGTAAACACAGGAGATTCTGATTGGTACATTGGCAGATGAGACAAAAGTTGGTGGTTTTAATAATGAAGAGGGTAATCTCAATGTACAGGACAACATTGATGAATTTGTAAGAAATGAAGAACAATGGCAGATAGTATTTAATCCTGAAAATGTGATGTTTTGCTGTTTGAGAGGACTAATATAGCTAGAATATTCCTAATGAATGGTAAGACTGTCAGAAGTACTGAGGAACAGAGAGTTGTCCAAATATCTTGAAAGCAGCCATACAAGTAGGCAAAGTGGTTAAGGAGCCTATGCTAACTGGGACATAGAAAGTAAGAGCAGAGAGGTTATTGTCATCAACAAAACACTAGGAAAACCAAAGCTGGAGTAATGGCTGTCGTTCTGGTCACTTCACTAAAGTAAGAATATGATTACATTGGAAAGGGTGCAGAGAAGATACACCGGCATGTCTCCTAGGATGGAATGTTTCAGTTATGAGTAGAGTTTGAATAGATGGGTTTGCTTACCTTTGATTGGAGGACGCTAAGGAGGATCTTGACAGATATACAAAATGATGACAGGCATAGGTAGGGATGACAGTAAGAAGCTCTTCTTCTTAGCAGCTCTATGTAACCAGGGGCATAGTTTTAAGATAAAGTGTCATAGATTTAGAAGGATCTGAGAAAAAAAATTGAAATGGTGTTGGTTGTAACATGGAGTATAGTGCCGCTGGTGTTGCTGGAGGTAGGTATTCTCAGAACATTACTCTGTACTTGCTGCTTTATTTTTAACGTTTTCCTTTAGAAGCACCCAGTTAGCTTATTATTGAGCATCAATAACATGCCAATGACCAGCTATCTTTCCGTTTGTTACAACAGGTGAACAGTAAAATTCATTTCAGTGGCTCTTCACTCAGCCCTGGAACATCTGGACAGTGAAGATGCATACATCAGGATGCTCTTCACTGACTACAGCTCTGCATTCAGTAGTATCATCCCCTCAAAATTAAGCAATGATCTTCAAGTCCTAGACTTCAGTACCTCCTTGTGCACTGGATTCTCAGCTTCCTCATTTCCTTTTCAGTTCAGATTGGCAGCGATACCTCCTCCACAATTTTCCGCAGCATAGGTGCAGCACAAGGCTGTGTGCTTAGACCCCTATTCTGCTTATTTTATACTTATGATTGTGAGGCTAAGCACAGTTCCAGTGCCTTATTTAAGTTTGTCCATAACACCACTGTCGCTGGCCACATCAACGACGAGAATTGGCACATAGAAGGAAGATTAAAAATCTGTCTGAGCGGTGCCATATCAACAACCTCTTACTCAATGTCAGCAAGAACAGGGAGGCGATTATTGACTTCAGGAGAAGGAAGCTGGAGGTCCATGAGCCAGTCCTTATCGGAGAATCAGAGGTGGGGAGGGTCAGCAACTTTAAATTCATTAGTGTTATCATTTCAGTAGATCTGTCCTGGGCTTAAAAAGCAAATGCCATTATGAAGAAAGCACAGTAGTGCCTTTAGTATCATAGAAGTTTTCAATGATTTGGCATGTCATCTAAAACTTTGACAAACTTCTATAGATTATATTGTAGATAATATATTGACTTCTTGTATCGCAGGTTAGTATGGAAACACCAATGCCCAGTTCATCACGGGTGAAACCCTGCTTGGATTTCCAGCATCTGAAGATTTTGTCTTGTTTACATGTAAAGCCCTCCCCACTATAATGCACATCTACACAGAGTGCTGTTGCAGGAAAGCAGCATCCATCATCAAGGACCTCTAGTATCTAGGCCATGCTCTCTTCTTGCTGATGCCATCAGGAAGTAGATACTGGAGGCTCAGGACTCACACCACCAGGTTCAGGAGCAGTTATTATTCCTCAACCATCAAGTTCTTGAACCAAAGGGGATCACTTCAGTCAACTTCACTCACCCCGATCACTGAACTGTCCCACTTTCGAGGACTCTTCATTTCATGTTGTCAATATTTATTGCCTATCTATTTATTATTATTATTTCCTTTTTCTTCTCTTTCTTCTCATATTTACACAGTTCATTGGATATTTTTGCACAGTGGTGGTTGTCCGTCCTGTTGAGTGCAGTCTTCCATTGACTCTATTTTATTTCTTATATTTACTGTGATTGCCTGCCAGATAATGAGTCACAGGTTGTATATGGTGACATATATATACTTTGATAACAAATTTACTTTGAATTATGCTCTCAGTAGCCAGTCATTTCTAGGCTGAGTCAGTTGGGCATTGGATGTCATTCACCAGTCATTCTTAGTAACTGTCATCTCCAGCCTTCCTTTGTGAAACTTAAGTCTTACTTCCATTTTCTGAAAAATGCTGCACATGTGCCTTGTGTATGTCTGGAAGGTACCAGTGTGGATCTTCCATTGATTTGATTAGTCAGATTTCACTATCATCTATTTCACTTTAGTGTGCCCTCAGGGAGGAATCTCTTTAAATAGGTGATTGAGCAAATGTGGGTTGCATTTTCACAACCTAAATACAAAGATATGTTTGTCAGCCAAATGTTTGAAGTGGGTAAGTGACATATCCTGTGCTATATCCTGATCCTGATATATATATATATATATATATATATACCTTTGAGCACAGTGTTCTATGAGGTTTGAAAAACTATAAGAACTCTCCTAGACAATGATTCCATTTTGACATAAGCATTTATACGGCCAGTGGTTGTGATTGAGGTGTACAATATGGTCTATAAGGGGCTGTAAGGGCATATAACTAACTAAATATTGCTACCAGAGGCATTCACATCATTTTCTTTTATGGTTTCAACCTGGGCATACAGAGTGTCATTCCAAAAGTTGATGATGTTGATGCAGAACTGTAAGCTGCAGTAAGCGACAAGGATGGTAGTACCAGATCTCCAAGGTCTAGTGAAATAGGCACATGTTGTAGATGGATTTTAACAGATACCTTAAGTTCTTTTTTGAAAGTAAGTATAAGGATATGCAACAAAAACTGAATAGTGAAATTTTAAAAAGGTGCAGGAGTTGGAAGAGCTCCAGACTGGTTAAGTTGCCACCCTGATCCCAAGGTCTTGCAAAGAGTGGCAAAGGAACATTTTCAAGAGGGGAGGTGAGCAGCCAGATGTTGTTGTATATGTTTATACAAATTAGATATTAAAGAAAGGAATGAGGTCCTGCAGAGTGAATGAAGAGAGCTCGAGAAGAATTTAAAAAGCAGGACCTTCAGGGTAGTAACCTCTGGATTACTTCCAGTGGCACATGCTAGTGAGAATCTCGCCAAAGAGTGCATGGCTGAAAAACTGGTGTAGGCAGCAGGGATTCCAATTTTTAGACCATGGGGATCTCTTCTGGGCAAAGGTAGCCTGTACAAGAGAAATGGATTACACCTGAACTGGAGGGGAACCAATATCTTGGCAGCCAAATTTGCTAGTGCTACTTGGGTGGGTTTAAACTAGATTGGCAGGGGAGGGGGGATCTCAGGCATCAGAGAGGCAAAGGAGAGTCTGGAAAATGATGTAGATATCAGTCACATCAAGTTGAATAGGCATGACAGGCAGGAGGATGTCAGGGAGCAAGGAAAGTTTCCATTGGATTAAATTGCATTTATTACAGTGCAAGACAGCTAAGGTGGATGAAAGGGCTTGGATAGTTATATGGGATAGCAATATTATAGCCATTATGGAAACATGGCTAAGGGAGGGGCAGGACTGGCAACTTAGTGTTCCAGGATATGGGTGCTTCTGGCAGGATAGAGATACTGAAAAGAGAGAAAGGGAAGTTGCATTTTTGATTAAGGATGATATCATAGCTGGGGTTAGCGATGAAATTACTGAAGTATCAAGCAATGAGGTTTTATGAGTGGAGCTAAGAAATAAAAAGGGGACTATCATACTGTTGGGGTTGTACTATAAAACCCAAGATAGTCAACAGGATTTACAGGAACAAATATGCAGGGGTGTGATGCAGCTTTGTAAGTATAATAAGGTTGCCATAGTAGGGGATTTTAACTTTCCTAATATAGTGTGTTCAGTAAACATTCTTTAGACAATATATTGAGGGTCCTACCAGGGAAAGGGCAAAGTTAGACCATAGGGTGCGAAAAGTGGCTGAGGTGAATGAGGGTGACCATAATAGTAACAGTTTTGAAATGGTTATGGGAAGAGACAGAACTGGTTCACAGGTTACCTTTACAAATAGGGGCAAAACAAATTCAAAAGATATGAGATAGGAATATACAAAGCTTGATTGAAGTAGGTTGTTGAGTGTAAGAGATCCACAGGCCTGTGGGAGGCTTTTAAAGGTGAGACAGGGTCTCCCTTTTTCTGTTAGAGTGAAAGCCATGGCTGGTAGGAGTAGGTGACCCTGGGTGATGAGGGATATTGAGACCCAGGACAGGAAAAAGAAGGAGGCATGGGTCGGTTACAGGCAGCTGGAATCAAGTTCATCCTTGGAGGAGTATAAGAGATACAGATGTGTACTCAAGAGGAAGTAAGGAGAGATCTGAAAGAAGCATGAAATAAATCTGGCAGAGAAGATTAAGGAAAATCCAAAGATATTGATTTTCAGTGAGAAAGATTAACTAGAGAGAGAATATGTTCCCCTAAGACTAAAGGGGACACCTTTTCATGGAGCTGCAGGAGATAAGCAAGATCTTAATGAATATTTGTCCTCTATTATTACTGTGAAGAAAGACAATGAAGACTTCAAAACTAGGAAAGGTAAGTGGGGACATTTTGGGGGTAGTCTGCATTACAATAGAGAAGGTGCTGAATGTCTTAAAATATATGGAACTATACAAATTTCCAGGGCCTGGCCAGATTTATCCAAGAACACTGTGGGAGGCCACAGAAGAAGTTGTGGGAGCCCTGGCTGAGCTATTTGCATCATCTTTAGCTACAAGTCAGGTGATGATAGACAGGAGGGTAGTGGATGTTGTGCCTTTATTTAAGAAAGGTGGCAAAGAAAGAGCAGGAAACTATAGTTCAGTAAGTCTAACATTTATGGTAGGCAAGTTACTGGAGAGGATTCTGAGTGATAAGATATACCCGTATCTGGAAAGGCTGGGTTTGATTACAGGTAGCTAACATGGCTTTGTGTATGGGAGATCATGTCTTATGATCTTGAATGAGTTTTATTTTGACGTAGCTTTGTGAGGGTAGGGCAGTAGAGGTTGTTTTTATGGGTGTTGATAGGGTTTCACATGATAAGTTGCTCTGGAGATTTAGATAGCATAGAATCTGGAGAGAGCTGGCTAATTGGATACACAGTTGGCTTCTTGGTAGAAAATAAAAAGTTGCATCTCAGACTGGAAGTCCATAACTTACTAATGTTCCCTAGGACCATTGTTGTTTGTCATCTTTATCAACGACTTGGATAAGAATGCATAAGGCATGGTTCGTAAATTTGCAGATAGCACTACAATTGGTAGGATTGTGAACAATGAAGAAGGTTATCAAAAATTACAGGGTGATCTTAATCAGCTGAGTAACTGGGCCAAGGGATGGCAAATTAAGTTTAATTTGGCCAAGTGAAAGGTATTGCATCTTTACATGTCAAATCTACACAGGACTTGGACCGTAAATGGCAGGGACTGAGGAGTGGTATAGACCAGAGTGACCTTGGAGTACAAGTATATTGTTCAATGAAAATAAAGTCACAGGTAGACCGGGTGGTGAAGAAGGCTTTTGACTTGCTGGCCTTCATTAGTCAAGGTGTTGAGAATAAAAGTTGGGAGTTCAGGGTGCTGGTGAGTATTCTGTTCAGTTTTGGTTGCCCTGCCATTTGAAGGATTTTATTAAACTGTAAAGAGTGTAGGAAAAAATTACAACAATGCTGCCAGAACTTGAGGGACTAAGTTATAGGAAGAGGTTGGACAAAATAAAACTTTATCCCTAGCATTGTAGACTGAGAGGTGATCTTCTAGATGGGTATAAGATCATGAGGGACAGAGATAAGGTGAACGCAGTCTTTTTTCCGGAGTTGGAGTTTCAACAACTTGAAGGCATAGGTTTAAAGTGAAAAGGAAAAGTTGTAAGTGGAACTTATGGAACTTCAGTGGTCTCATTACTGGTACACCAGCTTCTTAATGTAAATATCTATTTAGCCAATCATGCGGCAGTAACTCAATGCTTAAAGCATGCAGACGTGGTCAAACGGTTTGGTCTGAACAACTGAACATCAGAATGGGGAAGAAATGTGACCTATGTGATTTAACTGTCGAATGATTGTTGGTGTCAGATGGAGTGGTTTGAGTATCTCAGAAACTGCTGATCTGCTGGGATTTTCACATATAACAGTCTCTAGAGTTTACAGAGAATGGTGCAAAAAACAACAAAACAATGAGTGGCAGATCTGTGGACAAAAAATGCCTTCTTAATGAGAGAGGTCGGGGAGAATATCCAAACAGGAAGGTAACAGTAAATCGAATAACCACATGCTGCAAGGGTGGTGTGAAAAAAGCATTTCTGAATACACAACACAACAAACCTTGAAGTGGGTGAGTTACAGTAGCAGAAAACCATGAACATACACACAGTGGCCACTTTATTAGATACAGAAGATACCTAATAAAGTGACCACTGTATGCATGTGAAATCAGCTGCCAGAGAAAGTGGTTGAAACAGATACATTGCAACTGTTAAGACAGTTGGAAAGGTTTAAAAGATCCCATAACACACTGACAAGTGGAATTAGCTTGGATGGGGCATCTTGGTCAACATGAACCAGTTGGGTCAAAAGACCTGTTTCTGTGTTGTTTTGACGTGCAACGCCAAAACATTGATGTTAGAGCAAGCTGCTTGAAAAGCACATAGAAACAAACAGCCCAGAAGCCAGTGGATTATGTTAAATATTGCAGATGCAGGAGAGCTAAATAAACACAGAAAAATCCTGCAGGTACTCAGCAGGCTAGGTAATGTATTTGAAGAGAAAAACAGTATTAATGTTTAAGCAGGTTATCTGTTATGCTCTAAGAATTTTGAAGGGCATAGATAGAGTGGTTGTTTCCTATTGTGAGGTGTCTGGGGCCTGAAGGCACAGCCTCAGAATTGAGAGACTTCCATTTAGCACAGAGATGAGGGAAAATGTCTTTAGTCAGAGAATGGTAAATCTGTGGTATCTATAATAAATCAGCCATGATGGAATGGCAGGGCAGACACCATGTGCTGAACGGTCTAATTCAGCTTCTATATCTTTCATTAGAACTGCTCTCAGCTGGCATTCTGTGTTCAGTCCTGGACACCACACTTTAGGAAAAATGTCGAGAGTTTACTACACTACAGAAGGCATTACTGAAATAGAATGGGGGATGAGGAATCTGTGTAATTTAGAGGAACTGGAGAAAATTGGATTGTCCTCCAGAAGCATTTGATGGAGTAAATAAATAAGAACTGTTGTTAGTAGTGTACAGGTCAGTAATTGGGGGTGGGAGGAATACAGAATTAAGGTAACTGGTAAAAGAATGGGACAGCGAAAGACATTTTTACCCATGTTGTGACCTGGAGTGTGTTGCAGGAAAGGATGATGAAAGCAGATTTATCGGTAACTTGCAAAAGAAAAATGGATAAATACTTAGATGAAAGAAAGCTATGGAAAAAATGCAGCTTCATTGGATCCATTAAATTGCTCCACAAAATTAATGACACAGACAAGAGAGATAAAAAAGAACATACCACAAATTCCTGTTTCCAAGCTTAGTGTTCCCAGGTTAAATTTGAATTGCCATCCCTTCCTTTAATTATTCCAAGCTGCATGCTGAGATTATGTTAAATATGTGGCATAGCCAAAGCATATACAACCCAAACAAGTCTTACCGTGATGGTACATGACTTCAAATGCAGAACATTAATGATGGTGCACCAATAATTAGGCTGGGAAGGGCACCAAACATCAAAATCTCTTTGGTAAGAAGCAAGACTCTGAAAGTAAAATATACTGTTAATATGTTGGGAAGGGAACCTTTGATGGGAACGCAGTTCTTTGACAAGAGAAGTCTGGTTTACTTGTTAGAAGGAACTCCATCAATCCTACTATATTTTTTCAGTCTTTGAGTGAATATAAAGTTCCCATTTTGACTCACTTCTGTGGTTACTTTCTTAAGCCCACACATGAGTATAGGCTGCTGACAGTAGCTCACCAGAACATCCTGTCCATGTTGACCCCAGGTGGAGCTCATCTTCAATGATCCTTCCTCTCCCAGGGATGAGGTCTTTGGAGCTTCTGCTGGTGTTTCAGTAGGTCTGGGTTTTCATGGGATGAGGTGGCTAGCCCCATCCCCAATCCTCCCCCTTTCACAGCCAGGCTTGGGACTGTCCATGGTGGAGATATTTCAGTAATTTATATTGTGACGGGAATTCAGTCCATGATGACAGAAGAGAAGAGCTCGTTTATCTCAACAGCTGGTTTCATTGCGACAGAGCACTGTCGCTTGGTGAGAACCCACTCAGTCAATGGAGACAATGGAGATGATTGTTACACACCCCAGTTGGAGTCAGGGTGACTCACAAACACCCAAGCAAATAACTGTATAACCCAAGCTAAAATGTTACAATTGAACTTGAACATCTCACTATAATCCCATGAACACATTTTAAAACAAGATCAATAAAAAGTGCTGGTCACTAGGAGTGTTGGGGCGAGGTTCCCTCCCACCCCCGGAGCATCACAATATTATTATTTTGCCTGATCGATGCCCTACAATGAGACTATTCCATTTTATAATAAACAGAATTTTATTTCCTGTTATAATTCTAGTGTATAGTTAGGCTCCTCTCAGAGACCTGGATACCACTGTAAAGGTAATAATTTACTCAGCTTCATAAGTGGCACTGAGAAAAAAATATTCTGAGAAGTGCTTTACAGAAAACGTAAGGATGTTAAAATATTTAGACATACTATGTCTCACTATTCATATAAGATTTTTGGTTAAAACAGTTTATCAAAATATTATGGGTTCCTTACCCCTGACAAATCCATATTATATTACACCTGGAATACCAGAAGAACACTTAAAAATACAGAACATTGTTTATAGGAAAAGTTATATGATAAGTACAATGGAGATTAGCAAACCAGTGTTATTTAAAATTTCCATCTCAGGGTGGAATTATTTTCTAAAACCTGTCACTTCAATATGGTGTACCAGATGCTCTGAAATATTTCTGTCCAAGCTTAGTCATAGTTGATAACTACTTTGCTTTATTTTTCTGTTTGCTAGAACTTAACCCAGACTTTTATGGATATTTACCAGCTGGCTAGCTCCAGGGTTGCTGCTCTGGAAGCAGAAGTCACTTCACATCAAAAGCACATCGGGGCTCTTAAATCAGAACTTCAGACTGCATGCCTGCGTGAAAATAATGCCTTAGTTCCAGTAAGTTTCTCTTTTCACACATAACATTTTACAGGTAGGTCGCTGGTAAATTATCAGATTTATGATGACCATTAGTCACTGTAATCTAATTGTACTTGTATCTGACAGTTATCGTGAAAAATATTATAGGAAGGTATGCTTCTATTTGTCACTTGTTATATATATGCAATTAAAGAAAAAGTAGATAAATCTTAACTCACACATATCACACCAGTGACAGTTATAGAAGTGGTTATTTTACCTAGAACAAGAAGTGTTTCATAGTATATTAAATGTTATGTTAATAAATATACCAAGTGCCTGTTTCCCAGCTGCTAAATGAGCAGCCATGCTTTGATCATGGCAGATCGAAAATACACAATGGGCTGTAATATTAAGCTCAAAAGTAGATCTTTAGTGAAATAATGCGATGGCTCTCTCATGGTCTTATGCTTCTCTGTCTTTACACAACAAATTATTTCATTTATTTGTGACCTCCGTATGTCCTGGTTCTCACATTGCAATGATCTTAAAAATGTCAGAAAGAAAACAATGTAGCTAATTTTTCAGCAGTTAATGCAATATTTTAATGTATTACTCAGTCAAAAGATCAACAATACAGCCATTGCATTGCTGACACACGTTATATTCGGATATTATGATGGCCTTTGAGTTTTATGATAGTTGCCAGATGCTCAGTCCCTGGATACACAGTGGTTTGTGTAGCTGCTTCACGGCTCAGGCAGCCTGGGTTCAATCATGACATTCAGCAGCGTCTAAGTGGAGTTTGCATGTCTTCCCAGTAACTGTGTGGGCTTCCTCTCCTTTCTCAAGACCATAAGACCTTAGACATAGGAGCAGAATTAGGACATTCTGCCCATCAAGTGCTCCACCATTCCATCATAGTTAATCTATTATCCCTCTCAAACCCATTCTCCTGCCTTCTCCTTATAACCTTTGATGTCTTGACTAATCAAGAACCTATCAGCCTCTGCCTTAAGTATACCCAATGACTTGGCCTCTACAGCTTTCTGTGGCAATGAGTTCCACTGATTCACCACAATCTGACTAAATACATTTTTCCTCATCTATACTCTAAATAGATGTCCCTCTCTTCTGAAGCTCTGCCCTCTGGTTCTGGACTCACCTGCTATAGGAAACACAGAATCAGGAATTCTTGTTCTCTTCAAATGAATGCTAATATCCATTGTCTCTCCTTTGTCTATCCTGCCTGTTATTTCCTCAAATTGCTCAGATTCTAGGATTCCAATGGATTTTTCAGGCAAGATTTCACTTGCTGAGTACAGGATGTAATGTGCCTCTAAGTATCCTGAAACTTCCCCCTTATTAATAGACTCCCAATGTCTTTCCAACCACTGAATTTAGACTAACTGGCCTATAATTTCCTTTCCTCTGCTTCTCTCCCTTCTTAAAGAGTGGAGTGACATTCGCCATTTTCCAGTCCTCTGGAACCATTACTTAATCTAGTGATTCTTCAAAGATCATTACTAATCCCTCCATAATCTCTTTCAGAACCCTGGGGTATAGTGCATCTGGTCCAGGTGACTTATCTGCTGTACCTTTAGACTTTTCAGCTCCCCAAACACCTTCTCCTTAGTAATAGCGACAACACTCACTTCTGCCCCCTGACACTCTCACATTTCTGCCTTTCTTCTAGTGTCTTCCGCAGGGAAGACTGATGCAAAATGCTTGTTAAATGAATTTGCCATTTCTTTGTCCCCCATCACTACCTCTCCAGTGTCATTTTCCAGCAGTCCAATATCCACTCTTATCTATCTTTTACTCATCTATCTGAAAAATCATTTTGTATCCTATTTTATATTATTGGCTTACTTGCCTTCATATTTGATCTCACCAGCACCAACCTGATTTTCCCAATCTACCTGCATATTGATATCCCCATGACTATCACAACACTGCCCTTTTGACATGCCTTTTCTGTCTTCCATTGTAATTTGTAGCCCACATGCTGGCTACCTTATATAACTCTCCTCAGGGTCTTTATACCTTTGCAATTTCTTAACTCTATACACAGGGGTTCTACATATTCTGATCCTATGTCATCTCTTTCAAAAGATTTGATTTTATTTTTGACCAACAGAGCTACCCCACCCCCTATGTGCTTTTGGTACAAGTGATCTAAGTGTTTCCTTAGATTTTAAACTCCTAACTATGATCTCCTTTCAGCTACGACTCAGTGATGCCCATAACAGCATACCTGCTACCTCTAACTCTGCTACAAGGTCATCTACCTTATTTCATGTACTACGTGCATTCAAATATAACACCTTCATGTCTGTATTTACCACCCGTTTCGATTCTGGTCCCCAGATACACTTTAACTCATTCCACTGACTGCAATTGCTCTATCATCTATCTGTCCTTACTCGCAGTCTCACTACACACTGTATACCAACAGCTCCATTCTCAGCCCTTTGACGCTAGTTCTCAACCCCTTGCCAAATTAGTTTAAACCCTCTCCAACAGCTCTAGCAAGCCTACCCAAGAATATTTTTCTCCCTCGGGTTCAGGTATAAGAAGGCATATGTTCCCTAGCAGAGATCACAATGATCCTGAATCTGAAACCCTATCTCCTGCATCAATTCTTCAGCCATGCATTCTTCTGCCAAATCATCCTATTCTTTCCCTCTCTGATGCATGGAACAGGCAGCAATCCAGAGATTTTTACACTGAAAATCTTGCTTTTCAGCTTTATAACTAACTCCATGTATTCTCTCATCAGGTCTCCTCCCTTTTCCTACCTATGCTGTTGTTATCAATATATGTACCATGGCTTCCAGCTGTCAACCCTCCCCTTTTGAATGCTTCAGACCCTATCCAAGATATCCCTGACCCCCTGGCATCTGGAAGGCAACATACCATCCAGGTGTCTCTTGCATGTCCACAAAATCTGCTGTCTGCTTCTCTAATTATGGAATCCCCTATCACTGCTGTATTCTTTTTCATCCCTTTCTGAGTCACAGACACAGATTCAGTGCTAGAGATCAGGTCGCTGTGGTTTTCCCCTAGTAGGTCGTCCCCCCCACCAACAATATCCAAAGCAGCATACTTACTATTGAGGGGCATGGCCATAGTGGTACACTGGCTGCCTAATCCCTTTCCTTTCCTGACAGTCACCTGGGTATCTACATCTTGAAACTTAAGGGTGACTACCTCCCTGTAGCTCTTATCCATCACCTCCTCATTTTCCCATATGAGCTGAAGGTCATCCAGATGCAGTTCCAGTTCCTTTGTGGCCTCCAAGGAGCGGTGCACTTCATGTAGTTATCAGGAAGACTGGAGGTCTCCCAAAATTATCACATTTCATATAAGGAACATAATACTAACTCTGGACCCATTCTTGGCACACTAGATATGTACTAACAGGAAAAAAACAACTTACTTAGAAACTCCACCTGTGTTTGCCCAAGCCTGCCCAATCTAACACTGTCCATTTACACAAGAGCCGCTCCCACAATGGCCGCTCTGCTTACACCTTGCTTCTTTTTAATTGGCCCCTGCCGAGTGCCTAATGGATCATTATGATTGTAACCTGCTGAAAATTCCAAAAGCACCGGAGCTCTTTTTAAACTCGCACTGCATCACCAATGAACGACCTCTCACGATGTTTGGAACCCGCCAAACGGTCCTGAAAATCTCTATTCTTCTCATATTCCAAAGCTCTGCTAGAGTAGGATGGTAGATAGGGTAATAGGAGAATTAGGTAATGGATCTGCATCTATAGGGAGAAGCACTGTCGATGTTTCGGGCCGAGACCCTTCGTCAGGGCCTGCTGCATTCCACCAGCATTTTGTGTGTGTTGCTTGAATTTCCAGCAACTGCAGATTTCTTCGTGATGGATCTGCATGTGTAGTTTAATTTTTAGCCTTCAGTTTTAGAAATAATTACAAATTATGCATTTTAGAACTTAGAAAATGATGTCGATCATTGTGCCTAATTAGCTTTAAAACTCTTTGACAAAGACAATGATTTGGTCACAATTGATATAACACCAAATTAATTTAAGTGGTTTAGTTAGGTCTCTTGTTCAATGTTGGCACTGTGGTAATTCAGGAAATTCTTTAGAGCGTGATTTAAGTTTTTATAAATAAGAGTTAGGGTTTGTTGAGAATATTCATGAAAATGTGCTTTGTGAGACATCTCCAGCATAACCTTAGTTAATGAAAATTGCTTTCCATGCTATTAGCTTATAAACTAAAAAATATTTTTATATTGTGAAAATTAATGTAAATTATCTAGCACTTTCAAAGCTACTGTGCAGTACATTGCATTATTAATTATAATATAGGTCTTGATTTAAGTGTCCTTGTTCCTTGCTGAACTACATCAATATCATGTACCTATATTTTCTGCATCTGGAAAGGTAACCTTCTGCTGAGACTGTCTGTGAGCTGAATGGTGAGGCTGTTCGGTGTCAGGGTCTAGAACAAGACCCACTACCTCTGCGAGTTTTGACCATTAAAAAATAGCCCCCAAGTTTGCTATTTGTCAAAGCTGTCATTTTTGTTTCAAATTCTTCTTAAAAATAAGGCCTTTCAACATAATTAAAACTAGAAAAAGTGAAATAAGCATTAAAAATAGTTTATCAAATATTAATAAATAAAATAATTCAAAATTCTATGAAACAATTTAAAACATTACCGCAGACACGAATAGTGAAATTAAATTATTAATTTAAATTGTTACTGCTCTTCCGCATACCCGTGAAATCTCCATTAAAACAAATAAGCTTTCAGATCCTGGTTCAGCATCTCTGTCCAGAGATAACAGCTGGGAAATTCCAGCAAGCTCCTGCTCCACACTTCTGCTTCATACCGTCTAACAGTGGAGTGCAGCCAAGAAATTGCCATCATGCTTGGCCAGCAAGTTCAGGACATCGAGATTCACATGAGAGTTCTAAACTTGTCTGCACTTGCAAAATCAAATACCAGCAATTTTGCCTCACAGAATCAAATCCGCAGTTTTTATGCTATTACATATTAATCCTAATTTAGCTTCTTGATGAAAGAAAGGAGGAAAATATTGCAAGAGTAGAAAGAGTTGAACTAGTTTTAGGAAATACATTATGCATGAAATGATAAATAGATGAAATTAACTTCTAAATGAAGTTGAGCAACAACTTGTAATTCACTAAAATTTTAACACATTTGAACATCTCATGGAGCCTCTCAATTATATGATCAATTTAAATTAAGCCACTTGAGAAATTAGGGCAAATGACAAAAAAAAGCTATTCAGAAAGATCAGTCTTAAGATTTCAAGAGAAAGGAGAGGCAAATAGGTAGCTTTAGACCTTTGCAGTAAAGGTTTGGTTTTTAATGGTAGAACAATTAAGACCAGAAATGGTCATACTGTGTTTCAGGAGGTTGCACTTTCACAGGCTGATTCCAATCTAATCTTTCTACATACTGCACCAAGATTTCTTGGCTTTCATTGTAATGTTTCAGGGAATCTCAGTAGGTTATCTGTGGTGGTGAAGATGTTATGCCATTTTATTTCAATCAACCATAAAGGTCCTAGTAAGCGATGCTAGCAATAATTTCAAGGTCGGCATCTGCATCGTAATTTTAAAATTTTCACGTTCAGATGCATTTATTTATCAGGTATACTTTGAAACACACAGTGAGATGCACCATTTGCATAAACCAGCATTACCTAAGGATGTACAGGGAGCAGCCCACAAGTGTTGTCACACATTCCAGTGCCATCATAGCTTGGCCACAATGGTCAGCAGAGAAACAAAAAAACAACAGGCAACACAACAACACCACCCAGATACTCTCACAGACAATCCTCCAACCCCAGGAAAGGCCTCCAGCAGACTCGTGGAAAACAGGTCCTCAATATCCCCAGTGGACAACGGACTCATAGACCCAGGGCTTTGGCCATTGGGTTTCAACTTCCAGACTTCCAAACGATCTTCGGTATCAACCCAGGACGAACTGATGACAGCACCCTAAATGTCAATGGACTATTAAATCCAATCAAATATAAGAGAATTTTATCCAAAATGCCCATGTAGTATATTTACAGGAAATTCATTTAAGTAATAATGAGCATAAAATACTAAAGAGAATGGGCTTCACTAATTTGTTTTTCTCCTCATATAAATCAGGGCGTAGGAGAGGGGTTGCTATTCTTATCTCAAGTAAGCTAAATTTTGAAAAAGTATTCGAAATGGGAGATAGCGAGGGCAGATATATTCTGGTAAGGGGGAATATAGACAGAAATTCAGTTACTCTATTGAATATATATGCACCCCCGGGAAGTGATATTGGTTTCTTTCACAAAATTACTGATATTATGGTAATGGAAACAGAAGGTCTCCTGATATGTGGGGGAGACTTAAATTTACAATTACAACCAAACTAGACGCTTCCAATAAAAAAACCTATGAAACAAAATCTTTACATAAGAAAGTTAATACACTTTTTGAGGATGTTGGTTTAATTGATATATGGAGGGACCTTTTCCCTGCCGGAAGGGATTACACTCATTATTCTGCTCCCCATTCTGTATATACAAGAATAGACTATTTCATAACATTTGGAAAAGACAAAGACAAAATAAACACCTGTGGAATTGGGACAATAGATGTAAGTGACCATGCACCTATATATTTATCTGTTGATTTTGACCTACAACCAAAGAATACTATTTGGAAACTAAATTCAAGTTTACTCAATGATCTGTACTTTAAGGAACAAATTAAAAAAGAAATTGGTCTCTAGAATATAATGATAATGGAGAGGTTTCACCTCCCATTTTATGGGACACTGAAGCCAGTCTTAAGAGGGAAAATTATAGCGATATCTTCATATAAGAAAAAATAAGGAATAAAACATTAGAGGAATTACAAAATAGGCTGAAGGAACTGGAGAAAAAACACAAATTGAATTTGGCACAGGATACATTAGGGGAAATTAAAAGAATTAGGAATGAAATTAATAGTTTGGCTATGCAAGAAACCAGGAAAAATTTAATGTTTCTGAAACAGAGACATTATGAAAGTGGATCGAAATCTATGAAAATACTGGTGTGGAAACTGAAAAAAAAGATAGCAGAAAATACAATTCATAGAATTAGGGACCCAAGAATGAAAATGATAAAAAAAAATAAGCTAAGTGAAATTCAAGAAGCTTTTAAAGTGTTTCACAAAACTCTATATTCCAAAGTTCCAGGGGGAAGCATAACCCAAATTGACACCTTCTTGAATTCTCTAGTTACCCACTTTAAGCGAAGAACAAAATAGAACGATGACTGCTGACATAACTGAAGTTGAATTAAAAGCTGCAATTAGTAGGCTTAAATTAAGCAAGTCACCAGGATCAGATGGGTATACGGCAGAGTGGTTTAAAGAATTTAAAAATGAGTTAATTCCTGTTTTATTCCCCACATTGAAATAGGCTCTAAAAAAGGCACAAATGCCACCCATTTGGAAGGAAGTGATAATCACAGCTATACCAAAAGGAGGTGAGGATAAAATGGAACGTGGGTCATTTAGACCAATATCCGCTTTTAATGTAGATCATAGAGTATTTACCTCCATCATAGCCAAATGATTAGAGGAGTTTCTACCCATACTGATATGTAACGACCAGACAGGTTTTAAACGACAACACCAGACACAAGACAATATACGAAGGACACCACATTATGGATCATATACAAAAAAACAAAATCAAAGCAATAGTGATAAGCGTGGACGCTGAAAAAGCATTTGATTTGGTTAATTGGAATTTTCTTTACAGAGTTTCTTTCTTTTTCCAACGTTTTAATATCATTATTTATAACAACAAAATAAAATTGGTACATAGATAATGGGATTACAAACATACATATTTCAACTAACTATAAAAGATTACACAAACAATGATTACAGTATAAATGAGTATTCCCACATCGTAAAAGATACAATATACAAATAGACAAGGCAAATCTAGGTGTATCATATTATAGAATAAAAAGAAAAAATAAAAAGGAAAAAAAAACAAAAATTCATTATGCAAAAAAAACTAATCTAAAAATCTAATATCTAATAGAAGAAAAAAACAAAAAAGAAAAAAAGGAAAATAAAAAAGAGAGAGAAAAAAGGGCTGTTTATAATATCTCACAAAAATACAAAATCATCAGTGTTGTCAACTCCGATCCTCTTGACATATATGAAATCAAAACTGGAAAATCAAATAGGCCTGGAACAGGGTCCTATTACATCATATGAAAATATTGAATAAATGGTCTCCATATCTTTTCAAATTTAGTAGAAGTGTCAAATACACCACTTCTAATTTTTTCTAAATTTAAACATAACATAGTTTGAGAAAACCAATGAAATACAGTAGGAGGATTAATTTCCTTCCAATTCAACAAAATAGATCTTCTAGCCATTAGTGTAAGAAATGCAATCATTCGACAGGCGGAAGAAGATAAATGGAGTGAGTCCATCATTGGTAAACCAAAAATTGCGGTAATAGGATGGGGTTGTAAATCAATGTTCAATACTGCAGAGATAATATCAAAAATATCATTCCAATATTTTTTCAAAAGCGGACACAACCAAAACATATGAGTTAAAGATGCTATTTCAGACCGACATCTGTCACAAATAGGATTTATATAGGAATAAAAATGAGCCAATTTATCCTTGGACATATGGGCCCTATGTACGACCTTAAACTGTATTAGTGAATGTTTGGCACATATAGATGATGTATTAACTAATTGAAGAATTCTATCCCAATTCTCAATAGGAATAATAAGGTTAAGCTCTCTTTCCCAATCATTTTTTGTCTTATAAAGGGGCTCTGAATGTATCTTCATAATTATATTATAAAGTTTTGATATAAGCCCTTTCTGAAAGGGGTTTAATTCAAACAAATTCTCCAAAATACCTGAAGACACAAAATTTGGAAAAGTAGGAAGTACAGTATTTTAAAAATTCCTAATCTGTAAATATCTAAAAAAATGAAATCTAGGCAAATTATATTTATTAGATAATTGCTCAAAAGACATAAAACAATTATCCAAAAATAAATCAGAAAATCGTAGTAATCCCTTAGTCTTCCAAGCCGAATAAGCTTGGTCTATAATTGAAGGGTGGAAAAAACAATTGGATACAATAGGAATATTTAAAACTAACTGAGTCAACCCAAAAAATTTCCGAAATTGAAACCATATACGTAAAGTATGTTTAACTATCGGGTTATCAATTCGTTTCGGCAATTTAGAAAGAGCAAAAGGGAGAGAAGTCCCCAAAATAGAACCCAGTGCAAAACCTGGTACCGATTTAATTTCCAGGCTCACCCAATGAGGGCTAAAAGATCCATCCCAATCTTTCAACCAACATATCAAATATCTGATATTAATTGCCCAATAATAAAATCTAAAATTAGGCAATGCTAATCCACCTTCCTTCTTTGCCTTCTGTAAGTATATTTTACCTAACGTGGGATTTTTATTCTGCCATATATATGAGGAAATTTTTGCATCAACATTAGTTAAAAAAGTTTTCGGAATAAAAATTGATACCACTTGCAAAATATATAAGAACTTAGGTAAAATAACCATCTTAATAGTATTAATCCGACCTATCAGAGATAAAGATAATGGTGACCACTTAGTAAACAAGCATTTAATCTGATCAATTAAGGGTACAAAATTAACCTTAAATAAGTCTTTATGGTTTTTTGTGATTTTAATCCCTAAGTAAATAAAAGAGTCATTAACTAATTTAAAAGGTAAGTTTCCATAAATTGGGACCTGTCTATTTAAAGGAAACAATTCACTCTTATTAAGATTTAATTTATACCCAGAAAAATCACTAAATTGAGCCAACAATGATAAAACTACAGGAATGGATTTCTCAGGATTAGAAATAAATAATAATAAATCATCTGCATACAAAGATAACTTATGAGTATCTGTCCCACAATTAATACCAAGAATATCCTGTGATTCTCTGATAGCAATTGCCAAGGGTTCTAAAGCAATATCAAATAATAGTGGGCTAAGAGGACAGCCTTGTCTAGTGCCCCGAAATAGACGAAGAAAGGGAGATCTTTGATTATTAGTAAACACCGAGGCTACTGGAGTATGATAAATCAGTTTAATCCAGAAAATAAATGTCAGACTAAAATTAAACTTCTCCAACACATTAAATAAGTATGGCCATTCAACTCTGTCAAATGCTTTCTCCGCATCTAATGAAATAACACATTATGAAATATTATGTGAAGGAGTATACACAATATTCAATAACCTCCTAACATTAAAAAAAGAATAACGATTTTTAATTAAACCGGTTTGATCTTCTGAGATAATTTGGGGTAATACCTTCTCCAACCTGGATGCAAATAACTTGGAAAAAATCTTGGAATCTACATTCAGTAAAGATATTAGTCTATAGGATGCACAATCAGTAGGGTCTTTATCTTTCTTCAATATTAAAGAGATGGAAGCTCTATAAAAAGATCGTGGCAAATTGCCCAATCTAATTGCTTCTTCAAAAACCTTATATAACCAAGGAGAGAGAGTAGCGGAAAAACATTAAAAAAAATCTGCTGTATACCCATCCGGACCAGGTGCTTTCCCTGAATTCATGGAGGAAATAACCCCTTTGATTTCTGCATCAGTCATAGGAGTTTCCAATATTGAAAGATCATCTGGTGATAATTTTGGGAAATTCAATTTCCCAAGAAAATCACACATAGTACCACAATCCTGAGGAAATTCAGAATGATACAGGGAAGTATAAAAATCTTGAAATGATTTATTTATCTCATCATGGTTAACTGTCAAATCCCCATTTTGCTGACAGATCTTAGTAATTTGACGTTTAACCAAAGCATTCTTCAATTGACTAGCTAGCAGTTTACCCGATTTATCACTATGTATATAAAAATCAGATCTGGACTTCAATTGAAGATGTAAGTAATAAACTATATTCTGTTTGAAGTTCAGCCCTTTGCTTGTAAAGCTCCTTACTAGGAGTAATCAAATATTTCTTGTCAATCTCTTTAATTTTATCCAATAAAAGAGCTTCCTTCTTTATGCATTTTCTCAGACCAACAGAGGAAGAGATAATCTGTCCACGTATATATGCTTTAAAAGTGTCCCAAAGTGTTCCATAAGAAAAGGCGTTTGATTCGGTTAATTGGAATTTTCTTTACAGAGTTTTACTTAAATTTGGTTTCCAAGACACAATTATTAAAACTATACAGACATTATATGACAATCCTACTGCTAGGATTAAAATCAATGGATATTTATCAAATAGTCTTACCTTAGAAAGAGGCACAAGACAGGGTTCTGCATGGTCACCGCTACTCTTCGCATTATATCTGGAACCATTAGCTCAATACATCAGACAAAATGAAGATATCAGGGGAATTACTATTAAAGGCACAGAGCATAAATTGGTTTGTTATGTGGATGACATTTTGATCTATCTAGGGCAACCAACATACTCTTTACCTAAATTGATGCAATCCTTTGAACAATATGGTCAATTATCAGGATACAAGATCAACATAGATAAAACCCAATTACTTTCATATTACTATAGCCCACCAAGAGAAATTGAAAGTAGATATCCCTGTGCATGGCAAACAGAGTCTTTCAAATATTTGGGCAACATTATGCCAAAAGATTTGGCAAAATTATCAGAATGTAATTATCAGCCTTTATATAAAAAATTAAGGAAGATGTGGCAAGATGGAACCTGATTCCTTTTTTCAGTCTCAGTTCAAGGATTGAGTCTATTAAAATGAATATACTGCCCAGACTGTCATATCTCTTTCAGACCCTACCAACAGAGATGAATCAAAATCAATTCAATGAATGGAACAAGATGTTATCAAGGTATATTTGGCAGGGTAAAAGGCCTAGAGTTCATCTCAAAACTTAGCAATTAGCAAAGGAAAAGGGGGAATGGGGCATACATTCTCTTAGAGATTATTATTTTGCAGCACAGTTGAGAGCTGTGATATGTTGGTGTAACCCATCATATGACGCTCAATGGAAAAACATTGAGGAGCAGGTACTTCCCATCCCCATACAAGCAATTTTGGCTGATAACAACCTGCAAAGGTACATAAATACTATTGATAACCCATGGGTGAAATTGACTCTTAAAATATGGAAAACTACTATAAAAGAATATAATCTACAGGGAAATATTGCAATTCTTAAATGGTGTGCATATGACTCGGATTTTACACCAAATAAATTGGATGCTAGATTTAAGGACTGGACAGTTAAAGGAATAACAGTTCTTTGCAACATAATGAAAGAAGGAACACTGTTCAGTTTTGAAATGCTTAAAGAGAAACACTTATTAGAAAAACAAGATTTTTATCGGTATTTACAGATGCAACAATATGTTAGTACGACGCTTAAAAATGTAACCAAGGCAAATACATGCTTGATAGAGCTATTTAG
This sequence comes from Hypanus sabinus, assembly GCF_030144855.1. Lineage (NCBI taxonomy): Eukaryota > Metazoa > Chordata > Chondrichthyes > Myliobatiformes > Dasyatidae > Hypanus > Hypanus sabinus. The sequence goes on along the minus strand of NC_082712.1, from coordinate 75,946,601 downwards.
AAAAGCATATAATTCAGATAATGGTAGTAGAATCATTTCAAGCATGTATAAGGGTTGTCAAATCTTAAAACACATTCGACTTCATACATTAAAACAAAATGGGAAAAGGAAGGAGGGATAATTATACCTGAGGAAGAATGGACAACAATATGGAGATATCAATGGAAGTGTACCAGTTCGCAGAAATAGAGGGAGTTTGGATGGAAAAACTTGGTAAGATATTTTATTACACCCTCTCAGAAATCTCATTATGATAGTAACTTCCCTGTTTGCTGGAGAAATTGTGGAAATCAAAATGCAAATCATTATCATATTTTTGGGACTGCCCTGTTATCAAAAACTATTGGAGGGGTATACACAATGCCCTGCAAGACACATTTAAATGTGAAATACCCTTAGAGAGTAAGACCATATATTTTGGATATATACCTCAAGAATGGTTGAAAAAGATAAATATTTAATGAATATACTGTTGGTGGCTGGTAAAAAGACTCTTACCAGGAAATGGTTATCACAAGAGAGCCCATCTTTAAATGCATGGATGGAAATTACAATGGACATTTACAAAATGAAGAAGATTACAGCATCTGTTAATCATAAGCTGGAACAATTTGATTCATACTGGGAAAAATGGTTTAACTACATAATGCCTCATAGGCCTGATTTTATTCTCACAAATCAATGAATCTGTTGTAAAAAAAAATCACTCCCTACTTGTACATAGTTTTTTTCCTTTTGCTTGTTTTTTCTTTCCACTCTTTTCTATAAGTGTATACCTCAGATAAATACTTTGTGGAGATTTGTGATATATATGATATATATGTACAATGTCTGAAATACATCTTATGGAAATGTTTGATGATGAACTTCAATAAAAAAATTACAAAAAAAAGACAGGTTGATAGATTTCTGATTGGTCAGGGCATGAAGGGAATACAGGGAGAAGGCATGAGACTAGGGTTGAGAGGAAAATCGTATCAGCCATGATGAAATGGCAGAGCAGACTCAATAGGCCAAATGGCCTATTTCTGCGCCTATATCTTATGGTCTTATTTTGAAGGCAGAGGTTGATAGTTTTTTCATTAGTTATGGAGAAGGCAGGAGATTTCTGCTGAGAGGGAAATGGATCGGCAATGATGAAATGGTGGAGCAGACTTGATGGATCAAATGGTTGTAACCATAACTATATATTTTATAGTCTTATAATCCCAGGAAATCAGCAGCTTCTGAGATACCCAAACAACCAAGTCCGGCACTAACAATCATTCCATGGTTAAAGTCACTTAGATCATATTTCTCCCACATTCTGTTGTTTAGTCTGAACAACAATTGAACCTCTTGATCATATCTGCATGCTCTTATGCATTAAGTTGCTGCCACATGATTGGCTGATTAGATATTTGCATTAATGAGCAGATGTACTTTCCTTTACCAGCTAAGACATAGAATTTTGGAGTGGGTATGTTATGAAATTTTCCTTGTGGTGTAGATGGTTGAGAGTGGGTCCAATTGAGGTATTGAGATGAAATTATGCGGTGCATAGATAGGTTGGATTATGAAATGCTTTACCCCCGATGTTATTTTAGCTGATTTATCCAGAGCAAAGGAGAATGGGCTTAGCAACAGAGGCAGGATGTTTAAGATTCAAGATTCAAATTTATTGATCAGGTGTACATCAAAGTGTGCAGTGAACTGCATTGTTGGTGTTAACAACCAACACATCTGATGGTGTGCTGGGGGGGAATGCACAAGTGTTGCTGCACATTCTGGCACTAACATAGCGTGCCTACAATGCTCAGCAGAACAATCAAGAACACAAGCAACAAAACAACAACAGCAAAACATACAATCTTCCTCTCTCTTACCCACACATAACAGTCCTTTAACCCCAGCACACACCTGCACCCACCAATCGACTCAGACTTGCAAATATTAGGTTTTGACTTCCACAGTGATTTGTGGACTTGGCTCTGGCCAATGGGACTCAACTTCCAGACTTCCAATTCAACCCTTAGTCCTCTTCGGCATCAATCGCAGGGCACACCGATCACCAAGCACTGGGCCTCAAACTCCAGACTTGCTGATGACAGGACTCTGAATACTAGACCTCAAGCTTCAGTCTTGCCAATTCACAAGCCCCAGGATTGTCATCGGAACTCATTCCTCCAGTCTGTATAGAGCTCCTATTCTGGAACCCACAACAACTCATTGAACTGGGTGGGTGGAGAGGGTGTCCACTTCCTGCCAATCCAATATCCAACCACGGATATCCCATATCTGTGTCACTGTTCTGTGAATATGTAGTGGAGATTCAGATTCCAGCCTGATCTCTAATTCTCTCACATCCCTGTCCCTAAACCCTAACCTAACCCTCTAACTTCCCTCTCTATTGCCAAAACCATCCTTAGGAACCTCAAAAACAATTTAAAGACAGCTAAATCTCAGAATTTGGAACACACAATGCTGGTAAAAGCAGAAACCCTCACAATATTTAAGAAGTATCTAGTGAGCACTTACATTGTCTTATAGAAGGCTATAGAGCAAGTGCTGGTAAATAGGGTTTATATAGTTGGGTACTTAATAGCAGGCATGGAATGATGGGTTGATTGGCTTATTTCTGTTCTATACACTCAGTTGCCACTTTATTAGGTACCTTGTGTACCTAATAAAGTGGCTACTGAGTGTATGTTCATGGTCTTATGATCCTGTAGCCCATTCACTTCAAGGTTGGTGTGTTGTGCATTCAGTAATGTTCTCTGTGAATTCTGGAGACTGTTGTGCGTGAATATCCCAGGAGATCAGCTGTTTCTGAGATACTCAAGCTAACCCATCTTGTACCAACAATCATTTAGTCACAGTCAAAGTCACTTAAATCACACTTCTTTCCCATACTGATGTTTCGTCTGAACAATAACTGAACATCTTGACCATGTCCGCATGCTTTTATGCATTGAGTTGCTGCCACATGATTGGCTGATTAGTTATTTGTATTAATGAGCAAATGTAGAAGTGTACCTAATAAGTGGCCACGAATGTGTGACTGTATAATTGATTTCAATGAAGAGGAACAGTTGTGAGGAAGAGAGGTTTGTTACATGTAATTTATCTTATTTAAATTATTTAATTTAAATGTTCTAACTTTTTTAAAATGTTCTAATGTTTTTAGATTCTTTAAGAAAATTTTTAAGGTTGGAAGAAGATGGTGCCAGCAAACAACGCAGCCAAAGGCTACATCCATCAGACAGTTCATGAAACTACGTCTTTTACTTCTTCTTTCAAATATGATTCTTTTACTATTGGAACCTGTAATTTACATCTTGGTGATGCGTCTTCAGGTGGACTGAGTGATCTGGCACTTTGCTGTCGCTGAGGAAGTTCGCTGAGGTTTCAAGTGGACTCTGTGGCCTGGGGTGTGAGTCCATAATCAACTTCATTTCTCACTGATCTCGCCGATTAAAGTGTCAAGCAAGATTGAAATCAGTGAGGATGACAGCAGAAGGGGAGCAGGTGTTCAGTGTCATCTGCCTTCGTTTGACCGGTTTCTCTCTCCCTTTCACTTGCTGTACCTGCATGTGATCGGTGTCTCTCTCTCTCTCTCTCCCTCTCCCTCCCTCTCTCTCTCTCTCTCCCCCTCCCTCCCTCGCTTTCTCCCCCTCCCTCTTGCTCGATGCTGCTGGAGGATGGTACCAGAGCACTGGGTTTTGGATAACATTTAATCAACTCGGTCTGTAGATTGGACTCAGTATTCATGTTATGATGTGTTTCTGGTTTCTGACTACTGCTTTTTTATTGCTATTTTGTGCAATTTTGATTGGGGCAGACTGGCTCTGCATCCTGCAGTCAACGAACAGCATAGCACTAAATTGAACTGAACAAGACTGTACATTCCTGGACTGTTTCAATGATTTTGTAGTTTGATATTTTATATTATGTGTTTCATGCTCATTTTTTGCCATTTGTGCGATTTGTTCTTTTTTTGTGTATGGGTGTTTGATATTTTTCTTTGAACTGTCTCCGTAGTGTGTCTTTGTTCCGTGGCTGTCTGCGCTAAGATGAATCTCAGGGTTGTAGACTGCATACATACTTTGATAATAAATGTAATTTGAATCTTTGAATTTTTAATTATGCACTTAATTTTTTGTAGTTCTTAAATACCACTGTCTTAAGCCACTGACCTAACTGAAACCTATTGAAAGGTGAAAGGCCTTGATAGAGCTGAACTGGAGAGGATGTTTCCTATGGTGGGAGAGTGTAAGACCAGAGGACACAGGCTCAGAATGGAGGGGTGTCCGAGAACCGAGATGAAGAGTAAATTATTTAGCCAGAAAGTGGTGAGTCTATGGAATGCATTGCCACAGGCAGCTGTGGAGCCAAGTCTTTATGTAAATTTAAGGGAGAGGTTGATAGGTTCTTCATTGGTCAGGATTTGAAGGGATATGGGGAGAAGGTTGGATATTGGAGATGAGGGGAAAATTGGATCAGCCATGATGAAATGGTGGAGCAGACTTGATGGGCCAATTGTCCTAATTGTGCACCTATAGCTTATGGTCTTATAAAGTAGACCATAGTCTTATTGGTTTAGAGATTGCCACGTGGCAATCATATAACCCTGCAGAATGTGGGCAGTCAGGGAAAGTTCCAATTTTCTAGTGATGAGACCTCCAGGAACTGTGTCCAGATACAGTGCCTGACTGACTATCGAGTGGCTGGAGCTGCAGATGTACTTTCTCAGGAGCAAAGAGGACATCAGAGACAGGAGCTCTGAAGGTAAAGACACCATGTAGTTAGGAGGTTATAAACAGGAAATTCAGAATTCCCCACAGGAACAAACACATTCAGTGGCCACATTATTAGGTACAGCTGCACACCTGCTCATTAATGCAAATATCTAATCAATCAATTGTGTGGCAATAACTCAATGCATAAAAGCATGCAGACATGATCAATTGGTTCAGATCAAACATCAGATTGAGGAAGGAATGTGACCTGCGTGACCTTGTCTGGGAATGCTTGTTGGTGCCAGAGGGGTGGTTTTAGTATCCTTGAATTTTCATGCTCTACACTCTATAAAGCAGGGGTTCCCTACCTTTTCAATTCCATGGAACAATACTATTAGGCAAAGGGTCCATGGACCCCAGGTTGGGAATTCCTGCTAGATTTCACCAAGAATGGTAAGGAACACAACAAAGTATCCAGTGAGTAGGAGTTCTGAGTGTGAAAATGCCTTGATAATGAGAGGAAACAGAGGAGGATGACTGGACTGGTTCAAGCTGACAGGAAGGTGACAATACAAATAACCACACATTACAACAATGGCGTGTGGGAGAGAATTTCTGAACGCACATACCTCAGACCTTGAAGTGAATAGCCTACAGCTGCAGAAAACCACAAACCTACACTCAGTGACCACCTCAGGAGATACAGTACCTATTCAAGTGGCCACTAAGCAAGTATTGTCATGAATGTTGTCAGGAGAGTGTGGGGCGGGATGTTGGTGTCCTTCCAGAGCAGAGCAGCAACAATGGTCAGGTCTGTGGCACAACAATTAGCAGGATAGAGAGCGAGGGAGATCTGATAGGCTCAACTACATTTATTTTAATGCAAAACGTCAGATGGCAGATGAATACAGGGCATAGATAGTCTCATGGGATTGTGATATAGCTATTGAATAGTAAGCAGGTTTGGAATTCAATGTTTCAGGTTATAGATGCCACAGGCATGTTATAGGTGGAGGTAGGAAACAATGCCATTGATTAGAGAGAATATCCTTGTAGTACTTAGAAAAGCTGTTGCTTGGGGAACATCTAGTGAGGTAATTTGGATAGAACTTAGAAATTCCAAGAGAGTATACTTTCATAGAATAGTGCTAGCAGAATTTAGAGTAATTACTGTGTAGAGAGATCACATATGTGTACGGATAATAGGGCTTAAATTCCGCAATATTGACTGGGACTAACATAATTCTAATGGGTCAGAATTTGTTAAATGTCAAGGAAAATTTTTTGAAGCAACAAGCAGTCCAAAGGTTACAAGAGGGCGCCATTCCAGGCAACTGTTCACAAGTTGTAAATGAGCAGTGTGCAGTGTGTGGGAGAGGATCACAGCTGCAACAGGAGAGTGAGCAGACAGCGTGGTAGGAGGCAGCAACTGGGATCCTTTTCTGGTCAGCTGCCAGTGACTAGTGGTGTTCCGCAGGGGTCAGTATTGGGACTGCTTGTTTTTATGCTGTATATCAATGATTTAAATGATGGAATAGGTGGCTTTATTGCCAAGTTTGCAGATAATATGAAGAATGGTGGAGGGGCAGGTAGCATTGTTGAAACAGGAAGGCAGCAGAAGGACTTAGACAGACAGGGAGAATGGGCAAGAAAGTGGCAATGAAGTACACAATGTTGGAAAATGCATGGTCATGCACTTAATAGAAGAAATAAATGTGCAGACTATTATCTAAGCAGAGAGAAATTTCCAAAGACCTAAGATGCAGAGGGACTTGGGAGTCCTTGTGCAAAACAGCCTAAAGGTTTACTTGCAGGCAGAGACGATGATGAGGAAGGCAAATGTGATATTAGCATTCATTTCAAGAGGTCCAGAATGCAAGAGCAGAGATGTGATGCTGAGGCTTTATAAGGGACTGGTGAGGCCTCACCTTGAATATTGTGAACAGTTTTGGGCTTCTCATTTAAGAAAAGATATGCTGGCATAGGAGAGGGTTCAGAGCAGGTTCACAAGGATGATTCCGGGAATGAAAGCGTTATCATACGAGGAACGTTTGATGGCTCTGGGTCTGTACTCGGTGGAATTTAGAAGGATTGGGGGGATCTCACTGAAACCTTCTCAATGTTGAAAGGGCTAGACGTGCAATATGTGTAAAGGATGTTTCCCATGGTAGAGTCTAGGACAAGAGGGCGCAACCTCAGGATAGAGAGGTGTCCATTTAAAGCTGAAAGTGGGTTGTTGGGTGTATTTAAGGCAGAGCTTAATAGGTTCATGACTGGACAGTGCATCAAGGGTTACAGAGAAAAGGCTGAAGAGTGGGGCTGAGAAAGCGGGGTGAGAAAGAATCAGCCATGATTGAATGGTGGAGAAAACTTGATGGGCCAAATGGCCTAATTATGTCGCTATGTCTCATGGTGTGCGAAGAGTGGTCACCAAGTGGCCTCACTGACTCAGTGAGCAAACAAGTCTGTTCAAGTCTGGACAAACTGGATAAGTCAGTCCAGCTCTGCTCAGCTTTGCCAAACACTTTGCCAAAAGTGGTAGTTCTTTTGGTGAAGGGGGTGATAGAAGAGAAATCACCATCAATCCCAGCAGTCTCCCAAACTTTCAGTCATATATGCGGAAAATCCATGAGTAACCCGAGGAGGATCTGTATGTAAGTGGCTCTACCAGAGAGGGAGCACTCAACCTTCTATTTGGAAATGAGGCAGGGCATGTGACTGAAGTGTCATTGAGCACGTTGGGACCAGTGACGATAACTCTATTAGTTTCAAAATAGTTGGGGAGAAAGATGGACTAACATCAAATTATCGTCCTAAGTCGGGAAGCTAATTGAGAGCAAGGCTATTTTAATGACACAAGATAGGAATTTGCCAAGGTTAATTGAAGAGGCTGTTAGCATGTAGAGGTACATTTGGAAAATGCGAGGCTTTTAAAAATGAAATAAGGTTATTCCTGTTTGAGTGAAGGGCAAGGCTGGCAGGATTAGGAAACCCTGGTTAATAAGGAATATTGAGGCCCAATCAGGAAAAGGGAGGCATATCTCAAGAATAGGTAACTGGGATCAAGTGAATCCCTTGAAGAGTATAAGTATTGTAACAAGATGATCAAGAGAATTGATTGGGGAACTTTGGTAGCCATTGTTTATACGGACTTCAGTAAAGTCTTTAGAAAGGTCCTGCATAGTAGGCTGCTCCATAATATAGCATCACATGGGATATAAAATGTCTTAGCCATGTGGATATAAAATTGTCTTGATGGAAGGAGGTTGATAGTGGAGGGTTGTTTATGAGACAGGAGGCCTATACCAATTGTGTGCTGCAAGGATCAGTGCTGAACCCTCTGTTGTTTGTGGATGGCAGCAATATTGATTATATACTGAACTGTGAAGGAAATCATCAAATTTACAATAGGATCTAGATAAACTGGAAAAATGAGCTGATGAGTGATTAGTGGCAGATGAAATTTAACTCAGACAAATGCAAATTGATATTTTTTCGGAAACTAAACGGATTGTATACAGTGAAAGACAAGATGTACACCAGAGAGGTCCAGGGGTACAAGTACACAGTTCCTTGAAAGTGGTAACACAGTTTGACGAGTGGTGAAGAGGGCATAAGGGGGATTTGTCTTCAGTGGTCGAGGCACTGAGTTTCAGAATTGAGACATCAATTGTGCAGTTCATTTGTAAGTCTGCAGTTGGAGTAATGTATGAAGTTATGATTTCCCAGTATAGGAAGGATTTATTTATTTAGGTACAGTACAGAATAAGCACTTTCAGGGAGTTATGGAATAGCATCCCTAAATTTCTCTCTACATCAGTGCTCCAAGGTTTCTGCCTTTCGCTGTACACCTTCCACTTTTATTTGATCTCCCAATGTGCAAAATATTATGATTAAATTCCGTCTGCTATTTCTCTGCCCATATCTATAATTTATCTCTGTAGATCAATACAACAGGTACTACTCGTTTGCTATATCACCATAGCCCAGGGGTTCCCAACCTGGAGTCCACGGACCCTTTGCTTAATGGAATTGGGAACTCCATCACAGCCTGAAGGTTTTTCCTAAAGTGTCAAACTTCTACGCTTCCACCATCCTCACAGCCAGTAAATCTCAGGTCATCATTACTCACTGCAATAATCTTTTTTTCACACATCTCTCCTTTAACTCTTGAATCTTTGTACTATGAGCCAATGGGAACTGCTTTTCTTATCAAATCCTGTCTTGTGTAGTTGTCCAAGAAATGACTAGATGTTCATCTTATGCACCTCCATCAAACCTCTCCTTAACTTTCTCTGCTCCAGTGAGAGCAATCCCAGCATTACTTGCCTGTTTTTGTATTCAAAACAGCTCTCTCATGTGTAAACCCTCAAGACCTCCTGGTCTTCATACTCTTTATTGCCTACCCTAAGCCTTTTGCCAGAAAGTTCAAAACTCAAAGAACATTTCAGTTTTAAGATTGATCTAACGTTAGTTGTCCCAGGTTTATTATCACTGGCATACAGTATGTCGTGAAATTTGTTGTTTTGTGGAACATATAAAATATATTATAAACTACGATAAGAAATATATATATAAAAATTAAAAATAAATAAATAATGCAAAAAGAGAGCAGAAGTAGTGAGGTTGTGTTCATGAGTACATTGTCCATTCAGAAATCTGATGGCAGAGGGGAAGAAGCTGTACCTAAAACACTGAGTGTTCCTGTACCTCCCCTCAGATGTTAGTAACGAGAAGGGGGTATGTTCTGGGTACTAGGGGTCCTTAATGATGAATGCCATGTTTTTCAGAATGACCTTTTGATGTCTCAGTAGTGGAGAGGTTAGTGGCCACGATGGAGTGAGCTGAGTTTACAACCCTCTACGTCTTTTTCTGATCCTTTGTAATGGCCCCTCCATACCAGACGGTGACGCAACTAATTAGATTTCTCTCCATAGTACATCTGTAGAAATTTGCTGAAGTCTCTGGTGACATTACAAACCTCTTCAAATCCAAATGAAATATAACCACTGGCGTGCCTTCTTCATTATTGCATCAGTATGTGTGGCCCAGGATAGAAAATAAAACATTTCAATACAGTACCGACCCCTTGGCCTTTAATGTTGTTTCTATCCCCTAAATAGAACATTTCAACATAGTACAGATCCTTTGGTCCACGTCATGGAAGGATTGTCTACAGAGTCTCTGTGGGTGGAGATTAGAAACAGGAAGGGGTCAATAACTTTACTGGGTGTTTTTTTATAGACTGCCCAATAGTAATGGATATCGAGGAGCAGATAGGGAAAAGTGTACTAATAACAGAGATGTTGTGATGGCAGATTTTAATTTCCCAAATATCAATTGGCATCTTCCTAGAGCAAGGGGTTTAGATGGGGTGGAGTTTGTTAGGTGTGTTCAGGAAGGTTTCTTGACACAGTATGTAGATAAGCCTCCAAGAGGAAAGACTGTGCTTGATTTGGTATTGGGAAATGAACCTGATCAGGTGTCAGATCAATCAGTGGGAGAGCATTTTGGAGATAGTGATCATAATTCTATCTCCTTTACAATACCATTGGAGAGAGGTAGGAACAGACAAGTTAGAAAAGTGTTTAATTGGAGTAAGGGGAATCATGAGGCTATCAGGCAGGAAATTGGAAGCTTAAATTGGGAACAGATGTTCTCAGGGAAAAGTACGGAAGAAATGTGGCAAATGTTCAGGAGATATTTGTGTGGAGTTCTGCATAGGTATGTTCCAATGAGACAGGGAAGTTATGGCAGGGTACAGGAACCGTGGTGTACAAAGGCTGTAATCTAGTCAAGAATGAAAGAAAAGCTTGCAAAAGGTGCAGAGAGCTCAGTAATGTTAGTGATCTAGAAGATTATAAGGCTAACAGGAAGGAGTTTAAGAAGGAAATTAGCAGAGCCAGAAGGGGCCATGAGAAGGCCTTGGTGGGCAGGATCAAGAAACATCCCAAGATATTCTACAAGTATGTGAAGAGCAAGAGGATAAGATATGAAAGAATAGGACCTATCAAGTCTGACAGTGGGAGAGTGTGTATGGAACCGGAGGAAATAGCAGAAGTACTTAATGAATACATTACTTAAGTATTCACTACGACAGTGGTCCCCAACCTCTGGGCCATGGACCGATATTGGGCCACAAAGCATGCGGGGGGGGGGGGGTTTCAGTGGTAGCCAGCACACACCCAGCACCTCTTTAAGAAAAAAAGCCAAAATAAACAAGCTAATTAATTAGGTGTCATTAATTAATTAGCTTCGGCTGGGTGCGCGCCAGCCACTGCTGAACCCCTGCATGCTTCACCCGGAGAATGAGGACCACTGCACTATGGAAAAGGATCTTGGTGATTGTAGTGCTGACTTGCAGCAGACTGAAAAGCTTGAGCATGTAGATATTAAGAAAGAGGATGTGCTGGAGCTTTTGGAAAGCATCAAGTTGAATAAGTCACCGGGACCGAATGAGATGTACCCCAGGCTACTGTGGGAGGCGAGGAAGGGGATTGCTGAGGCTCTGGCAATGATCTTTGAATCAGCAATGGGGACAGGAGAGTTTCTGGAGGATTGGTGGGTCGGGGATACTGTTCCTTTATTCAAGAAAGGGAGTAGAGATAGCCCAGGAAATTATAGACCAGTGTGTCTTACTTCAGTGGTTGTTAAGTTGATGGAGAAGGTCCTGAGAGGCAGGATTTATGAACATTTGGAGAGGTATAAAAGGATTAGGAATAGTCAGCATAGCTTTGTCAAGGGAAGGTTGTGCCTTATGAGCCTGATTGAATTTTTTTGAGGATGTGATTGATTGAATGTAACGCATTGATGAAGGAAGAGCCGTAGATGTAGTGTATATGGATTTCAGCAAGGTATTTGATAAGATACTCCATGCAAGGCTTATTGAGAAAGTAAGAAGGCATGGGATCCAAGGGGACATTACTTTGTGGATCCAGAACTGGCTTGCCCACAGAAGGCAAAGAGTGGTTGTAGACGGGTCATATTCTGTATGGAGGTCACTCACCAGTGGTGTGCCTCAGGGATCTGTTCTGGGACTCCTACTCTTCGTGATTTTTATAAATGACCTGGATGAGGAAGTGGAGGGATGGGTTTGTAATTTTTCTGATGACACAAAGGTTGGGGGTGTTGTGGACAGTGTGGAGGGCTGTCAGTGGTTACAGTGGGGCATTGATAAGATGCAAAACTGGGCTGAGAAGTGGCAGATGGAGTTCAACCCAGATAAGTGTGAAGTGGTTCATTTTGGTAGGTCAAATATGATGGCAGAATGTAGTACTAATGGTAAGTCTCTTGGCAGTATGGAGGATCAGAGGGATCTTGGGATCCGAGTCCATAGGACGCTCAAAGCAGCTGCACAGGTTGACTCTGTGGTTAAGAAGGAAAATGGTGTATTGGCCTTCATCAATTGTGGAATTGAATTTAGGAGCTGGGTGGTAATGTTGCAGCTATACAGGTACCTGGTCAGATTCCACTTGGAGTACTGTGCTCAGTTCTGGTCACCTCACTACAGGAAGGATGTGGAAGCCATAGAGAGGGTGCAGAGGAGATTTACAAGGATGTTTCCTGGATTGGGGAGCTTGCCTTATGAAAACAGGTTGAGTGAACTCGGCCTTTTCTTCTTGGAGCGACAGAGGATGAGAGGTGACCTGATAGAGGTGTATAAGATGATGAGAGGTATTGATCCTGTGGAGGTGAAAGACAGGAGCTACAGGGAGGTAGTCACCCTTAGATTGCAGGAGACAAGTAACTGGGTGACTGTCCGGAGGAGAGGAAATGCACAGCCAGTGCAGAGTACACCTATGGCCGCTCCCCTCAATAATAAGTATACAACTTTAGATACTATTAAGGGAGATGACCTACAAGGGGTCTCAGATTGGTCCATGGCATTCTCAAGGGCAAGGGTGGCAACCAGAAGTCTTGATACATATTGGCAGCAATGACGTAGCTAGGAAAAGGGAGGATATCCTGAAGTGAGAGTTCAGGGAGTAGCTAGAAACAGTGAAATTGAGAATAGGCTGATTTTGCAGGTGAATGCGTGGCTGAGGAACTGGTGCAAGGGGTAGGGTTTCAGATTTCTTAATCGTTGAGATTTTTTCTGGGAAGGTACGGCCTGTACAAAAGGGATGGGTTACACCAGAACCCAAGGGGAGCTAATATGCTGAGCAGGTTGGGAGGATTTAAACTAATTTGGCATGGGGATGGGAACCAGAGTGATAGTGCTGAAGAAAAGATAACAGGTTTACAAACAAAGGCAATGTGTAGTAAGGAGAGGCTGTCAATAGGGCAAAACTGCAATCAACAAGATGATTTGTAATGTACAAAGCAGATAAAATCGAAAAGGGTGAATACAGAACTGAAGGTGTTTTATTTGAATGCACGCAGTATATGGAATAAAGTAGATGAACTTGTAGCACAGTTACAGATTGGCATTATGATGTTGCAGGCATCACTGAATCATGGCTGAAAGAAAATTATAGCTGGGAGCGTACTGTCCACGTATGGATGTTGTATCAAAAGGACAGGCAGGAAGGCAAAGGGGGCAGCGCTGCTCTGTTGGTGTTCCTCAGGGGCCTGTGTTGGAACTGCTTCTTTTTACAAAAGGTTTGAGGAAGTACAGACACTACTGAAAGACTTAGGTTAGGAGGTTGAGCAAAATGGCAGATGGACTACAGTGTTGGGAAGCATATGGTCATGCACTTTGGTAGAAGAAATGAAAGGGTTTACTATTTTCTAAATGGAGAGAAATACAAAAACACTGAGTTGCAAAGGGATTTGGGAGTCCTTGTGCAGGATTCCCTAGTGATTACAGGTTGAGTCTGTGGTGAAGAAGGTGAATGCAATGTTTACATTAATTTCAAGAGAACTAGATTATAAAAAAAGGATGTAATGTTGAGACTTTAGAAAGCACAGATGAGGCCTCACTTCTAGTATTGTGAGCAGTTTTGGGCCTCTGAAACTGGAGAGGGTTCAAAGGAGATCCACAAAAATTATTCCAGGATTGAATGGTTTGTCATATGAAGAGCATTTGATGGCTGTGGGCCTGTATTTAGTTGAATTCAGAAGAATGTTGGGTGACCTAATTGAAACCGATTGAATGGTGAAAGGCCTTGATAAAGTGGATGTGGAGAGGATGTTTTCTGTGGTGGGAGAGTCTAAAACCAGAGGACATAGCCTCAGAATAGAGGAGCATCATCTTAGAATGGAGATGAGGAGGAATGTCTTTAGCCAGAGAGTGGTGAATCTGTGGAATTCATTGACACAGGTAGCTGTGGAGGCTAAGTCTTTCTCTACATTTAAGGCAGAGGTTGATAGGTTCTTGATTGGTCAGGGCATGAAGGGATACAGGGAGAAGGCAAGAGATTGGGGGTGAGAGGAAAATTGGATCAGCCAGGTTGAAATGGTAGAGCAGACTCAATGGGCCAAATGGCCTAATACTGCTCCTATATCTTATGGTCTTATGGGCTAACTCATCCCATTGACTTCAATCCTACCGTATCACCTGCCTGTCCTTCCTGACAGTCTCTCTACACACTGCCTCTGCCCCATTTTTAGCCCTGTCACTCAGTTTCCCATCCCACTGCCAAATTAATTTAAACCCTTCCCAACAGTTGAGAGAAACCTGCCTGCAAGGACATTGGTCCCCCTTGAGTTCAGATGTCATCCATCCCTTTTGTACAGGTCATACCTTCCCAGAATAGATGTCAATGATTAAGAAATCTGAAACCCTACCGCCTGCACCGGTTCCTCAGCCACACATTCACCTGCCAGATCAGCCTATTCTCACTTTCACTATTGCGTGGCACAGGCAGCAGTCCAGAGAATACTAGAGGCCCTGCTGTCAACTTTCTAGCTAACTCCCTGAACACACTCTTCAGCATATCCTCCCTTTTCCTAGCTATGCCATTGGTGCCAATATGTACCAAAACTTCTTGCTGTTTGTGCTCCCCCTTTAGAATGCTGTGGACGTGACCTGAGATGTTTCTGACCCTGGCACCTGGGAGGCAACATGCCATCTGGGTATCTGTTGTGTCCACACAAGCTCAAGTCTGCTTCTCTAACTAAGTAGTCCCCTATCACTCTTGCAGTCATCTCCCCCCAACACCACCACTTTCCTTCTGAACCACAGCACCAGAGAGCCAGTCACTGCAGCTTCCCCTGGTAGATCATCCCACCACCCTCTTCTCCCCTCCCACTGCCAACAGTATCAAGAGCAGTACACTTATTATTGAGGGGAATAGCCACAGGCCTGCCCTGGCTCTCTCCTGACAGCTACCCAGGCAGCTGCCTCCCTGTAGGGATGACTACCTCCCTGTAGCTCCTGTCTCTCATGGTGCACCTGTTGCAGCTGTGGTTATCTGGAAGGCTGGAGGTCTCCCAGAATTCCCACATCTCAAGCAAAGAACAAAATACAGCCCTGGAGCCATTCTCACTGCAGTAACTGTGTAGTAACAGATAAAAAGTGAAGAAGGAACTTACCTAATATGTATCACACCCAACTCTGTTCCTGCTAATGAACCAAAGCCTCCCCACTCCAACACTGTTCCCCTCCAACAATGGCCGCTCCACTTGTCCCTACTTTATTTTTATTTGCCCTTGTAAATTAATTGATAGGGCAGGAAAAAATAGTGAGTTAATTGTCACGGGTTCCTGTCCATTCAGAAATCTAATGGTGGAAGTATAGAAACTGCTCCTGAAACACTGATTGTGTGCCTTCAGACTCCTGTAACCCCTCCTTGATAGTAGCAATGAAAAGAGAGCATGTCCGGGGTGATGGCTGTCCTTAAGGATGGACGCCGCCTTTAAAGGCATTCACTTCTGAGGGTGTCCTCAGTGCTGGGGAGGCTAGTGCCCATGATGAAGTTGGCAGAGTTTACAACTTTTTGTCCCGGTCCGTGACTTCCCTATCCACTCTGCTAGTCATTCCGGACTAATCTCATGCAGACCTCTTCCTACTGCCATTTATCTCCATTTTCTTCACAGTATATAGGATTCATTTGAAATTTTATTTTGGCATTCACAGTAACATATGCTGATTATGTTCTTTACACTGGGGACAAAATCACCATCTCAAGCTTCATGGAATTTGCAACCTGGTGCCATTGATGGTGGTGCACCATACCCATGGGGTTTTCAATACTGTATTCCTTTTCATAAAGTGTAGACGTCATTGTGGAACTAATTTTTGAAACTTCTTTCTCCTGCATGTATCAAGAATATAGAAATTGGTCAATGTGGAATACATACGGCACAATTCAATAGAAAGGTTTTAGTGAAATCAGTTAATTATAGGGACCATAATATAGAACAATAGAACAGAGGAAAGGACCCCTTCAACTCTCAATGTCTGTGCCAATGAAGTGGGAATCCTTTACTTACTGTACAATGGAACTTATAGGATTGTTGCCCTGGTGCTACTTGTGCGTGTGAGGGGGGAGCTGGGTGGGGGCTTCGGGGTTCTAAAGGGATACCTGTCATTCATTCTTTGGGGCACTACTCTGTTTTCATGGATGTTTGCGAAGAAAAAGAATTTCAGGATGTATATTGTATACATTTCTCTGACATTAAATGTACCTTAAGAACCTATTGAACAAATATAATGAGCAAACACGAGGAAATCTGCAGATGCTGGAAATTCAAACAACAACACACACAAAATGCTAGTGGAACACAGCAGGCCAGGCAGCATCTATAGGGAGAAGCACTGTCGACGTTTCGGGCCGAGACCCTTCATCAGGATTAACCATTTGGTTAGTCCTGACGAAAGGTCTCGGCCCGAAACGTCGACATCGCTTCTCCCTATAGATGCTGCCTGGCATGCTGTGTTCCACCAGCATTTTGTGTGTGTTGTTGAACAAATATAATCCTTTCTGAAATAACCCTGTAGTATCCAAATGCACATCGCTCATTGGCATAGTAAAAATCTGGAAGTTATTCTCCGTAGAGTAGGATTGAGCATTGATTGACGGTGGCTGAAAAAGATTGGATAGATGTTGATGGTTTCAGAGTGGACCAACTATTTCTGTTCACAACTATGAATTGTCACTGAAACTGTTATAAACGCTGAGTGGTACAATGGAGACCCTGAGTCTTGCTGCAGGTTCTTAAGTCAATGCTCCCTTGTCTTTGAAT
This sequence comes from Hypanus sabinus, assembly GCF_030144855.1. Taxonomy (NCBI): domain Eukaryota; kingdom Metazoa; phylum Chordata; class Chondrichthyes; order Myliobatiformes; family Dasyatidae; genus Hypanus; species Hypanus sabinus. Next base: position 75,929,754 of record NC_082712.1, on the reverse strand, counting down.
TACAACCCACAAAATTCCCCTCGGAGAGGAGTAAATCTGTCTATACAATTTCCCTTCTCATGGGCAATGGCTTTATGGGAGAAATTCACTCACATGTGTTCTGATATAAATTTATTTCTAAGCATGATGAAGAAGGATTCTTCATCCTGCAGAGGGCTCAAAGGCAACAGACAGACTTCTCCAGCTGCATCTGGGAGTGCGATCCATGGCCAACTATTCCATTCATTTCCATACCCTGGTGCCGGAGAGTGAGTGGAACAATGAGGGTTTGGTTGCTCTGTTTAGGTGGGGGTTAAGTGATCAGCTTAAAGATGTTCTTGCATCCAGGGACCTGGTGGATGATTTGGAGGCCACCGTATTTCTGAAAGGAGAAGGGAGAGATGTGGCTAGTTCACTTGGAGTGCTTGTTCTCAGAATTACTTAATGCCTACCCTGGTTCCTCAATCTGATAACCAATTCAGATCCCCACAGTCATCTCCAGAAGAACTCATGCAACTTGGAAAAACCCAGGTCTCCCCAGTGAATTGAGAGATGCATGAGGCAGAGATGTTGCTTACACTACGGTAAGCCGGCCACGTCCAAGTCACCTGCCCTGAATTCCTGGGAAAACTTCCTGGACTGTTCATTGAAGGAAGTACTGTATCAATCTCAAATCTGTCTTCCATTTTATTGAGTCCCTGAATAGTTTTACCATCCCTATTGTCTTGGGGAAGACATCAACATTCTGAGAGAGCCTTAGAAGACTCTGCTTCAGCGGGATATTTCTTGGGCACCGGACTGGCAGACAGAGAGAATCCAAATTCCTAAGGTATTCCTCAAACAGCCTGTCTCTGCTACAGCTCTGGGTGGTAGACCATTGGAAGCTGGACAAATCTCTTACCTTTCCACCTCTCTCAAGTTGACAATTGAAAGGCACAAGGAGATGATTAGTTTCCATCTCATTCATTCTCCAGATATTCCTGTACTCCTTGGTTACATCTACGTCATTCTTGAACTAACTTGTTCAAGGCTGGTTGACCCTATGCCAGGCAAGTGCCTTCCTAGAGGTTCCAGGGTGCCTTCCTGAAGTTCTGAGATGCCTGCCCAAGTTTCCGAGTGACCTGCTGTGAACCATGTTGAGTCATCTGTCGAGTTCCTATCTGACTCCTCAAGACCAAACTTGAACTTATTGGAGTTATCTAAAATATCTTTAGAATATTTGGATTTGTTGGAGTTCAGCAAGAAGAGAGCCACTGCACTTCCCCCACATAGGGACTGGAATTGTGCCATCAAATTAATACCTGGTAAGTGCCCTTGCTGGGGAAGGCTGTATGCCTTTTCTGTTCCCAAGAGACAAGCTTTGGAGGATTACATTAAGGAGGTTTTGATGTCCTGGTTTATCTGACCGTCTACTTTGCCCGCCAGAGTGGGATTCTTTCTCATATCCAAGAAGGACAGCAGACTGAGACCATGTGCCTATTATAGAGGTCTAAATAAAATTATTATTAAGAACCTGTGCCACTTCCTCTAATGAACACTACATTTGAGTTATTTCAAAGAGCCATGGTCTTCACTAATCTAGACCTCTGGAATGCCTACAACCTGATGTGGATCCAAGAGAGGTGAATGGAAAACAGCATTCAAGACTGACACCAGACATAATGAGTACCTGATGATGTCATTCAGTTTAGTTAACACTCCAGCAGTCTTTTGGAACTTCATCAATGACACACTCCAGGAGATGCTTAACCACCTTATGTATTTGTACAACATTCTTATTTTTCTCAGTCTCCTCAGGAACATGTCCACCAAATATGGAGTGTTCTTTAATGCCTACTAGAGAACTAAAGTTTTGTTAAACTTAAAAAGGTCGAATTTCATGCCTGCAAAGTTTTTTTCTGGGTTTTGTCATTTCCTATGGGAAATGATGGACTCTGAGAAGACTGAAGTGGTACGAAATTGGCCACAACCTATGTCAGTCAAACAGCTCCAATGCTTTTTAGGATTTCAGTGCTCCACTTATCAATCTCACTAAAAGATCTACTGTGCCCTTCCGTTGGACTCCAGAGACAGAAGCCATTTTCTGCAGTTGCAAGAACAGATCCACCACAGCACCTGTAATTTTTTCCCCTGATCTGGACCTACCTTTTGTAGTGGAGGTTGACACCTTGAACATCAGGGTTGAAGATGTACTATCTCAACAAACCATCTTGGGCCAGAAGCTACACCCATGTACCTTCTTCTCCGGATGGCTCTCTTCCCCGAGATTAACTATGATATTGGCAACAGGGAGTTGCTTGTCATCAAGTTGGCACTCGGGCATTGACCAGAGGGAGCCAAATACCCTTTTTTGGTTTGGACCGATCAGAAGAACCTAGATTTTATCCAGGATGCCAAGAGACTGAACTTTTAGCAGGTATGCTGGTCATTGTTCCTCAATAGGTTCAATTATATCATTACTTATAGACCTGTAACTAGAATCAGAAACTGGACACTCTTTCTAGGCAAGTAGAAACATCAGATAAGGAAGGCGTCTCAGAGACCATTTCCCACAATTCAAAACTGGTGGCTCCCATTAGACTAGAGATCAATTCCATTGTGCGGAGGGCCCAGGAATAACATGAGGCCAAACGTGGTGACGGGACACCTGACCGTGTCTTTGTCCCTGAGGTTATCCGCTCTAGGGTATTGAATTAGGGGTATGTCTCCAACATTATCAGTCACTCGGGCATTTCACGTCCTCTGGACTTTTTTATAAGGAGGCAGTTCTGGTGGCCAGGCGTGACCTACAATATCAAAGATTATGTTTCAGCATGCAATGTGTGTGCCTGGAATAAAGAGCTCTACCCCTAGGGCTTTTACAGCCTTTACCTTTTCCCACTTGTCCTTGATTGCAGATTTTATCATTGGTCTTCCTCCATCCCGAGGGAATACTGTCATCATGGTTATGGTAGCCCAGTTCTCAAAGGCTTGTCACTTTGTTCCTCTCCACAAACTAGCCACAGCAGCAGAGATAGCTAGGTTAATGATACAAAATTCCAGATTCAATGGCTTCACCCAAGATATCAACTTGGACCGTGGCCCTCAATTCACTTCCAAATTCTGGAGGGCCTTTTCTTCTCCTCAGGACAACTGTTAGCTTACCCTCAGGATTCCACCAGCAAGCTAATGGTCAGACAGAAAGAGTGAATCAGGATTTGGAGAGATCCCTAAGGGTCCGGTCTCTGGAAATCCGACTACACGGGGTGACCATTTTATTTGGGCAGAATTCACGCACAATAACCTTTTATTGTGAGGACAAAACAGAGGGACCTGAAAGCCAAGATCAGGGAGGCTAAAGACAGGTATAGGAGGAAGCTTGAGTAGAAACTCCAGCAAAACAACATGAGAGAGATCTGGAGTGGGATGAGGACCATCACTGGGTTCCAGCAAACTAGCAACAGAGGAGCTGAAGGCAGTGTGGACAGGGCCAACGAACTTAACTTGTTCTTCAACAGATTTGACACTGTCCTCTGCCCATCCCCACATGATTCATCTGGTGTCAGCCCCCAACCAACACATACTCCACTCTTCCCTCCTACCCCTCCTCACAGCCCCCCACCCTGCTCTCATGTCTACACCCCTCCCCCACCTGAAACCACCACGGTGCGCTTCACAGCTGAACAGGTGAGAAGACAGCTGAAACGACTCCACCCAAGTAAGGCTGCAGGCCCGGATGGTGTCAGCCCCAGGGTGCTCAAAGCCTGTGCCCCCCAGCTATGTGGAGTACTTCACCATGTCTTCAACCTGAGCCTGAGTCTCCAGAGGGTTCCTGTGCTGTGGAAGACGTCCTGCCTCGTCCCTGTACCGAAGACACCGCGCCCCCGTGGCTCCAATGACTACAGACTGGAGGCATTGACCTCCCACATCATGAAGACCCTGGAGCGGGGGTCGGCAACCCGCGGCTCCGGAGCCACTTGTGGCTCTTTCACCTCTGCGCTGCGGCTCCCTGTGGCTTTGGGAAATAATTGGTCAGTATTTAATTAAAATGTATTTTATGTTAGTTTGTTAGCTTTTGAAATGTAATTCTAAATTTGAAGATTGTGGTGATCTTGTACAATCTAAATAAGACTTTGTGGCGACACATTTCCTGGCACATCCGAAACGGCTCACAATTAGCCAGCATTCAGGCTAAGGGAGATAGCCTACGGGGGTTTGTGAGTACGCGCCTTTTGCAGCATCCGCGCCCATGGGGGCTGGGTTGAGGGAGGCTTAAAAGCAAGGCTGTCTAGATCGAATAAAGTTATTCGACTGCAGTTTACTGATTGCGTGAGCACACCGCTACAAAGTGTTTTTATCGCTATTAATATACGTCACCACTGCCAATACCTGACACCCGTCAGTGCGCGATTTCTTTAATTTTTCGATCCAAGGTAAGCCAACTATGGAGAATTCTAAAAAAAGAAAAGTGACTGAAGAAAACAGAACGTTTAATGATACGAGGGCAGATTCATTTGCTTTCACTGTTGACGAGACTGGTTTACCGGTATGCTTAATCAATACATCAATGAGAAACTAGCAAACAACAAAGAGTCAAATATCGCAAGGCATTTCCAGAATAAACAGGCAGCCTTTGCTCAAAAATATCCGGATGGAGATGAGAGAAAAAAAAGCCGTTTCGGAACTGATGCGGAAGGTTGATCTGAGCAAAAATCATTTCCAGAAATGGATGATGTCTGGAAAATCAACGACATACGCTAGTTATATTGCCGCTCAGGAAATAGTCAGGCACGGGAAGCAGTTTACAGATGGTGAATATATAAAAGAATCTTTCATTAAGATTTCAGAACATATATTCACGGACTTTAAAAACAAGAGTGAAATTGTGCAGAAAATCGGGGATATGCCCCTCTCTGCAAAGACTGTCAAAGACAGAACCATAAAAAATGGCAGAAGACATCACAAGACAGCAAATTAAAGACATCAATTCAGCTGTGGCCTACTCGATTGCCTGTGACGAGTCTAAAGACAAAGGTGATATTGAACAAATAGCATTGTTCTGCCGGTATGTAAACTCTGCCGGGCCACAGGAAGAACTGATTGAGTTGATACCTCTAAAAGACCAAACACGGTGGGAGGACATCTGTGAGGCTGTCTTGAATTGTTTAAGAGCCAAAGGAATAAAGACCACCCATCTGGTGTCAGTAGCTACTGATGGGGTACCGAATATGACGGGAACGCACAAGGGATTTGTGGCTTTACTGCAGAAGTCGCTGGACAGAAAGCTTTTCACTGCATCTTGCACCAAGAGGCACTGTGCGCTCAAACATTTCCTCCGGAATGCACAGAAGTAATGGATGTTGTCATTCAGATTGTCAATAAAATAATGGCAAAAAGTTTAAATCACCGTCAATTCCGTTTGTTACTGGACGAGCTGGAAAGCGCATATTCTGGTCTCCTGCTGCACAACAAAGTCCGGTGGCTGTCCAAAGGGGAGGTGCTGAAACGCTTTGTCGCGTGTCTGGAAGAAGTGAAAACTTTCCTGGGCAGCAAAGGGCTCACCTTTCCTGAGCTCGAACAGCCAGAGTGGCTGGAAAAGCTACACTTCATGGTAGACATGACAGCGCACCTGAACACGCTGAACACAGCTCTTCAGGGGAAAGGACACACAGCCCTGCACATGTTGGAGGATGTTTTGGCATTCGAGCGCAAGTTGACAGTGCTTGCCAGAGATTTACAGAAAGGCACTTTGTCTCACTTCCCCAATTTGAGAGAGTTCAAACAAGGTCACGATATGATAATTTCGGAGTATTTACATTCTGCAATCATCGCAATGCAAACATCGTTTGGGAAACGCTTCTGTGAGTTCAGAGAGGGAAAAAAACACATTATCCTTCCCGGTCACTCCCTTAAGCATCGATCCTTCCCTACTGAATACGACTGCATTGGCAGGTGTGAGTAAACCTGATCTTGAGATGGAACTGGCCGACATAGCCGACAAAGACATATGGGTGTCCAAGTTTAGACGCTTGACAAGCAGACCTTGAAGATGTTGCCCGTCAGAAGGCCGTTCTTGCTCAGAATCACAAATGGAGTGATATTGAAAACCTCCCAAAACCGGACAAACTTGTGTTCGAAACATGGAATGCTATGCCCGACATTTATGTAAACATGAAAAAGTATACGCTTGGAGTCCTGTCGATCTTTGGATCCACATATGTGAGCAGGTGTTCTCCAACATGAACTTTATTAAAAAACATCGCGCACGCCGCACAGATGACAGCTTGCGATCCTGTGTAAAGATGAAGGTGACGTCATACAGCCCTGATGTGCAGACGCTGTGCGCTGAGGTCCAGGAGCATAAATCCCATTAACCAAGTATGATAAATATTTTAATTGCCTATTATTTTACGTATATTCATATTTTTATTCATAGTCCTTTTATTTTTCAGGCTGACAGCTGGCTGATGTTATTTTTGGTTTGCTGCTGGCGGACAATTTAAGTTCGGCGTTTTTCATAAATACAAGAAGGACTCAAATAGACATTGAGTATTTTACTTAAAAGTAACCTTCAACCCAACGTCTTTTTTTCGCAGTTCAAAATGTTATTGTTGCATGCAGAAATGTAATTTCGTTTTCTCTGCAGGAGTTCATCAATTTCATAAATGCAACACATTATAGTTTGTTTATACATAGCATAAAGGCAAAAAAATACGTTGTATGCAATGTTATTTCATTTTAAATGTCAAACGGGTTTTGCGGCTCCCAGTGTTTTCTTTTCTGTGGGAAACGGGTCCAAGTGGCTCTTTCAGTGGTAAAGCTTGCTGACCCCTGCCCTGGAGAGACTCGTTCTGGAGCAGCTCCGGCCTATGGTTAGGCCACAGTTCGCCTACCAGCCCCAACTAGGAGTTGAGGATGCCATCGTCTACCTGCTGAACCGTGTCTAAGCCCACCTGGACAAGCCGGCGAGCACTGTGAGGGTCATGTTTTTTGACTTCTCCAGTGCATTCAACACCATCCACCCTGCTCTGCTGGGTGAGAAGCTGACAGTGATGCAGGTGGATGCTTCCCTGGTGTCATAGATTATTGATTACCTGACTGGCAGACCACAGTACGTGTGCTTGCGACACTGTGTGTCAGACAGAGTGGTCAGCAGCACTGGGGCTCCACAGGGGACTGTCCTGTCTCCCTTTCTCTTCACCATCTACACCTCGGACTTCAACTTGCCATCTTCAGAAGTTTTCTGATGACTCTGCCATAGTTGGATGCATCAGCAAGGGAGATGAGGCTGAATACAAGGCTACGGTAGGAAACTTTGTCACATGGTGTGAGCAGAATCATCTGCAGCTTAATGTGAAAAAGACTAAGGAGCTGGTGGTGGACCTGAGGAGGCCTAAGGCACTGGTGACCCCTGTTTCCATCCAAGGGGTCAGTGTGGACATGGTGGAGGATTACAAATACCTGGGGATACGAATTGACAATAAACTGGACTGGTCAAAGAACACTGAGGCTGTCCACAAGAAGGGTCAGAGCCGTCTCTATTTCCTGGGGAGACCGAGGTTCTTTAACATCTGCTGGACGATGCTGAGTATGTTCCACGAGTCTGGTGGCCAGTGCTATCATGTTTGATGTTGTGTGCTGGGGCAGCAGGCTGAGGGTAGCAGACACCAACAGAATCAACAAACTCATTCGTAAGGCCAGTGATGTTGTGGGGGTGGAACTGGACTCTCTGACGGTGGTGTCTGAAAAGAGGATGCTATCTAAGTTGCTTGCCATCTTGGACAATGATTCCCATCCACTCCATAATGTACTGGTTAGGCACAAGAGTACATTCAGCCAGAGACTCATTCCACCGAGATGTAACACTGAGCATCATAGGAGGTCATTCCTACCTGTGGCCATCAAACTTTACAACTCCTCCCTCGGAGTATCAGACACCCTGAGGCAATAGGCTGGTCCTGAACTTATTTCCACTTGGCATAATTTACTTATTATCATTTAGTTATTTCTGGTTTTATTTTGTTTGTTATATTTCTACTCTATTCTTGGTTGGTGCAACTGTAACAAAACCCAATTTCCCTCGGGATTAATAATGTATGTCTGTCTATCTGTTACACTCCTCCACTGGGTTGTTCCCCTTCAAATGTCAGTACAGCTACAGTCTACTACTATTCCTAATCAGGGTTCCGAGTAGTCCCTGCTGCTGATGAATTCATTAAGAAATACATGCAGACTTTGTCTAAGGCAAAATCGACTTTAAAGGCCAACTCTCAACAGCAACAGTAGCCACAGGTTAACCATCGAAGGTGACCAGGTCTTTCATTCTATCTAGTCCAGCAGGTTTGGCTTTCCAGCTGGGATCTCCTCATGCCGGTGGAGTTTCACAAATACATCGGCCCTTTTAAAAATCAATCTAGTGACATATGGCTTACAATTACCCAGAACCTGCTCCCAAGGCCCTTCCTCCACCTTGTTTTGTCGACAGACAACAGATTTACACAGTTAGTTGACTGCTGGACTCTCTGATTGTGGTCATGGCAAGATACAATACCTTGTAGACTGGGAATGCTATAGTCTGGAGGAGAGATGCTGAGTTCCCTCTCAGGACATTCCGGACCCTCAATTATTGATGGACTTTCATAACAGGTCCCCTGACTGCCCTGAGCCATCAGGAACCAGCCATCGGGGAGGGGAGTTCCTGTCATCGACTCTTCGGACCATTGAGGGGCCTGGGTAGTGGCAGGTCTCGGTACACATGGACATCATTTATTTGAGTTTATTAGTTGTTTAATAACTACTTGTATGATTAAGCTGTCACTGTGCTTTTCATGATGCCCATTATGTGAATATGGTTCCTTATGCTTCCTGTTCTTAAGTGATTAGTTTTTGATTTTGACCCACAGAGGTTACCTGTGCTTTGTATTTAAGGTTATTTCAGAACAGCACTCATTGCTGAATTTTGAATTCCCATTCTGTGTGCTCAAGTGTTGATTACTCCCTGTTACTTTCCAAATAAACCTTCACCGATAATTTCCCCCTCATGTTCCCTTTGAATGTTTCACCATTTGTCATTAACCCCTGACCTCGAGTTCTAGTCTCACCCGACCTCAGCAGAAAGAGTCTGCTTGCATTTGCCCTCTCTATACCCCTCGTAATTTTGTGTATCTCTATCAAATCTGTCCTTATTCTCTTAAGCTCTAGGATAGTTATAGTCCTAATCTATTCAACCTTGCCCTATAACTCAGGTCCTTAAGTCCTTGCAAATATTCTCTGCGCTATTTCAATCTCAATAGTTCATTTCCTTAAGCTGTATGGGACAAAAAGATACTTTTAATCACAAATGAGAAAATCTGCAGATTCTGGAAATTCGAGCAACACACACAAAATGCTGGAGGAACTCAGAAGGTCAGGCATGGAAAGGAGTACAGTCGACATTTTGGGCTGAAATCCTTTGGCATAGCTTTTAAATATTTAATTTATTAAGAATGTGCCAATGTAACCGTTTAATAGTTCTAAAGTGTTTTTTTTCAAAATGCCATCTTCAGTTATTTAAAATGAGGTTATTTCCATGTATCAACTTAGACACTGATATTTTTAATGTATTAATTTTTCAGGGTGTACGGTAGGTGTCATTGATGAGGCCAGTGTTTATTGTTCATCCATAATTATCCTTGAGAATATGATAACGATCTTCTATTACTACAGTCCTGGTAAAGATCCTCCCATAGTGCAGTTGGGGCAAAAGTTCCAGGATTTGGGCTCAGGAATGACGATATATTTCCACATCAGGGCAGTGTGCTACTTGAAAGCAAATGTGTAGGTGGTGGTCTTCTTCTGGATTTTCTTCCCTTGCATGCTAGAGTTCATGATTTTGAAAAGTACTGCTGGAGTTAACTCAGTGTGAAATTCAGTGCAATTTATAGATGGATATATAGATACACCCATGACTCTGTGGCTAGGTATACCTCCGATTTGCTGACGATACAACCATTGTTGGTAGAATCTCAGATGGAGATGAGAGAGCATATAGGAGCGAGATATACCAGCTAGTTTAGTGGTGTCACAGCAACAATCTTGCACTCAATGTCAGTAAGATGAAAGAGCTGATTGTGGACTTCAGGAAGGGTAAGATGAGGGAACACATACCAATCCTCATAGAGGATCAGAAGTGAAGAGAGTGAGCAGTTTCAAGTTCCTGAGTGTCACAATCTGTGAGGATCTAATCTGGTCACAACATATCAATGCAGCTGTAAAGAAGGTAAGGCAGTGGCTATATTTCACTAGGAGTTTGAAGAGATTTGGTTTGTCAACTGAAACACTTGAAAACTTCTATATATGTGCCATGGAGGCATTCTGTCAGGATGCATCACTATCTAGTAAGGGGGTGCATTACACAGGACCGAAAGAAGCTGTAAAATTAGTCACTACCATCTTGGGTACTAGCCTCTGTAGTATCCAAGACATCTTCAAGGAGCGATACCTCAGAAAGGCAGTGTCCATTATTAAGGACCCCCATCACCCAGAACATAGCTTCTTCTCATTGATACCATCAGGTAGGAGGTACAGAAGCCTGAAGGCACACACTCAGCAATTCAAGAACAGCTTCTTCCTCTCTGCCAGCCAATTCCTAAATGGACATTGAACCCGTAAACTTTACCTAACTTTTTTATCTTCTGTTTTGCACTATTTTAATCTATTTTATATATATACACTTACTGTAATTGATTTACTTATTTATTTCTTCTTTCTATATTATTATGTATTGCATTGTGCTGCCGCTGATAAGTTAACAATTCTCATGACCCATGCTGGTGATAATAAACCTGATTCTGATTCTAATAGTGTAGCCACTCTACATTAGTGGTAGGAAGATGAATATTTAGGATGATTGATGATGTGTCCAATCAAGTCAACTGCTTTCATAGTCACAGATTTATAGAGAGATTTGGCTCAAAACAGGCCCTTCAGCCCAATGAACACATACAAACCAGAGCACCAGGAGGAATCTCACATGTACATAGGGAGGACATGTAAGCTCCATACAGACAGCAGCATGGATGCTGGTGTACTGGGTGTTGTTGGAATTCTTGAGAGAGTTTGGAGCTCCACATACCAGGCAAGTGGTGAATTGTGCTTTGTAGACACTGGAAAGGCTTTGCATTGTTGAGATGCAGTGACACATGGTGAAGGATAGCTAGTCACTGATATGTTCTTGTAGCACGAGCCTTTCTTGGACATACACGCTCACCCCATCTTCCTGCTGCCTTTGCAGAGATAAAGTTCCTCTGTACTCACCTTCCATCCAGTGAGCCTCCACATCCATAACATCATTCTCCACAACATACACCATCTTCAACAGAACCCCTACCACCAAACTGACCTTTACCACCACCCCCACTCTCCATGATCTGCAGGGAGCAAAATTTCATATTCTGTCTAGGTAGCCTCCAACCTGATCGGAGAAACACAAAATGCTGGCAGAACTCAGCAGGCCAGACAGCATCTATGGGAGGAGGTAGTGATGACGTTTTGGGCCGAAACATCTTCACTACCTCCTCCCATAGATGCTGTCTGGCCTGCTGAGTTCTGCCAGCATTTTGTGTTTTTATTTACTTCCAGCATCTGCAGATTCACTTGTGTTGCCTGATAGGATAAATACTGTTATCTTTTACTTCTGGTAATTATTTTCTTCCCCTCCCCCTTCTCCCATCTTAATTTACTCACTTTGAATACTTACCTTTTCTCCTCACCTGCCAACACCTCCCCCTGGTGATCCTCCTTCCCAGTTTCCCATAATCCACTCTCATCTCCTGTCAGATAACTCCTTCTGCAGCTCTTTGTCTTTTCCACTTATCACCTCCCAGCTTCTTACTTCACCCCCTCCCTCACTCATTTGTCTTCACCTATCATCTTCCATCTTGTCCTCCTCTCCCTCCCTGCACCCAATTATTCTGGCTACTTCCCCCTTCTTTTCTATACCCGATGAAGGGTTTTGGTTCCAAACCTCAACTGTTTACTAATTTCCATAGATGCTGCCTAACCTGCTGAGCTCTGCCAGCATTTTGAGTGTGTTGCTCTGGATTTCCAATATCTGCAGGATCTCTTCTATTTATGTGGTTGGTCTAGCTGAGTTTTTGGTTAATGATGACTCCCATGAAAGTGACGATTAGTTTATCATTCCAAGGTACATTAAGAGTAGGTGGATAAAATCTGTAATTTTGAAGATACTCATTACCTGCCCCTTTCACAGAGGAAGAACTACATTCTAATTAACACACAGAAAATGCTGGAGGAATTCATCAGGTCAGGCAGAGTCTATGAGAATGAATAAACACTCGGCATTTCAGGCTGAGAGCCTTCTTCAAGACTGGAAAGTGAGAGGGAAAACACCAGAATTAAAAGGTGAGGGGAAGGGAGGGAGGACTAGCTAGAAGGTGGAGTCAGGTGGGTGGGAAAGTAAAGGGGAGAGAGATGCGATAAATAGACTGAATGGATTGATGGACAGGGTGGAAGATGGAGGCAAAGTCATTAAAATTGACAAGCTCAGCATGCGTGCATGAAGCAACACCCATGCAGTAGTCAATGTAGCACAGGAAGAGCTGAGAAGCATTACCAGGAAAGGCTTGGAACATAAGACTATAAGATACAGGAGCAGAATTAGGCTATTTGGCCCATCGAGTCTGTTCCGCCATTTCATCATGGCTGATTAAATTTTTCTCTCAGCCCCAGTCTCCTGCCTTCTCCCCATATCCCTTCATGCCTTGACTAATCAAGAATCTGTCGACTTGTGCCTTAAATTTACCCAATGACTTGGCCTCCACAGCCACCTGTAGCAACAAATTCCAAAGACTCAGCACTCTCTCTCTAAAGAAATCCCTCCTCATTTCTATTCTAAAAGGACACCCCTCGATTATGTGTCATTTGGTCTTAGACTCTCCCACCAGAGGAAACATCCTCTTCACATCCACTCTATTGGGGCCTTTTAACATTCACTAGGTTTCAATGAGGTCACCCCTCATTCCTCTGAATTTCAGTGAGTACAGGCCCAAAGCTATCAAATACTCCTCATCCCAGAATCATTTTCGTTAACCTCCTTTGAATCCTTTCCAATGTCAGCAAATGCTTTCTTAGTTAAAGGGCCCAAAACTGCTCACAATACTACAAGCCTTACAAAGCCTGAACATTACATCCTTGTTTTTATATTCTAGTTCTCTCAGAAGGAATGCTAACATTTCATTTGCCTTCCTCACCACTGTCTCAACCTGCAAATTAGGGATTATTGCACAAGGACTCCCAAGACCCATTGCACATCAATTTTTTGTATTTTCTCTTCATTTAGAAAATAGACAACCCTTTTGTTTCTTCTACTAAACTGCATCTGTAGCTTCTACTCCCTCAAAACTACCTGCCCCTCCACCCATCTTCATATCGTCTGTAAACTTTGTACAAAGCCATCAATTCCATCATCCAAATAATTGACATATAATGTAAAAAGAAGCAGTCCCAACACAGACCCCTGTGGAACACCATTAGTCACCAACAGCCAACCAGAAAAGGCTCCCTTGTTCCCATTCTTTCCTTCCTTTCAATCAGCCAATGTCCCATTCATACTAGTATCTTTCCTGTAATCCCATTGGCTCTTAACTTGCTAAACTGTTTCATGTGTAGCACCTTGTCAAAGGCCTTCTGAAAATCTAAGTACATAACATCCACCGATTCTCCCTTGTCTCTCTAGCATGTAATTTCTTCAGAGAATTCTAACAGATTATTTAGTTAAGATTTTCCCTTAACAAAACCATACTGACTTTGGCCTATTTTATCATGTGCCTCCAAGTACCTCAAAACCTTCAGTCTTATGCTTATGGACAATGAAAAGGATGGCATAGTTCTGGCCAATGCAGGTGCCCATGGCTACCCCTTGAGAATGGCTTCTACATTCTGGTGCCTGGATGTCGTCAAGGTGTTCCTGCATACAAAGATGGACTGTTTCATTTGCTTAGGAATTTTGCAGATGGATCAGAATCTTGTGAAATCATCAGTGAACATCTCTACTTCTGACACTATGAAACAATGGAGTATTTGAAGAGGCACTTGTGTCCTGGATCACTGCCCTGAGGAAATCCTGCAGTGATGTAAAACCAGGTAATGCTGAAAACACTCAGCAGGTTAGACAGCATCTGTGGTTCAAGACTAAAAAAGTTTAGACGATGCAGCAGTCTTTCTGCTGGGACTGCAGGGTGGCTCTGGAGCCACCTTGCAAACATAGCACAGATTTGCCAGTGGTCCACTCTAAATATTCTGTGTGGCTGAGAAGCTGCACATCATGGCTTTTGGCAAAGGGACAATGTTCTTGTTGCGTGTATCACTACAGTGTAAAACACTCTTTGAAAATACAGCACGTATTTTCCTTTATTAAAGTGAATTGTTTCAACAAAGAAATTAACCAAGAGATTTGCATTCAATTCAAAGGCGAAACTAAGCAAGTCATTGTTAATTAATTAATGGCATGACATGTAATCTGGATATTAAAAATATTTGCCTTTTCTAATTAATTGCAATGATCACGCAGATATTTAAAAATGGTTTGGTTACTTTGAATTTCGCACTTTGATGATGTATTAAATTAGAATAGCAATTTTTGTCGCGGTCTATGTATAGAGAGAAAAACAGATGATTTGTACTTGATACATCTTTTTCTGTTCACCACTAGCAGGCAGAAGCAAGGTAGTTAAACCGCTTGCTCTGCGTGAACAGTCCGAGGGCAGACAGGCGCCTTGCACCTTGACCACCTATTATGAAGCTCTTTGCTGCAATGTCATGTGAAAGCGAGTTAATTGGGTGAAGCTGTAGAGCATGTTAGAGGCATGGTAAAGGGTTGCTCACTGACAGTTGAGTGTCAGTGAGAGCCAGTCAAGTGTGGCTGAGGAGACAGAGGCCTGTCACAAACTTCATGTGGACTACAGTGCTGTTAGAGAGCTGAAATGTGGTTTTGTGTCAGAATTTAGCCTTATTGCATGCAGACACCTCGGCTTTCACACTATATGTGTCAACTCTTGTTACCTTATTTCTTTTGTTCAGTGTTCTTGCATTTAAATTATTGGACAAAGCATTTCAGTGTTAGGTATAAACAAGGTTATGAGATCACATGCTACCAAGTGGAATATGGATGTAGTTCTTTTTTATCCTAAAAGTTGGAAATGTCATCAATTCATAAGATGAAACAATAATGAATAAATACTTAAAATTATCCTTATAATATATTGTACTGCTGTAGCAAAGCAATACATTTCACGACATGTATCAGTGACAGTAAACCTGATTCTGAAGCCGATTCTGATATAGTAATCAGAGTAGAATATAGTTAAGCAATTGCCTTGAATTTAATTATTTAATTGAACTATCCCATTGTTATGTTTGAAGAGATCAGTAGCTATTCCTCACTTTGCTGCTACATCTAGATTCATGGGTATTATTAGAGATATTTTCTTTCTGGAAATGTATTGTGAGATTTTAGATATGCACATTAAAGAAAAGAATAACTAAGCCTAATTCTTAAGTAATAAAAAGTTCAATTCAGACCAAAAAAAACTAATTGTGTTTACAATGCCGATATTGCTTGCATAATTGTTAAGACTAATCTGAAGTGGTAAATTTTATCTCTTAAAACATGTTCATTAGCCAGAAATTTAAAATTTTCTGTAACGGAAATGCTGACAATCTGAGTGTCAGATAGTGAAAAGTCCTTAAATCTTGTAATTTTCTAACTACAAAAATGCTGTACAAAGCAAATTATATATCTACATGAAAAGAACTTGGAAAAATATATCTAATAACAATTTAATAATCTTGGAAGTAATATACCAATTTAATATTTTAGCAGCTCTAATAATATAGAAAGATTGTTGAACAACGTGGCACGAAAAGCTAAGGAACAGGCAGCTGGTTGAAGCTGGAATAAATACCTGCATTGAATCTGAAGAAACTTTACAATTCAATTTGCAGTGAAGTTTGACACTTTCTAAATTTATGCACACATGCATTAGTCTAAAGACAATTCCTACTGAGCAAGATTTAATTATGTTTGTGGTGATAAATGATTTGTTTGGCTGTAATACACCCTTTGCTATTTTCAAAACATTGCAGAGAACTCTCTATTTTGGAAACATTGCAGAGAAATTTGGTAAAGGAAGATTTGTTGGTAATCCAATCTTTTCCAGTCAGACATTCTGTCTTTTAGTAAAATGGTTTCAAGCAACAAGTTTGAATTTCTGACTATGTACAGGATCCAGATCCATCCTATTAATATGAATACAGATGCAATTCATATGAATGCATAAACAATTAATATGAAGGTGTGCACAATTAATATGAATATATACGCAATTCATATGAATATATACACAATATGAATGCATACACAAACACTGTTATTGACATTTGCAAGATTCCACAGCATGAGGTCCACAAATGATGTCAAAATATGATGCAGTTGCAGGTATTTACCCAAAAACATAGGCAGACTGTCCATGCATTGCTGGTTTATAACACAGTGGCACTACTGATGAATCTCAGGGTTGTATATGGTGACATACTGTATATGTATTTTGGTAATAAAACTTACTTCGAACTTTGATAATGCAACTGTCTCACAGTCCTCGCAACCTAGGTTTAATTTTGATCTCTAGTGCTGTCTGCCTGTCTGCAAGGAGTTTGCATGTTCACCAGTGACTGCATAAATTTCCAAGAAGTACTCTGGATTACCCTCGTGTCCTAAAAATATGCTGATTAGTATGCTAAGTAACAGTGGGGGTTGTTATCAAAAGTATGAGTGAAGAATTTACTAGAAAATAAATAGAGATAGGGGACTGATAGGATTGTTCTAAGGACTGACAGAGTCAAATGGTCTCATCTTACATCACAAAGGAAGTTTTTTTCAGGCTCTAAATAGCATTGGTATAGCAGAAACATATCCTTATGTAGCTTATACTTGATAGTTGAGAAATAAAAAACAGAGCGAAAGGAAAGTTTTACAGTACTTTAATAGTCTGAATCATGGTTCAGGATTCATCTGGTCAACAGATAATGATAGTACTCCTCACTGTAATATGTAACCTCTTAAGTAAATTTATTTCTGACATTGTGTAACAATTAATCACATTTCAAATATATTAACTCTTAATTGAAGTTGTGATGATTTGCTTTTTATTGAAAGTTGTAGGCATCAATTTCATCAGTTCATCAATTTCATCAGTTCATCAATTTTGCACTGGTTGAAAAGTACTGTCCATCCTAATCCCACCTTCTAACATCCAGTTTGTAGGCCTGTGGATCATGGTTTTTCAAGCACACGTCCAGTGCTGTTTAATGTGTTGAGCTATTGGTTCCTCTCAAACAGTTACAGGTATTTCCAGACCCCACAACCCTTTTTTTTTCACCTCTCCACCTATCTTTCTACTAATCACTTTATATTTATTCTCCATAGATATTGACCCCATTACTAGGTGTAAAACTACAGATGTTTTCTTTCAATCATAATTTTATACATCTCAGTTAGGGCATTTCCTTCTATTCTTCTCTAAGGGCAGCCCAACCTAACCACAACTGTTGCTGAACTTGGTTTTGCATGTAGTTCTAGCACAAACTCCCTGCTCTTCTGCTCTTTACCAAAGCTAACAAAAGAAGTCACCTCTATAGCTTTTTAACTACCTAATTGACCTGACCTAACTTTAGGGTTCTGTAAACAGACACCTTAACAACCTTCTGTTCATCTACATCACACAGTTAGTGTCATTTATTTGTATTCCCTTGCCTAATTGTGCCTCCCTAACTGCATTAGCTCAGACAGTTCTGGATTGAATTTCAAGTGCCATTTTTCTGCTTAACTGACCAGACCATCTATATCTTCCTCCTATTTAAAGCATTTCACCTAACTGTCAACCACATAGCCATTTTTTGTATTGGTATCTCTTGAATAATTATCAGAGAATTACATGTTATAACACTTGAATTAGTTTGATGTGTTTATTAAAATCTGATATCTATGTTATTTATATTATAATTTCATTTATTGCAGAACCATTTATGTGCAAACATTGTAAAATGATTCTCAGTAGGAACTTTCTTTTGGAATCTTTTTCAATTGTCAGATTTATTTATATATTAATTATATAATCAATATTTAATTTATGAATTGCATTGTAGGCCATAAGTTCCTGTCTTAAAAGTGAAGATTGATTTCTGTTGAATTTTACATAATTTTATATTGTTGAGCTACTTTTAAAATATCTCATTAAAAATAATCATGTAACAGAAATAAGTAGTATTTTTGTTTCCAAAAGACCATAAGGCATAGGAGCAGAATTAGGCCATTTGACTCATCGAGTCTGCTCTGCCATTTCATCATGGTAGATGCATTTCCTTCTCAACACCATTTTTGGCCTTCTCCCCATAACATTTCACGCTCTGAGTAATCAAGAACCTATCAACCTCCACCCTGCGTCCTGGCCTCCACAGCTGCCTGGGACGATGTATTTATAGATTCACCACCCTCTGGCTCGACAAATTCCTCCTCGTCTCCATTCTAAATGGACATCCCTCTTCTGGGGCTGTGCCCTGTGGTCCTAGACTCCCCCACTATAGGAAACATCCTCTCCACTTGCACTCTATGTTGGTCTTTCATCAATTGATAGGTTTCAAAGAGATCATCCCTCATTCTTCTAAATCCAGCGAGTAAAGGCCCAGAACCATCAATCACTCCTCAGATGATAAGCCTTTCGTTCCTGCAATCATTCTCATGAACCTCCTCTGATCTCTATCCAATGTTAGCACACCCTTTTCTTAAATAAGGGGCGCATAACTGCTCACAATACTCCAAGTGAGGCCTCACCAGTGCCTTATAAACCCTCAACATTACACCTTTACTCTTATATTCTAGTCTTCTCAAAATAGATTAACCTTCCCATAATCTGTCCAGTTCCATCTGCAGCCTCCCTGTTTCTTCAACACTACCTACCCCTCCACTTATCTTCGTATCATCTGCACACTTGGCCACACACCCATCAATTCTGTCATCCAAATCATTGACATATAACGTAAAAATAATTAGTCCCAACACTGACTCCTGCAGAAGACAGCTAGTCACCGACAGCCAATCAGAAAAGGCTCCCTTTATTCCCTCTCTTTGTCCCCTGCCAATTAGCCAATGCTCTATCCATGCTAGTATCTTTCCTGTAATGCCACGGGCTCTTAACTTGTTCAGCAGCCTCATGTGTGATGCCTTCTGAAAATCAAAGAAAGCAACATCCACCAATTTTGATTTGTCTGTACTGCTTGTTACTTACTCAAAGAATTCTAATAGACATAGCAGGAAGATTTTCTATTAAGGAATACCTGCTGTCTGGCCTGTTTTACCATGTGTCTCCAAATACCCTGAAAACACATATTGGATCGACTCCAACCACTTAGGTCAGGATAACTAGCTCATAATTTCCTTTCTTCTGCCTTCCTCTCTTCTTGAAGAGTGAAATGATATTTGCTATTTTCCAGTTCTCCTGAACCATTCCAGAATCTGGTGATTCTTGAAAGATCATTGCCAATGCCTCCACAATCTCTCTTCAGCTACCTCTTTCAGAACCCTGGGGTGTAGTTCATCTAGTCCAGTTGACTTAACTACCTTCAGACCTTTCAGTTATATTTCCGTCCACTGACATTCTCAAACATCCAGTACACTGTTAGTGTCTTCCACAGTGAAGACTGATGAAAAATACTTATTCAGTTCAGCTGTCATTTCCTTGTCCCCCATTACTACCTCTCCAGAATTATTTTCCAGCAGTCCAATACCTACTCTCACCACTCTTTTACCTCTCACCACTCTTTTACTCATCATATATCTGAAAAGCTTCTAGTATCCTCTTTGATATTGTTGGCTAATTTACCTTCTTCCCTTAATCTTTCTCCCGATGGCATTTTTAGTTGCTTTCTATTTGTTTTTGAAATTTCCTAATGCCGCAACTTCTCACTAATTTTTGATTTAGTATGTGTCTTCGCTTTTGGATTGATGTTGGCTTTGACTTCCCTTGGTGCTACGGTTGCAACATCCTACTTCTTCTTTGGGATGTACGTATCCTGCGCCTTCTGAATTACTCCCAGAAACTCCAGCCAATACTACTCTGCCATCGTCACTGCTGGTGTCACTTCTCTATCAACTTTGGCCAGCTCCCCTCTCATGCCTCTATAATTCTCCTTACTCTATTATAAAACTGATATATATGACTGTAGCTTCTCGCTCTCAAACTGCAAGGTAAATTCTATCATATGATCACTGTTACCTAAGGGTTCCTTTTCCTTAAGCTCTCTAATCAATTCCGGTTCATTACACAAAACCCAATCCAGAATAGCTGATCCCCTCGTAGGCTCAAGCACGAGTTGTTCTAAAAAGCTTTCCTGTAGACAGTTCACAAATTCTCTCTCTCATGATCCAGCTCCAACCTGATTTTCCCAGTCTGCTTGCATTTGAAATCCCCCATGACTATCATAACATTGCTGTTCTGACATGCCTGTTCTGTCTCCCATTGTAATTTGTAGCCCACATCCTGACTACTGTATCAAGGTCTCCATTAAGTCTGTAAAAGACTCTCCATCAGGGTCTTTTTGCCCTTGCAGTTTCTTAACTCCACCCACAAGGATTCTACATCTTCCAATCCCATGTTACCTTTTCTCAGGATTTGATGGCTTTTTTTAACAACAGAACCACATCACCCCTTCAGCCTGTCCGGTCCTTTTGATATAATGTGTATCCTCGGATGTTAAGCTCCCAGCTATAATCTTCCTTCAGCCATGACTCAGTGATCCCCACATCATACCTTCTGATCTCTAACTGTGCTACAAGATCATCTACTTTATTCCGTATACTGCATGCATTCATTTATAAAACCTTCACCCTTTTCGATTTTGTTCCTCCTTTGATACTCCCATTTATCACACTGATAGGACTCTCTCTCCATTTCCCAACCCCCTGCCAAGATATTCTCTGTCGCTGTTTTCTGTGAAGAGGACATTATGTTACAGAGTAACACACACAAATGCTGTAGGAACTCTGTAGGTCAGGTAGCATTTATGGAAAGGAATAAAGAATTGCTCTTTCTGGCCGAGGCTCTTCATCAGAACTGGAAAGGAAGGAGAGGGGAAGGAGTACAAGTTAGAAGGTGATAGGTGAAGTCAACTGAGGGGGAAAGGGATGAAATGAGGTGGGGGAGTGATAAGTGGAAAAGGGAAAGAGCTGAAGAAGAATGAATCTGGTAAGACAGGAGAGTGGACCATGGGAGAAAGGAAAGGAGGAGGGGCACTAGAGGTAATGGTCTTTTAGTCTGAACTAGTATCAGGTGCTGCTCCTTCAACCTGAGTGTGGCATCACCTTGGCCACGAACCAATGTATCAGAATGGGAATGGGAATTGGAATTAAAATAGCTGGCTGCTGAGAAATCCTGCTTATGAAGATGCTCGACAAAGCAGACCCCCAACCTACGTGTAGAGGAAGTTTCACCAGGAGCACCAGATAGAGTAGGTGACCCCGAAAGACAGTCAGGTGAAGCATTGCCTCACCTGAAAGGACCATTTCGGGCCCTGAAAGGAGATAAGGGAGGAAGTGAATGGACAGGTGTTGCACTTCTTCCACTTGCAGGGATAAGCGCCAGGAGGGAGATCAGTGCAGAAGGAATTAATTAGGAACTTAATTGTGTATTAAGTTGCACGTAGAATTGGATGAAGTGAATATGATTCGTAATGACAACATGCTTCAAAATTAAATATAGTTAACTGTTTCTTTCTCTATGTGAAAAATTATGTAGTAATGACATAATTTATGATAAAAATAATCTGTGGAGTTTTTTTAAAACAGGCCCAATTGCCAGAAATATGATAATTATTATCATTTGTTCAACAGTATAAATATTTAAACTTTCAACAATTCACAGCACAGGTTGATATTCTCACTGTATGGGACACATCTTGTAGTCACTATTTAAGCCAAGTCCATATTTATTTAATTTACACATTACCTACAGGTTAACCCACCACTGTGTTAACGGCCACTTGATTTGGATTTCATCCTTACAGAGTTCACAAATCATTACCCAGAAATCTGAGATATGAAATTAAATACACTCTTGCAGAATTTATGTGAGAGAAAGTAAATCATTCATTTTTTTTCAATTTGCATTATGGAAACTTATGATACTGACCACTTTCATGAAAGAAAACTCTCATAAGGGAATTGCTTGTACATTCACTTCAAGCTACTTCCAGTGGGCAACAGGAAATTCAACCAGTGATCAGCTCTAATCTATTAATTGCTCAGCAAATGGTCAGCATTTATTCCCCATCTCTAATTTCCCTTGTAAAGATATTGCAAGTGGCCTTTTTGGACCAAAGTAGTTATTCTAGTAAAAGTACTCCTACTGCAATATTAGTTAGGGTGTCTGTGAATTTAAACCCACCAGTGATGTGGAACTTCAGTGGGGAAGTAATTAATTATGTGTTTAATTGTGTATTCAGTTACACCTAGAATCATATGAAGTGAATATGATTCTTAATGACAAAATTCTTCAAAGCTAAATATACATATTTAACATTGTTTCTTGCTACATACGATGAGGGAATGGGAATATATTGCCAAGTCAGGAAGCTATGTCCTTTTGAAAATCTAAGTGTCAATGTTGGGACATTGAAACAAAAATAGAAAATGCTGGGAGAACACAGAATGTCGGGCAGCATCTGTGGAAAGAGAAACAATCAATGGTTTGTTCTGGGAAAGCGGAGCCTGCATGTGATAGTGTTCCAGAGTGCCTGAAATCCTTGTTCCTCGGAGTGAGAGGTTGCAGGCTTGGGGGACTGTGTGGGAATGGTCTAGGCCAGTAACTGAGTGTGTATTGTAGACTGTATCCACTGCAGCTACAATGGATTGTGGTACAGGGAATGAATGTTTAGGATGGGGTATTGATCAAGCAGGCTGCTTTGTTCAGAATTGTTCCTTAATCATTGGGTTGTTGGAACTGTAAATGATGGGTCTGCTGTTGCAGTAATTGAAGAAAATACAATGTTTTAGAATTTGAAATCTTACAAATGTTTACTATTTCAAGTTCTGCAAATTAATATTTTGTTGAATGCAGAAAGTACTGAAATATTTACAAGGTTTTGGCATTGTGTTAAGTAGTCATTCAGCACAGAAATAGGCCATTCAGCCCACAGTGTCTGCAATGATCAGTAAGCATTCTACTGCACTAATTTTTTCCTTTCACATCTTCAAGACCCTGCCGATTTCTCCTGCCTCCCATTTACACTATGGTAGTTTACAATTAACGTGTGATCTTATCAACCAGAACATCTTTGGGAAGTGAAAGGAAACCTGAGCATCTGAGAAACCCATGTGGAAGTGGAAATTCCACACAGATGGTACCAGAGTTCAGCATCACTGGATATTTGAGACAGTAGCTCGAATCGCTGTGTAGCTGTGTTCCTTTGAGTAAAGGACATTTCAACATTTCTTTGTATTAGGAGCCCGATTCTGCAATTAGTAGAACATTGAAATCTTAATCATTTTGATTATAATTATTGTCTGGAATTCTTGCACATTGTTGAACTTGATAGAAAATTTTATGTAAAGAATGATGGGAGATTAAACTAATTACTGGCAACAAGTATAATAAGTACAGTCTGTAGAAATCTTTTATGCTTCTTGACATGGAAAATGAAGAGGCCAAAAGAATTCTAAATCTGAATTTTCAAATGATCTGGAGTATGTCTATCATTCAGTGGTTCAGACTCAAGCTACCTTCTACAGCAGGTAAATACCTATGACATGCTTTTTATCAAAGTGTGCATTATTGTGCCTCTAAATAAATTATGCTGGCATAAAATTGACAACAGTTATTCCAGAGAAATGGTGTACAAATCTGGAGGTGATAGAGTCTGGTTTTGTAATTTGCTACAACAAAATGGCAGGAACATTTTTTAAAGGTAGTTAAACTTTGAAGAATGCTGCAATTAAAGCAATGCCATAAGAAGGAAAAGTCTTATTTAAAATAATCTCCTCACTCAAGTTATTTTAGGAAACGAGCCCAAAAGAATAGAAGTGATCAACAATTGTTTTTAAATTACTTACAATAAAATTGCTTGAGCTACCTCTCTCAAGATGAAATCTGGTTAATTCTCAGTGAACAGTAATATCAACTGGAAGCTCAGTGATTTTGTTGTGATGGAAAACCTCACCAGGGAGGCTTAAAAATATACTGTGAGTGTAAGTACTGCTGCAGCAGACAAATCTGAAAGTATATTCTCAAGTTAACAGTTCTTTTATTAGGTTTATTATCTTTCATTTAGCATAGTTTGAGTAAAACATAGTTTTCCAGCACCTCCTGGAAATGGTTTTGTGGACACCAAATTGTACTACTTGGATATCTAAGAAAGGATGCCCAAAGGAGGTTCATGAGAACAATCCCAGAAATGGAAGGTTTAATATATGAGGAGCGTTTGATAGCTCTGGGCCAGTACTTGCCTGAGTTTAGAAGAATTCGGGGGGGGGGAGGGGGAGGGTATGGCATCTCATTAAAACCTATCGAATATTGAAAAGCCTAGGTGGAGTGGATATAGGGAGAATGATTAATGGGGAGTCTAGAACCAGAGGGCACAGCCTCAGAATATAAGGACATTCCTTTAGGACAGAGATGGCGAGTAATTTCTTTAGCCAGAGGGTGGTGAATCTGTGGAATTCGTTGTCACACAGGTCTGTAGAGGGCAAGTCATTGGGTATATTTAAAGCATAGGTTGATAGGTTCTTGATTAGTTAGATTGTCAAGGTTTATGGTGAGGGAGGAAGGCAGAAAATTGGGGTTGAGAAGGATAATAAATCAGCCACAATAAAATGGTGGGGCAGTATTAGGCTGAATGGCCTAATTCTGCTCCTGTCTTCTAGTCTTATGGTTTTAATGGAAAATTACATTGGAATATTTTTGTATTCTGATAAACTATTGAAAATATATGTGGTAGTAACACGATGTTCAAAAAGATTGTTTTTTGTTGCTATGGAAATACAAAGCTTTCGGTGTTAATGGTATAATTTTACAGGTGTTAAGAGTAACGCTGAAGACATTATGAAGCCCTTTTGTTTAAGACACATCCAGCATTTTGGAGGCCAATTTCATGCAACTATATTATGTAGATTGAATACCTCTATGCAAACTTCAGAGAAGTTGTATTGCCTGGTGAAAACCTTACCAGCAGATTAAAAACTTACTCCTTTACTCTAGGTAACACCTCCCACCTTTTTAACATTGATGTTTCTTGTGGGAGATTTCATTTATCTCTTTAAAAAACTCTAAAACCATTTTAAATGGTCTGATGGTGACTAAAATCCTCAATTAGTTACAGATAATATGTTTTATTTGGTAATTCAAATCAAGATTGATTTTGTCTACACAGATATATTGAGAACTCAAATCAAACTTTATTTACCCTTTAACACTATTTCAATTCTAAAATAAAAGGAATGGAAAAACTGTTATTCTTAGTATTTTTCCCAAGGACCAATATAGCTTTGACGTAGAGAAACAGTGTGGAAATTTAACAACACATATTGTTTTTGGTGATTTTACTTCATTTATTGCAATGAAAATCCATTGATTTTTCTCACCACTTCCCACCTTGAAAAATGATCCGATATGAACACTACTGTAATTTTTACTCTGTTGGAATGTAAATTATGTTTGATAGTCATGTCCTGGACATGCACTGTTTATCGCATTATTAGTTTGTTTATGATTCTGTAAAACTGTTTTCCTTGCAATTTCTATGAACTTTATAAATAACTCCATGCTTTACTGCATTGCTGCAGTCCAACGCACAAAAATACGTGGATACCGATTTTTACACTATGTTCTTTCTCTTCAGTCAGGTGGTCAATATTTTCTAGATTCATACTCATTGTAATATCGCTGTAGTTTGATATTTTGTTTCTCTAATCTTTTATATGTTCGTTCCCCACCCTTTCATGCAGTTAATTAGGACTCAGTTGGACCAGCCACTTGCTTCCCATTCTGAAATGCTGTTGCTGCAGGAGAAGAGTGTGAGCCAGGACTTGGCACCCCTGCAGGCCGAAATGGACACCTCATACAGCGTTCTGAGAGAGAGGTCAAGGAACAGCAGAGCACATTCACGTTCCTCAATTTATTCTCTTCATGTCAGTTCAACCACGGAATCCTTGCGAGCAGTGCAGAATGGTTTCTACAGCACATTTAGATAACAGCTTGGAAGTCTATTTCAATACATGCCTGAGTTAAGTAAACATCTCTTGTTGAATGGCAGTCATGAGCAATGCTGTATATTCAGGTGATCACCAATGTATTGTGCATATCATTATTATTTGGTTTTAATTTTTTATTTTGCATATAACTGTATTTTAAATGCAAAAAACACATTTAGAGTAGTTTTGCTTAGGTTTAAAATCAATAAGTCATTTTAGTCTCTATCTATCAAAGTTTTTATACATGTCTGTTTTAAATTGGGATACAGCACTTTAATAGGATCGCTAAAGCTATTTGAAGTGTATACCAATGATTCCTGTCATTTCATGGCAGCACTGTCATGGTTCACTGAGCCCCCTCTTCGCTCTTGTCAACCAAACTGAAGACAAGCATTTAGTTGCAAACTTTAAGCAGGTTATGCAGAGTGGAGAGGATGTGACTAGTTCTTCTCATCACAATAATGTCATTCCTGGTCAGTGTGAGATTGCCTCTCTTTGAGTTACATGATGATAGCATTGTGCAGCTGTAGGTACTGAGTTAACAGCTGGATCTGGTCCCTGCAGGCCCCCAGCATCAACCTTTCACCAGAAAGGTGAAACAAATATGCTTGGAGGACTAAAGATGACACGTATGTGGTGCACAAGGCGAATGCCTGAATCAGTGTCATTATTGCAACTAATCCAATTACTATGCTTTCAAATACTTAAAGTAATTTCTTTGGCCTTGGTGCAAAAGTGAAACAGGATTCTTAAACTGGACTACTGCAGTTAAAATCGTCTCACTGACCACAAGCCCTGTTGTAGCACTCCCAGATTTCACTGCCAGCCTGTTACCAAGTGCAATGTTTCACAGCAGAACAACCTGGTGTCATTCCCTCCATCCTGTATTACAACGTGCCCTTTTTACTCAAGCAATGGAGTATGCCTCCTATTCCCCCTCGACTGAGGGGAAACATACTGAAACGCAAATTTATACATGAGAGCAAACAAAAAGGTGAATGGAGTAAATCAAGTAAGAAGAATGTAATATTTTTGAAATCCCTAGGTTGATTAACCTTTTTTCCATCAAACGATACCACCTGCAAAAAAAAGGTCCAGTGTTAGAACACGAGCAGTTGCCCTGCATTTTCTGCTTTGTAGCACACAGAAGGAAAAAGCGCACGTCAGGCCAAGATGTCAGTGTGTTGACAGCAAGCCCCTGTGACATTTCAGCTCGAAAGAGCAAATGTCTTGCAACCAACTGGTCAAATATCAAATAATAGGTCAGGCAGGAAGAAGCTGAGTGGTAACCACGAGCCGATTTCTGGTAATATATTTGACAAGCTTTTAGGTGCCTGTAATTTATGAAGTGATATTCAGTTGGTCACCTTGTGCCTTGCCTAATGTTCTCAATAAGTTATTTAATACTAACTAAAGCTTTTAGCCCTCAGATGTAAGCAGTATTTTTACCAAATGTTTGAGGAGGAATTTGCATCAGTCAAAATGGAATTCTGTGCCAATTTTTAAAAACTTGTTTACAAACTCTTTAAATAGATGTGGAGTGAAATTATGCTTTTGAAATTATAATAATAAATTCAATTTGCACTCAGTAGGACTATTTTTATCATTCCCCTTAACATCTGCATATTACAATATCATGAAAGTTATTAAAATAATCTGAAACTTATTTATGCACAATATTTAAACATCCAAAAAACTCATTTGATCCACAAAACAGCAATAACCTCCCTGAAACATTGAGTTTACTAATTGTGTAATTTCAGATGCAAGATAAATTTCAAGCTTGCCTTCACAGTTCACTGGATATACGGTGGAAACAGGTAGAAATTGGCAACAACAAGGTCTGAAAATTGTTTCACTCCAGAGACATTTTCAAAATCAACCACTTTACAAGGAGGTCACAGTAAAAATAAACTCACTTTCTGCAGACATCTGCAGTAAATGTTGATGACAACCTCTAGTTAGCTTAAGCTAGGGACACATTTACTCTCTACAAGTGTAGGGATAACAGTGGATCAAAATTTGACCATTTGATGTAGTACCCCTGGTGAACATTGATTTGTGAGAAAGAACTGTGGGATCCTATGAACCCTGAAGTGATACAATGAGTATTGTTTCCAGCTTCTTCTCTGGCATCTGCTGGAGAGCATAAAAGTAGCACTTTCCTTGTTGAATAGCCTTATCCAAATTCCCTGGACTGACTAAGATACCAGAGAGCAAAGGGACTGATAAATTACCAACAGTTCAGAAAATTCCTGCCTTGGGCTGCGAAAGCTCCCGAATAAATTATAACAATTGGGTAATTTTGAAATGGATGCTCAGCATTTGGTATATCAGCAGCTCGCTCACTCTGTCAGCAAAGCCACTTTTCGGTTTTAAGCTTTGTTAGCACTGAGCTGCAGGCATTAAACAGGAACCCGATGCAACTTATTTATTTTCTGCAATGGAATACTGGACACCTATAGCTACAGACTGTTGAGAGGAAAAGTTAGGGGCTGGGTTGTAAAGGTGGTGTGGAATGAGAATAGACTAGCAGTAAGCCAGAAGATTGTTGGGAATGGAGGTTAACTGTAAAGGCACATTGAAAATCACCTTTCTAAACATAAAGAATAGTATATTTCTTAGACTTGTTCCATCTCATTTGATCATGGCTTTAGGCCATGCTGATGGTCTGAAATCTGGCTATTTACAGGAGGCATCTCAACGCACTGGAGAGATATGACTAACATTGTTTCTGTGAAATCCTCCAAAGCTACTAGCAAGAAAAGAGAATCAACATAACAATTCTCTTGCAACGTCCCCAGCATTGTGACCCTAATTACATTTCATCAGTCCTTAAGGACTGGCCACATCATTCACATGCACAACACCCGACACGCTCTGTCACGGCAAAGGATTACCAGGAAGAAAAAAGAAATGATCTGAGTATGCTCTCAAAGACTCCCTAAGAAGTGTAATATTGCCACTGAATCATGGAGATTTATGGCTCATGATCACTGAAGGCAGAGAGGGAATAATCTAGATCAGGGGTGGGCAAACTTTTTGACTTGTGGGCCACAAAGGGTTCTAAAATTTGACAGGGGGGCCGGACCAGGAGCAGATGGACAGAGTGTTTTGGTAATACACCTCATAAGAGAAAATAAAATATCATGGGATATGAAGAAAACATGTGCTTTAATTTCAATCGAAAATGAACAAATGCATTACAACAAAATATCTGTCTTTGAAGTCCCATGGTATTTAGCTATTTATTGAAATGACTTTTAAAACACTGAAAATTAAATGAATAAAATACAGCTTTTTTAATAGTAACAGTTATTATTTTAAAGCACTGAAAATTCTGTTATCCTTCAAGATTTTATCATCATCACTCTCCTTCTGCCTGTCTTTATTTCAAAAACGTTAGGTACTTCAAAAACGGTACTTGTCCTGCTCCTTATTATTCAATTGTCCCCTGTGCCAACAAACTCAACAACGACCAGCATAAGGACAGAACAGTGACAGCGCGCCAGTATGCGGAGCACGTTATTTGATCTGGAGCGCATTTTTTATTTTGAGAACGTACATGCACCTGCGCACTACTCATGTCCATCACTTAACAGAAATGACATGTAACATGTAAGGCTTATTGAAAAAATATTTTCAAATGCATTTTTTACATAACACAACGAAGAAACTTATTTTTAATTTCAGTGGGAACAGTGTTGTTGGTCTCCCTTTTCAGCCAGCGCATCAAAGTCTGGATTTAGTTTTGTTGTGGCGATTCTCAGGATGGATCTGAGGTGTTGGTCAGTTAACTTGAATCTGTGGCTGGCTTTGTTGATGTTCATGATGCTGAACGCCTGTTCACACAAATAGGTCGAGCCGAACAAAGAGTAAAGCGCAAATGTGGAGTAATACTCTGCACCTCAACAAAGGTCAACATGTAGCGGTTTTGGTAATGTGCTACATGCAGCGCTAAAATTACGACATGGAGTCGGTAACTGCAGTCGAAGAAAAAAACTTTATTCGAAATCCCCAGCCTCACTTTTAAGCCTCCCTCAACCTGCCCCCCGTGGTGCAGAGGCTCCAAAGCTCTGTGCTTGCAAACCCCCGTAGGCTATCTCCCTTAGCCAGAACGCTGGCTAATTGTGAGCCGGTTCGGATGTGCCAGGAAATGGGTCGCCACAAATGTATATAGAGTGCGTCTAGGTATGATGCTGTCTCACTATTAAAAACATTGTAATATTGTATTGGGTGGGTTTGCAAGGTTCCCTTGTGTTTAACTAGCTTAGCTATTGCTGGTTCTCAGGAACATGCAATCTAGACTTTATTATCTCTTGGGATTGAGAATATCTTGCATCCACTCCGGTTTTATGGTTTTGAGGTCACTAATGAGGCAAATGCTGGACCTGCAGAATTTGCCACAGTTAGGGAAAGGGATGCTTGATGGGGTGGGTGTGTGGGCAGTTGTGTTCTGATCCTTCTTTCATTGAAGCAGAGCTTCTTGCACTACAAACTAACAGTCTTATGGTTCTGAGTACCGTTACGTACCCTGTGGGTATCTTGTGACTGTCACCTGACCATGATGTAATTGAGGCTCTGCTGAGCATGATGTAATGGTCTTGTGATAGTGGAGTGATATAATTTTCCTGCCAGTGGGAGGTCATGTAATGGCCTCTTTCAACAGGTATAAAAGGAGCACGCATCACTGTGACACAAGTCAGTTCGTGGTTTAAGTCGTCAGTGACTCCATTCTGCTGTGTATTTGATTTCATGACGCAGTTTCGTTTTAAAGTGGAGTTTTAATTTCTACTGTAAGAATCATTGTGCCGGCAGTTCTGAAAATTGCTGCCAGTTAAAGTCCAGTCGGAGAGTGAAGAATTATCGAAGTTCAGGAAGCTGAAGGATCGAGAGAAGTTGGTGCTATCGGCGGTAAAACAGGTTTGACTTCATTTGATCCTCATTCGGAGGGAATTAGAAACCTGCACCCATGATAGTCCCTGCCGGAACAGCAGAGAGGACTGGGGCAGTGAGTTATTCGCCAAGAGGCGAACCAAGAGGTCAGTTCATTTAAGCCGTTTCAATTTCTTCATCGTAAATCCTTTGGGCAAGGCATATTTCGGCTGGGATCAGCAGTAACGCTACGTTGGAAGAGAATTTATCACTTCAAGGGAAGTTTCTCCTAACTGACTGTATAAATCACTTGGACTTTTTACATTATCAGTCTAAGAACTGTTTTTGCATTATCACTATAGGAACTGTTTGAGCTGCCGTATAGCAGCCGACTTCCGGTTAAGTTAGTCGTTTGTTTACTTTTGGGTTTTTTTGAGCAGTGTTTAATAAAAGTATTATTTGTTTATAAAAAAAACCTGTCTCAATTCTATATTCATTGTTGCTGAATCATAATAGTACCATCTAAATCAGGCATGGGCAAACTACGGCCCGGGGGCCATATGCGGCCCGTTAAGCTTTTTAATCCAGCCCGCAGAACTTGATGAAATTATATTAATAAACCTTGTTAACGTTTTTTCCCCGCAATTCTGGCATTTTCCCAATAGTAGAAGAACGCTTAGGAGATAGTGATCATAATATGATAAAATTCACCCTACAGTTTGAGAAGGAGAAGATAAAGTCAGGTGTATCAGTGTTACAGTGGAGTAAAGGGAATTACAGAGGTATGAGAGAGAAGCTGGCCAGAGTTGATTGGAAAGGGACACTAGCAGGAGTGATGCTAGAACAGCAATGCCTGAGCATCTAGGAGCAATTCAGAAGGTGCAAGATTAATACATCCTAAAGATAAAGGAGTATTCTAACGGGAGGATATTGCAATCATGGCTAAAAAGGGGAGTCAAAGACAGCATAAAAGCATATAAAATACCAAAAGTTATTGGGAACTCAAAAGATTGGGAAGCTTGTAAAAACAACAGAAGGCAATTTAAAAAGCCATAAGGAGAAAAAAGATGAAAATTGAAGGTATAAAAGATACAAGAAGTTTTCAGATATATAAAGAATAAAGAAAAAAGAGAGGTGAGAGTGCACCACTGGGAAATGATGCTGAAAAATAGTAATGGGGGACAAAGAAATGGTGGATGAACTTAATAAGTATTTCGCTTCAGTCTTCACTATGGAAGAAACTAGCAGTATGCCAGAAATTCGAGAGTGTAAGGGAGCAGAAGTGAGTGTGGTTGCTATGAGTAAGGAGAAGGTGTTTGAGAAACTGGAAGCTCTGAATGTTGATAGGTCACATGGACCAGGGTTCTGAAAGAGGTAGCTGAGGAGATTGTGGAGGCATCAGTAATGATCCTTCCATTTTTTCTATCTTTTTTTATTGATTTAAAAAAAAAGAATAGATACAAATCAGAGGCGAAGTTATATCAAATACATAATGCAATAAACGTACAAAACAACGAAAGGGATGTATACTGTCAGAGTCATGTCAATGTTATATTGGACCATTGTGTATAAACAAAGAGCCACAACTCCTCTTGGCAATTCATACAAAAAAAAGACAGGAAATTTTCAAGTAATGATCTTTCAAGAGTCAATAGATTCTGGAATGGTTCCAGGGGACTGGAAAATTGCAAATGTCACTCCACTCTTAAAGAAGGGATGGAGGTGGAAGAAAGGAAATTATTGGCCAGTTAGCCTGATTTCAGTGGTTATGAGGGATGAAGCTTGGGGTACTTGGCACATGATAAAATAGGTCAAAGTCAGCATGGTTTCCTTAAGGGAAAATCATGTGTGACAAATCTGTTGGAATCCTTTGAGGAAATAACAAGCAGGAGAAACAAAGGAAAGTCAGTGGATGTAGAGTATTTAGATTCTCAAAAGACCTTTGACAAGATGCTGCACATGAGGCTGCTTAACACGAAAACAGCCTGTGGTAATACAGGAAAGATACTAGCGTGGATAGAAGATTGGTTAACTGACTGAATGCCTATAGTGTGAGTAAAGGGGATCGTTTCTGGTTGGCTGCCGGTGATTAGTGGTGTTCCACAGGATTGGAAATGGGACTACTTCTTTTCATGTCACATGTCAATGATTAGAACAACGGAATTGATGGCTTTGTGACGGAGTTTCCGGATAATTTGAAGATAAGTGGAGTGGCAGGTGGTGTGGAGGAAGCAAATAGTCTGCAAAAGGATTTAGATAGATTGGGAGGATAGGCAAAGAAGTGGCAGATGGAACTGTATGGTCATGCCCATTGGTACAAGGATTAAAGGTGTAGACTGTTTTCTAAATAGAGAGAAAATTCAAAAATCGAGAGACTTGGGAGTTGGTGGTAAAGAAGGCAAGTACGATACAGTATTAGCATTCATTTCAAGAGGACTGAAATATATAGCAAAGATATAATACTATAAGGCATTGGTCAGGCCATACAGAATATTGTGAGCAGTTTTAGGCCCCTTATCTAAGAAAAGACATGATGGCATTGGAGAGGGTCCAGAGTAGGTTTGAGAGAGTAACTCCAGGAATGAAAGGATTAACATATGAATTGGTTGATACTCACTGGAGTATAGATGAATGAAGGAGATCTCATTATCAAATATTGAAAGTCTGAGATAGAGTGGGTGTGGAGAGGATGTTCCCTGTAGTGGGGAAGACTCGGACCAGAAGATGCAGACCCTGAACTGAGATGAGGAGGAATATCTTCAGCCCCAGGGTGGTGAATCTGTGGAATTTGTTGCCACAGGTAGCTGTGGAGGTCACGTCTCTGGGTGCATTTAAGCAGAGGTTGATAAGTTCCTGATTAGTCATGGTGTGAAAGGGAGAAGGCTGGAGAATGGGTTGAGAGGGAAATGGCTCTCCATCTGACATCATGCCTTGACTTTCAGACTCATTGGTCATGGAATCCTGACCTCCAGCCTCCTGGGACCTGATGACCTGGGGTGTGGGTGACCAGCCCTCATATGGACAGGCCAAAAGGACCGCCGATCCCACTGACTGGGGGGGGGGGGAGGGCCTCGCTGACCTAGGAAACCACCAGCCCTCATCCATGGGGCCCACCAATCTCAGTCATTGACCACAGATATCAGTGGTCACTGACCTGACATCCATCCATAACAGTTCAACAAGGTTGAGCTGGAGATGTAAGGTGACATTTTACAGGCAGCTCACTAAGCTACTAGCTATTCTACTAAATATACTTCTGGACTACGATCACCACAATCTGCTGCCTGTAATGTCCCTTTTGAACCAGCTGAGCTACCTGGCATACTTGCCGTCTCCTGAAGGGTTCAATGAACTGGATTCTTGAGAACGCTGGTACTACCATCACTGCAGCCCCCACTGCTGGAGAGGAATTAAAGTGGCAGAGCCCAAGCCAAGAGCAAAAAAAAACAAAGCGATGTTTTGCCAATTTAAGCACCAAATCAGACGAAAAAGATTACAGCATTGAGGCTGAGGGCAGAGGATGAGCCAGTGCTCAACTCACTGGGACGAGTTTGACCTGTCTGTGTCTCTTCTCACTGCCACCTTTGGGCTGATGGTGCAGGAGTCTTAGATCCCATGTCACCGCGTTCAGAAGTAGTTGTTAACCCATAGCTGTCCCGGACCAGCTTCATTTGCCTCAGCACTGAACTGGCTCCACAGCTGTGGCCAACAGCCATCAGGCTCCTGGACCGTTTTCACTTGCCTCAGCGCTGTATCGGTTCTGTAGCTGTGGTGCAGCAATCGGGCTCCTGAACCAGCTTCACAGCGGTGGACTCCCTTTCGGGGTCTCCGCAATTCATGTTCTGTGTACTATTCAATTATTATTTTATTTGTTGTACGATTTGTTCTTATATCACATATTGGATGTCTGTCAGTCTTGGTTGTGTGAGTTTCTTTGTGTATTCTTTTGTATTTCTTGGTTTTGTAGCTGTCTGAAAGAAGACGAATCTCAAAGTTTTATATGGTATACATTCTTTGATAATATATTTATTTTAAACTTTGAACAGGAATCACTGGCTTTCAACCTGGCAACGCTGACCTGGAGTCTGGCCAGACTTCTAACTCCCTCTCATGACTGTCACTAACCCTGACTCACTGCGCTTCCCCAAAACCATCCTTACAAACCTGAAAAAAGAGCCAAACCTAATCACAAACTGTGTGGACGTCACAGCTCACGCCATCTTGACTTCAAAGTCACTGACTTCAGTCAGTAAGGCTCCAATTTATAGGCATAAATCTTACATTTATACACTTTTGGAAACCTTACATTTCCAAAAATGTAAGGATAATGAACTCCTTGTCAAATATTCAGATTTAATCAGATACCAAAGTTCAATATTTTCTACTGTTTTGTAAGCACCACGATTGTAAAATACATAACAGTTAACCATTCCAACATTAGCTGTTGAACTTGATTTAAAACATATCTGGCATTCTAAGTAAAACACTTAGCAAAATTGATATCTTATATATGGGATCAGCAAACTGTCAGGAAAATAAAAGCCCAGTGCTAAGTCAATTGGAAAGTGCTGACAAATTGAAGGCTATGTCAAAGGAATCTAATAATTGGTTGAATATTATTTTGCACATCTCAATATGGAGTAGACCAGTATGTACTCTCAATATAATTTTCATACCATGATATTTTAGAATAGACCCAAGCTGGCAAATCTCCCATGGTATTATTGGAGGTGCTTATCTGAAGTACCTATGTTAATACCTTGGGATAACTGCTTTGTTTCTTGCTGTGTAGTGAACAATAAGTTATTAGTATCATTAATTACTATTGATTGCATACATTAAGGTGTGTTTTGAGTAAACCTGGGAAATTCATCATTAATGATAGATAATTGTGTAGAAACTACAATCAAATGTTTACTTAACAACCTTTATTTCTGAAACTTTTAATTGTCCAGATTTCTTTAGTTTTGAATTTCAAATGATTTTCCTGTTGCACTGTGGTGATTTTAGTTCCACACCAGGATATAAGTTGCTGGCAATTTGATGTAGATAGTTGATTTCCCTTATCTGTCCATGTGACATTGTTCTTTTGGGCACTACGGTAGCGTAGTGATTAGCATGGCTCTGTTACAGCTCGGGGCATTCCGGAATTCAGAGTTCAGTTCCGGCATCATCTGTGAGGAGTCTGTACATCCTCCCCATGTAATGCACGCTTTTCCTTCTCCAAGTGCTGCGGTCTCCTCCCTCAGTTCAAAGAGGTACCTACCGGGGAGGTGAATTGGTCATTGCCCATTGTCCTGTGATTAGGTTAGGGTTGATGAGGTTTGTCGGGCATTACTGAGACGGCATGGCCTGAAAGGCCAGAAGGGCCTACCATGCTAAATGAAATAAGTACATAATACCAGGTGAATCTTTTATCTCCAAGGCCATGTGCCGTTTTGTGCATTCATTGGGTCACTAAATGCACTAATACTGTTTTGAGGAGGTGCCAATATTCTTTCTCTTAGGGATGCAGTACACACATTGCATGTCAAAACTGGGAACTTGCAGTGTGAATACCCTATATCATCCTGCATTTTGCTTTGGTGCAACTATGAAACATGAAATCGGCCTTTCCTATTTTTATTCCCTAAAATAGCAAAGCAGTTGAATCTGTGAATTGTGTATGTTGTTAACCTAAGCATGCATACCACTTCACTTACTTGCAGTTATATGATCCCCTAGTTGTATGATTTATCTAAAATTTCCCTCCCTCCCTCCCTCCCTCTTATGTAAATGAACTTTTACAAGAATCATGTACAAACCATTCTGGGGAGCTATCTTCTCTTTCACCGTAAATCATGCTCGGACACAGTGGCTTCAACCACAATTATTATTGTCTTTTCCACATAATAATTTTACAATCGCCTGGCCCTGGTGGGCATTAAGAACTTAACGTACAGCAGGACTGCCCTATCAGTGAATTCCTTGTTGGCGGAGAAATTGAAGGAGCTGGACTTGGTGCAGATTGTGCTGCTGTCTGCATCAGAGAGGTGCTGGTGCGTGAAGGCAGTGTGCAGTCTAGCAGGGAGTGATTGTCTTAGTTGCTTTTCGTAAGATCACAAGACCCTGTTGGATGTTAATGGTGTTGTATGCTGCAAGTGCAATTCACTGGTTAAGTGGTGGCGAGCGGGGGGTGGGGGGGAGGAGGCTGCGTGGCCTTGGATGTAGCGAGGACTAAGCCTCAAACCGCGATATTGCCTGTTTTCAGCTGCCCAGGGGGAGATATCAAGAGTCGGGCACTCCACCAGTGACCCAGAGGCGGTGTGGTGCAGAGTCCATG
This sequence comes from Hypanus sabinus, assembly GCF_030144855.1. NCBI lineage: Eukaryota > Metazoa > Chordata > Chondrichthyes > Myliobatiformes > Dasyatidae > Hypanus > Hypanus sabinus. The sequence continues at coordinate 75,892,306 of NC_082712.1, read as the reverse complement.
CTGACCCCCATGTTCACTCAGCAGAAGACAAGCTATATTGTGTTCAATTGCAGACAGCTGCAACATCCACAGACTCAGGGGCTTCGATGATATATTTTTGTGACTGTATTTTGCCTTGTGTTCTGTGTGACTGTTGGTACTGTGTTGTGCACCTTGGTCCTAGAGTAACACTGTTTCCTTTGGCTGTATTCATGGATATTCATGTATGGCTGAATGATAAACTTGATTTAAAATAAAGTTCATTAAATTTAAACACAAGAAACTATCAAACTGTCATAAACAATGGGAATAAAACTGGATGAACTTGCTGATTTTGACTTTGGATTTCACTCATCATGATCCTGCAAATGGTGTTGAATGGGATAGATGGAGATTTGCTCTGACTAGCTCAATGGCAGAACAGCACTCCACCACAATTTGTAACCTTGTGGCCTAGAATATATCTCACTATTAAGCTAGAAGTGAGAATCTAGTTCAGTGAGGGCAAACCAAGAGTAGCACTAAGCATGAAATGGGAGCCTAGTGAATCCACAACACAGGATGACACATGACTAAGAGATAAGAACAACCCAGTTATGAATGGTGGTGGTCAACTAAATAGATAATAGGAGAAGATAGTTCCAAAACTTAACAAAGCTGAAACTTAGTTAATGAATACTAAAGGTAAACCAGTTGAGTTTGGAACCAACTTTAGCCAGAAGTACTACTGCATGATCTCCTGGGCTCCTGAACTTAAAAAAGCCAGTCCTTATCCAGTTCAGTTCCTTCCAAGTGATATTAATAGATGGCTGAGTGCACTTAATAAGCAGGGATGATAATGGGACCTGACAACTTCCCAGTTGGACAAATCCAATACAATCATTTACTGCCATTAGACTAATCTCAATCATCACAAGATGAAAAATGCTATTACTAGTGTTATCAGATGAGATTTACTAATGACCTGGTGGCTATTAACATGTTTGGTTTTGGAAATACTACAGGTCCTTAAATCTTCTGTAGAAACTTGATTTAAACATGAACAAAATCATTGAACTCTATAGTTGGGAGAGATGTCTTTGGTATCTAAGCAACATAAACTTTTCTTCATCAGTAATCACATTTAGATTTGTTGGCCAATGATTTCAGAGTTTATAATTCCATTTGCAGATCTTCAGATAATTGAATAATCTATGTTAATGTAAAGCCAGGTAAACTTGAAGGGTAGGTCAAATTATATTTAGTCCATATAAATTCCAGGCATTCACCACCTCCTTCAGAGGAGGACTCTGTGAGCGACCTATCACTATGTGGCTCACTTTGTCTGGTGGGTAAATCTCTGTCTCGTGTGGTGTTCCTCTCTTTCAATGAATGTTGATGATATCGTAAGATGGTATCGTGGTTCTGTGTTTATGGATTATTGGTCTATTGTGTTTATGAACTGTGGACTTCTTCAGATTTATGGTTTTTATATTCTGTGGTTTTTTTAATCACCCATTCCTTTTCATTTTTGCTGTGTGAGGGGAGGGTGTTTGGAAATTGATGTCCTGCTGTGTTCTGTTAGTTTTTTTGTGTGAAAGAGGGGTTATTTTTCAGAAGTCAATGTTTCTGTTTTGTTTTGTGTGGCAGGAGGGGAGTTTTGGGGGTGCTGTTCTTTTTGTGTGGGGTGTGGACTTGATGCATCTCTCTGAACGACTTTTTTGTTCTTTCTTCATTTTGTGGCTATCTGGAGAAGTCAAATTTCAGTGTTGTATATGGAGAGATACTTTGATAATAAATGAATCTTTGAACCTTTTGAACTTTAACCTCCTGCAGAAAGACTTTCAGTGGCATTTTCATCATCAAACATCCCTCATCAATATCCTGAAGATCATCATTGACTTGAAAATTAAATTGAACCAAATAAATAAATATTCTGGTAGGGCTTGAGTATCTTATTGCAAGTGATGCACCTTCTGACACCCCAAGGTCTTTTCATCTACAAGAACAAGTCAGGAATGTCATCTATGAATGGTTTACTATCCTAACTTGCAAAGTTTTCACCTTTCCTTTATCATTTCAACTTCCCCATTGAACCACATAGATGGAAAGAAGCAACTTCACTTCGCAGGAATGAGTTCCTAACCTAGGAGCAGTTCTGTCATGAGTTGTCCAGAAGAAGGATTAAAATTACATTGTGAGTTGGAACTTCGTGACGTGAAACATTGTAAAAGGCAATTTGTCTGTCTATGCAAATGATCCATGTATTGCCTGTAAAAATTCTGTCATACTCTGATTTTTGGTTACATTATAAGTCCTGTTAGACCCTGAAATACTCACAAAATGAAAAATGTTTTCATTAGTTCTCGGAGATTTTGTTAACAAAGAGATTTAATGTGCTTCCTCCTTCAAGCAATGTCAATGAACTCAAAGCTATCATGATTGAAGCTTGCACCCATCAGCAGATCGATACAAATTTTTATCCTTCTTCCTTTCTTTCTGTCACTGAGATAGCTTTAAGGTCATTCTTTTGTGCGTTCCATGGGATGGTGCCACTAATTTGGTCACATAAATCACTAAACCACCACTATCAGCCCTCATTTATCTCAGCATCAGCAGTTTCCCAGGGTTCCAGTTTTTATCAATGTACCAAATTATCCATTCTAGCATTCTACTTTGCTGTCTTGTGTTTTATTCAAAACGTACCCTCAAGTCTCATCAAAACACAGACATGAATGTGTAATTTAAAATCAGCAAGGAAAATGTTGAGATTTCATGAAATGTATTTAAGGGTTAGTAGATTCTAGTTAAATCATTAAGAGACTGGATTATGATCCGTATTGATCTGACAGAAGCACATTAATAAAGATAGCCCGGTATATTGTTTTAGTAATTAGAAGAGTTTATTTTGTGTTTGGGTCAAATCAAACATAAATGTAGTGCAGTTTTACAAAACTATAATTTGAAATTTTTGAGATCAGTTCGGAAGCTACACTGTGGCTTCCAAAAGAGCATAATTTATAAAAATCTAAGTCTTAGGCAATTGATTTAAAAATAATACCCAGTATTGAACATTTCCAAATCTTTTTATCAATATCAGAAATGACTGAATGCTAAAGAAATTTGAATTGAAAATAGCCATCAAGCCCTAAACGTAATATCAACCAAATACAAGAGAGAAAAGTATTTTAATTTCTATTTTAGAGAGAATATGAAGTGGCATTTAGTCTTGGATCAGTGAAGACTCATTTTGCAACATGTGAATGGTTCTTTGATAGAACATATAAAATAGTACTGGTGACGTGTGGAAAATTATCCAGGTATGTTATATTAGTCTGGTTTTAAAATTGAATTACATGTTATTTTGTGTTACTGCTGACCTGCCCTGTCATGTTTCATCCATTTTATCGAGCTATTCAGTTTCATCTGCAACAGTCTGTCAGCAAAGCATGGGGAGTCTTCACATACTGGCGTAAAGTAACATTACAGAGACACCTTCAGCTCTGACAATGCATCGTATTGAAACAGGAAATCTGATCCATATGCTTTATGCTGGTTCTGTACCTTGTAACAAATTTCTTCCCACCCTGTCTCATCTCAACTCAGTTAGTGCATCCTCTTATTCTGCCTCACCTCCTGAACTGGTTCAGGATGAGTATATTAAACTTCAGGAACAGGAATCTTCTATTCAGCTCTCCAAACTTCCGATGCGATTCAATTAGATGATTTGTTCCTCATTTAAGTTCATTTACTTTTTCTCTACATGCATGACAACTTTATCTTGGAAGTTCTTGCAATTTCATTCATGAAACTTCCTATTAATCACCTTTCGGGTGAGAGACATCACTTTTTCAACCATTTATTCAGCCCAAGATGTCCAGATCATTGGCTGTGCTGGGCCTCCCCAATTGCCTGATCTAAAGGGCAGTTGATAATCTGGAGTCACATGTAGGCCACACTGAGTAATGGGCGCAGGTTTCTTTCACAAAGGAATGACGATGATTCAGGTGTATTTTTATAATGATCTAGCTTATAAAGATTAGCTTAACAAAAAAACTAGCTTTTTTCCTTTTAATTCCAGGTTTACTTAACATCTTAAATTTAAAACGTCCAGTTGCCATGGAAGGATTCATTCAATTTGAATCACTGGTCTGGATCTCTGACTGCAGGTCCAGTAATAACCATCACATCATTAAAACATCTATCCATTGGGCTTAGTAATCTCTGATTTTACTATTTTACGGTACATTTTATTGAAAGATAATTTTCAATATAAAATTAATTGTCTTTATAAATCTCATTCTTACAGCCATATAAAGTGCAGTTAATCTAGTACACTCAGTACGGTTGGAATAATATTCAACATTTGAGAAAATCTGTCTGATTTTCGTGACTGTTGTATGTCAGTCCAAATTGTACCTTACTTTTAATTCACAATTGGTATTCCACAATAGTGCAATCAAATCTCCAGCTTATTTTCCAGTGAGTTTAAAGAGAGCATGGGGAATGGAACTCCTGTGAGTTTAAAGAGACCTGGCACAAATGCTGAGTGGCTTAAATATTATTAACTTAGTTAGAACAATCTCTGTTGTCATTTATTCCCCAGTCATGCAATTGGTTACAACTACATTTACATTTCTTGATTATGAATTGCTTTATCCTCTTTTCTATCCTTTGCAAACAAGTTCAATCTAGCATGCTGATGTTGTTTCTGCCTTGACCACTGATCTGGAAGTAATCTTGGCATGGTGTTTGAATATTACTGTTCTCAGTTAATTTTATTAATTTATATAAAAAGCTGCCAGTTACCATCTTATGCCCTGCTGTTCAGTTTTCTGATCTGCTATTTGGCTTCCAACAATTCTCAACAGTTCAGTGTGCAAATTTAGAGGACCTGCCCCAATTTTTATTTTCAAACTTTTATTTATCTGCCTTCAGAGCTTGGGGCTAAGAGGATAAGTCAAAAGGTGATTAAGCAATCTTAGAAGTTGCTCACATGGGAGCTAAAATTTGAAATAATCCTTACATGCACAGAAGAAGAAAATAAATTGCAAGATCATTGCATAGCATTCATAGTGGCAGATACCTGAAAGGAGGAGTGAGAAATAAAGTATTGCAATCAATTTGTTAAAGTGGTAATGATGCTCAGCAAAGATGAAGAACAATAATTTCAGACAAGTGAATTTTTGTTTTTAAATGAAGGGCTATTAAAGTTATTTGTAGGGCTACATGGTAAAACTGTGGCCCTAAACTGCTGCTAAACCTGATATTCTTTCATAACAAATGAGTATCTTGTACAGCTGTGATATATCCCATCCCTAATATGTAATACCCCTACCTATGAAGGCAATCAAGCTAATGACTACCCTTTCTATTGTTGTTACCATTTTCATGGAGCTATCAACTTGTACCTCAAGCACTGAGGTCCTTCTGTACGTCAACACTCTGAAGGTGTCTGCAACTTATTGTACATATCTAGCTGGGACTTGATGATCCAAAATGCATTATCTCAAACTTAAATTCCTTCTGCCACTGCTCTACAAACTACCCAGCTGACATATATCCTCCTGGGTCCTTAGGTAAGCAGAAACGTACAACTCCACCAATCTCAATGTCATTTTGGATCCCAAAAGCACTCATTTCTGGACCAGACTATTGTGGGGGTCCATGTTACCAAAGTCCATGTTTACCTCTCTTATCACCTTGCTCTTGTCCAGTCGCACTTGCATCCGCTGTGATGAAATGCTTTCAGAGGTTGGTGATGAAACATATCAACTCTTGTCTGAAGAGCGACTTGGATCGGCTCCAATTTGCCCACCACCAGCAGCAGATGCTGACTCTTCACTCAACCCCGGGACATCTGGACAGTGAGCATGCATGCATCAGTGTGCTCTTCATCGACTACAGCTCAGCATTCAATACTATCATCTCTGTAAAACCAATCAATAAGCTCCAAAACCTAGGCCTTAATTGCTGCTTGTCCAATTGGATCCTCGGTTTCCTCACTTGCAGACCCCAATCCAAGTTAGCAACAGCATCTCCACAATCACCATCAGCACCACAAGGCAGTGTGCTTAGCTGACTGCTCTACTTGCTTTACACTAGTGACTGTGTGGCTAAGCACAGCTCCAATGCCATACTGAAGTTTGTTAATGACACCACTGTCATAAACTGAATCAAAGGTGGTGATAATGAGCATATAGGAAATCTGGCTGAGTGATGCCAGATCAGAGTGATGCCAACAACAACCTCTCACTCAATGTCAGTACGACCAAAGATCTGATTATTGACTTCAGGAGGAGGAAATTGAAGATCCATGAGCCAGTCCTAATCGGGGGATCAGAGGTGGAGAGGATTAGCAACTTCAAATTCCTCAGTGTTATCATTTCAGAGGATCTGTCCTGGGCCCAGTACATAAGGGCCATTACAAAGAAATCACAGCAGCAATTCTACTTCCTTAGAAGTTCAGAAAGACTTGGTATGTCATCTAAAATTATGACCAACTTTTGTAGATATGTGGTGGAGAATATATTGACCAGCTTCATCATGGTCTGGAAACACCAATGCCCAGGCCCAGAAAAGCCTACAAAAAGTAATGGATTCAGCTCAGTACGTCAAGGGCAAAACCTTCCCCTCATTGAGTGCAACCATATGGAGCACTGTTACAGGAAAGCAGCATCATCAAGGACATCCACCATCCAGGCCATGCTCTCTTCTTGCTGTTGCCATCAGGAGCCTCAGGACCCTCACCATCAGGTTCAGGAACAGATATTAACCATCAGACTTTTGAGCAAAAGGACAAAACATCACTCAACTTCACTCACCCCAACACTGAACTGTTCCCACAATCTATGGACTCGCTTTGAAGCACTCTTCATTTCGTGGTCTTGATATTTATCGCTTATTTCTTTATTACTTTATGCTTCTTTTTGTATTTGTACAGTTTGTTATCTTTTGCACACTGGTTGTTTGTCTGTCCTGTTGGGCGCGGTCTTTCATTGATTCTATTATGTTTCTTTGTATTTACTGTGAATGCCCGCAACAATGTGAATCTCAGGGTTGTAATTTGAATTTTGTACTTTGTCATCATCAACTTTGTTTTTAAGCTCATCAGAAAGATTCATAAGGCAGAGTTTCCCATGCACAGAAATGTGTTGAATCCAAATAATCAGTCCCAGCCTTTCCAAGTGATCATCAATCTGATCCCAAGTGTTGTGGCGTGGGTAATATTACTAATATAAAAATCTCTTAGCATGATGTGAAGAGAAAGAGGCTGCTGATGACAGCTGCTGGATGACCTGTGCTATTTCTTAATCCAGAATCATTCTGAGAGTTTCTTGCTGTTGCATGCAATAATTGTCAGTTGTATTCACCACAGCAAGTCATGCTTACTATGTTACAGCAATAAGTACATAAAACCATAGAACATTACAGCACAGAAACAGGCCTTTTGGCCCTTCTTGGCTGTGCCGAACCATTTTTCTGCCTAGTCCCACTGACCTGCACCTGGCCCATATCCCTCTGTACACCTTTCATCCATGTACCTGTCCGAGCTTTTCTTAAATGTAAACAGTGAGCCTGCATCTACCACTTCATCTGGCAGCTCATTCCACACTTTCACCACTCTCTGTGTGAAGAAGCCCCCCCTAATGTTCCCTTTAAACTTTCTGCCCTTCACCCTTAACCCATGTCCTCTGGTTTTTTTCTCCCCTAGCCTCAGTGGAAAAAGCCTGCTTGTATTTACTCTATCTATACCCATCATAATTTTATATACCTCTATCAAGTCTCCCCTCATTCTTCTACGCTCCAGGGAATAAAGTCCTAACCTATTCAACCTTTCTCTGTAACTCAGTTTCTCAAGTCCCAGCAACATCCTTGTAAACCTTCTCTGCACTCTTTCAACCTTATTAATATTCTTCCCGTAATTCGGTGATAAAAGCTGCACACAATACTTCAAATTTGGCCTCACCAATGCCTTAAACAACCGCACCATAACATTCCAACCCTTATACTTAATACTTTGATTTATAAAGGCCAATGTACCAAAAACTCTCTTTATGAGCCTATCTACCTGTGACACCACTTTTAGGGAACTTTGTATCTGTATTCCCAGATCCCTCTGTTCTACAGCATTCCTCAGTGCCCTACCATTTACCTTGGTTTTTCCTTCCAAAGTGCAATACCTCACATTTGTCTTTATTAAACTCCATCTGCCATTTGTCAGCCCATTTTTGCAGCTGGTCCAGATCCCTCTGCAAGCTTTGAAAACCTTCGTCACTGTCCACTACACCTCCAATCTTTGTATCATCAGCAAATTTGCTGATCCAATTTACCAAATTATCATCCAGATCATTGATATAGATGACAAAATAACAATGGACCCAGCACTGATCCCTGTGGCACACTAGGCACAGTCCTCCACTCAGAGAAGCAATCCTCCACTACCTCTCTCTGGCTTCTCCCACTGAGCCAATGTCTAATCCAACTGAATCTTCCTAACTAACCTCCCATGCAGGACCTTGTCAAAGGCCTTACTGAAGTCCATGTAGACAACATCCACTACCTTCCCTTCATCCACTTTCCTTGTAACCTCCTCAAAAAACTCTAACAGATTTGTTAGACATGACCTACCATGCACAAAGCCATGTTGACTCTCCCTAACAAGTCCCTGTCTATCCAAATACTTGTAGATCCTATCTCTTAGTAATCCTTCCAATAATTTACCTACTACCGACGTCAAACTTACCAGCCTATAATTTCCTAAAAGTATAATTATACTTTTAGACCCTTTTTTAAACAACAAAACAACATGAGCTATCCTCCAATCCTCTGGCACCTCACCCGTAGATACCGACATTTTAAATTTATCTGCCAGGGCCCCTGCAATTTCAACACTAGTCTCCTTCAAGGTCCAAGGGAATACCCTGTCAGGTCCTGGGGATTTATCTACTCTGATTTGCCTCAAGATAGCAAACACCTCCTCCTCTTCAATCTATATAGGTTCCATGACCTCACTACCTGTTTGCCTTATTTCCATTGACTCCATGCCAGTTTCCTTAGTAAATACAGACACAAAAAATCCATTTAAGATCTCTCCCATTTCTTTTGGTTCCATACATAGCCAACCACTCTGATCTTCAAAAGGACCAACTTTATCCCTAACTATCCTTTTGCTCTTAATATACCTGTAGAAGCTCTTTGGATTATCCTTCACCCTGACTGTCAAAGCTACTTCATGTCTTCTTTTAGCCCTCCTGATTTCTTTCTTAAGTATTTTTTTGCACTTTTTATACTCCTCAAGTACCTTATTTGCTCCCTGTTTCCTATACATGTCATACATCTCTCTCTTCTTCTTTATCAGAGTTCCAGTATCCCTAGAGAACCAACATTCCTTATCCTTATTCACTTTGCCTTTAGTCCTGACAGAAACATACAAACACTGCACTCTCAATATTTCTCCTTTGAAGGCCTCCCACTTACGAACAACATCCTTGCTTGAGAACAACCTGTCCCAATCCATGCCTTTTTCCAGTTTAGAACCTTAATCTGAGGACCAGATCTATCTTTATCCATGATCAAGTTGAAGCTAATGGTGTTACGATCATTGGAACCAAAGTGTTCCCCTATACACATTTCCGTCACCTGTCCTAACTTGTTTCCCAATAGGAGATCTAATATTGCATCCTCTCTAGTTAGTACCACTATATACTGATCTAGAAAACTTTCCTGAACACATTTTACAAACTCTAACCCATCTAGAACTTTAACAGTATGGGAGTCCCAATCAATTTGTGGAAAATTAACATCCCCTACTATGACAACTTTTTGTTTCCTGCAGTTGTCTGCTATCTCTGCAGATTTGCTCCTCCAATTCTTGCTGACTATTGGGTAGTCTATAATACACCCCATTAATGTGGTCATACCTTTCCTGTTTCTCAGATCCATCCATATGGCCTTGGTAGACATGCCCTCTAATCTGTCCTGCCTGAGCACTGCTGTAACATTTTCCCTGACTAGCAATGCCAGCCCCCACCCTTCATCCCTCTGCCTCTATCACGTCTGAAACATCGGAACCCTGGAACATTGAGCTGCCAGTCCTGCCCCTCCTGTAGCCAAGTTTCACTAATGGCTACAATGTCATAATTCCACATGTCAATCCAAGCCTTCTGCTCGTCAGCCTTCCCCACAATATTCCTCACATTGAAATAGACACACCTCAGATTATTACCATCACATACAACCCTTCTATTTGTGACTTTGCATGAAACTTTAACAACATTTATTTTCAGCCCCGCTCCACTATCTACTCTGGCACTCTGGTTCACATCCTGCTGCAAATCTAGTTTAACCCCCCCCCCCCACCTCACACATAGCACTAACAAACCTCCATGCAAGGATATTGGTCCCCCTGTAGTTCAGGTGTAACCCGTCTCTCTTGTACAGGTCCCACCTGCCCCAGAAGAGGTCCCAATGATCCTGAAATCTGAAACCCTCCCCCCTACACCAGCTCCTCAGCCACGTGTTAATCTTCCAGAGCATCCTACTCTTACCCTCACTGGCACTTCTAACACTTTTAACAAAGCAATAGTTAGTTAATGACAGTCAACCAAACCATGTGATCCCATTTCTTTTGTCAATAAATTAAAGAAATTTTAGAAATGTCACATTTTAGATTTAAAATTTTCTTTCTTTCTTTCCCCTCATATATTTCTGTTGATTCTAATTTACCTTCATCACCTCACCAGCCTTTCTCATTGATTTTCTCATGGATTAAAGAGAGCCCAACATTCACCAAGGTTGTAAATTATCTACTACCCTCAATGTTATTAGCACCCTCATTCCCAATGGAGCTAAAAACACAAAACAGGTCAAAACAGTGGGACAAACTCCTGTAAACTCCGTGTCCAATATGTTTTACAGTGGGCCACTTCAGGCTTAGAGAAGTGTAATGTATCAGAAATAATTAACAATCTCACAGCAAGGGAATTGTAAATAGTGATTACATCTGAAGTGAAATGTGAAAGGAGAAAGTCGTTTTAAATTTAGGGGAAACAAGTTTTGCATTGGGCAAACGTACCGAGCAGGAGTGATAAATGTTCAAATATTTCTTTGGTGTCAGCATGTCAAATATAGTAAGTTTTCAAAGCAAAGAAAGACTTAAAATTGTTTATAGGCTCCCGTGTGGTTCACATGCATATCATTTCAGAGACAGGTGAAACTTCTCACCTGTATCAAGAGCAACTTTCACGACAAGAGCTTTTTAAGTAGTTGAAAGCATCCATTATTATTTACTGTTCCTGAGTTTTTTTATGATTTTTGAGGTTTAGTTTGCAGTCAATTAAAAACCTAATTATACTGAATGTATTTCAAATTTTCTTCGATAAGACACCTATAAAACACATAGAAATTGTTCATAGACTATTCTCCACAGTAACAATATTTCTGCTCCTGTAGTTTCGATAAATATTTAATTCTAATCAGCTTAATATTAGGAAGTTGTTTTGAATCTGGCACTCCATTTATCGATGTCTCTGCCTTTAAGTAAGCCCCTGCTCACTGAAGTCACTGGCTGGTTAATTTTAAACAAGTGATTTACTCCATCAACTGACATTTTGATCACTGGAGAATGCAGCTGCAGAATTAATGTAAATGGAAGCTTTTCTCCCCTATTTGAAAAGCATCCTTTGGAATAAATAGTGTCTAAATGACAGTGACATAGATGAAATGTTTCAGTTTTGATCAGTTTAGCTGAAATTGTTGTAAATAGTGTGTTCATAGGCATTAATACACAGAGGGACAGAATGGCTGCATAAGCTCACATCTTGTCTCTCCAAGTGCATGTTAGCTAAAAAACCTGTCGGAAAACTCATCAAAACTGTGTTTCCTATTTCCTGCTTGATCACACAGATCCTGCCCACCATGGCATCAACACTATGTATTCAGAGATAAGTCAAAATGGGTTATAATCCTCTTCTCACCTCCTGTATGACTTTTCTAGTTGTCAGATGCAATACAGAAACCATTACTGCATCCTCTTCCCAGCCTCAATACACAAGGTTCCATTACAGATAAATGGCATAACAGACAATTGGCTCAAAATCAAGACAGCAATCTGTACTGACCTTTCTGAGAATAAAGGAGGGAGAAACAAGCTATTCTAGTGTTTATTTAACCCTTATTAAGGATTAACATTCTTCTCAGCTTGTAAAATAGTCTCAGAGCATCCTTAGAGTGAAATGTTTGTAAATTGGTTTATTATTGTCACATGTACCGAGGTACAGTGAAAAACTTATCTTGCATACCATCCATGCCGAGCAATTCATTATAACAGTGCACTGAGGTAGCACCAAGTAAAACAATACAGAGTCCTGAATAAAATCTTAACAGCACAGAGAAAGTACTTCAGAACACCGAGACAGTAAGGTGTAAGATCACAACAAGGTAGATTGTAAGGTCAAGAGTCCATTTCAACAGATTAGGGAAACATTCAATAGTCTTACTATATGAGATAGAGCTGAAATTCTGCCAACAATAGTTGTGTCATCAGCAAAATGTTTAAGCTGTGCCTAGCCACGCAGTCATGGATGTAGAGAGGGTAGAACAGTGAACTAAGCGTGGATCCTTGAGGTGTGCTAGATGTGGCTCTCATTATTTGAGACACGGCCCACAACAGTGGTAGCCTCGGCAAACTTGTAGATGAAATTAGAGCATAATGTGGCTACACAGCCATGAATGTACAAGGTATATGAGTTGCAGTAGAGATCACGCTATAGTTATTTCATCAAGACTTATTTCTAAAAGTTGAAATATTTCCCTCCTGATCTCCAAGGGGGCTTCCTTTCATGTAGAACTTTTAGTGATCAATAAATTATATTGAAATTTACATCGCTCCCAGCATTTCCTCTAATATTTTTTTTACAGCTGTATGAATCAACCATAGATCTGAGCAAGAAATTTTTTACACAGCCTGAAAACTGAGTGGCACTTTAAAAGTTATTTCTTTCTCTGATATGCATACTATGAATATTTAGAATGAAAATTGAAAAAAAATCACTTATTTTTGATTTTATTTATTAATTGAAAGGATAAAGAAATTCAGTACAACAAAGAAAATATTTCACGTTTTGTAAACTTTTCCTAGCTGCGTCCAGTTCCAGCTGCACGGCAAGAAAGGCTACGTGCGAGGAAGCATTTCAGTTACTGCACGGCCATGCAACCACATACACTTAGAGAGAACAGCGGTTCCTGCTAACAAGTCTAAATGACACCTATTAGATCAGTGCTTGCTGTTTACATTTGCCATTGACTGGTGTGATATGAACGTACAATAAGTTCAAGTATAATTAAGAATGAACAGTGAATGAGAAACAATCACTTGAAATCTACAGGTTGACACTTTGATCTGTCTCAAATTTGTTTTTACGGGAATGTGCTTTTCTCCAACTGCTCCCAAATATTATAAACACATGAGATTCTGTAGACGTTGAGAATCCAGAGCAATAACCACAAAATGCTGGAGGAACTCAGCAGGTCAGGCAGCATCTATGGAGAGGAATGAACAGTCGATGTTTCAGACCAAAACTGCCCAGTACTGTCAGGAAATGTAGAGGATGAAAAAGCAGAGCAGCAGAGGCAATCTAGTGGTGAGCAGCAACTTTAATAATAAACTGCACAGAAAAGGAACATGACAAGGCAACAGAAGACTAGGAGCAACTGTTTGGGGCTGGCTAGTTTGTATGAGTGAAGAAGGACTGCGGATGAGAGCTGGGTTTAAATAGGCTGCAGGTGATGAGTTGGAAATGGATGGCAGGTGACTCCTGTTAGCTGGGTGGAGATTGGAAGTTGCCTGCCTGTGCATACCTGAATGGACCCCCCACCCCCACCCAACACCCCAGGATGATCCATATGGATCCTGTGGAACTCCTCAATGAGCAATGGATCCAAGGTGAAACTGGATGGCACCGAAGTCCTCTCCCCCAGGCCGCAATCTTCCCATACAAGCAGGTAATCCATACCCTGTCCACAATGGTGTGAATCATCCTGGACCACCTTCCGCCATCCACAGATCCAGAGGTACAGGCTCAGATGGGTTGAGTGGTCCATGGACAACAGGTTTGAGGCAGGACACGTGGAAGGTAGGTGTGATCCAGAGGAACGAAGGTAGCTGGAGACGTTAAGTGACAGGGTTGATGCAATGCGTAATCTTAAAAGGACCGATGAATCAGGACAAGAGCTTGTGTGAGTCAGTGCATGGGGTAGATCTTGGATAGACAGCCAGATATGGGCTCCAGACTGGAATAATCTGGCTGGGCTTTGAGGGTGGTTACCCTGGAAGCAGTAAGTATAGTTGGCAGCTAGGATGGCCCTTTGTGCCCTCTTCTAAACACTCCCTCTTTCAGTATTTTTTAGTAGTTTCTGTATAGAGGAATACAGACTACTAGAAGGTATATATTATAAGTCAAAAGAAAATAATAAAATAGTATGAAATACTTTGTATTAAAAATACAGTTACAATCACAAAACCCTGTATTCATAAAAATTAAATCGTAATATTGAAATATAATAATTTTGTTATACAGAAAAAAATCTAAGCCCACTACTAAAGCCAGAGCTGTTAGGAAAAGCAAGAAAAAAGGGGGAGAAAACCCTTATCATATAATAAAATATATTATTAGCCACCATCTGTATTTTTACAACAAATCAACGGTTTTGAAAGTAACTCTTCTAAGCATTCCAATATCACCAACCCAGGGCCCTGGCGGAAGGGACCCACGGTTGGCTCCTCCGTGGGGAACATGGAGCTCGGTAGCCATGAAGCACTTCAAAGAGTAACGTAAATGTCGCAGAGGAGGTGTGTAGATTGTGGGACAGTTTGGCCCAGTGTAGATCTGCTTCTACGTGGAAGGGTTAGAAGTGGCAGAACATTGCAGAAGCTTCTCCGCTCAGTTTTTGGCTCTTTCTGTTGGTCTGCAGACAATAGTCAGAGGACAAACTCATTGAGGTGTGGAAGAGGTGAGCAGAAGGCTCACCAGAAGCAGGATACGAATTGTTTCAACAGGTACATTTAATGTCAGGGAAATGTATACAATATACATTCTGAAATTCTTTTTCTTTGCAAACATCCACTAAAACAGAGGAGTGCCCCAACGAATGAATGACAGTTAAACGTTAGAACCCCAAAGCTCCCCCAGCTCCCCCCTCCCACATACAAGCAACTGCAAGGCAACAATTCCCCCCCCCACCTCCCCCACATGCAAAAGAACATCAGCGCCCTCCACTGAGCACTCAAGCGTGCAGCAAAGCATCAATAAAGACACAGACAATGCAATACCCCAAATGTTACTCATTCACCCAGTAATAGGACATACTACAGGCTCTTCTCTCCCTGATAAGGGAAAAAGAGGTGTCCCCGTTTCACAGTGAGAGGGGAGACATAAAAAAACAACTTGCTGATTTGTGATGTTAAAAGGCTGCTGCGTCACTTTTTCTGAGCTCTGCAGCTGGAGAGTAGGCACCAGAAAGGCTCTGGTCTCTGGACACACAATCCCTGGCAGCTAACCGGCTGCTGCCGATGTTCCATGTTCTCCCGCGACACCTCAGTCAGGGACACTGGCCTAGAATCAGCCCATCTCCAGAGCCACGAAAATCCGGCACCCTGAGGGTGCTTTAGTCTTCCAGGCTGCGTCCTTGCGATATCAAAAAGCTGCTGGTCATGAGGCCCTGAGAGCGGGTCCCATTCCCACAAAGAACCAAAGTCAGAGTGTAACTCCAGGTCAGGGTCTTCAAAACAACCTTGAAAAGGGGAAAAAAGAGATATCAAAGACAGAAGAGCTGTTTCTGAAAATGCGAGCAAAGGAGTCGCTGTTTAGCACCATCATCACTTCGCTCTGCCCTCCGTGTGGTCCCTGGTCTGAGACAATGTCCTAAAGGAAACTGTAGAGGTGAAATACATGTTAGAGATCAGATCCGTTCTCTCAGCGGCTGACAGAAGTGTAGGGAGGGCCATAAAGTGGGCCTTCTTGGAGAAGTGGTCTACCACCGTCATGATCATTGTGCACCCATTGGAAGATGGTAAAACCGTGATGAAATCCATGGTGATGTGAGACAAGTAGGGGTCTGTAGGAGCCCAGGGGGCCGCTGGTAGGAGGAATTAGATTGGGCATGCTTAGGATAAACAAATTGACATACATTTGTGATCGCAGTGGGCCACTAGAACTGATGTTGCAGAAAAGACCACTGTGTGCTGGATGGCTGGAATGTCAGTCATAGAGACATAGAACGCTACAGCACAGAAACTATGCATTTCAGCCTATCCTTTTTGTGCCAAACCATTAATCTGCACAGTCCCTTTGACCTTCACCATAGCCCTCCATACCTCTCCCATCCATGTACTTCTCCAAATTTCTCTCAAGCGTTGAAATCAAAATTGCATCCACCACACACAGTCAGCTCATCCCACACTCAGAGTGAAGAGGTTGCCCGCATCTTCACCTTAAATAATTTACTGCTCACCCTTAAACTCTAGTCGTAATCTCACCAACTTCAGTGGAAAAAGCCTACTTGCATTTACCCTATCTATACCCCTCATAATCTCCCCTCATTCGTTTATTCTGTAGAGAAAACATTTCTAACCTATTTAACCTCAGGTCCTCAAGCACCAGAAACATCCTTGTAAATTTTCTTTACAGTTTTTCCTGTAGGTAGGTGACCAAAACTGCACACAGTACTCCAAATTAGGCCTCACAAAATGTCTTGTACAATTTCAACATAACATTCCAATTCCTGTACTCAATATTAAGGTAAATGTGTCAAAAGCATTCTTCACGACCCTATCTACCTTTGATGCCATTTTCAAAGAATTATGGATCTCTGTTCCCAGATCCCTCTGTTCTACCACACTTCTCAGTGCCCTACTGCTCAGTGTGTAAATTTTAACCTGGTTGGTCCTCCTAAAGTACAACATTTCGCACTTGACCGTGTTAAATCTCATTGGCCTTTATACAGCCCATTTTTCCATCTGGTCCAGATCCTGTTGCAATCCATAGTAACCTTCCTTGCTGTCCAGTACACTCCCAATCTTGGTGTCATCCGTAAATTTGCTGATCCAGTTTACCACATTATCTTGCAGATCATTAATATAGATGTCAAACAAAAGCAGACCCAGCACCGATCCGTGTGGCACACCAGTAGTCACAGGCCTCCAATCAGAGAGGCCAACATCTACATCCACTCTCTGGCTTCTTCCGTGAAGACAATATCTAAACCAATTTACTTGAATGCCAAGCGACTGAACCTTTTTGACCAACGCCCCATGTGGGACCTTGTCAAAGGCCTTGCTGAACTCCATGAAGACAACATCTACTGCTTTGCTTTCATCATCTTTCCTGGTAACTTCCTTAGAAATCTCTGTAAGATGGGTTAGACACAGCTTATCATAGACAAAGCCATGTTGACTATCCCTAGTCAGTCCCTGTCTATCCAAATGCTTATATATCTGGTCTTTTGGAATAACTTCCAATAACTTTCCTACTACTGATGGAAGGCTTACCACCCTATAATTCCGTAGCTTATTCTGAGAGCCTTTCTTAAACAATGCATAACATTAGTGATCCTCTAACCCTCTGGCACTTCATCCGTGCCTGAGGATGTTTTAAATATCTCTGCTAGGGCCCCTACAATTTCTGCACTAGCCTCTCACAGGTTCCAAGAGAAGATATTGTCAGGCTCTGGGGATTTATCCACCCTAATTTGCCTCAAGGCAGCAAACACCTCCTGCTCTGTAATCTGAATATGGTCTATAGCTGCTTTTCCTCAGTTCTATATACTCGATCTGTCTCCCAATGCAAAAACATTGATTTCAGATCTCCCCCAATCTTTCAGCTCAAAATGGAGTTTACCACTCTGATCTTCCAGACACCAATTTTTCCCTTGCTATCCTTTTGATTTTAATATATCAGTAGAAACCCCTGGGATTCTCCTTCACCTTGTCTGCTTGAGTAACTTAATGTCTTCTTTTATCTCTCCAGATCTCATTCTTAAGTTTTCTTTTGCATTTCTTATACTTCTCAAGTATCTCATGTGTTCCTGCTTGCCTATACCTGCACCTCTTTTTTTTCAACCAGGGCCTCAATATCTTTCAAAATCCAAGGTTCCCTAAACATGTTATCTTTGCCTTTTATTTTGACAGGAACATACAGACTCCGTACTGCCAGAAGTTTACTTTTCAAGGCCTCTCACTTACCAAGTACACCTTTGCCAGAAATCAATCTGTCCCAATCCACACTTGCCAGATCCTTTCTGATACTGGCCTTTCAACAATTTAGAATCTCCACCCAAGGACCAGACCTTACCTTTTCTGTAATTACCTTGAAACTAATGGCATTATGAAGGGTCTCGGCCCGAAACATCAGCCATGCTTCTCCCTATAGATGCTGCCTGCCCTGCTGCGTTCCACCAGCATTTTGTGTGCGTTGCTTGAATTTCCAGCATCTGCAGATTTCCTCGTGTTTGCTTTTCAAATTCACTACTGTGAAGCCTCTACCAGTGATGCCTACACTGAAGAAGTTTAAATCTTCTCTTCAACGGGAGTTCAGTAAAACCCTTTCTCACTGCTCCCCATCTATAGTTTCTTCAGCCCTTCAACCTTTTGATCATATTTTGACCCAGACCCGCTATTGCAGCCATATATCCTTCCTTGGAACGTGTCTCCGCTGCCAACTGACTCCAGTTGGCTTCAGGATCCATTTTCAAGCTTCTCAATTTGGACCTTCTGAGGATCCCAGGTACTCACATTTAATAGACTCTGCCTCCCGTTGTTTCTCCCGTCGAGCTCTGAGGGTGACACTCTCTGTCATGAGAAGCTACCTGGCGTCCCTATCACAATCCCTTCCACGCCTCCGGGACACCTTTTTTCTCTGCTTTTTTTAAAATAAATTTTTTTTATTGAATTTTCAAATGGCTACAGAAGGAAAAAAAAATTATCAACCCTTCCCCCCTCCCCTTAACCCCTCCCCCCTAACATATCCCTGTAGAAAGAGAAAAAAAAGAGAGAAGAAAAAAGAAAGAAAGAAAGAATGCCTGGATATTGGAAGATCCCCACATGCTCCACGGAGTTCATAATAGCTTTAATATATATATTTATTTATTTCCCCAAATGACCAATAATTTTATCTTCGGAGCACCTATATATTTAATCCTACCTTTTGTAAATAAGGGCGCCAAATTTTCAGAAATATTTCATATTTATCTCTTAAATTATAAGTAATTTTTTTCAAGTGGAATGCAGCTGAAAATTTCATTCTTCCAACGATCTACACTTAAGTATAAATCCGATTTCCAAGTAACTGCAATAGCCTTTTTGGCTACTGCCAATGCAATTTTTATGAATTCTTTCTGATATTTATTCAGTTTGGATTTCAGTTTTATCCCTTCAATATCGCCTAGTAAAAATAACGTTGGATTATGTGGAAGTTGTGTTCCAATAATTTGTTCCAATAAAACTCTTAAATTTGTCCAAAAAGGTTGAATTTTAAAACAAGACCAAGCAGAGTGTAAAAAAGTACCAATTTCATCGGAAACATTGATCAGATAAATTTGGATTTAATATGTTTATTTTTTGTGGTGTAATATATAATTGATGTAACAAATTATATTGCACTAATCTTAACCGGACATTTGTTGTATTTGTCATACTGTCAAGACATAATCTTGACCAACTTGTTTCTTCAATTTTAATATTCAAATCAATTTCCCATTTTTGTCTTGACTTATGAATTCCTTGTTTAATTGCCTGTTTTTGAATCAAACTATGCATACAAGAAATACATTTCTAAAATTTTTCATTTTTGAATTAAAGTTTCTATTTCATTAGGTTTCAGCAATAATATTGTTTGACCCAATTTATCTCTTAAATAAGCCCTTAATTGAAAATAACAGAAAAGAGTGTTGTTTGATATTTTGTATTTATTCTTTAATTGATCAAATGACATTAACATACCTCCTTCAAAACAATCTCCTATATATCTAATCCCTTTTTGAAACCAGTTGTATAGAAGTTGGTTATCCATTGTAAAATGAATAAGTTTATTTTGAATTAAAGGTCTCTTTGCTAATGAAGATTTCTTTATCTCATCATCAACATTTATCTTATCCCATAAATCAAATGTTTTAATATAGGAGATTCTTTCTTTTCCTGTATCCATTTAGATTCCCACTTATATATAAAATCTTCTGGTATATTTTCTCCAATTTTATCTAATTCTATTCTAATCCATGCCGGTTTATCATCATCAAAAAAAGATGCAATAAATCTAAGTTGATTTGCTTTATAATAATTCTTAAAGTTTGAAAGTTGTAACCCTCTAGGTCAAATTTCCATGTCAATTTTTCCAATGATATTCTTGACATCTTTCCTTTCCAAAGGAACTTCCTCACACATTTATTTAACTCTTAAAAAAACTTCTGCGGTAATTGTATTGGTAGTGTTTGGAATAAATATTGTAATCTGGGGAATATATTCATTTTTACAGCATTTACTCTGCCTACTAATGTTATTGGTAATGTAATCCATTTATCAAGATCTTGAATTTTTTTCAATAATGGTAAATAATTTAATTTATATAAATTCTTTATATCATAATCAACTCTTATACCTAAATATTTTATACCATTTATCGGCCATCTAAATTGAGTTATTAGTCGACATTGACTATAATCTCCTTTAGTAAAGGGTAGAATTTCACTTTTATCCCAATTTATTTTGTAGCCTGATATTTTCCCATATTCTTCCAATCTAGAAGATGATTTATGCAGCGAATACAATGGGTTTGTTAAATAAAGCAAAACATCCCTTCCATGCCTCCGGGACACCTTTTTCTCAGTTTGCAATGGACCTGTCCGTTATCTCATCCTCCTTCAGATCCATGCATGCAATTGCTGTTTCTGAAGGGTCTTGGCCCAAGACGTCGACAGTGCTTCTCCCTATAGATGCTGCCTGGCCTGCTGCGTTCCACCAGCATTTTGTTGTGTTGCTGGCATTATGATTACTAGGTGCAAAGTATTCCCCTACAAAACCTTCTGTCACCTGCCCTGTCTCATCCCCTCATAGGAGATCGAGTATCACACTGTCTCTAGTTTGATATCCTATGCGTTGATTAAGGAAGCTTTCCTGAACATACTTGACCAACTCTTTCCCATCCAGCCCTTTTACAGTATGGGATTCCCAGTCAATAGATGGAAAGTTAAAATCACCTACTTTTACAACCTTATGTTTCTTGCAACAGTCTGTGTTCTCTCTACAAATTTGCTCCTCTAGATCCCGTGGATGGTTGGGTCGTCAATAATATATTCCCGTTAATATGGTCATACTTCTCTTTTTCCTCAGTTCTACCCATATAACCTCACTAGACGAGTTCTCAGTCTGTCCTGAGCACTGCCATGCCATTTTCCCTGACTAGTAACGCCATCCCTAACTCTTTAATCCCCAACTCTTTAATCCGCTTGTTCTACCACATCTAAAACAACAGAACCCTGAAATGTTGAGCTGTTAGTCCTGCCCTTCCTGCAATCAAGTCTCACTAATGGCCACAGTGTCATAATTCCACGTCTGATCCGTGCCCTAAGCTCATCTGCCTATCCTTGCAGTGAAGTAGGAGGGGTGAGGAATGGGTCCACTGGAGTGCCTCAGAGCACACAGCCACTGGCACATGCGTGCAGTTGTCAGGTGTGTCAGCCGGAGAAGACTTGTGCTGTAGGGACTGGCGGGACTGCTTCTCAAGATCCCAGACAATTGGGCCGAGGATGTACAAGAGTGGAATGAACTTTGGGGTGATGAATTAGAAACCAGTGGCAGGTTAATAGGGTGGAGACTGAGATATACCTGCCAGTGTTTATTCCTCTCCATAGAGGCTGCCTGACCTGCTGAGTTACTCCAGCATTTTGAGTTTGTTGCCAACATTACAATTTATTTTTAGACTTATGAAATATGTCTAAAAATAATATGTTTAATATTGGTGCTTCTGGGAATGATAGAGGTCTATTGCTCATCTGGATTTGCTCCAGGAATGGTGGTGAGTTGCTTCTTGAACTGCTCATTGTAGCTTATGCTTGGTTGAATGGCTTAATGAAGGGTCCTTAACTGATGTGGGACAGGAGTCAAACAAAGGCCACACTTGGAAAAGATGCCAGGTTAGAGAAACCTAGGAGAACACTGAAAATTAGAGGGGAAATAGGCCATTCGGCCCTTTGAGCATGCTCCACCACTCAAAGTTTTCACAACTCATCATCCAAATTTATTACCGTTGCACCTTCTTCCCCAAACCCTCTAGTAAAATACCCAATCCACTTAAATAATTTTAACAATTTAGCTTCAACTGTTGACTGCTGTAAAAAATTCAAAAGGTCAGCATTCTCTGGGAGAAGGAATTTCTCCTTACATCAGTCTTCAGTGGCTTACCCCTTACCCTTGGACACTCTACCTAATTCTGGATTCTCTGCTAATCAGGAATATCTTTCCTGCATCTAATCTGTCCACTCCTGTTAGAATTCTGTAGGTTTTCGTGCGATCCCATCCCTTTCCTATAAACATCAGTGAATATCAGCCTAATTGTCCTCATTTTTCTCTAAAATCAGGTATCAGTCTAGCGAACCTTCACTGAACTTACTCCATAGCAAATACTGTATATTCTTTCTCAGATAAATGAACAAATCTGCACACAATACTTAAATTGCACTCTCACTAAATTCCTGACCAACACCAGCAAAATATCATTGCCTTTACGGTCAAAGCAGACTATTTGTCTTCTTAATATCCTAGCGGGAAGGTTTGTTAATGCTGCATGGTGGGGTTTAAACTAGAGTTGCAGGGGCTGGGAGCTAGACTGTCAGAAGAGAGTGGAGAGGATGTGGAGGCGAATGTTGGTAAGACCTAAGACAAAGTTAGGAATCAAAAGGTTGAGCATGGTGCAGCTAGTGTGTTGAGCTGCAAATATTTCAATGCAAGAAGCATCATAGGATAGTGATAGAGCTGAAGATGAGGCAACTGGTTTACAAACAGAGGCAATGTGTTGTGAGGAGGGGCTGTTGATGGGGAAAATTGCAGGCAGCAGGATGAGTTGCAATGTAAAAGGTGGACAAAATTGAAAAAGGTGAATATAAGAGTGAAGGTGTTATATTTGAATGCGCGCAGTATACGGAATAAGGTAGATGAACTTGCAGCACTGTTGCAGATTGGCAGGTATGATGTTGTGGGCATCACTAACTCATGGCTGAAAGAAGATTATAGCTGGGGGGCTTAATGCCCAAGGATACACGTTGTATTGAAAGGACAGGCAGGAAGGCAGAAGGAACATTGCTCTGTTGGTAAAAAATGAAATCAAATCATTTGAAAGAGGTGACATAGGATTGGAAGATGTTGAACCATTATGGATAGTGCTAAGGAACTGCAAGGGTATAACGACCCTGATGGGAGTTGTATACAGGCTCCCAAGCATTATTAAGAGTGTGGCTTACAAAATGCATGCCAAAAGGGCAATGTTACAATTGTCATGGGGGGTTTTCAATATGCAGGTAGATTGGGAAAACCAGTTTGGTGCTGGATTCCAGGAGGGGGAGTTTCTAGAGTGCCTACAAGATGACTTTTTAGAGCAGCTCGAGCTTGAGCCCACTAGGGGATCAGCTGTTCTAGATTGCATGTTGTGCGATGAACCAGAATTGATTAGAGAGTTTAAGGCAAAAGGACCTTTAGGGGAAAATGATCATAATATGATCAAATTCACTCTGAGATTTGAGAAGGAGAAGCTAAAGTCAGATGTATCAGTATAACGGTGGAGTAAAGAGAATTACAGAGGCATGAGAAAGGATTTGGCCAGAATTGATTGGAAAAGAACACTGGTAGGGATGACGGCAAAGCAGCAATGTCAAAGGCAAGATAACACAATTGTGGCTAACAAGAGAAGTCAAAGCCAACAAAAGTCAAAGAGAGGGCATATAATAGAGTAAAAATTAATGTGAAGTTAAAGGATTGGGAAACTTTTAAAAAGCAACAGAAGGCAACTAAAAATCATAAAGAAGGTAAAGATGGAATACAAAAGTAAGCTAGCCAGTAATATTAAAGAGGATACCAGAAGTTTCTTCAGATACATAAAGGGTAAAAGAGTGGTGAGAGTGGGTACTGGGCTACCGGAAAATGATGCTGGAGAGATAATTAAGGGGACAAGGAAATGGTGAATGAAATGAATTTTGCATAAATCTTCACTGTGGAAGACACTAACAGTATGGTGGAAATTCCAAGTGTCAGGGGTCATGAAATCTGTGAAGTTATCATTACAGGAGAGAAAGTTCTTGGGAAACTGAAAGGTCTGAAGGTAGATACATCACCTGGACTAAGTGTTGTACACCCTCTGAGAGAGAAGGCTGAAGAGATTGTGGAGGTATTGGTAATGATCTTTCAAGAATCACTAGATTCTGGAATTGTTCCAGAAGACTTGAAAATTGAAAATGTTATTCCACTTTTCAAGAAGGGAGAGAGGCAGAAGAAAGGAAGCTATAGGCCAGTTAGTCTGACTTCAGAAGTTGGGAAGATGTTGGAGTCCATTATTAAGGACATAGTCTCAGTGTACCTGGAGGCACATGATAAAATGGGTCATAGTCAATATGGTTTCCTCAAGGGAAAATCTTGCCTGACAAATCAGTTGGAATTCTTTGAAAAATAACAAGCAGGATAGACAAAGAAGAATTGGTTGATGTTGTGTTCTTCAATTTGACAAGGTGTCACACAGAGATTGCTTAACTAGCTGCAAACTCAGTGTATTACAGGAGAGAGTCTATCATGGATAATGTAGTGACTGGTTGGCAGGAGGCAAAGTGTGGGAACAAAGGGTTGGCTAAGAGTGACTAGTGGTGGTTCCACAGGGGTCTGTGTTGGGATCGATTCTTCTTATGCTATATGTCAATGATTTGGATATTGGAATTGATGGCTTTGTTTTAAAGTTTGCAGATGATATGAAGATAGGTAGAGAGGCAGGTACTGTAGTTTTGAGAAAGTAGAGAGGCTACAGAAGGACAGACTAATTAGGAGTTTGGGCAAAGAAATGGCAGATGGAATACAGTGTCAGGAAGTGTATAGTCATGCATTTTGGTAGAAGAAATGAAAGGGTTGACTATTTCCTAAATGAAGAGAAAATACAAAAAACTGAGGCACAAAGGGACTTGGAGGTCCTTGTGCTGGATTCCCTAAAGGTTGATATGCAGAATGGGTCTGTAGTGAGGAAGGCAAATGCAATGTTTGCACTAATCTCAAGAGGACTAGAATATAAAAGCAAGGATGTAATGTTAAGACTTTATGATGCACTGGTGAGGACTGGGCCTTTATTCACTAGAATTCAGAAAAATGAGGGGAGACCTAATTGAAACCTATTGAATGTTGAAAGGCCTTGATAGAGTGGATGTAGTTAAAATGTTTCCCATGGTGGGAGAGTCTAGGACCAGAGGACACGGTGTTTAGAATAGAGGGGTGACCTTTTAGAATGGAGATGAAGAGGAATTTATTTACCTAAAGAGTGGTGAATCTGTGGAATTCATTGCCACAGGCAGCTGTGGAGGCTAAGTCTTTGCATATATTTAAGACAGTAGTTGATAGATCCTTGATTGGTCAGAGCATGAAGAGATATGGGAAAAAGGCAAGAGATTGGGGCTGAGAGGAAAATTTGATAAGCAATGATGAAATCGTGAAGCAGACTTGGTGGGCCAAATGGCCTAATTCTGCTCCGATATGCTATAGTCTTATTCATCTCCTACATCTGCATTTTTTAACCTTCAGCAACTGGAGCACAAGAAAACCAGGAATCATTGCATCCCTGGCTTTCCCAATCTATTACCATTCGGATAACCCTGAATGTTCTTGTCAAATAGAATTAAGTAGAATCCCAAGGTATTTTATATGAATATTAGTAGCAAGAGGGCAGCAAGGAAAAGTTACGTCCACTCAAGGACGGCAGAGGGAACTTAAGCAGGAAGCAAGTCAGTGTGTGAGTTCTTTAGTGAATACTTTGCATTGGTATTCATCATGATAGGTTGGGGAGATAGGGAACGGTAAGTAGATGTTCACATCATTATTAAAAAGGAAAAATTGGCTATCTTAAAAAAGCATACAGGTGGATATGTCTCAGGTTGAATGGGATTTATCCAAGGAGAGCAAGGAAACAAGAGAAGGACTGCTGGAGACTTGACAGAGATCTTTGTTTCCCCTTTAACCATGATAAGGTCTCAGAAGGCTGGAGCTTTTGGTATTCCTCTGTTTAAGAAGGAAAATATGGGCAAAGTAGGAATTTATAGGTTTCTGAGCCTTACATCAGTGGTAAGGAGATTATTGGAGAAGATCTTAGAGACAGCACGTATTCATATTTGTCTCCACATGGCTTTGAGCAGGAGACTTGATTGAACTTTTTGAGGAAATGACACTGGTTTGTCTCCACTCATCTATTTCTCTTCACATATTTATGGAAGACTTCTCTGCAAACTTCCTCTAATACTTCACCCCTCCTAGTCAATTCCTTTGCATTCCTTTTCTGAATTCTAAATTTTTCCCAGTCCCCAGATTTGCTGCTTTTTCTGGTCTTTTTGTATTTCTCCTTCTTGGATCTAATAATAAATTTCTTTTGAAAGCTTTGGTTGTTTGTGTTTGCACTAGAATATTTGCTGTTATTCATCTGTGCTCTCTTTAAATGCTTGCCATTACCTATCCACTATGAGTCAATCACACCTTCACGGTTTCCTTTATTTAATCTTAGATTCAACTCTCTCACTCTCCTTAGTGAAGAATTCTACCATGTTATGCTTGTTTCTCCCCTTCCTGGGTCTCCTACAACAATTTGATAGACTTACGGCCTGTTCTACCGACATCAGCTTATTCATTTTCACATTTGTTTAACTGGATTAAAAGTATAAAACTGTTGAGGTGATGTTATTGGCTCTGTTAGCCCAGAAACAGCACCAGAAATGGGCATATCCTGCATAATGATCTTCACACATTGTTTCTGTGCAAATGTTCATGGGGTATATAGTTTTTTAAAACTTTGTGCTTCCATTCTCAATGGTAGCTTGCATGCTGTGTATCAATCAATACCATCATGCTAAAAATAAAGTTACGTATTTCCAAATAAAGTTTTGCTTGGCTGCATACTTATTATCCACATACATGTCAAAACTCACAATTAAATCCACTAGCTCAGACCTTTAGAACAGCCATTCTGAGTTAATGGGTAGAAAATGTCTTTATAAAGTTATTGGAATGTGTAAATAAATAATTTCAACACACTTTGATACCAAACTCAGTGCAGTAGCAGGTATTGTCAATGCTAATGGGTGTTACATTCAGTAATGAAATAAGCTAGTGATTTATTTATGTATTGAGAAACCCAGTGGACAGACTCCATTATGAGCCGCTGGAAGGTATGAGGGAGCATTCCCGGCATTTCAGATCTCACTGATGGCTTTTCCTGTATATGACCCACCAAATAGTGCTTGCAATCTTCCAGCTGTTTCTCTTCCCCATCTTTCCTTCAAATTTTCAGTCACAAATCATCCTGAGGCATCCCTTAAGTGCATTTGTATTGTTAAGTGCACTGGTTTGATTTGGTGTTAATTCAATTGGAGTGCCCTTAATATCCTGTGGAATGAAGCGAGACAGCAAGCTTTACCTTGAAATGCAGGTTGCAGGTCAGGCAGAGAGGAATACCTTCCTTTCAGTAATTTTAAAGTTACTTATAAAATTTTGATGAAAAAGCCTTTTAGCTTTCCACTATTGTGTTCTTCAACTGTTTAAATTCAGGGAATTGGGATTCTTTTTGTGGAAAGTAGATCAGCTATTCTCTCTCTTCTGAAACAAACGAGCTTTCATTATTTAGTAACAAACAGCCACCTTTATCAATGTGCCCTCTGAATAATCAAATTGTTACAGCCTGGAGCCTGATTTTCCAAATGAAGCATATTTCAAATACTTGGTGAACACATTAAGCTATACGATAGAGATAAAAGGAAAAATTAACTATCAGCTCTTGAAGTAGTCCACTGACTGTAAATAGGTTATTCCTTTGAATGGAGATCAAAGAACCTTCCCAGAAATGTTTCACCATTCCCTTTGCAAGAACCTATTGCTTTTATTCAGGAACAATGGAATACGTGTGTTGGTGCGTGGCCTAGTGGGCAAGGCATCAGATTAGTAACCTGAAGGTCACTGGTTTGAGCCTCAGCTGAGGCAGCGTGTTTGTGTCCTTGAGCAAGGCACTTAACAACACATTGCTCTGCGACATCACAAGTGCCAAGTGCCAGGTACCGGTGTATGGTCCTAGTGCCCTTCCCTTGGACAACATCAGTGGCGTGGAGAGGGCAAGGCCTGCAGCTTGGGCAACTGCCAGTCTCCCATACAATCCTGCCCAGGCCTGCGCCCTGGAAATTTCAGGCGCAGATCCATGGTCCCTCGAGACCGACGGATGCCACCACCATGGAATACATGGTAGCATAGTAGTTTGCAATTACTTTAAAGTTCAGGTGTTCACCAGTCTGGGATCGATTCCCACCATTTAAGGCATCGGTGCATTCTCCCTGTAACCACATGGCTTTCTGCTGGGTGCTCCAGTTTCCTCTCACACTCCAAAGATGTACAGCTAATGAACTATAGCCCGTCATGCTCTTCTCCGTAATTGCATCAATATGCTTGGCCCAGGAGAGTTCTTCAGAGATGTTGACACCCAGGAACTTGAAACTGCTCACCATTTCCACTCCAGATCCCTTGATGAGGACTGGTGTGCATTCCCTCAACTTTTCCTTCCTGAAGTCCACAGCCGATTCCTTGGTCTTACTGACATTGAGTGCAAGGTCAATGCAACACCACTCAACCAGCTAATGTGTCTCACTCCTGTACACCTCCTTGTCATCATCCAAAATTCTGCCACCAATAGTTGTGTCATCAGCAAGCTCATAGTGGTGCTTGAGCTGTGCTTAGACAGACAATCGTGTGTAGAGAGGGTAGAGCAGCGGGAAAGGCACACATCCGTTTGAAGTGTGCCAATATTGGTTGTCAACGAGGAGGAAATATTACTTCAATTGGCACATATTGTGTTCTCCTGGTGAGGAAGTCAAGGAACCAGTTGTAGAAGGAGGTACAGAAGCTCATGTTTTGGAGCTTGTTGATTAAAACTGAGAGTATGATTGTGTTGAACACTGAGCTGTACTCAATCAGTGGCAGCCGAAGTGATCCAAGGCTGAGTGGAGGGCCAGTAAGAATGCGTCCACTGTAGACCTATTGTAGTGACAGGCAAATTGCAGTTGGTCCAGGTTGATGCAATGTGGCACAATTCACTGTATTTCACTGGATGTTTCAGTGTTCCAATGTACATGTGATATGATTGATTCATTTCCTATGGGAAAGGCTCAAACTGCAAATTCTGAGCCTATTCTGGGATGTTCTGTAAGGTTGTCACAGCTGAGGGTGGTAGTGGGAATAAGCTTGGCACCACTGATTGCAGGGGCCAACCCCCAACCCAGCACAGGATGCTGCCCCACGCCACCTCCGGCATCCTCCTTCCTGGACTGTTGCACAGGCAAGCTCACAGCACGAGGCCTAGTCCTCATTACAAATGAGTCCTTGCAATAGATACAGTGGATGCTGTAGGTCAGTGGTCCCCTACATTCTTGCAGGGAGGCGTAGCCTCACCTGGAAGGATTCTATTGGGCCCTGATTCATGGTGGGGGGGGGGAAAGGTGAGTGGGCTCGTATATCACCTGTTCCACTTGCACAGGTAAGTGCCAGGAGGGAGACCAAGTTACAGATGCGTGCAGAGAAGCGGTACATAAGGTTTAACCTGGGCAAGTATGAAGTGTTGCACCTAGAGAGAGGCCAAATGAAAGGAAAAGGCAAACAATTAATGTTAGTCTCCTTAACAGCATTAAAGTGCAGTGGGATCTTGGGGGTTCAGATCCAGAGTTCACTGAAAGTAGCTCTGGAAGGGGTAAGGTGATGAAGGAGGCATACGGCATGCTTGCCCAAGAGTTAGGAAGTCATGCTGTAGATATATACAACTGGAGTATTGCATGCAGTTCCAGTTGCTCTATTGTAGGAAGCATAAGGAGACTGTGGAGAAGGTGCAGGGTGCTGCCTGGATTAGATGGTGTGAGATATAGAGGAAAGCTTCTCCCTCCCCACAGCAGCAGAAGAAACCTGATAGAGATATTTAAAATAATTTGAGGCATGGACAGGGTAGGCAGTCAGAACCTTTTCCCCAGGGTGGAAAGATCAAACATCAGAGGGACATGCTTTTAAGGTTAGAGGGGGGAAGATTAAAGTGATGTGGTGGGCAAGTTTTGTTATGCAGAAGGTGGTAGGTACCTGGGATAGGTTACCGGAGGTAGTAATGGAAATGGGCAATTTGATGGAATGGAAGAGGCTTTAGAATGAGCTTGAAACTTCGGGATAACAGAGTTTCAAATGGAAGGTAATACAAAGGGCATCGGGAGTTCAGAGGCAAAGAAGTGGGGATGGTGGAGTATGTATGTTGGATCTTAGGTCTGGCCTGTTGTATTTTCACCCTTCCCTTGCTTTTGCATAAAATGAGAATGAGTGTGAAAACATCTGAGGTGGTGGTTATACTCCAACATAAAGTGGGGTGTCTGCTGAGGCCAGACAATGCAGGCTGAGAATCCTGATAACCCCATTCAGACCTGATAGAGATTACCACCATTCACAAACCCGTCTCCTGTGGGGAGAAACAGAATATCTTATCCGAGCTGCCTCACTTAGAGTTGTTTGTGGGAATGCAGAATTCTGGCACAAGCTCAAAGAAATGATTGAAATTCATCAGATACACCCAAAGTATAGTGTATGTAAGTGTTGACAAAAGCTAAGTGTGAGAAATATGTGGGACAGTAGGACCCAGGAGGTGTGGGATCTCTTTGTTATTTTTATAAGTGACCTGGATGAGGAAGTGGAGGGATGGGTTAGTAAATTTGCTGATGACACAAAAGTTGGGGGTGTTGTGGATAGTGTGGAGGGCTGTCAAAGGTTACAGCAGGACATTGATAGGATGCAAAACTGGGCTGAGAAGTGGCAGATGGAGTTCAACCTAGATGTGTGAAGTGGTTCATTTTAGTAGGTCAAATATGAGGGTAGAATATAGTATTAATGGTAAGATTCTTGGCAGTATGGAGGATCAGAGAGATCTTGGGGTCCGAATCCATCGGACACTCAAAGCTGTTGTGCAAGTTGATTCTGTGGCTAAGAAGGCATACGGTGTATTGGCTATCAGCTGTGGGATTGAGTTCAAGAGCTGAAAGGTAATGTTAGAGCTATATAGGACCCTGGTCAGACCCCACTTGGAGTACTGTGCTCAGTTCTGGTCACCTCACTACAGGAAGGATGTGGAAACTATAGAAAGGGTGCAGAGGAGATTTACAAGGATGTTGCCTGGATTGGGGAGCATGCCTTATGAGAATAGGTTGAGTGAACTTGGCCTTTTCTCCTTGGAGTGATGGGAGATGAGAGGTGACCTGATAGAGGTGTACAAGATGATGAGAGGCATTGATTGTGTGGATAGTCAGAGGCTTTTTCCCAGGGCTGAGATGGCTAACATGAGGGGACACAGTTTTAAGGTGCTTGGAAGTAGGTACAGAGATGTCAGGGGTAAGTTTTTCTACACAGAGAGTGGTGAGTGTGTGGAATGGGCTGTTGGCGACGGTGGCGGAGGTGGATACAATAGGGTCTTTTAAGAGACTCCTGGACAGGTACATGAAGCTTTGAAAAATAAAGGGCTATGGGTAATCCGAGGTAATTTCTAAGGTAAGTAAATGTTCAGTACAGCATTGTGGGCCAAAGGGCCTGTATTGTGCTGTAGGTTTTCTATGTTTCAATGGTACATGGGCAACTAGTGAGAGCACCAGTAACTAGGGGAGATATCACTCTTTAAATGGGATGTGAGGCAGCAACCGTGGGAAGCTGAGAATAATTGGGGGTTGATGATATCAGTGGTTCAAAGAGCAGATGAGCCTGTCATTGTTTATGCAGAGTGTAAATATTGAGTATTTGAGGGATACAGGGTTGAACAATGCAGAAAGGGAAGATTGAGTCTTCCTGCAGTTGCTGTAGAAAGGCCAAAGTTCAGGCCAGCAGGAAGCTTTAGACTAGGAGATTGTAGTGGGACCGACTTAGCCTGTAATAGGATCATGGGCCAGGAATATAGACTGGGGGAGGGGGAAGAGAAGTTGTAAAGTGGCTGCTGCAAAGACAGTGGATTTGTTTTGTGTGCCAGAAACTGGGGAACCTTTAAAAAAGGGAACTGCCGTAATAGACATAGAAGGGTAAAGTAGTGATGCACCATCAATAACTCACTCTGAGACGTAAGGCGAGATATAGGCTTTCATTGACTGGAAGAAGGAACCAGCAGTGAGTGACCACCATACTACATCCTGGAGACTGAGAGGCCGGTCTCAGGCCTTGATCGCCTTTATACCGGGGTCTGTGGGAGGAGCCACAGGAGCAGTCAGCGGGGGGCATGTCCAGACAGGTATATGTAGTTCACCACATATAGCATACAAGTAGATGGTATGTTACAGCCTCTTATGACATCACTGGAGGGCCCTCTCTGCCCAAAGTGACATTCAACCTGATCATGGAGCTGGTGAGTACAGTATCCAAGTCAGCCAACGGCTGGGGTCAGGCTCCATTGCCAGCCGGTACCCATGGACGTATACGTAAGTTTATTCAGTGCCGCTGATGTGATACATCAGTATCAATAACTGATTTACCCTTCCCATGATTGGAGAAGTGATTTGCATTATCAGTGGAGGGGGAGTACAATGAGGGCAGAGAGAAGGGAGCCTCAGGTAGGTGAGGTAGAGAGACTGCGCCTTGCAGAGTCTTGGGCTTTCTCAGTGAGGGTACTCTCCTGGGGATGGCAGGTACTATCATAGATTCGGGAAAGGGAGAAATAATGTGGACACGACAGGTACAGCAAACATGGAACAGGCAACACGGCCCTTGGAGAGAGCATGTGAAGCATGTCAGGAGGGGACAAACACATTCAAGAAATATTAGAACCAGTGTACAGTAGCTGCCTGCAGAGGTAACAGCAATTAAAGTCAGCCCAGAAAAGTAACGAGCAGGAAGGGAATGAGTGTGCAGATCATGTGGCAACAGGAGCAACAGAAGAACATGAGATGACCGAAATTAAAAGTGTAGAGACGAGCTACAAAAGTAGGATTTTATGGAGATATAATGGACTTCTACAACTGGCTTGGAGTGTTGAGGAGTCAAGCAAGGTAGCAGCAACATAGTGTTGATCGGAGAGAGGCACAGGAAGAGAAGGTGATACTATCACAGCCGGGTGACCAAGGCAAGGTAAGGGATCTGCCTGAAAAGGCAAAGCTCATTCCCAAGTGGATAGGACCTGCCAAATGGCACCTGTGTTTGTGTGCAGACCTGGAAAGGAAACCAGAAGAAAAACTGACCTCAGATTAAACTGTATGACTCACCTTTTTGTTGCCCTCGCAGGAGGACCAAGGGGCCCGGTAAAAAGAGCTTAAGGAATGAACACCAGTTGCTGCATATCCGGCGCTCCTAATAGAAGCAGCCCTCTGAATGAAAAGGAAAGGGAACACAAATGCTGAAGGCACAAAGAGAGCTTCTCAGCAAACCACGAGTAAACTGTTAAAATATAAGGCCGGTTCTGGGAGGGAGGTGATGAGTTATATAGATCAGAATAGTAAGATATTGGGAAAATAGATAGAACGGGATCTGAGCTATAGCAATGCCAACAAGTTCCACAACGTGGATGGCAAGGCAGGTGAAGCTGAAAGAGAGAGAGACCTGGAATGTGAACCTTAAACAAAGTTACCCTGCTCACAAGAGTAACTACTGACAGCCATATCGGTTTCGGCCCAAAACGTCGACAGTCGTTTTTCCATGGATGCTGCCTGGCCAGCTGAGTTCCTCCAGCATTTTGTGCATGTTGCTCAGATTTCCAGCATCTGCAGATTTTCTCTTGTTTGGGACAACCATGTCTGACAGTTTTAGTTCGAAGAAATTGAATGGGCGAAGGTTGGATGTGACGTATACCATGGGTGGCTAGCAGGGAAGGAGGCAACCAGCAAAAGTATCGCAAATGATTAAGCTGTACTTTAAAGACCGGTTGAAACAAAGAGTGCAAATGTATAAATGTGATCAAATGTATTGTAATCTCTGTTAGTATTACAGATAGCTAGTTAGGGATGTTAGATAGTGTAGATGTAGATTCACATAGGGAACATGGTAGCAAGCAGTTAGAGAGGTGAACCTAAGTAAAAGGCATCTTTGCTGCCCCACTTAATTAGATCCTTCTTAAAGTTTGGCCTTCCTGGGACAGATTCCTGTCCAGGGACTGAGTCGAGGGTATTTTATGGATATACATACTGTATACACTGTATAAGTACTGTAGGAAGTCAAGCTGAATCTATGGAAAGGAATAAACAGTCGATGTTTCAGGCTGAGATCCTTCATCAAGACTCAAAAAGAAGGGAGAAGAAGTCAAATTATTCCTTTATTCCTTTCATAGATGCTGCCTGACCTGCTGAGTTTCTATAGCATTTTATAGTATGCGTCACTCTAAATTTCCTGCATCTGCTGAATTTTTATTAAGTATATTAGGGATAATTAGTTGATGTTTCAGGCCAAGACCCTTCTTCAGGTTTGAAGGAGGGTCTCGGCCCAAAATGTTGACTGCTCATTAATTTCAATAGATGCTGCCTAGTCATTAATGTGTTGGAAAGTGTATGGTCAGGCACTATGGTGGAAGGAATAAAAGCATAGACTAAGCTCTAAACAGGGAGAAACTTCAAAAATCAGCAGTGCAAAGGGACTTGGAAGTCCTTGTGCAGGAGTCACTAAAGGTTAATTTACAGGTTGAGTCAGTGGTGAGGAAGACATTTGCAATGTTAGCATTCCTTTCAAGAGGACTAAAAACAAGGATGTAATGCTGAGGGTTTATAAAGCACTGGTGAGGCCTCACTTGGATTATGGTGAGCAGTTTTGGGTCTATTATCTACGAAAGGATGTGCTGACACTGGAGAGGGTTCAGAAGAGGTTTATGAGAATAATTCCAGGAATGAAAAGCTTATTGTATGAGGAACGATTGATGGCTTTGGATCTTTACTCGCTGGAATTTAGAAGAATGGGGGGGGGGGGGGGGTGGGGGAATCACATTGAAACCTATCAAATGTTAAAGAGGCTAGATAGAGTGGATGTGGAGACAATGCTTTCTGTGCTGAAGGAGTCTGGGACCAGAAGGCACAGCTCAGAATAGAGGGACATCTCTTTAAAACAGAGAGTAGAGAATTTGTGGAGTTTGTTGCCACAGGTAGCTGTGAAGGCCAAGTCATTGGGTATATTTAAGGTAGAGGTTAGTCAGGATGTGAAAGGGAATGGAGAGAAGGCAGGTGAATGGGGTTGAGGGGAAAATGAATCAACCATGATGAAATGACAGAGCAGATATGAGGGGCCGAATGGCCTAATTCCGTTTTTTTTATGTCTTATGGTCTTTCTATGTACTGTTCTATGTTCTTATGGAAACAAATCTGTTCCTCTGGGGAATGCTGTGGTATTCCAAACCAGTGGTTTGGAGGTATATCAACTGTGCATGCCCTCAAATCATCAATATAGAATATAGAATGATACAGCACTGGGCAGGCCGTTAGGTCTACAATGCTGTGCCAGTCTTGATGCCAATCAATTGTGCTAAGTATCCTCTTCAATATAACCACATCCTTCCATTTCCTTCACATTCTCGTGTCACATCCAAGAGCCTCTTCAACTTCATCAAACCAAACCACTTCTGCACCTGCTAACCCATGAGTGACACCCTACCAATTTTGCCCCTTAGGTCACCTTTATGATATTAAAAGCATACAAGATGATGAGAGGCACTGATTGTGTGGATAGTCAGAGGCTTTTTCCCAGGGCTGAAATGGCTAGCACGAGAGGGCACAGTTTTAAAGTGCTTGGAAGAAGGTTCAGAGGAGATTTCAGGGGAAAGTTTTTTTACGCAGAG
Organism: Hypanus sabinus; assembly: GCF_030144855.1. Lineage (NCBI taxonomy): Eukaryota > Metazoa > Chordata > Chondrichthyes > Myliobatiformes > Dasyatidae > Hypanus > Hypanus sabinus. The sequence continues at coordinate 75,856,280 of NC_082712.1, read as the reverse complement.
AGTAGGGAGTGCGTGGAATGGGCTGTCAGTAATGGTGGTGGAGGGAGTTACAATAGGGTCTTTTAAGAGACTCTTGGATAGGTACATGGAGCTTAGAAGAATAGAGGGCTATGGGTAACCCTAGGTAACTTCTAAAGTAAATACATGTTTGGCACAGCTTTGTGGGCCAAAAGGCCTGTATTGTACAAAAGGCTTTCTGTGTTTCCATCCTCCAGTGTTTGACATTGCAATCCAGGGAGAAAGATTCTGACTGTCTGTGCCTCAATAATTAAAAAAATACTCTGAGGGCCTCCCTACCCTTCGATGCCGTAGGAAGAACAACCCAAATCTGCCTTTCCTTAAAGCTCATATCCTTTAATCAAGGCAACATTCCGATAAGCCTCGTCTGCACCCTCTCCATAGTCTCCAAATCTTTCCAGTAATAAAGCAACCAGGATTGCACACAATACTCTGACGGAAGTTTATGATAGGTGGAGCATGTCCTGCCTACTCTTCTGCTCCACACCACCCCCACCAGTGAAGGCTGGCATGCCACAGTCCGTGTTAAGCACCTCATCCACTTGTGTCGCCATTTTATGTCCGGTGAACATAGCCCTGGACCCCAATATCCATCTGTATTCTAGTGCTAATAACAATCCTGTATTTTCTCCATTCATTTAATGTTCCAAAATGCAACACCTCACACTTGGCTGGGTTACACTCCACCTGCCACTTCTCTGCTCTTATGTGTAACAGATCTATATCTTACTGTGTTGTTCATGAGTCTTTTGCACTGCTCACAACTCCACAAATCCTGGTGTATTCCACAAATTTGCTTATCCGCCCATCTTTATTTTCATCCAAGTCATTAATACATAATTACAAACCAGGTCAGATAATGTATATCACAAACACTTGAGCTTGATATATATCACAGGCCAGCAAACTCTGCTGCTGTCAGGATACCAGTGTAGTCCAGGAAATCTAATTTAAAAAGGAAATGAAATGAACAAGGAGCCTCCTCATCTTTGTGGCTAACTTGCCCTGTTATTTTTCACAGAGTAAGTTAAAGAGGAATGAACTACTTTGTGTATTTCGCTTAGGTTAACAGATGGTTGACAATGAAATCCACATGTCCCTTGTACCCCTCCGATGGCTTGTGGCCTCAGTCTGTCCAAGAATAACCACAACCCCTTTCTACAATTTCTCTGCATCATCTATTATACTCAAACAACGTGTTAGAAAATGGAGCATCTGTTCAGTCTGATTGAAATCAGTCACGGATGATTCAAAGAATTCTTTTGATGTGGCTCCAACATGTGAATATACAACAGATCCATCCCTTCAAGTTGCCATCAGCTACAACGGATTATGCCTCCTTAATTCATCCATTCTCAATTTCAGCTAAGGCCTGCATCCTTTAAGAAACAGCATGCAGTTTTACAGTTTAAATATCCACTCTCCAAAGAGCAACCAATAAATATGAAACAGGAGCATGTTATTAGAGTCTACTCTTCCATTCATTCATTTTATTTACTATTTCTTTACAACATAATATCATGGCTGATTTCTAACTTGTCTACTTTCTCACACAGTGCTTATTTCTCTTTCAAATGACTAGGCATACATTGGTTTCTGGATTAAAGAATTTCAAAAACTCACAATCCTTTGTGAGGAGAAAAGTAAATAAATCAGGCTCATGATTGATGGATTTACATCATTGTGGATAGGGTGTGCAGTACCTGGTCAACTGGAAAGAGTACACCCTGAGGAGAGGTCTTGGGTGCCATCCAGTTGCACCTTGGATCCATTGCTCATTGAGGATTTCCACCACACCCATCCATATCATCCTGGGCCACTGGGTACTGGCTGTAGGAATGTTCTATTGGGCCTGCAAAGGCAGATGACTTCTAGCCTCTACCCAGCTAACAGGACCACTTGCCACTTGTTTCCAAATCATCACCTGCAGCCTATTTAAACCCAGCTCTTACCCACAGCCCTTGTTCGCTCTTTCGAACCAGCCAGCCTCAACCAGTTGCTCATAGCCAGTTACTTTGTTCCCTTGTTGTGTTAAGTATCTGTTCTCTCTTTCTTTGTGGATTCTTGTTGCTTGTTACTTGGCAATTTATTAATAAAATATCATCTACTACTAAATCATCTCCTCCGCTCTTTTTTTGGGTCATGCCTCCTCTACATTTCCTGACAATTTTCGGTGGTACACATTTAAATCCAATCAACATTCTGAAAACACATTTAGAACTCACAGAGGATTTCCACCTTAAACATTTCTAAATTTCACACCATTTTCTAAAACACAAAGCACAAAGGATTCCAAAATGCATGTATAATCTTATCAACTGAAAAGACCTACCAATGAAGCAGATGAACAAATCATTCATCACCAAAACTGAAGCCAGAGAATTGGATTCTAGTTCACCTGCATTTTTTCCGTTGCTCTTGACGTTTTACCCCATTCCTCATAAGTCTGTATTGCTGTCTATATTTGTTCCCTTGTTCTTTGTCACTTTGATGACTTCAGAATATTTCTTCAGATACCCTTTTCACACTAAAGGTTGGATATATAGTTCTCAGCATCACACCAGTAATGCTAGAGAGTTAACTTACTTGAATACATAAAACTCCCAACATTAATAGATTGGTTATTTGATATGCTATTATCCATCCGGAAATTTCCTTGAACCAAGCAACTTAGTCAGCTTATTTGTTTTGAAACAAGCCAAATGAAATAACCCATTATCTTATACTGTATCTCTCTAGCAGTTATGTACCAGGTACAGTGAGATATATCAGCTTGCAACCAACAGAGCATTTCCTATATACAGAGACAAAGAAGCAGAATTAGGCTATTTGGCTCATCGATTCTGCTTCAGTATTTCATCATGGCAAATGCACTTCCATCCCAACACCATTCTCCTGCTTTCTCCCCGTAACCTTTCATGCCTTGATTAATCAAGAACTTATCAACCTCCACATTAAATACACACAATGGCAAGGCCTCCACCATTGCCTGTGGCAATGAATTCCACAGATTCACCACTCTCTGGCTAAAGAAATTCCTCCTCATCTCTGTTCTAAAGGGCCACCCCTCATTTCTGAGGCTATGCTCTTTGGTCCAAGACTCCCACACCATAGGAAACACCTGCTATACACCAACTTGATTTAGGCCTTTCAACATTTGATAGGTTTCAATGAGATTCTTCCCTTATTCTTCTAAATTCCACTGGGAATAGGTCCAGAGCTTGTTTGCAAAGCTGTGTTTTTAACTTCTAGCTGATTACTGTTTGCCGTTTACATTTTAAGAGCTGAAGACTAGCATTTACAACTTGTTATTTCATAGTTTATTACACCTGTCTGAACCAACAAGTAGCAGCTGCTGTGTTTTGAAAGTGAGCTTAGCAAACATGAGCAAGAGGCCTAGGATGTGAATATATATCACAACTAAAACTTTAAAAATATTATGACTCAATAAGTTCACCTCCCATTCTTTAAGAAAAATCTATTGATTTGTGTGCCCCTGATCTGTGGACGTTACTGGTAATGCCAGCATTTATTGCTCATCAGACCACACTTGGTAAAGGCTCTGCCTTTACTCGCTGGAATTTAGAAGAATGAAGGTGGGGAGGGGGTGGGGGAAATCTCATTGAAACCTATCGAATATTGAAAGGTTTAGATAGAGAGGATGTGGAGAGGATGTTTCCTAAAGTGGGGAAGTCTAGGACCAAACAGCACAACCTCAGAGTAGAGGGATGTCCCTTTAGTACAGAGATGATGAGGTATTTCCTTAGCTGGAGGGTAGTGAATCTGTGGAATTCATAGCCACACATGGCTGTAGAGGCTAAGTCATTGGATATATTTAAAGTGGAGGTTGATAGGTCCTTGATTTGTCAGGGCATCAAAGGATTTGGGGAGAAGGCAGAAGAATGGGGTTAGCAGGGATAATAAATCAGCCATGATGGAGTAGACTCGATAGGCCAAAAGGCCTAATTTTGTTCCTATATCTTATGGTCTAACATTTGCCTTTGTGCTGATGAGATAATGAGAACCGGGCATCATTTGTCGATCTTGAATCACCCAGAGGTGGGGCCAGGGTTTTTATAACAACTGGACTGCTTTGTGACAGGCTTATCTAAAACACAACTGATTTTACTATTCACATTTAAATTCTCCAAATGCCAGGTGTAGGATTTTAACTTATATGCAGCTCAATGGCCCTGAACTCTAGCTGTTGGCCCAGCACTTAGCCACTATGCTGTTACCAGTCTATCCCTGTCACTCATCACAGCACAATCCCTCAAGCCAAGAAACAATTTGAGCTGCACTGTGGTGAGCCAGCACCATTACTGCTTGTAATTCCGGCAGCTGGGCTTAATCTAGACTTCTTGTGCTCTCTCTATGAAGTTTGCATGTTTTCCCTGTTTCAACTGAATGCTCCAGGTTTATCCCACACCCCACAGATCTGCCGGTTGGTAGGTTAATGGGCAGACGTAAATTGTCCCGATGGTGTAGGTGAGTGGTCAGATTTGGGAATTCCCTTGGCTGCATAAGTCTAGGGAAGACAACCTCCAGTCCTACCAAACTCATGAGATTGAGGTGCTCTCCCACCCCAAACCCCTGTTGGTGTGGATGCTGTGTCATGTGTTACCCTGTTACAAATTAGTGCCCCGAAATAACCAACGGTACACCACATAATATTAAAAGATTATATTTATGAATCTTAATTTGCCTCTTTCACCTCAGATGGCTGAGGAAGTTTGGTAATGGTCCCCCAAATCTTAAGAACTTTTTACAGAGGCACAGTTGAAAGCATCCTGACTGGCTGTGTCACTGCCTGGTATGGGAACTGTACCTCCCTCAATCACAGGACTCTGCAGAGAGAGGTGTGGACAGCCCAGCGCATCTGTAATTGTGAACTTCCCATGATTAAGGAGATTTACATAGACAGATGTGAAAAAAGGGCCTGAAGGATCATTGAGGACCTGAGTCACCCCAAACACAATCTATTCCAACTGCTACCATCTGGGAAGTGGTACCATAGCATAAAAGCCAGGACCAACAGGCTCTGGGATAGCTTCTTCCATCAGGCCATCAGACTGATTAACTCACGTTGATTTGAGTGTATTTCTATGTTACGTTGACTGTTCTATTTATTACAAGTTATTATAAATTACTATGATTTCACATTGCACATTTAGACGGAGACATAACGTAAAGATTTTTATTCCTCATGTATGTGAAGGATGTAAGAAATAAAGTCAATTCATTCATAAAGGGTTAGTAAAGAAAAGAACAAAAATTAGAATATGTTACAGTCAAATGTGCACAAGTTGGATTTCAAAGTTTCTCCACAGTCACTGATCATCAATTGATCTCGCCCCTGACTTTGTTAAATCATGTTCCCACTCTGGGTCGAATCCTATGGCCTCTTCCCTCCTGCGTATTCCCTCTTCATCTCCTCTCAAACAGAAACACCAAGCGCAACCTCACCAGAGAAGCCTCCCCTTAATCCAGCCATTCTAATTGGATGGCACGCATTTCTCACCATCAACAATAACCCAAACAAGCTGAAAGCAGAACAGACTGCCCCTACCAGAACTGCTAAATGGAATAACAGTAAAATATGAACCAGGGCTTTACACTAGTATGAGAAGAATAATATAGTGTTAAATAAGGGATTAACAATGATCTTAAATGTTACAATGAAAATGAAGATTTGGAGGATGCAATCAACGAAGGTATTGTATAGAGACAGTCCATTTTCTGCACGAGGTGTTGGTGCTGATTTTGTTCGTTTACAGACAATCAAAAGAGCACAGCAACATACACTGGATGAATTCTTCCATCAAAAGCTATTGGGAACTAGTAATCAGTTTTATAATGTTGAAGTAGTATTGGTCGTCTTCAAAGTTATTCTGCATTTAATTTAAATACATAATTTCTTACTCTTTTTATCCTTTTTATGCCTTTTTATTTTACACAAAACCAGCTAATCAGGGAAGCCTCTTTATGGAGCCAAAATGTACTGGTCCCAATGTGTCCCAATTAACCAGAGTCCATTACGTAGTTTTTTGGCTATCTATGCCAATTATGCAGATTGTGCACCAGGGTCATCTCACCGAGACCTGATTGAACACTTCTTTGGACAGAAATTCCGACAGAAGTCAGAAGTGCAAGGTTCTTATTTGCCACATAACGCTTAGTAACAGAAAAATAATTGTGCTTCTGCAGCACACACACAGTGATTTCTAACATGGGCATCTGTCCATGTCATACAGTTGTACATGGAGGCTGCTGCAAGAACAGTAGTGATATTCATTACTCTGTTTGGCGAAGTGTCATACAGCATGGAAATGGGCCCACCATATCTATTCCAATCATTAAATATCCATTAATGCAAATCCCATTTCCCAGCGCTCGGCTCATAGCTTTCTGTGCCACAGCATTTCAAATGCTCATTTAAATACTTCTTCACTGTGAGAGCACCTGTCACCTGCCTCCACAACTCCTTCAGGCAATGTACAGTGTTTCAGATTCCAGCCATACTCAGGTAAACAAGCTTTTTCTCTCAAATCCCCTTAAATCTCTAACCTCTTACTTGAAATCTATGCCCTCTGGTTATAGGGACTTCTACTAAAGTGAAACAATTAACTCTGTTGCTCAGAACTTTTTCCAGCAATTTCCCTGCCATTGATGTTAAGACTCACTGACCTGCAATCTTGACTAAACAAACCACATTCGCTGTCCTCCGGTCATCTGAAACCTCTTCAGCTGCCAGCAAAGCTCTGCAAAATTTTTCTAGAGCTCCGGCAATCGCCCCCCCCTTACCTTCCATGGGAACCTGGCATGCATCTGATCAAGGTTTAGGGAACACAAAGTACACTGCAGATGCTGGGGTCAAATCAACACGCTGGTGGAACTCAGCAGGTCAGACAGCATCCGTGGAATCAAGCAGTCAACGTTTCAGGCCGAGACCGCTCATCAGGACTGAAGAAGGAGGGAGCAGGGGCCCTATAAAGAAGGTGGGGGGAGGGTGGGAAGGAGAAGGCTGGTAAGAAGGAGCCCCTTGGTATGAACATCAAATTCTCCAACTTCCAGTAATTCCCTCCCTCTCTCTTCCCCCATTCCACTTTCACTTTGCCTCCTCTTCCAGCTGCTTATCACCCCTCTCATAGTTCTGCCTTCTTCTACTGCCCATAGTGCTTTCCCCTTACATTTCTTCTTCACCTCTCCTGCCTATCCCCTCCCTGCTTCCTCTCCCCCACCCCTTGATCTTTCTTCTGATTGGTTATTCACCTGGCACCATCCACCCTCCCCCCACCTTCTTTACAGGGGCCCTGCCCCTCCTTCTTAAGTCCTGACGAAGGGTCTCGGCCCGAAGCGTTGACTGCTCATTTCCATGGATGCTGCCCGACCTGCTGAGTTCCTCCAGCATGTTTGTATGTGAAGGCTTAGGGAATTAAGTTCACTATGATATCTAATGCCTCCCTCCTTTTCATTGCTATTTAACTGGAATTTCACCACAAACTCTTCAAATGCAATATTCACTGCTCAGTGCTTATTTGACATTATTTCTGGTACATTCACTCTGTATTGCAGGTTTGCACTAAACATCGAACATAAACATAGAATAATGTGACACAGTGCAGCTCCTTTGGCCCATGATAATGTGCCAAGTCTTTACCCTATTCCAACATCAATCTGTCCCTTTCCTCCCACATAGCCCACCATTTTACTTTCATCCTTGTGCCTACAATTCTCTTTAATGTCCCTAACATATCTTCCATACCACCATTCCTGGTAGCCCGTTCCATGTGTAAAAAATCCACTTCTGATATCTTCCCTATACTTCCCTTCAAACGCCTTAAAGAGTTAAAGTAGTCACAGGTAAGATCTTTCAACTTCTGTGGACGTGATCAGGTGACCCGGATGGTAGTTTGCCTCCCTGGTGCCAGGGTTCGGGATGTTTCTGATCGCGTCCAAGATATCCTGAAGTGGGAGGGTGAGGAGCCAGAGGTCGTGGTACATATAGGTACTAATGACATAGGTAGGAAAAGGGAAGAGGTCCTGAAAGAAGTATATAGGGAGTTGGGAAGGCAGTTGAGAAGAAGGACCACAAAGGTAGTAATCTCGGGATTACTGCCTGTGCCACGTGACAGTGAGAGTAGGAATGGAATGAGGTGGCGGATAAATGCGTGGCTGAGGGATTGGAGCAGGGGGCAGGGATTCAAGTTTCTGGATCATTGGGACCTCTTTTGGGGCAGGTGTGACCTGTACAAAAAGGACGGGTTACGCTTGAATCCTAGGGGGACCAATATCCTGGCAGGAGATTTGCTAAGGCTATTGGGGAGACTTTAAACTACAAAGTAGAATTGTTGGGGTGTGGGAATCAATTTGAAGAGACTAGGAGAGAGGAGGTTAGTTCACAAATAGAGAAAACTAGTAGACAGTGTGTGAGGGAGGATAGGCAGGTGATAGAGAAGGGGAGCGCTCAGACCGAAAGAAGAAAAAGATAATAAAGTTGATCGCATTGTTAGGGATAAACGGAGAGGAAGAGGTGGCGAGTTTCTTAAATGTATCTATTTTAATGCTAGGACCGTTGTAAGAAAGGTGGATGAGCTTAGAGCGTGGATTGATACCTGGAATTATGATGTTGTAGCTGTTAGTGAAACATGGTTGCAGGAGGGGTGAGATTGGCAACTAAATATTCCTGCATTTTGTTGCTCAGGTGTGATAGAGTAGGAGGGGCAAGAGGAGGAGGTGTTGCATTGCTTGTCCGAGAAAACATTACATCGGTGCTTTGACAGGATAGTTTAGAGAGCTCATCTAGGGAGACTACTTGGGTGGAATTGAGGAATGGGAAAGGTGTAGTAACATTTATAGGGGTGTATTATAGACCACCTAATGGGGAGCGAGATTTGGAGGAGTAAATTTGTAAGGAGATAGCAGATATTTGTAGTAAGCACAAGGTTGTGATTGTGGGAGATTTTAATTTTCCACACATAGACTGGGAAGCCCATTCTGTAAAAGTGCTGGATGGTTTGGAGTTTGTAAACTGTGTGCAGGATAGTTTTTTGCAGCAATACATAGAGGTACCGACTAGAGAAGGGGCAGTGTTGGATCTCCTGTTAGGGAATGAGATAGGTCAGGTGATAGACATATGTGTTGGGGAGCACTTCGGGTCCAGTGATCACAATATCATTAGTTTCAATATAATTATGGAGAAGGATAGGACTGGACCCAGGGTTGAGATTTTTGATTGGAGAAAGGCTAACTTTGAGGAGATGTGAAAGGACTTAGAAGGAGTGGGTTGGGACAATTTGTTTTATGGGAAGGATGTAATAGAGAAATGGAGATCATTTAAAGGTGAAATTTTGAGGGTACAGAAACTTTATGTTCCTGTTAGGTTGAAAGGAAAGGTTAAAAGTTTGAGAGCACCATGGTTTTCAAGGGATATTGGAAACTTAGTTTGGAAAAAGAGAGAGATCTATAATAAATATAAGCAGCATGGAGTAAATGAGGTGCTCGAGGAATATAAAGAATATAAAAAGAATCTTAAGAAAGAAATTAGAAAAGCTAAAAGAAGATACGAGGTGGCTTTGGCAAGTAAGGTGAAAATAAATCCGAAGGGTTTCTACAGTTATATTAATAGCAAAAGGATAGTGAGGGATAAAATTGGTCCCTTAGAGAATCAGAGTGGCAGCTATGTGTGGAGCGGAAAGAGATGGGAGAGATTTTGAACAATTTCTTTTCTTCGGTATTCACTAAGGAGAAGGATATTGAATCTTGTAAGGTAAGGGAAACAAGTAGGGAAGTTATGGGAACTATGACAATTAAAGAGGAGGAAATACTGGCATTTCTAAGGAATATAAAAGTGGATAAATTTCTGGATCCTGACAGGATATTCCCTAGGACCTTGAGGGAAGTTGGTGTAGAAATAGCAGAGGCTCTGACAGAAATATTTCAAGTGTCATTAGAAACGGGGATGGTGCCGGAGGATTGGCGTATTGCTCATGTGGTTCCATTGTTTAAAAAGTGTTCTAAGAGTAAACCTAGCAATTATAGGCCTGTCAGTTTGACATCAGTGGTGGGTAAATTATTGGAAAGTATTCTTAGAGATGGTATATATAATTATCTGGATAGACAGGGTCTGATTAGGAATAGTCAGCATGGATTTGTGCGTGGAAGGTCATGTTTGACAAATCTTATTGAATTTTTTGAAGAGTTTATGAGGAAAGTTGATGAGGGTAAAGCAGTGGATATTGTCTATATGGACTTCAGTAAGGCCTTTGACAAGGTTCCACATGGAAGGTTAGTTAGGAAGGTACAATCACTAGGTATTAATATTGAAGTAGTAAGATGGATTCAACAGTGGCTGGATGGGAGATGCCAGAGAGTAGTGGTGGATAACTGTTTGTCAGGTTGGAGGCCGGTGACTAGTGGTATGCCTCAGGGATCTGTACTGGGTCCAATGTTGTTTGTCATATACATTAATGATCTGGATGATGGGGTGGTAAATTGGATTAGTAAGTATGCAGATGATACTAAGATAGGTGGCGTTGTGGATAATGAAGTAGGTTTTCAAAGCTTGCAGAGAGATTTAGGCCAGTTAGAAGAGCGGGCTGAACAATGGCAGATGGATGGAGTTTAATGCTGATAAGTGTGAGGCGCTACATTTTGGTAGGAATAATCTAAATAGGACATACATGGTAAATGGTAGGGTATTGAAGAATGCAGTAGAACAGTGTGATCTAGGAATAATGGTGCATAGTTCCCTGAAGGTGGAATCTCATGTGGATAGGGTAATGAAGAAAGCTTTTGGTATGCTGGCCTTTATAAATCAGAGCATTGAGTACAGGAGTTGGGATGTAATGTTAAAATTGTACAAGGCATTGGTAAGGCCAAATTTGGAGAAATGTGTACAGTTCTCGTCACCGAATTATAGGAAAGATATCAACAAAATAGGGAGAGTACAGAGAAGATTTACTAGAATGTTACCTGGGTTTTAGCACCTAAGTTACAGAGAAAGGCTGAACAAGTTAGGTCTTTATTCTTTGGTGCATAGAAGGTTGAGGGGGGACTTGATAGAGGTATTTAAAATTATGAGGGGGATAGATCGAGTTGACATGGATGGGCTTTTTTCCATTGAGAGTAGGGGAGATTCAAACAAGAGGACATGAGTTGAGAGTTAGGGGGCAAAAGTTTAAGGGTAACACGAGGGGGAATTTCTTTACTCAGAGAGTGGTAGCTGTGTGGAATGAGCTTCCAGTAGAAGTGGTAGAGGCAGGTTTGGTATTGTCATTTAAAGTAAAATTGGATAGGTATATGGACAGGAAAGGAATGGAGGGTTATGGGCTGAGTGCAGGCCAGTGGGACTAGGTGAGAGTAAGCATTCGGCACAGACTAGAAGGGCTGAGATGGGCTGTTTCTGTGTTGTAATTGTTATATGGTTATATGGTTTCGCCTTCATGTAAAATGGCAGTTAGGGGAGCAGTACGCAGGTCCTGTAGGATGTGGGAAATCAGGAAAACTTATAGCGTTCCTGATGGTCATACCTTTGGGAAGTGAGCGCTGCTACAGCTCCTAGCTGACATGATTAAGGAACTGGAGCTGGTGCTGGATGCACTTGTGATCATCCAGAATGCTAAAAGCATCATAGATAAGAGTTTCAACGAGGTGGTTACACCCCAGGTGCAGGCTGCAGGTTTTCAGATGACCTCCTGGAATGGGCAGTATTCCCCCATGGCCATTCTCCTCAAAAACAAGTACAAAAAGAAATACATTTTGCATAGTACTATATTGTGGGCTGAGCAATCAAGGAAAAGCAGCAGCAGACATGCCAGTGCTGGCTGAGTGGGTCGGCAGGGAAGGATGAAAGGCAGGAAGCACTATAGTAAAAACTTGAAAATTACTGAGGCAGACAAGTGGCCACAAAAGGGACTTAATAGTGGTGGGTTGCCTCTCTGCTGCCAGGATCAAGGACGTCTCCAAGCAGTTGCAGATCATTCTCAAGGTGGAATGTGAGCACCCAGAAGTGTCCAAACAGGACAACATTACCATAGTCATGGGAGATTTTAATATGCAGTTAGATTGGGAAAATCAGATTGGCGTTGGATCCCAAGAAAGGGGATTTTGTAAAATGCCTGCAAGTGGCTTTATGGAGCAACTTGTGGTTGAGCCCACTAGGGGAAAGGCAATTCTGGATTGCGTGTTGTTTAATGAACCATACTTGATTAGGGAGATTAAGGGCAAGGAACCCTTGGGAGGATATGAACATAATATGATAGAATTCATCCTGCAGTTTCAGAGGGAGAAGATAAAGTCAGATGTATCAGTTTTACAGTGTAAGAGAAGACCTGGCCAAGGTGATTGAAAGGGCAATGGCTGGAGTGTCTGGGAGCAATTCAGAATGTGCAGGAAGGTGCATCCCAAGGATAAATATGTATTCTAAAGGAAGGATGTGGCCATTGTGGCTGTTTTCTGGAAGGCAAACACAATATTAGCATTCATTTTGAGAGGACTAGAATGTAAGAACAAGGATGTAACGTTGAGGTTTATAAGGCATTCATCGGACTGCACTTGACATATAATGAGCAGTTTTCGGCCACTTATCTAAGAAAAGGTGTGCTGGCATTGAAGAAGGTCCGGAAGAGGTTCACGAGGGTGATTCCAGGAATGAATGGGTCTGGATCTTTACGCACTGGAGTTCAGAAGAATGAGGAGGGATGACATTGAAATTTATCGAATACTGAAAGACCCAGGAAAAGTGGATGTGGGGAGGACATTTCCAATAGTGGACGAGTCTAGGACCAGAGGGCACAGCCTCAGATTTGAGTAATATCCATTTAGAACAAAGAGGAGGAGGAATCTTTTTAGCCAGAGGATGGTGAATTTGTGGAATTCATTGCCATGAATGGCTGTGGAGGCTAAGTCATTGGACATATTTAACGAGGAGGTTGATAAGTTCTTAATTAGTCAGGCCATCAGAGGTTGCAGAGAGAAGGGAGGAGAAAGGGGTTTTCAAGGTAAAGTAGAACACATATGATGGAATGGCGGAGCAGACCTGATGGGACATAGGTCCTAAGTCTGCTCCTATGTCTTATAGTCTACGTCATTGTGCATGTTGGCATAGATGACATAATTGAAAAAGGAATGAGATCCTGCTGAGTGAATACAGGAAGAATTAGGACTTTGAGGATAGTAATCTCTGGATTACTCCTTGTGCCATCAGCTAATGAGGGTAAGAATAAGAGGATATGGCACATGAAAGCATAGCTGAAGAATTGGTGCAGGGGGCAATTATTCTGTTTTGTGGACCATTGAGATCTCTTCTGGGATAGAAGTGACCTGTACAAGATGGAAGGTTGCACCTGGAGGGGAATTTATCAGACAGATGTGCTTGTACTACTTAGGGGTGGTTTAAACTAGAATCATAGGGAGCAGGATCCAAAACAGAAGTGAGGCAAATGAGAGGCTGGAGATTGAAATAGAATTCAAGGACAAAAAGGTCCATAGACATCAGCATGGCAGAGAGCAAGGAAAGAATGTTGAAATAAATTGCATTTATCTCAACGCAGGAGGATTTACAGGTAGGTGAATTCCCACGGGAAAAAAAATCTCAGGGTTGTGAGTGATGACATGTATGCACTCTGATAATACATTTTTACTTTGAACTAGCTACATTGGACTGGGATATTGAAGCCATTACAGAAACACGACTAAGGAAGGGACAGAGTGTGCATATAAGGGTTGCAGGGTGCAGACCCTATAGGTGGGATAGAGGTGGAATACAGAGAAGAAGGGGAGTTGCATTTCCGATGAAAACTGAAAGTCAAAGTAAAATATATTATTAAAGTACATATACAGTATGTTGCCACATACTACCCTGGGATTCATTTTCTTGCAGACATTTACAGAAAAGTAAATTACAATAGAATTTACAAAAAAACTATATACATAAACTAAGAATAACAAACATCAAATGTGCAAAAGAAGACAAATTATGTAAATAAAGAACAAGATACTGAGAACATGAGTTTATGGTAATTGAAAATGGTCTGGTAGGTCGTGGAGTCAGTTCAGAGTTGTGTTGAGTGAAGTTATCCAAGCTGTTTCAGGATGGTTGTAGGGTAATAACTGTTCCTGAAACAGGTGCGGTGGGACATAAGACCACTGTTCCTCCTGCATGATGGTAGTGGTATGGAGAGAACTTGGCTTGGATGGTGGGGGTCTTTGATGATAGATGCTGTTCTCTTGTGTCAGCACACCATGTAAATGTGCTCAATGTCGGCAGAACTTTCCCTACCCTGGACATCCGTATTACCATACAAAACTGTGATGCAACCAGTTAGCTTACTCTCCACTATGTTTCTATAGAAGTTTGTCGATGTTTTAGATGATATGAAGAACTTACGCAAACTTCAAAGAAAGTAGAGGTGCTGTCATGCTTCCTTTGTGATAGTACTTATGTGCTGGTCTCAGGCAGATCCTCTGATACGATAACACCAAGAAATTTAAAGTTATTGACTCTCCCACCTCCAATCCTCTACATGAACAGAACAATATTGTATATGCTATCCAATGCATTGAGAACTGCACAGATCTGTATATCGGTGTGATAAAACAACCACTTCACAAACAGATGGCCCACCATAGGAGGGCTAACACCTCAGGTCAAGACTCGGCTGTATATCTACACCTAAAGGACAAGGGACACTCCTTCCATGATAACAATGTGCACACTTTGGACAGGGAGGGCAAGTCGTTTGAAAGAGGGGTTAAAAAAGCACTTTGTCAAACTGGAAAACACAGGCCTGAACAAAGAGGGCGGGGTACGCCACCAGCTATCAGCTACTTACAATGGAATCCTGTCATCTCCACCCCGGAGTCTCCACAACAGATCACACCTCCATTCATGCAAAGGTAAGACTAATAACATCCTTGCCACCTCCACTCCATCCAAACCATTCAATATTCTTCAAACTCCCTGATTCCTCAACACTATCTGCCCCTCTACCTATCTCTGTATCATCTGCAAACCTGGCCACAAAGCCATGAATTCCATCGTCCATGTCCTGAAAAGAAGGCATTCCAACACAGACCGCTGCAGAACACCAGCAGCCAATCAGAAGAGGCCCTCTTTAATCCCACTCTTTGCTTCCTGCCAGTCTGCCAATCTTCTTTCCATATTTGTATCCTTGTTGTATTACCATGGGCTCTTAACTTGTTAAGCAGCCTCATGTGTGGCACGTTGTCAAAAGCCTTCTGAAAACCCAAGTAAACAACATCGACTGACTCCCCTGTATCTATCCTGTCTGTAATTTCCTCAAAGAATAACCATGCTGACTTAGGCCTATTTTATCACGTGCTTTCAAGTTTACTGATATCTTATCCTTAACAGTTGACTCCAATATCTTCCCAACCACTGAGGTCTGTCTAAATGGCCAATAATTTCCTTTCTTCTGCCTCCCTCCCTTCTTAAAGAGTGGAGTGCCTTTTGCAATTTTCCAATCCTCCAGAACCATTCCAGAATCTAGTGATTCTTAAAAGATCATTACTAATGTCGTCACTATTCTTCAGCCACCTCCTTCAGAACCCTGGCATTGGTTCATCTGGTCCAGGTGACTTATTTACTGTCAGACCTTTCAGCTTCCCTGGCACCTTCTCCCTAGTAATAGTTACTACACTCATTTCTGGTCCTGATACTCTTAAATTTCTAACATACTGCTTATGTCTTTCATAGTGAAGACTGATATGAAATAGCAATTCATTGTCACGGTCCCGTCCGTAAAGTCCGTGTTCCGGCTCACGGGCTGGTCCGTGGACACCAGACTCCGGGTCTCCTGGCTGACCCTTGTTTCAGTTGGGCTTAATCATAGGCACCTGGTGCTCATCTTGGGGCGGGAATGTAAGTGGCCCTGGGATTGAGTATAGGTGCTGGTTTGTCTTGTTGGTATTCTGTCCTTGCCTCTGTGGGGTAGGTCAGGCAGTCTTTGCTGTTACCCTGAAGTTGGATCTGTCCCTTCCTGTCCTTGCCTCTGTTGGGTAAGTCAGGCTGTCTTTGCTGTTACCCTGAGGCTGGACTGTTCCCGCTTTCCAAGTCTAGTCCTAGCCCAGGCCCTGTATCCTAGTCTCGTCCAAGGCTTGTCTTGTCCAGCATTGTTTCTTCCCCACTTCCCTTGCTTTCTTGACACACCTAGTCCTTTTCCTAGTACTTCAGTGTCTGTCTTGCATTTGAGTCTGCTCTCAACACCCACCCTATGACATTCATTTTGTCCATCAGTTCTTTGGCCATCATTAATACCTTTCTAGCTGTCTGGAATCCATTCTCACCTCTCTATTACATTTTATGTATCTGAAAAAACATTTTCTATCCTCTTTTATATTATTGGCTTGCTTACTTTCATTTGTCATTTTTTTTGTCTCCTTATAGCTTTTTTAGCTGTGTCCTGTTGGTTTTTAAAAGCTTCCCAATCCTTTAAATTCCCATTGTTTTTGCTCTATTATATGCCCTTTCTTTTCCTTTTATGCTTGTCAGCTCTGTTTGTGTCATCCTCCCTTTAGAATACTACTTCTTTGGGATGTATCTATCCTGCACCTTCTGAATTGCTCCAGAAACTCCAGCCTTTACTGTTCTGCCATCATCCCTGCTAATGTCTCCTTTCAATCAACTTTGGCCAGCTTCTCTCCCATGCCTCTAATTCCCTTCACTCCTCTGTAGGACTTACACTCTGACTTTTGCTTCTCCTATTCAAACTCGAGGGTGAATTCTATCTGACATGGTCATTGTCTCCTAAAGGTTCCTTGACCTTAAATTTCATAATCAAATCTGGTTCATTACACAACACCTCAACCACAATCTGTTTGATAAAGTCATCTCATAGACATTCTACCAATTCCCTCTCTTGGGATCCAGAATGAAACTAATTTTCCTAAACTACCCGCATGTTGAAATCCCCCATGACTATCATAACATTGCCCTCTTTACCACCCTTTTCTAACTTCCCTTGCAATTTGCACATCTTGGCTACCATTCAAAGACCAAGGCCTTTGCAGTTCCTTAATATCACCAACAAAGATTCTACATCTTCTGATCCTACTGTATGTCACCTCTTTCTAAGGAATTGAGCCACCCTGCCCCCCTCTGCCTACCAATCTGCCCTTTCAATACAATGTGTATCCTTGGATGTTAAGCTCCCAATTATGATCTTCTTTAAACCACAACTCAGTGATGCCTACAACATCATACCTGCCAATCTCTAACTGCACTACAAGATCATCTACCTTATTCCATATACCACATGCATTCAAATATAATACCTTTAGTCCTGTTTTCAGCACCCTTTTCAATTTTGTCCCCATGTTACACTTCAACTCATACAACTAACTGCAAGCTTGCTGCATCATCTGCCTGTCCTTCCTCATAATCTCACTACACGCCATATCTGTTTGTGTACTATCCTCAGCCATATCACTACAGTTCCTACCCCACTGCTAAATCAGTTTAAACCCTCTCCAACAGCTTTAGCAAGCCTGTCCACAAGGATGTTGATATCCTCCGAGGACAAATGTAACCCTTCCTTTTTGTACAGGTCATACCTTCCCCAGATGAAACTCCAATGATCCTCAAATCTGCAACTGTCTCTTACACCAATTCCTCAGTCATACATTCACCTGCCAGATCATCCTATTCTTACTCTCACTGGCACACGGCGCAGGCAGCAATCCCAAGATTACTATCCTGGAGGTCTAGCTTTCCAGCTTTCTACCTCAACTCCCAAAATTCTATCTTCAGGACCCTATCCCTTTTCTTAGCTATGCTGCTGGTACCCATATGCACCATGGCTTCAGCTGTTCATCAGCCCACTTTAGAATGGCGTGGAGCCAATCTGAGACATCCCTGATCCTGACACATATGAGGCAATATACCATCACCTCTTTCATGTGCACAGAATCTCCTGCTTGCTCCTCTAACTTTGGAATTGCCTATTACTACTGCACCCATTTCTACTACCCTGTCCTCGGTGACCTTCTTGGTTACTTTAAAGACTCAGGAAGCAAATCTCCTATGAACAACATAAGAAACAGAAAGTCTGCAGATGCTGGAAATCCAGAGCAACATACACACACTGCTGGAGGAACTCAGCAGGTCAGGCAGCATCTATAGAAATGAATACATAGTCGACATTTCTGGCCAATACCCTTCTTCAGGACTGAGAAGGAAGGGGGAAGATGCCAGAATATAAAGATGAGGAGGGAGGGGGAAGGAAAAGAGAATAGCTAGAAGCTGATAGGTGAAGCCAAGTGAGCAGGAAATACAAAGCCTGGAGAGGAAGGAATCTGATAGGGGAGAAGAGTGGACCATGGAAGAAAGGGAAGGAGGAGGGGACCCGGGGGAAGTGATAGGCAGGTGAGAAGAAGGGAAAGGCCAGAGCGGGAGGAGAAAATTACCGGAGAGAGAGATTGTTCATGCCAATAAGTTGGAGGCTACCCAGATGGAATATAAGGAGTTGCTTCTCAACCAGGAGTGTGGCACAAGAGGAGGCCATGAACCAACACGTCAGAACGGGAACACTGTGCTGACTGTCACTAATCATCTTCTGTCTTTAAAACTGTTTGTCTGTCTTATCTCTCAGAAGCAGGATATATTGTATTCTCTTGCATGGTAGTTGCTGGAACATTGACTGTTTTTTTGGATAATTGTGTTTTTTATTATTTTTGTCAAAAAGTAATCAGTTTAGATTTTTTGACAGATTATTCTTTTGTAAAGTGTTACCTGTTGCATTATGTTTGATGGAGACTTATTTGATGGTATTTTCAAAGGACTGCTGCTTTCTGGGTTGTTATTTAATAGATAGTTGAATTGTTGAAAGAAGCTTTGTTTCAGGGATTATTTGAGGGATTATTGCAAGATATTTCTCAATTTCACTTTGATTGCTTTTTCTTGTATGGTTATATTTTTGTTTGACTATTGAAAATTGATCTTTGGATTATTGCACAATAGGTTGTTATGGACTCATTTCCCTCTGATCACAGCTCTAATCCTTACCATGCCTTGACCTTCCCCTGATCTTCCCCTCTCTGAGACAGAACATCTTGTCTTCAGCAACGGCACCTCAGTGAAGTTCCATGCCCAACACGACATCGAGCTCTTGTTCCATTGCCTCTGTCTCTGAGCCCACTTCTTTTGCAAGAAATCCCCACCCTACCCAGATGGCCCCTTCTCCTGTTTCCAGCCCTCTTCCTCTTCTTGGACACCCTCCTCTGGTTCTCTGCCTGTTCTGAATCTTTTCACCTCTAATTGCCAATAAAACATCAACTAGATCAACTTCAGCACTCTTCTCTCCTCCTCAAACCTTAACCCCTCTGAAAATATTGCCCTTCACTCTCTCTGCACCAATCCCAACTTTCCCATCAAGCCCACAGACAAAGTGGGTGCCATTGTAGTGTGGTGGACTGACCTTTACCCTGCTGAGGCCAGGTGGCAACTCAGACACCTCCTCTTTCATACCCTTTGAAAAGAATCCCATTCTAGATCATCAGGCCAGTGTCTCCCGTGCCAACATTAACCTCATCAACTCTGAAGATTTCCCATTCACTGCCATTGAACTCATAGTTCCTTTACCCCACACTGCTTGTTTCTACCTCCTACCCTGGATAAACAAACCTGACTGTCTGGGTAGGTCCATTGTCTCTGCTGCATAAAACTATTGCTCACAATTCTTGACTCCATTTTATCTCAGTTGGTTCAATCCCTTCCCACCTATATCAGTGGCACCTCACATGCTCTCAGTCTCCTCAACAACTTTCAATTCCCTGCCCCTACCACCTCATTTTCACTGTAGGTGTCCAGTCCCTATACACTTCTATCCCCCATCAAGAAGGTCTTAAAACTCTGGGCTTATTTCTCAACAGAAGACCCAATGAGTTCCCTCTCAACACCACACCCTTCCATTTGGCAGAACTGTTCCTCACCTCCAATAATTTCTCCAATGGCTCTTCGCGCTTTCTCCAAACTCACGGTGTAGCAATGGGCATTCACATGGGTCCCAGTATGCCTGCCTTTTTGTTGGCTATGTGGAACGGTCCAGGTTCCAAGCCTTGCCTGGTGATGCTCCCCAACTCTTTCTGTGCTATCCTGATGACTGCATTGGTGCTGCTCTATGCACTCAGCAATTTCATCAGCTTTGCCTCCAGCTTCCACCCTGCCCTTAAATTGACTTGGTCCATTTCTGACATCTGTCTCCCCTTTCTTGATCTCTGTGTCTCCATCTCTGGATACAAATTGTCTATCACCATCTTTTATAAACCTGCCAATTCCCACTGTTATTTTGACTATAGCTCTTCCCACTCTATCTCCTGTAAAAACGCTATTCCCTTTTCTTTGTTTTTTTGTCTCTGCCACATCTGTTTCCAGGATGAGGCTTTCCTTTCCAGGACATCAGAGATATCCTCCTCCTTCAAAGTACAGGGTTTCCCTTACTCCACTACTGCTGTCTTCTCTCACATGTCCTCCATCATCCAAACATCTGCACTCACCTCTTTTTCCCACCGCTTTAATAGGATAGAGTTCCTCTTGTCCTCACCTACCAACAATGAACTTCGGCATCCAACACATCATTCTCTGCAATTTCCCCCATCTTCAGTGGGAACCAACCACTAGATGGATCTTTATATCCCCATCACTCTCTGTTTCCAAAGGGATTGTTCCCTCTGTGATTCCTCTGTTCATCCATCCCTCCCCACTAATCTTCCTCCTGGCACATATTCTTGCAAGTGACAGAAATGCTACTCCTACCCTTTCACCTCCTCCCTAACTGCCATTCAGGGCCCTAAACAGTCCTTCTATGTGAAGCAACACACGGTTCCACTCCATCTGCAAACCGTGCAGTCACCCAGTGGCCAAACATTTTAATTCTTCTCCCCATTCCCATTCTGACTGACTAATGGCCTCTGCTTCTGCTATGACGAGACCACCCTCAGAGCGGAGGAGCAACACCTCATATTCCATCTCGGTAGCCTCCAACCTGATGTCATGAACATTGATTTCTCCTTCCAGTAATTTATTTGTTTTTCTTATTTTCCCCTACCCCTTCCCTCTTCTTCTTTTCCACACTCTGGCCTCTGACCTTTTCTCACCTGCCTATTACCTTCCCCTGGTTCCCTTCCTGTTTCTATTTCTCCAATGGTCCACTCTCCTCTCCTATTAGATTTCTTTTTCACCAGCCTTTCAAACCCACTTGGCTTCACCTATCATTTTCTAGCTTTCTATCATCTTCTACCTTCCTTTCCAGTCCTGATGAAGGGTCTCGGCCTGAAATGTCAACTGTTATTAATTTCTATTGGTGCTGCCTGACCTGCTGAGTTCCTCAGGTATTTTGTGTGTGTTGCTCTGGATATTTTTCTGTCTTGATTACTAATTGATGAATTTTTGGTCGTTGAATTATTGCTTGATGGATTGTTTTTCAGATGGATGTTTGTCGAAGGGATTTTATCTCAATTGTTGATTCAACGTTTGATGGATTATTGTTTGTTGCTTTGTGATGAGTTATTGCTCCATTAAATTTTTTATTGACAAATTGTCATCTTTTTCTTGTTTGATGGATTATTTTGAGAGGGCAGCATGGTGCCATAGTAGTTAGCATAACATTATTATAGTGCCAGTGACTCGGTTCAATTCCCGCATTGTCTGTAATGAGTTTGTACATTCTCCCCATGACCATAAGGGTTTCCTCCAGGTGCTCCAATCACCTCCCACATTCCAAAGACATATTGGTTAGAAGGTTAATCGATCACATTGGTACAGTGGGCTTGCTACCATGCTGTATCTCTAAATTAAAAAATATAAATTTTACGAATGGTAGTTTTTGGAAATATTGCTGAATTTTGATGGTTTTTTGGGATAGATTTTATTTTAAGGTTGTTGAATTGTTGTACATTTCATGGAGAGATTGTTATCTTTTGGCATTAGCTTGCTTGTTCTTTGTTGGGAAATTATTCTTTCTTTGATTTTTGATTTCTGTTTTACTGCTTTATACTTGTTCCTTTGATTGTTACTGTTGGAATGTAGTTGCAGCTTCTTTGTTGTTTGCTATTTATTACATTTTTAGATTGCTTCCACATGAATTATTTGATTAACAGAAACTTAAGCAAGTGTACAATATATGATTTAACTTCTCATACCTGTTTGTATTTCATATTTTACCTCAACATACAGGTTTCAAGATAGCCTCCTTAATCCTTCCTTTCATGACAAACGGATCATTCAAACAACAATT
Source organism: Hypanus sabinus (assembly GCF_030144855.1). Taxonomy (NCBI): domain Eukaryota; kingdom Metazoa; phylum Chordata; class Chondrichthyes; order Myliobatiformes; family Dasyatidae; genus Hypanus; species Hypanus sabinus. The sequence goes on along the minus strand of NC_082712.1, from coordinate 75,834,009 downwards.
TGGATTGCTATTAGATGTATTGATGTTTACTTGGTCTTTGCTTAAAGGATTGTTGACTATTGTTAGATTTTTTTTGTTGGGTTGTAGTTTTTGTTAAGGGACATTTGCTTGTCTGGTTGGTGTTTGCTTTGAGAGAATGTTACGGTGGATTTTTAATAGATGGCTTATTATTTAATGATAGTGGGCTGCTCCTTGAAGAATTGTTGGACTTTATAAATATACTACAGATAAGTTAATAGAGCACTCGGTTTTCAAGCCTGTTCCATCATTTAAATCAATTATGGTAGATCTAAATCTCTTCTTGTATTCTTCTCTTTTAACTTGAAGAAACAGCTCCACTTCCAGTTTGCCAAAACCTGTCAAAAGCCCTCAGAATATTATGTTTCAATCAAGTCCCCTCTAAAGTCCAGTGAAATCCAACCTGTTGATTCTAGTCGAACCTTACTGATTGAAACCTTGCTTTCAATATATTCAAAATATTTCCTTAAATAAAGAGGCAATACTGTATATTGTATTTTAGATGTTGTCCAACTAATGTCCTATGTAGCTGAAACATAACCACCCTTTTTTATATTCAGTTTCCCCAGTAGTACACAATAACATTCTATCACATGTCCTATCCTTTTGTAGCCTCTTAGCTTCTATTATTATCTTCAAAACTAACACTCCAACCTATATTGATTTAGTTACAAATGTACCAACCATACATTTAGTGCCTTCATTTGTAAAAGTCTTCGTCCCTACATTAATCTTGGAAACTGAAAAAAAGAACCATTATAACACTTTGTTGCTTGTTAACATGTTCTATCCATATAAAATATTACCTCTTGTACTATGAGCTTCTATGTTTTTGCAACTGTATTTGAAGCAACACCTAAGTTTTGGACATTCACTCTCTCCCCCTTTTTCACATCACATAATATGCTTTCAATTACTGTATGTTCACTAAATTATCCTGATTCAATTTTTTCCAATATCATGTTGACTCTGCCACATTCCGTTGAACACTTTAAATTTTTGATGATAACTTTTGCATGGTTCCCATGGCTGCCCTGTAGTTTCCTGTTTTATTCTGCCTTTTGAATAAATGACTTACATCTACTCTTTTCCAATCGAATGGAACATTCCTAGAATCTAGGGAACTTTGGAAATTTTACACCAAGTTACCTCACTAGCCTCTTAAAGTCACTTTTCCTGAGTCCCTCCCCACTTTCCAAATCCAGATTTCTTGCTGTTCCTGGGGTTCATGCCCTCAGTAGTGAAGATGAAGGAAAAGTATCTGTTCATTCATCTATCACCTCTGTGTTTTCCACATAAAATTTCCCAGACACACTTCCTACAGGACCATATTGCTTGATGGATTTCTCTTTGAAAGATTGGTGCTTGGTGAAAAATTGGATTGTTAATGGATTATTTGTTTGTTGATGGATTATTTGTTTGTTGTTTGATGGCCTACTGTGGGTTGAATATTGAATGATTGCTAGATGCTTGTTCAAAGGATGTCTTGGAGTGCCATTGAATGGACTGTTGTTTGATGGATGGTTTTTGTATGGGTTGTTGGTTGGAAAATTACTTGAGGAGTTGTTGAATAGTTATCAATGGGTTGCAGATTTATAAACGTTTAGATTTTTAAAAATTGTTTGGTGATGGTTACCAGTGTTATAGAGTCATAGAGCAATGTAGCATAAAACAGGCCCTTTGGCCAAGTAGTCTGTGCTGACCCAGATGTCTGTCAAAGCTAGTCCCATTTGCTTACATTTGACTTGCATTCCTCTAACCTTGTACCTGTCTAAATGTTACTATACCTTCCTCAAGCACATTCTCTGGCACCTCCACACCTCCATAAGTATACCCCATGAAGAAATTGCCACTCAGATCACTTTGAAATCTTTCTTCTCACCTTCAAACTATACCTATCATTTTAGATTTCCTTTCCCTGGGGGGGGGGGGTGAAATGTGTGCTTTCACACTATCAAGCCCCTCCTAATTCTGTTCACCTCTAAGGTCACCCTTCCATCTCCCCTTGCCCCAAGGAATAAAGTCCTAGCCAACCTCTTCCTATAACTCAGACCCTAGAGTCCTAGAAGTATACTCATTCATCTTTGGTGATATCTTTCCGGTTCAATGTATTTCCTTTAAAAGAGTAGCCAGAACTGAATAAAATGTAAGTGTGGCCTTGCCAACATTTTGTAAAACTGCCAATACCCAACTCCTTTACTTAAGCCCTGAATGATGAAAGGTAGTATGTCAAATGCCAACTTTCCACCCTGTTTGCCAATGTCTCTATTTTCAGGGAACTATATTCTTGTACTCTATGCTCCCTCTGTTTTAATCATTCCCTAGGGGACTGACCATTCACTGTGAAAGTCCTACCCTGCTTTAACTTCCTGAAATACAACATTTCATATTTATCTGAAATGAATGCTATTTGCCATTCCCCTGCCACTTAGTATTTTATCAAGATCTCCCTGTAGCTTTGATAAGCTTCTTCACTGTCTATGATACCATCTATTTCAGTGTAAATTGCAGCTCAGTAACTATGTCTCTATTCTCATCCAAATTGTTTATATAAATGATGAACAACATGTCCAGCAGCAATCCCTGTAGTACACCACCAGTCACAGCCACCAATCTATAACAACCTTCTACCATCAAGCCAATTATGTATCCACTTAGCTATCTCTCCCTGGATTCCATGTAATCCTGCCTTTCTGACTGGTCTTCCATGCAGTTTATTGTCAAGGGACTTCCAAAGGTGGCCCATTCTCTCCCTAGCCACCCTTTCACTCTTAATATACCTGTGAATCTCTAGGGATTTTCATTAGCTTTTCCAGCCACTGCTGCTTCATACCCTCCTTTTGTCTTCTTTGTTTCCCTCTGCACTGTACTCTTACAATTCTTAGACTTGTCATGGGATTTGCTTGATCCCAACAACCTAAACTAGATGGAGTAGATCAGGTAGTTGGAGCTCGTCAGTCTGGGAAGGCAGTCCATCTAAGAGAGGGAAAACTCTGATTTCAAACCTCCGCTGCCTTACGGCCGTACCCACTCATGGGAAAGGCTTTGGGAGTAAACCCTGAGGACAAATCCCTGAGGCAGTCCGACGTTGTCTTCAACCTCGGTCTGGCAACTCCTGCGACGTCACTGGTGCCAAGCTGTATCGGCCCTTGCCCGTCCCCTGGACAACATCGGTGGCATGGAGAGGGGAGACTTGCTGCTTGGGCAACTGCTGGTTTTCCTTACAACCTTGCCCAGGCCTGTGTTCTGGAGAGGGACTGAAGCAAGACTTTCCAGGTGCAGATCCATGGTCTCATGAGTCTAATGGATGCCATCAAACTAGATGCCTGCATCAACAGCCAAGGCTCTTTAAACTTGCCAGCCTTCCTTTCACCTGAACAGGAACAGGGTGGTTTCCGAACTCTTAATATTGCACTCGTAAACTCAACCCACTTGACAGATATCCAGCTACCTGCAAACTGTCTCATCCAATTAACCACTGCAAGTTGGGACAAAAAAATAGCTAGTATAGTAACAACATTTAAAAGCCAGCTAGATAAGTACATGGAGAGGAGAGGTTTAAAGGGCTATGGGTGAAGCTTGGACAGATGGGACTAGATTACACAGTCGGTGAGACTTGGGCCAAAGGACCTGCTTCCAGGCTGCAAGGCTCTATGGCTTTCTACATGTTGATTATGTAAACTTTCTTGGACACTTGCAATAAATTTCACCCCAGGCATATTGGGTAATCTAGTCATGATTTGGGAGTTAAAATCCCCTAATAATGCTGTCTATTAGTTTTGCAATCTTCTTACACATCTGCTCCTCCAATTCCTACTCAATTACCTTAAGGAATGGGATCTGATCTTTTACCAAGGTACACAACACACCTTGGGGCTTAATATTGAACTTAACAGTTCCAGATAGATTCAAAGTTCACCATTTAAGATTGTTTAATGATATTCCCTGTAAAGGAGAATGGAATAATTGTTGCTCTGGATCCAATGCAGCAAAAAAAACCCCACAAAAGATAAAGAACACAATAATAATCTAAAACACAATAAATATAAAATACAAATGAAAGGTTATATGCAGAAATTGATTGTATAGCCTCTAAGTGATGCTAGGCTGTACATAAAGTGATTGACAGGAAATAATAAAGTAGTGGTGGAGAGGTTCATCGGCCTTGCTGCTTGGGGAAGTGACTTTTTTGTGTCTGGTGGTCATGGCATGGATGCTACTTAGCCTCCTCCCTGATAGGATTGGGACAAATAGTCTACGAGCAGGATGGGTGGGAACTTTCAAGATATTACTGGCCCTTTCCTTGCACCATTCTGTATCTACGCCCTTGATGGCTGGTAGGCTGGTGCCAGTAATGCGTTGGGTAATTTTGACTACCCGTTGCAGGGCCCTCTTGTCCGCCACAGTGCAGGTTCTGTACCAAGTGGTGATGTAGCTCACCAGGATGCTCTCTGCTGCACGTCTGTAGAATGACATGAGGATGGATGTACAAAATCTAGCTCCCTTCAGCCTCCACGTAGAGGCATTGATGAGCATTCTTGACTGTGTAGAATACGTTCTGGGACCAAGCGAGGTTGTGTGTGATGTGTACTCCCAGGAGCCTGAAACTGCCTGCGGCTTCAATTGCTGTGCGGCCGATGTAAAGGACTCTGTTGTAACGAATAAACACTTCTCCGACTTCCAGCCAGGTACAGTTATTGATTTTAACTGACATTTTGATGACAAACTCTGCCACCTTCATCAGGGATGATGCTTGGGCATGCCCAGTCCGGTGGTATTTATACCCCCATCATCTGTCTCTCCTGATTGGTTAGTCCTCATCCAATCAGGTTTCCATTATCCCGTCTTGTTCACAATCGAATTCCAGTTCTTACTTAGAGCGAGACCTTCGTCTTTGTTAGAATTCTTTTCCTCTGGTTTATTTCAACGGCTTCCTTCACCAGGTAGTCCCAAAAGCCACAGCACAGTATTGTGCCGCTGAAGTCAATCCTATGGCCATTGCGAATGCAGTGTTCTGCTACCACCAATTTCTCTGGGTAACCCAAATGAATATACCTCCTCTGCTCCTTGATGCAGGTTTTCACCATGTGTCCCATCTGACCGATAGATGCTGCTCCTCATTCACAAGGAATCCTGTACATGGCAACCTTCCTGAGACTTTTTGACCCACATCAGCTGTGATTTGAGCTTCCTGATGGGTATTGTTATGCCTGCAGCCCCCTCCTTTGTGAGAATCGCAAGATCACTGTTGGGTTGGGTCAGGGGGCCCAGGAGAATGAGAAAGAGACGTGCAGAATGTCTCGTTCCCCCAGCGATGTAAAGCTACGGGACATGGCCATTGTCTCCGGAAGGCGAGTTTTGTGGATTGGAGACTGTACTACGTGGACGCCCTCAGGCAAAGTGGGCTGGTTGAGGGACAGAGTGCACACCCCCAACCTGATTGATATCTATGACCCTGCGAGTCAGAATAAAAGAGGGTCTGTGGGAACAGCCCCTCAGACGCACCAGAAGAAACGTTAGTGCTCCCGTAATCAGGGAAGCCATTTTGAAGGAGGCCACGTGAGTTCAGTTCTGTTGCCTGGGACTGGTGGCTTGGAACTTGGAAAACGGCTTTTAGCTCACAACGGGGAAACCAAATCCCCCGACTCAACGGATTGGCCTCATAAAAGACCTGGGCAAGTTTAAACCGTCTCTCTCTTAAACCCAAAAAGCTACAGCTTGAACAAACAAAACAGTGACTTTTATATTTCCATCGGACAATACGTTATCCCCTAGACAACGATAGAGCTATTTCTTATTGATTGTTATTATACCTGCGCTTTTAGATTTAGTATTGACAACGTATATTATCTGTATGTTTGCATTAATCTTACTTTTGTGCCCCTTTTTCAATAAATACTTTTCAAAATAGTACCATCAGACTTCAACGGACCTCTCTATCTTTGCTAGTAAGTGACCCAGTTACGGGGTTTTGTAACAGTATTAATCTGGTATTTCTTCAAGATCCTGGCAATCCTTCCAGAAACCATGGAAATACAGTGAGAACAGGCTATAGAGAGTATAGGCAACATCCCTGATGAAGCTGGCAGAGTTTATCATCGAAATGTCGGTTAAAATCTATACCCGTACTCAGCTGGAAGCGCGAGAAGAGTTTATTCATTGTATACGCCAGAAAAGCATTAGATCTTTTTTTCATTCTGTTTCATGGTTATACAATCATGTGGTCATAGAGTCATAAACTACATGTCCATGCTGACCATCAGTACTTATCTACTTTAATCTCGTTTACCAGTGCGAAATATACAGCCTTCCATGCCTTGGCAATTTACAGCTCATCAAGATGATTTCTAAGGCTACATCCACACTACACCAGATAAAACTGTAACTGAAGATTTTCTCTTTGTTTTTACGCTCCATCCACACTAAAATGGTGTTTTTGTCCCCCGAAACTGGAGCTTTTCAGAAAAGCTTTCCAGGCTGGATATTTTTGAAAATGCTGCTTGGGCAGATCAATGTGGGTGGGTGTTATGTATCCTGTAATTGGATAACTTACCAGCAAAGATAGATAGGTGTGTTGAAGTCTGTTGTCACTATTTTCAAACGTTTTTATTTATAAAGGGACACAAAAGTAGGAATAATACATACATTCAGATAGTGCACATCGTCAACATTCAATCTAAAGCACGGGTATAGTAATAATCATCATTAAGAAGTGAGCTCTGCTGGTGTCTAGGGGTTAATAGATTGTCCGTTGGAAATATTAAAGTCACTCTGAAAGTCTGCAGGCCTCAGCCCATTGGAAATCGCTGGGTTTTGCGTGGGGCGACCGAGAAAGAGAGATTGGGGGGAGAAGAGAAACTTGACTTGATGAATCTTCCTTGAAATCGGGGGGAGCGTTGGTTCCCTCTCCCCGATGTTAGTTAAAAGCGGTTTTCTGTGATTCCAGCCACAAATTCCAATCCCGGAATCTAACGCACGTGGCTTCCTTCAGAATGGCTTCCTGCTGCTGCAGGATCACTCACTCGTGTCTTCTGGGTGCGTCTGAGGGGCTGTCCCCCTGAGACTCTCCTTTATACTTCCTCACGGGGTCGCAGGTGTCAATCAGGTTGGGATGATGCAATCTCTCTCTCAACCAGCCCACCTTGCCCGAGGGCTTTTCACGTGGTCTCCATGAGACAATAGTCGCTGGCATCTTATTCTGTATCCCGGGTGGGACATGCAATTTTGTACATTTCTCTCTCTCTCACTTCCTGGGTCTACTGATTCCCCCCCCCCCCCCATCAACGGGTGCTCTTGCGATTCTCACAAAGGAGGGGGCTGGGATCATAACACCTCCCCTCTTAAAAAACATTTTTACCAGCAGTTAAAACGGAGTGGTCCACAGTCTTACAGGAGTTTTGAATCTAACACAATACACAAGTTTTTCTTTTCACAAAATACTACCGTTATACATTCAAGTCAGTATCTAAATAGTTAACGATTACAGTGTCCCTTTCTTTAATATCTTAACATTGCGAACCGTACATCAGACTTCAATTCAATAACCACCTATTTAATTTTTTTTTTCTTAAGCAACAAAACTAAGGAAGTGTGACCTTAGCTTAGGTGCATTTACAAAAGTTTACGCGAATACTAATCGTTTCAGTCGTTTAACTTAACCGGCAGGTCTCCAAAGAGGCTGTCTTTATTATTCACAGGCTTTGGCGCAAACCCGTTCAACCTGCCTGGCTGTCTAACAATGGCATCCTCATTAACCGTCGCCTCTTTTTCGGCGAGCCCCCCCGTGGGGAACTTGAGTAATTTTTCGTGGTGAACTCCCGCCAGCCTTGTTCATCGGGGTTATTTTTGCAACACCATGCCCCAAACTTAGACCCTTTTCACCCAATTCTTCGATTTTACCCAGGTGGCTGGCCCTTCAGGCTATTGGTGTTTGATTCGAACTCTTCACTCAAGTAGCCTGTCGAAGGCAGCCTTTTCACACCCCATCTTGGCATAACAATAGAGTGGGGGGCCCCGCTATTCCCCGACTCACTCTGTGAGCGATCTGCCAGGTTTAAGATTTCTTCCTTCGATTTGGAAACTACAGGCTTTTCGTTTCCTTCACCAACAATCCTCACCCCCCCATTCTTAAATTCGGCGTTAACTTTGAACACTCCTTCGAGTACAGACGCCGGGGAACTCACACTTTCCCCGGTTACCAAGGTTAACCCTTTTCCCACTGAACCAAGTCCATCTGACCCACAAGGACGGCCGCCCCGTTCCACTGGGTCAGATACCTCAGACTTCTTCGGAGCTCCGTTATTAGGTTCAGCACCTCGGGCATCCCCATCTCGGACACACTCAAACGGGACAGTGGCCTCTTCCAGGCTTTCAACACCCGTACCTTTTTCAAATTCTAACTTCCCCCGATCCTCCCAGTTACTCTCTGGGCAGCTCCCACCCGGGGAAGGCGCAACCCTGCGAGCTGAAACAACCTCCTCGGCCCTTTCAGCAGACCCCTTCGAGGCAAGGGTATCCTTTCCATCTAGGACTGCCCTCCTCTCATTATTGGGAACACCTTTAGAACTCTCAAGTTCTTCAAACAACTCTGCCAAACCAGACAGATCATCCATGTCCAACTCTGGACCTTTCAACAGCTTTATCTGTTTCTCATCTTTATCTCCTACCTCTAGGACCTTTCTCTTCGCTAAAGGCAGATCTATCTCCTCTCCCTTACCCCCTTTCACTTTACTACTCTCCGTCTTACCACCCTCGAAACCCTCATGGCACAGGGTCGGCAAAGACGTCTCGGCCAAATCAAAACTGGCCAGATTTAAACTGCTCTCATTCACAGCTCTCTCTCTCGACAGGCTGCGAGTGACCGCGCCGGCGAGATGGTCCTTGGGCGCTAGGGACTCGCCGGTCGCCAGGTCGGCAGCATGGCTGACCAAACCTTACCCCCTGCTAAGTCGTTTCCCAGCAGCATGTCCACGTCAGCTCTCGGGAATTCTGAGGGCACCCCTATTTCAACTGATCCATATACCAGCTCACAATCCAGAATGACCTTATATAAGGGCACCATTTCTATCCGTTTATTTATTCCTTCCACCTTTACCATGCCCGTTTCCTGACCAAATTCTAGTACCTTACGGCTAACCAGGGATAACTCAGAGCCCGTATCCCTCCAGATTCGTACGGAAACTGGTATGTCTCCCTCCGTCACAGACACTGTTCCGTGTGACAGACAACTCCCAGAGCCCTCTCGTACTCTGTCTACCCTCGGCTCTCTGGTCGATTTGCTGATTACCATGGCACACCCGAAAGGGACTGTGGTTTTCCCTCTTCCTATCTCCTTCCTCGGAGCAAAGCATCGAGATGCAATGTGCCCCTCCTTTCCACAATTAAAACAGGTCAAACCCGGAGCCCTCTGGCCGTCTTGCTTTTCCCCCTCAACCTTACCGCTAGCTCCCGGTGGGGACCTCTGCCTCACTCGTCGGACTTTCTCGATCGTTCCCACGGTCTCTCTGGGGACCTTTATTCGAGGGAGTCTTTGTCTTGTGGGTTAGGGCATATTCGTCCGCCAACCTGGCAAATTCTGAAATGGATTTATCCGGCTTCTCATTCAAATACACCCGGATCTCCTCCGGAACACAACTTATGAATTCCTCAATCAAAAATAACTCCCTGAGACGCCCATAATCCTCGCCCACTCTTTCCGCGGTGCACCAACGGTCCAAGAGCACCCCCTTCTCATGGGCTAGCTCGGTATACGTTTGATTCCACCCTTTCCTTAAATTTCTAAACTTTTGTCTATAGGCCTCAGGTACCAACTCGTAAGTCCGGAGAATGACCTTTTTTACCTCATCATAATTCTCCACTCCTCCCTCCTCCAGGGACAAGGCCGCATATGCTCGTTGGGCTTTCCCCTTTAACACACTTTGTAACAACGCCACCCACTGCTCTTTTGGCCACTTCTGATTTACTGCCACCTTTTCAAAAAGCAAGAAATAACTATCGACATCTGTCTTCTCGAACGGGGGCACCAATCTCAACTCCCTACTAATATTAAACCGCTCTGCTTGGTCTAACCCTTGGTCTCTTCGCACATTCTTCATCTTCTCAATTTCCCAGTCATGTTGCCTCTGTTTCTCTTTCTCAGCCCGTTCCTTCTCTTTCTTGGCCCGTTCCTTCTCTTTCTCAGCCCGTTCCTTCTCTTTCTCTTCTGCTTCTAGCTTCTTTAGGTGTATTTCATGCTGTCTTTGCCTTTCCATCTCTCTCTCTCTTGCCTTTCCCTCTCTCTCTCTCTCTCAGCCACTTCCAGCTCTTTTAACTTAAGTTCACGTTCCAACTTTAATTTCTCCACCTCTAACTGAACCGTCCCACTTGATGGTACTTTGTCAGGGATATCTTCCAATACCTCATCTTCAAGCACCTTCTTCTCAATGTAATACTGAGTTATGGCCCTTCGTTCCTCCCGCTTTTTCACGGACGACCTCACTTCTGTGAGGTTCAACCCCTTCGCCAAATTTAACAAGTCTGATTTGGTGGCTGCCTCTAGCGCCCCCACCGTCGGGTTTTCCATAAATTCCCCCACGTCCATCTTTGCTGGTTTCCCGTCTGGCTAACCGCGTAACCAGATTCAAGTTTTTTGATTTACAAGCCCAATTCACTGGCCTCCCAATTTGGTGTCAAATCCCGGACGAGAAACCCAATTGTTACGTATCCCATAACTGGATAACTTACCAGCAAAAATAGAGAGGTCTGTTGAAGTCTGTTGTCACTATTTTCAAACGTTTTTATTTATAAAGGGACACAAAAGTAGGGATAATACATACATTCAGATAGATAGTGCACATCGTCAACATTCAATCTAAAGCACGGGTATAGTAATAATCATCATTAAGAAGTGAGCTCTGCTGGTGTCTAGGGGTTAATAGATTGTCCGTTGGAAATATAAAAGTCACTCTGAAAGTCTGCAGGCCTCAGCCCTTTGAAAATCGCTGGGTTTCACATGGGGCGACTAAGAGAGAGAGATTGGGGGAGAAGAGAAAGAACTTGCCGAGTCTTGATGAATCTTCCGTGAAATCGGGGGGAGCGTTGGTTCCCTCTCCCCGATGTTAGTTAAAAGCGGTTTTCTGTGATTCCAGCCACAAATTCCAATCCCGGAATCTAACGTACGTGGCTTCCTTCAGAATGGCTTCCCGCTGCTGCGGGATCACTCTCTTGTGTCTTCTGGGTGCGTCTGAGGGGCTGTCCCCCTGAGACTCTCCTTTATACTTCCTCACGGGGTCGCAGGTGTCAATCAGGTTGGGATGATGCAATCTCTCTCTCAACCAGCCCACCTTGCCCGAGGGCTTTTCACGTGGTCTCCATGAGACAATAGTCGCTGGCATCTTATTCTGTATCCCGGGTGGGACATGCAATTTTGCACGTTTCTCTCTCTCTCACTTCCTGGGTCTACTGACCCCCCCCCCCCCACCCATCAACGGGTGCTCTTGCGATTCTCACAAAGGAGGGGGCTGGGATCATAACATGGGGTAACCAGAGACTTCTGAAAACGTTATCAGACGGTAGCACGCTACTTCATTGTTTTCTTGAACGCAACCTAACAATTTCAGAACAGACGGCAACGAGACTGAAGCTAGAAGAGTTAGAAATGTACTCACCAAATACTTTGACCCATAACTTACTGAATAAATAAGTATACTCACTTTGCCCTGTGTTCTGTCCTTGCTCATATGAAGGTGGTTTACCTATTTATGCAAGTACTTCTCTGACAATAGATGTGTAACAGCCTAATGTAACATTTTATGGAAATACAAGATAACACTGATGCAGACATGTTTTATACATTTAACAAGGAGCTTTATTAATGGAACAGAGTTAGTCAGTTTTTCAATGTTCGTCATCAGCCGGGTCATACTGTCCGTGAACTCCCTGTTGGTTGCTGCCATACACACCGGTATTTTTTTTTAGTTTTAAGTTCTCCTGCGCGAAAGCCAACAGCTGTCTGTCGTTTAAGTTTTTCTAGTCTGTAACTACACAAACACGCACTTTTACAGCGAGATTCGATACCAAACATGTCGCTTGTTTTCGGTAGATGTGTCCTGAGCATGCGGAGGTGGAGGAGATTCACCGAAATCTCCGTTTCAATGTGGATAGAGATATTTTCAAAAATGCATAGTGTGGAAGTCTATTGTTTTTATGCGAAACCAGCGTTTTCCAAATTATCCGGTCTAGTGTGGATGTAGCCTAAGTGTCATGGGAGTACTTGCCTCTACCAGACCCTCAGGCGATGTCTTTCGGTTTCCAGCCACAGTAAGTTCTTACCATCAGATCCCTCTTAGGCTATGTCCACACTAGACCGGATAGTTTTGAAGACGCCAGTTTCACGTAAAAATGATAGGCATCCACACTATACGTTTTTAAAAATATCTGTATCCAGACTGAAACAGAGATTTCAGTGAATCTCCTCCTCCTGCGCATGCACAGGACACATCTACCAAAAACAAGCAACATGTTTGGTGTTGAATCGCGCCGTAAAAGTGCACATTTGTGTAGTTACAGACTAGAAAACCTTAAAACGATGGACAGCTGTTGGCTTTCATGCAGGAGAAATTAAAAGTATATAAAAAAACAAATACTGGAGCGTATGGAGGCAACTGACAGGGAGTTCGTGGAAAGATTGACCTGGCTGACGACAAAGATTGAAAAACTGACTAACTCTGTTCCATTAATAAAGCTCCTTGTTAAATGTATAAAACATGTCTGCATCAGTGTTATCTTGTATTTCCATACAATGTTACATTAGGCTGTTACACATCTATTGTCAGAGAAGTACTTGCATAAATAGGTAAATCACCTTCATACGAGCAAGGACAGAAAACAGGGCAAAGTGAGTATACTTATTTATTCAGTAAGTTATGGGTCAAAGTATTTGACGAGTACATTTCTAACTCTTCTGGCCTCAGTTTCGTTACGTTCTGTTTTGAAATTGTTAGGCTGTGTTCAAGAAAACGATGAAATGGTGTGCTGCCGTCTGACAGCGTTTTCAGATTTCTCCGGTTACCCCATCCACACTGCTCCAGCCAATCCAGCATTTTCAAAAATACACACTTTGCAGCCAATATACGTTGTGCTACCTTTTGGTCTTTTTTCCATGGCCTACCTGAGTGCCCTAATTGGGTGGCAATGGAGTTGAGTTCCACTAAAGATCTATCTATTTCTGCACTTCTTGGCTCTGTGCTCCCTAGTAGTTTGTCCAGATTAATTGTTAATCCTCTTGTTAGACACACTTTGCGTATATGGGCTCAGTTTAGAAAATTTTATGGTTTCCATGGTTTTTCCTTTTCTAGCCCTATCTTACATAATCACCTTTTTTTACCTACTACATATGTTTCAGCATTCCATGATTGGTATAGGAAGGGCATTAGACATTTTGAAGATCTTTTTATTGATAATCGCTTCGCATCTTTTCAACAGCTCTCTGCTAAGTTCAATCTGCCCAATGCTCATTTTTTTAGATATCTCCAAATTAGACACTTTATTAATCCTTTAATTCCTAACTTCCCTGAAATGCCTGAGAAAAATGTTATGGATTTCTTTCTTTCTATTAATCCACTAGGTAAAGGTTTACTATCATTTATTCGTGATAAATTAGCATCCTTACGACGTGCCCCTGTGGATAAAATTAGAATGGCTTGGGAGCATGATTTAAATATCTCCTTATCTGATGAGACTTGGGACTCGATTCTCAAATCGGTTAACTCAACCTCTCTTTGTGCTCGCCATTGCCTTTTACAGTTTAAGATTGTTCATAGAGCCCGTATGTCTAAATCTAAACTATCTCAATTTTACCCTAGTAATAGTCCTCTTTGTGATAAATGCAAGAGGGGCGTGGCCTCTCTCATTCATATGTACTGATTTTGTCCTAGTCTGGAGAAATTTTGGAAAGATGTCTTCATAACGTTATTGTATATTCTGAATCACCTAACCCTTTAATTGCTTTGTTCGGTTTTTTGGGTGAGACAGATTTACATCTGAGTTCGACTAAGTGTCGAGTATTATCCTTTGCCACTCTCCTGGCTAGACGTTTAATCCTCCTTAGATGGAGAGATGTTGCCCTGCCCACGCATGCTCAATGGCTTAATAATATTATGTCCTGCTTAGACCTTGAAAAAATTCATTATTCAGTTCTTAATTTGGATATAAAGTTCCATAAGGTCTGGGGACCTTTTATTGAGTACTTTCATAACCTTCCTCTTAACTAAGGTTTTTTCTTCGGTCCCTTGCTTTCAGCTCCTTTTTTTTTGGTAGTAGGCATTAATATCTTCTGTTTCTAAGTGTATTTACAGCTTTGAATGTCCTGATTTATATTCTCTATATTGTGTTGTGGTTGGTCTGGAGTTCTTTTTCTGTTGCGGGGCTTGGGGAGGATACTAATTTTACATGTCTTCAATTTGGATGCTTTCTCAATTATCTTTTTTTGTATTATATTATTATTGTATGTTTATTTTTGCATTGTATTAATGTTCTTCATTTTGATCTGGGTTTTTTTTTATCTGTAGCGATGTAGAAAATGCATAAAAAAACCAAATAAAAAATTTTAAAAAAAATACACTCTTTGGAGAGCATTTCTGAAAAGCTCCGGTTTCGGAGGATGAAAATGCCATTTTAGTGTAGATGAAGGGTAAAAACGAAGAGGAAAAGCTTCGGTTATGGATTTATCCAGTGTAGTGTGGATGTAGCCTTACACTCATGACTTTATTTTTCTCAGATGTGGGGAAAAAAGTTCTCACTATCCTCCTCCTTTCTATAATTTTCAAAAATTTATGTAGCTTTAATAGACCTCCATTCAGCCTCCTTCACCTCAGTGAGAACAAACCCAAACCCATTTGTCCTCTGATACTGGACACCCACTCCAACACTTCCATAGTGTGCCAACCAAAACTACACCAGTGCTCTAGCTGTGGTCTAACAAACATTTTATATAGTTGTAGTAAAAGATTCTTAATTAACACTTTGCTATAGTATTCATCAGAGAAAGGGACCTTGACAAGGGAGGAGTAAAGAACAAACTAATATGCTGTCACGGATAAGAAACAGGATGTGCTGGGGTTTTTGAAAAACATTCAGATAGGCAAGGCCCTAGGGCTGGACAAGATATTCTCCAGGCTACTTGTGGTGAACTACATATACCTGTCTGGACACGCCCCCCCCCCCCCCCCCCACTGACTGCTCCTGTTGCTCCTCCCACAGACCCCTGTATAAAGGCGATTGGAGGCACTGCTCCTCCCTCAGTCTTCAGGATGTTGTGTGATGGTCTCTTGCTGCTGATAGTGCTCTCTCTTCCAGCTAATAAAAGCCTATCTCTCGCCTCACGTCTCCGAGAGTTATTGATGGTGCATCACTACTATGGGAAGCAGGGGAGGAGATTGCTGCGTCTTTAGCGATGATCTTTGTGTCCTCACTTGCCACTGGAGTAGTACCATGTGATTGGATGGTGGCAAATGTTAATCCTTTGTTCAAGAAAGGAAGTAGGAATAACCCTGGGATTTGTTGACCAGTCAGTGGTGGGCAAACCACTGGACAACAGATTTTGCTTCGGAATACTTTTGTGTGTATCTTAAGGCTGTTGATCATGAAAACCATCATGAAATTTCTCTATTTTTTCAAAGTCAAAAGTCAAAGTCAAATTTATTATCAGAGTACATAAATGTCACCACATACAACCTGGAGATTCTTTCTCTGTGGGCATACTTAGTGAATCCATTTTTTAAAAATTGCCTATGTTAGTTATTTCAATTCATAATTCAAGACAATTAAAATATTGCCCACAATATAAGCTGAAAGGTGTTCTATCTTGTCCAGGCATTCCTGAATATGTTTTGGCAGAGGAGATGTTGCATGGCAGGACTGCTTTTAGAAAGGCCATAAAAGCATCATGCACACACCGCATTCTATGCATTGCGTTTACGTGTATATCGGTTTGTAATCACGGTGATGTCCGTGCTGTACACGCACAGCACATTGTGAGTACTCTTTGTATTAAAGCAAATGTATTTTCAGGACTATTCCTGATAGCAAAATGTCTCGCTAATGTTGCAGCAGTCATGATACTTTTTGTTATATTTGTGATGAGTATATACTGAAATCTCAAAATTGCAGCATGACTCCTCATTAAGAAAGCCGATGAGCTCTCCTTTGGGTGTAAAATTGACGACCTCACATTTGTTGTGCAACATGCTGCTGATTTTAGAGCTGGGCTCAGAGGTCAAAGCCATTCGCTGTGCGAGAGCAGAAGGATAATGCAACAGACCGCTACTTCTGTTTGATCAGTGTGTCTGGTTTCTCTGCTAAAAACAAGAAATCCATTGAATGCCCCAATCTCCCTTCAGCCATGCAACCTGTGCTGCATGACGATAGTCTTCCAGTACCAAACCCACCAGAGACATGGAGTCCAGAGGACACAGCCAAAGATGCCATGATGCACGAGCCAGGAATGGAGAACGCACTGATACTGGTGCAGATACGTTGAATGAGCCTCATCTTTTTATATATATATTTTATTCAATGTTTAAGATAGTTACATAGAATGAATAGAGTAATAGAATAATGTAGTGTAATATCAGCCCTCCCCCTCCCCTTAACCCTTCCCCCCTTAACATCCGTCTAAAAAAAAAGAGAAAAAGAAAGAAGAAAGATAGATTGCCTGGATATCAGAAGATCCCCACATGCTCCATGGAATTCAAAATAGCTTTAATATATGTATTTATTTCTTTCCCCAGATGGCTAATAACTTTATCTTCAGAGGACCTATATATTTAATGCTATCTTTTGTAAGTAAGGATGCAAAATTTTCAAAAATATGTCATATTTATTTCTTAAATTATAAGTAATTTTTTCAAGAGGAATGCAGCTAAAAATTTCATTATTCCAACGATCTATACTTAAGTATGAATCCAATTTCCAAGTAACTGCAATAGCCTTTTTGGCTACTGCCAGTGCAATTTTTATGAATTCTTTCTGATATTTGTTCAATTTAGGTTTAGGTTATCCCTTCAATATCACCTAGTAAAAATAATATTGGGTTATGTGGAAGTTGTATTCCAATAATTTGTTCCAATATAACTCTTAAATTTGTCCAAGAAGGTTGAATTTTAAAACAAGACCAAGTAGAGTGTAAAAAAGTACCAATTTCTTGATTACGTCGGAAACATTGATCAGATAAATTTGGGTTTAGTCTATTTATTTTTTGTGGTGTAATATATAATTGATGTAAAAAATTGTATTGTACTAATCTAAGTTGAACATGTATTGTATTTGTCATACTGTCAAGACATAGTCTTGACCAACTTGTTTCATTAATTTTAATAGTCAAATCAGTTTCCCATTTTTGTCTTGACATATGAATTCCTTGTTTAGTTGTCTGTTTTTGAATCAAATTATACATACAAGAAGTAATTTTTAAAGTTTTTCCTTTTTAAATTAAAGTTTCTATTTCATTAGGCTTCAGCATTAACATTGTTTGACCCAGTTTATCTCTTAAATAAGCCCTTAATTGGAAATAACAGAAAAGAGTGTTATTTGATATTTTATATTTATTCTTTAATTGATCAAATGACATGAATATACCTCCTTCAAAACAGTCTCCTGTATATCTAATCCCTTTTGAAACCAATTATATAAAAGTTGGTTATCCATTGTAAAAGGAAATAAGTCTATTTTGAATTAGAGGTCTCTTTGCTAATAAAGATTTCTTTATCTCATCATCAACATTTGTCTTATTCCATAAATCAATCAAATGTTTTAATATAAGGGACTCTTTCTTTTCCCGTATCATTTAGATTCCCATTTATATATAAAATCTTCTGGTATATTTTCTCCTATCTTATCTAACTCTATTCTAATCCATGCCGTTTTTTCTTCAGCAAAAAAAGATGCAATAAACCTAAGTTGATTTGCTTTATAATAATTCTTATAAAATTTGGGAGTTGTAACCCTCCTAGGTAAAATTTACATGTCAATTTTTCCAACGATATTCTTGACATCTTACCTTTCCAAAGAAACTTCCTCACACATTTATTCAACTCTTAAAAAAGACTTCTGCGGCAGTTGTACTGGTGGTGTTTGGAATAAATACTGTAATCTAGGAAATATATTCATTTTTACGGCATTGACTCTACCTACTAATGTTATTGGTAACATCATCCGTTTATCAAGATCTTCTTGAATTTTTTTCAATAACAGCAAATAATTTAATTTATATAAATGCATTATGTCGTTATCAACTCTTATACCTAAATACTTTATATCATTTATCGGCTGTCTAAATTGAGTTACTAGTCGACATTGACTATAATCTCCTTTAGTAAGGGGTAAAATTTCACTTTTATCCCAGTTTATTTTATACCCTGATATTTTCCCATATTCTTCCAATCTAAGAGATAATTTATGCAACAAATAAAATGGGTTTGTTAGATAAATCAAAACATCATCAGCAAATAGATTAATCTTATATTCCTCCCGGTTAACTCTGAAGCCCATAACATTTGAGTCGGTTCTAATTAATTCAGCTAATTGTTCTATCGCCAATACAAATAAAGCAGGTGATAATGGACAACCTTGTCTAGTTGACCTTGTTAACTGGAATGATGTTGAGATTTGGCCATTTTTCACTACTTTAGCTTTGGGACTAGTATTTAAAATTTTAATCCAGTTTATAAAAGATTCTCCTAACCCATATTTTTCCAATACCTTAAATAAAAAATCCCATTCCAATCTATCAAATGCTTTTTCTGCATCCAAAGCAACTGCCACACTCATTTCCTCCCTCTTTTGTGCCAAATGAATTATGCTAAGTAACCAAATTACATTATCTGCCAATTGTCTATTTTTAATAAATCCTGTTTGATCCATATGTATTAATTTTGGTAAATATTTAGATAATCTATTAGATAAAATTTTTGCTATTATTTTATAATCCTTGTTCAACAGAGAAATAGGCCTATATGATGTTGGTTTTAATGAGCCTCATCTGATAACTCAATCTGAGTTAAATGACCTGATCAGAGACTTGGGTTTGTCAAAAGCAAATACAGAATTACTGTGTTCAAAACTGCAAGGATGGAATTTGCTGTCACCAGGCACAAAAATTTCCATGAAGGATTTCAATATTTGAGACAGATGCTTCCCAGAATAACTGATATCAAGACTACAGAAGACTCTTTTGTTGGTCCACAAATCAAACAGATCATCAATGACAGGCAATTCGAAGAACTTCTAGTGGGGCCGGAAAAAATCTCATGGAAGGCATTCAAGGATGTTTTTTGAAAATTTTCTTGGCAGCTACAGAGCACCAAATGTGCAGCTTCAAGCATACAAAACCATGAAGTGCAAAATGTCACTAAAGATTCATTATCTGCATTCCCATTTAGACTTCTTCCTTGCAAATCTTGCAGCTGTCAGTGATGACCATGGTGAAAGATTTCACCAGGATATTGTGGTCATGGAGAAATGGCATCAGGGCAACTGAAATCCATCAATACTGGCTGATTATTGTAGGACACTTAAGCAAGAAGCCTCAGACACAGAGTACAAATGAAACTCATAAAAAAAACATATTTAGCTTAGTTGAAGTATTTGCACCATTATGAAATTAAACACATTATATTCAATAAAAGTTAATTTATTTTTTCTCCAAACTTCTACATGGTACAAGTTGTCTGAAATTATATTTGTGTGTAGCTTCATGTGTTCTATCATAGCAACAGAAAATTTCTGAGGAAGCAACACTGTTTAAAATATTTGCTGTCCAGTGCTATTGGAGAGAATTCTTAGAGACAGGATTTAGTAGCATTTGGAGAAGTACAGTCTGATTAGGGATAGTCAGCTGGCTTGTGAGTGGCACATCATGCTTCACAAGCCTGATTGACTTCTTTGAGGATGAAACATGCTGACAAAGGTAGAGCAGTTTCTCATGGTGGCTCATTCAGAAAGTCAGCAGGTATGAGATCCAGGGAAACTTGATTGCATGGTTTCAGGACTGGGCTGCCCACAGAAGGCAGAGGGTGGTAGTAGATGACGTGAGTTCTGTGACTACTGATGATTCACCCTTGCTCTTTGATTTTTTTTATAAATGACTTGGATAAGGAAGTGGAAGGGTGTGTTAGCAAGTTTGCAGATGACACAAAAGTTAGTGGTGTTGCGGATAATGTAGAAGATTGTCTTGCATTACAACCGGCATTGATAGGATGCACAGCTGGGCTGAGAAGAGGTAGCTGGAGTTCAGTGCAAAGAAGTGTGAAGTGATACCTTTCAGAAAGTCAAACTTGAAGGCAAAGCACAAGGTTAAAGGCAATATTATTTGCAGTGAGGAGGAACAGAGAGAACTTGGGCTGCATATCCAAAGATCCCTCAAAGTTGCCTCACAAGTTGTTAGTGTAGTCAATAAGGCATACTGTGTGTTGTGTTAGCCTTCATTAGTCGAGGGATTGAGTTCAGGAGTTGAGAGGCAAGGTAGCAGCTCTTTAAAACTGTCTTCAGTTCTGGTTGCTTCATGAAAAGAAGGATGTACAAGACACAATAGCTAATATGAGAGCACATATTTTTAAGGTGACTGGAAAAATATAGGGGGGATGTCAGAGGTAGGTTTTTTTTACACAGAGTGGTAAGTGCATGGAATGTGTTACCATGGGTGGAGTCAGAGGCTTTAAAGAGACAGACTCTTAGATAGGCATGCGGGTGAAAGAAAAATGGAGGTCTATGTAGGAGGGAAGGGGTGGAGTTGATTAAAAGCTTGGCAAAACATTGTGGGCTGAAGGGCCTTTATTGGTGTATATTCTATGTTCTAACTTCTAAAACCTCCATGCTTTTATATTTATGCTCTGGCGAATGAATACCAGAATACCTCATACCTTTGTAACCATTTCATCTACCCAGGCTACCACCATTAGTGATGTATAGACAAATACAGAGTGTTCCTCATTAGTCCATAAATCCCTATTGTTCAGGCTGCACGGCCTACCCTTCACAGACCTCTCAAAATGTGTAAACCCACACTAGTTGGGATGAAGTCCTGTTGGCTATTACTCCACCTGACTTATCAACTGATTAATATCATTCCAAATAGTAAAACTATCACTATCTTCCTCAGGATCAACAACCCCACAAATATTTGTCCCACCTGTAGACTTGCTAATCGTTCCTTCTGCACTCATTGGGCTACAGAGACTGGCCCTTCAGACATATATGCCCATGCTGTACATTTTGTCATTCTGCACTCATCAATTTTACTGGGTTGGCTTTGTGTTCTTCTATGCATTGTCTATTCAAGTACCTGTCGAAGTGCCGCTTAAATACAATGATTGTATTTGATTCCACCACCTTTGGACTTCTGGCTGAACATCAGTGATGGGGATGTCACTGAAGCAGACTCTGATGGATGGAGTCTACCTGCATTTGAAAAGTTAAGGACCAATTTGCAGTAGGTTCCAGGTAATCATTCTCTCTGCAAAATACTTCAGCTCAAATCCCCTTCTTCCCCTCATCTCCAACCTTGTTTTTCATATCCCTACCATGGAAAAAGGATTCATGGTTTTATCCCTTGTGGTTTTCACCACAAGGTAACAAGCCCAGCCCATCAAATTTCTACCATAACTAAAGCCCTGCAGTCCAGGTAATATCCTGATGAATCTCCTCTGCTCTTTGTCCAAAACAGCCACATCCTTCCTATAATGTGGTAAACAGAACCAAACACAATATTTCAAGCAGTATTTTGTAAAGTTACAAAATAACATCCAACTTTTTCATTCTTTGTCCCAAACTATATGACTCTTTCATTGTCATATCAACCCATGTTGCAACTTTCAGGGAACTATGGACTTGAACCTCCAGCACCAGCGGGTTAGACAACAGTGAACATTACATACTTGGATTTTCAGAAGACTTTTGACAAGCTGCTGCACATAAGCTGCTAAATAGGATGACTGGCAGAAGAGAGTGAGTGGGAAAAAGAGGTCTTTTACAGGATGGCTGCCTATAACTATTGGAATTCCACAGGAGTCTGTTTTCACCTGATTCACTAATAATCTCAGTGAGTTAACTGATGGGATTGCGGCCAATTTTGCAGATGATACAGAGATAGGAGAGGGACAGGTAGTGTTGCAGAGACATGGAGTCTGCACAAGGACTTGGACAGGTTGAGAGAGAGGGCAAGAGAATGACATATGGGATACAGCATAGAGAACTGTGAGGTCATGCATTTCAATAAGAAGAATAAGGTGTAGACCACTTTCTAAATAGGAGAGAATTCAGAAATTAGAGGTGCAAAGGGACTTGGCAGTTCTAGTTCAGGATTTCCTCAAGGTTAGTTTGCAGGTTGAGTCAGTAATAAAAAAGGCAAATGCAATGTTAGCATTTAGTTTGAGGAGACTAGAATGTAAAAGCAAGGATGTACCGGCTCTGGAGAGGGTCCAGGGGAGTTTCACAAGAATGATTCCAGAAGTGAAAGCATTAACATTTGAGAAACATTTGATGTCTCTGGGCTGTACTCAGTGGAGTTCAGAGGTTGAGAGGGGATCTCCATAAGATATAGGAGAAGAATTGGGCCATTTGGTCCATCTAGTCTGCTTTTCCATTTGATCCTGGCTGATTCATTTCCCTCTCAACTCCTGCCTTCTTCCCATAAGTATTCACACTCTGACTAAGCAAGAATCTATCAACCTCTGTCTTAAATACACCCACTAACCTGGTCTCCAAAGCTGCCTGTGGTACTAAATTCCACAATCTGGCAAAGGTAGTTCCTCCTTATCTCCATTCTAAATGAATGTCTCTTTATTCTGAGGCTGTGACCTTTAGTCCTAAACGCCCCCACTATAGGAAGCATCCTCTCCAAATCCACTCTATCTAGGCCTTTCAACATTCAATAGGTTTGAATGTGATCCCCCCTCATTCTGCTAAATTCCAGCGAGTACAGGCCCAGAGTCATCAATTGCTCCTCATATGATAAGCCTTTCATTCTCAGAATAATTTTTACAAACTTCCTTTGAACCCTCTCTAACGTCAGCACATTCTTTTTTAGATTAAGAGCCTAAAACTGCTCACAGTTCTCTAAGTGAGGCCTCGACAGTTCCTTATAAAGCCTCAGCATTATATCCTTGGTTTTATATTCCAGTCCTCTTGAAATGAATGCTAAAATTGCATTTGCCTTCCTCACCACCTACCCAACCTGCAAGTTAACCTTTAGTGAATCCCACACGAGGACTGCCAAGTTCCTTTGCACCTCGGATGTTTGAATTTTCTCTCTGTTTACGGTTTTACTCCTTTTACCAAAGTGCATGACCATACACTTCCTGACACTATATTCCATCTGCCATTTTTTTGCCCATTTTCCTAATCTGTCTCAGTCCTTCTGCATGCTCCGTTTCCTCAACACTACTTGTCCCTCCACCTACCTTCATATTGCTGTCAAACATGTCCACAAACCCATCAATTCTGTCATCCTAATGATTGACAAACAACGTAAAGAAGTGGTTCCATCACTGACCCCTGTGGAACACCATTGGTCACCAGCAACCAATCAGAAAAGGTTCCCTTTATTCCCATTCTTTTCCTCCTGCCACTGAGCCGATGCTCTATCCATGCTAATGTCTTTCCTGTAATATCATGGACTCCTACCTTGTTAAGCAGACTTATGTGCAGCGCCTTGTTAAAGCCTTCTGAGTACACAACATACATTGATTTTCCTTTGTCTATCCTGATTGTTATTTCTTTAAAGAATTTCAACACATTTGCAAGGCAAGATTTTCCTTTAAGGAAACCACACTAACTTTGGCCTATTTTGCCTTTTGCCTCCAAGTACCCTGAGACCACATCCTTAACAGTTGACTCCAATATCTTCCCAACCACTGAGGTCAGACTAATTGGCCTATAATTTCCTTTCTTCTGCTTCTGTCTCTTCTTGAACAGTGGGTTGACACTTGTAAATTTCCTGTCCTTCAGAACCACGCCAGAATCTAGTGATACTTTATGCCTCCACAATCTCTTCAGCTACTTCTTTCAGAACCCTGGGGTGTACACCATCTGGTCCAGATGACTTATCTACCTTCAGACCTTTCAGCTTCCTAAGCACCTTCTCCCTAGTATTTGCAACTGCAGTCACTTCTGTCCCCTGACACTTTTGAATATCCAGTATACACTTGTGAATACACAGTGAAGACTGATGCAAAATATTTGTTCAGTTCATCCACCATTACTACTTCTCCAGCATCACTTCCCACTGATTTGATATCTACTCTTGCCTCTTTTTTACTCTTTGTCTTATTTTAATCCCATTCAATACTACCTGATACTGAAAGACCTGGATGGAGTGGGCATGAAGAAGATGTTTCCATATGTAGCAGAGTCTAATATCTGAGGGCACAGCTTCAGAGTAAAAGGGTTGTCCCTTTATAACTGAGATGAGGAGGAATTTCGTCAGCTAGAGAGCAGTGATCTGTGGAATTTTTTATTAGGACATACTGTGGAGGCCAAGTAAATTGAGTGTCCTTAAAGCAGATATAGATAGGTTTTTGATTGGTTAGGGTTTGACGGGTTATGGAGAGAAGACTTCCAATTAAAAAGCATTCTCCCCTACTAACCTCTTACTTCTATAACCAAGCCAATTTTGGATTGAATTAACCAGTTTCCTTTGATTTCCAAATACTTTAAACTTCTTGACCAGTCTACCACACACAGCTTGTCAAGTTCAACACCTTTCATTCATGAATCGTGCCCTCCTAAAAAAAAAACCTCGATGAAATTAGTAAGATAGAATTTCTCCTGCACTCCACCCTTTCCAAATGTACAGAGAACCTATCCCTCCCAGGAGAAGGTAGTGGTGTCTAGAAATAGAAGTCACAGGTTTAAGATAAGAGTAGAGAAACTTAATGGAGATCTGAGGGATATGTTTTTCACAGAGGACAGTAGCTATCAGGAATGAGCTGTTAAAGAAGATGGTGGAGGCAGATATAACATTTATTAGATGTATGGACAGGTACTTAGATAGGAAAGGTGAATAGGGATTATGAACCTAATGAGAGTAACTGTGATTAGCGTAGAATCAAAACTAGAATCATTGACATTTGTCATGAAATTTGTTGCTTTGAGGCAAAAGTATAGGGCAATATATACATTATACCATAAATTACAATAAAGAATATATTTTGTATTTAAAAATTAAATAAGGAGTGTAAAAAGAAAGCAAGAATAGTGAGGTAGTATTCATGGACCATTTAGAAATCTGATGGTAAGGGGAATAAACTATTGCTGAAGCACTGAGTATGCGTCTTCAGGCTCCTATATCTCCTCCCTCAAGGTAGTAATGAGAAGAGGGTATGTCCTGGCTGATGGAAGTCCTCATTCATGGATGCATCTTTTTGAGGCATTGCTGGCTGAGTTTACAAACATCTCCAGCTTTTCCCAATCCTGTCTAGAAGGCTTCTCCATACCAGATGAGTCAGCCTGTTAGAATACTTTCCATGGTACATCTGTAGAAATTTGCTAGAATGTTTGGTGACATATCAAATCTCCTCAAACTACTAATGAAATCTTGACCAGTTTTTCCCATCAATTTTAACATTCAAATCAGATTCCCATTTTTGCCTTGATTTATGAATTCCTAATTTAATTATTTGCTTTTGAATCAAATTATACATACAAGATGTAATTTTTTTAATTCTTCCTTTCTGAATCAATATTTCTATTTCACTAGGTTTTGGCATCAACATTGTTCATCCCAGCTTTTCTCGTAAATAGGCTCTTAATTGAAAATAACAGAAAAGAGTGTTATTTGATATTTTATATTTATTTTTTAATTGATCAAACGACATCAATATACCTCCTTCGAAACAATCACCTATATATTTAATCCTTTTTTGGAACCAATTATGTTAAAAGTTTATTGTCCATTGTAAAAGGAATAAGCCTATTTTGAATTAAAGTTCTTTTTGCTAATAAAGATATGTTTAGATAGTATGAGAAATACAATAAATGTTTGACTTAGATTAATACAATATAATTTTTTACATCAATTATATATAACACCACAGAAAATAAATAGATTAAATTCAAATATGTCTGACCAATGTTTTCGATGTAATCAAGAAATTGGTACCTTTTTACATTCTACTTGGTCTTGTTTTAAAATTCAACCATTTTGGATAAATTTAAGACTTTTATTGGAACAAGTTACTGGAGTACAACTCCCACATAGTCCACTATTATTTTTATTAGGAGACATTGAAGGGACAATACCGAAACTTAAATTGAACAAGTATCAGAAAAAATTTATAAAAATTGCATTGGCAGTAGCCAAAAAAGTTATCGCAGTTAGTTGGAAATCTGATTTATATTTAACTATGAATCACTGGAATAATGAAATACATAGTTGTATTCCATTTGAAAAAATTATGTATAATTTAAGAAATGAATATGATATATTTTTGAAAATTTGGCTCCCATACTTAAAAACGATAGGATTAAATACATAGGTTCTTTGAAGATAAAATTATAGAAATTGGGGAAAGTAAAAAATAAATATCAAAATTATTTTGAACTCCATGGAGCATGTGGGGATCCTCCGATATCCAGGCAATCTTTCTCTTCTTTCTTTTTTTTTCTCTTTAGATAAGGGTTAAGGGGGGGAGGGTTAGTATTATCTTTCTTACTTTTTTACTATTATATTTATTCTTTGTAATTTCTAAAATGTAATAAATTAAAAAAAACTACTAATCAAATAATGCTGCAAGTGTGCCTTCTTTGTAATTGCTGATATGTTTGTTCTTGACAAACTTAGCATGGGTAAAAATAACACATTTATTTACAGAAAGGCTTCAGCCCGACATGAGCGCGCGTGGCCAGTTCACCAGCGTCACCTCCAGTTCTGGGTGAACATTATTATGTACACATAGTAACACAATCACACCAATATGTTTGGCCAAGGATAGATCTTCAGAGGTGTTGACACCCAGGAACTTGACACTGATCAGCCTTTCCACTGCTGATCCCTTGCTAAGGACTTGTATTTGTTCTCTTGACTTCCCCTTCCTGAAGTCTACAGTCATTTCCAGGTCGCTCAGACTTTGAAAGAATGGTTGTTGTTGTGATGTCACTCAACCAGCCGATCTATCTCACTCCTGTATATGTCCTCATAACCGTTTGAGATCCTGATGACAACTGTTGTCATCAGTGAATTTGCAGATTGTATTTGTGCTGTACACAGTCTTGGGTGTAGAGAGAGTAGAGAAAGCATTATGGTCAGCACAGGCAAGGGCCTTTGTCTGTACTGTACATTCTATGATTCTGTGATGTCTTACCACCCTCTCCCTTTACGGTATTTTAAACTGATCACTGTTTGTGATTCCTTATTCTGCTCTTTTGTTCTCACTGTGTCATGGAGCTTTCCCATGCAACCTCAGGATATGCAGGATCTGTTCTTTCTCCTCTTCCTTTCCCACTAAGTGGGATTACTGTGGATCGATATTACAGTCAGCAGGTGAGTCGAATGGACCTATTTCTTTGCTGTACAATTCTATGATTCTAACAATTTTCTCTAATGATTCCCCACAACTGAGTGTACTTCCCTGGCTCACCCCTTTTGCCCCTCTTAAATAAAGGATCATTACTATCAAGTCTCCAGTCTAAAGAAACACTACAATGGTTCTTCAGATGAGGATGTCTCAAAGTAGATACTTAGATACTCTCAAGGGGGAGGGCAACAGGCCAGAGGATGTTGTGCACGTTGGCACCAATAACATAGATCAAAAGGACAATGGCAAATTTTTTTTATTGTCCTGTGTAAAGTGGTGCAGTGAAATAAATTTATTTTGCATACTGACCATTCCATCACATCAGTACATCAAGGTCGAGAAAGGGGAAAAACAATGAATTCCATCACAGTGAGTATAGGGAAGTTAGGAAAGAAACTGAAAACATTGGACCTTAAAGGCAATGAGCTCTGAATGCATCTCTATACCTAGTCGGGGCAGGAACAGAAAGAACAGATAAGCAGCTGGTGCAGGGGGATGGGGGGTGGTTGTTGCTGTCAGGTTTTAGGATCATTGGAACTTCCTCTGGGGCAAGGGTGACCTGTGCCAGAGGGATGGGTTGCACCTGTTTTCCCTCCACAGATGTTCTCTGACCTGCTAATTAGTTCCTCATATTTTTGACTTGATTTTATTTCACAGTTTCAGCACCTGCAGTTTACTTCTCTTCAGTTGCTGTAGGATTATGGTTCGTCGAAATGTTGCCTGCTGGATTTTGGATCAATAGTGAATTGTAGTTTTAAGATTCTTGCCTGATTTTTGAGGTATTGTTGTTTAGCTGATTGATTTTTGATGGAGCATTTGATGGATTGCTGCTTGTCAGATTATTACCTGACAGATTGTTAATTGTTATTTGATGAATTCTTGCTTGTTGCTTGATGAAATGTTTCTTGATGTCAGTTGTTTGTGGGGTTGAATTACATTAGGTGGTTGGTTATTTGTTGCAATGCTATTTATTGAACTGGTTGGTTGATTCTGCCTTATCTTAATATATGTTTGATCAATAGCTACTCTTCCATTGTTGACTGTTGTTTGATGGATTAAACTGAGATGAACTTTGTTGAATTTTTAGTTGGTGGATGCAAATACTATTGACTCTTGGACTGTTGCTTGTTGAGAAATATTGTTTGGTAGATTTTTGTTTAACAGTTCTCGGCTTGTCATGTGGTGGGTTGTTGTTCGTGCTCTGCTGTGGGGGTTGATCATTGATGGATTACTGATTATTGTAAAGTACATTTTTAGATTGTTGGATTATAGTTTCTTGGTTGGATTACCATTCAAAGGAGCTTTCTTTCATTGGATTGTTGCTTCCTTTTTTTGTTACTTTATTGTCCTTTTACATTATTGGTTGTTGGATCATTACCTTCTCCAGTAAAGCCTTCATTATATCCTTTGGAACTGTAGAAAGGTTCTGACTCTGACTATAGCCAAGTGATACAAATTTATCTTTCTGGGCCATGAGGACCAATCATCTGAGATTCGCCGCCGATGTGAATCAGAAATCAAAATAGCTCTTCGAGAAAGGGCAATTTTATAGCATTATGCAGCACAGAGTAGGCCATTCGGCTCACTGTTTATGCTGACAATCAAGCACCGTTTACACAAATTCTCTACTTAACCCATTTTATTTTACCCATATTCCCATCAAATGGCTTCAGTTTTACAACTCACTAATATACAGTGACCATTAACTTAACAACAGCCTGTCTTTCTTATGGTCCAGGGGTACAAACTGGAGAGATGGTGCAGGAAAAATACAGTCACTAGGGCAAAGTGCAAACTCCACACAGGCAGCATTGGAAGTCAGGATTGAACCTGCCTCAATGGAGTTGTGATTCAGCAGATCCACAAGGTGAAACACTACATCTCTCACAGGCCAAAATATCTGCATACTTCTTGAACGTATCTCCCCATATTAAGGTGTGTGTGTGTGTGTGTGTGTGTGTGTGTGTGTGTGTGTGTGTGTGTGTGTGTGTGTGTGTGTGTGTGTGTGTCTGTGTGTGTGTGCGTGCGCAGTTGTGCTTATGGGCACTAAGGCTGCATGTGTAGCTATGTGTGCTTGTTGTGTCCGCTTAGGTGTGCTTGTGTTTGTGTCTGCTCATCTTGGTGTTTAGAGTAGAATGGGGCACAGTGCCTTGTTCTTCTTAATCCTTTCCATGTTTATTTTCAGGAATAAATAATGCCACAATTTCCATAGGCCCTGGGACCAAATCAAAACTGGGATTCTCATCATTGTGAACGTTATTCATTCTCCTGCAAAAATCAAGCATTAAGTTCTGAGGGACGAGGGACAATATTTTTAAAAATTCAATGCGCAGTTAGAGGGAAAATTGGCCCACAATCTTTTGGATAAAGTTTTGTACTATGTTCCTATTTGTATTTATATGCTAAATTCCACAGGAAGACTTAGCAGGAATTATGACTATATAAGAATTTTAATGTATATTGCTGCTGGTAAGTGTTACTTTCAAAACTTTGCATATACATCTACAATTCTTCATTACAATTTTGGTTGAAGAACCCAGACCACAAGTTATAAATCATGTACGTGTAGGAATTAATCTATAAATCTTTTAACAATAGCAACATGTCTTTGCTACACTGTAGCATAGAGATTAGCACAACACTTCACAGAACAGGTGACCAGGGTCCAGTTCCTGCCACTGTTTGTAAGGAGTTTGTATGTTCTCCCTGTGATTGAGTGGGTTTCTTCTGGATGCTCTGGTTTCCTCCCACAGTTCAAAGATGTACCCATTGGTAGGTTAATTGGTCATTATAAATTGTCCCTTGATTAAATTGGGGGTTTGGCAGTTGGCTTGCCTTTCAATAAATAATAAAAAAAATACAGCACACTTAACAATGTAAGAGGGTTCAAAGATACAAAAGCAACATGTGACTAAGTTGATCACAAAGGTGGTTTGTCTGGAGTTAGAGAGAAATTTTGAGGGGGGAGAAGAGATAGAAAAAGAGAAATGGAGGGAGAGAGAAGGCAGGGAGAAGGAAGGGGAAGAGACCGAGAGGATGGTTGGAGAGGGAATTTCAGCTGTTTCATTTTCTCCGGTACAGCATAAACAGCAGCTTCACTCAGCACTAATGTAATGTTCAATGTAAATGGATGGTGGATGGTTAGCAAACACAGTGGGCTAAAAGCCATTTGCTGTGTTTTATCTCTTTATGACTCTATGGCACTCCTTCACTAAGTACAAGTAGGTAGAGGGCAAATAGAAACTGTAACATGTTATTTGACATATCTACAAGGCATTTCTTATTAATGGAACACCCAAGCACCCAAGTTCAGGTAATCACTGCTAGCAAACCAGAAGCTGAAACCTTATCTTTGTAAACACAAAATATTCCACTGATGCTGGAAATCTTGAGCACCAATGCTGGAGGAACTCAGCAAGCTTGGCAACATCCATGGATGGGAGTAAGCAGTTGGGCTGTTCTGATGAAGGGTCTCGACCTAAAACCTTATAACTGTAGCAGTGTTTAATGTAGCAACACTTAATTCTTTGTGCATTAAATCTGACTCCTGATGGAAATACAGTCATTACGACAGGTTGGATCTCAGAATAAAGGTCAAACCTTATATCCAAATGAGGAAGGTCTCAGTCAGCCTTGCATTATTTATTGAGAGAAAATACATTATATTGATTTTAGGTAAGAAAAGTATATGTGATCCTGCTAAGAGACTAACAGCATCATGCATAAATTTTAAGACACGTAATGTCAAGCAATAATACAGTATTTTGCAGACAAAACTAAAATTCAAACAACTATTGAGTAGCCTTTAAATTTGCTGCAACCAATTAAGATAAATTAGTAAAATGTGCAATTAGTTTCACTTAACAGGAGACAGAATTTGGAGCAAAAGACATAAAAGTTTAAAAGAGTTTGATCTCAGGACCTCTTAGCGAGTTTTCCTTAACAGGACAGTAAAAGAGGCATATTTGCAACATACATAAGATGCCGGTCGAACTCGGCAGGCCAGACAGCATCTTTGGGAAAGAGATAACAGTTCACTTTTCAGGCTGAGACACTTCATCAAGATAGCTGATAGGTCAAGACCCTGATGAAGGGTCTTGACCTGAAATGTTGCTTGTTGAATGTTTAGTTTTCTAGTTGTATAACTTAAACGTTTGGTCAAATGTTTTACTGTTTGTAAATAAATGATTGTGCTTATTCATAATCAGGGTCTTCTGTCTCACTTACCAAACCCGTGAACCTGCTTCCTCGTAACACAAGGGGGAAGAGGTCCTAGGCACAGGGAGTTAGTAATGTGGCTACAAAGTCAGACCTTGAAGGTTGTAATCTCTAGATTACTCGCAGTACAATATACTGGCAGGCTAGGAAATGATAGAACAGATGAATGAGGGATAAGGAAGTGGTACAGGGGGAAGGTGTTCAGATTGTTGGATCGTTGGGATTCTGTCTGGGGTCGGGGTGATCTGTACAAGGGAGTCATGTTGCACCTTAACTGGAGAGAAACCAATGTGCTGGCTAGGACTTTTTCTAGGATTACCTGGGAGGGTTTAAGTTTGGCAGGGAACGGGAGCCAAGGCACTAGGTTAGAAAATGGAGGAAGGTAGACCAGTAAGAACAGGTAGGAGCAAGGTGATAGACTGGATGGGACAAGTAGGTTGAATTGTGTGTATTTTAATACTAGGGGTATTAGGGGTTACTTTGATGAACTCACAGCATGGATCACTACATGGAATTATGATGTTGTGGCCATAATAGAGACTTGGTCAAGAGAGAAACAAGAATGGGTGTTGAATGTTTTAGGGTTTTAATGTTTTAGAAAATATAAAGAGGTAAAAGGGTGGAGTGGGAGTGGTGTTGTCCTGTAAATCTGGGACAAAATCACAACTGAAATCAGAGTGTGCATAATGTAGAGTTCATCCATTGAGTCTATATGAGTAGAACTCAAAAAATGCCATTAAAAAGTGCAATAATTCTGATAGGATTATACTACAGATTTTTCCAAAGCCACTGGGGCATTGAGGAACAGATATGCAGGCAGATTGGGAAAGGTGTAAAAGTAAGAGATGTTGTAGTGGGTGACTTCAACTTCCCTAATGTAGATCGGGACCTTCGTAGTACAAAAGGTAAAGATTACTATGTCACATGTATATCACAACAAACAGTGAAATCCATAGGTTGTATCAAATCAAATGATTTAGCATTTGTTCAGGAGCATATAGCTTTAAATCAATCTGTAGATCAGGCAACAAGAGGAGGGGCCATATTGGACCAGGTGCTGAGTAATGAGCTATCCATATGACTAAGCTTTCAGTGGGAGAACATTTAGAGAACAGCAATCACAACTCTAAGTTTGAAGCTAGTCATAGACAAGTATAATTATGCACCTTGCAGGTGAGTATTAAATTAGAGCAGGGCAAATTATGGGAGTATTAGGCAGGATGTTGGGAGAGGTAATTGGGTACAGCTGCTTTTGGGCAAGTCTACATCTGACATTGCAGGTTGTTTAAAGTCAGAGTATAAGATAAGTATATCGAAATATTTGGGATCTTCATCCCAAAAACAAGGAAGTACTCTAAAGGAAGCATGAGGCAACCCTGTCTGATAAGGAAAGTCAAAGGCAGCATTAAAAAAAAAGAGAAAGTGTATAATATAGCAAAAATTCATGGGAGGGTAGAGGATTAGGAAGCTTTTAAACACCAACAGATGGCAACTTAAAGGTCATAGAGAGAAAGGATGAAATATGAAGGTAAGCTAGCCAATAATATAAAAAAGGATACCAGAAGTATTTTTTAGATATATAAAGAGTAAAAGAATTGTGAGTGGATATTGGACCACTGGTAAAACATAATGGAAAGATAAGAATAGAGGTAAAGAAATGGCAGATGAAATTAAATATTTTGTGTTAGTCTTCACTGTGGGATGCCAGAATGACAGGAGGCTGATGTGAGTGTTGGTGCCTCTAAGAAGAAGGTTGTACGGAAGTGGAAAGCCTGAAGGTAGATAACTCATTTGGACCAGATGGACTACACTCCCGAGTTCCAGAACAGGCAGCTGAAGAGATTGTAAAGGCATTAGTAATGACATTTCAAGTGTGACTGGATTCTAGAATGGTTCATGAGGACTAGAAAATTGCAAAAGGCACTCCACTTTTCAAGAAGGGAGGGAGCAGAAGAAAGGAAACTACAAGCCAGTCAGCCTGACTTCAATGGTTAGAAAGATGTTGGAGTTTATGTTGGACAAGGTTTTAAGGCACTTGAAGGTGCATGATAAAATAGGCCAAAGTCAGAATTGTATTCTATAGGGGAATTCTTTGAGGAAATAACAAGCAAGATAGACAAAGGATAGTTGGTGAATGTTGTTTATTTGGATTTGACAAGGTACTGCACATGAGACTGCTTTAATAAGAAAACAGTCTATGGTACTAGCATGGACCAAGAGACAGGAGGCAAAGAGTGGGAATAAAGAGGATCTTTTCTGATTGGCTGCTGATGACTAGTGTTGTCCACGGGGTCATTGGCTGAAGGAATTGATGGCGTTCTGAACAAGTCTGCAGATGATATAAGGATAGTGGAGGGCAGGTAGTGTTAAAGAAGCAGGGATTCTGCAGAAAGACTTGGATAGATTGGGGAAATGGGCAAAGGCATGGCAGATGGAGTATAATGCAGGGAAATACAAGATCATGTACTTTGACAGAAGGAATAGAGGTGTGGATTATTTTCTAAATGGGGAGAAAGTTTATGTATCAGAGGTGCAGAGGGACTTTGGAGTGCCCGTGCAGGATTTCCAAAAGGTTAACTTCCAGGTTGTGTCAGTGGTAGGGAAGGCAAGTGCAATGTTAGC
This sequence comes from Hypanus sabinus, assembly GCF_030144855.1. Classification (NCBI taxonomy): domain Eukaryota; kingdom Metazoa; phylum Chordata; class Chondrichthyes; order Myliobatiformes; family Dasyatidae; genus Hypanus; species Hypanus sabinus. The sequence goes on along the minus strand of NC_082712.1, from coordinate 75,799,606 downwards.
ATCTCTCAGGACCAAAATACAAGAGCAAGGATGTAATGCTGAGGTTTTATAAGGCAATGTTCAGTCAACACTTGGAGGATTGTGTGCAGTTTTGTGTCCCTTATCTAAGAAAAGATGTGCTGGTATTGGAGATCAAGAGTAGGTTCAGAAGAATGAAGGGTTAAAATATGAGGAGAGTTTGATAGCTTTGGGTCTGTACTCACTGGGGTTTCAAACAATGATCTCATTGAAACCTATCAAAGATCGGTTGGATGTGGGAAGGATATTTCCTATAGTGGGGGAGTATAGGACCAGAGAGCACAGACTTAGATGAGGGACATCAATTTAGAACAGATGAGGAAACATTTCTTTAGACATGGGGAGGTTGAATCTGTGGAACTCATTGCCACAGACAGCAGTGGAGACCACATCATTGGGTATATTTAAGGCAGAGGTCAATAAATTCTTGATAAATCTGGGCATCAAAGCTATGGGGAGATGCCAGGAGAATGGAGTTGAGGTTAGTGGCTCCATATGTCACTACTACAGGGCGTGATGACCCTGTCTTACACGAGTCCTGGGCTTAGCTGGCACTGGGGGACAGTACCCGGTATGGGCCTATATCCAGGGTTACAGATCCCACTGCCTTGTGGGCACCTTCGGGTAGAAGAGAAGGCTAAGGAATAATTCCTACACAAATCCAGAGTGGAGCCCCTAAGCCAGTTGGATGACGTATCACACCACCTCCCAGCAGCTCCTACAGCCAAGCTGATGCCAAATGTATTGCTTTGCATTCCTTTGGACCACATCTGCGGGGCTGAGAGAGGGATCTTGATGTCCAGGCTGCCCAGGATCTCCATATTCATTGCCCAGCTCTGAACCCCAGAGAGGTCAAAGTTCTGCTGCAAAGCAGCAAAACCAACACAGGAGGCAGAAGTTACCAGTTATAAGTCCAACCTGATTGACGTAAGGTACGGGTGCTATGGGTTGCCTCTGATGGTGGGAGAGGTCATTGCATCTCACTGATCAGCTACCACCTGCCTCAATCTGGGCAGCCCCGGACAATTGGGTGCGGATCCGCCACTGTCTGCCTGCTTCAATGGGTGCTTGGCGCTTAGATTTGCATCGAAAAGCAGACGGTTATCACTGCACCAGGCAAACCACAGAGAAGAAAGGAGAAACCACCAGTCATGCGACGGGCCACTTGGAACGTTAGGACCACGTGCCCTGGCCTCTCAGATGACCTGCAGCAGATCAACGATAGCAGGAAAACATAAATCATTGTCTCTGAGCTGAGGAGGCTGGACATCGACATAGCAGCACTGCAAGAGTCCAGGCCTGCAGCAGATGGCGTGCTGCAGGAGAGAGACTACACCTTCTTTTGGCAGGGAGGACCACCTGAGGACCACCTTGGCATGGCGTCGGCCTTGCTGTCAAAAACAGCCTGCTAGCCATGATAGTTCCTCCCACCAGTGGGTCAGAATGCATCCTTTCCCTCAGCCTTTCAACGTCGTCCAGTCAAGTGAACATCCTGAGTGTCTGCGCTCCAACGCTGGGCTCAACTCAAGGAACAAAAGATCAGTTTTACAAGGACCTCGACGCTACCATCGGCAAAACACCAGAATCTGAACGCATCATTCTGCTACAGTCGGATCTGACCACAGCTCATGGCCAGACTGCCTCAGACTCCTTGGCGTTGGCAAAATGAATGACAACGGCCAGAGACTGCTGGAGCTTTGCTCCTAGTGCAACCTGTGCATCACCAACATGTTCTTCAAGACAAAGCCTCGCCATAAAGTCTCCTGGAGACACCCAAGGTCCGGACACTGGCATCAGCTGGACATGATCATCACCGGAAGAGCTGCCCTCAACAGTGTGCTTCTAACACACAGCTTACACAGTGCAGACAGCGACACGGACCATTCCATGCTGTGCAGTAAAGACTGACTGAAACCAAAGATCCACCACGCCAAGCAGAAAGGATACCCACGCATCAACACCGCTAAGGCAGCAAACCCAGAACTTCGCACGAAACTCAACGACCAAATGGAACAGGCTTTCAAAGCAAATACAGCCATGGAGGAGAGGTGGCATTTCATTCGTGACACCATCGACAACACCGCCATGTCATCCCTCAGGAAGGAGAGGAAGATCGGTTTGAATCTCACCTGTCTGAGATGGAACCTGTCATCAATGCCAAGAGAGAAGCTTTGATCAACTACAAAAGAGACTAGTCAGAAAAGAATCTCACTGCACTGAGCATGGCAAGAAACAACACTCAAAGGATGGCCAGACACTGCGCAGTCAACTCCTGGTAGAACCTGTGCCAGAACATCCAGACCTGCGCCAACAGTGGCAACGTGCAAGGCATGTATAAGGGCATGAAGAAAGCCTTCGGGCAAGATCGCTCCGCTGAAATCCAAGTCATCCAAGACCGTGCCAAGCAGATGGAGAGGTGGGCCAAGCTCTACCAGAACTTGTACTCCACTGAGAACATGGTCACTGAGTCAGCCCTTGCCAGTATCCCTGCCCTACCTGTCATGTAAAAGCTGGACCTACCCCCAACAGAGGAGGAACTCCTAAGACATCTTCATGAGCTGGGAGGAGGAATCAGCTCCCCAAGACATGTGAGACGCAAGCATCATCACATTGTTCAAGAACGAGGGAGACCGCAAAGACTGTAATAATTACAGAGGCATATTCCTGCTCAACACCATTGGCAAGGCGTTTGCCCGAGTGGTTCTGAAGTGACTGCAGACACTGGCAGAAGGTGTCTACCCTGAGTCCCAGCGTGGCTTCAGAGCAGAGAGGTCCACCATCGACATGATCTTCTCCCTCAGGCAGCTTCAGGAGAACAGAAAATGCCTTTGTATGTTCCCTTTATCAATCTGACCAAAGCTTTCGACCTGGTTAGCAGAAGAGGCCTCTTCGCACTCCTGAAGAAGATCAGATGCCCATCAAAGCTGCAGAATCTCATCGCCTCTTTCCATGACGGCATGCAGGAGACAGTACAATTCGATGGATCATCCTCAGAGCCCTTCCCCATCCAGAGCAGGGGTGAAGCAGGGTTGCGTCCTTGCCCCAACACTCTTCAGGATTTTCTTTTCTCTCGTACTGTTGTACAATTTCAGGACATCTGATGACAGAGTGTCCCTACACACTAGGTCCAAAGGCGAGCTCTTCAACCTTGCACGCCTCAGAGCAAAGACCAAACTGCGTCAGGTCCTGATCCAGGAGATGCTCTTCGCTGACGATGCCGCCCTAACATCACACACACAGTCTGGTCTCCAGAGACTAGTCAGTTCCCTGGCATATGCTTGACAAGAGTTTGGCCTCACCATCGGTCTGAAGAAGACAGGGCTCATGAGCCAGGATGTCAGCGAAGCTCCCAGTATCAGTGACCACACCCTGCAAGTGGAAGATGAATTCACCTACCTAGGACCGACAGTCTCCAGCAACCTGACCCTCGATCCAGAGCTCAACAGGCGAATAAGGGAAAGCCACCGTTGCTATGGCCAAGCTGTCAAAGAGTGTGTGGGAAGCCACCAAGATTGTAGCGTACAGAACCTGCGTACTGAGTACCCTTCTCTACGGCAGCGAGAGTTGGACAACCTACGCGTGCCAAGAGCAACGCCTCAACAGCTTCCACCTACGGAGCTTGCGTCAAATCCCGGGCATTTCCTGGAAAGACCGTGTGCCAGACAAGGATGCCCTGGACCAGGCCAGCATGCCAAGCACGGATGTCCTTCTCACACAGCGACCAGTGCGCTGGCTCGGCCACGTCCGCCGCATGCAGGATGGCCGCATCCCCAAGGACATCTCGTACGGAGAACTCGCCGCAGGGTCCTGGCCCATAGGGTGCCCACTGCTGCGTTACAGGGACATTTGTAAACGTGACCTGAAGTCTGCTGATGTCACTTGGGAAGAGACAGCTGCAATTCGCTGCACCTGGCGACAGGCCGTACGTACAGGCATTACCAATGCAGAGGAAAAACAAACTCGACTGTGGTTGGACAGAAGAGAGCGAAGGAACGCTGTGGCAGTGACTACCCAGCCGCAGCCATCAGCCTTCATGTGCAGCAGCTGTGCCAAGGACTGCCGCCCAAGAATCGGCTTATTCAGCCACGGCCAACAATGTTCCACGCCTAATTGAATCCTAAACCGGGTGCATCCATTGTCTACTTAGACAGACGGAGCCATTATATTATTAGGAGTTGAGAGGGATAATGGCAGAGCTCACGTGGTTGTTCAAATGGCCTAATTTTGCTAATGTTGTGGTATTACAAGAAGGAAGGGCCAGGATGGCAGGATGCTGAAAGAGGTGGTGAATTTAGTCAGGAAGGAAAATAAAATATACTAAGGGTTAGGACTGTAAAGAAACAAGAAAATAAGGAGGGAGTTAGGAGGGGCCATGAACAGTCCTTGGCAAGTAAGATTAAGCAGAATCCCAAGGCATTCTATACATCAGGAGCAAAGGAAAACTAGGGTGAAGATAGGACCACACAGGGATAAAGGGAGAAGATGCACTTCAGGGCAGATGATGTGGGTGAGGTCCTAAATGAGCTCTTTGCATCATTTACCAAGTAACAATTAGAGAGTCCTGGGAGGTCTGTGTGGAGTATACAAATTTGCTAGGATATTTTCAGGTAAAGGAGGTCTCTTAAAGAACCCTGGATAATGCCCTAGCTAAGTCCTCAGGGCATGGTGGGACATACATTAAGTTACTGACAGATACATGCAATGAGATTGCTGGCGCAATTATCTTTTTGTCTGCTCCAGCTACAGACAAAGTCTTGGGGCTGGTGATTACTTAATGTTTTTAATTATTCAAAAAGGGAAACAGGGATATTCCAGGAAACTATACTCAGGGAGTCTCACATCAGTTACTGGAGAGGATTCTGAGGGCAAGGAGGAAGCTGTTCCAATAAAACTATGCTGGGACCAGGGTCCTGGCCAATCACATAACAAATGTTCTCAGTCATCAGGTCATTGTATATCAAGTAGTAGTAAATCAAGGTAATTGGACTTGCTGTGGTACCTGGAAGCTGTTTTACCACTCATCCAAGAGACTTCTTCAGTCCTGATCCATGGTGGGTAGTTTTCCCATTTATAAACTCTGTGAGTTGTTTAAAGATATAGCAATCACACGAGGGTCATTAAGAGTCATAAAGGTAATGATCACTACCTATCAGCTACTTGCAATGCAGTCCCAATTTCTCTACTCTGGCTGCTCCACAACAGTTCACACCTCCATTCTTGCAAAGATAAGACTAATAACCTCTACAGCTCTTAATGACCCTCATGTGATTGCTATACCTTTAAACAACTCAGTTTATAAACCAGAAAACTAACCACTCTGAATCAGAACTGAATGCTTGGATGAGTGGGGAAATGTTTCCTGAACAACACAAGTCTAGTTGCCTTGATTTGCTATTGATTAATACACAACAAGGGCTTTAAGCTCAGATATAGGGGATTGGTTCAACAGCTTGGGAAAGTAGGGATAAAGTAAAAGGGAAGGGGAGTTCAGGAGAGGTTGCAGAAGTCTCCAGAGTAAAAGACAAAAGTTTAGAAAGGGAAAAGAACTTCTATTCAGGTAACATAGGGAAAAAAATTGGAAAGGTTGTTGAATACAAGACTGAATATTCAAAATACATACAGCATATACAATAAGGTAGATGATCTTGTAGCACAGTTAGAAATTGGCAGGTATGACACTGTGGGCTTTATTGAGTTGTGGTTGGAAGAAGATCACAGCTGCAAGCTTAATATTGAAGGATACATATATTGTAAGGGCAAGCAGGTAGATGGAGGGTGTGGGGTTAGCTTTATTGGTAATAAATTATATCAAATCCTTGGGTGACATAAGATCAGAAGATGTAGAATCCTTGTGGGTAGAGTTAAGAAACTGCGAGGGCAAAAATACCCTGTTGGGATTTATATACAGGCCCCCAAACAGTAGCCAAGATGTGGGATACAAATTACAACAGGAGATAGAAAAGCCATGTAAAAAGCTACTATTATTATGCCATGAGTGATTTCAAAATGCAGGAATTTGTAGAATATCTATGAGATGATTTTTTTCTTTTTTTAAGAGCAGCTTGTGATTGAGCCCACTGAGGAAAAGGCAATTCTGTGTTGGATGTTGTAAAATGAACCAAATTTAATCAGGGGGCTTAAGATAAAGGAACCCTTAAGAGCCTAGAATCAGATATATTAGTACAATATAACAATGGAATAATGTGAACTACAGACATTGAGGAGCTGGCCAAGGTAAATTAGAAAAGAACACTAACAGGGATGATGGTAGAGTTTCTGGTAGTTATTTGGAAGACACGGGCTTGGTTCATCTCAAAGAAGAAAGAGCATTCTAATGGCAGGATGAGGCAACCGTTGCTGACAAGGGAAGTCAATTTGGGTGGTGTAGTAGCATAACAATGAAAATAACATTATTACAGTGCCAGTACTGTCTGTAAGGAGTTTGTACGTTCTCCTTGTGACTGTGTGGGTTTTCTCTGGGAGCTCAGGTTTCCTCCCACATTCCAAAGAAGTATGAATTAGTAGGTTAATTGGTCTAATGGGTGTAATTGGGCTGAAAGGGCCTGTTTCTGTGCTGTATCTCTAAATACCTAATTAAATATAAAATATAGTGTGAAAGCAAGAGAGAAGGCATATAATACAGAGAAAAGTAGTGGGATGCTTGAGGACTGGGAAGCTTTAAAACAAAATAGAAAGCAACTGAAAAGGAAATAAAAGAAAAGATGAAATGTGAAGTTAAGCTTGCAAATTCTACAGAAGAGGATACCAAATGATTTTTAATATTTATGTGTGTGTGTGTGTGTGTGTGTGTGTGTGTGGACTGAGATATAATCTCAGTCCACTGTTAAATTATACTGGAGAGATAGTAATGGGGACAAGGTAAAATACTTATTCAGTTTTCACTGATTTTTTTTTTCCAAAAAAAATGCCAGAAATTGGAGAGTGTCAGGGAACAGGTGTGAGTATAAGCACTATGACTAAGGAGAAGGTGCTTGGGAAGCTGGAAGGTCTGAAGGTAGATAAGTCACCTGGACCAAATGGACTTCAGCCCAGGGATCTAGAGATTTTGGAGACATTAGTAGTGTTCCCCCCCCCCCCCCCACCCAAGAAACACTAGATTCTAGAATAGTTCTGGAGGACAGGAAAATTGCAAATCCCACCCCACTCTTTGAGAAGGGAGGGAGGCAAAAGACAGGAAACTATAGGCTAGTTAGACTGACATCAGTGCTTGGCATAATGTTAGAGTCCATTATTAAGGGTAAGGTTTCGTGATACTTGGAAGCACATGATAAAATAGTTTGAAATCAGCATGGTTTCCTTAGAGGATGTCTTGTCTGACAAACCGGTTGAATACTTTGAGGAAATGACAGGCAGGATAGACAAAGGAGGATATGTGGATGTTCTTTACTTGGGTCCTCAGAAGGCTCTTGATAATGTGCTGCACATAATGTTAATTAACTAAATGAGTATTATTGGATAGATACTAGCATGGAGAGAAGATTAGCTGACTAGCAGGAGGCAAAGGATGTGATTAAAGGGGGCCTTTTCTGGTTGGCTGCTGAGGTTCTGCAGGGGCTGGTGCTCGGTGTACTTTTCACATTGTTAATGATCTGGATGACAAGACTGGCTTTTTGCTCAAGTTTGCGGATTATACAAAGATAGATGGAGGGGCAGGAAGTATTGAGAAAGCAGGGAGTCTGCTGATGGGTTAAGCAATGGCAGGTGGAATAAATTGTAGGAAATTGTATGGTCATGCACTTTGGCAGAGATTAAAGGCATAGAGTATTTTCTTAATTGGAAGCAAATGTAGAGATCAGAGGTGCTTGGGAGTCCTGGGGTAGGATTTCCAAAAGGTTAACTTCAGGCTGTTTTGGTAGTTAGGAAGGCAACTGCAATGTTAGCACTCATTGTGAGAGGACGAGGTATAAAAGCAAAGATGTAATGCTTAGGCTTCATAAGGTGCTGGTCAGATCACATTTGGAGTATCGTGAACAGTTTTGGGCACCATTTAAAAGGAATGATGGGCTGGCACTGGAAAGGGTCCAGAGGAGGTTCATGAAAATTCTCAGGAATGAGAAGGTTAGTTTACAGTATGAGGTTCGTTTGATGACTCTGGACCTGTACTCACTGCAGTTTAGAAGTTTGGGAAGAATCTCATTGAAATCTACCAAATATTGAACAGCCTAGATAGTATGTATATTCTGAGGATGTTTCCAATAGTGAGAGGTTTAGGGCCCGAGGGTACAGGCACAGAATAAAAGGAAGTCCCTATGGTTAGGCCACACTTAGACCCCCTCCAGTTCGCCTACTAGCCCTGACTAGGAGTTGAGGATGCCATTGTCTACCTGCTGAACCGTGTCTACGCCCACCTGGACAAGCCGGCGAGCACGGTGAGGTTCATACTTTTTAACTTCTCCAGTGTGTTCAACACCATCCGCCCTGCTCTGTTGGGTGAGAAGCTGACAGTGATGCAGGTGGATGCTTCCCTGGTGTCATAGATTATTGATTACCTGACTGGCAGACCACAGTACGTGCACTTGCAACACTGTGTCAGACAGAGTGGTCAGCAGCACTGGGGCTCCACAGGGGACTGTCCTGTCTCCCTTTCTCTTCACCATCTGCACCTCGGACTTCAACTACTACACAGAGTCTTGCCATCTTCAGAAGTTTTCTGATCATTCTGCCATAGTTGGATGCATCAGCAAGGGAGATGAGGCAGAGTACAGGGCTACAGTGGGAAACTTGGTCACATGGTGCGAGCAGAATCATCTGCAGCTAAATGTGAAAAAGACTAAGGAGCTGGTGGTGGACCTGAGGAGGGCTAAGGCACCGGTGACCCCTATTTCCATCCAAGGGGTCAGTGTGGACATGGTGGAGGATTACAAATCCTTGGGGATACGAATTGACAATAAACTGGACTGGTCAAAGAACACTGAGGCTGTCTACAAGAAGGGTCAGAGCCGTCTCTACTTCCTGAGGAGACTGAGGTCCTTTAACATCTGCTGGAAGATGCTGAGGATGTTCTATGAGTCTGTGGTGGCCAGTGCTATCATGTTTGCTGTTGTGTGCTGGGGCAGCAGGCTGAAGGTAGCGGGCAGCAGGCTGAAGGTAGCGGACACCAACAGAATCAACAAACTCATTCGTAAGGCCAGCGATGTTGTGGGTGTGGAACTGGACTCTCTGACAGTGGTGTCTGAAAAGAGGATGCTGTCCAAGTTGCATGCCATCTTGGACAATGTCTCCCATCCACTCCATAATGTACTGGTTAAGCACAGGAGTACGTTCAGCCAGAGACTCATTCCGAGATGCAAAACTGAGCGTCATAGAAAGTCATTCCTGCCTGCGGCCATTGAACTTTACAACTCCTCCCTAGGAATGTCAGCCACCCTGAGCCAATAGACTGGTCCTGAACTTATTTCCGCTTGGAATAATTTATTTATTATTATTTAATTATTTATGGTTTAATATTGCTATATTTCTACACTATTCTTGGTTGGTACGAGTGTAACGAAACCCAGTTTCCCTCGGGATCAATAAAGTATGTCTGTCCGTCTAGAGCAGATGAGAGGGGATTATCCTGAGTGTGTTGAATCTGTGGAATTCATTGCCACAGACAGCTGCAGAGGGAAAGTTGTTGAATATATTTAAAGCAGAGGTTGCTAGTTTCTTGATTACTAAGAATATCAAAGGTTGCTGAGAGAAGGTGGGAGAGTGGGGTTCAAAGAGAAAATCAGCCATGATTGAATAGTGGAGCAGACATGATGGACTTCATAACCTAATTTTTCTCCTGTGACTTGTGGTCTTGTGGCTAAGACTTGTGAGCAACTGAAAAAACTAAGGCCTAGTCAAGAACATCTTTGTGTGGGGCAAGTTATGTTAAAACTTATTTGAGTTTTTTTTTGAAGAGATGAAGTTAGAGACCATGCATTTAAGGTAAGAGGGGGTAAGTTCAAAGGAGAAGTGCAGAGAAACTCATGCCTAAGGTTGGGTTTGCCATTGCAAAGTCGTAATCAGGATCTGCAAGTATGTGACTCTTAAGGTCAAAGGATAGTATGGAAATAATGACCTGTTTCCTCACACACTTTGGAATGAACAGATAACCCATTCATGATTTATTGTTAATTAATTTATCAGGATCTGATCACTGCTAGAAAGGCCAATGCTTATTTCTGATTTCTCATTTCTAAGACTACTCAAGAGTAATGAACAAGACATGTATTTGGAGCTGGCTGATGTGGGCAAAGTCCTTACTGAGTTCTTTGTGTCTGTGGCGGCTGCAATTACCAGCTGCACCATCAAGCAGGCATATTAAAGTGTCCTGTAGCCGACTGTCCTCCTGATAACCTGGTAAACAACTGAGCTGTTGCATTGCACCAGCCTAAGTAGATGGGGCTGGATAATTCTGCTAGAGCCAGAGGGGTGTTCTCTGGAGCTGCTTCATTTATGCCGTATCTTTTTAAGGAGAGGAATGTTTTCTCTCCCCTGCAATTTACTATGGACTGGCCAGCATTGAATATAAAACCGCAGTCAGGAGATGAGTGGTGTCTCTTGGTTTGAGGAGTATTTACTATGTTGTACCGAGTTCTGTTTTGTTTAGCTGATTTCAAGTTTGGACTCTAGAACAGTTCTGTTGAGTTTGTAAACATTTTGGGTAAATAAAACCCCTATTTTTTTTCACCTTCACCTGCTCTCCTAGTTTCATGCTTACCCTGGTCCTTCAGTGTCAGAGGTGGGCATGGAGGAAAATGAGATCAATGTGGAGTCTGCTTGTATGTTAGGGCACTTGGAGTAAAGGAACAAAGGAACAGGTGGTCTGTCTCTTGAAGAATATTAAGATGGATAATTTCCAAAGGCCTGTTGGGAGGTTATTGAGAAAGGAAAGAAATGAGATTGCTAAGACCTTGATCAAGAAATTTGTGTCCTCCCAAGCTGCAGGCATTGTACTGGAGAGCTAACAAGTAGTTAATCCTGTTTCTTTTTCAAGGAAAGGGCAAGGAATAATTCTGGTAACTATAGGCTGATGAGTATGTCTGCGGCAGGGAAATTAAAGCAAAGGATTCTAAGTGATAATATTTGTGAGCATTTGGAAAACCATGGTCTAATTAAAGAGTATCAGTATGGTTTTATGTGCGGCAAGTTGTATATTGCAAACTTGGGTGAGTTTTTGAAGAGATGAAGGTACATAGTGGATATTGTCAAAATGGATTTTTTTAAGGTATTCAGTAAGGTTCCACATGGTAAGTTCATCCAGAAGATTAAGAAACATGGGATCCTGTTTTTGTATTCAGAATTGGCTTGCCCATTGAAGAATAAGATATAGTTGATAGTAGGCCCTATTCTAGCGGAAGTCTATGGACGAGTGATGTTCCACAGGAACTGTACTGAATCTCTTCAATATGTGGATGAGTTAGTATATTTAAAGATGACGCAAAAATTGTGGCATTGTAGATGGTGTAGGTGTTCGTCAAATCAGTGTACGGTGGATCAACTGCACATATGGGTGAAAAAAATGGTAGATGGTGTTTATCTTGGGCAAATTTGTGGTGTTGCACATTGGGATATTGAATGTAAATGGAAAATACTGTTAATGGTAGGACCCTTAAATTTAAAGTGTAGTGGGATCTCGGGTTCCAAGTCATTCAAAGTGGCCTCAAGTCAATAGGGTGGTTTAAAAAAAAAAGTGTATGCGTGCCTTTCTTAGTAGAGGCAATGAATTTGAGTCAGGAAGATGTGTGTAACATTATAAAACTTCAGTTTGGCCTCTGCTGGAGTATTTTGTATAATTCTAGTCACCCATTTGAGGAAGAACATGGAGGCTATGAAAAGAGTGCAAAAGAGGGTTGAGGATGCTGCCTAGATTAAGGGCATGTATTATAAGGAGAGATTGGATAAATTAGGGTTGTTTTCTCTGAGGTGGAGAAGGCTGAGGGGACACAGAACACTACAGGCCCTTTGGCCCATGATTCTATGATGGCCCTTTAACCTTGTCCAAGATCAATCTAACACTTCCCTTCCACATGGTCCTCAATTTCATCCATATGCCTGCCCAAGAGTTTCTTAAGTATCCTTAATGTATCTACCTCTACCGCCACCCGGCAGTGCATTCCATTAACCATAAGCTTTCTGTACAAAAAAAACCTCTGACATCCATCTATATTTTCCACTCAACATCTTAAAGTTATGTCCCCTTGTATTACCCATCTTTGCCTTGGGGAATTGTCTTTGGCTGTCTATTCAATCTATGCCTCTTATTATCTCGTATACTTCAACCAAATCACCTATCATCCTCCTTTTATCTAAAGAGAACAATTCTAACTTGTTCAATCCATTTTCATAAGACACAATTTCAGATCCAGGCAGCTTCCTAATAAATCTTCTCTGCATCCTCTCTAAAGTTTCTCTATTCCTTCTGCACATTCGTGTCTAGTTAATTGGTATTACTTTGTGTCCTGATTAATGCCTTCTAAATGGTGTATAGTCCTTGTGCTAAAAAAAACTGCAAACGCTGAGAATACAAAGTGAAAACAGAAAATGTTGGAAACATACACGAAGAAAGAAACAGAATCACTGTTTCGGGTAAAACAGAGTACAACTCAGAAACGGGTCCTTTGGCCCAGAATGTTGTGTGGAACTAATCAAGTGTCCAACTAAACTAATGCTCTCTGTCTACAAAATGTCCATTTCATGTATCTCATTTGCATCCTCCACCTGCACCATTCCAGGCACCTATCATTTCATGTTTCTTTAAAAAAAAAATCCCTCACATCTCCTTGGAATTCAACTCCCCTTGCCTTAAATGCATGCTCTCTAGTATGAGCCAATTCACCCTGAGGGAAACAGATACTGGCTACCTACTCTATTCCTCTCATAATCCTATAAACATTGATAAGATCTCCACTTTGCCTTGGTTTCTCCAAAGAAAACAAACCAAGTTTGCCCATCCTCTTATCCAGGCAGCATCCTGGTAAGCATCTTCATCAACCACTCCAAAGCCTTGACATCCTTCCTATACTCGGGTGACCAGAATTGAATACAATCCTTCAGATATGGCCTAATGGAGTTTTATAAATTTGCAACATAACATCCTGACTCTTGCATCCAATTCCTCTAAAGGCAACTATGCTGTGTGCTGCCTTGACCACTCTATCAACCTGTGCAGCCACTTTCAGGGAGCTATGAACTTGGACTCCAAGATCCCCCTGCTCCTCAAAAGTGTTAAGGGTCTTGCCATTGATAATGTACTGTCCCTTGATACTTGATGTCCCAAATTGCAGCACTTCACATTTGGCCACATAATTTCTCTGCCCACATCCTCTGCTGGTCTTCTACATTATCTGCAGCACCACAAATCTTCATTTCATCTACAGACTTACTAACCTATCCATCTATGTTTCTATCCAGGCCATTTAGATATATCGCAAATGGCAGAGGTCTCACGCAGGATCCCTACAGAACACTACTAATCGCAGACGTCCAGTGAGAATGTCATATGGACCTCTACCCACTGTCAATGTATTTATATCCAAAGGGACTGTGCGATCAGGAAGTGAATCACTTAGTACTGGATAGTATTAGTGGTGCAATCACTTGAGTTGAGTATGATGTTCTCCCAAGGAGTTATCTCCTTAATGGAGAACTCACGTGCATGACATTGCTTAACATGGGGAGGCTGATCCACAGGCAGCCACCACAAGGTCCTTGATGGATTGGGGTCAGGGTCTAGTGCCATTGATGTGTCACCATCTTCTGCTTGCTCTACGGTTGAAGTCTTGGCTGGATCGCTCTTTCTCTGGGACCTCCCCCTTGACTTTACTGGCTTTGGTGACCCTCGCAGGAGTTAAGTTCCAGATGGCATGGCCCTCGAGATCTCAGGAACTCACAAGACCTCCACCATGTCAAGGTGACAACCCTTGGAGAAATGGTACAGGATACTCAGGCACTAAACTACTCTAGAAGCCCTGGCATTAATGCAGCTAGATCTAGATCCTCCTATATGCCAATCAGACTGTTTCATTTGCTGAGGAGTTGTTAATAGAATTGAACATTACACAATCATCAGGGAATGTTTAACTTCCTGTTACAAGAAAGGTCACTGATGGAGCAGCTGAAGATGGTTGGGTCAAGGAAGGCTTCTGAGGAATTCTTAGTTATTTTCTTGGGAAATGACCTCCAACAGCCTCAACCAATCTTGCTTTGTACTCCAGCTAATGGAATGTATTCCCTTTGATGCCCATGGACATAAGTTTACTCAGATTCCCCAAATGTACAGTTGGCTTCATTCTTACCTTCCCTCTAGTATTCAGTTCTTTAGACCTAGGATTATGATAAGTCTGGAACTGAATGGTCTGCCTAAAATGGACTTCAGTGACTATTTTTTAGATGAACAAGTGCTGTTTGATAGCACAACTGTTGGCATCTACAATTATTTCGCTGCGAATTGAACAGAGAGATTGAGCCAGAAATAGTAAGGTAGCACTTGATCTGCAGAGACAAAGAAGACTGCAGATAATGGAACCTGGAGGAACTCAGCAGGTCAAACAGCATCTATGGAGAGACTGTTTTGGGGTTAAGACCCCTTTTTGGTACCAAAAGAAAGGAGGGGAGGAATAGCCAATATACCAAGGTGGACGGAAGGAGAGAAGCAAGAGTTGCAGATGACAGGTGAATTCAGGTTGTAGGTGGGATTGATAGTCAGATGAGGGCAGGACTGGTGTTAGAAGATGGGACGTGACATTTGTAAGTGATAAAGGGTTGAGGATGATGAAACCTGATGGGAGAGAAAAGTGGAGCATGGACCAAAGGGAGGGAGATTGGAAAAGGAGAGCCAATGGGTGGAATGTGTTGGTGATGGGCAGATGGAGAGGGTGGGAGGGGAAGAAAAGAGGCAGGGTGATGGATATTGGATAGATCTGGAAGAGGGGGACACGGTGAGAAGACTACCAGAAGTTTTGGCAATTCAGTGTTCATGCTGCTGGGTTGCAGGTTGCCCAGGAAGACTATGAAGTGCTGTTCTCTTGTTCCCACTTAGTCTCACCCAGGCAGTGGAGGAGGCTGAGGACAGGCATGCCAGTGTGGAAATGGGGAGGAGAATTAAAATGGATAGCAAGTGGGAGCTCAAGAGAACTAGAACAGATGGAATATAAGAATTCAGTGAAATAGTCACCCAGTCTGCGCCTGGTGTCGCCAGTGTAGAGGAGGCTGTATTCAGAGTATCAAATGTGGCTGCAGGATAAGCATGAGACTGTCTCACCTGGAAGGAGTATTTTAGGGCCCTGGATGGTAGTGAGAGAGAGTGTGAATCAAAGTTCAAAGTAAATTTACTATTAAAGTACGTAAATGTCCCTATATATAACCCTGAGATTTGTTTTCTTGCAGGTATTCCGAGAAAGTACAAGAAACACAATAGAACCAATGAACCCAACAGGACGAGGAACCAACCAGTGTGCACAAGACAACAAACTGTGCAAATACAAATCAAATAAATGAATAAATGCACAATAAATAATGAGAACTTGAAATGAAGAGTCCTTGAAAGTAAGTTTCAGGTTGTAGGACCAGTTCAGTGACGGGTTGAGTGAAGTTATCCCGTCAGTCCAAGAGCCTGAAGGTTAAAGGGTAATCACTGCTTCTGAACCTGGTCCTTAGGCCACTGTACTTCCGTGTGTTGAGGGTGTTTGATGCTGGATGCTGCTTTCCCGTGGTAGTGCTCTGGGTAGATGTGGGCCGGGCTTTGCCTGTGATGGATTGGGAGGCATCTTCTACTTTTTGTAGAATTTTCAGTTCAAGGTCATTGGTGTCTCTATACCAGGCTGTGATGCAGCCAGTCAATATACTCTCCACCACACATCTGTAGACATTTCTCAATTTTTTTTAGATGTTATGCCAACTCTTCACAAACTCTTAAGGAAGCAGAGACACTGTTGTGCTTTCTTTGTAATTGCATTTGCATGCTGGTCTCAGGGCAGGTCCTCTGAAATGATAAGACCAAAGAATTTAAAGTTGCTGACCCTCTCCACCTCTGATCCCCCTAATGAGGACTGGCTCATGGACCTCCAGTTTACTCCTCCTGAAGTCAATAATCAGTTCCTTAGTTCTGCTGATATTGAGTGAGAGTTCATTGTGGCACAGCTAAGCCAAATTTTCAATCTCCCTCCTGCAGTATCTGCCACCACCTTTGATTCAGCTTAAACAGTGGTGGTGTCAGCAAAATTAACTATGTCATTGGAGCTGTTCTCAGTCCCATAGTCACAAGTATTGTGAAGGAGGTGATTCTGCCAATCTGAACTGACTGGATCTGCAAATGAGGAAATAGAGGATCCAGTTGCACAAGGAGGTATTGAAGCCAAGTTCTTGAAGTTTATTAATTTGTTTTGAGGGGATGATGGTATTGAATGCTGAGCTGTAGCCAACAAAGATCAATCTGATGTCTACATCTTCACAGTCCAGATGTTCTAGGGTTGAGTGAAGAGGCAATAAAATGGCATCTGTTGACCTGTTGCGACTGTAGACAAACTGGAGCAGATCCAAGTCACTGCTCAGGCAGGAGATGCTGTGTTTCATTACTAACCTCTCAAAGCACTTCACAGTGGAAGCAAATGCTACTGGCCGATGGCCATTGAGGCAGGTTACTACACTCCTCTTCGGCTCCAGGATAATTGAAACCTGCTTGAGGCAGGTGGTGATGGCTGAAGTGAGAGGTTAAAAATACTGGGGAGCACTCCAGCCAGCTGATCAGCACAGGTTTTTAGTACTCAGTCAGGTAACCGGTCTGGGCTGCATGCTTTCTGTGGGTTCACCTTCTTGAAGGATGTTCTTGTGTTGGCCTCGGACTGAAATCACAGGGTCGTCAGGGGGTGTGGGAGGTCATGTTGATTCTTCCATGTTTTAACAGTCAAAGCAAGCAGAAGAGGCATTGAGGTCATCTTGGAGTGAAATCTTGTTATCAACTATGTTATTTGGTTTCACTTTGTAGGAGTTGGTAGTATTCATATCCCTGCAGCACCTACTGAGCATCCTTCATTCATTCAGGTTTGGTCTGGATTTGCCACCTTGGCTTTCCAGAGATTGTATGTTTGCCTCTGTATTTAGCTTGGAATCCAGACCTGAGTGCCACTGATCTGGCCCTTAGCAGATTGCAGGTCTCATGTTCATCCAGGGGCATCTGACTGGAGAAGACTCTTCAATAATTCTTGGGGCACACTTGTCTATGACTGTTTTTATAAAGGTTTTATACCAGGAGAAAGGGAGTGCCTGGGGAAGAGGAGGGATAAGTAGAGCAGGGAGCTAGAGTTACCTCGACAGATGTCAGAAAATTGTGGAGAGGGGAAGATGTGGCTGCTGATGGGATCACATTGGAGCTGATGGAAGCTGCAAGGAATGATTTGTTAGATGCGTGGGCTAGTGAGATGGTGGGCGAGGAATCATTTTTTTGTCAATTGTCCTCAGTTCTTGAATAAGATGGCACCAGAGGTTTTTGTAGACCCAGTTGACTTCTTCCAGGTTGTCCATGAAACAGCTTATTATTCTTGTCTTACTTTTCTTTTCAAGGTGGCGGAGGAAGGAAGAAAAAGGCTGGGTGTCCTTATGGGTGAGATGATGTGTCACAACATAGATGTGGGAGCCCTGTTTTTTTGTGAACAGAACATGACCTGAGCAAAATTCTATGTCATTAAGTAGAAACCAGAGCTGTAACTATACAGGAACAGTTTGACCAGAGAGACAGCTTGTTCTGGAGTGCAGGTCATTAGTACTATAGCTAGAGCATTGCCCAGTTCCATTGCCTTTACCATATCCTGCACACACACACACAAATTTTGTTGTTGCATGGAGTGAACCTAATTGGCTGGGGGCAAGTTCCAGAGAGTGGGTATCTCCAGCAATCAGCTTAGAACATTTGCAACTGTTCAGTTTTGTCTTGGCCTCATATTCAAGACACCGTTATCTGCAAGGATGGGGCTGATATTGGAGATGCTTCCTTCTGTAGGTTCTTTAATTATCTCTTGCCTTTTATGAAACATCCAAAACAAATCTATAAATTAACAAATGCAGATAAAAAGCCTTGCCTAAACAGGAAATGTGTATATATAAAAGAAAAATTCTAGAAACAAGCAGATAAGGTATCATCTCTGAAAAGAAACCAAACTTAATATTTCAGTTTGTAGGGAAGTTAATCGTATATTGTGTAGGGGATGGAGAGGAACACTCGATACGTCCTCTCTTATATTCTTGGTAAGTCAAGTCAAGTCACTTTTATTGTCATTTCGACCATAACTGCTGGTACAGGGCATAGTAAAAATGAGACAATGTTTTTCAGGACCATGGTTTACATGACACAGTACAAAAGACTAGACTGAACTACGTAAAAAGAAAACACTGAGAAAGCTATACTAGACTACAGACCTACACTGGACTGCATAAAGTGCACAAAAACAGTGCAGGCATTACAATAAATAATAAACAGGACAATAGGGCAAGGTGTCAGTCCAGGCTTTGGGTATTGAGGAGTCTGATAGCCTGGGGGAAGAAACTGTTATATAGTCTGGTCATGAGAGCCTGAATGCTTCGGGGCCTTTTCCCAGATGGCAGGAGGGAGAAGAGATTGTATGAAGGGTGTATGGGGTCCTTCATAATGCTGTTTCCTTTGCAGATGCAGCGTGTAGTGTAAATGTCCATGATGGCTGGAAGAGAGACCCCAATGATCTTCTCAGCTGACCTCACTATCCGCTGCAGAGTCTTGTGATCCGAGATGGTGCAATTTCTGAACCAGGCAATGATGCAGCTGCTCAGGATGCTCTCAATACAACCCCTGTAGAATGTGATGAGGATGGGGGGGGCGGTGGGAGATAGACTTTTCTCCACCTTTGGTAAAAGTAGAGATGCTGCTGGGCTTTCTTTGCTATGGAGCTGGTGTTGAGGGACCAGGTGAGATTCTCCATCAGGTGAAAACCAAGAAATTCGGTACTCTTTATGATCTCTATCAAGGAGCCGTCGATTTTCAGCGGGGAGTGGTCGCTCTGTGCCCTCCTGAAGTCAACAACAATCTCTTTTGTTTTGTTCACATTAAGAGACAGGTTGTTGGCTCTGCACCAGTCCATTAGCCACTGCACCACCTCTCTGTAAGCTGACTTGTCGTTCTTGCTGATGAGACCTACCACAGTCGGCGAACTTGATGATGTAGTTGGAGCTGTGTGTTGCAGCACAGTCGTGGGTCAGCAGAGTGAACAGCCCTGGGGAGCCCCCATGCTCAGTGTGATGGTGTTGGAGATGCTGCCTCCAATCCGGACTGACTGAGATCTCCAAGTCAGGAAGTCTAGGATCCAGTTGCAGAGGGAGGTGTTCAGGCCCAGTAGGCTCAGCTTTCCAATCAGTTTCTGAGGGATGATTGGGATGTAACTTAAAACAACTTGTTTTTCTCTCTTTTTCTGATGAAGGAACTTTGACCAGAAACATTTGTTTATATTCTCTCAATGATGCTCCTGGACATATTGAAGGTTTCTTAATAAAAACATTTTTTTGTTTTTATTGAGAAACCCCTATTTGACATTGAGTGACAGAAAAATGTATCAGGAGAGATTTCAGAAGTTTACACAGAACTTCAAAGGAAATAAAAGTGGGAATTCAAGAACTCAGTCTAATAGCAATGATATTAAGAAGCTGTAAACTTCAAAATCAGTATTTAAATGACACTCTTCTGATGTCCAGTCATACTTCAATTATTAAATCTCCAGTTACTGTTTTGTATTTAATATTTGAATAATCTTGTACATAGATTGTTTGATTAGGCATTCTTGTTAATTTAAGTAATCCATTATGGGTTATATGTGAAAATAAGTTAACTGCTATGTCATCACACTGCCACATGATACATGCATGCCTCTCTTAAAGTAAAGACAAAGTTACACCTGTATCCTGAACTCCTGTGTTTTCGTCTGAATTAGTTTAATGTTTTGAATTTACAGAACTTTGGTGAAAAGATATTTTTAAAATGAACCCCACATGACAATCAACCTGTTGCAGTGAGACAATTGAAATAAAATAAAATGTAGTGACAGCAATGTCAAAATAGAGTAGCACATGCTCTTTGGAAGGGAAAACACAATCAAGTTTAAAAAAAGGGCATAAGTAGGAGAATCCAGAGTGCATAAAGATTGAGTACTGGCTAATAATTTTTTAATAACAAATACATCAAAAGATTGTTAAGTTTGATTGCACAACAGGTATTTGGCTCATGTGTACCAGGCTACTGGAACAATGTTTTGAAGCAAATGAAATGGCCAAAGAGAAGCGAGTGCCAATTTTGCTGAGTGCATTGGTTTTAAGGGCGCGCAGTTTGCTTGGAAGTTTGATTACTACAACCAAGCCATCAGAAATGAGCTGTGCTACTACAATTCTAAAAGTGATGCAGGAACATTTAGAACTGAAACCATTGTTGATTGCAGGATTTCATAAGCGGAATCAGAAGGAGGAGGGAGTCCAGTTCAGTGTATGTGGTCGAACTGAAGAGAATGCCAGAGCATTGTCGGTTCAGTAATGTTCTTAATGATCCACTAAGAGATCATTTAGAGTGTGGAATGTAAAAGAAAGAATTCAGAACTGTCTCCTAGCTGAAGCATAACTTGCATTCAAAATAGCAGTGAAAATTGCAGTTTCAATGTGTGGTGAACTACATATACCTGTCTGGACACGCCCCCTGCTGACTGCTCCTGTGGCTCCTCCCACAGACCCCTGTATAAAGGCGACTGAGATCTGAGCCCGGCCTCTCTGTCTCCAGGATGTAGTATGGTGGTCAACCACTGCTTGTTCCTTCTTCCAGTCAATAAAAGCCGATATCTCACCTTTACGTCTCAGAGTGAGTTATTGATGGTGCATCACAATGGAAACTGCAAAGGGATGCATTTGAGCTGCAGCCAGGAATGAGTGTGAGTAAAATTGCAGTGTCTGAACAGAAGCTTGGCCAAACTAATTGTGTAACCGTTACAGCAGGGGCTCACATATTCTAAACAAATGTAGGTGTAAAGGTGAAACTGGCAGAAAATGCAACAAAGCAGGACACATACAAAGAAAATGTTGGGCAGACGAAATTAAATGGACTACCATGGCAGTTCAAACATACCAAACTAAAGCCTTCAGATATCCAATTAAGAACTTGTACTGGAGAAATAATAACGCCAGTTGGAATGGTATTTGTGAAAGTGAAATACAACAACCAACAAGCCAGATTGAATTTGTATGTGGTAAGCACAGGAGGAACCAGCATTGCGGGGATGTGATTGTCTGAGACAACTGCAACTTGATTGAAGATCCATCTGCCATTTGCATGCCATGTTCCCTACAATGAGGCCATTTGAAAGCAAATTAAGAAAGGAATTGGATGATGCCACAACCATCTCCATGCTGAACACCATGAACCATTCCCCAACAGAGGGCAAACATGTACTGGTGTCAACCTTTGTACCTCTGGTTGGAAAGCATATTGACTCAGGAAGGGCCATACTGCTTAGAGGATGGGAGAAAAAGGTAATAAAAGCAGTGGCCCAACTGCAGTGGATTTTGTAGGCAATATATCTGAGAAAACTTCTGATGTGTTAGTCAGACAATTGCTTGTGAAATGTGGTTTAGTTTTTAAGCTGGAAGAGAGTTCAGGGAGCTTCAGGAGAGTTGCAAGCTTTCGGCTTTTTTGAGTATAAAGAACCAGAAACTACTCTGCGTGCACTAAGGTTATAGCAAGAGCTTCAAGTGGGAGACACAAAGCTGCTGGTAAAAGTAGAAGCAAAAACCGAAGCCCAGCTGGATGAATGGAAGGCCAAAAAGAAAAGTCAATGGAGATACAATAACAGAAGAATTGTCAGATGATGTTGTGGATGAGGAAAGCAAGAGGAGAGATCAGATTGTAAAGGGAGTAATAGAATGATTAATAAGAGAATACCCCAGTGAACTAAACAAACCTTCCAAACATCATGATGCTCAAACCTGAAGAAGAAAAAGGAGGGAAGAGGTGGAGAGAAAGAATCTGAACAAGAAAGTGAAAGCTGTGAAGAAGAGAATGTGAGAAACAAAAAGATCAATGTAAATCCAGAGAGGGAAAAGGGGAAGAAAGATGGCCGGAGCTGTCAGAACAAAGTCAACTGCAGTATCAGAGTCAACTCCTACAAACATTATGTCCCCAGAATCTAATATCGTTTTCACAGCCACAAGTTTCACCTACCAAACAGAGTGATCCCCCTTGTCTTAAAAGACATTATCCCATAAGAGTAAGTAATCTTCTACAGCAATTAAATATTTAATCCTGAAAGGGACAATTGAAAACTTACTATGCTGCAGATGTCTGTATATAGTAGTTGTCTTTTATAATATACTGTGTATATGGTTGATACATTCTCTATTGAGTTGGAGTTTATAGCTAAGCAGGGAGGAGTGTAGTATATTTAATATTTCAATAATATTTGAGTAATCTTGTATATACATTGGTTGATAAAGCATTCCTCTTCATTTAAATAATTCATTATAGATTATATGTAAAAATACATTAATTGCATATGTCACCATTCTACCATGTGATATGTACATGCCTTGCTTAAGGATGAATTTTAACCCGTATCCTGGATTCCTGTGTTGTCCTTTGAATTGGTTTAATGTTTTGAAGTTACAAAATGTAATAGTTACTTTAAGTTTGAGGCTGTGGCATTGTATTGATGTGGATAAAAAACTGGAGAATAAATGTTCATTACAGTGTGAAATATTTATAACGTATTTCTTCAAATGTCTTTCGCTTGTATTGACTAGTATTAGATTATTAGTTTGGATGAAGTGTTAAGGAAACTTTCTTACCAAGCCAAAACCCAATCTTTCACTACCTGTTCTCCTTTGGGAATTCTTTATTGAAATTTCTGATTTAAACATTCACTCTTATAATCTTGAAGGCAATTTCTTTTTTTTTTAACTACTTGTTACTTTAGTCACATATCATTTGTGCTCAGCAAAATTTTAAATGAAGTTACCCACAGAGCTAATGCCGATATTTTCCAAGAGGAATCGAGCAAAGACTTTCTGAGGTTACTCACACAGTCTTCAGAGTGCAAAGGGCCATTGTACAAACCTCTGCCCATCTGTCCTCCACCCACTCCATCCAAATATACTGTTCCTCACCCAAGTACTGATCCAACTTGTTCTTAACAGGAGAATCAAGGCTTATGGAAATCAGACTGAATGATGGTGGTGATGACAAAGAGCAAATGGTGATGAACGTATTGAATGCAGAACACGCTTGAATATTTGTATGGGCTTTCCTGATGTTTACGTTCATGAGTCTCTTGCGTATATTTTCTTTGTCTCAATCACTCCTTGTGCTGCTTTCTATCATGTAATGTTACCCAAAACCACAATCCATTCAGTTGCAATTTCTGCCAGTTCCTATAAGATTGTATCACCAAACAAATCCATAGCTTCCTGAAAGTTGGATATGATAGTGGAAAAGACAATTGTTATGCTTGCTTCTTAGGGCAAGTTGGGTCATCATGTTACGGTTGTGCAAAACTTTGGTTAGACTCTCCTTAGGATTTTGTCCAATCCTGGACACAATGCCACAAAACAGAGTGAGTGCAGAAAACATTGGCCAGGATGCTGCTTGACATAGGAGGGTGCTGTATTTGTAAGTAGAGTTTGAGACAGCACCATAGTGTATAGATAAGCACAATTGCTTTACAGCTAAGATCAGGGTTCAATTCCTCCCGCAGTCTGTAAGGAGTTTTATGTTCTCACTGTGACCCCATGAGTTTCCTTTGGGCATTTGGATTTTTCTTTCCACATTGTAAAAAATGTGTGATTAGTGTTGGTAAGTTTGGGCATGCTATGTCAGTGCCGGAAATGTGGCAACACTTGCAGACTGCCCTCAGGACAATCTTTGCTGATTTGACTTGAGTCAAAAGGTGCATTCCTCTATATGTTCTGATGTACCTGTGACAAGTAAAGCCTAATCTTCTTTAAAGGTAAGCTGGACTGATTCTCACTGGAATGAAGGAGGCCTTAAACTTCATTAAAGTTTATAAAACTGTGAGAGGCGTAGATAGTAGAATCTTTGTTTTTGCCAGGGAAGAATAGTCTAAAACTAGAGAGCAGAGGTTAGCAGTGTGTGGTGAACTACATATACCTGTCTGGACACGCCCCCCCCCCGCTGACTGCTCCTGTGGCTCCTCCCACGGACCCCGGTATAAAGGCGATTGAGGCCTTAGCCCGGCCTCAGTCTCCAGGATGTAGTGTGGTGGTCAATTGCTGCTTGTTCTTTCTTCCAGCCAATAAAAGCCTATATCTCGCCTCACGTCTCCGAGAGTTATTGATGGTGCATCACAGTGAGAGCTGAGAAATTTAAAGGTCAGTTCCGAGGTAAGTTTTTCACAAAGTGGGCGGTGGATATCTGGAAGAAGCTGTCAAAGATTGTGGTAAAGGCAGATGCATGATAACATTTATTAGGTCTATGGATGGATACTTGCATAGCAGAAGTGGTGGGATATGGCCCTACTGAAGTAAATAGGGTTAGCTAGGCTGGCAATGTGGTTGACATGGACAAGGTGGGTTGGAAGCTGAACATTCCACTGATGTGTTCTCTTTCTCTTCCGCACTGCCAGTGGTTGCCACTTTAATTCAGCAGAGGCTCAAAACACTGCAGATAGTGGAAGCAGGTGCAACAACAATTCTGCTGCAGGACCCCAATAACTGTGGGGCAAAAGGAATTCTGAAAAGCTGAGAGTGAGTTTTGACCTTCATCTCCTTCCTCAGTTAGCTGGCCGCTAGTCTTAGACCAGAAGGATACAACAGGCAGCCCCTACACAGCCTGCCCTGGATCACAAGGACAGAAAATAGCTGAGCTTGTTCAGAGCCTGGATAAATTAATTCATCAAAGGAGCCCACTTTCTTAGCTACCCTCTGGAATAAGTGGCCCGTTCCACTGCTCCTTTCTTCCCCATGGGTTTGAGAATCCCTCTCCCGCCCCCACTCTGATCTTGGACTCTGAAGGGCACTTGCTCAGCTGCTGCTTTCTCATTCGGAATGCTGACAACGAGTTCCAGTTACCAAGGTCTCATTCTTTGCAGTTGATTAAGAGTGACCCAGTTGTCTGGAAGGCTGACAGGCTTATGTCTAGGTTGTGAAGGCTTCGCAAGTCCCAGAAGCATCATCAATATGGGCCTGTAGCCTCCTTATGGAATTACTTTTATCTTCATAACATCACAACACATAAAAATAAGAGAGATTCATTCATTAACAGCTTTAACCGATTTTTTTAATTGATTCATTAATGTTTACACAGTTGCACAAGGAATATAATTTTCACATTCTCTACATGGCCAGCCATTTGAATCAGTATTATGGCTTTACATTACATTATTACATTAAAAAAAGAACAAATCTGAAACAGGAAGATCAAAAACAGATGGTCTGAGGATAAAGACAGACTCTTTTTAATACACAGAAAGGCAACTGAGATTGGAGACTATCGCAGCTCATCGGCCCTGGCATACAGCCAGTATGTATTCAGTAAAGGTTACTTTACAGTGTGTTCACAACTCTGCTCAAATAATCTAATCTTTCCTGTTACTCTTCTAAATGATTTCATATTTGGGAGGGAAGGAGCCAAATATTTATTCAAGACATGCAATATACAACTCACATTTCCATGCCAAGTCAATAACTTTGCACATTGAAACTAGGTCAGACTGGAAGGATCTTACTTTGTTGACCAGCAGCCTGTGATGATACAATCTGGTCTGTCAGATATGGTGTTAGAAATCAGAATCCACTTTCACCAACTGTTCAATTAATCAGCTTTCCTTCTGTGTTTTGTGGACTAAGAGAAGAAAGTGGCTTCGAGACAGAGCTGGGATTTTGAATTTGCTGGCTTGTGAGGTCAGTATTTTGGAAGTTGTGTCATGCATTTTCCATTAAGGCTAAATTGGTGGTGCTGTGAACCACTTGTCTGGAACAATGTTGGGTAGCAGATGAATACTCTAGCTATTCTGTTTAATACCACAACTGCTGGGTTATATTTAATGTTTATATTTTTATTACAAATAGTTACCACCGTGCCATGGCTCAAATCTCAGATGATAAACCCCACATGAGCATTACACACCAAGGCTTAGAGATGTTCAAACAGAATTAAGTAATAAGCTAATCTATAGCATGTTACTTGATCATTCCAAAATTTGCATTGAATGGCCTCTCACAGTATGCTGACACATATGCCATCTGATTATTGTGTCTTAATAAATGAAATTGGGCTGACATTTTTTTCTGGAGGAGAGGTGACATAATGAAGCGCTTCCCATAAGTCTGACAGATTAGTTCCACTCCGGTGGGAAGCTCACTGAAGATGAGGTGCAGCATTAGGAACAGAAAAATTGTAAGAAGTGTTGGTACGACAATAGAGCCTTTTCTGAGACCAGGCTTGGTTAAGATATCTACTTGTACGCCATTATGTAGCAGATGTAACAAAGAGGTGAATCCTTGGGTAGCCAGAATTTGGAAGGAATCTCCATACTGCCTGTTGTTTGACAGAGAATATTTAGCATCACCAAGGAAGGTCATGTATAGTGGTCCCCACCCCCATACTTCTCCTATAATTGTCACATGGCAAATATTGTGAGCACTGGGTTTCACAATGGATAGAATGCCCAGAGTGATCTGGGGAGCAGCTCTTCATTCAATAGTGCGGCATTTTGAACAGCTTATTAGTCGGTATTACATTGAACAGAATATAAAGTATAGAAGAGAAGAGCAGAGGGACCAGGTTGTTACTCCAACATAATGCCTCATCTGCCTGCACATGATCAATAACCCTCCAGTCCCCGCTTGTTCGTGAGCCTATTTATTACCCTAAAATGTTGCAATTGTATCTGTTTTCACCACTTTCCCTGGTAGCTCATTCCAGGCATCTATCACTCTGTATTTAAAAAAACACAAAATTACCTCATAAATAAGCTTTAAAATTTCCTCCTCTTATATTAAATGCCTCTGGTATTTGACTTTTCCACATTGAAGGGAAAGACTCTGACTATAACACCAGCAGGCTCAAGAACAGTTTCTATCCCACTGTTACAAGATTTTTAAACAGACCTCTTATACTTAAAGATGAACTTTTGATATCTCAGTCTGTCCTGCCATGGCCCTTGCATCTAATTTGTCTACCTGCACTGCATTTTCTTTGTAAGCATAACACAATATTCTTATATTGCTTTTCCCTTTGTACGACATGTGTTTCCGATTTAGATTGATCTTGGAAAGCACACAAAACTCATTGTATTTCACTGTATCTCAGCATGTGTGATAATAATTTGCCAATTTCCCCATCTCATAATTTAATAAACTCCTATCAGCTTGCCCCTCAGCCTCTGATGCTCCAAAGAGAACAATCCAAGTCTGTCCTTGTAGCTGATGCTCTTTGATCCAGACAGCATTCTGGTGAACCTCTTCTACACTCTCTGAAAATGATTTCTAAAATGCATGATCAGTGCTGCACTCAGATTTGGCTTCAGGCTTCCCAACTTTTTACCCAACACCATGATCAATGATGCAAGTATGCCGTCTGCCTTTTTTGCGCCCTATCTTCTTAAGTTGCCACCTTCAGGGAGCTATCAACTTGCATCACAAAATCTCAGTACATCAATGCTCCTCAGAGTCTAACCATATTCTATACTTCTCCTTCCTTTTGACCTCCAGAAGTGTCCTGACTAAACATGATCGGCTATTGCTCTGCCCACATTTCAACTGATCTATATCCTTTTGAATCTTTTGACAACCTTCCTTGCAAATCCATAACTCGAGCAATTCTTGTTTCACCTGCAAACCTACAAATCAGCCTCTCTACATTTACATACATCACAAACAAAAGAGCACTACAACACTAACCCTTTACTGGCACTACTAGTCACAGTCCCCCCAGTGAAAATAATGCCCCTTTACCACTATCCTCCTCACATGACCGAGCCAGGAGTGAATTCAGTCTACCAAGAGTGCAAGGATCCTATATGTATGCCACAATTTCCACAATCAGCCAACCATGAGTAAGCTTCCTTTGACTTTGCCTTGCTGTATAGAACATCCATTGCCCAACTTTCATCAATCTTCCTTCTCACTTCATCAAACAAAACTTGGATAGGCTGGGTGAGTGGGCAGATACTTGGCAAATGACATTTAATGTGAATAAGTGTGAGGTTATTCACTTTGGGAGTAAGAACAGGAAGGCAGATTACTATCTGAACGGTGTAGAGTTAGGTAAGGGAGAAATACAAAGAGATCTAGGAGTCCTTGTTCATCAGTCACTGAAGGTGAATGAGCAAGTGCAGCAGGCAGTGAAGAACGCTAATGGAATGTTGGCCTTTATTACAAAGGAAATTGAGTACAAGAGCAAGGAAATCCTCTTGCATTTGTACAGAGCCCTGGTGAGACCACACCTGGAGTATTGTGTACAGTTTTGGTCTCCAGGGTTAAGGAAGGACATCCTGGCTGTAGAGGAAGTGCAGCGTAGATTCACAAGGTTAATTCCTGGGATGTCTGGACTGTCTTACGCAGAGAGGTTAGAGAGACTGGGCTTGTACATGCTGGAATTAAGGAGATTGAGAGGGGATCTGATTGAAACATATAAGATTATTAAGGGATTGGACAAGATAGGGGCAGGAAATATGTTCCAGATGCTGGGAGAGTCCAGTACCAGAGGGCATGGTTTAAGAATAAGGGGTAAGTCATTTAGGACAGAGTTAAGGAAAAACTTCTTCTCCCAGAGAGTTGTGGGGGTGTGGAATGCACTGCCTCGGAAGGCAGTGGAGGCCAATTCTCTGGATGCTTTCAAGAAGGAGCTAGATAGGTATCTTATGGATAGGGGAATCAAGGGATATGGGGACAAGGCAGGAACCGGGTATTGATAGTAGTTGATCAGCCATGATCTCAAAATGGCGGCGCAGGCTCAAAGGGCCGAAGGGTCTACTTCTGCACCTATTGTCTATTGTCTATAAAACTCATAAAGCTTGTAATATATGGTCTTCCTTGCACAAAGCCATACTGACTAACCCTAATAATCCAGATATGAGTAGACCCTGCCCCTAAGAATCTTCTCTAATAGTTTACATATCATTGACTTGAGGCTCACAAATTTCCTGGTTTGCCTCTAGTGTTCTTCTTAAACAGAGGAACAACACTGGCTATTCTCCAGTCCTCTGGAAACTTGCCAGCAGCTAAAGATCACTGTCATGATCTCGGCAAATTTCCTTTCTTGCTCTTCTCAATGATGTGGGACAGATTCCATCAGGTCCTGGAGATCTAGCCACCTCCAAGAGCCACCGAGCCATGGAAACAGTCCTTTCAGCCCTACTGGTCTGTACTCTGTGTTGTCTGGTGAGCTGGACTCATCTGTCTGCATCTGGCCTATTGCCCTCTAAACCTCCCCTGTGCATCTACTTACCTATTATTCCTGCCTCAACTACTTTTTCTGGTAGCATGTTCGGAATACCCACCAGCCCATGTGTGAAAAAGCTGCCCATAGCATCACTTTTGAACTACTCTCCTCTTATCTTAATCCTATGCCTATCCCTGGTAAAAAGACTATATCCTTTTATCCTGTCTATGCCCCTCATGATTTTGTGTACCTCTTTCAGGTGAACTCTCAATACCCTATGCACCAGGGAATAACGTACTAGTCTACACAGCCACTTCTTGTAACTCAGGTCTCCATGTTCAGGCAACATCCTGATAAATCTTTTCTGCACTCTTACTGTCAATAACATGCCTCCTCTAACGGGGTGATCAAAGATATACACAATGCTCCATGTGTGCCCTCACCAAAGTATATGACTACGATATAACATCTGAACTCCTATACTCGTGCTGTGACTGATGAAAGCCAGTGTGCCAAAAAGCCGCCTTTTCCGCCCTGTGTACTGTGATGCTTTCAGTGAACTATGCTCCTGCAGTGCGAGGTCTGTCTGATTCATAACACTTCACAGGGTCCCTATAAGACCCATCCTGGTTTGATTTCCCGAAACCTAGTACCTTATATTTATCTAGATTAAAAGCCATTTACCCAGCCTTAGCCCACATACCTAGTTGATCAGAAGGGGCAGGTTGATCACATTTCACTGCATTTAGATGGCTCAACCATGGAGAAAGTTAGGAGCACTAATTTTCTGGGAGTGCACGTAACGGAAGACCTCAACACCACCTCTTTGGTCAAGAAAGCACAGCAGTATCTTCACTTCCAGAGGAGATTAAGGTGTGAAACTCCCTCCTCTCCACCGCCCCCCCCCCCCACTATTCTAACCAAATTATATAGGAGCACCACTGGGATTGTGCTGAACAGCTGCATCACCACCCTAAGAACTTCCTGCAGGGGAACAATTGAGAGCATCCTGACTGGCTGCATCACTGCCTGGTATGGGAACTGTACTTCCCTCAATCGCAAGTCTCTGCAGAGAGTGGTGCGGACAGCCCAGTACGTCTGTTGATGTGAGCTTCTCACTATTCAGGACGTTTACAAAGACAGGTGTGTAAAAAGGGCCTGAAGGATCATTGGGGACAAGAGTCACCCCAACCACAAACTGCTCCAGTTGCTACCATCCGGGAAACGGTACCACAACATAAAAGCCAGGACCAACAGGCTCCGGAACAGCTTCTTCCACCAGACCATCAGACCGTTTAATTCATGCTGATGCAACCGTATTTCTATGTTATATCGACTATCCTGTTGTACATACCATTTACTTTAAAAATTGCACATTTAGACAGAGATGTAACATAAAGATTTTTACCTCTTCATGTTTATGAAGGATGTAAGTAATAAAGTCAATTCAATTCAATCTGACCACAAGACCCTACAAAGGATTGTGAGGATTGCTGATAGGATCATCGGGGTCTCTCTTCCACCCCTCAGAGACTTTTATCAGGAGTGCTGCATATGCAGGGCCTTTAACATTGTCAATACTCCCTCCCACCAGTCTAGCAATCTCCTTGATTCCCAACCCTCCCCCCACCCCCCCAACACCATCAAGCAGGAGGTTCCATAGCATTAGAAAAGGAACTGTCAGGTTGGGAAAGAGCTTCTCCCTCAGGCTGTAAGACTACTGAACTCCCTGCCATCACCCGGGTCTCATCATGCAAGGAGCGTGGTAGCATTATGCGGTTTACTTTTTAACTTGTGTTGCAAATGCGCCTTATTAGTTGTTAATTTATTTGTGGAAATATTACTTTATGGGTTATGTGTGTGAGTTGTATGTACTGTGTTGTACACCTTGTTCTGGAGGAATGTTGTTTCATTTACTGCTTTACGTACATGTGTATGGTTGAATGAAAATAAACTGAACCTGAACTTAACTGTGTCACTCTTCATCTTAATGAAAAATTTTATTACATTATAATCACTCCTTCCCAATGGGCCTTGCACAATGAAATTGCTCATTAATCCTTTCTCATTACATAAAACTCAGTCAAGGATGACCCGCTCTCCAGATAGATCCTTAGAGTTATCCATTCAGAAAATTACCCCTGTTAAATTCAGGGCTTCCTCTTCCACAATGTTCTTGCCAATTGGGTAGCCCCAATCTAAGTGTAGATTAAAGTCACCCATGTTTAAAGCTGTATCCCAATTGTACGTGTCTCTAATTTCCTGTAGAATATCACTGCTGCTGTTTGAGGGTTTGTATACAACCTGCACTTATTTATTAATCAAAAACCAACAAGATACAGATGCAGGAAATTTGAAATGAAAATAGAAAATGCCAAAAATACTCAGCCAGTTAGACTGCATCTGTGGAGAGCAGTAGCAGAGGGAATAATTCAGACTGATAATCTTCCATTTGGTCCTGTCTGACATGTTGTTCCAACATCTTTTAAAATTTTAACTTCTTTTCTGATTCGCTTCTGCCTCATGGTTTTCTCCTGATTTGTTTTAAAATTTCCAATCATGCTTTTTAATTTTCTGCTCTTTCATAGAAACCGATCTCCTGGTCCACTGCGCCCACTTTATACTAACATGTACTATTCCTATTTATTCTGCCCACAGTCTGATCAACTCTCCTCAGATCTGATCTCACTTACACACTAGGGGCAAATTGCAGAAACCAAACAACCTCATGACAGGACGAACGTGTAAACTGCACACAACTGGCACCAGAGCTTAGGATCAAACCCAGATTGCTGAATTTGTTACTGTACCATTATGCTGCACCTGCTCTTTAGATATTCTTTCTCTAACCCTTTATGCAAATCTGACATCTGTCCCAGATTGTCTACTCTGATACCAGTGATTTGTACTTTCCTACTATCCACACTGCATATTTCTGACTGGAACTCACCAGATCCTCTGACACAATGCTAAATGCTTCCGTGCGATTTGTAACTGAGAGATTATCCGATGATCCATTTCAGTTTCTTGTTAACATCAATTTTTGTAGGCTGAAGGGTCATACAACAATCTTTTGTATTTAGTCACTCACTAAACTTCTTCAAATAACCGAAAGGAAATCTAATAATTTATTGTACTCGGTTGCAAACATACTCCTGCCATCAGAGCCGGGAGTATTTGTGTTTCTTTAAGGGCGTTACTGCAGACCCATTCAAGGTCACTGATATTTATGGAATTTTCCATTGTGCCATTAAATGTAAGTTTATTACTTGGACATCAAAATTACAAAAAGACATTCAGTTTAACAAGAAATTAAGCTGGGATTCTGGGAACAATCGAGAGTAAGGGCAGGAATCTGGGAGTGGTTGACAAGGAGGTAGAAAACCTCACAGATGGTCCATGAGAAAATTAAGGAAATCCTTAAGAAAGGGGCTGTGTACCGCAGCAGCAAAATTCGCTGATGTTGGGTTTGACACTCTGCTCCACTTGAGTGGAAAGTTGATATTGGAGGATCATGAAATTCTGCAGTAGTGCAATTATTAATCACAGAATCATAGAGTCATAAAGAATGGAAACAGGCAAATCCCCGGCCACATTTATGTCCATCAATGGGCACCCAGCGTATTAATCCCTTCTCCCACACCTGACCTGTAAATTTCAATGCCCGCTCCTTCTGGATACTTATTCAATGTTATCAGCTATTCTGCTTCCACCCCTCTCTCATTCCAGATACTCACCATTCTCTGGATAGGAATGGTCCCCTTAGATCCATGCTAAATCTATTCTATTTAATTTTATTCAACTCTGACAAGGAAAATTATTACTACAGTCTACCACATTATACCCCTTATAATTTCATATCTCTCAATCGTATCCCTTTGAATCTCTTCTGTGCTAAGGAAAACAGAGGTAGCTACTTCATACTCTTCTCAAAACTAAAATGCTCCATCTCGGGCAACACCCTGATGAATCTTTTCTCCATCCTCTGGTCACAGTCATCCAATCTGAAAACCTGTCCTCCACGACCACCCTCTGCTTTCTACAACTAAATCAACTTTACATCCAATTAGCTATCTCACCCTGGATCCCACATATCTAACCTTTCAGAACAGCCTACATTCCAGGGTTTTGTCAAAGGCTTTACAGAAGTCCATCTATAGAACATCTACTGCTCTGCCCTCTTGGTCACCTCTTCCAATAATTCAAGCAAATTTGTGAGATATAAGACCTTAAGACATAGGAGCAGAACTAGGCCATTCAGCCCATCAACTCTACTCTGCCATTCCATCATGGTCGATCCTGGATCCCATTCAACCACATACACCTGCCTTCTCTTCATATCCTTTGATGCCCTGACCAATCAGGAAATGATCAACTTCCACCTTAAATATACCCACAGACTTGGCCTCCAGCGCAGTCTGGCAGAGCATTCAACAAATTCACTACTCTCTGCCTTAAAAAAAATCCTCCTCGCCTCTGTTCTAAAGGGTCATCCCTTAATTTATGTCTGTGCCCTCTAGTTCTGGATAACCCCACCATAGGAAACATCCTCTCCATATCTACCCTATCTAATCCTTTCAATATTCAGTAGGTTTCACTGAGATCCCCCTGCATTCCTCTAAATTCCAGTGAGTACAGGCCCAAAGCTGCCAAGCGCTTCTTACATGTTAACCCCTTCATTCCCAGAATCATCCTCATGAACCTCCTCTGGTCTTTCTCCAATGACAACACGTTCATTCTGAGATACAGAGCCCAAAACTGTTGACAATATTCCAAGTCCTGCCTGACTAGTGTCTTATAAAGGCTCAGCAAATTCTCCTTGCTTTCATATTCTATGATACGTAAATGATCTTCCCCACAAAGGGAGAATAATTATAATAAACTTGTATCAAAGCTTGTTTAAATCACATTTGAAGTGCTTTAACCTGTCAACTTGCTTCAATCCATTTTCCTTAGTGTCCAGTGGGAGTGGGTTCCCCATGTGCTGGTTTAAGGTAGCTGTTCTGATCAGTGTCCAGTCAGAGAGACTTCTCTGCTCTCTAGGCAAAATATGTTTGTTTTGAAGCCATTGGTAATTTATCTTTATATTTACGTCCTCAGCCATTGTCCTTCTTCTTCCCATGTTAGGAGGTCTTCTGCATATTTACATATATTACTCCCCACATTGAGAACATATACATGGAGCGTTGTTGCAGGAAAGCAGTATCCATCATCAAGGACCCCCACCATCCAGACCATGTTCTCTTCTCTTTGCTGCCATTGGGAAGGAGGTACAGGAGCCTCAGGACTCACAGCACCAGGTTCAGGAACAGTTATTACCCCTCAACCATCAGGCTTTTGAATTAGAGGAGATATCTTCTCTGAACTTCACTTGCCCCATCACTGAACTGTTCCCAAAACCTATGGAATCACTTTCAAGGACTCTTCATGTCAGTTTCTCAATTTATTGCTAGCTCACTTGCTTATTTATCTATCTATCTATCTATCTATCTATCTATCTATCTATTTATCTATTTATTTATCTGTCTATCTATTTATTTGTTTATTATTACTTTTCTTTTGTTTTTGCACAGTTTGCTGTCTTTTACACCTTGGTTGTTTGCCTGTCACTTTGGGTGCAGTCTTCCATTGATTCTATTGTGTTTCTTGGGGGTACTGAGTATGCCCGCAAGAAAACAAATCTCAGGATTGTATATGGTCACATACAAGTACTATGATAATAAATTTGCTTTGAACTTTGAACCCTGAACTTTGACTTACACTGGAGAAGTTGTAGAAAAGCTCATGCGGGTGCTATCAAAATATAACGATTCTTTAAAAAGGATGAAGAGGCAGGGCCCTTTTCTCACAAAATAAAATGGAAAATGACCTGAAAAGAATTTAAGTCGCCGAAGTAATTTTATGAACATACATGTACATACCTTTGTATCACTATTTGTGCACAATATTAACTCCTGCTGTGTTCAGAGTCCCAGTTGTATTGTGCATCACCCCTTTCAGCAAAATTCTGCAACAAAAAGTCAATAGCCTTTATTGCCAATTAGCATATTAGCCAGAAAAGTGTAGCGTCCTCCTCGGAAAACTTTTCTTTCAATGAATCAAGCAAGAAAAGCACCTCCGTGTCTGTCACCAAATTTGTATACTACACAAATTTGCTTTTTTCTGATATTTGTGCACCAATAATCCATAATTGCAGAGACACAATTGAGTACAGATGCTGACATCTGAAGCAATAAACAACCAAATGCTGAAGAAACTTAGCAGCTTGAGCAATATACCTGGGAGGAAAGGAAATGTCAATGTCTTAGGTCTTGATCTGAAATGCTAATGAACCCTTTCTCCCCCCTCAGCTTGATGCGTTCCCCAGCTGCCCAGTTCTATGGTCATTAATTATGGGTCTGGGCTGTTTTTCAAAAATTAGGAAGTGTTCTAGATTCATTCCATTGTACCCCAGTTTGCTAAACTCTTTTTGCAAGGTTGCTACATTGGGTACAGACTGAGTACAGACCAATTTGCAACACCTTGATTGAGGAAGATTATAGGATAACTTAAAAGTATAACTCTTTAAAGTATATGAAAGTCATTGAGTTATAGAACACTTCAGCACCAATAGGTCCTTTGGTCCATCTAGTCTGTGTTGAACCATTAATCTGCCTACTTCCATCCATTTGCACCCGGACCATAGCCCTCCATACCCCTCCCATCCATGTAACTATACAAACTTCTCTTAAATGTTCGAATTGACCCTACATTCACCACTTGCACTGACAGCTCATTCCATACTCTCACCACCCTCTGCATGAAGAAGTTTCCCACTGTCGTGAACTACATATACCTGTCTGGACACGTCCCCTGCTGACTGCTCCTGTGGCTCCTTCCACAGACCCCTGTATAAAGGCGATTGAGACTTGAGCCCTGGTCTCAGTCTCCAGGATGTAGTATGGTGGTCAACTACTGCTTGTTCTTTCTTCCAGTTAATAAAAGCCGATATCTCGCCTCCCGTCTCAGGGAGTTATTGATGGTGCATCACCCACAGAAGCCATAGAACACTACAGCACAGTACAGGCCCTTCAACCCTCCATGTTGTGCCGACCCATATAATCCTTTAAAAAAGTACTAAACCCACACTACCCCATAACCCTCCATTTTTCTTTCATCCATGTGCCTGTCCAAGAGGTTCTTAAATACCCCTAATGCTTTAGCCTCCACCACCATCCCTGGCAAGTCATTCCAGGCACTCACAACGTTTTGTGTAAAAAACTTACCCCTGATGTCTCCCCTAAACTTCCCTCCCTTAATTTTGTACATATGCCCTCTGGTGTTTGCTATTGGTGCCCTGGGAAACAGTACCGACTATCCACCCTATCTATGCCTCTCATAATCTTGTAGACCTCTATCAAGTCCCCCCTCATTCTTCTACGCTCCAAAGAGAAAAGTCCCAGCTCTGCTAACCTTGCTTCATATGACTTGGTCTCCAAACCAGGCAACATCCTGGTAAATCTCCCCTGCACCCTCTCCATAGCTTCCACATCCTTCCTATAATGAGGTGACCAGAATTGAACACAATACTCTAAGTGTTACTCCACTCATGTTGCTCTTAAACATTTCACCTTTCACTCTTAACCCATGACCGCTATGTAGTCCCATCCAACCTTTGTGGAAAAAGCCCCTTTGCCCTATTTATACCCCTCATAATTTTGTATATGTCTATAAAATCTCCTTTCAGTCTTCTTCGTTCTAGGGAAAGCAGTCATAACCTATGCAACCTTCCCCCATAACTCATGTCCTCAGTTCTGGCAACATCCTTGGAAAACTTCCCTGCACTCTTTCGATCTCATCTACACCTTACCTGATTAGTTCCAAGGGTTTAGACGGGGCAGAGTTTGTTAGGTGTGTCCAGGATGGATTCCTGTCACAGTATGTTAACAGGCCGACTAGTGGGAATGCCATACTAGATCTAGTATTAGGTAACGAACTGGGTCAGTTCACAGATCTCTCAGTGGGTGAGCATCTGGGGGACAGTGACCACCGCTCCCTGGCCTTTAACATTATCATGGAAAAGGATAGAATCAGAGAGTACAGGATCATTTTTAATTGGGGAAGGACAAATTATGAGGCTATAAGGCTAGAACTTGCGGATGTGAATTGGGATGATGCTTTTGCAGGGAAATGTACTATGGATATGTGGTCGATGTTTAGGGATCTCTTGCAGGATGTTAGGGTTAAATTTGTCCCGGTGAGGAATATAAAGAATGGTAGGGTGAAGGAACCATGGGTGACAAATGAGGTGGAGAATCAAGTCAGATGGAAGAAGGCAGCATACGTAAGGTTTAGGGAGCAAGGATCAGATGGGTCTATTGAGGAATATAGGATAGCAAGAAAGGAGCTTAAGAAGTGGCTGAGGAGAGCAAGAAGGCATGAAAAGGCCTTGGCAAGTAGGGTAAAGGAAAACCCCAAGGAAGGTTAGGACCCCAACAGTTTTCCCACCACAGACGTAAGGCTCACTGGTCTATAATTACCCGGACTATCCCTACTACCTTTTTTGAACAAGGGGACAACATTCCAATCCTCCGGTACCATTTCTGTAGACAATGAGGACATAAAGGTCCTAGCTTGAGGCTCAGCAATTTCTTCCCTCACCTCGTGGAGCAGCATGGGGAATATTCCATCAGGCCCATCTGTGGGCATCTGGAGAATCATGGACTGATCAGGGACAGTCAGCATAGCTTTATGAAGGGCAGATCGTGCCTAACAAGCCTGATAGAGTTCTTTGAGGAGGTGACCAGGCATATAGATGAGGGTAGTGCAGTGGATGTGATCTACTTGGATTTTTGTAAGGCATTTGACAAGGTACCACACGGGATGCTTATTCAGAAAGTCAGAAGGCATGGGATCCAGGGAAGTTTGGCCAGGTGGATTCAGAATTGGCTTGCCTGCAGAAAGCAGAGGGTCATGGTGGAGGGACCACATTCAGATTGGAGAGTTGTGACTAGTGGTGTCTCACAAGGATCAGTTCTGGGACCTCTACTCTTTGTGATTTTTATTAAAGACCTGGATGTGGGGGTAGAATGGTGGGCTGGCAAGTTTACAGATGACACAAAAGTTGGTGGTGTTGTGGATAGTGTTGAGGATTATCGAAGATTGCAGAGGGACATTGATAGGATGCAGAAGTGGGCTGAGAAGTGGCAGATGGAGTTCAACCCGGAGAAGTGTGAAGTGGTACACTTTGGAAGGACAAACTCCAAGGCAGAGTACAAAGTAAATGGCAGGATACTTGGGAGTGTGGAGGAGCAGAGGGATCTGGGGGTCCATAGATCCCTGAAAGTTGCTTCACAGGTAGATAGGGTAGTTAAGAAAGCTTATGGAGTGTTTCATAAGTCGAGGGATAGAGTTTAAGAGAAGCGGGGTAATGATGCAGCTCTATAAAACTCTGGTTAGGCCACACTTAGAGTACTGTGTCCAGTTCTGGTCACCTCACTAGGGGAAGGCTGTGGAAGCATTGGAAAGGGTACAGGGGAGATTTACCAGGATGCTGCCTGGTTTAGAGAGTATGCATTATGATCAGAGATTAAAGGAGCTAGAGCTTTACTCTTTGGAGAGAAGGAAGATGAGAGGAGACATGATAGAGGTCTACGAGATTTTAAGAGGAATAGATAGAGTGGACAGCCAGCACCTCTTCCCCAGGGCACCACTGCTCAATACAAGAGGATGTGGCTTTAGGGTAAGGGGTGAGATGTTCAAGGGGGATATTAGAGGAAAGTTATTTACTCAGAGAGTGGTTGGTGCGTGGAATGCACTGCCTGAGTCTGTTTTGGAGACAGATACACTAGTGAAATTTAAGAGACTACTAGATAGGTATATGGAGGAATTTAAGGTGAGGGGTTATATGGAAGGCAGGGTTTAAGGGTCGGCACAACATTGTGGGCCGAAGGGCCTGTACTTTGCTGTACTGTTCTATGTTCTATGTTCTAAGTAGGTGACCAGAACTGCACAGAATATCCAACTTACTCCGCAATTCAGACATTCTAATTTTAAACCAGTTCAGTAGAATGTTATCCATTTAGTGCTTCAAGAAAGAAGAGATCATCTCATTGTTATGGCAACTAGTGAGTTTTAGAAGAATGTGTGTGTTATGTTTACTAGCATGGATAATGTTAACTTTTCATCCAAAATTCTCTTTGAGAAAGTATAAGATGCTGAGAGGCAGTGATCGTGTGGATAGTCAGAGGCTTTTTCTCAGGGCTGAAATGGCTAGCATGACAGGACGCAGTTTTAAGGTGCTTGGAAGTAAGTACAGAAGAGATGTCAGGATAAGTTTTTCTCACAGAGAGTGGTGAGTACGTGGAAAGGGCTGCCGGCGATGCTGGTGGAAGTGGATACAATAGGGTCTTTTACAAGGATCCTGGATAGGTACATGGGACTTAGAAAAATAGAGGGCTATGGGTAACCTGAGGTAACTTCTAAAGTAACGTAACCTGAGGTACATGTTCAGCACAGCATAGTGGGCCAAATGTTTTCTATGTTCTAATTCACAGGACAAAAAATGAACTGAACTGTGGACTTTGATCAGGCAAAGGTAGGTGGTGTGAGTTTTATGGTTAATTTTCATTGGTGTTGGACTCGTGGTTCCCCCCAACAATCAAATGTAGACCATTCTATTTACCTCGAGTGTTCTCCTCCGCGACCCTGACGGCAGCTTGTATACCACCAGTGACTGATTATAATCAAGGACTTGCTACTCTGCATGATGTCTTCTCCAAACATGGAACAGCCAGTCCTGACACATTTCAAGTTATAGTTGGAGACTTCAACCCAGTTTGTTTGAAAAAAATCCTGCCCAATTATCACCAACATAAAACCAGAAACACTAGATATCCCAACATACTAGGCCACTGCTACACTAAGATAAGGAAAGCCTACGTTTTTTGTCCGGATGTCATTTGGTAAGTCAGATCACTTAGCTGTCTTCCTCCTACCTGTATACAGGCAGAGCCTAAAATACAAGGTTCTAGGTATTAGGTCAACTAAGAGGTGGTTGAGCGGGGCAGAAGACTGATTATGGGATTGATTTGAATCAGTGGACTGGCCCGTGGTCAAGCAGTCATTTAGAGATCTAATGAATACACCATGGTTCTAATAGACTTTATTAAAATAGCTGTAGATGAGTGTGTCCCCACTAAACAACAGAACTTAACTAAAAAGGCAATACGGGGAGAAAAAATGAGGTACAAACGCAAACTAGCCAGGAATATAAAGGAGGATAGCAAAAGCTTTTTTAGGTATGTGAAGAGAAAGAAAATAGTTAAGAACAATGTTGGGCCCTTGAAGAATCAATTGAGTGAAATTGTTATGGGAAACAGAGAAATGACAGAAGAATTTAATAAGTACTTTAGATCTGTCTTCACTAGGGAAGACACAAGCAATCTCCCAGATGTATGGATGGGCCAAGGACATAGGGTAACAGAGGAAATGAAACAGATTGACATTAGGAAGGAAACAGTGATGGGAGACTGATGGGACTGAAGGCTAATAAATCCCCAGGTCCAGATGGTCTGCATCCTAGGGTACTAAAGGAGGTGGCTCTGGAAATTGCGGATGCATTGGTAATCATTTTCCAATGTTCCTTAAAGTCAGGATCAGTTCCTGAGGATTGGAGAATGGCTAACGTTATCCCACTTTTTAAGAAAGGAGGGAGGGAGAAAACAGAGAACTATCGTCCTGTCAGCCTAACATCAGGAGTGGGGTAGATGCTAGAGTCCATTATTAAAGATGAAATAGTGGCATATCTAGATAGCAGTGATAGGATTGGGCCGAACCAGGATGGATTTACCAAGGGAAACCATGCTTGACTAATCTATTGGAGTTTTTCGAGGATGTAACCAGGAAGATAGACAAGGGAGATCCAGTGGATGTAGTGTACCTCGATTTTCAGAAGGCATTTAATAAGGTCCCACATAGGAGATTAGTGGGTAAAATCAGAGCTCATGGCATTGGGGGGAAGATATTGACATGGATA
The DNA here is from genome assembly GCF_030144855.1 of Hypanus sabinus. Lineage (NCBI taxonomy): Eukaryota > Metazoa > Chordata > Chondrichthyes > Myliobatiformes > Dasyatidae > Hypanus > Hypanus sabinus. The sequence continues at coordinate 75,758,192 of NC_082712.1, read as the reverse complement.
GAAAACTGGTTGGCAGATAGAAAGCAAAGGGTAGCAGTGAATGGGTGTTTCTCGGAATGGCAGGTGGTGACTAGTGGGGTGCTCGGTATTGGGACCACAGCTGTTTACGATTTACATCAACGATTCAGATGAAGGCAATGAGAATAACATCAGCAAGTTTGCTGATGATACTAAGCTGGGTGGCAGTGTGACATGTGATGAGGATGTTAGGAGAATTCAGGTTGACTTGAATAGGCTGGGTGAGTGGGCAGGTACTTGGCAGTTGACGCTTAATGTGAATAAGTGTGAGGTTATCCACTTTGGGAGTAAGAACAGGAAGGCAGATTATTATCTGAACGGTGTAGAGTTGGGTAAGGGAGAAATACAAAGAGATCTAGGAGTCCTTGTTCATCAGTCACTGAAGGTGAATGAGCAAGTGCAGCAGGCAGTGAAGAACGCTAATGGAATGTTGGCCTTTATTACAAAGGAAATTGAGTACAAGAGCAAAAAAATCCTTTTGCATTTGTACAGGACCCTGGTGATACCACACCTGGAGTATTGTGCACAGTTTTGGTCTCCAGGGTTAAGGAAGGACATCCTGGCTGTAGAGGAAGTGCAGCGTAGATTCACGAGGTTAATTCCTGGGATATGCGGATTGTCTTACGCAGAGAGGTTAGAGAGACTGGGATTGTACATGCTGGAATTAAGGAGATTGAGAGGGGATCTGATTGCAACATATAAGATTATTAAGGGATTGGACAAGATAGAGGCAGGAAATATGTTCCAGATGCTGGGAGAGTCCAGTACCAGAGGGCATGGTTTAAGAATAAGGGGTAGGTCATTTAGGACAGAGTTAAGGAAAAACTTCTTCTCCCAGAGAGTTGTGGGGGTCTGGAATGCACTGCCTCGGAAGGCAGTGGAGGCCAATTCTCTGGATGCTTTCAAGAAGGAGCTAGATAGGTATTTTACTGATAGGGGAATCAAGGGATATGGGGACAAGGTAGCAACCGGGTATTGATAGTAGATGATCAGCCATGATCTCAGAATGGCAGTGCAGGCTCGAAGGGACGAATGGTTTACTTCTATTGTCTATTGTCTATTGTCTAGTAAGTGATTCAGATCCTTCCCCAATCAGAAGCCCTGGATGAACCACCAAGTCCAGAATTTGCCGAGGCCCGTATCAGAGGCATTCAAGTGTGGAGACCAAGCAAACTGGAAGAGGAGCAGGTATAATGTCCAGAAAGCCATTCTGTGGGCACAGTGGAATCACTGAGGGATGCTCAACAGTTGTGACAGGGCTTGAATACTATCACCTCTTACTAAGTTAAATCAAGTGGCATGTGAGATAGTAGGGCTTCACTTCCAGATGATCTCAATGCTGTCTAGGTTCGCATTGACCATCAGAACCGGGAGGAACCATAGTGAACCCCCACATCTCCCAATGAACCTTTGACCTCAGTAATTGAAGTTGACATGCGGGCTGCCTTCAGGAGGATGAATCCACGGAGAGTATCTGGTCTGAGCAGGATACCTGTCTACATACTAATGATGAGCTACAGACCTACCCATGCTGACCAACAGGCTGGCATGTTCTCTGATATCTTCAACCTCTCTCTTCGGCAATGTGTGGTACCCACATGCTTCAAGCAGGCTTCAGTTATTCTGGTGGTGACCTGCCTCAATGATTATCGTGATGAAGTGTATTCAGACGCTGGTGATGGAACATATCACCTCCCACCTGAGAAGCAACTTGGATCTGCCCCAATTTGCCTACCAGAGCAACAAGTCTCCAGCAGATGTCATCTCATTGGTTCTTCACTCAACCCTGGAACATCCGGATGGAAAAGATGCATACATCAGGATGCTTTTTATCAATAACAGCTCATCATTCAATACCATTATCCCCTCAAAACTAATCAATAAGCTCCAAGATCTTGGCCTCAATACGTCCTTGTGGCAATTGGATCCTGGATTTCCTCACTTGTAGACCCCATACAGCTCAGATTGGCAACATCTCTTCCATGATCTCCATCAGCACTGGTGCACCACAAGGCTGTGTGCTTAGCCCCCTGCTCTACTTACTTTACACCTAGACTGTAATCTACACAAAGGAAGTGATGAATAAGCACACAGGAGGGAGAATGAAAATCTGGCTGAGTGGTGTCACAACAACAACTTCTCATTCAACATCAGCAAGACCAAGGAAATGATTGTAGACTTCAGGAGAGGGAAACCAGAAGTCCATGAGCCAGTGCTCATCGAAAGTTCCAAGATGGAGAGGGTCAGTTCCTTTAAATTCCTGGGTGCTACTACTTCAGAGGATCTGTCCTGGACCCAGCATGTAATTGCAATTGCAAAAAAAGCACAGCAACACTTCTACTTCCTTGGGAGCCTGTGGAGGTTCGGCATGATACATGAAGTTCTGACAAACTTCCATAGGTGTGTACTAGTAACTGTATAGACCTGTTGCATTGCAGCCTGGGATAGAAACTCCTTTGAACAGAAAATCCTACAAAAGGTAATGGATTTGGCCAGAACATCACATTGAGCACAACCGTTGAGCACATCTACATGAAATGCTGTTGCAGGAAAGCAGCATCCCTCACCAGAGACCTCCACCACCGAGGCCATGCTCTCTTCTCACTGCTGCCATCAGAGAGAAGGTACAAGAGCCTCAGGACTCACACCACCAGCTTCAAAAACTGTTACTACATCTCAACCATCAGGCTGTTGAATAAAAGGGGATAACTACACTCACTTGAGATGTTTCCCCACAAACACTGATCTCCCTTTAAGGACTTTTTTCTCATTATCTCATGTTCTCATTACTTATTGTTATTTATTTATATTTGCATTTGCAAATTTTGTTGTCTTCTGGTTAATCTTTTATTGATCCTGTTACTGTTGCTATTTAATATATTTCCTGAGTTGGCCAAAGAAAAACGAATATCAGGGTTGTACTTGGTGACATATATGTACTTAGAAAAAGAATTTACTTTGAATTTTGGACTTTGAACCAACATGTTAAACAGCTTCAACTCTATATCCATGTTGAGTTCAGAGGGTGAGTGGAAAAGGGGGAGACAAGAGTAATAAGCAACAGAATTAGAAGGAGGCAGTTCCGAGATAATGGCAGGAAGCATTTTGTAGAAAGTGAAATGAAATTGTGAATCCCTTTCTGCCAAGAATCTATTGAGATTGAATTCAGATGAGAAATTTCAAGACGGGGATGAATAAACTGCAGATGAGCTAGCCTTACTCAGTAGCTGAATTGCTGCTTTCCTCTTCATATCCCTAGTCGGAGACCTGATATGTTTTGCTCACATCACATCAATGTGGTTAGGTCCACCCCAGTTACTCAAACAAAACTAGTTTTTATGAATAGTTCATGAAGGCATCATATGAACACATTCTCAGGGCCGCAATGAATGGACAATAAACAGTAACTAAGAATGTGGAATGAAATTGAAGAGATAACATTTGAATAATATTTTTAATTGGTTAAATTGTGCTGATAAATAGACATTGCAGAAAATTGTTTTAATAATTTTGTTGTATGTTACAGACACAAGATCTTCAATCCACTTCTTCATAAACCAAAGTGACATATTTAGGGCTGTAAGTTTGACTCTTTAAAAGGATAGTTGGCCTATATGCTTATTGGTAGTAAATGTTATTGATGTTTGACAGAACTTTGCTGAATTGGGTGATGCACAATACAACTGAGAGAAGGAATGCTGCAGAAGGAATGTGCACGTATAGCCAACAATAAAACTTGAGCTGATATTTCGATTTCTGCACAGTACTTTTTCCAAGAGCTTTGGGCTCTCGGCTCTCTCCCATGAGAGAGTTTTAAAGAGATGGAGATGAAAGAAATCACCAGTATGAGACTATACAAACTAAGCATTTCAGGAATTTATAGCCTAGTTTTCCAATCCTGGTCTTTTACATCCAATCAGAAAAATGTGCTTTGCGCAAGGAAAGAAAGCGTAATGTCAAAGGTCGAGAATAAAAGGTGTCCAGGAGGGGGTGCCATAACATCACTGCTGCCACACTGGAGTACAGTGCACAATTAAAAATCCACATAGCTTTCTCCCTCTCTCCCTCTGGGAGTTTTGACTCTAACTTAGTGTTAATTATGTTTTTGTGGATTTAGAAATAAATAAGAGATCCGTGGAGAAATAAATGACGTTATTTCAGTGTCTGCAAAAATAATGATGCTTTATCAGGAACAATATAATAATATAATGATAGTTTTATCTGGAACAATATCCCTTTCTTTCAATCCCATTAGATTCTCTTGGAAGATATTTTTGAATCTGGTTCTGGGTTCCACAGAGATTTTACATAATCAAATCAATATAGTGATGATTCAGCCTCTGGCAATAGTCATTCGTTACAAGTTACCAGCGAGGCTTTGGCAGCCAGGCAACAGAAAAATAGTTATAATCTGAAAGAAATTGATTTTTTTTCATTCCAACATCTGCTGCGCTTTTTTAAAGAAAAGGTCACTTGATTTTTTTGAAAGTACATTTTACAAAGCTTCTCTGATATGGTTTTGCTCTGATTTCTGAATATTTGAAAAATGTTTACAGAAAGAGATTCTGCAGATGCTGGGAATCCAATGCAACAGACACAACATGCTAGAGGAACCCAGCAGGTCAGGCTGCATCTAGAAAGACATTTCAGGCCAAGACCCTTCTTCAGGACTGGAAAGGAGGGGGAAAGATGCCAGGATAAAAAGAGGGGAGGGGAAGGTGGATAGTTAGAAGGTGATAGGTAAAACCAGATGGGTGGAAAAGGAAAGCGGCTGGAGAGGAAGGAATTTAATAGAAGAGGAAGGTGGGCCATGGGAGAAAGAGAAGGAGGAGGGGACACAGGAGGAGGTAATAGGCAAGTGAGAAGAGGCAGGAGACCAGAGTGGTAAACAGAAGAAGAGGGAAGGGGGAAGGATTTTTTTTTACCAAAAGGAGAAATCAATGTTCGTGCCATCATTTGGAGGCTACCCAAATGGAATATGAAGTGTTGCTCCTCCATCCTGACAATGGCCATGGACTGATGTGTCTGAAAGTGAACGGGAATAGGAATTAAAATGGTTGGCCACTGGGAAACTTTACTTTTGGTGAATGAAGTGCTTACAGAAATTAATCCTTGATGCTTTTCTCTATCTAATACTGACATTGGTGGCTACGAGTCCGGCAATTTTCACATTCTACTTCATTGGGATGGTGCAGGATTTGCAGTCTTTACTGTCGGAATTGTAGCAGCAGGATGGGAGAACCAAAATTACACCCAGCAGCATCCGGACAGATGGCCGTTTCCATTTGTAATAAAGCTGTTGTCCAATTTAAGAGTAATTTAGTTTTGATAATCCTCTGGCTGAATGTGATGACAATAACAAGGTTGATGGTGGAAATGGAAGCAGACTCCTTTGTTCAAAAGTCAGGAGAGAACTTAGGTCAGATTTAAGGATTAATATCAGCAACAGCAGCAACTTAAGAAAATGCAAAATAGGATCACACGTCAGGCATGTTCAAGCCCTCATGCCTGCTCCACCATTCAGTAAATCCAGAATTGACTTTTACTTGCCTACCCAAAACTCAAAATCATAGATTTGATTTGTGTCCAATTATCTCTACAACAGAAATACTCAAACACCCAGTCGAGAGGTTGCTATTATGTTTTTAATTTAGGGAATAACCGAACTATCTGACTGAGGTGGAGGGGCCCGTGTATACCTTCCTTAGCTATGAAGCTGAATAATATGAGTTCATTGGAGTGTCGAACAGGAAAAATCTGCTGGAGGAACTCAACAGGTCAAATAGTATCTGAAGGGGGAATAAAAGAAAGGTACAGGTAATGCTCTGGGTCAAAGGCCTGTGCCAGTCCTGATACAAAGTTTCAACCTGACAATTTCTTTCCGTCCATAGATTCTACTCAACCTGCTGAGTTCCTCCAAGAGATTGTAGCATGAGATAATTTTCCACTTCAGAGACTCTGAGCAGAAACCCCAACCTGGAATTCCTGTTCAGTGCCAGAAGAGCACCTGAAGATTCTCAACCAAGTTATGGATTATCTTACAAGTAAAAACTCATACTCTTCTTTGAAGAAGAACGAGAGGGAGTTTGACTTAGCCAACAATCGCACCTTAACACATTAAAAGTGTACAAATAGGAAAGTAGGCATTTCAACAGTGACTGAACATTAAACAGAACCCATTGGTTATAAAGGGCTTGGAACTTTCTGAAGTCCTAAAAGATGCAAAGTTTGTGCGGGCCATTCTTTTAGATGACAATACAAATGGCATAATGAAAAAGGAGTACAGAAAGATGGCAGAAAATGTGGTCAAATAATGGGTTTTAAGACATTTAGTGTGGAAAGATTACAGATTGAGATTGAGGAAAAGATTTGTAGGGGGCCGGAGAATCCAGAACATCGCAGAGGCATGCGCTTGAGTAAGTGTGAGAATGTGAAAAGAAACTTTGGAATGAAAGAGGTTGCAGGAATAAGACAGAAATACCTAGGACAGGAACTGGGTAATTGGAATGAGTTTGAAGAGGCAGATGTGTTTCTAGACAAAATTTAATTTTTGTTCAGCATTACTGCCAAGAAGTTAGAGAATTCTAAATTTGCTTAAAGGTGTGGATAAGATGAGAGATATTGACAGTCTAAATTATGATATTTTGAAGAAAGGTGAATAGGATGAATGGATGGGCTGTACAGATGGACCCTCAGCAGCAAGGTGACTTTAGCCTGGTGTGGTTCAGCTGGAATGGGCAATCGAAAAGAGGAATGAACCACCATCAATGTTATCACTACTGGCAGCTTTGAAAAATTGCAATGTCACCCGAATAATTCACTTATATTGCTGCCATTCTAAATATGGCACTCTCAATATAGACAGCAGCCTCATGACAGGCAGCAGGAAATGTGCTCCCAGTACAGGCACTGAGAGATGGTAATCCCAATACAGGCACTGAGAGCTAGTAATCCCAATACAGGCACTGAGAGATGGTAATCCCAATACAGGCACTGAGAGATGGTAATCCCAATACAGGCACTGAGAGCTGGTAATCCCAATACAGGCACTGAGAGATGGTAATCCCAATACAGGCACTGAGAGATGGTAATCCCAATACAGGCACTGAGAGATGGTAATCCCAATACAGGCACTGAGAGCTGGTAATCCCAATACAGGCACTGAGAGATGGTAATCCCAATACAGGCACTGAGAGATGGTAATTCCAGTACAGGCACTGAGAGCTGGTAATCCCAATACAGGCACTGAGAGCTAGTAATCCCAATACAGGCACTGAGAGCTAGTAATCCCAATACAGGCACTGAGAGATGGTAATCCCAATACAGGCACTGAGAGATGGTAATCCCAATACAGGCACTGAGAGATGGTAATCCCAATACAGGCACTGAGAGCTGGTAATCCCAATACAGGCACTGAGAGATGGTAATCCCAATACAGGCACTGAGAGATGGTAATCCCAATACAAGCACTGAGAGCTGGTAATCCCAATACAGGCACTGAGAGATGGTAATCCCAATACAGGCACTGAGAGATGGTAATCCCAATACAGGCACTGAGAGCTGGTAATCCCAATACAGGCACTGAGAGATGGTAATCCCAATACAGGCACTGAGAGATGGTAATCCCAATACAGGCACTGAGAGCTGGTAATCCCAATACAGGCACTGAGAGCTGGTAATCCCAATACAGGCACTGAGAGCTGGTAATCCCAATACAGGCACTGAGAGATGGTAATCCCAATACAGGCACTGAGAGCTGGTAATCCCAATACAGGCACTGAGAGCTGGTAATCCCAATACAGGCACTGAGAGATGGTAATCCCAATACAGGCACTGAGAGCTGGTAATCCCAATACAGGCACTGAGAGATGGTAATCCCAATACAGGCACTGAGAGATGGTAATCCCAATACAGGCACTGAGAGCTGGTAATCCCAATACAGGCACTGAGAGATGGTAATCCCAATACAGGCACTGAGAGATGGTAATCCCAATACAGGCACTGAGAGCTGGTAATCCCAATACAGGCACTGAGAGCTGGTAATCCCAATACAGGCATTGAGAGCTGGTAATCCCAATACAGGCACTGAGAGATGGTAATCCCAGTACAGGCACTGAGAGATGGTAATCCCAATACAGGCACTGAGAGCTGGTAATCCCAATACAGGCACTGAGAGATGGTAATCCCAATACAGGCACTGAGAGCTGGTAATCCCAATACAGGCACTGAGAGATGGTAATCCCAATACAGGCACTGAGAGCTGGTAATCCCAATACAGGCACTGAGAGCTGGTAATCCCAATACAGGCACTGAGAGCTGGTAATCCCAATACAGGCACTGAGAGCTGGTAATCCCAATACAGGCACTGAGAGCTGGTAATCCCAATACAGGCACTGAGAGCTGGTAATCCCAATACAGGCACTGAGAGATGGTAATCCCAATACAGGCACTGAGAGCTGGTAATCCCAATACAGGCACTGAGAGATGGTAATTCCGAAGCAGGCACTGCGGAACCATAAGAGTATATCATGTGAATGACTTAATCAATGAAAATTGTCAAATTGTGCACCTTTATTTCTTATGAATTAAGCCTGTGATTTTCTCTTTTGATCTTTTTGCAGGGCAGAGTCAGATGTTGGGTATGCCCACTTATCTCTCCATAACCTTGAAGAAATTGCTTTGTCCATCACAGAGAGTGGATTGCCACTGTAAACTAATTTGTCGATACAGCCTATTTGGTTGACTGTACATGAATCTAATGATCAGGTCCTGCTTAAGCATGCACTTCCTCTGTAATTGACTCACACCTATTGATTGAGCTGCTGAAATGCTGGTAGTGCTGCAGCCTTTCGCCAGCTCTGTCTAAAACTCCACCCCTGTCACTAGCTTCATCCTAATGGATTAAGCTGTCCTTTCTAAGTTAGAGTTTAACCCCAGCCACAGAACAGAAATTAGTTTTCAATAACTAATGTGTTTGAATGTATATATAGTTCTTTTTTATTGACTGCAGTAGCACTTCTCTACAATCAACTGTTTTAGCAAAAGGCGAGGTAATCGAGAATGTTAAGGCACACGAGATCCAAGTCTAGCTAGCTAACTGGATTGAAAACTGGCTTGGTCATAGGAAGCAGAGGGTAGCGGTGGAAGTTTGTAAGTTTGTTTACAGTAGGCCTTGTTTATGGCATATATGAATGAGTTGGATATGAATGTAGGCGATATGATTAGTAAGTGTGCAGATAATAAGTTGGTATTGTGGATAGTGAGGAAGGTTGTCTAAGGCTACAGCAGTATATAGATTGGGTTGACAGGTGGGAAGAGTATTGGGAATTGGAATTTAACCCCAACAAGTGTGGGGTGTTGTACTTTAGGAAATCAAACAAGTGCGTTGTGTCCTTGAGCAAGGCACTTAACAACACATTGCTCTGCGACGACACTGGTACCAAGCTGCTTGGGTCCTAGTGCCCTTCCCTTGGACAACATTGGTGGTGTGGAGAGGGGAAGGCTTGCAGCTTGGGCATCTGCCGGTCTCCAATACAACCCTGCCCAGGCCTGCACCCTGGAAACCTTCCAAGGCACAAATTCATGGTCTCATGAGACTAAAGGATGCCTATATAACAAATAAGGACAGAACAAAGATTAGACCATAAAACCATTAAGACATAGGACAGAATTAGGCCATCTGGTCTACTCTGCCATTTCATCATGGAGAACATTATCATTTCCAACTATCTTGATATCTTCTGCAAACATGGGCCACAAAGTCATCAATTCTTTCATCCTACCCTGGCAGTACACCACTAGTCCCCAGCAACCAACCAGAAAAGGGCCCCTTCATTCCCACACTTTGCCTCCTACCAGTCAGCTAATTTCAAGACCATGCTGGTACCTTTCCCATAATGCCATTGGCTCTTATCTTGTTAAGAAGCTGCAACTGTGGCACCTTGTCAAAGACTATCTCAAATTCCAAGTAAAGAACATCCACTGACTCCCCTGTTACTTCCTCAAAGAGTTCTGACAGATGCATCAGGAAAGATTTCTTCTTCAGAAAACCAAGTTCACTTTAGCATATTTATCATGTGCCTCCAAGTACTCCAAAACTTCACCCTTAGTAATAAAATCCAACATTCTTCCAATAATTGGCTATAATTTCTTCTGCCTCCCTCCCTTCTTGGAGTGTGGAGTGACACTTGCAGTTTTCCAATTCTTTGGAACCATTCCAGGATCGAGTGATTCTTGGAAGATCATTACAAATGCCTCCACAATTTCTCCATCCACCATTTCTGTGTCTCCCATAGCTACCTGTCCAGTGTTATTTTCCAGAGGTCTGCTAACCAGTCTTATTTTACCCTTTAAGTATGTGAAAAATCTTTTTGTATCCTTTATGTTATTGGCTAGCATACCTTCATATTTCATCTTTTCTCTCTTTATGGCTTTTTGATGCTTTCTGTTGGTTTTTAAAAGTTTCTCAATCCTCTACCTTCCCACTAATTTTATTATATTCTATGCCCTTTCTTTTGCTTTTATGCTGTTCTACCTTGTCAGCCACGGTTGCCTCAGCCTCCCTTTAGAAAACCTCTTCACCATTGGGATGTATCTTTCCTGCGCCTTCTGAATTTCCACCGGAAGCACCAGTCATTGCTGTTCTGCTGTCATCCCTCCCAGTGTCCCTTCCAATCAACTTTGGTGAGCTCCCCTGCTTGTCTCTCAGGCCTCGGTAATTGCTTTTACTCCACTGTAAAACTGATACATCTGACTTTATCTTCTCCCTCCCAAACTGCGAGATGAATTCTATCATTATTATTATCACCGTCTCACAAAGGTTCTCTCAAACTTTAATCAAATGTGGTTCATTATGCAACACCCAGTCGAGAATTGTTGATCCCCTAGTGGGTTCACCACAAGAGGCTCTAAAAAAGTTTCTCATAGTCATTTCACAAATTCCAGCTCTTGGAGTCCAGCACCAATATGATTTTCCCAATCTACCTGCATATTGAAACCCCCCACGTCTATCATAACATTGCCCTCTCACATGTATGTTCTATCTCCCATGGTAACTTGCAACACCTCCCCATCCCATCTTCCATTCAAAGGCCTGTATATAAACTCCTATCAGGGTTTTTTATCTTTGTAGTTTCTTAACTCTTCCCACAAAGATTCTACATTTTCCAATCCTCTGTCACCTCTTTCTAATGATTTGATTTTATTTTTTACCCAAGGAGGCACCCCAACTCCTTTGCCTTGCCACGTGTTCTACCAATACAATGTGTATTCTTGGATGTTAAGCTCCCAATTTACCAACTTTTTCCAGCCATGACTCCATGATGCCCAGAACATCATACCTGCCCGTCTCTAAGTGCGCTACAAGATTATCTACCTGATTCCATATACTACACCTTCAGTCCTATATTCATTACCCATTTTGATTTTGACCCTCTGTCTCTAGACAATAAAATTGAAAATCTCAGAGCCAGGGTGTGTATCAGAGGGACATTAGGACTGTTTGCATCCTTTGTTTCACAGAATCCTGGTTAACCCCTTCTGTACCGGACGCAGTGATTCAGATTGACAAGTTCACTATACACCATCAGGATAGAACTGTTGAGTCTCTAAAGAAGGTGTATGCCTCATGATCAACGCCTCTTCGTACACAAATGTGCCAGTGACTTTCCAATTCTGCTCACCAGACCTGGATTGTCTCGCAATTAAGTTCCGTCCATTTTAATTGTCGCGGGAGATTTCTGTGATCATTTTGGAAGGGGTATACATTCCACATCAGGCTAATGTCAAACAGGCTCTGGATGATCTGAGCAATGGGATTAACATGCATGAAGCAGCACACCCTGACGTCTTCACCATCATTTAGAGGGATTTTAACCAGGCCAGCTTGAAAAAATCACTAAATAATTACCACCAACAAACCATTTGTAGTACCAGAGGAAACAACACAGTGGACCACTGTTACACCACCATCAAGAATGCCTACCATGCTATTCTACACTCACACTTCAGAAAATCTAATCACATGGCTGATTAGATTCTACGCCCTAAGTATAGGCAGAGACTGAAGACTGCAGCACCAGTAGTGAGGACCAAGGTATGGACAAAGGAAGCACAGGAGTGCTTACGAATGGTTTGAATGGGTGGACTGGACAGTATTCAGGGATTCATCTTTGAATCTGGATGAGTATGCTGCAGTTGTTATCAACTTCATTAGAACCTGCGTGGATGAGTGTGTGCTTACATAGACTTGTGATACGTTCTCAAGCCAAAAGCTGTGGATGGATCAGGAGGTTTGCTGTCAGTGCCAGATGACCTCAACGCCTTCTATCCACATTTTGAAAGGGAGAATATAATCACAGTTGTGAATATCCCTACTGCATGCGTGACCCTGTGATCCATGTCTCAGTGTCTTTCAGGAGGGTGAACCCTCACAAACCACTTCGGAGTACCTGGTAAGGCTCTGAAAATTCAGGGCCCCAAACAGCCTTCCTAAGTGAGGTGGCACTTCACTGTAAGTCTATTGGGGTCATCTACTGTATCCGGTGATTCCACTGTGGCCTCCTGTATATTGATGAGACCCAATGTAAATTAGGAGACACCTATGCTCCATCAACCAGAAAAAGTGAGATCTCCCAGTGGCCACCCATTTTAATTCTACTTCACATTCCCATTTTGACATGTCAGTCCTTGGCCTTCTCTACTGCTGCAGTGACACCACACTCAGGTTGAAAGAGCAGCACCTTATATTCTATCAGGGCAGCTTCCAACCTGATGGCATGAATATTATTTTCTCAAACTTCTGGTAATGACCTCCACCCCATTCCCATTTCCCTCTTGCACCTTATCTCCTCACCTGCCCATGACCTTTCACTGGTGTTCCTCCCGCTTTCCTTTCTTCCATGGTTTCTGTCCTCTCCTATCAGATTCCCCCTTCCCCACCCCTGTATCTTTCAACAATTTCAACAATCAACATCCCAGCTCTTTGCTTCACTCCTCTCCCTCCTGGTTTCTCCTATCACCTTTTATTTCTTCCTCCCTTCTTCCCAGCTTCTTATTCTAACTTTTCATCTTTTTTTTCCAGCCCTGATAAAGGGTCTCGGCCCCAAACATTGACTGGTTACTCTTTTCCATAGACGCTGCTTGGCCTTCTGAGATCCTCCAGCATTTTGTGTGTGTTGTTTGGATTTCCAGCATCTGCAGATGTTCTCTTGCATGTGAGCTGCCTTAATGACTACCACCCAGTAGTACTCACATCTACAGTGATGAAATGCTTTGAGAGGTTGGTCATGGCTAGAAAGAGTTCCTGCCTCAGCATCGACCTGGACCTACTGCAATTTGCCTATCGTCACAATAGGTCTACATCAGACACAAACTCAATGGCTCTTCATAAGACTTTAACCACTGGACAATCCAAACACCTATGTCGGGATGTTGTTTGTTGACCTTAACTCAGTGTTTAACACCATCATCCCCACAGTCCTGATTGATAAGCTACAGAACCTGGTCCTTTGTACTTCCTTCTGCAATTAGATCCCCTGACTTCCTAACCAGAAGACCACAATCCATACAAATTGGTGATAATATCTTCATCTCACTGACAATCAACACTGGTGCACCTCAGGGGTGTGTGCTTAACCCACTGCTCTACTCCCTCTATACAAATGACTGTGTGGCTATGTATAGCTCAAATGCCATCTATAAATTTTCTATGATGTAACCACTGTTGGTAGAATCACAGATGGAGATGAGAGGGCGTACAGGAGTAAGGTATACCAGCTAGTTGAGTGGTGTTTCAGCAACAACTTTGCATTCAGTCTCAGTAAGACAAAAGAGCTGATTGTGGACTTCAGGAAGGGTAAGACAAGGGAACACATATCAATCCTCATAGGGGGATTGGAAGTGGAGAGAGTGAGCAATTTTAAGTTCCTGGGTGTCAAGTTCTCTGAAGATCTAACCTGGTCCCAACATATTGATACAGCTATAAAGTAGGCAAGAGAGAGGCTATATTTCATAGGAGTTTGAAGAGATTTGATTTGACACCTAAAACATTCAAGAACTTCTCTAGATGTATTGTGGAGAGCATTCTGACAAGCTGCATCTCTGTTTGGTATGGGGGAGGGGCGGGGAGGGAGACTAATGCACAGGATCAAAAGAAGCTACAAAAAACCGTAAAATTAGCTAGCTTCATCCTGGGTACTAGCCTCTGTAGTATCCAAGACATCTTCAAGGAGCGGTGACTCAGAAAGGCAGCATCCATTATTAAGGACCCCTATCACCTAGGACATGCCCTCTTCTTGTTGATACCATCAGGTAGGAGGTACAGAAGCTTGAAGGCACACACTCAGTGATTCAAGATCAGCTTCTTCCCCTCTACCATGCAATTCCTAAATGGACATTGAACCCGTGAACACTACCTCACTTTTTATATTATTTCTGTTTTGCACTATTTTTACTCTAACTATATATATATATATATATATACTTGCTGTAATTGATTTACTCTTTTATTTTTTCTTTCTATATTATAATATATTGCATTGTACTGCTGCTGCTAAGTTACAGATTACACTGGTTATAATAAACCTGATTCCGTTCAACTTTTGCTCTTCCCACTGATTGCAATTTTGCTCCATCACAGTGTCGGTACACACTGCATCTAACACTGTATACCAACTGCTCCATCTTCAGCCCTATCACTCTGGTTCCCATACCCTGCCAAATTAGTTTAAACCCTCCCCAGCAGCTCTAGCAAACTTGCCCCCAAGGATATTGGGCCCCCTTGGGTTCAAGTGTAACCCATCCAATTTGTACAGGTCTTACCTTCCCCAGAAGAGATCCCAGTGATCAGGAAGTCTGAAACTCTGCCCTCTGCACCAATTCTTCAGCCACACATTCATATGACAAATCATCCTATTCTTTCCCTCACTGGCCACATGGCACAGGCAGCAATTCAGAGATTACTGTCCTGGAGGTCCTACTTTTCAACTTCCTGTCTAATATATGACAAACTCCCAATATTCTCTCTTCAGGACCTATGTCAGTTATACCAATGTGTACCATGACTTCCAGCTGTACATTCTCCCCTTTTAGAATATCATAGATTCGTACTAGGACATCCCTGACCCTAGCCCCTAGGGGCTACAATGTGTCTCTTTCAGGTCCAATGAAATCTGCTTTCTGCTCCTCTAATTGTGAAACTCCCCATCACTTTTGCACTCATCTTCTCCTGCCTTTCTTCTTAAGCCACAGAGCCAGACTCAGTGCCAGAGACCCAGTCTTCCCCTTTAACAGTATCCATAGTGGTGTACTTATTATTGAGGGAAATGGCTACAGGAGTACTCTGCACAGGTTACTTATTCCTTTTCCCAGGTACCTGCCTCCTGCAACTTAGTGGTGGCTATGTCCCTGTAGCTTCTATCTATCATCTCCTAATTTACCAATATGAGCTGAAGGGCATTGATTGTGTGGATAGCCAGAGGCTTTTTCCCAGGGCTGAAATGGCTAACACAAGGGGGCATAATTTTAAGGTGCTTGGAAATAGGTACAGAGGGGTCGGACGTCAGGGATAAGTTTTTCACGCAGAGAGCGCTGGGTGCATGGAATGCACTGCCAGCGGCAGTGGTGGAGGCAGATACAATAGGGTCTTTTATGAGCCTCTTAGATAGGTGCATGGAGCTTAGAAAAATAGACGGCTATGTGCTAGGGAAATTCTAGGCATTTTTGAAAGCAGGGTACATGGTCGGCACAGCATTGTGGGCTGAAGGGCCTGTAATGTGCTGTGGATTTCTATGTTCAATGTTCTATGAAGACTATCGAGATACAACTCCAGTTCCTTAAAATAGTCTCCAATGAGCTGCAGCTCGATGCACTTTGTTCAGATGTAGTTATTGGGAAGACTAGTTATATTTATAGTTACTGTATGTTTAGGGATACAGTGCTGAACAAACCCCAATGGCCCAATAAGCCACATTGTCCAGCGACCCATCTATATGTAACACTAGCCTAATTGAAGGACAACTTACAATGACCTACTAACCAGTACGTCTTTGGAACTGGCAGGAGGAAATGAAAGACCTGGAGGAAATCCATGTGTTCACAGCTACAAGCTCTTTACAGACAGCATTGGAGTTGAACTCTGAACTCTAGTACCCCAAGCTGGAATCCCTGAAAATGGCAGCACAGGTAGGGTGGTGAAGAAGGCAGAAGGCATTAAATATAAAGGTTGAACAGTTTTATTGCTATTTTTCAAACTATGATTAGGCTGCTCTTGAAGTAATGGGTGACATCGCTAGGAATGATGTGGTTGTGCTGGAGAGGGTGCAGAGGAGATTCATTAGGATGTTAAACATAGAAAACCTACAGCACAATACAGGCCCTTCGGCCCACAAAGTTGTGCCGAACATGTCCCTACCTTAGAAATTACTAGGCTTACCTATATCCGTCTAATTTACTAAGCTCCGTGTACCTACCTAAAAGTATCTTAAAAGACCCTATCATATCCACTTCCACCACTGTTGCCAACAGCCAATTCCACACATTCACCACTCTCTGTGTAAAAAACTTACCCCTGACATCTCCCCTGTATCTACTCCCCAGCACCTTAAACCTGTGTCCTCTTGTGGCACCCATTTCAGCCCTGGGAAAAAGCCTCTGACTATTCACACGATCAATGCCTCTCATCATCTTATACACCTCTATCAGATCACCTCTCATCCTCCTTCGCTCCACTGAGAAAAGGCCAAGTTCACTCAACTAATTCTCATAAGGCATGCTCCCCAATCCAGGGAACATCCCTGTAAATCTCCTCTGCACCCTTTCTATGGCTTCCACATCCTTCCTGTAGTGAGGTGACCAGAACTGAGCACAGTATTCCAAGTAGGGTCTGACCAGGGTCCTATATAGCTGCAACATTATCTCTCGGTTCCTAAATTCAATTCCACAATTGATGAAGGCCAATACACCGTACGCTTTCTTAACCACAGAGTCAACCTGCACAGCTGCTTTGAGCATCCTATGGACTCAGACCCCAAGATCCCTCTGATCCTCCACACTGCCAAGAGTCTTACCATTAATACTATATTCTGCCATCATATTTGACCTACCAAAATGAACCACTTCACACTTATCTGAGTCGAACACTATCTGCCACTTCTTAGCCCAGTTTTGCATCCTATCAACCTCTGACAGCCCTCCACTGTCCAGAACACCTCCAATCTTTGTGTCACCAGCAAACATACTAACTTTTCCTCCACTTCCTCATCCAGGTCATTTATAAAAATCACAAACAGTAAGGGTCCCAGAACAGATCCCTGAGGCACTCAAAGCCGAATATGACCCGTCTACAACCACTCTTTGCCTTCTGTGGACAAGCCAGTTCTGGATCCACAAAGCAAGGTCCCCTTGGATCCCATGCCTCCTTACTTTCTCAATAAGCCTTGCATATTGTACCTTATCAAATGCCTTGCTGAAATCCATATACACTACATCTACTGTTCTTCCTTCATCAATGTGTTTAGTCATATCCTCAAAAAATTCCATCAGGCTCGTGAGGCATGACCTGCCCTTGACAAAGCCATGCTGACTACTCCTAATCATATTATGCCTCTCCAAATGTTCATAAATCCTGCCTCTCAGGATCTTCTCCATTAAATTACCAACCACTGAGGTCAGACTCACTGGTCTATAATTTCCTGGGCTATCACTACTCCCTTTCTCAAATAAAGGAACAACATCCACAACCCTCTGGAACCTCTCCCATCCCCAGTGATGTTGCAAAGATCATCACCAGAGGTTCAGCAATCTCCTCCCTCGCTTCCCACAGTAGCCTGGGGTACATCTCATCCATTCCCAGCGACTTATCCAACTTGATACTTTCCAAAAGCTCCAGCACATCCTCTTCCTTAATATCTGCATGCTCAAGCTTTTCAGTCTGCTGAAAGTCATCACTACAATTACCAAAATCCTTTTCCATAGTGAATATTGAAGCAAAGTATTCATTAAGTACCTCTGCTATTTCTTCCAGTTCCATACACACTTTCCCACTGTCACATTTGATAGGTCCTATTCTTTCACGTCTTATCCTCTTGCTCTTCACATACTTGTAGAATGCCTTGGGGTTTTCCTTAATCCTGACGCAAAGGCTTTCTCATGGCCCCTTCTGTCTCTCCCGATTTCCTTCTTAAGCTTCTTCCTAGTAGCCTTATAATCTTCTAGACCTCTAACACTACCTAGCTCTCCGAACCTTTTGTAAGCTTCTCTTTTCTTCTTGACTAGATTTATTACAGCCTTTGTACACCACAGTTCCTGTACCCCACCATAACTTCCCTGTCTCATTGGAATGTATGTATACTGAACTCTACACAAATATCCCCTGAATATTTGCCACATTTCTTCTGTACTTTTCCCTGAGAACATCTGTTTCCAATGTAAGCCTCCAATTTCCTGCCTGATAGCCTCATAATTCCCCTTACTCCAATTAAACACTTTTCTAACTTGTCTTTTCTTATCTCTCTCCAATGTTATTGTAAAGGAGATAGAATTATGACCACTATCTCCAAAATGCTCTCCCACTGAGTGATCTGACACCTGACCAGGTTCATTTCCCAATACCAAATCAAGCACAGCCTCTCCTCTTGTAGGCTTATCTACATATTGTGTCAAGAAACCTTCCTAACAAACTCCACCCCATCTAAACCCCTTGCTCTAGGCAGATGCCAATTGATATTTGGGAAATTAAAATCTCCCATCACGACAACTCTGTTATTATCACACCTTTCCAGGATCTGTTTCCCTATCTGCTCCTCAATATCCCTGTTACTACTGGGCAGCCTATCAAAGCACCCAGTAAAGTTATTGACCCCTTCCTGTTCCTAACCTCCACCCACAGAGACTCCGTGGACAATCCCTCCATGGCGTCCACCTTTTCCGCAGCTGTAACATTATCTCTGATGAACAGTGCCGCGCCCCCACCTCTTTTGCCTCCCTCCCTGTCCTTTCTAAAATTTCTAAAGCCTGGCACTTGAAGTGACCATTCCTGTCCCTGAGCCATCCAAGTCTCTGTAATGGCCATCACATCATATCTCCAAGTGCTGATCCACGTTCTAAGCTCATCTGCTTTGTTCACAACACTCCTTGCATTAAAATAGACACATCTCAAACCTTCAGTCTGAGTGCATCCCTTCTTTTTCACCTGCCCATCTTCCCTCTCGCACTGTCTACAAGCTTTCTCTATTTGTGAGCCAACCTCCTCTTCCCCAGTCTCTTCATTTTGATTTCCCCCCCCCAACAATTCTAGTTTAAGCTGTTCCCAGTAGCCTTAGCAAACATCCCCGCCATGATATTGGTCACCATGGGATTTAAGTGCATCCTGTCCTTTTTGTACATGTCACACCTGCCCCAAAAGAGGTCCCAATGATCCAGAAATCTGAATCCCTGCCACCTGCTCCAATCCCTCAGCCACGCATTTATCCTCCACTTCACTCTACTCCTATTTTCAATGTCGCATGGTACAGGCAGTAATCTGGAGATCACTACCTTTGCGGTCCTGCTTCTCATATCCTTCCTAACTCCCTGTTGTCTTTTTCCAGGACCTCTTCCCTTTTCCTACCTATGTCATTGGTACCAATATGTACCACAAACTACCATCTGAGTTTCTTTCCTGCACCCACAGAATCACCTGTCTGACCCCCTAACTATAGAGTCCCCTATCCCTAATGGCTTTCTCTTCCAAGTCAAGCCAAGTCAAGTTACTTTTATTAATTGTCATTTCGACCATAACTGCTGGTACAGTACATTGTAAAAATGAGACAACGTTTTTTTCAGGACCATGGTGTTACATGACACAGTACAAAAACTACACTGAACTACGTAAAAAACAACACAGAAAAAAAAACTACACTAGATGACAGACCTACTCAGGACTGCATAAAGTACACAAAACTGTGCAGGCATTCCAATAAATAATAAACAGGACAATAGGGCAGTAAGGTGTCAGACCAGGCTCTGGGTATTTAATTCTGATAGCTTGGGGGGAAGAAACTGTTACACAGTCTGGTCGTGAGAGCCCAAATACTTCAGTGCCTTTTCCCAGACAGCAGGAGGGAGAAGAGTTTGTATGAGGGGTGCGTGGGGTCCTTCATAATGGTGTTTGCTTTGCGGGTGCAGCGTGTAGTGTAAATGTCCGTAATGGCGGGAAGAGAGACCCCGATGATCTTCTCAGCTGACCTCACTATCCTCTGCACGGTCTTGCGATCCGAGATGGTGCAATTTCCGAACCAGGCAGTGATGCAGCTGCTCAGGATGCTCTCGATACAACCTCTGAAGAATGTGATGAGGATGGGGGGTGGGAGATGGACTTTCCTCAGCCTTCATAGAAAGTAGAGACACTGCTGGGCTTTCTTTGCTATGGAGATGGTGTTGAGGGACCAGGTGAAATTCTCCACCAGGTGAACACCAAGAAATTTGGTGCTCTTAACAATCTCTACTGAGGAGCCGTTCATGTTCAGCAGGGAGTGGTTGCTCTATGCCCTTCCCTTCCTTACCTTAGCCTTCTGAGCCTCTGAGCCAGAGGCATGGCCACTGCCACTTCCCCCAGGTAGTTCCCCATCCCCCAACATTACTCAAACTGGAGTACATATTGTCAAATGGTACAGCCACAGGGGTACTCTCTAGTACCTGACTCTTCACCTTCTCTTTCCTAACTGTGACCCACTTGTCCTAATGTTGCCTGGGTTGGATGATTTTAACAATGGGGAAGGATTGAATGGGAGGGGTTGTTTCCCCCTGAATGAAGGAAGCTGAAGGGTGACCTGATCGAGGTATATTAAGTTATGAATCTGATCGATAGGGTAAAAAGTCAGAACCTCTTCTGCATGATATTTAAAAGAGGATACAAGGGAAAGGAAGGAGTTTCTTCTTCAGGGAGTGGTTGGTATCTGGAACTTAGTAGCAGAGGAAATGGTAGTCTGATACAAACATCACATTTAAGAGACATTTACTGTCAGTTAGACAAAATATAGAATGATATTAAACTAATGCAGGCAAGTCGAATAAATGTAGCTGGACAAAAGGTCAGCCTGGATGTGATTAGATGGAGAACCTGTTTCTCTGCTTTACTCCAGGACTCTCTTAAAAAAAGCCACCTACTTGACAGGATGCATCAGAACAAATTGGCCTCCCACATATCCCAATTTAGTGGTTTAGTTTTATACATTGCTTAGAAGATAATAAGTGAACAGAGAGCAATATTGGTACTTGAAAGGTTAATGTCACAAAAATGTCAAGTGAAATTATTCCTAAATGCATATGATTACTACTGTGTGCTCTGTTATTCATATGTTACAACTGTATGTGTTTTGTATGCTTGGCTAATAACTCTTTTACTTAAATTGTTGGATACGAGTGCACTGGGAATAAATTTGATAGAATCTTAAGCCTTGACTGAAAAATCATAACATATTGTGATATGAAACATGCTAGTATTTGTAGCAGACTGTACCCAAGATATTCACAAATCCTGCTGGTGGTTTCAGAGACTTTTGTTTTCCATTTCTACCTTTGTCAAAGCTAAAGTGCATCATGGCATTGATTTTACTTCTTTGTTCTGACTGTGCTGGTGAGATCATTTTGCCTTTTGGTGATCTGTGAATTTCTTCAGGATATGGTTATGTAGTTTTACATATATTTCCCAGCATTCCACTGTCCTGACTGACTTCTCCTTCATACTAATATGTATCATGCACTCAGTTGCCAAATATTTGTAAATGTCCCCACACATTAAAGTAAGGTAATTTCATTTCCATGGGCATTCTGCACCGACACCCTAAGGGTTACTCCATCCTGGGATGCATAGGATTATCAGAACGGATATTGGCTCTGTAAATAGACACACCTCTGGAGTTATTAGCATTCAGTTGGGAAATTCAACAGTGCTTTTTGTTAGAAAAACATATGCTTGATGTGAACTATTACAATAAAGGTACCGGTACACAGTAATAGGACGCTGCACTGGCTGCATTTGAGAAATAGTCAGAATTCGGACAGGATTTTAATACTCCAGCCTCTTTCATGCAGATGGAGCAAAACACTGTGAGTGTGGTGCTCCAAGCTTGGGGGACGGGGGGACAGAGGCTGTACTGAACAGACTGGTGAGGGTTTCACTGGGAGTTTGGCTTCCCTTTGCTCTATCCTCAAGTACCTGACTCCAGAATTCAATAGGAAATTCCTATCAACAGAAATTGTGCAAAATTTGGAAATAAGATTTGTTCCTACTCAACTGATAAGGGCATGCAGCACCAATGAGAAGTTGCTTATTGTTTGTTTTAAAAATTGTGGATATGGCCCAGTCCCTCACGGGTAAAGCCCTCCCCACCATTGAGTGCATCTACACAGACCATTTTTGCAGGAAAGCAGCATCCATCATCAGGGACCCCTACCACCCAGACTATGCTCACACACTGCTGCCAACAGGAAGAAGGTACAGGAGCTTCAGGTCTCACACCACCAGGTTCAGGAACAGTTAATGCCATCAACCACCAAGCCCCTGAACCAAAAGGGGTAACTTCACTCAACTTCACTTGCCCCGTCATTGAACTGTTCCCACAACCTAAGAACTCAATTTCAAGGACTTTTCATCTCGTGTTCTCGATATTTATTTCTTGTTCGTTTGTTTGTTTATTTATTTATTATTTCCCTTTCCCCCCTTTTGTTATTTTATTTGCACAGTTTGTTGTCTTTTCACATTGGTTGTCCACTTTACTGGTGTGGTTTTCTCATTGATTCTATAATAGTTATTAGATTTATTGAGTATTCCTACAAGAAAATGAATCTCAGGGTTGTATGTGATGACATTCAGTGCCTTGAAAATGTATTCAGCACCCACAGCTATCTTCACATTTTACTTTCTCATTTTCCAAAATTAAAATATATTGAAGTAGGATTTTTTGAGCTAATCTATGAAACATTGTGCATCATGACAAATCCAAAAAAAATCCAAAACCTGTCCACAATTTACCAAAAAATAAAAGCCAAAATTATGAGGCTTAAAAGGTATTTATCCCTTTTTCTAATTAATAGGCTAACTTTCCTCAGCTGCAATATACTGTATTACCTTACCAACACCCATTTGTTGATGTAGAAAATTGGAGGATCACCTGTTTTCAATAAATTCACAGGAATAAATCCCTCCTCGCACTGTAAGTTCTAATGGTAGATTTTCAACAGAGCAAGCCAAAATGACACAAAAGAGCATTCAAGCCAAGTCTGAGAAATGATAATAGAGAAACATAAACCTGGTGAAGAGTACAAGACCATCTCAATAACACTGAACATACCTTGGAGCTCAGTGCGGTCTATCCTGCAAAAGTGGAAAAAATATGGAACTACAGCGACACTGCCTAGGTCAGGCTGCCCTTCTAAACTTAGTTGCTGGAGAAGAATGGCACTTCTAACAGAGGCTATTATGACACCAACAGTCACTCTGAGTGAGCTGCTGAAGTCAGCGGCTGCAAACAGTGTTGAATTTCATGGCTTCAACGGCCTAAAAAGCCTTGCACAAAAAGGGAATTTATGGAAGAGTGGCAAGGAAGAAGCCCTGCCTAAAAAACGCACATTCTTGCCTGTAAGGACCTTGCAAAGTGTCAGTTAGAAGATACTGTAAAGATGTGGAAGAAGGTTTTATAGTTGGATGAGACTAAAGTGTAACTTTTTATTCTCAACAGTAAGCAGTACATGAGATATGAATCTAATATTTCACATCAGCCAGGTAACTCCATCTCTACTGTGAAGAATGGTGAAGGTAACATCAGGAGACTGAGTACAGAAGAGTAGTGGACAACTTTGTTGAGTGGTGTGAGCTGAATCACCTGCAGCTCAACATCACTAAGACAAAGGAGTTGGTGGTGGACTTCAGGAAGGTGAAAACACGCTGCATCACATCTCCATCAAGGAAACAGGTGTACAAGTACCTGGGAGCTCACCTGGACTGGATTGAAATACAGAGGCTGTGTACAAGAAGGGACAGAGTCAACTGTACTTCCTGAGGAGGCTCCAGTTGTTCAACGTCTGCAGTACTATGCTGCAGATGTTCCACAACTCAATAGTGGCCAGCATTCTATTCTACACTGTAGCCTGCTGGAACAGCAGGGAGTGAGCAGCTGATGCCAAGAAGATGGATAAGCTCGTCAGGAAGGCTGGTTCTGTTCTGGGGGTGGAGCTGGATTCCCTGGTGGTTGTGTCTGAGAGGACACAATGCTTACATTTTGTATTTTAAAGTATATATTTCTGACTGCACAACCTTGCAACAATAATTTCCTTTGGGTTAAACAAAGTTTTATCTCATCTTATCATGCTATGGGGATGCCTTTCAGAAACAGGGACTGGAAATCTGGTCAGGACTGATGGGACGATGAAGGCTGCTAAATACAGAGAGATCCTGGATAAAAACCCGCTAGCCTCTGCCAGAAAGCTTAAACTGGGGAGGGAGTTTGTTTTTCAGCAGCACAACATGCTGCCAGAATAACCATAAAGTGGCTTTGAATGAAGAGAAGTTATGTCCTTGAGTGGCTTAGTCAGAATCCTGACCTTAACCTGAACTAAAATCTCTGGCAATTGCTGTCCACCACTGCTTTTCAATTGACCTGGCAAAGCTTGAGCAACTTTGCAAGGAGGAATGGGTAAAACTTGTTCCATCACGTTGTGCAAAACTAATAGAGAGTTATCCAAAAAGACTGTTGGTTGAAATAGCTGCAAGAGGTGGCTCAACTGAGTACTGTGATTCACAAATCAAAATGTTAGTTAAATTGTTTGAAATCCCTGTTGTTATACTCATCTATGTGCACAAAGGGTTGGGGGCTAAATACTCTGACAAGGTATTGCACACGTACATTGATAATGAATTTACTTTGAAATTTGAACTTAAGTTTCAGACTCCTACAAACATAAGGAGAATATTCAAAGCTCAATAAATACAGTTGCTACTCCAGTATAAACTCATTCCATTAAACATGCAGTAACGTTGCTTTAAGCAATAATGCTATCTAATTCCATAACCCAGTAACAAGACCACTCACGGATCTTTTAATTTCAGAGGGAATAAAAATTGTAACCTCTAGTACATCCCGCCATCAATTGTCGTGACTTAGTGTGATTAGTAAGAGCTACAATTGGCACAGTGAAATCCACTGGGTCACTGTAACAGGCATAGATTATCCATTCAGCATGGTTACACTGTACCTGCAGGGGTTCTAGTGCCCTATCAATTTTACCTACCCTTTTAAGATGCAGAAATGCCTGGCTACATTGAAAAGATAGATGCGTTTGAAGACTAATTGGACAACTGGCTGATGTATACTGAGCTAATTAGCTAGATAGTCGATGAAAAGTGAGTGCCATTTTTTATAAGCACATTGGATTTAAAGGCATATGGTTTGCTTAGAAACTTAACTGCTCCAACCAAACTAGCCGAAATGAGCTTTGCGGATATTGTGAATCTAATGAAGGAATGCTTAGAACCAAAACCATTTTGATTTCATAAGTGGAATCAAAAGGAAGGTGAGTCCATTTCAGCGTCTATGGGTGAATTGAAGGAATTGTCTGAGCATCGTCAGCTCAGTGATGGGCTTAATGATGCAATGAAAGAGTGTTTAGTTCATGGAATCATAAAAAAAAGCTTTCAAAAGCAGCTCCTAGCTGAAGCACACTTATGTTTCAAAGAGCATTTGAAACAGTTGTATCAAAGGAAGCTGCAGACCATATTCTTGAGTTGCAGTCAGGAATGAAAGTGAACATGAACAAAATTGCAGTACCTAAATAAAGACGCTGTTTGGCGTGGTCAAACAGATTGTGGTACCATTATGGCAGGGGCTCATCTACACCAGATCAACACAGATTTAAAGGTGAAACTTGCAGAAAATATAACAAAGTATGGCACAGCCAATGAGCATGTTGGGCAGACAAAAATAACTGGACAGCACAGGGAAGAGAAAAAGATAAAGTCAAGCTGCAGTTTCAAAAGAGCACTAATCTGCATGCTGTTGATGAAAAATCTGATAATGATGAAAGTGACATAGGACTGTATAGCCAATGTGAAAGTTAACAAGAGACAAGCAATATGGCCAATATGAATGGAAAATTAATTTAAATGAAATTAGACGTAGGTTCAGCTGTTTCAGCTATTCCACAAAATGAATTTGAACGGCATTTCAAAGATACTAAACTGAAGGCTACAGATATTCAACTAAGAACGTATACTGGAGAAAAGATTACTCCTGTGGGAATGGCATTTGAAAACAGTGAACTACAACAACAAGCCGGCCACATTATGTAGTGAAAGCAGAATTGTGGAGATATGATTTGCTGAGACAACTGAGATCCAGCCACTCTCTGCATACCACATCACCAGCAATAGAGTCAACTGAAAGCAAATTTTAAATAAAAGGTACTGGATGACACTGCAGCAGTGTTCAAGGTGGGCATTGGAAATCTCAAACATATCAAGTATAAAATAGTTTTAAATGAAAATGCCTCACCCATGTTTTGCAAAGCCCATCTGATTCCTAATACCATCTGTGATAAAGAATAGCCAGTAAGCTGTATCGCATGGAGGCTGAAGGAATTCTTTCCAAGGTTGAGTGGAGTCCATGGGTGAAGCCAGTGGTCGCAGCAGCCAAGAAGAAAGGGTCTGTCAGGATCTGTGGTTATTTTAAGGTCACCATTAATCCAGCACTGAAAGTAGATCAATACCCTCTGCCCAGGATAGAGGATATTTTTGCAAATCTTTCTGGAGGGAAACACTTCAGCAAAGTGGACTTAGCAGGGTCCTACTTACAGATGGAGATGGAAGAAGAATCCAGAATATTTCTCACCATAAACACTCACAAGGGGATTTATCGCTTATTTTTGGAGCCGCATCTGAACTTGCACACTGGCAAAAAGCTATAGATCAGGTGCTTCACGATTCCAGGCCCTCAGTGTTACCTGGATGATGTTATTGTTACCAGTGAGGATGACAAGGAACATATCCAAACTCTCAGGACAGTGTTAAAGAGATTAGAAGATTATGGGCTCAAAGCATAATGCAGCAAATATGGATTCTGTAAGCCGAGTATCACTTTCTCTGGTCACACCATTGGCACATGAGGAATACACAAGTGTGCTGAGAAAACTCAAGCACCGGTGGATGTCGCAAGGCCAAAGGATGTTTCACAGTTGTGGTCTATTTTAGCAGTTGTCACTTCTGCCAAACCTGGCTACTGTGCTCCACCCTTTGAACTCATTACTATGGACTGTGAAGAAATGGTGTCCCGCTTGGTGACGCCGGACTCCGGAGCGAAGGTTCCCAAGTTCGAATCCAAGTCAGGTTGAGCGTCAAGCTAGCAACTCGGCCTCGTAAACACAAGAATAGCTTGCTAAGGAAACACCATCATGACGTTGCCCCGATAACTCCACTGCCGAGTTAAGGGCTATTCTTCTTCTTCTTGAAGAAATGGCAATGGGCAAAGCAGTGTGAGGTGGCTTTCAAAAAGCTAAAGGGAATGGTGGCATCGGACGCTGTACTCACACATTCTGATCTACATTGTCCAGTGAAGTTTGCTCACCTTTCGGTCGGTATAGGTGTAGTCAGGCCACATGTTATGAACAATGATGGTGATGCATTTGCATCATGTTCCCTTACCGCTGCAGAGAAAACTTACTCATGGATTGACAGAGAGTCCTTGAGTCTGGTTTGAGGTGCAACACATTTCAACCAGTACTTGTATGGGAGAGATTTTACCCTCATTATTGATCCCTCAGCCACTAGCATCTATTTTCAATCCACTGGATTAACAGCAGCAGCATGAATGCAGAGATGAGCTCTGTTTCTTGGAGGACACAATTACAAGATCAAAATCATGAAGACGGCGATTCATGTAAATACTGATGGAGCATCTTGAAGAGAGGAGAAAAATTGCGTCGAAAACCAATTCAGTCTCAGAATCAACTTCTACAACCACCATGGAGGAGGGTCCAGAAATGAGATTGTTTCACAGCCTCAAGTCTCACCTGCCAAGCACAGTGAGTCCTGCTTGTCAGGGAAGACATTATCCCACAAGAATAGGAAAGCCTCCACAGCAATTAAATCTTCAGGCCTGAATGGAACAATTTAAAAATTTACTATGCTGTGGATGTCTATATAGTACTGTGTGTGTGTGTGTGTGTGTGTGTGTGTGTGTGTGTGTGTGTGTGTGTGTGTGTAAGTTGAGATGCATTCTATATTGAGTTGAAGTTTATAGCCATGCAGAGAGAAGTGCTCCCATCTTTTCTTGCTATTAATTTTTACAATATGGTTTGGAGATACAAAAAAACACTTATCATTGTCTAATATGATGTGAAATTTGTTTTGCTGTGACAGTACAGTGCAAAGATATAAAATTACTATAAATTACACAATAAATAGTGCCATAAAGAAGGAATAATGAGATAATGCTCATGGGTTAATGAGCTGTTTATGAATCTGATGGAGGAGAGGAAGAAGCTGTCCTTGACTGGAAGAGGGTCCTGGTCCTTTCTCAGACAGTAGTTAATTCTAAACATAACCAGCCTCTCACTGCACTTCCCTACGGTAAATGTGCTACTGGTTGAAGCAGCTCATCCTGCTCGTCCTGGGTAGGTATGATAGCTGCTCTTTTTGAAGCAGATGGGAACCTCAGACTGCAGCAGTGAGACATTGGAGAGGTCCTTGAACACTCCAGCCAGTTAATTTGCATAGATTTTCAGTGAACAGCCAGGTACACCATCAGAGTCTGATGTACTGTAAGGTTTCACCCTCCTGAAGGACATTCTGACATTGGCCTCCAAGACAGAAACCATAAGGTGCTAGGCAGTCGTACAGGTGTAGTGTTACTTTCCATTTCAAATCATGCATGAAAGGCATTGGGCGTATTGGGGAGTAAACCGTCACTGCCATTTAGGCTGTTAGGTTTTGCCTTCTAGAAAGCAATGGCATTCAAACCCTGCTTTAGTGTCATGCTTCCAATTGTGCCTCTGATTTCACATGGAATTGCCTTTTCACTCTCACGATGGCTTCCCATAGGTCATACCTCAACTTCTTCAGGGATTCTGGATCGTTGGTCTTGTACACCATAGATCTAGCCCTCAGCAGAGTGCAAATCTTCTGGCTCATCCTCAACGAAGGATCAAAGTAAGTGATATAAAGAAAATTACAATCACTTGCAAGCAGGTTAACAGTTATTTAATTTTGAATTTACTGACACCCAACTGAGTATCTTTCTCACTCTGTAACTATCCCAATAGGGTACACCTAGCCTTTATTCCTTACGAAATGAAGATGCTTTCAATTAGTCACTTGGAAATTGTTTTCCCGCATGATCCAAAAAGGAAATAATTTGATTGGGTTCTTAATTTACAGTCAGAGCACAGCTGTGAGTTTGGGTTAGCAGGCAATTAATAAGAGTAATCCCATCTTTGAGAGTTAGCCGACAGGCTATTGACGACCAGCCGAAACTTCTGATGAAGATCAAACAGTTCTCACTTCACCCCCACCCTGGGAAATCTGTGTTCATGGTTAGTGGCTGAGCAGTGACCATTCGCATCATTCAACCTTAACATGAATCATCTGAGGTTTATAAAAGTGACCCTGACCCTTTACACCCTCTCTCGGCATCAGAAGCAGCACAATAAAAGGAAGTCACAGAATCACAATAAATCTGATCCTGCTCTCGATGCTTCATCCATCAGGCGGTTTCATTTACATTGGCTCTTAACTAATTGCAGAATTGCAAAAATGCTGATCAGGCAGATTGTAAACACCCTGCTGTATATCTGCTGGTTCCCTGGCAGAGAGTGCTGATCAAAGTGGTGTCAACAGAAAAAAAAACTATTTCAGTCACTCAATTAACTCTCCATCTACTTTTGTTGTGATGCTTTCCATGGTAGTGGTTTAGCAGACAGAGCCAATGCCTTGCACGTACAGCTTGATTTTCTTTTCATCGGGAGATTGCAGAGGCCACTGTTCATTGTCCATTTTGTGCTGGCACTCAAAATAAATTTATAGCCCAATGCCCTTGTGCATTGCTAGTTGCAAATAGGGAACAACAGGCTCTAAAAAAGAGACTCTATCAGCTATATTACACAGGGCATACATACACCTTGATTTCACAGAATCATAGAGCACGATAGCACAGAAACAGGCTTTTCGGCTCATCTAGACCATGCCGAACTGTTATTATGCCCAGTTCCATCAGAATCAGAATAAGGTTTAATATCATTAGCATTTGTCGTGAAATTTGTTAACTTAGCGGCAGCAGCAGTACAATGCGATATATGGTAATAAAGAATAAATGAATATATATAGTGTGTGTGCATTGAATAATTAAATTAAAAATAGTGCAAAAACAGAAATATATATGAAGAAGTGAGGTAGCGTTCATGGTTCAATATGTCCAGTTAGGAATTGGATGACAGAGGAAAAGAAGCTTTTCCTGAATCTCTGAGTGTGTGCCTTGTAACTATTATGTATGTTTTTTTCATATGTAATGGAATTTGTATGTTGGTAATTTCTTTATCAATATATCATTTGTATTCTGTCCATATTACTAATAATAATAAATAGATTTAGAAAGAAAAGAAAGAAAGAGTGTGTGCCTTCAGGCTTCTGTACCTTCTTCCTGATAGTAACAATGAGAAGACGGCATGTCCTGGGTGATGGAGGTCCTTAATAATGTATGCCGCCTTTCTGAGGCATCACTCCTTGAAGATGTCTTGGATACCAAGGAGGCTAGTACCCAGGATAGAACTGACTAATTTTTACAAATTAGCTTCTTTCGATCCCCACCCTACCACCATACAAGACAATGATGCAGCCTTGTCAGAATGCTCTCCACAGTACAGCTGTAGATGTTTTCAGTGTTTTAGGTGACAAACCAAACCTCCTTAAACTCCTAAAGAAATATAGCCACTGTCTTGCCTTCTTTATGGCTGCATCAATATGTTGGGACCAGGTTAGATCTTCAGAGATCCAGACACACAGGAACTCACCCTCTCCACTTCTGATCCCTCTATGAGGATTGGTTCGTATTCTCTCGTCTTACCCTTCCTGACGTCCACAATCAGACTTTTGGCCTTAGTGACAGTGAGTACAAGGTTGTTGTGACACCACACAACTAGCTGGTATACCTCACTCTTGAATGCCCACTTGTCTCCATCAGAGATTCTACCAAAAAATTTATAGATGGTATTTGAGCTATACCTAGCCATACATTCTTTCATGGAAAGAATAGAGCAGTGGGCTAAGCACACATCCTTGAGGTGTGCCAGTGTTGACCGTCAATGAGCAGGAGATATTATTACCTGTCCGCACAGATTGTGTACTTCCAGTTAGGAGTCGAGGATCCATTTGCAGAGGGAGGAACAGGGGCCAAGGTTCTGAGGCTTATCGATCAGGAGTGTGGGAATGATTGTGTTAAACTCTGAGTTATAGTCAATGAACAGCAATAGGTTTGTGTATTGTCCAGGTGACCTAGGGCCATGTGAAGAGCCATTGAGATTGCATCCATCGTAAACCTATTGTGGCGATAGGCTAATTGCAGTGGGTCCAGGTCCTTGCTGAGGCAGCAGTTCATCCTAGCAAATGATCAACCTTTCCAAGCAGGACCATAACCCCACAATACCTTTCCCATAGATGTAATTAAACAAACTTCTCTTAAGTGTTGCAATTGAACCTGCATCCACAAACTCTGCTGGCCCCTCATTCCACCTTCTGAGTGAGGAAGGTCCCGCCTCTAGTTTCTTTTTAAATATTTCACCTTTCACTCTTAACCTATGACCTCTAGTTCTAGACTCACCCAACCTTAGTGAAAAAAGTCTGCTTGAATCTATCTATCTATACCCTTGAACTTCTGCATGCATTATCAAATATCCAGGGAAACAGTCCAAAGCTATTCAGCCTTTCTTTATAACTCTGGTCCTCAAGTCCCAGCAAAATCCTTGTAATTTTTCTCTTCACTCTTTTCAATCTTATTTACATCTTTCTGGTAGGTAGGTAACCAAAAATGGACACCAAATTAGGTCTCACCAATGTCTTTAATAACTTCAACAGAACATCCCATTTCCTGTACTTTGATAGATGACGGCCAATCTGTCAAAAGCTCTCTTTATGATCCTATCTACCTGTGACTGTGACACTACTTTCAAATAATATAACCATATAACAATTACAGCATAGAAACAGGCCATCTCGGCCCTTCTAGTCCCACTGACCTGCACTCAGCCCATAACCCTCCATTCCTTTCCTGTCCATATACCTGTCCAATTTTTTTTAAATGACAAAATCAAACCTGCCTCTACCACTTCTACTGGTCTCTACCACTTCTACTTGAAGCTCGTTCCATACAGCTACCACTCTCTGAGTAAAGAAGATCCCCCTTGTGTTACCCATAAACTTTTGCCCCTTAACTCTCAACTCGTGTCCTCTTGTTTGAATCTCCCCTACTCTCAATGGAAAAAGCCTATCCACGTCAACTCTATTTATCCCCCTCATAATTTTAAATACCTCTATCAAGTCCCCCTCAACCTTCTATGCTCCAAAGAATAAAGACTTAACTTGTTCAGCCTTTCTCTGTAACTTAGGTAACCCAGGTAACATTCTGGTAAATCTCCTCTGTACCCTCTCTCTATTTTGTTGACATCTTTCTTAAAATTCAGTAACCAGAACTGTACACAATACTCCAAATTTGGCCTCACCAATGCCTTGTACAATTTTAACATTACATCCCAACTCCTATACTCAATGCTCTGATTTATAAAGGCCAGCATACCAAAAGCTTTCTTCACCACCCTACCCACATGAGATTCCACCTTCAGGGAACTATGCACCATTATTCCTAGATCACTATGTTCTACTGTTTTTCTCAATGCCCTACCATTTATCATGTATGTCCTATTTGGAATATTCCTACCAAAATGTAATACCTCACACTTATCAGCATTAAACTCCATCTGCCATCTTTCAGCCCACTCTTCTAACTGGCCTAAATCTCTCTGCGAGCTTTGAAAACTTGCTTCGTTATCCACAACACCACCTACCTTAGTATCATCTACATACTTACTAATCCAATTTACCACCCCATCATCCAGATCATTAATGTATATGACAAACAACATTGGACCCGGTACAGATCCCTGAGGCACACCACTAGTCACCGGCCTCCAACCTGACAAACAGTTATCCACCACTACTGTCTGGCATCTCCCATCCAGCCACTGTTGAATCCATTTTACTACTTCAATATTAATACCTAAGGATTGAACCTTCCTAACTAACTTTCTGTATGGAACCTTGTCAAAGGCTTTACTGAAGTCCATATAGACAACATAATTATGAATCTGCATTCCTAAATCACCCTGTTCTACCACATTCCTAAGTGCACTACTATTCACTGTGTCTGTCTGACCCTGGTTTGTCCTCCCAACGTGCAACACCTCACATTTGTCTGCATTAAATCCATCTGCCATTTTTCAGCCCATTTTCCCAGTTGATCCAGATCCTGCTACAAGCTTGGATAGCCTTCCTCGTGGTCTGTTACGTCCTCACTCTTATCATCTATAAAGTTGCTGATCCAGTTTATGACATTATCATCCAAATCATTGATATATTTGTTGAACAATGGACCGAACACAGATCCCTGTGGCACACCACCAGTCACAGGCTTTCAGTCAGAGAAGCAACCATCAATGATCACTCTCTGACTTCTGCTGCAAAACCAATGTGGAATCCAATTTATTACTTCATTCTGAATGCCAATTGACTGAACATTGTTGACAATTCTCCCATGCGGGCCTTTGTCAAAGGCCTTGGCTATGAAAACAACATCCACTGCTTTTCTTTCATCAACTTTCCTGATAACCTCCTGAAAAACTCTTTAACTTTTTGCTTCAGCAATCTGCTTTAAGCAGGCTTCAGTTATACCACTACTTAAGAATATCGTGGTAACCTACCTCAATGACAATTATCCAGTCAAACTTACATCCACTGTGATGAAGTGCTTTGATAGGATGGTGATGAAACGCATCAACCCCTGCCTGAGAAGCAGCTTGGATCTGCTCCAATTTGCCTACCAGCACAACAGAACCAAGCATTTGCCCTTCACTCAGCCTTAGATTACCTGGACAGCAAAGAAGCATACATCAGGATGTAGTTTATCAACTACAACTCATCATTCAAACACTATCATCATCTGAAAGCTAATCAATAAGCTTCAAGACTTTGGCCTCAATACCTCCTTGTGCAGTTGGATCCTTGATTCCCTCACTTGCAGACCCCAGTCAGATTGGATTGCCAACAACATCTCCTCCACAATCTCCAACAGCACAGGTGCACCACAAGGCTGTGTGCTTAACCTCCCGCGCTGTTCGTGTTATACTTATGACAGTGAGGCGAAGCACAGCTCCAATGCCATGTTTAAATTTGCTGACACCTCTGTTGTTGGCTAAATCAAAGGTGGTGATGAATCAACATATAGGAGGGAGATTGAAAATCTGGCTGAGTTCTGCCACAATAACAACCTCTCACTCAATGTCAGCAAGTCGGAGGAGCTGATTATTGACTTCAGAGGGAGAAAACCAGAGGTCCATGATCCATTCCTCATTGGAGGTGGAGAGGGTCAGCAATTTTACATTCATCATCATCATCACCAAGAAAACCAACCACCCAGACCATGCTCTCTTCTCATTGCTGCCACCAGGAGCCTCAGGACCCACACAATCAGGTTCAGGAGCAGTTATTACCCCTGGACAATCAGACCCTTGAACCAGATAGGATAACTTCACTCAACTTCACTTGTTCCATCACTGAACTGTTCCCACAATCTATGGATTGACTTTCAAGGACTCAACATCTCATGTTCTTGATATTTATTGCTTATTTGATATTATTATTATTATTTTGTATTTGCACAGCAAGTTGTCTTTTGCACATTGGCTATCTGTTAGTCCTGTTAGGTGCAATCTTTCATTGATTCTATTGTGTTTCTTGGATTTACTGGATATGCTCGCGAAAAAAAAACACAGGGTTGTGTATTGTGACATATATGTACTTCGATAATAAGTTTAC
Source organism: Hypanus sabinus (assembly GCF_030144855.1). Taxonomy (NCBI): domain Eukaryota; kingdom Metazoa; phylum Chordata; class Chondrichthyes; order Myliobatiformes; family Dasyatidae; genus Hypanus; species Hypanus sabinus. The sequence continues at coordinate 75,723,070 of NC_082712.1, read as the reverse complement.
TTTTAACTTTGAACTTCGAGTTGATGTCAGGCTCACCAACCTATAATTTCCTGATTTATTCTTAGACCCTCTCTTGAACAACAGAACACCATTACCTATGCTCCCATCTTCCGGTACCTCACCCCTGGTTAAGGATGCTATGAATACCTCTGCCAAGGTCCCTGCATTTTCTGCACTTGCTTCCCACAAAGTCCACCTTGTCTGGTTCCAGGGATTTATCCATCCTGCAAACACCTCCTTTTCTGTAATACATTTACAGTCCATGACTTCACTACTGTTTTGCCTCAGTTCTATAAACTCTGTGTCTGTCTCCCAAGTAAATATAATAAATGTTCTCCCCTATCTCTCTCAGCACTATGCATAGATGACTACACTGATTGTCAAGTGATTGTCAATTTTGGCTCTTAGACAAGTACAGCACAGGAACAGGCCATTCAGCCCACAATGTTGTGCCAAAAAAGCAAATCAAAAGCACCTAAACACTACTCCCTCCTACCTACAACATATACGTATCCCTCCATCCTCCTTATAGCCATGTGCCTATCCAAAGCCCTTGCTATCTTTTTGCTCTTAATATATCTATAGATGCCTTTGGGAATTCTCCTTCACCTTGTCTAACAGAGCAACATTATGCCTCCTTTTAATCCTTCTGATTTCCCTCTTCAGTGTTCTCTTGCATTTCTTATACTCCTCAAGTACCTCATTTGTTTCTTCCTGCCTCCACTTGGTAGGCACCTCCTTCTTCTTCTCAAACAGGGCCTCAATACCCCTTGAAAACCATGATTCAATTAACATGTTAGCCTTGGCTTTTATTCTAACAGGAGCATATAAACTCAATATTTCACTTTTAAAGACCTCCCACATACTTCTGCCAGAAAACAGCCTATTTGGATGCACACCTGCCAGATCTCTTCTGATGCTATCAAAAGTGGCCTTCCTCCAATTCAGAATCTCTAGCCAAGGACCATTTCTATCCTCCTCCACATCCTTGGAATGATTATCATATGTAACAACTTCGTACATAGACCAGAACCCCTTGCAGAGTTTTGTTTATGGTGTTAATCCCTGGGTCACGATTGAAAACATTTCCTACATTGAAGATACAGACTATAATGGAGGTAAATACTGAATTAAGTTAACACAAAACCCAGGGAAGGGCAAAGCATGGAAGCAGACAGGAAAAAAATGGTCAAAATGTGTAGATAAGATATAAAAGAGAAAATTAGAAAAGTAGGAAAACTCATCTAGATATTAAAATGAGAGTCATTCGACAGAGGCAGATTGCTATTTCAATATACACAAGTACACAGTGTAGACAGTCAAATTGCTTAACAAAAATAAGAGCAGTAATAATATTTAGGTATAGAGAATGAAAGCTCAGAGCTAAGCATTCATAAGACTAAATGTTCAAAGGAAATAGATGATGCAAGTTTTGCAAGTATGAATGAAAACCAAATCAACAGTCATGCCTTTGTCAGCACAAGACCAATGCAATCAGTACTGACGAAGGTTCCCGGCCCGAAACGTCGACAGTGCTTCTCCCTATAGATGCTGCCTGGCCTGCTGTGTTCCACCAGCATTTTGTGTGTGTTGTTTGAATTTCCAGCATCTGCAGATTTCCTCGTGTTTGCAATCAGTCCTGGTTGGTCTCCCCTCTGCCATCAGATTTATGAATGATCCATGAACACTGCCTCACTATTTGCCCTCTCTCTGCTCTATTTATTTATGTTATACATTTCTATTATTGTAAGTTGTAGTAAGATTTTATGTATTGCAATGCACTGCTGCCGCAAAACAATAATTTCACAATTTATGTCAGTGATAATAAGCCTGATTCTGATTTTCATTTTTCTTACTATATTTTTGCTTTCTAATATCTACCAAGCTGCATTTACCCATCACCTCTGGTGTTCACTGGCTGCACTAACTCATTATTAAATTATTTTAATATTCTTAAACAACACCCGCCCATGACCACCCTCACCTTTAACCATCTTTGCAGACACTCCAAACTTAATGTTTCTGCCTTCTTCCTTTTCCACTATTGATTAGGTTCTTTCTTGTCAGTCATTCACTAACGGGAGAATGTCTGCAGATGCTGGAAGTTCAAAACAACACACGCAAAGTGCTCCTGAAGAAGGGTCTCAGCCCAAAACATCACCTATTCATTCATTTCCAGAGATGCTGCCTGAGCAGCTGAGTGCCTCCAGAGCCATTCAATGCTGGCACTTGAGAGCTGCAAAAGTTATTTGCCATTTCTTGGCCAATGGCTGAATATTATCTGCATCTTGATACATGCTATAAAGGGCTGCTTCATTAGCTGAAAAACTTCAATGGAATTTACTATTATGCATTCATCAGTGAACATTCCCACTTCTAATCTTCTGAAGGAAGGAAGCATGAGCCATTTGAAGATGACTGGGATACTATTCTGAAGAAACAGTGCCATAAAGTTGAGCTGATTAACCTCCAACCTGCACAATCACCCTCAGAGCCAGTGTCAGAAACTGTGAATCTGTAAAATTTTCTGTAAGTTAGCACAATACAGTGTCCAGAGCTGACACTAAATATGTTTTTTCATCTTTAATCTTCTGAGGGGACCAAAAGAGGGTGCTTGGAAAGATTAAGGACAGAACTAGACCACCCTCCTACACAGTGGCAATTGCATCTGATGTCATCTGGAGATAACACGTCGATCAGTTGAGGAGAGTAGAGTCAATCATTAGGTAAGAAAGGTGTCCAGAGCTGCCAAAACCTCTTCCTGGAGTCCCAGAGTCAATTCCTACGACCACCATGGTGGAAGCCCCAGAACCTGAGATTGTTTCACAGCCACAAGTCTCACCTGCCAAGTAGAGTGACCCTGCTTGTCAGGGAAGACATTATCCACAAAAGTAAGGAGTGCTCTACAGTGATTAAATCTTTAGGTCTGAATGCGACACTTTAAATCTATTATGTTGTGGATTTCTATCTAGTTGTTGCATTTATATAGTATATTGTGCATATAGAGTATACTGAGAACAATTTAAACTCTCTAGTCTCATCAACCTGCATCCAGACCATAGTCGTCCATATTGCTCCCATCCACATACCTATCCAACCTTCTCGAACATTGAAGCCAAAATTACATCCACCACTTACACTGGAAGTTCATTCCACGCTACCACCACCTTCTGAGTGAAGAAGTTTCCCCTTATGTTCCCCTTAACCCAAGACCTCTAGTCCCATGCAACTCAGCAGAAAAGGCATGCTTGCATTTACCCTATCTATACCCCTCATAATTTTGTATACCTCTATCAAATCTCTCTTCAATCTTCTACGTTCCAGGGAATAAAGTCCTAACCTTTCTTTATAATTCGGGTCCTTCAGTCTTGGCAACATCCTTGTAAATTTTCTCTGTACTCTTTCAACCTTATTTACATCTTTCCTGTAGGTAGGTGACCAAAACTGCACACAATACTCCAAATCAGGCCTCACCAGCGTTTTATACAACCAACAGTACGTATTTTGTTCAATGAAGGCTAATGTGGCCAAAGCTTTCTTTATGATCCTATCTACTTGTGATACCACTTTCAATGAATTATGGACCTGTATTTCCAGATCCCTTTGTTCTACCGCACTCCTTAGTGTCTTGCTGTTCACTGTGTAAGACCTAACCTGATTGGTCCTACCAATGTGCAAAACCTTGCACTTGTCTGAATTAAATTCCCTCTGCCATTTTTCACCCTTTTTTCCCAGCTGGTCCAAATCCTGCTGCTAGCTTCGATAGTCTTCCTCACTGTCCACTACTATCTTGGGGTCAACTGCAAATTTGCTGATCCAGTTAATTATATTATCATTCAGATAATTGATATAGATGAGAAACAACAATGGACCCAGAACCAAACCTTGTGGCACTCCACTAGTCACAGGCCTTCAGGCAAAGAGATAACCATCTACTACCACTCTCTGGCTTCTCCCACAAAGCCAATGTCTAATCCAGTTGACTACCTCATTTTGAATGCCAAAATATAAATATAAGTAGAAGATGACTAGAGAGCAAATCGTTACATGTGGAGGTTGAGATGCATTCTACATTTCCTTGGGAGTTTATAGCTAAGCAAGGAGGATTGCAGTGTATTCAATATTTCAGTAATATTTGAGTGTATGTGTAAATATATTGTTTGATTAAGCATTCTTAGTTTGTTTACATAATTTATTATGGTGTGAATGGCATACATCATAGCAACACCACATCAGAGAGATTTACCTCCTGCACCAGGTGTTGATCAGCAAAAGCAGAAAATGTGGGATTGGGGATTGATGTGGATTGAGAAATGGTTATTAAAAGTGTTAGTGCATCTGTATAGGCCCTAGGTGAGATCACACCTGGAGTATTTTGTGTATTTTGGTCTCTTTCTCCACAGAGGAAGTACTTGCCATGGAGGCAGACCACGCTTGTACAAGCTGTACGTGGTTGCTCGATATGAAAAGATCGAGGATATTGTAGTCTCTGGAATTTTGAAGAATGAGAGGAAACCTTATCAAAACTTTTAAACGCTTTAAAGGGCTTGATGTGACACGTGCAGGGAAAACATTTATCCTGATCGATACAGTATAATTGATGAATAAAGGGGCAATATTTGAGAATAAGGGGTTGACTATTTAAGCTGATCGATATATAATCGATGAATAGAGGGGCAGTATTTGAGAATAAAGGGTTGACTATTTATCCGGATCGATATACAATCAATGTATAGAGGGGCAGTATTTGAGAATAAGGGGATGACTATTTATGCTGATCATTACACAATCGATCGATGAATAAAGGGGAAGTATTTGAGAATAAGGGGTTAACTATTTAAGCTGATTGATATACAATTGATGAATAGAGGGGTGGTATTTGAGGGGTTGACTATTTATGCTGAGAGCCTTCACAGTGCAGGCTTTTTGGCCCCCGATGTTGTGCCAACTTTTTAACCTACACTAAATTCAATCTAACCCTTCCCTCCAACATAGCCCTCCATTTTTCTATTATCCATGTCCCTGTCTAAGAGTTTCTGAAATTTCCCTAATGTAGCTGCCTCTATCACCACCCCTAGAAGGTCATTCCATGCATCAACCTTTCTCTGTGTAAAAAATTTATCTCTGACATCCCCTTATATTTTCCTCCAGTCAACTTAAAATTTTGCCACATCCTATTAGCAATATCTGCTCTGGGAAAAAGTCCCTGGCTGTCCACTCCATCTATGCCTCTTATCATCTTGTACACCTCTATCAAGTCACCTCTGATTCTCCTTTACTCCAAAAAGAAAATCCCTAGCTCACACACCCTATCCACATATGATATGCCCTCTAATCCAGGCAGCATTCTGGGAAATCTCCACTGCACTCTCTCTAATGCTGCCACTTCCTTCTTATAATAAGGTGACAAGAACTGACAACAAATGAAAGTGTGGTCTAACCAACCTTTCATAGAGCTGTGATGTTATCTCGTGTTGTTGGTAACAATCTTCCAACTTATTAATGTGTTCAGCAGCTTTAAGGTATCTATGGACGTGGACCCTAAGATCTTTCAGTTCCTCCACACCTCTAAGAATCATGCCACTAATTCTATATTCTGCCTTCAAATTCAACCTTCCAAAATGAAACACTTTGCACTTTTCCTCTGGAAGGGGGCATGACAAGTTTATTGCAAATATGATTGATACAATTGGAAACTAGAAATTAGCTTCATTCTGTGAAGTTTTGACCAGAAAGATATTGACAAAAGAAAGTGATGGCAACACTCAGCAAGCCAGATGGAATCTTTAGTGAAAAAGCCAGTATTAGCATAAGACCATAACACCAAATGACATCGTAGCTGAATTAGGACAATTGGCCTATTGCGTCTGCTCCATCATGGCTGATCAATTACCCTTGTCAACCCCATTCTCTTGCTTTCTCCCCATAACTTTTGACACTCTTAAAAATCAAGAGCCTATCCAACTCCATTCTAAACATACCAATGATTTGGCCTTTACAGCTGTTTGTAGCATGAATTCCTCAGATTCACCACACCTTGGGAAAAGAAATTTCTCATTACCTCTGTTATAAAGAGACATCCTTGTACTCTGATGCTGTGCCCTTTGAGCTTAGACTCACTAGCTATTGGAAATATTCTCTCCATGTCCACCCTATCTAGGCCTTTCAATTTCCAATAATTTTCAATGAGATTCCTCCTCATTCTTCTAAACTCCAGTGAATATAGGCCTAGAGCCATCAAACACTTCTTATAAGTTAACTCTTTCATCCCTGGGATCATTCTCATGAATATTCTCAGGCCCATCTCCAGTGCCAGCACATCCATTCTTAGATAAGAGGCCCAAAACGGCACACCATGTTCCAAGTGCCATCTAACAAATGCCTTATAAATACACCACATTACATCCTTGCTTTTATATTCCAGTCCTCTTGTATTGAATGCTAACTTTGCATTTGCCTTCCATGCTCCCAACTGCAAGTTAACGTTTATGAAATCCTGCACTACGACATCCAAGTCCCTTTGCACCTTGGATTTCTGAATTTGCTCACTGCCTAGAAAATAGTTAACTCCTTTATTCCTTCTACCAAAGTGCATGACCATAAACTTCCCTACACTGTATTCCAGCTGCCACTTATTTTCCAATTCTCTTGACCAACATGTTATTGCGTTTGTTACATTGATAGCTAGGAGGGCCATCTTGTTGAAATGGAAAGATATATCAGCTCCTACTTTGTCACAATGGTTCTCTCAAGTGATGTTGTGTCTCAGTTTGGAGAAAATTCGAAGTCGAACCTTTGAACCTTTATTTGATTTTGAAAAAAGATGGGGCTCATTTGCTCATTACTATCATTTCAGTTAACTGATAGATTTCCTCCACGATCTAAGTGTAAATTTTTTTTGATATATCTTTCTTTCTTGTTGGCAGTTTGACTTTTATTTTTACAAGCTTTCTGTATGACACATGGCTCCGGGGTTGTATCCCCAGTGGGTTTCTTTTTTCTCTCACTTTTCGTGCTTAGTAGGGTTTTTTTATTCACAAAATTTTCAGTCTTTAAGATGATTTCTTTCTTTTTGAGGCATTGTAAGTGTTGTTACTTTGATGTACCTGTGTTACCTTTGAATAATAATAATAATAATAATAATAATAATAAAAAGATTTGAAAAGAAAAGAAAATAATTCTCCTATTCTGTCAAAGTCTTTCTTCAGCCTGCCTGCTTCCACAACACCACCTGTCCCTGCACTTAACTTTCTATCATCCATAAAATTGAAAAGAAGTTGTCCCAATGCTAACCCCTGTGGAACAGCACTAGTCACCTGTAGTCTACCAAGAAAGGTCCCTTTTATTCCCACTCCTGTCAGTCAGCCAATCCTCTATATATGCTAGCATCTTTCCTGTAAATACCATTGGCTGTTAACTTGTGCACCTTGTCAAAGGCCTTTTAAAAATTCAATTAAATAACATCCACTGACTCTCCCTTGTCTATCTTGCCTGTTATTCCTCAAAGAATACCAACAGACTGGTCAGGCAAGATTTCCCCTTAAGGAAGCTAATATCAGCCCATTCTATCATGTTCCTCTAAGTACCCTGTAATTTTATCCTTAACATTTCAAATCAATGACTAGGCATTCTTTCTCCACAGACACAACCTGAACTGATGATAACATTCTAGTTTTATTTCAGATTTCCAGAATCTGGACTATTTTTGCTCTTTGGTGATCTTTAGCCAAAGCCACGGATGGAGTGGGCACAGATGGTGGAAATTTGTTTTGAGCATCATCCATATCTCAAATTGGGGACACTCATTTGAACAGCAATCAAGCCTGCAATACAGTGTCAAGTGGGAAATCAAGCCTAAAACACTCTGAGTTGTTAAATGTTTTTCATGTTAAAGATAACATTTCTATTTGAGTTCTTGTGTGAATATTGTGGAGAGCTGCAGCTCCCATATAAAACCCATTTTAAGCCAAATTTTAAATTAGATCTGCATCAATTACACCAATGTAAATATTGATCTAAGAATTGTTGAGTGGTATGAGTGTTTTCTGGAATTCTGCCTTAAAGATGAGCAAATTAGCAATTTATTTGCAAGAAGAAAGATTTTCGTGCTTTCGGGATGAGCTATTGTGGTTCCTGAATTACCAACCTTTCACAAGCCACATTTAGAACGGAAGGCAGTGCTTAGGCTTCGTGCTGGCAATGCTTATGGACCGGAAGCGGTGTGATAGACTGTCATTTTTCACAGTACTCGTGCCTTCTGCAGCATCTGCTCGGTATAGGCCTCGAGGACATTTGAACAGATGCCGCACAGTGTTGAAATTGTGAATATCCCTCTCGGCTGAAGCAAGTTTTTGAGTTGTAGGAGAGGGCATGAAGATTGGGGGCTGGGTTTGCATCACCAAGAAAGATATGTGGCCAGTATTCTTTTGGGGCGGGACATCGTTCAGGAAGGATTGGAGTCAATAGCTGCATAGGATAAGCAGGGCGTTGTTGGTGGTCTTTAGAAAACATTTGTTTTCTAAAGATGATTGAATAATCAGGAGTAGAATGTTTAGAGGATGGGGTTGTTCTGTATTTTTTGGGAGGTGAAAGGAACCCGGGGGGGGGGGGGAATTTGGAGAAATAAATTACTTGCTCTTGGTTGCAAGAGTGAGGTCAGAGGCTTGAAAAATCAAAGATAGGTATATATGGTATTTCCAGTCATATGTAGTCTTAATAAAATATGGCTTTCCCGGAAGGCCCAGTGATGGTCACACCCAAGGCAAATTGTTTTAAATTGCCAAAGTATCATGTCACTTTGTGCTGGGGTGATTGTCCAGGCCAGTATCTAAATGACATGGAAAGACCTAGTTATGGTCTTCCATTCCAGCTAAAATTCCACTCTAGAATTGTGTTTCACTCCAGCTAATTTTTTTTTTGTTTTGCAAAGCTGAAAGAATGGACACAATGGAATGTGCTTTTTTAACCATAGCATTTACAGCACAAATACAGAGCCTGCACAATTGTAGATTAATGTTCTGTTATAAATTCAGCCTAGCTAGGCTTATAAAGGTGGCTGAGTGTGTGTTCCTTGTTGTTAAATCTATTCCTTGATGTAATCTGACCCACGGATTATTACAGAGTATATTTCAACTAGTCCAAATGAATCACAGAGGTATGTGAAGAAATTATTTCTTCAGAAGAGGGAAGAAATAGTCTAGTTAGATGAGTGAGATCTTCAGTGGATGATAGGGGATCAAATCCATCATGATAGTGCAAACCATTTGTATTGATGACCCGACAGACAAGGATTATCACACATAGTCAGCCTCACTAATACACTTGAAAACTACATTCTTAGTTTCAGATTGGATTTTCATCATAGAATCACAGTTGAGTACAGCAAAACCAGCATTGTAAGGTCATTCAATTAATAACATTCATATTGATTTTATATAATTGATTCTGTTCGATTCCACAAATGGCTGCTCAAATACTTTCCTTTTAGAATTTTATCAAGCTCCATTCTTGAATGCTATAAGTGAATCTTCCTCCATTATTACCCTTCACAGTGCATTCCAATATCAGCAACTCACTGCCTACAAAAAATATCCTCTTGTCACCTTCAGTGCATTGTCAATCATGTTTAATCTACATCTTTTGGCTCCCAACCTCAATGCCATAAGAACAATGTCTGTTAACCTACTATATCTGTACCTCTATTAGATTTTCTTGCACTGTCTCTTGTTCCAAGAGGAAGAAACCTGCTTTTCCATTCCAGGCAATTAAAGATCTCCCAATTCTGGATTTATTTGCTAAATACCTACTGCTCTGACCCTACATCATTCCTAAAGTTTAGCATCTGGAATTGGACACAATTGTGGTTGAAGCAATGTTTTACGAAAGTCCTTCTAAGTAAAGGACTAGGATACCAGAGCATGGAAGGGTGGCTAGACCTCTGCTTAGTGCAGATCTCCTGTGTGCTCAAGGACTGTTGGTTGATTTTGGATTGTGGATGTCAAGGACTTCAGGTCATTATCCTTCTCCTCCAGTAAGTTTCCCATGACAACTCTGTCAAGTGCATGCACCACCACGTGTAAGTTTACTTGACTGCTGGGCGAATTCCCAAGCCTCACCAAGCCCACTTTCTCAACATGGGGTAGACCACCATATTTCCACAACTGGCCCACCGGACCATGCCTACTTATGTAGTAGGCAACCCCAAGCGCTGAGTTTGCCAACATGGGAAACTCTTGGCTTTCTGCGCAGGTTGAATAGCCTCTGGGCTTCACCTCACCACATGGTCGCTAAGACCGATGATGGTTGCCACCCATGTGGTGATTACCAATGCCTTACTGAGGTCACCACCCACGATCATTACCCGGTCCCACCCGTCCAAGACTTTACGGCATGTTTAGCTGGAAAGTTACCTTTTTTCTAAAGTTGACTTAGTTAAGGGCTACCATTAGGTGCCTGTGTGCTCAAAGGATATTCCCAAAATGGTTATAATAATCCTGTTTGGCCTCTTTTTGTTTCTGTGCTGAAAAGTGCAGCACAGACTCTCCAATAGCTGATGGACTCTGTATTAAAAGAAGTAGGTTTTCCTTTTTTTTTACTTGGTCGCCATGCATCCAAATCCAAACATGTATCACATCTCCTCACACTTTTTGAGCGTTTAAGCCAATACAGGTTGATTATTAGTCCTGCAAGATGCCGATTTGGGTTGTCAACCATTGACTTTCTCAGCCATTGCATCTCTTCAGAAAGTGTGAAACTCCTCCTATCAAAAGCCTCTGCTATTATGGATTTCCCACCATATCGCACTACTAAAAAACTGCAAGTTTTTAGGTAGGGTGAATTTCTATCACCACTTCATTCTGCAAACTGCTGAATTTACTTTCTTCCTTAAAAACAATGTCCCCAATCGTGCAGTTGACTGGTCAGTGGACATGACCAAAGCATTTGATGACACCAAATGAGCTCTTTCCAACAGAACCCTACTGGCACCAGCTCCCTGATGCACCTATCACATTACCAATGATGCTTCGGACTCTGCTGTGGTGTTGTGCACAGGCAGTTGGTCGGAGGGATCGGACAGATGCTCGCCTTCTTCCCTCTCCCCTTTCCACTCACGTTTGACTGTGAGCTTCTCGGTCTCTAACTGGCTGTCTGCCATTTTCAATTTCTACTAAAGGGTCATCCTTTCACAGCTTTTGTTGGCCACAAACCCCTCATGCATGAAATGGTCAAAATATCAGACCCTTCATCAGAGTTCATGACTGACATACAACACATTAAGTGGAAAAATAATGCCATGGCTGATTGCCTCTCACAGCCAGCCATTGAAGCCATTGACATAAAGTTCACTATGCTGGCATGGCAACCAACCGTGCTACTGATCCAGAAGCCTAGGCTTACCAAACAGCACTCACGGCCCTGCGGTTGGCTGGCATTAAGTTTGGTGGAGCTGGGATTTCTCTCCCGTGTAATGTCTCAACCAGTTACCCTCACCCCAAACTGGAATCGTACTGTTTTTAACTCCATTTACAGCTCCTTGCGTCCAGGCCTAAAGGCCTCACAGAAATCAGTTGTATTGAGGCTTGTGTGGCATAGCCTTAGATTGGAGTGCAACCTGTGTTAAGAGCCAGCGGTCAAAAATTAACCGTTATGTTCAGTGACAGTGTGATCATGTCAGTGTGGACCTGGTTGGTCCACTTCTTCTCTCCCTCAGTTTCACCCACCTCCTTACCATGGTGGACCATGGGCCATACCACCAGGTGGCCCAAGGTCATCCCTCTAGCATTGATGATGGCCACAGGTGTGGCTCAGTCATTTATTAGAACCTGGCTTGCTCGGTTTGTCACCCCATCTGATATTTCCTCTGACTACGGTCCCCAATTCACATCACACCTCTGGGCGGCAACAGCCCAGAACCTCGGCATTAGGCTACCTCACACCACAGCGTATCACGCACAGTCCAGTGGCCTAAGTGAGCAGTTTCACCACTCCTTAGAGGCTGCTCTGAGTGCTTCCCTGACTGATGAGTGTTTGCCTGATCATGTCCTGTGGATACTGCTGGCGCTCAGAATGGCTCCAAAAAAGGACCTGCAGTCATCCACGGCTGAGTTAGTACACAGATACCCAGTATGAGTGCCTGGTGATTTTATTCCTGACCACTTGGTCAGTCTCTCAGCAGCATTCCGCCATCCTCAGTAAACTCAATTCCTTTGCACCTGTTCCTGCCTCCCGTCATGACATACAGCACTCTATTGACCTACATTCCATCTCGTTCATTTTCAAACGACACGATGCACAACAGCATCTCCTTAGGCCCTCTTAAGAGGTCCGCGCTGCCTTTTGGAATGGAAAGAAAAGACTTTTATCACAGATAGGAGGGGTAAACCTGACTGTATTGTGATGGATCACCTTAAACTGGCCCACCAAGACTTGGAGGATTTCACCACCCTGCTTCTGCCATCACAATATGGCTATGAATGTGTCAGCACATCTCTGGATGAGCCAAAGGCACCTGCTGTTCTTCCACCCATGGAGCATAGGACCCAAGCCGGGCGTCTCATCCAATCTCTGGACAGGCTCACAATGCCGGTTTTGGTGAAGTCAAGAGTGGGGGGTTGTGTGTGGTAATGTAGTTGGTGGAACTGTACCAAAGTCACGACCACCAACATTGAGTTGGGTTTCACTTTAAGAGGCTGGTCTGATGTGATGACATAATGATGTGAACTATTGTACCACATTTTATAGTCTGTGCTTTGTTCACAATAAAAGAGTGGCTATGGTTTCCCTTTAACTTAAAATGCCTCTGCTGTTTTATATGCAAAAACCTACAATACCACTGTAGTGACCACATCAGAAATAATCATGAGTCAGGGTACAGGAAGAAGATAGAGGGGTTAGTAACATGGGGTTCTGACAGAAAACTTCCCCTCAATTTCAACAGGACAACAATCTGGTCATTGACTTGAGAAAGGGGGTGGTGCACATGCTCCTGGCTACATCAGCAGTGTTGAAGTTCAGAAGGGTTAGAGTGTCAAGCTCCTAGATGTGAACATTAGTTATCCTACTGCAACTAGAATACCAAGTTAGAATAAACACAGTTAGTCTACTTTGCACAATGGTCCCAAGAATCCAGAAAAGAACTAAAGAAGGGAATTGGGAAAGCCAGGATGGGCCATGACAACCCTTGTAAAGTTGGAGTAAGGTGAATCCCAAGCATTCTATACATACATCAAGAGCAAGAGGGTAACTAGGGAGAGTTTCAGACACCTCAAGGATAAAGAGGGGAACATTTGCTTGGATGCGGAGGATGTGAGTGAGGTACTTAATGAGTACTTTGCTTCAGTATTTACCAAGGAAAAGGATATGGAGGACGAGATCAGCATTGAGTATATAAATACATTAGGGCACTTAGAGGTCAAGGAGGAGGAAGTGTTGTGGTTCCTCATGAGTATCAAGGTAGATGCCCCCAGGGCCTCATGGGATTTACCCCAGATTATTGAAGGAAGCAAGAGATGAGATTGCTGGTTCCTTGACTAGTATCTTTGTGTCTTCTCTAGCCAGTCCCAGAGGACTGGTGAGTGACTAATGTTGTACCTCTATTTAAGATGGGAACAAAGGAAATTCCTGAGAGCTACAGTCCGGTGAGTCATAACATAAAAACATGTCCTTCAGCCCAACAAATCCATACCAACTATTCTCCAGCTATTCTGGTTTCTTACTGTGGTGAACTACATATACCTGTCTGGACACCCCCCCCCCCCCCCCCCCCGTTGACTGCTCCTGTGGCTCCTCCCACGGGCCCTGGTATAAAGGCGATTGGAGCCACAGACCCTTCCTCAGTCTCCAGGATGTCGTGTGATGGTCACTTGCTGCTTGTGCTTTCTTCCAGCCAATAAAAGCCTACCTTAACCCATATCTCAGAGTTATTGATGGTGCATCACTTACCCAGAGTGGGAGTTATTTCTACAGTTTTACTGTTAAACCACACCATAAAGCTGCCCTTCCTGCATCCATGACTGACTAGATTAATGATCTTTCCTCCTCTGGTTGGAACAGATATCTCCTGAATGCCTGGATTTCCTGAATCCATGTTAGCTCACTGTCTGCTGATGATCCCAGCACATCTGACATTCAATCAGTTTCAAAGCTGTAAAGTCTTAAACGACTCTGTGTGGAATATGTTCTCCATCTACATTAGCTGAAGGTGATTGACACCAGACTAGAACAGCAGGATCATCTGGCACATGCAGTAACTTCTCCTCCAGGACCTTCCTCTGGTCTGAACTTACGTTGCAGAAAAACAAGGCATAACTTTGTCTATATTCCAAAGTAGCCAGGATTTTTTTTTTACTTAAACCTTCTTGCTCCCAAGCTAGATTTCTTTTGCTAGTCAAATGGAACTAATCAAATTCCCTGAATTTCTTCAGTGACTAGATTTTACCTATGCTATTAAGTGACTACATGTCTTCCATATCTCAGACCTGCAGCTCTGGCTTGACCCTTCCCCAGTCTACGATTGTGACCTAAAGATAGACTTTTGACTACCTGGTTAATAAGGTCCAATCTATAAAAACAGCTTGCCTTTATAAGACAGCATAATTTTGCTAATGTTTCTAATCATATGAGGAAAATAATAACCTGTATTTACTTACCTCTTGGACAAAGATTAGTGGAAAGGGAAGTGCCAGTAAACACATAACCAACTAAAGTAAAAGCACATATTAAGCAGGATATGTTGAAGGGAGGGTAGATTTACCTGGTTTAAACTAGGACTCCGGGGGTTAAGTCATTAAAAGAAACTAGAGCGTCATTCCCTGGAAGGCAAACAAAAATTGCTGGAGGAACTCAGCAGGCCAGGCAGCATCCATGGAAGAGTACAGTCGGCATTTCTGGCTGAGACCCTTCAGCAGGACTGGAGAAAGTAAAGATGAGGGGTCAGAGTTAGGAGGTGGGAGGGGGAGGGAGAAACATTGTGTTTATTCTGGATTTATTCTGGGGACATTTACTTGGGCAGGGTTGGGAGCTCACTTATTCTCAGTTGGTCACCTCAAGGGTTCACCCACAGATTTCCACAGGAAAGTTCTACCTCCTCTCTCCTTGATTATGTTAGTGGGACCTACACTTCTATGTAGTTCTCCCAATGTGCCCATTACTGCAGCCAACCATATGACCGAATTTACATATTATACAATGACCTGAAAAGTCAACATGAGATGATGTAATGACAAACCAACCCATGGAGATTAACGATACATTTTGACCATTCAACTCCACCTAAAATGGAAGGGGCCTGTAATGCGCTCCATAGATAGGGTGTGAGTTCTGCACTTGAACTTTCAGGATTAATGTAGTTTGTTCATCTCATGCTCCTGTAATGTTCTAAAATACTTTTGCTTTTGCTCCAGTTGTCTAGATCTGTTCTGTTTATCGGTCTTTCAAAAGCTACTCTGATCCTCAAAAGTGTCATGAGTATGTAAGTGAACAGATACACCTCACAGGACAATTCTTTACTGCATTTAGGATTACGTAATGATAAATATTCTATCCTTAACAGAATGGTAGACATCATGTGATTAGCTATGAATGTATTTTATCATTCCGGTTGATTATTGCCAAGGCAGTCAGGTCAATGGGAAACGATAAATATCTCTGGGCTGACAGGATGTGAAGAGTTAGAATGAAGTGGCTTTAATTGTTAAAGAATGGCATGAGCCTAAATTTATTAACAAAAATATTAACAAAGCTCTGAGGATGTTATACTTGCTGACTTAATTTTCTTGATTTTTTGGCTGTATAACTTTTGTAACTTTGACCATTCTGTGAAGTCCCATAGTTCGTGACCATTTGCTAATTGGTTAACTTTTTCATTCATCCTGATACTGGCACTGACAGCTGTGTCCCCTGATGTTCCAAGTTGAAGTAACAGTTGAGGCATTTCACATCTCCATTCAGTGAATGAACAATCTGTTCCCCAGATATACTCTCTGCCAGTACCTCTAGAGTTTTTGAAACTGATTGCCAAGGGACCAGGAAACTTTCCCAGATGACTGCAAGTACGGTTGTTTAAACCAAATATAAACCTTTACCTCTTTGTAGCCACATTTTCCTTTCAATACATATAGGTAGACATAGAAACTTAGAAACATAGAAAATATGTGCAGGAGTAGGCCATTCGGTCCTTCGAGCCTGCACCGCCATTCAGTATGATCATGGCTGATCATCCAACTCAGAAGCCTGTACCTGTTTTCTCTCCATACCTCCTGATCCCTTTAGTCACAAGGGCCGTATCTAACTTCCTCTTAAATATAGCCAATGAACCGGCCTCAACTGTTTCCTGTGGCAGAGAATTCCACAGATTCACCACTCTCTGTGTGAAGAAGTTTTTCCTCATCTCGGTCCTAAAAGGCTTCCCCTTTATCCTTAAACTGTGACCCCTCGTTCTGGACTTCCCCAACATCAGAAACAATCTTCCTGCATCTAGCCTGTCCAATCCCTTTAGAATTTTATACATTTCAATAAGATCTCCCCTCAATCTTCTAAATTCCAGTGAGTATAAGCCTAGTCAATCCATTCTTTCTTCATATGAAAGTCCTGCCATCCCAGGAATCAAACTGGTGAACCTTATTTGTACTCCCTCTATGGCAAGAATGTCTTTCCTCAGATCAGGGGACCAAAACTGCACACAATACTCTAGGTGCAGTCTCACTAAGGCCTTGTACAACTGCAGTAGAACCTCCTTGCTCCCATACTCAAATCCTTTTGCTATGAATGCCAACATACCATTTGCCTTTTTCACCGCTTGCTGTACCTGCATGCCCACTTTCAATGACTGGTGCACAATAACACCCAGGTCTCGTTGCATCTCCCCTTTTCCTAATCGGCCATTGTTCAGGTAATAATCTGTTTTCCTGTTCTTGCAACCAAAGTGGATAACCTCACATTTATCCACATTAAATTACATCTGCCATGAATTTGTCCACTCACCTAACTTATCCAAGTCACCCTGCATCCTTTTAGCAGCCTCCTCACAGCTAAAAGGGCCGCCCAGCTTCATGTCATCCCCAAACTTGAAGATGCTGCATTTAATTCCCTCGTCTAAATCATTAATATATATTGTAAACAACTGGGGTCCCAGCACTGAGCCTTGCGGTACCCCACTAGTCACTGCCTGCCATTTTGAAAAGGTCCCGTTTACTCCCATTTTTGGCTTCCTGTCTGCCAACCAATTTTCTATCCACATTAATACCATACCCCCAATACTATGTGCTTTAAGTTTGCACACTAATCTCCTGTGTGGGACCTTGTCAAAAGCCTTTTGAAAATCCAAATATACCACATCCACTGGCTCTCCCCTATCCACTCTACTAGTTACTTCTTCAAAAAATTCTATAAGATTCGTCAGACATAATTTTCCTTTCACAAATCCATTCTGACTTTGTCCGATGATTTCACCTCTTTCCAAATGTGCTGTTATCACATCTTTGATAACTGACTCTAGCATTTCCCCCACCACCGATGTCAGGCTAACCAGTCTATAATTCCCTGGTTTTTCTCTCCCTCCTTTTTTAAAAAGTAGGGTTACATTAGCCACCCTCCAATCCTCAGGAACTAATCCAGAATCTAAGGAGTTTTGAAAAATTATCACTAACGCATTCACTATTTCTTGGGCTACTTCCTTAAGCACTCTGGGATGCAGACCATCTGGCCCTGGGGAATTATCTGCCTTTAATCCTTTCAATTAGTTTGACTTCTACAAACTAATAAATGTAGAATAAGTACACAATGCTGGAAGAACTCAGCAGGTCAGACAGCGTCTGTGAGAAAAGAGTAGCCAACGTTTCGGGTCGAGACCCTTCATCAGGAATGGGGGGAGGAAAGAGAGGGCAGAAGCCCAGTAAAAGAGATAGGGGAGGGGGAAGGGCTAGAGGCAACAGGTGGAGAACCAATCAGAGGAAGGATAAAGGGGGGAGGGGATAAGCATGAAAGAACTGTAGTGATAGAGGAGCAGAAAGTTGAAAGAGGAGAGAGGCAGAGCGGGACCTAGGATAGGGGAAGGGGGAGGGAATTATCGGAACTTGGAGAATTGAATGAATGTAGAATCTTTGGAATAAAGCAATGTGTCTATTCATTGTTTATTGGAATGTGCTGTTATCTATTAAAAATGCTTTGTTAGAAGTCATTAGATTAATGATAAGAGTTTGATCACTAGATCACCAAGCAAATGAAGGCAAGTTATAAAATAGTACAGTGATGGAGTTTTACCATTGGGGGGTTGTAATTGCAATGTATCTAGAACATATTAAGAGGACCAACTAATCACATTTTAGAATAAAGTATTCTAGTTAGTGTAAACCCTAGAATACTTTATTATGTGAACTTCGCTTCTCTTGACCTCTGCCCTAACTACAGCAGCTGACTGATATATGCCAAGGTGCTATAAACAAGTATGTGTCAACAGCCAAATGATTTACATCAGTGACACTGATTAAATACTGAGCAGACACCCCTTTTTCTGAAAGACGCTGAGATATTATACACAATGCTGAGAAGACAGATAGGACAATGACACATCAGGTTTCATCAGAACGACCAGTGTTCCCTTAGAACTGCCTCATTTGAGGTGAACCGATGCCCTGGTGGAGACACTTTCTGGAGCTACCTGGAAGGGTTTACGCTAGTTTAGCAGTTGGGATGTTGGGGGGTGGGGGGTTGCAGTTGGTGGTGGTTAGTGGTGAGACCCAAAGCAATAGGACACAGAACAATGCAGCACAGTACAGGCCCTTTGGCCCACAATGTTGTGCCGACCTTTAAACCCTGCCTTCCATATAAGCCCCCCCCACCTTAAATTCCTCCATATACCTGTCTAGTAGTCTCTTAAATTTCACTAGTGTATTTGCCTCCACCTCTGACTCAAGCAGTGCATTCCACGCACCAACCGCTCTCTGAGTGAAAAACCTTCCTCTCATATCCCCCTTGAACTTCCCTTCCCTCACCTTAAATACATGTCCTCTTGTACTGAGCAGTGGTGCCCTGGAAAAGAGGCGCTGGCTGTCCACTCTATCTATTCCTCTTAATATCTTGTATACAATAGTATGGCAGAAGGGAAAACTAAGGCAAATGTAGAAGTTAAAACAGTTAAGTTTAGTCAGCAAGTCAGGGAGCAAATAAGGCTTGATAGGCTGAACTGTATGTATGTTAAATAAATACAGATAAGGCAGGTAAACTCAGAGCATGAACTGGTACATGAGATTGTGACATTATAGCTATTACAGAAATATAGGTGGCTGGACGGGCAGGAAAGGTAGTTCCATGTGGGGGGTATGGATGACAAAGGCAAGTTAGAGGTAGATGTAAGGGAATGAGTGTGGGTTTCCGTTTTTGGTCTGGGATGACATCACAGTGGTACGTAAGCAGGATATTCCTGGGTTAATGTCTAGTGATGCTATATTAATGGAACTTAGAAATAAGAAGGGTGTGATCACTTTGACAGTATTGCATTTTAGGCCCCTCAATGGTCAACAGGAATTAGAAGAGATTACAGAAAGCTGTAAGAATAAAAAGGATGGGGACCTTGGATGGGGAGGAACTTGCAAATCTGTCCATGAAAGGTTTCTGAAAAAATATGCTCGAGAGTGGGCACCCTCTGAGAAAATCAGGCAAGGCAGGAGGGTGATAATTCAGAGGGGAAGCACTTTGGGACAAGTGATCATAATTCAATGAATTTAAATATAATTATAGAAAAAGTTGGCACTGGTCTATGAACTCCTAAACTGAGGTGAGGCTAATCTGGTGGCATTAGACAGCAACATACAAAGGTTGATTGGGAGAAGCTGTTAGCAGGTAAAGGCTGTGTTTTTTTCCCCTGACGTTTAGGAGGCACAGTGGTGACCTTATAGAGGTAAAGTTCATGAGGAGCAGAGACAAGGTGAATTAACAGTCTTTCTCCCAGGGTAGGGGAGTCTAAAACTAGAGGGTATAGGTTTAAGGTGAGGGAGGAAAGATTTAAAGGTGATCTGAGGGGCAACTTTTTCATCCAATGGGTGATTGGTATATGGAATGAACTGCCAGAGGATGTGGAAAAAGCAGGCATAATTACAAAGTTTAGAATATATTTTGACAGGTGCATGGATAGGCTTAGAGAGACACAGGTCAAGCAAAAGCAAATTAGACTATCACAGTGAGACAACTTTGTTGGCATGGCTGGCCTGGATGCCAAAGACCCTGTTTCCATCCTGTCCAACTCCACTTCCATGATGTGATGCTCTCTCAATATTTTCCTTGGAATAGTGACTGACCCTTATTCTTCCCTCTCTTACAGTTCAATGCTCATACTACTTGTCCCCTCCCATAGTGCAGGCTTTTCTCAGTACTCACCTCCCAGTTTAGTACCCCCTCAATATAGCTCTTGGCTAGTGTGCTGTTTCCTCAGTACTGACTCTCCAGCGATGAGGCCTTTCCTCAGTACTGTCCCTGTGAAAGCGCTGTGGGGCCAAATGCCATTTTTTTGCTTTATATGCTGTATATTCCTAGTCTAAATAAAAATGTCTAACTTGGGGAGGGCATTAGGTGCTTCATTGGATGAATATAGATCCATTTTCTAGCATATGTTTTTATCAATGTCTTTGGTCAGTTAAAATTTACTGAGCTCATCATTTTCCATTTTTTTTTTAATTCAGAAGGTGACATACTCATGTCAATATGTATAGTGATTCACTTGGACATCCCTTTAATTTGCTCTTTGCTCACTCTGTCTTTCTGCTCTGAGTAACTGATCCATCGTTGCAGTTCCACTTAGAAAAATGTGTCAGGGGTTTTCTTTATTATGCACTTCTTGAAGGGTGATGAGTTTGAAACTCTGCCGAAAACACTTGACACTAGTCCAGTTATCAATTTAAATCTAGGATCGGTAGATTTTCCTTAAGCAGCAAATAGTGTTAAGCTGAAGGATAAAGTTTAAGATAAAAGCTAAAGGTGTGAAAGGATACATGGAGTTAAGCCAGAAATTAGTGATGAACTTTGGATTTCTGTTCCAATGTGTCTGTTTGCAAAGTTCTAGTGTTGAGAATCATTCTCTGGTAAGATATTCTTTTTCATAATCTGCTCAATCTCCTCCACCTCATTTTACTCCACATGGGGAATAATTGCCCACGTCACCTTGTGGTTTGATTATGTTTATTCTGCATTGCGAGAGAGTCCAAAGACATCGAGACTTTATTCATTGAAAAAAAAGCTTAGCGGAGAAAGATAAATGCATAACCACCATGGATTTGAAAGCAAATGTTTCTTTGCAAACCACGATGGCATATTTTGAGTCTGATAGGACATCTTACATTTCCACAATATTTTCACCCTATGTGAAGCATATGTTAGTGGTACAATTATGTAATGTGTCACTGAACTTTTGCTTAATATCGCAAAATATCTGATCTCTCCAAGCATGTTAACAGAGTATTGGATTCATCATCTCATCACTGCTCTGAAATGGATATACAAATCAATACAGAATGACTGATACAACTCACACGGGACTTGGATGAAAGGCTGGTGACAAACGTTAAGTGTTCTGTTTGGCTGGGAATATATGACAGGAGCATTATCCTCGCCACCCTTGGTTTCCATGTCTGAGTAGAGTTGTTAATTTGTCCGTAAATGGGGACATGTTTTCGATATGTGTGCACAGCATTTTGGAGGGGGAGGGAGAGCAGCCAGATGTCTTGGTACATATTGGTATGAATGACATGGAAAGGGAAAGTAAAGCTGTCCTGAAAAGAGAATTTAGAGAGCTAGGCTGACACTGAGAAGCAAGAACACCAGGATAGAAATTTCTGGATTGCTACCTGTGCCATGCACCAGTAAGAGCGGAAACAGGATGATTTGGCAGATAAATGTGTGGCTGAGAAGCTGATGCAGGGGACAGGACTTCAAGTTCTTGGATCATTGGGATCTCTTCTGGGGGAGGTATGACCTGTGAAAATGGGATAGGTTGCAACCAAATTTAAGGGGATCAATATTCTTGCGGGCAGGTTTGCTAGAGCTGTTGGAGGGGGTTTAACCTAATTTGGGGGCAGGGGTGTGGGAACCACAGTGAAGTTACTCAGGATAGGATGGATGTTAAAAAAGCAAAGATAGCGAGCAGTCACATTGTCAGGAGGGGCAGGCAGGTGATAGGACAAAATTGCAGCCAGCAGGGTGAATACTAGTGCAAAAGGGATACGGAATCAAAAAGGGTAGCAAATATCGTACTCAAAGTGTTATATCTCAATGCACAGAGTATAAGAAAAAAGGTGGATAATATTGTTGCGCTATTACAAATTGTCAGGCATGATGCTGAGGCCAATACAGAATCGTGGATGAAGGACGGTTGTAGTTGGGAGCTGAATATCCAAGGTTACACTTTGTATCGGAGGGAATAGGAAGGTAGGCAGAATGGTGGGGGGGGGGGTGGCTCTGCTGGTAAAGAATGGCATCAAATCAGTAGAGAGAAATGACTTAGGATTAGATGATGTTGAATCCTTATGTGTTGAGTTAAAACACTGCCATGGCAAAAGGACCCTGATGGCAGTCATATATAGGCCTCCTGACAGTAGCTGGAATGTAGACCACCAATTACAATGGAGAATAGAAAAGCTGTGTCAAAAGGGCAATGTTATGATAGTCATGGGAGCTTTCAACATGCAGGTTGATTCAGAAAATCAGGTTGGTAATGGATCTCAAGCGAGTGAGTTTCTTGAATGCCTATGAGATGGATTTTTAGAGCAGTTTGTCATTGAACTTACTAGGGAATTGTGGTGAACTACATATACCTGTCTGGACACGTTCCCCCGCTGACTGCTCCTGTGGCTCCTCCCACAGACCCCAGTATAAAGGCAATTGGAGCCTGAGCCCTGCCCTCAGCCTCCAGGATGTAGTGTGGTGGTCAATTGCTGCTTGTTCTTTCTTCCAGCCAATAAAAGCCTATATCTCGCCTCACTTCTCAGAGAGTTATTGATGGTGCATCAATTTTATTGGCTGGAAGTTTAAAACATGAAAAGCATTTTACGTTCAGAAAAATTAGACTTTGATTCTCAAGACTCCGAAGCAGCTCTTGCTTTTGAACTCTGGCTTGCATGCTTCCACTCATACTTGGAACAGATTCCAGCGACTGAGCCTGCCACAATGTACAAAATATTACTATCTGGATAATATCACCATCTGTGGTCACGACTGGCCGGATCACAACGCCAACCTCCAACGATTTTTCCAAGTGGCCAAAGCTCTGAACCTTACTTATAACAGGGACAAGTGTGTGTTCGGAACCACCCGACTCGCTATCCTTGGGTATGTCGTGGAAAACGGGGTCATTGGCCCTGATCCCGACCGTATGCGCCCCCTGTTAGAACTCCCTCTTCCCACCACCCTCAGAGCCCTCAGACAGTGTCTGGGCTTCTTTTCCTATTACGCCCCATTATGCAGACAAGGCCCGCCCCCTGGTCAAGTCTACCACATTTCCCCTCTCAGCCGAGGCCCGCGGGGCCTTCAGCCGCATTAAAGGGGACATTGCCAAAACAACGATGCATGCGGTGGACGAGACCATTCACTTCCAAGTAGAGTGTGACTCCTCCGATTTTGCGCTGGCTGCTACTCTCAATCAGGCAGGCAGGCCAGTAGCATTCTTTTCTCGTACCCTTCAAGGCCCTGAAATTCGGCACTCCGTGGTGGAGAAAGAAGCCCAGGCCATAGAGGAAGCTATTAGGCACTGGAGGCACTATCTCACCGGCAAAAGGTTCACCTTGCTAACCGACCAGCACTCAGTTGCGTTCATGTTCAGCAACCAGCAGCGGGGCAAAATCAAAAATGATAAAATTTTGCGGTGGAGAATAGAACTCTCCACCTACAACTATGATATCCTGTACTGGCCTGGAAGGCTCAATGAGCCCCCGATGCCCTATCCCAGGGAGTGTGTGCCAGCGCACAGCTCGACTAGCTATATGCCCTCCATGCAGATCTTTGCCACCTGGGGTTCACCCGATTTTACCATTTTGTGAAAGCCCGGAACCTGCCGTACTCCCTTGAGGACATCAGGATGATGACCAGGGACTGCCAAGTCTGCGCTGAGTGCAAACCGCATGTCTACCGTCCTGAAAAGGCACAACTTATCAAGGCCACCTGCCCCTTTGAGCGACTGAGTGTAGACTTTAAGGGTCCCCTTTCCTCCACCGACCGCAGTGTCTACATTCTCAACATTATCGACGAGTACTTGCGGTTCCCCTTTGCCATCCGCTGCCACGTCCGTCATAAAAGCCCTGCGCCAGCTCTTCACTCTGTTCCAATATCCCTGCTATATCCACAGTGATAGAGAGTCCTCCTTTATGAGTGATGAGCTGCGCCGGTACCTGCTGGCTAGGGGCATTGCTACTAGTAGGACCATGAGCTATAATCCCTGGGGAAATGGACAGGTGGAGAGGGAGAATGCCACGGTGTGGAAGGCCACACTTTTAGCCCGTAAGTCAAAAGGGTTGCCGGTCTCTCGATGGCAGGAGGTCCTCTCCGAGGCACTCCACTCTATCTGCTCTCTGTTATGTACATCCACCAATGCCACCCCTCATGAGCGCCTATTCTCTTTTCCCAGGAAGTTTGCCACTGGGACCACCCTACTGGCTTGGCTGACATCCCCAGGGCCAGTGTTGCTCTGGAAACATGTGAGGAGCAATAAATACTCCCCGCTGGTCAAAAGGGTTCACCTTCTACATGCGAATCCCCAGTATGCCTACGTGGTCTTACCTGATGGGCAGGAGGACACGGTCTCTGTTCGCGACCTGGCACCCGCAGATGCAGCAGACCCCGACCCCAAACACTCCACGGTAACTATGAACCCTGTACCCGAGGTGACACCACACACACCGAGCCCTACACGACACTCCTATACCGGGCGCCTCGCACACGCATGAGGGATCACTGACGCCTAGTGGGCTGATACCTCCAGTTAGGCCGGAACCAGCACAACCACCATCTCCGGTGCAATCACAGCCGGTGCTACGCAGATCACAGCGACAGATTCGACCACCTGATAGATTTAACCTGTAAATATACTTGTAAGAAACTTCGCCCCATGGGGACTCTCTTTTAAAACAAAGGGGGGGGTGAATGTGGTGAACTACATATACCTGTCTGGACACCCCCCCCCCCCCCGCTGACTGCTCCTGTGGCTCCTCCCACAGACCCCGGTATAAAGGCGATCGAGGCCTGAGCCCTGGTCTCAGTCTCCAGGATGTAGTGTGGTGGTCAATTGCTGCTTGTTCTTTCTTCCAGTCAATAAAAGCCTATATCTCGCCTCACATCTCCGAGAGTTATTGATGGTGCATCAGGGATCAACTATACTGGATTGGGTGTTATGTAATGACCCAGAGGTGATTAGGGAGCTTAAGGTAAAAGAACCCTGAGGAGGCAGTGATCACAATATGATTGAGTACAACTTGAAATTTGATAGGGAGAAAGAAAAGTCTGACGTAGCAGTATTTCAGTGGTGTAAAGGAAATTACAGTGATGTATGAGAGAGGAGTTGGTCAAAGTAAATTGGAAGGAGATGCTGGCAGGGATGACAGCATAGTAGCAATGGCGTGAGTTTTTGGAAAAAATGTGGAAGGTGTAGGATAGATGTATTCCAGAAATGAAGAATTACTCAAATTGCAAAATAGTACAACCATCGCTGACAAGGGAGGTTAAAGCTAATGTAAAAACAAAAAGGGAGGGAATACGACAAAGCCAACATTGGCGGGAAGATAAAGGGTTGGGAAGCTTTTAAAAACCTACAGAGCGCAACCAAAAGAATTATTAGGAGGGTTCAGATGAAATATGAAAACAAGCTAGCAACCAATATAAAAGTGGATAGTAAAAGCTTTTTCAAGTATGTAAAAAATAAAAAAGAGATGAGACTGGATAAAGGACCGCTAGAAAATTAGGCCAAAGAAATAGTAAGAAATAATTCTTGCCTGGTGAACTTTTGGAATTCTTTGAGGAGATTACAGGTAGGATAGATAAAGAGGATGCAGTGACTGTTGTATATTTGGACTTTCAGAAGGTTTTAGACAAGGTGCCTCACACGAGGCTGCTTACCAGGGTATCAAAGGAAAGCTATGGGCATGGTGGGAGCATTGACTGATTGGTAGGAGGCAGTAAGTGTGAATGAAAGGATCCTTCTCTGGTTGGCTGCCAGTGACTAGTGGAGTTCTGTAGGGATTCACATTGGGATCACTTCTTTTTATGCTGTATATCAATGATTCAATAGGTTTCAAAAGGTAGATTTACTGTCAGAGAAATGTATACAATATACATCCTGAATTTTTTTTCCTTCGCAAACTTCCATGAAATCAGAGGAGTGGTTGGGCAATACAATTGATTGGGGAATGGAGTCACTGTGAGAGCTATCATAGACTTAATGGATTATATGGCCTCCATTTGCCTCATAATAAAAGACTGACAAAATACACTTGAGGTTCTCAATGCCATCCTGAATTCTCCTTCTCTACATGTGCTAGAGGTTCCCAGAAGTCTGTGGGGACATGCATTGCATCAATAAGTCTTTGAGCATCTCCTTGAATCTTCTCCCTTATCAACCAAGCAATCGGTTCCTTTGCAAACCTCGCAATATTATGTCTTGTTTAGGGGTCTGCAGACAAAATACGAACTGTCCAATAGTCAAGATCTTAGAAGCATAAAGCCTGGATATTAAACCAAGAATGTTATGACAGGTTAGAGTTTGATCTCTAAATAGTCTTTTCCTCAGTCAACCAAAGTTGTTGAACATTGAGGGCAGTGTTGAATTTCAATATTAATATCTGTCTTTGCTGAGTGATGGCTCCTGAGATATGAAAAGCGGTGCACATTTTCCAGGGTTCTGGCCTAGAAACTGATGGTCAGGTGTTACGTGGTACAGTGGGGAATGTTGGCTGAGAGTCTTTGTCTTGCTGGTGTTGAGTGTTAAGCTTATAATTGAGCGAAAAAAGACAGAGCGTGAGAACAACTAAACTAACAGATTGATTCTGTCTTCAAAGGAGACAATGTAAGTAACTTTCCGAAAGTGTTCAGGAGCCAAACAACTAATAAAGGCATGAAACTAGGAAATTAGTATTAGTAAGAAGACATTTCTAGAGAAATTAATAACACTGAATTAATAGGACTGACAACTTGCATCCTAGTGGAACAGTGGATGCAATATTTATTATTTTTCATAACTTTTATTGGTTGTGGTATTGCTTCCACAGATTGAATGAAGCCCCACCATTTAGAAAAGAGAGCGAATGACAGGAAATAACAGACTGGTAATCCTATGATTGACAATATTGAACATGCTCATGCTTATTTTAAAGAATGAGATGCAGTTATTAATATCAATAGAATCAGTCAAAATTAATTTCTGGAAGAAAAATCAAACCTGAGAAATGTACTGAGGAGTTTTGAGCATCCATCTGTTCAGAAAAATAAAGAAAACCAATAAATATGGTGTATTTTGTATTTCCAGAAGTCTTTAAAAAGTCAGCAGGAAGGATAATTGTGCAAAATTAACATACCCGGTATTGGGGATAATGTATTTGCATGGATAAGGAATTGGTTAACAGACAGGAAACAGAGAGTAAGAATAAAAAACTCTTTTTTTTCTGGCTGGTGGGCAGTGATCAGGGTGTGCAACAAGGCTTTACCCCAGCTCTTCACAATATAAGACCATAAGACATAGGAGCAGAATTGGATCATTTGGCTCATCGAGTTTGCTCCACCATTCCATCATGGCTGATTCATTATCTCTCTCAACCCCACTCTGCTGCCTTCCCCCATGGCCTTTGACACTCTTACTCATCAAGATCCTATCAAGCTTTAAATATACCCAATGACTTGGCCTCCGCAGCTTCCCATGGCAATGAGCTCCACAGATTCACCACTCTCTGGCTGAAGAAACTCCTCCTTATCTCTGTTCTAAAGGAATGTACTTGTATTCTGAAGCTACGTCCTCTGTTCCTGGATTCCCCCACTTTTGGAAATATCCTCTTCATGTCCACTCTATTTAGGACTTTCAGTATTCAACAGGATTCAATGAGATCCCCCCTCATTCACTAAGCTCTAGTGAGTACAGGCCCAGAGGTCTTCATATGTTAAACCTTTCATTCCCGGAATCATTCTCGTGAACCTCCTCTGGATCCTCTTCAGTGTTTTTGATACATAAATGATTTCAGTGAAGGAGCAATATGAAACCGTCACAATTTGTAAACCATGCTAACTGGATGGGGTTATAAATGCTGAGGGATAAATAAAGAGGATACAAGTCAATTCAACAAGTAGATCTGTAACATGGCAGATTCAGTTCAGTGTAGATAAATGTGAAGTTATCCACTCTGGTTGGAAAAAGAGAAAGGGGTGCATTATTTCAAAGGTGTTGGATTGGGAAGCTTGGATTAGAGTGGGTGTACTCATACACAAGTCACTAAAATCTAGCTTGCAGGTATAAGGAACAGTTAAGAATGTAAATCTTTTGCTGGCCTTCATACCAAGGGAACTTAAATAAGCAATAAAGTTCCCTACAACAATTACAAATGCCTTGATGAATTCACGCCGGGAGTATTGAACTTTAAATTGTTGATAAAGCCCCAGATGGCAGGCTAATCTGGAAGGTTAGATTTCACGGGTCCAAGAGTAGACATTGAACTTTGGTGAGCAGATTGTTGCTAAACAAATGCCACCTGTTAACATTATCAATTATCCCTTCCGTAGCCTTGCTGATGATCAAGTACATGGTTCCTGAAATAGGTAAATGATGATGGGTTAGTTGGAGAATGGGGGGGAGGTAGGGAACACATCTGGATGAGGGCCTTCATCTGGCAAGGCAATGAGTTCAAAAGACAACATTTATCATCAAAGACCCCCCACCATACAGGCCACACTGTCTTTTCACAGCTATGATTGAGAAATGGTGATATAATCCTGAAGTCCCACACCACCAGGTTCAAGAACAGCCCTTCCCCCTCAACCATTCCTGATCCAACCAGAAAAACCTAATCACTACAGTTTAGCAACACTTTGATAACTTCTACCACTTCGTACCAAATTTATGTTTTCTTGAGAAATCCAGTCTATATATAGGAATGTAAGCTCAAGATTCAGGGGAATTGATTAGGACGGAGTTGAAGAGAAACTGTTTCCCCCGGGGAATAGTAAATCATTAGAATTCTCTTTCCCAGGAAGTAGTAGTGGTTACCACGTTAAATATATTTAATACATAGTTAGATAGGTTTTTGCATAGCAGGGGAATTGAGGGTTATTGGGGAGAAGGCAGATGAGAGGAGCGGGGTCCATGGCAATATCAACCATGATCATATTAAATATTAGAGCAGGCTCGATGGGCCAGATGGCCTACTGCTGCTCCTATTTTTTTAGTTCTTATGTTCTTATAAAATGCTTATGTGCCTATGAAGTTGCTGCAAATAGGTATTTAATTGCGACCGTGTATACATATAATTGTACAGTATATATGACAGTGAACTCGACTTTGACTTTGAAGTCGGAACATTATGTTGCTGATGTACAAGACTTTAGTAAAGCCACGCTGGAATACATATTGCATTCAGTTCTAGTCACCCTACCATAGGAAAGATGCATTAAACCAGAATGTGGATAAAAGAGATTTATGACAAAATTTCCAAGACTTGAGGGATGGAGTTATAGAGAAAGATTCAGCAGACTACTACTTTATTCATTGGAGTATCGAGGTAGTGGAGGTGATATGTATCATCAGACCATAAAATCATAAGACATAGGAGCAGCCCATGGAGTCTGCTCCACCATTTCATCATGGCTGTCCATTTCCCTTGCAAGCCTATTTTCCTGCCTTCTTCCCATGACCATTCACACCTCAGTAATCAAGAACCTATCAAACTCTGCCTTAAGTACACCCAATGACCGGACCTTGACATCCACCTGTGGTAACAAACTCCACAGATTCACCAACCCCTAGCTAAAGAAATTCCTCCTCATCTCCATTCTAAAGGATATCCCTCGATTCTGAAACTGTGCTCTCTGGTCCTAGACTCTCACACAATAGGAAACATCCTCTCCACATCTATTCTATCTAGATCTTTCAACATTCAATATGTTTCAATGAGATTCCACTCATTCTTCTAATCTCTAACAAGTAAAAGCCTAGAGCCATTAATCATTTTTCATGTAAGTCTTTCATTTCTGGAATCATTCTCTGAACCCTCTCCAACTTCAGCAGATCCTTCCTGAAATAAGGGACCAAAACTGCTCACAATACTCCAGGTGAGACCCCACCATTGCTTTATAAAGCCTCAGCATTACATCCTTGCTTTTATATTCTAGTCCTCTTGAAATGAATGCCAACATTACATTTGTCTTCCTCACCACCGACTTAACCTGCAAATGAACCTTTAGAGAAGTCTGCACACAGACTCCCAAATCCCTTTGCACCTTGGATTTTTGAATTTTTGCTCCTTTTAGAAAATAGTCTATGCTTTTATTTCTTCAACCAAAGTGCATGACCGTACACTTCCTGACACTGTAGTCCATCTGCCTCCTCTTTGCCCATTATCCTAATCTGTCAAAGTCCTTCTGTAACCTATCTGCTTCTACAACGATTCTTGCCCCTCCACTTGCCTTTGTATCGTCTGCAAGCTTGGCTACAAAGCTACCAATCCTCTAAATCATTCTACCAGAGGTCCCAACACACTAGACCACTGCTACACTACAATAAGAAATGCCTATTGTTCCATCCTGAGGCCACATTGTGGCAATTTGGATCATTTAGCTGCTCTCCTACAACCTGCATACAGACAGATTCTAAAGAGGAAGGATCCAGAGATGCAGACAGCTAAGAGGTGGTCATATGGAAAGCTGAGGAATGGTTACAGGATTGTCTTGAGTCAATGGACTGGGCCATGTTCAAGAGCTCATCTGAGGACCTGAATGACTACACCAGGATCGTTAAAGCACCTGTGGATGAGTGGGTCCCCTCAAAATCGTTCAGGGTTTTCCCTAATCAGAAGCCCTGGATGAACAATGAAATCTAGAATCTGCTGAGAGCTAGATCAGAGGCAATCAAGTCTGGAGATCAAGAATGCTACAAGAGGTGTTGATAGCATCTCTATGAAGTGGAGATTTCGGACTACACTGGAATCAACAAGGGATGCTCGACAGCTGTGGCAGGGTCTGAATGCCAGAACCTCCTATAAAGCTAAATCTCGTGACATAAGGGACAGCAGAGCTTCACTTCCAGATGGGCTCAATGCCTTCTATGACCAGCAGAACAGGGAGGAACCATCATGCACCCCCATGTTTCCTGATGATCCTTTGGTCTCAGTATCTGAAGATGACATGCAGGCTGCCTTCAAAAGAGTGAATCCAAGGAAAGCATCCAGTTCAGTTAGAGTACCTGGCTGAGTACTGAAGACTTGTGCCAGCCAACTGGCTGATGTGATCATGGATATCTTCAACCTCTCACTCTGATGGTGTATGGTACCCTCCTGCTTCAAGCAGGCTTCAATCATACCCATATCCAAGAAAAGCATGGTAACCTGTCAAAATGAATATCGCCCAGTAGCATTTACATCCACAGTGATGAAGTGCTTTGAGAGGCTGGTGTTGAAGCATATCAGCTCCTGTCTGAGTGGCGACTTGGATCTGCTCCAATTCGCCTACCGAAGCAACAGGCTTACAGCAAATGCTATATCGTTGGCTCTTCACACAACCCTGGAACATCTGGGCAGCAAAGGTGCATACATCAGGATGCTTTTTTATTGATTACAGCTCAGCATTTAACACCATTGTCCCCTCAAAACTAATCAGTAAGCTCCAAGACCCAGGCCATAATACGCTCAGGCCTCAGTTCAGATTGGCAAAAACATTGCCTGCACAATCTCCATCAGCACAGGTACACCTCAGGGGTGTATACCTAACCCCCTTCTCTACTCACTTTACACCTGTGACTGTGTGGCTAAGTACAGCTCCAACACCATATACTGTCTGCATTGAAGAAATTATTAATTTACGATGTCTAATTCCAAAGAAGCAGAGTGTGTGAAGCACAAAAGAACTGCTAGTTCACTGAAAGTAGAATGGCTTAATGAAACAGTAGATCCTGCTACACCGGAAGCTCCTGAGGTCAGGAACGTGCAGCTGTGAGAAATATTTATGTACAATACAGAAACTGGCGTTGCCTACGTGTATTGCCACGATGCAAAAGTTACTGGAGAATTTGCAAGTGGGAAGAAATGGAATGATATTTGGAAACTTGACTTTTTAAAAGTGACCTGGATGAGGAAGTGGGAGGATGGATTAGTGAATTTTCTGATAACACAAAGGTTCGAGGTGTTGTGGATAGTGTGGAGGGCTGTCAGAAGTTACAGCAGGACATTGATAGAATGCAAAACAGGGCTGAGAAGTGGCAGATGGAGTTCAACCCAGATAAGTGTGAGGTGGTTCAATTTGGTAGGTCTAATATAATGACAGAATATAGCATTAATGGCAAGACTCTTGGCAGTGTGGAGGATCAGAAGGATCTTGGGGTCCAAGTCCATGGGACATTCAAAGCTGCTACACAGGTTGACTCTGTGGTTAAGAAGGCAGACGGTGCATTGGCCTTCATCAACCATAGGATTAAGTTTAAGAGCCGAGAGGTAATGGTGCAGCTATATAGGACCCTGGTCAGGCCCCACTTGGAGTACTGAGCTCAATTCTGGTCGCCTCACTACAGGAAGAACGTGGAAACCATAGAAAGGGTGCAGAGAAGATTTATGAGGATGTTGCCTGGATTGGGGAGCATGCCTTATGAGAATAGGTTATGTGAACGCAGCCTTTTTTCCTTAGAGTGATGGGAGATGAGAGGTGACCTGATAGAGGTGTACAAAATGATGAGAGGCATTGATCGTGTGGATAGTCAGAGGCTTTTTCATAGGGCTGAAATGGCTAACACAAGAGGGCATATTTTTAAGGTGCTTGGAAGAAGGTACAGAGGAGATGTCAGGGGTAAGTTTTTTACGAGATAGTGGTGAGTTAATGGAATGGGTTGCCAGCAACAGTGGTGGAGAGAGAAACAATTGGGGCTTTTAAGAGATTCTTGGATAGATACATAGAGCTTAGAAGAATAGAGGACTATGGGTAAGGACATGTTCGGCACAGCTTTGTGGGCCAAAGGGCCTGTATTGTGCTGTAGGTTTCCTATGTTTTTATGTTTCTACAGGTTTGCTGATGATACCATTGACACGGTTATATCAAAGTGGCTGATGAATCAGCATACAGTCAGGAGATTGAAAACTTGGCTGAGTGGTGTAACAGCTACAACCTCTCACTCAAAGTCAATGAGACCAAGCAACTAATTGTAGACTTAAGGAGAGGGAAATCAGAGGCCCATGAGCCAGTAGTAATCAGAAGATCAGAGGTGGAGACGTTTAGTAACTTTAAAATCCTGGGTGTCACTACCTCAGAAGACCTGTCCTGTACCCATCATATAAATATTATTGCAAAGAAAGCATGATACCACCTCTACTTCCTCAGGAATCTACAGAGGTTCAGCATGTCATTGAAAACCTTGGCAACCTTCTATAGGTGTGTGATGGAAAGTGTACTGATTGGCTGCATTATGGCCTGGTATGGAAACACCAATTCCTTTGAGTGGAAAATCCTACAAAAGGTCAAACACGAGGAAATCTGCAGATGCTGGAAATTCAAACAACGCACACAAAATGCTGGTGGAACACAGCAGGCCAGGCAGCATCTATAAGGAGAAGCACTGTTGGCATTTCAGGCCGAGACCCTTCGTTAGGGCTAACGTCTCAGCCCGAAATGTCAACAGTGCTTCTCCTACAAAAGGTAGTGGGTTCAACCCGGTACTTCACGGATAAAACCCTCCCAATGTCTGAGCACATCTACGTGAAACGTTGCCATAAATAATTAGAATTCATCATCAAAGATCCTCACCACCCAGGCCATGCTCTTAATTCACTTAATTAACTTAATTCACTGAATTCACTGTGCCATCAGGTAGAAGGTACAAGTGCCTCAGGACCCACACCACCAGGTACAAGAACAGTTACTATCCCTCAACTATCAGGCTCTTGAACAAAAGAGGATGATTGCATTCATTTAAGGACTCTGTTATTTTGTTATATTGATGGATGTTATATTATTATTTCATGCCCATTATTTATTGCTATTTATTTATATCAACATTTGCATAGCTTGTTTACAGTTTGCAGTTCCTGATGTTTACAGTTTACCGTTACTGTTCTAAAGATTTGCTAAGTATGCCTGCAGAAAAAGAATCTCAGGGTTGTATGTGGCGACACACAAGTACTCTGAAAATAAATTTTACTTGGAACTTAAATCATTGATGTACAATGTGAAAAGAAGTGGCCACAACACTGACCCCTGTGGAACTCCTCTAGTCACCAGCAGTCAATCTTCACTGTCTCCTGTCGATCAGCCAATGCTCTATCCATGCTAGCATCTTTCCTGTAATGCCATGGGCTCTTAGCTTGTTAAGCAGCTTCATGTGTGGCACTTCGTCAAAGGCCTTCTGAACATCCAAGTCTGCAACATCCACCAATTCTCCTTTGACTTTCCTGCTTGCTATTTCCTCAAAGAATTATAACAGATTGTTCAGGAAAGATTTTCTTTTAAGGAAACCATGCTGAATTTGGCCTACCTTGCCAAGTACTCCAAAACTTTACTCTTAATAATCAACTCTAACATCTTCCCAACCACTAAAATCAGGATTACTGGCCTATATTTTTCTTCCTTCTGCCTCCCTCTCTTCTTAAGGAGTAGAGTGAGATTTTCATTTTTTCAGTCCTCTGGAACCATTCCAGAATCTAGTAATCAATACTAATGCCTCCACATTCTCCTTAGCTACTTCTTTTAGAAGCTGGGGTGTACACAATCTGGTCTAGGTGACTTACCAGTCCTTTCATTTTCCCAAGAACCTTCTCCTGAGTAATGGCAACTTCACACACTTCTGACCCCAGACACTCTGAAAATTCCACCATACTGCTAGTGTCTTCCACAGTGAAGACTGATGCATAATACTTATTCCATTCATCCGCCATTTCCTTGTCCCCCATTACTACATCTCCAGCACCATTTTTCAGTGGTCCAATATCTACCCACATTTCTCTTTTACTCTACAAGAAATCTTTTGGTATCCTGTTTGATACTTTTAGCTAGCTTACCTTTATTTCCCCCCCCCCCCCATTATGGCTGTTTCAGTTGCCTTCTGTTAGTTTTTAAAAGTTTCCCAATCTTCTAACTTTAAAAATAAAATCATTGACTGTTCTCTCAATGGAGAGAAAATACAACTTTTTTCTCTATTATATTCCTTCTCCTTCACTTTTATGTTGGCTTTGACTTCCATTGTTAGCACAGTTGTGTCACTCTGCCTTTAATATACTTCTTCTTTGGAATATATCTATCCTGGCCCTTATGAATTCCTCCCAGAAACTTCAGTCATTTTCGCTCTGCCATCATCCCTGCTAATGTCTCCTTTCAATCAACTTTGGCCAGCTCCCCTTTCATGCATCTGTAATTTCCTTTACTCCACTGTAATAGTGATACATCTGAGTTTAGCTTCTCCCTCTCAATTTGCATGGTGAATTCTATGATTATTATGAACTCTGGCTCCTAAGGGTTCCTTTACCTTAAGCTCCTGAATTAAAGTCAGTTCATTTTACAACTTCCACTCCAGAATCATTGATTCCCTATTGGGCTCAACCTTAATTTTCTCTAAAAAGCCGACTCGTAGGGATCCCACAAATTCCCTCTCTTGGGATCTAGCACCAACCTGATTTTCCCAATCTACCTGCACCCTGAAATCCCCCATGGCTATCTTAACATTGCCCTTCTGACATGCATTTTCTATCTCCCTTTGTAAGTTGTGGCCTACATCTTGGTTACAGATGTGGATGAGGTGAATGCAGTCATTTTCCAGGGAAATAGAGGGCATAGGTTTAAGCTGAGAGGGGAAAGATTTGATAGGAAGCACAGGGGCAACTTTTCCACCCATACCGTAGTTCATAAATGGAATGAATCATCAGAGAAAGTTGTTGAGGCAAGTAAATTACCACAGTTTAATAGATATTTGGACAGGATCATGGATAGCAAAGGTTCAGAAGGATATGAGCTAAACATGGGCAAATAGGACTAGCTTAGATGGGCATCATGGTCAACATGGACTGGTTGGACTCAAAGGCCTGTTTCTGTCCTGTATGACTCTGTGATTATGCATGTGTTAAAGTGTTAAAAAGTTAAAATCTGTCCCGAGCCATATAGGCTCATAAGCCTC
Source organism: Hypanus sabinus (assembly GCF_030144855.1). Taxonomy (NCBI): domain Eukaryota; kingdom Metazoa; phylum Chordata; class Chondrichthyes; order Myliobatiformes; family Dasyatidae; genus Hypanus; species Hypanus sabinus. Next base: position 75,686,760 of record NC_082712.1, on the reverse strand, counting down.
ATTAGGCTTATACCGGTCGGTGTCCGTGGCGTGAAGCGACTGAGAGTATGAGACTCCCCACCCCCCCAGATAGGACACCAGTCTATTGTGAGGTTAACCGGCAGCATTTTGCTGGTACCCATTTTCAGCTGGGTGGACTGGAGCAATGTGCTCAAGGACACAAAACGCTACCTCAGTTGGGGCTCGAACTCATGACATTCAGATTGCTAGTCCAACACCTTAACCACTTGGCCACACAGCACAATGTCATTTGTGGTGTCAGCTATTCCCATTGGTTTTATATTCATTTAGAAATACCACACAGAATAGGCCCTTCCAGCCCTTCGAGTAGCCACAAGACACTCTACAATGACAAATGAACCTACTGATCAGTATGTCTTTGGACTGTGCAAGGAAACTGGAGCCCACAGAGGAAATCCAGGCATTCAACAGTGAGAACATACAGACTCCTTACTGAGGACGCTGGGATTGAACTTCCGACATCCCGAGCTGTAATAATGTTGTGCCAACTGCTATGCTAGCATGCCGTCTCTCATCTAACTCAAAACTGCCACATTGCTGCTGTCATTTGGGTGACAGCAGATTTTTGTTCCACGTTTCCTGTGCTCCTGGAAATGAAAAGTTTCAGGACAGGGAAGATTTGGACCTGTCGATTTAAATCCCTGCAGGAAGTTCCAGGTTCACTGGAACAAAACCTGCTGTTGTCAGAGGGATTGGTTATTGAAATCCTCATCACGTTTGCCACTAAAGCATTAGATTGAGTTATCTTCCTGGTTGGAGGTGAGTATCCATCCCCAGACAAAGCAAAAATCTTCAGCTCCTGAATTGATTATAGCTGCAAATGAAGAAAAAAATCAGCCATCATGAGCCTCGTTCCAGCAGGTGTCCATCTTGGACAAGACAAGGGAAATTGAAAATTATGTCCAGATGGGTTCATCTGTTTCTGAAATGTAGAGGTGATATGACAGGACTTACTATGTATGGGGTACCATACAGAATACCACCTTTCTGTTTCCTGCAATCATCATCATCAGCATTATGCGCCGTGTCAGATGACACAGGCAATCATGGTCTTCCATCTGTCTTCAATCTGATCATTGCCTGTGGGGAAGACCCCCTTCACAATGTTGTTCTGTTCTTTATCCATGACAATGATTATTCCTGCCATTGCCTTCTTCTGGGCAGTGTTCTTTACAAGACGGGTGACCCCAGCCATTATCAATGCTCTTCAGAGATTGTCTGCCTGGCGCCAGTGGTCACATCACCAGAACTTGTGATATGCACCAGATGCTCATACGACCATCCACCATCTGCTTGCATGGCTTCACATGATCCTGATCGGGGAAGCTCAGCAGGTGCTATGCTTGCTGAAGTGGGACCTGCAGACCAGCAGAGGGAAGGAGTGCCTTCCTCCTCCTTTGGTAAAGACGTATCTCCTCCCTGACACCTGACTCTTGCAATCGATTAACAGATTTGTGGAAAGCTTAATTTGCCCCACTGTGTCTGTGCCAGTCATAAATAAAAGCTGCTAGGCCCAATTCCACCAGCCAGTGCTGGGTCCTTAGACTGCATTTTCAAGTTGAGTCTTTGATTCAGTGTCGAAACAAGCCCTTCAGCCCAGTGAATCCACATCCCGTCTAAATATGTTTAGAGTGTCTGTCATTATCACCCTTCCCAGCAGCGAGCAACTACCCTTGACTTCATCCCCCAGGTGAAAAAGAATTGTCCCATTTCCTCACTAATACACTATTTTTTTTTACCAATTACATTAAATCTGTGCCTTCACACCACCACTGTACCTTGTCTTTAATTTCTTGTTCCTGCACTGAGTTTTATGGGAAATACTTTTTCCATAATGTATTTTCTAGCCCCTCAGTTTTATGTACCTTAGTTAAGTGTTTCCTTAACAGATAGTATTGCAATGAAAATAATTCTAGCTTTTCCATCTTTTCTCACAACTGCAATTTTCCTCACCTGGCATCCTTAAAATCTCCTCTGAACCTTCTTGAGCGCAATCATATCTTCCTGTAATATGTATCTCCAGCTCTACCCACAGCTCTAGTATAGCCTCCCTGATCTTATAGAGAGCGCCTTGGTTAAAAAAGGACAGCATCATATAATGCCTTTTTGGTTACCATATTGATGGTTGAGAATCTGTAGACATTGTCTTCATGTTCCCTGTTTTCCATCACACCACACAATATCCTCCTGTTTATTTTACTGCACTTGTGGCTCGTGACAGCTTCCGAAATGCATCATTTTTCCATCTCGGAGTTAAAGAAGCTGCCAGGCCAATTTACCAGATGAGTTTCTGTAGCTGTAACTTCAAGATAAACTGTTGTCTTCAGTGCCAAGATCCAGGATCCCACAAAACACTGCAGAGTGGCTGGAGATGGAGAATGAACAGCCAGAGTTTGTGGTTCACATTGGTACAAACAACAAAATAGGATGAGATCCTGTTGGCAGAGTTTAAGGATTCACAAGCGAGATTATAAAACAGAAGTTAACGTTTAGTAATCACACAATTGTTTCCATTGAAATGCTCTAATTAGTACAGAAATAGGAGAGTAGAGCAAGTGAATATGTGACTGTAGAGACAGTGAAGGTGGAAAACCTGAGATTTCCAAAGTACTGGGACTATTGGTGGGGCATGTGGGCCCCATAAGGGTTGTACCTCAGCAGGGCTGGGACCATGTAATTTGCCAATGCTTTTGATGATGGCTGAAGCTATCTTGATAGAGGGATGGGAACTTCAAGGAAAATTCAGGAAAGATAGAAACAAAGTAGGATGAAAGTGAGAAATGTAGTATGTAAAATAAAGTCAAAATATTGAAAAAGTAAAATTAAAGGTGCTATGTCTAGATCCCAATGGAAATTACAGTGTCACAGTAGCGTTACAAGTGCAGAGATATAAATACTAGAAGGAGAAAGAATAAAACTAAGTTACCTCAAAAAATCCAAAAGGAGGGAGTCATCTCTTCCCTGGCCATAGGTTGACTCATTAATGGCTGAGGGAAAGAATGACCTCATATTGTGCTCTTTGGAGCAGCGCAGCTGTCTTAGTCTATTACTAAAAGTGCTCCTCTTTTCAGCCTAGGTGGCATGAAGAGGGTGAGAAACATTGCCCAGAAATATTCACAAAACGTGCAATAAAATAGATCAACTATTTCTTGGGAACTGCATGTCCAAGGGATATTTCACATTTAAAAAGGCCAGACCAAATGGAAGGGGAGTATTTGCAGCACTAGTAATAAGGAAGGAGATATGATGGCAGATCATGGAGTAGAACTAGAAATGATCTGATTTAAGATAAGAAATAGCAATGGGTAGAAAACACTAGGCATGGTTTTCATTTGCTACTAAATAGTAGTTACATTGGGCATGGAAACTGACACAGAGTGAGTACAGAAAAGATTCTCTAGACTGGTTCCAGAGATAGTACACTCACTCTATGAGGACAGATTAAGCAGCCATACATATATTGTTTGGATTTAAGAAGAAAAAAAATCATAGAATTATAAAAACCTATTGGAAAGAACTGAAACCTTTCAGACTATCTTGTCCATATCATCAATGATGCCTCTCTACACTAATCCTGTTTGTTCACTTCAGACTCATGTCCCTCTGCACCTTTCCTAATGAAGGAGAGAAGATTTCAGTGCACCATGCAAAATTTTTACAGGACTTGACAGGCCAGATGTCGAGAGGATGTTTCCTCTGGCTGAAGTATCTAGAAGCAGGGGTTCACATCTCTGGGTAAGGAGATGGAAATGTCAAGACATTTTTCCACTCAGAATTCAATAAATCTTTGGAACCCCAGGCCTGCGGAATCTCAGTCACTCAGTTCATTCAAAACAGAGATAAACAGATTGATTTTGTATATTTATAGAATCAAGGGACTTGAAGAAAGACTAGGAGAGTGGTGCTGAGGTGGGAGGTGGGTCTTGATATTTATTTATTTGTTTGTTTGTTTGTTTGTTTGACAATACAGCGCAGAGTGGGTCCTTCCAGCCCTTCAAGCCATGCTGCCCCAGCAACCCCACAAACCCAATTAACCCTAACTTAATTGTAGGACAATTTACAATGTCCAGTTAATTTACATTTTGGACTGTGGGGGGAAACTGGAGCACCCGGGAATAACACACGCATTCAGATACTCATTACAGAAAGGCACCAGAACTGACCTCCAACTTCTGAAAATAGACTGTGTTACTGTGGGACCCAGATATTTTAATGAATGATGGAGCTGCTTTGAAGGGCCAGGTGACCTGCTCTTGCTCCTATTTCCTAACACCTTGCGTCATACTGAAGGGCAACATTATCTCCCTCCTTAGTATAAAAAACATGGATTACTGAGTCATTTTCTGTGTAGGCCAATGTCAAATATGTCCTGATATTGACGACATTTTTCTTAATCTTTCTTGCCACCATGATTAACTTAATCTTCAGTAGATTTTCCACTGGAGTGGAGTTCCTGCAGATGACACTAGAGTTTGCCTATCTGGAGGCTGAGCATGAAATCATTGTCAACTTGTTCACTGATTGGGCCTTACACTGATAAAGGTCATCTACATTTTATAACACTGCTCTTTGACTAGAATGACCCAAATGAGGGAACTATTACCTTTTTTCTCCTGAAAGTGAGATATTTCTGGATCCATTTTGCTAATCTACCTTGAATCCCATGGGATTTTACATTTTAGGCCAGCCTACCATATGGGACTTTGTCACAAGTCATGTAAATCTCCATGTAAATACACAACATTTGCAATGGATTGGAAAGAAAGAGGAGACCTCAGAGTAAGAATGTGGGGAGGAGGGGAGGAAGAAGTATAAGGAGGTAGGTGGTAGGTGAAACCAGGAGAGGGGGAGGGATGAAGTAAAGAGCTGGGAAGTTGATTGGTGAAAGGGCTGGAAAAAGGGAATTTGATAGTTCAGGACAGAAAGATGGATGAAAGGGAAGGAGAAGGAGCACCAGGGGGAAGTGATGGGCAGGTAAGGAGATAAGGTGAGAGAGGGAAACAGGAATAGGAAATGGTGAAGGAGAGGGAGGGAACAATTACTGGAAGTTCGAAAAATCAATGTTCATGCTACCCAGACAGAATATGAGGTGTTGCTCCTCCACCCTGAGTGTGGTCTCATCACAGCAGTAGAGGAGGCCATGGACTGACATGTCAGAATGGGAATGGGAAGTAGAATTGAATCCACACCACTAGCCTGCATGTCCAGCACATAATTCTCTGTAACTTCTGCTTCACCACATCCCACCACCAAGCTCATCGTCTCTTCACCTCCATTGTCTGCCTTCCACAGGGATTGGTCTCTACGTGACTCCCTTGTCCACTCCCTTCTGGGTGAGGTGACACTTCAGCTGTGAGTCTGTTGGGGTTATCAGCCATATCTGATGCCCCTGGTGTGGCCTCCTGTATATCGGTGAGACCCGATTGGAAGACCGCTTCGCCGGGCACCTACGCTCCACCAGAAAAAGTGGGATCTCACGTTCCGGTCTCACCTGCCACCTTGTACCTTTCCTCCCCTCCTCCCACCTACCTCCCCTGACTTCTCCTCAGTTATTTTCTAGTCCTGATGAAGTGTCCTAGCCCAAAATGTCGACTGTACATTTTTCCATAGATGCTACCTGGCCTGCTGAGTTCCTCCAGCATTTTGTGTATGTTGCTTTGGATTTCCAGCCTCTGCAGATTCTCTCATGTTTGTGAAGAACAAAAGGTTGACAGGAGTGAAGGTAGGACCGATTAGAGATAAAAGTGGGAAGATGTGCCTGGAGACTGTGGAAGTGAGCGAGGTCCTCAATGAATACTTCTCTTCAGTACTCACCACTGAGAGGGAACTTGATGATGGTGAGGACAATATGAGTGAGGTTGATGTTCTGGAGCATGTTGATATTAAGGGAGAGGAGGTGTTGGAGTTATTAAAATACATTAGGATGGATAAGTCCCCGGGGCCTGACAGAATATTCCCTAGGCTGCTCCACGAGGTGAGGGAAGAGATTGCTGAACCTCTGGCTAGGATCTTTAAGCCCTCGTTGTCCATGGGAATGGTACCGGAGGATTGGAGGGAGGCGAATGTTGTCCCCTTGTTCAAAAAAGGTAGTAGGGATAGTCCAGGTAATTATAGACCAGTGAGCCTTACGTCTGTGGTGGGAAAGATGTTGGAAAAGATTCTTAGAGATAGGATCTATGGGCATTTAGAGAATCATAGTCTGATCAGGGACAGTCAGCATGGCTTTGTGAAGGGCAGATCGTGCCTAACAAGCCTGATAGAGTTCTTTGAGGGGGTGACCAGGCATATAGATGAGGGTAGTGCAGTGGATGTGATCTACATGGATTTTAGTAAGGCATTTGACAAGGTTCCACACAGTAGGCTTATTCAGAATGTCAGAAGGCATGCGATCCAGGGAAGTTTGACCAGGTGGATTCAGAATTGGCTTGCCTGCAGAAGGCAAAGGGTCGTGGTGGAGGAAGTACATTCAGATTGGAAGGTTGTGTCCCACAAGGATTGGTTCTGGGACCTCTACTTTTCGTGATTTTTATTAACGACCTGGATGTGGGGGTAGAAGGGTGGGTTGGCAAGTTTGCAGACGACACAAAGGTTGGTGGTGTCGTAGATAGTGTTGAGGATTGTCGAAGATTGCAGAGAGACATTGATAGGATGCAGGAGTGGGCTGAGAAATGGCAGATGGAGTTCAACCCGGAGAAGTGTGAGGTGGTACACTTTGGAAGGACAAACTCCAAAGAGTACCACAAAGTAAATGGCAGGATACTTGGTAGTGTGGAGGATCAGAGGGATCTGGGGGTACATGTCCACAGATCCCTGAAAATTACCTCACAGGTAGATAGGGTAGTTAAGAAAGCTTATGGGGTGCTAGCTTTCATAAGTTGTGGAATAGAGCTTAAGAGTCGTGGGGTAATGATGCAGCTCTGTTTAGGCCACACTTGGAGTGCTGTGTCCAGTTCTGGTTGCCTCACTATAGGAAGGATGGGAAGCATTGGAAAGTGTACAGAGGAGATTTACCAGGATGCTGCCTGGTTTAGAGAGTATGAATTATGATCAGAGATTAAGGGAGCTAGGGCTTTACTCTTTGGAGAGAAGGAGGATGAGAAGAGACATGATAGAGGTGTACAAGATATTAAGAGGAATAGACAGAGTGGACAGCCAACGCCTCTTCCCCAGGGCACCACTGCTTGATACAAGAGGACATGGCTTTAAGGTAAGGGGAGGGAAGTTCAAGGGGGATATTAGAGGAAGGTTTTTCACTCAGAGAGTGGTTGGTGCGTGGAATGTACTGCCTGAGTCAGTGGTGGAAGCAGATACACTAGTGAAGTTTAAGAGACTACTAGACAGGTATATGGAGGAATTTAAGATGGGGGTTATATGGGAGGCAGGGTTTGAGGGTCGGCACAACATTGGGGGCCGAAGGGCCTGTAATGTGCTGTACATGTTCTATGTTCTATGTTCTAAAGTTTTGAGACAAGCCTGCCTCGGCCCAAACTATTTTATGCTTATTTTCTTTTATTTAGAGATACAGCTCAGAACAGGTCTTTCTGACCCAATGAGACACACCACCCAGCAACCCATCTATTTAACTCTTGCCTAATCACAGGACAATTTGCAATAAGCAATTAACTTACTAATGGGTAGATCTTTGGTCAGTAGGAGGAAACTCAGAAGTAACCCACGCATTCACACGGTGGACAGATGGTGCAGAATTGAAATCTGAATTACAACCACACGCTGTAATAACATCATGCTAACTGCCATGCTACCATGGCACCCGGGTTAAAGCTCTGCCAGCTGTGATGGCTGGGAATCGAAAGTGGGTCAACTGCTTGGGAAGCAGCTGCACTCAGCACTCCCAAATCCCCCACTACCACAAATTATGCACTCAAGTATCCTGCATTTGGGGATATTGCAGGCGTCAGCACAGCTGAAGTGCAATGGGATAGCTCATCTTGGAACCTGATCACCGATGAGTCCCTGCCTGATAGGTATCGGCTGTCTATTTCCCTCCATGGATGCTGTGTGACTGGTGACTTTTGTCTGAACTGCACCCGGACCAGCCTTGGGTAGAATGCACCTAGCCTATCCATTGGCCTTGCTGCATATTGGCTCTCAAAGGTCTCCTGGTACAGTTTAGTGATAATAATGCCATCTGAAATTGCTAGTCTCACTATGGGGAACTGAAATTCCAGTATTACTGTTGCAGTGTTTTGCCTCTTTACAGAAACTTGCCTGCAGACTTGCTTTCCTCTCTCTTCCAGGCAGTTGGAAGCCTAAGCATAATTCCAGAAGTGTGATGCCCCAGCCTTTTTTTAAAAATTTGTCTAAAGAACAATATAGCCTCATTTAATGATCCTTCTCACAGTTACTTATTTGACCATTATTATTATTTCCCCCTCTTTTGTCTTATCTGGAAGCTCTGTATTCAGGAATGTTCAGCTTCCAGCCTGTCCCTCATTAAGCTATGTTTCATAACAACAATAATGTCACACCTCTATGAATCTATCAGTGTCCTCAGCTCATTTATCTTATCCACTAAACACCATGTGTTCAGGTATATATCATTAGGCACAGCCAGATATTTCTTTTAACCATTATCTAATCTTTGTTTCATTTAACTTTTAAAATCCATCATTAATTTTCCATCATTAAGTGTCTCAGCCCGAAACATTGACAGTTTACTCTTTTCCACAGATGCTGCCTGGCCTGCTGAATTCCTCTAGCATTTTGTGTGTTTTGCTCGATTTCCAGCACCTGCAGATTTTCTTTTGATTGTCCATCATTAATTTCCTGCTTTCTATTCCTAGTTCTGCTTTACCCATTCCTGAATCTTTGCAGTCCTGCCCAAATTCACATCAAATAAGTTAGCCTTCCCCAACAGTGCCAGAAAACCTACTTCTGGGGATATTAGAACAAGCCCTCTGCCATGTGCAATTCACACCTTCTCCAGAACCAGTCTTAATAGTCCAGGAATCTAAGACCCTTCCTTCTTCACCATCTCTCCATCCACACATTCATCTATCTTCTTATTTCTGTGTTCAATATTCATGACAGGTACATGAGAATACAGGTACGTAATTCATTGAAAGTGGTATCAAAGGTAGGTAGTGTCTTAATGAAATCTTTGGGCACATTGACCTTCATAAATCAATGTATTATGTACAGAAGATGGGATGTTATCTTAGGGTTGTATAATATGTTAGTGAGGCCTAATTTAGAATATTGTGTGCAGTTTTGGTCACGTACCTACAGGAAAGATGTAAACGAGATTGAAAAATTGTAGCAAAAACTTACAAGGATGTTGCTGGGTCTGGACCTGAGTTATAAGGAAAGATTGAATAGATTAGGACTGTATTCTTTATTAGGAACTGTATTAAGACTGAGAGGAGATTTGACAGAGGTATACAAAATTATGAAGGATATAGATAGGATAAATGCAAGCAGGCATTTTCCACTCAGGTTGGGTAGGACTGAAACCAGAGGTCATGGCATAAGGGTGAAAGCTGAGAAGTTTAAGGGGAGCATGAGGGGAAACTTCTTCACTCAAAGGGTCATGAGAGTGTGGAATGAGCTGCCAGCACAACTGGTCTGTGTAAGTTTGATTTCAACATTTAAGAGAAGATTAGATAGGTACATGGATAGTAGGGATATGGAGGGCAGTTTAAATGATCTCGGCATGGACTAGCTAGGCTGAAGGGCCTGTTTATGTGCTGTATTTCTCTATGACACTGGGGTTAATCATGAGATTGCCAATTTGGGGTCCTGCTATTTAATAGAGTCATAGAGCTATAGGACAATTCAGCATGGATACTGGGCTTTCAGGCCAATGCATCCATGCTGGCAACAGTGCCACCCAGCTGGACTCAGCTACCAACAGTATATCCCTTTATGCCCTGTCCCTACCTGTACAGTTCTTATCCAAGTGTTTTTCTTATTTATTAAAATCTGCCTGCAGATCCTGATCCTTGTTAAAGACACAAGAAATGGAAGCAGGACTAGAACATTGGACTCTTTGTATCTTGTCTTCCACTCCATGAGGTTGTCTCAGATTATTTACCTCAGTACCGGTTTTCAGCAATACTCACATTTCCTTTGAATTCCTTAATATCTAAAAAGCTCAGAATCTCTGCAATGAATGTATTCAGTCACTAGGCCTCCTCCGCTTTTGTGATTCAGCATCCTATTCATGAAGAAATTTCTTCTCATCTCTACAATGAATGATCAAATCCTTGTGTTGAGACAATGACCCTGGTTCTAGGCACCTCAGCTAATGAAAGATCAGCTCTGCATCTATCCTGCCAAATCATGCAAGAATTTTGTCCATTTCAAACAGATTGAAATGTACAAAACTGGCTGGTGGTTCATCAGCGCTGGACTTCGGAGCGAAGACTCCTGAGTTCGAATCCAGCCAGATTCCTTGCACGCTTTCTATCCGTGCTAGGAGTGTTGAGCTAGCAACTCAGCCTTGTAAAAACAAGAAATCCTTCCAAAAAAAAACGCCATCACTACAGCGTCCCGATTACTCCACTCGGAGTTAAGGGCTTTCTTCTTCTTCTTCTTCTTCAAACAGATTACTTCTCATTCTTTTAAACTCTACACAGCAGATACTTGGCCCACCTAATCTCTCCACATAGCAAAGCCATCATCTCAGGAATCAATCTGATGACCCTTTCCTTCACTCCCTTTATTACTGGTACATTCTGCTTAGATGGGGAGACCAGACATGTACGGAATATTGCACATGAATTCCCACCTAGGCCTTATGTAAGTGGAGCAAGATGTCTCTACAACTGAACTGAACATCTGCATTAAAGGCCAAAAGAGCATTTGCTTAATATCTAGACAGAAAATGCTGGTAACATTCAGGAGGACCGATGACATCTATGGAAACAGAAGCGGTTAATGTTCAGATTGATGACTTATGATCAGAACTTGCACATTTCTAATAGTGCACTGCAGTTAGTACTCTAAATATGGTCTTTACATTCCACAAACCAAATGGAGATTGAGTGATCACTTTACAGAACACCTTGATTCTGTCCACGGGGGCAATTCTGAGCCTGTTACCTTAACCTTCCATCCAAACCTGAACTTCGGTGCTGTTTCAAAGAGCAGCAATGAAATCTCGAGGAACAGCACCTCGTCTTCTGTTTGTTCGTGTTGCAGCCTTCAGGTCTCAATATCAAATTCATCAAATGTTGCCTGATTTGTTGGTTGTTTCTAGCATTCTCTGATTTAACATTTCCATCATTAGCTTGATTTTTTGGTACAGAATACACAGCTTCCTAATTTCTTACTCTATCTGCACATTAACTTTTATTGAGTTCCCTCTCAAAACCAATACCTTCCATGGTCTTACAATTCAAAGCAATACTCCACCCCTCTATCTTGTCTACCAAAGTTCATTTCTCTTCACATGCACTGCTAAGCACATCTCTAATACCACCTATATATTCGCTGACAACACCACTGTTGCAGGCTGAATCATGCAAGGTGATCAGTCAGTGTCTCATTGAATGATACCACACTGACAAACTTGTGTTCAGAATTAACAAAATCAAGGAGCTAATCGTAAAGTTCAGAAAGGGAAAGTCGAGAACTACTTGCCTAATTTCATTGGTGGGACAGAGGTGTTAGCATCTGGGATGACTTGTCCTGGGCTCCAGACATAAAATCAAACATGAAGAAAGCATGCCAGAGCCTTCCTTTTCTTAGAAGCTCAATGAGATTTGACATGTCACTAAATACTCTAACAAAAGTATCCTGACTGGATGCACACAGGAATGTGGACATAGCTAATCCATCATAGGTGCAGCATCCAGAGGAGGGGCATCTGTCATCAAGGATCCCCAGCACCTGGGTCATGCCCTCTTCTTACTACCACTGTCATGCAGGAGAAACAGATGTCTGAAGGACCATGTCACCAGGTTCAGAAACAGCTCCTTTCCTGCAGCTGTCAAGTTCTTAAACTGACCTGCAAAGCCCATATCCTATCGAAGCAACAGAACACAATAAACCACCTTTTGCACGATTATAGACTTAACCACTTTTTTAACTAATGACTTGTTTTTCAAGGTTTTTTTCTCTTATAATTGTCTTATAAAATTATGTATACTTCATGTAAAATTTATGCTTCCTGTGTTGCCTGAACTATATGTCTGTGAAGCTGCATTTGCAAAGTTTTCATTGTACTTATTCTTAAGCAAATCACATTTTTCACATTATGGTCCATTTGTCATTTCTTACCCATTTCCCTAACCTGTCTCTTTCTCACTGACGTCTTCCTGCATGTGAGTCAAAGTCCACACTGCTATGGCATTCTCCGGTAAAACTCTACGAACTCAGGCATGTAAACGTACAACAGCTTGTGTGTTAGGAAAATACACCTTCTCTATACAATGCAGCTCTGTGGGGATAAAGGTTCTGTTTTTTTTGCTAATACAATGATGGCTTGGTGATGGGAATTGGGAGGGGTAGGTCGGGGCAGGGAGGCAACCAAAGCATGATTATACTATGGGTGCATCTCTTTCATAGATGTGAATTGTACATTTGTTGCATTTGTTATGTGCTGCACAAACCTCCTTTGTACTATGCTTTCTTGATTTAAAAAACTAATAAAAATATTGCTGAGAAAGAAAAAGAAAGAATGCTTCAAACTCAGTAGAATACTGAATTTTGTAATTTATAAAAATAGTGCACTGAGGTAGCATTTCACAAATTTAATTGGCAGCTGGTATTATCACCATTTAGTGTTATGGGCACTTGGAATGAACTGTGCCTTCTCTCTATTCATACAATGCAATGGGTTAGGACCCAGAGTCCTAAAGCCATACTGTATGGAAACAGGATCAATGAGTCCATGCCAGCCATCGAGTGATGTACCTTTTTATTCTAATCTCATTTCCCAGCTCTTGGCCAATACCATTTATTGTCTTGGGGATTCAAGTGTTCAGCTAAGCTGTTCTGTAATGTAGTGAGAGTCTCTGCCATCATTCAGTGTGCTCCAGTTTCCGGACACTCAACAGGTATAAAAATAATTCTTCCAATCCCCTCTAAATCTCCCTTCCCTTACTTTAAAACTATGCCTATTGATTATAGAACCCTCTGTTGAGGGGAAAGGTTTCTCACTCTCCAACATATCTATGCCCCTTATAACTTTGTATATCTTAGTTCCCTCCATAGCACCTGACTGCAAGGCTAAAACAGGGAATTGAATTGAATTGACTTTTTTCTTACATGCTTCACATACAGGAGAAGTAAAATTCTTAACGTTACGCCTCCACCTAAATGAACAATGTGCAATCATAGTAATTTATAAATAATAGAACAGCCACTATAATATAGAGAGCACTCAGATCAACGTGAGTTCATCAATCTGATGGCCTGGTGGAGGAAGCTGTCCTGGAGCCCATTGGTCCTGGCTTTTATGCTGCAGTACCACTTCCCAGATTGTAGCATTTGGAATAGACCATGGTTGGGATGGCTTGGGCCCTTTTTACACACCCGTTCTTGTAAATGTCCTGAATCATGGGAAGTTCACAACCTCAGATGCGCTGGGCTGTCTGCACCAATCTCTGCAGAGTCCTGCGATTAAGGGAGGTACAGTTCCCATACCAGGTAGTGATGCAGCCAGTCAGGATGCTCTCAATTGTGCCCCTGTAGAAAGTTCTTAGGATTTGGGGGCCCATACCGAACAGTATGTTTGCCATGGGTATTAGCTGTGAAATTGAGATAGAGAAGCTAAGAAACAGAAGAACCAGAGATGCACATAAACTAGCAACAGGAATGATGAAAGTTATAAGATTCTGATGCAGGGTTTCAACCTGAAATGTCAACAAATTCTTCCCTGTCACAAATACTATTCGACCTGCTGAGTTCCTCCAACAGATTCCAGCATCTGCAGACTCATTGTTTCTACTTTCAGAGCATCTGCTGTGGATTGAGGATGTGGAGGAATTGGGCATTCATGGGGAAAATGAATTAGAACTTATTGGGGAGTATCAAATCAGCGTTGATAGAGGTAGAAAGTGGCTGGAGAAATGACAGTCAGAGTAGATAGAAGTTGATTCTGTGTTACAAGTGTGACTCCTCTTGTGGAGGAGGAAGAAGCAGGCTCTGCTGGATTGCAGGATTAGAGACTGCGGGAGGATGACCTCCTGAGGAATTGGGCCCTGTGACTTTTTGGGACACAGTTTGGGACACACTTTTTGGGATCAAGGTCCAGAGAGAAGTTTTATGAAATGTCCAAGTTTGATATCAGTGGTATAGTGGTCACTCTCCAAGAAACAGCTCTGTCTTTGTTAACAGAGTGTCATTAGTCAGGAGAGTTGTTCCAACCATGGACTGACTCTGTTGCAGCATCTATATGCCCACATAGTCAGCTGGGGAACAGGTTCGACAATCGTGCTCACCAGTAAATTGGTGCTAAATTGTGATCATATTTAACTTCCTTCCTCTCATTCCACTCTTGTTGAGACCTGAACAAAATCACAGCAACGTCTACACTCCCTGCTTACCCTCATCCTTTGCAGGGAGGAAGACTGAGGTTTCGATCGATGCTGTAAAAGAGCAGGATTCATCTAGTATTTAATTATTGCTTCCAGCCACAGCGTTGGTGTTAACTTTCAGTTTGAGGGCTTTAGTTAATGGTGCTGTTGGCGAGCATTTATTCTTTTTCCTTCGATTTAAAGTCAGTGAACGGCTGATCCACTTCAGAATCGTTTCTGCACTTGGGCCATATCTGCACAACTTATCAGAGCGCTACAAATGCAGAGAAGGACATGTATAATCACTGGAAGATTAATATTATACAGCAGTTCAAATAAACAGTCCTGGAGATTAAGAAGTTGAAGGGAGGGTTCTGGAATTTGGAGAAAAAATCAACACATTGAGCTGTTCACTCTGTCCAGAGACATGGCATGGAAGTAAAGGCAGCAAATTAGTTCATTCTGGCATCAAGGGCTGAAGCTCAGGCCTGTTCGGGAGCAGCGATGAGGAAATCAAAAGGGAGAGTGAAAATATGCCAAGTGCTATGACCAGGGAGCAGGGTGGGGTTGAGTACAGGGTGAATTGAAGGGGAGAAACTTACGGGGATATTAGAATTTAACCTGAAAGAGAATCATCTTTGTTGAAGAAATGGGTGTGGTGTGGGTTAATGTAGCACTGTGGTCTGCCACAGCTCTGAAAGAGAGTCAAAGTCTAAGTAAAATTTATTACCAGAGTACATACATGCCACTACATACAACCCTGAGATTCCTTTTCTGTAGACATACTAAGCAAATCTAGTAACTATAAACAGGATAAATGGACAATAAACTGTGCAAATGCAGATATAAATAAATAGCAATAGATAAAGAGCATGAAATAATAAAATGTAAGAGTCCTTACATGAGTGTATTCATCCTTTTTTGTTCAAGAGCCTGATGGTTGAGGGGTAGTAACTGTTCCTGAAGCTGGTGGTGTGAGTCCTGAGGCACCTGAACCTTCTACCTGAAGGCATTAGTGAGAAAAGAGCATGGCCTGGTGGTGAGGATCTTTGATGATGGAGACTGCTTTCCTACGACAGCATTTCATGTAGATGTGCTCAATGGTTGGGGGATTTTACCCGTGATGTACTGGGCCAAATCTATTACCTTTTGCAGGATTTTCCACTCAAAGTCTTTGGTGTTCCCATACCTGGCCATAATGCAGCCAAACAGCACTGAAGTTTGCCAAGGTTTTTGATGACATACTGAATCTCCACAGACTCCTGAGGAAGTAGAGGCACTGTCATGCTTTCTTCGCAGTTATATTTATATGATGGGTCCAGGACAGGTCTTCTGAGACAGTGGCACTAATCCTCTCTGACTCTGACCTTCCAACCACGGTGAAACCTCTCTGACTCGGGACCTCTGGTTTCTCTCTCCTGAAGTCTACAATCAGATATCTGGTCCTTCTGACATTGAGGGAGAGGTTGTTGTTATTACCCCACTCAGCCAAGTTTTCAATCTCCTTCTGCATGCTGATTCATCACCACCTTTGATACAGCCCATTAGCAGTGGTGTCATCAGCAAACTTGTGCATGGTGTCGGAGCTGTACTTAGCCACACAGTCATAGGTGTAAAGCAAGTAGAGCAGGAAGCTAAGTACGCATTCCTATGGTGCTCCTATGCTGATGGAGATTGTGGAGGAGATGTGTTTTTTTACCATTCCAACTGACTGGGGTCTAAGAGTGAGGAAATCCAGAAGGGGGCATAGAGGTCCAGGGATTGGTGGTCACTGATTAGTTTTGAGGGGATATGAGTCACCAAATCAAGCAAAAAAGATTTTATTCCCACAATAAATCTCACAGCCTCAGGATCTCCTAAAGCATGGAACAGTCAATGATATCATTCTGAAGTGGCAAAAGAAAATTCTGGAAATATTCTCCGTGGGTCAGGTGGAATCTGTGGAGAACACTTCTGAAGGAAACTCACCAAGGTGAAATGTTAACTCTGTTTCTCATTTAGATGACAAAGTAGCCTCTTCTAAGTGAGGCTTTTAGGATGGTCTGAAAATTATCTGAAACATGAGCGCTTCCACTTATGAACGTGTGATGTGAACGCTCAGGAAGAAAACTGGTGTCAAACTGTATGTACTTCGCCTTGACAGCACTGCCCCAAATTCCTCTGCTTATGAAAAGCCTTTGAATATGAAAGAGCTCACATACCCTGCAGCCTTTACGTGGAAATCTGCTTCAGTTTAAAAAGGATTGAGTTTACCTGGCCCACTGCCATAGAGATCAAAATGCATTGAACTTCTTTCAGCTGCTCCTCTCCTGTTCATTCGCACCCACCCACTCGGTGTTGTTGTGATATTCATCCCCACCCACACCACCCAGTGGTGTCCTGATGAAGGGGCTCGGCCCAAAATGTCAACGGTTTATTCAGTTCCATAGACGCTGCCTGACCTGCCGAGTTCCTCCGGCATTTTGTGTCTGTTGCAGTGTTGTTGCCTTTCAGTGTCCTGTTTGTGCCCAATGCCAAGCTAAGTCCCAGTGCGATAGTGCCTGAAGGCTCCATGGGCCAGTGTCCACCAGCACCACAACCTGATGGAGTGTTTGACCTCCCCAACCTGATGCCCCTCTCCCTGGTGATACCTCACCTTATCAGCCACTGTAGCATTGCTGACTAGTATTCCCCTATAACTGCCTCCCCCATCCCATGATCTCTTTCCACAATTGATGAACAGGCCTCCTTTGCACAACAGGGTGAGGTCTATTTTACTGTGTACAACAAACTGTGCCGATCAGCTTTAACATGACTCTGTGTGCTGTTCTTTACTGTAAAATGACCGAGACCGGTAATTTGACAGCCCCATATGGAATCAATCCAAAATCCAAAAACAATTTACCACAGCATTTTAAACAGGATGCCAATAAATGGATTTATGGGGTTTTTCCAATTATTAGTAAGCTATTGCGACTGGAACCAAGATGATTGGCTGAACAGCCTGGCACTGTCACTTCGTGGTAATGCTCTTAACTTCATTTCCCTGTGTGCATCCAATGGATTTTTATGGAATCCAGTGAAATTGCTGAGTGTGCATTCTTACTGCTGATGAATGAGTTCCTCAAGGGTACAGATGGAATTTGTGGAGAGTTCCATATGGTATTTACAGTCAGTCACAGAGTGGGAGGATACTCACCAAATTGTGTCCAGATGGAGAGGGTGCTACAGATTAGTGGAACTGCCTGGGTAGTGATTGCTGGAAGCATTTCCAAATGATTTAAGGGTGTAACTGCTTGTTCAGCCCTAAAACTGAGGAAATGCTATTGGCCAGTTTTTTGGCTAATTGACTCAATGTGCAGCCTCATTTTCAACTGAAGCATACATAGATACTTGGGCCTTCACATTACCGAGGAGGAGAATGTCTTTGTGAACATGGAAAAATGTGTATTGATCATATGCAAAGCAGTTGAATGATTATAGCCCACATCAACTTGACTGACTGGAAGGGAGTGCCTTGGAAAGCTAGGGGAATAAGAGCAGGGAGGAACCCTTATTATTTTTCTGGATCATATAGAAACAATTGGGTGGTGGGATGGAGGTACATCTCTATCAAAAGAGGTGTAAGATGCTCCTTCCCACTGCTAGCCTGCAGGTCACCCTTGGGCAAGGTGTAGCATCTGCTTATCCCCCTAATCAGAGTCACATGGAGCCATGGGGGCAGGTGGTGGATGGTCACATGAGCAGCTGGAGCATAATACAAGTCCTGGTTATGCGACCACTGATGCCAGGCAGACAATCTCTGAAGAGTATTGATAATGGCTGGGATCACCCATCTTGTGAAGGCACTGACCAGAAGAAGGCAATGGCAAACTCTGTTGAAAATGTTGCCAAGAACAATCATGGTCATGGAAAGACCATGTTCGTCCACGTCATATAACACAGCATATAATGAACAAATGTACAGTAATGAGTCTTAGAACTGTCTGACCCCTAGCACCCCAAATTATCCTGTCGTGCGGAAGTTCAATCTGGATGCACCCTGACCACAGCCCCTGCCTACACTTACCTTCATTCAAACATTAATTTAGACAAGCTATCACCTTGTTCAAGGATGTTCAGAATGAGCACAGCTCTCAAAATGTGCTGTATCAGGAGTGATTATCACAAGCAGAAATACCAGTGGCTTGATGCCAGGAGAAATACAAAGATACCACTGAAGAACTTAATGTTGATCTCCACACAGTTATAACTGATGCAAAGTCTATAAAGTCCTGAATTTAGCGCATTCTGAGTTGCCAGGCCATGTACCAGAACATGTTTATTTAAGGCATTCAGCAAAAATTGATTAAAGTAGGCAAGCAACTTCACACTTTTCTCCAATAGGTCAGCGGTAGCACAGCAGGGTCTGAAAAGGATTCCCCATAATTCAAGTGCTTCTGGTATTTTGTGGCTGTTTGTATTGTGGCTTGGTAGAAGCTTGCACACCATTGCACAAATTTCTTGTTCACCTGGCGGAGAATCTCACCTGTTCCCTCAACACCAGGTCCATAGCAAAGAAAGCCCAGCAGCATCTCTACTTTCTGCGAAGGCTGAGGGAAGTCCATCTCCCACCCCACATCCTCATCACATTCTACAGGGGTTGTATTGAGAGTATCCTGAGCAGTTGCATCACTGCCTGGTTTGGAAATTGCACCATCTCAGATCACAAGACCCTGCAGTGGATAGTGAGGTCTGCTGAGAAGATCACTGGGGTCTCTCTTCCTGCCATAATGGACATTTACACTACATGCTGCATCCGCAAAGCAAACGGTATTATGAAGGACCCCACACACCCCTCATATAAACTCTTCTCCCTCCTGCTGTCCGGGAAAAGGCACTGAAGCATTTGGGCTCTCACGACCAGACTATGTAACAGTTTCTTCCCCCAAGCTATCAGACTCCTCAATACTCGAAGACTGGACTGACACCTTGCCCTATTGTCCTGTTTATTATTTATTGTAATACCTGCACTGTTTTTGTGCACTTTATGCAATCCAGTGGTCTAGTGTAGCTTTCTCTGTGTTGTTTTTTTTTTATGTAGTTCAGTCTAGTTTTTGTACCGTTTCATGTAACACCATGGACCTGAAAAAACATTGTCTCATTTTTACTATGCACTGTACCAGTAGTTGTGGTTGAAATGACAATAAAAGTGATTTGACTTGACTTGAGCAGTCCAAGAGATTACAAGCGAACACTTGCATAATTGGATATACTTTACCCCACTGTAATCCAGATGACACAGAGACTGGTGACATTGTGGATAGTGTAGAAAGGATACACCAGGATTTGATAGGTTTCAGATATGAATGGAGAAATGACGGATGGAGTTTACCCTGGCAAAATGTGAGTGTTGCACTAGATCAGATATAAAGGGTATACAGTTAATAGCAGGACCCCTAACTGCATTGTTGTACAGAGTGATCCTTGGATCTAAATTCGTTGCTCCCTGAAAGTGTCCACATAAGTCAATAGGGTGGTAAAGGAGACATATGGTATACTTGCCTTTATTTGTCGAAGCATTGAGTTCAGAATTCAGGAGACTATGTTGCAGCTTTCTAAGATTCTGGTGAGACTGCATTTGGAGGATTGTTTTCAATTCAAGCCACCATATTATAAGTAAGATGTGGAGGCGATGGATTGACCTAGATTAGAGGGCATGTCCTATAGGGAGAAGTTGGACAATGCAGGGTTGTTTCTCTGTAGTACTGAAGATGGAAGGGAAACAATAGAAACTTAAAAACTATGAGAGGTATAGACAGATTAGACAGATAGTATCTTTCTCCCAGGGTTGAAAAGTCTAAAACTAGAGGGTATATATTTAAGGTGATATGGGGAAATTTAAAAAACAATGTGAGGCAGAGAATGGTCGGTGTACTGACAGGGGTAGTAGTGGAGGCAGATATGATAGAGGCATTTAAGAGACTCTTAGATGGGCAATGAATATGGAGAGGAGGAAGGGATATTGAGCATGTGTAGGCAGAGAGTGTTAAGTTTGTTCTTGATAAAAGACAAACTTTGAGTGGGTTTTCAAACACTAGAACTATTCATTAGAATCAAACAGATTCACTGCAACCTTGACATAAGGCCTGACTAGTACAGTGCGTGGTGTAAGCAGTTCTGCTTGCTGCTTTGGTCTGTAGGTAAGGCAGATTTCACGTGAAGTGGTTATCTGGCTGATTTCTTGGTTCATTCCTGGCCAGTACATCACTTCACAAGCTCTTCATTTACATTTTTCCTACCCTTTATGCATCTTCTGGAGCATTTCCTTGTGTAGTGACATTGGAATCATGAACCTATACCCTTTGAAGACCATATCTTCTGCTACTGAGAATTCTGCTTTGCATGCTCAGTAAACCTGAATACACATTGGACAGTCATCCATAGTTGCTGACTATCATTTCTGTTTTGTCTTTTTGAGTACTTTCATCATTTCATCTGTCCCTGCTGCTGTTACAAGTGTGTTTAAACAAATAGGGCTTTTGATTTCCAGTACTGCTGGCAAATATACAGTCTCTAGTAAATAAAGCTGATGATCTCAGAGCTAGGGTGCTGTATCAGAGGGACGTCAGGACAGTGTGTGTCCGCGGTTTCACGAAATCCTGGTTAACTCCCTCTGTTCTGGACGCAGTGACTCAGATTGACAAGTTCACTATACACCATCACGATAGGACTGTCGAGTCTTTCTAGAGCAGAGGTGCCTCATGCCCCAATTCTGCTCACCAGACCTGGAATATCTCACGAAGAAGTGTCTGCCATTTTACTTGCCACAGAAGGTTTCAGCGATCATTTTGGGAGCGGTGAAATTTCACCTCAGGCCGATATCAAGCAGGCTGTAGATGATCTGAGCAATGTGACCAACAGACGCAAAACATCACATCCTGGTGCCTTCACTGTAATTTTGGGGGATTTTAACCAGGCCAACTTGAAAAAGTCACTAAATAAATACCATCAACAAATCACATGTAATTCCAGAGGAAATAACACACTGGATCACAGTAACACCATTATCAAGAGTACTTACTGTGCTATTCCACCTCCACACTTCGGAAAGTCTGATCATCTGGCTGTATCTCTACACCCTGAGCATAGGTAGAGACTGAAGACTGCAGCAGCAGTAGTGAGGACCAAGAAGGTATGGACAAGGGAAGCACAGGAGTGCCTACAGGACTGCTTTGAATTGATTGGCTCCACTGCATGTAGGGATTCATCTTCGTATCTGGGTGAGCATGCCACAGTTGTTACCAACTTCAGTAAGACCTGTGTGCCTACAAAAACTTGCTGTATATTTTCAAATCAAAAGCTGTGGATGAACTAGGAGGTACGTTGTCTGCTGAGGGCTAGATCTGTGGCCTTTAAGTCTGGTGACCCAGGTCTGTACAAGGAAACAGGTATGATTTGTTGGAGGGTTATTTCAAGAGTGATGAGACAATTCTGAGCAAGGTTGGAGGCGACATCAGATGCAAATCAACTCTGACAGGGTTTGCAGGACACTACTTACTACAAAGCAAAACCCAATAACATGAATGGCTGCGATGCTTCAGTACCAGATGAACTCAATGCCTTCTATGCATGCTTTAAAAGGGAGAATATAATTACAGCTGTGAAGATCCCTGCTGCACCTGATGACCCTGTGATCTGTGTCCGATGTCAAGCTGTCTTTCAGGAGGGTGAATCCTCGTATGACAACAGGCCCCAATGGAGTACCCGGTAAGGCTCTGAAAACCTCTGCCAACCAACTGGTGAGGGTATTCAAGGGCATTTCATCCTCTCACTGCTACAGTCAGAAGTTCCCACCAGCTTCAAAAAGGCAACAATCATACCAGTGCCCAAGAAGAGTAGAGAGAGCTGCCTCAGCAAGGACCTGGACCCACTACAATTTGCCTGTCACCACAAGAAGTCTATGGCATACACAATCCCAATGGCTCTTCACACAGCCCTAGATCCCCTGAACAACACAAACACCTGTATAAGGATGCTGTTCATTGACTACAGCTCAGCATTTAACACCATCATACCTACAGTCCTGATTGATAAGCTACAGAACCTGGGCCTCTGTACCTCCCATTGCAATTGGATCCTTGACTTCCTATACAAAGACCACAATCTGTGCAGATTAGTATTAATATCTCCTCCTCGCTGACGATCAACACAGGTGCACCTCAGGGGTGAACATTTAGTTACTGCTCTACTCTCTGTGTACACATGACTGTGTGGCTAGATATAGCTCAAATACCATCTATAAATTTGCTGATAATACAACCATTATTGGCAGAATCTCAGATGGAGTCGAGAGGGCGCACAGGAGAGAGATATACCAGCTGGTTGAGTGGAGTTGCAGCAACAACCTTGCTGCTCACAACCAAAAAGCTGATTGTGGACTTCAGAAAAGGTAAGTCAAGGGAACACATACCAATCCTCTCAGGGGGATCAGAAGTGGAGAGAGTGAGCAGCTTCAAGTTCTTGTGTGTCAAGATCTCTGAGGACCTAACCCAACATATCATTGCAGCCATAAAGAAGACAAGATATTGTCTTTCTTTCTTTAGGAGTTTGAGGAGATTTAGTTTGTCACTCAAAAACTTCTGCAGATGTATCATGGAGAGCATCACTCTCTGGTATGGGGTGGGAGGGTCTACTGAACAGGATCAAAAGAAGCTACAGAAAGTTGTAAAACTAGTCAGCTCCAGCTTGGTTACTAGCCTCCATCATATCCAAAATGTCTTCAAGGCGGGGTGCCTCAGAATGGTGGCATCTATTATTAAGGACCCCCGGCACCCAGGACATGCCCTCTTCTCATTGTTACTGTCAGGAAGGAGGTACAGAAGCCTGAAGATTCAGGCTCAGAGATTCAGGAACTGCCTCTTCTCCTCTGCCATTGGATTCCTAACATTGAACCCAAAAACACTACTTCACCTTTTTATAGTATTTGTGTTTTTTCATTACTTTTAATGTAACTATTTAATATACATATATATACCTACTGTAATTGATTTACTTATTTTTTCCATATTATCATGTATTTGCCAGTGATATTAAAACTGATACTGATTCTGTCCTCATCTTCTCTATTCTATTGGGAGATACTGCAATGGAGGTGACAATCATGTTGACATAGACCTATTAATCTCTTGGTCACTCTTTTCTTTCTTGTCAACTGCTCTAGACAGCGCATCAGCAGCAAACATACATTTTCTCAGTGTATAGATCATCGTCACGTCATATTTCTGCAGCTTTACCAACATGTGCTGTATCCTCACGGGACAGTCATTCAGTGGTTTAGACATAATTGAGACCAATGGTTTATAGTCAGTCTCCACTTTGAAACCTTGTCCATAGATATACTGATGGGAGCTTTTGCATGCAGATGTGCTGGTTAGCAGCTCTTTCTCTATCTGTCCACTTGTTAAAGCCATTGATGTACGTCATGCTGCTGCAGCAGTACTGGTCCAAGGCCGTACCAGGACACATCGGCCAAGATCCTAGTACGCATTTCTGCATTGTAAAACATCAGTGCGGGCTCTTCAATAAGGATTCTTTGCAGCCTCTGGAAACACCGTTCTTGCTTGTAAGACCAAATCCAATCATTCTGCTGCTCAAGGAGTGACCTAAGTGGTGCTGACACAGGAGACAGTCCAGGGATGAACTTAGCCAGGTAAGTCACCATCCCCAGGAAATGTCTCACCTCCTCTTTGTTTTGGGGCTACTCAATGTTTCAATGGTTGATGTCTTTCTTGGGTTATGCTTCACTTCCTCTTCCACCCTGACAGTGTCTTAACCCCAGCCTCACATTTCTCTTTATTTAATTCCAAATTGACATTCCGTGTCACATCTAGCACCTGTCTCAGTCATGTATCACATTCTTCCTTGGTGAACCCCCAGCCGATGATGTCATTCTTCAATACGAGGTATGCCCTCAAAGATCATGTGGATGGTCTTATGGTGCAGACAGGATCCCATACAGTAACTAAAGAAAGTGATATCTTCCCTCTGGTGTGTTTAAAGTACACAGACGTGAACTAGCCTCATCAAGCTTCATCTGCCAAAACCTAGATGCCATTTCAAGTTTGCTAAAGCACTTGGCACCTGCAAACTGGAACAAGATCTCCTCCTGCATTGGCAATCTAAAATGCTCTCTCTTGATGGCTTTATTGAAGTCTCTCGGGTCTATACATATCTGCAATCCACCACTTTTCTTTTGCACAATGACCAGTGAGCTCACCCAATCTGTTGGCTCTTCAATTTTCTGTATGACATTTTTCCGTTCCATGCATGCTCATTCTTGTTTGAGTTTGCTCTTAAGTGGAAACAGAGCTTCTCTGCATCCATGGACAACAGGAGCCACTGCTTCATCCACATGTGTACACCTGCTAAGCATCCCAGCCCCTCAAAGACTGCCTATTCCCTCCCTGACATCCCTGCCTATTCTTCCATAAGTAATCG
This sequence comes from Hypanus sabinus, assembly GCF_030144855.1. Classification (NCBI taxonomy): domain Eukaryota; kingdom Metazoa; phylum Chordata; class Chondrichthyes; order Myliobatiformes; family Dasyatidae; genus Hypanus; species Hypanus sabinus. Next base: position 75,661,798 of record NC_082712.1, on the reverse strand, counting down.
TTGGTCTGTAAAGCCACTACAAAAACTCTTTTCACTGAGTTGAGCCTTTCACATGCACTCAGGCCTAATATTGGCTGTACTCTCTTTTCACAATCAGGGGCCGTGCCTTTCGGTTCTGTCCTTTGTATTTGAAGATCACAATACGCTCCCTTTTACTGGAATATTCTCTCCAGTATACCTGTCACTTTTAACTTCACTGAGTAAATCTTGCTCTTTATTTTGAGAGTCTTGTAATCATCCATGGATAACAGATTCACTTGGGCTCCAGTGTCAAGCTTGAATGAAATTACTGTCTCATTCTCAGTCGCTGGAACAATCCATTCCATCTTACCAGCACCAGCAATCTGCAGAGAATCTACAAAGACTTCCTCCATTATATCAACAACAGTGTGCACCTTTCTCTTGCTGGCCCAAGATTTGAGGCACTTGTGAAATGATTTCTCTTTCCACAATTATTGCAGGGCTTTCTATAAGCAGGGCACGTCTTTGGGATGTGCCCACCTCCACATTTGCTGCATTCACTGTTCAATCTTACCTCTTTACTATGGTGTTGCCTTGTGAAACGTCTTGTGCTCTGCCCCCATTTTCACAGCATGCACTATTGCTTCTGCTCTGTGCAGCTGCTTAGTTAGTTCTTGTGTGGTCTCCACCGCCCAACACATGCCCACAGCTTTTTCAAGCATCTTATCTTTTTCACAGAGCATACTTTCTCTGAGCCCATTATCTGGGATTCCACAAATAATTTTGTCTCTGACCTGTGAGTCTCTCAAATCTCCAAACTCACAGGATTTACTCAGTGTGAGAAGCTCAGCTAAGCTTTGGTCAAGGCTAACACCTTGTCTCTGTTCACCGGAAAAGAACTTAGATCTTTCAAATGTGATGGTTTACTTGGGACAAAATACTCCTCAAATTTTGTCATCAGAGTGTCCAATGTAAAAGCTGTGTCATCAATTTGAAAGCTGTTCTAGACATCCAAAGCACCTTCACCAATTACATGTAGAAAGATAGACACTTTCAATTTTTCCTCTGTGCCTCTGGCTCTACTAGCTGCTAAATATATATTGAATCATTGTTTGAAGAGTTTCCAATTATCATCTAGGCTACTGGTCAACTACGTAGGTACGGGTGGACTTAGGTTATCCATAACTGAATTTTTTGGGCATCTCTCACTTGAATCTCTTGGTGAACTTGGAGATAGTGTGTTCTCTTGTCAGCAGCTTCTTCCCATCAAAACCTAATGTCTCTTTCTTAGTTGCTTGCAGTATTCAGTTACGCTTCAAATTCAGACCTCACACTGACTTCTGACAACATGTTTTGTTTGTTCTTGATAAAAGACTAACTTTGAGTGGGTTTTCAAACACTAGAACTATTTATCAATAATCATGGGATCTATCTCCACACTAGGTGTGAGCTCTCAGTTCACCACGTCCGTTCCAGTTCCCGCTGAACTGCCTGCATTGCTGATGCACCATCAATAACTCACACTGAGACGTAAGGCGAGATATCGGCTTTTATTGACTGGAAGAAGGAACCAGGAGTGAGTGTCCATCATACTATGTCCTGGAGACTGAGGCCGAGCGTCAGGCCTCAGATCGCCTTTATACAGGGGCCTGTGGGAGGAGCCACAGGAGCAGTCAGCAGGGGGCGTGTCCAGACAGGCACATAGTTCACCACATTCACCCCCCCTTTGTTTGAAAGAGTCCCCATGTGGCGAAGTTTCTTACAAGTCAAGTCTATCAGGTGGTCGAATCTGTTGCTGCGATCTACGTAGCACCGGCTGTGATCGCATGGATGCCGGCGACATTGGTGATTGCACAGGGGATGGAGGTTGCACTTGTTCCTGCCCACTAGGCGCCGGTGATCCCTCACGCATGTGCGAGGCGCCTGGTATAAATGCGTATGAAATGCCCGGTATACAAGTGTCGTGAGGAGTCTGTGTAGGGCCTGGTGAGTACGGTGTCACTTCTGGTGCAGGGTTCATAGTTACCGGAGAGCCTTCAGGGTAGTGGTCTGCTGCACCTGCGGGTGCCAGGTCACGGATGGAGACCGTGTCCTCCCGCCCATCAGGTAAGACCACGTAAGCATACTGGGGGTTCGCATGTAGAAGGTGAACCCTCTCTACCAGCGGGGAGTATTTATTGCTCCTCACATGTTTCCGGAGCAGCACTGGCCCCGGGGACATCAGCCAAACTGGTAGGGTGGTCCCAGTGACAGACTTCCTGGGAAAAGAGAATAGGCATTCGTGAGGGGTGGCATTGGTGGACGTACATAACAGAGAGCGGATAGAGTCCAGTGCCTCAGGGAGGACCTCCTGCCATCGAGAGACCGGCAACCCTTTTGACCTAAGGGCTAAAAGTGTGGCCTTCCACACTGTGGCATTCTCCCGCTCCACCTGGCCATTACCCCGGAGATTATAACTCATGGTCCGACTGGTAGCAATGCCCCTAGCTAGCAAGTACTGGCACAGCTCCTCACTCATAAAGGAGGACCCTCTATCGCTGTGGATATAGCAGGGATACCCAAACAGAGTGAAGAGTTGGTGCAGGGCTTTTATGACGGACTTGGCAGTGGTGTCGGGGCAGGGGATGGCAAAGGGGAACCGTGAGTACTCGTCGATAACACTGAGAAAATAGACATTGCGGTCAGTGGAGGGAAGGGGGCCCTTAAAGTCAACACTCAGTCGTTCAAAAGGGCGGGTGGCCTTGACAAGTTGTGCCGTGTCAGGACGGTAGAAGTGCGGTTTGCACTCAGCGCAAATTTGGCAGTCCCTGGTCATCGTCCTGATGTCCTCCAGGGAGTACGGCAGGTTCCGAGCTTTCACAAAATGGTAAAATCGGGTGACCCCCGGATGGCAAAGTTGTGCATGAAGGGTGTACAGCTGGTCGAGCTGTGTGCTAGCACATGTTCCCCGGGATAGGGCATCAGGGGGCTCATTGAGTCTGCCAGGCCGGTACAGGATATCATAGGTGTAGGTGGAGAGTTCTATCCTCCACCGCAAAATCTTATCATTTTTGATTTTACCCCGCTGTTGGTTGCTGAACAGGAACGCAACCGAGCGCTGGTCGGTCAGCAAGGTGAACCTTTTGCCAGCAAGATATTGCCTCCAGTGCCTAACAGCCTCCACTATGGCCTATCTCCACCGCGGAGTGCCGAATTTCGGACCCTTGGAGGGTGTGAGAAAAGAATGCTACTGGTCTGCCTTCCTGATTGAGGGTAGCAGCCAGAGCAAAATCGGAGGCATCACACTCCACTTGGAAGGGAACGGTCTCGTCCAGCGCATGCATCGTAGCTTTGGCAATGTCCTCTTTAATGCAGCTGAAGGCCGCGCAGGCCTCAGCAGAGAGGGGAAACGAGGTAGACTTGACCAGGGGGCGTGCCTTGTCTGCGTAATGGGGGACCCATTGGGCGTAATAGGAAAAAAAAACCCAGGCACCGTCTGAGGGCTTTGAGGGTGGTGGGAAGAGGGAGTTCTAACAGGGGGCGCATACAGTCGGGATCAGGGCCAATGACCCCGTTTTCCACGACATACCCAAGGATAGCGAGTCGGGTGGTTCCAAACACACACTTGTCCCTGTTATAAGTAAGGTTCAGAGCTGCGGCCACTTGGAGAAATCGTTGGAGGTTGGCGTCGTGATCTGGCCTGTCGTGACCACAGATGGTGATGTTATCCAGATAGGGAAATGTGGCCTGCAGTTGGTACTGGTCCACCATCCGGTCCATTTCCCTCTGGAAGACAGAGACACCATTCGTGACACAGAAAGGGATGCGCAGGAAGTGATAGAGCCTGCCGCCCGCCTCGAAGGCGGTGTAGGGGCGGTCCTCTGGGCAGATGGGGAGCTGGTGATAAGCGGATTTCAGATCTATTGTCGAGTACACCTTGTACTGAGCAATCTGGTTGACCATATCCGCGATGCGGGGTAGGGGGTACGCGTCAAGCTGCGTAAACCTATTGATGGTTTGACTATAGTCCACCACCATCCTATTTTTCTGCCCAGTCCGAACAACAACCACCTGGGCCCTCCAAGGGCTTGAGCTTGGCTCAATGATCCCCTCCCTGAGCAGCCGCTGCACCTCTGACTGAATGAAGGCCCTGTCCCCCGTGCTGTACCTCCTGCTTTTAGTTGCCACAGGTTTACTGTCAGGGGTCAGGTTGGCGAACAGTGGTGGGGGAGGGACCTTGAGAGTGGAGAGGCTGCAAGTGGTGTCGGTAGCGCAGCTGTCGGCCTGGTTCTGGATGGGATATGTGTGCCCGTGTGTGTGTGTGTGTGGTCAGTAGCGGGGTATGTGAAGAAGTCCCACAAAACTGAGGATTCCAGACAGTGAGTGGTGAGAGGGGCCCGTCGTATACCATAGTCACACTTTCAAGATGGCTCTGGAAGTCCAGCCCCAATAGCACAGGTGCGCACAGATTAGGCATGACCAGCAGCTCAAAGTCCCGATATTCTGTGCCTTGCACCACCAAAGTCGCTACACAACCCGCCCGGATGTCTGCGGACTGCGACCCAGAGGCCAAATGGAACCTCCGACTGACCGGCCGCGTTGCAAGTCCGCAGCGTTGCACTGTGTCCGGGTGAATAAAACTCCCAGTGTTGCCCGTGTCAAACAGGCATCTAGTCCTGTGCCCCTCCACCAGGATGTCCATCATGCAAGCTGGTGTGGGGCGCTTTGGTCGAGGGTTACGGTGGCCAGAGTTGAATCGCCGTCTTGGTGCCCGGTAAGCATCGGAGGGCCGGGGGCGAGGCATGCTGACGTCGACAAAGATGGCCGCCCACATCCGGGCATGCAAGATGGCGGCCCCCACGTTTCACCCGCAGCGCTGCACTCCGCTCGAGGTTGAGATTTACAGACCTTGGCGAAGTGGCCCCGCTTTCCGCAGCTGGAGCAGGTCGCTTCTCGCGCTGGACAGCGTTGTCGAGGGTGTTTTTTATGGCCGCAGAAATAACAAAGCACGGGCTTCTGACGGGCCACAGCCGTGGTCAGGGTCGGGGAGCTCGTGGAATCGCGACTGGCAGCGGCGTTGGCGAATTCGCTCCTGGGAGCCGGCGGTGGCGGGGTCTGAGGTGTCCACGGAACCGGTGGGGAATCGCGCGACTGGACAGCGTCAGCATTATGCAAAGCAGCTTCTAGAGCATTGGCCGTCTCTATCGCCGAGCGTAAGGTAAGGTCGGCATTTTCCAGCAGTCGCTAGCGCATGTACACTGACCTCAGTCCCGTCACAAAGGCGTCTCACACTAGCAGCTCTGCATGCTGTTCTGCCGTGAGCGTCTTGCAGTCACAAGCTCAGACGAGCATCTGTAGTGCTCGGAGAAACTCAGCGCACGATTCGCCAGGCCGCTGTTGCCGGGTAGCTAAACGATGTCTTGCGTAGACGGTGTTCACCGGCCGCAGGTACTGTCTTTTGAGGGCGTCCAGTGCCCCATCGTAGGTCGGCAGGTCCCGGATAATGGAGTAAACTTTGGGGGTGACCCTCGAGAGTAGGATTCTGTGCATAACGGCGGGTTCAGTTGCACAAACCTCCTCCAAGTACGATTGGAAGCATGCAAGCCAGTGTTCAAAAGCGAGAGCTGCGTCAGGGTCTTGAGGGTCCAAATCCAACCTTTCCGGACGCAAAATGGTTTCCATGTTTTAAAACTTCCAGTCAATAAAATTGATGCACCATCAATAACTCACACTGAGACATAAGGCGAGATATCGGCTTTTATTGACTGGAAGAAGGAACCAGGAGTGAGTGTCCATCATACTATGTCCTGGAGACTGAGGCCGAGCGTCAGGCCTCAGATCGCCTTTATACAGGGGCCTGTGGGAGGAGCCACAGGAGCAGTCAGCAGGGGGCGTGTCCAGACAGGCACATAGTTCACCACAATTGCACACTGGGAACTGAAATTCTTTATTATGTAATAACAGCGAAAAGGGGAGGTGTTATTAGCTTAATTCGTTTGGCACAGCTTTGTGGACTGAAGGGCCTATCCCTCTGCTGTACAGCTCTGTATTCTATCAGGCCTTCATTTTATGCCAATCATGTGCCATCATTACTCAGTAGAAATGTGGATAGCTTTGGGCAATCATGCCCTTACAAGCACCAGTGCTACATTAACTTCAGCAATATCAAGGTGATAACAGCGCTGAGTAACATCAAAAACACTATACTCTACTAATAGACATGCCAACTGGATTAGTTAAGAGTATTTATTTCAGAGACCTAGAATATACAATGCTATAGTGGCATTGCTTCAGGTGTGTAAACAGGGAATAAAACAAGACTCACTTTTAGCAGATTTCACCAAACACCTCTCCACGTGCAAAACCAGTTTTATTTTGTGTCATCCTTTGATCACTGAAGGGAATAAAGAAAAATCAAAAGGAAACTTTCCCGACAAAGATTAACACATCTCTTTCCCTTCTTGTTGTGGATGAAAATGCACAAACAAAAACATTCAAAATTACAATAGAACTACATAACTATTTTTTTAATACTACAATCAGTGTTCCCTCATAGACCATCTTTTGCTTTGAGCAGGAATTTTCACATGGCCTGAAAACTGTGTGACACTTTAAATTTTTTTGTAGTATATATACTTACTATGAATATAGTAACATAGAAACCCTGCAGCACAATACAGGCCCTTGGGCCACACAAAGCTCTGCTGAACACGTCCCTACCTTAGAAATTACTAGGCTTACCTATAGCCCTCTATTTTTCTAAGCTCCATGTACAGTACCTATTCAAAAGTCTCTTAAAGAGGTCCTATCATATCTGCCTCCACCACAGATGCTGGCAGCCCATTCTACACACTCACCACACTGAGTAAAAAACTAACCCCCGACATCTCCTCTGTACCTACTCCCCAGCACCTTAAACATGTGTCCTCTTGTGGCAACCATTTCAGCCCTGAGAAAAAGTCTCTGACTATCCACATGATCAACGCCTCTTATTATCTTATACACCTCTATCAGGTCACCTCTCATCCTCCTTCGCTCCAATGAGAAAAGGCCGAGTTCACTCAACCTGTTCTCATAAGGCATGTTCCCCAATCCAGGCAACATCCTTGTAAATCTCCTCTGCACCCTTTCTATAGTTTCCACATCATTCCTGTAGTGAGACGACCAGAACTGAGCACAGTACTCCAAGTGAGGTCTGACCAGGGTCCCATACAGCTATAACATTACCTCTCGGCTCTTAAATTCAACTCCACAATTGATGAAGACCAATATACCATACGCCTTCTTAACCACTGAATCAACCTGCACAGCAGCTTTGAGTGCCCTATGGACTCGAACCCCAAGATCCCTCTGATCCTCCATATTGCCAAGAGTCTTACCATTAATGCTATATTCTGCCATCATATTCGACCTACCAAAGTAAAACATTTCACACTTATGCCACTTCTCAGCCCAGTTTTGCATCCTATCAATGTCCCGCTGTAACCTCTGACAGCCTGCCACACTATCCACAACACCCCCAACCTTTGAGTCATCAGAAAATTTACTAACCCATCCCTCCACTTCCTCATCTAGGTCATTTATAAAAATCACGAAGAGTAAGGGTTCCAGAACAGATCTCTGAGGCACACCACTGGTGACCAACCTCCATGCAGAATATGACCCGTCTTTGCCTTCTGTGGGCAAGCCAGTTCTGGATCCACAAATCAATATCCTCTTGGATCCGATGCCTCCTTACTTTCACAATAAGCCTTACATGGGGTACCTTATCAAATGCCTTGCTGAAATCCATATACACTACATCTACTGCTCTTCCTTCATCAATGTGTTTAGTCATGTCCTCAAAAAATTCAATCAGGCTCATAAGGCACGACCTGCCCTTGACAAAGCCATGCTGACTATTCCTAATCATATTATACCTCTCCAAAGGTTCATAAATCCTGCCTCTCAGGATCTTCTCCATCAACTTACCAATCGCTGAGGTAAAACTTAACTGGTTATAATTTCCTGTGCTATCCCTACTCCCTTTCTTGAATAAGGGAACAATATCCTCAACCCTCCAATCCTCCGGAACCTCTCCTGTCCCCATTGATGATGCAAAGATCATCGCCAGAGGCTCAGCAATCTCCTCCTTCACCTCCCACAGTAGCCTGGAGTATATCTCATCTAGTCCCGGTGACTTATCCAACTTAATGCTTTCCAAAAGCTCCAGCACATCCCCTTTCTTAACATCTACATGCTCAAGCTTTTCAGTCTGCTGCAAGTCATCACTACAATCACCAAGATCCTTTTCCATAGTAAATACTGAAGTAAAGTATTCATTAAGTACCTCTGCTATTTCCTCCAGTTCCATACACAGTTTCCCACTGTCACCCTTGTTAGGTCCTATTCTTTCACGTCTTATCCTCTTGCTCTTCACATACTTGTAGAATGCCTTGGGGTTTTCCTTAATCCTGCCCGCGAAGGCCTTCTCACATCCCCTTCTGGCTCTCCTAATTTCCTTTTTAAACTCCTTGCTAGTAGCCTTATAATTTTTTAGATTTCTAACATTACCTAGCTCTCTGAACCTTTTGTAAGCTTTTCTTTTCTTCTTGACTAGATTTACAACAGCCTTTGTACACCACAGTTCCTGTACCCTACCATAACTTCCTTGTCTCGTTGGAACATACCTATGCAGAACTCCACACAAATATCCCCTGAACATTTGCCACATTTCTTCTGTACTTCTCCCTGAGAACATCTGTTTCCAATTTGTTTCTAATTTCCCCCTGATAGCCTCATAACTCCACTTACTCCAATTAAATGCATTTCTAACTTGTCTGTTCCTATCTCTCTCCAATGCTATTGTAAAGGAGATAGAATTATGATCACTCTCTCCAAAATGCTCTCCCACTGAGTGATCTGACACCTGACCAGGTTCATTTCCCAATACCAAATCAAGTACAGCCTCTTGTCTTGTAGGCTTATCTACATACTGTGTCAAGAAACCTTCCTGAACACACCTAACAAACTCCACCCCATCTAAACTCCTTGCTCTGGGGAGATTTCAATTGATATTTGGGAAATTAAAATCTCCCATCACGACAACTCTGTATTTATTATACCTTTCCAGGATCTGTTTCCCTACCTGCTCCTCAATATCCCTGGTACTATTGGGCGGCCTATAAAAAACACCTATTAAAGTTATTGACCCCTTCCTGTCCTAACCTCCACCCACAGAGACTTCATTAGAATGAAAATTGAAAATCCATGTACATTTGATTTTATGTGTTAATTGAAGGGTATAACGAAATTCAGTACAACAAAGAAAATCTTTCACATTTTGAAAACTTTTTCTAGCTGTGTCCAATTCAGAATGCACAGCAACAAAGGCAATGCACATAGGGAGCATTTCAGTCATAGAATTTTGAGAATAAAACATGCAAGATTCGTCTTATGTGCTTAGCAAAAGCTGCAGTCTTTACATTACGAACAAACCAATGAACAGTCACCTTACACTGAAGTCATTACATCAGACATAGTTTTTTTTAAAGTGAACCCAATGGCTCAGTGACGGTGTTTGTGAATTATGTAGAATAGTTTCTATCTGTCACCCGTTATATTACTCTACACAGGCCTCACCAAAACTGGCATTATGACACCATCTGGGGCTCATAAGAGCCACCTGGCTCAGGTCCTATTTACCTTGGTTGGGGTAACAGCAGATGCCTCTGGCTGGTTCAGCAGTGTGCTGAAACACATATGGCCATGTTGTGATGTAGGGGATATGGTAGCAGTACCATCCAGGTCTTAGTGGGTCGGTTTACAGTAAGTCTTTCACCCCATTCCGAAACACAGAACAGGCCATTGTAAGGGAGTTTAAAGGGGAGCTGATGTGCATCATGGTTGACAAAAATAAATGAGGTAGAAGATAAATCAACTGAACCCAAATGGGAACCCACAGGAAATCAAATAGGCCAACAGAGTCAGAAGAGCAGTTTTGGGAATGTCCACAGCACACACAGGCACCCAATGGTTGCCCCTGAGTAAGTCCACTTCAGAAAAAATTATCTAAGTGCCCAAAAGTCTGGGAGCAGGTAACAATTGTAGAAAGACCTTGTTAAGGTGGCACTAATTGCCGTATGGATGGGAACCACCATTGGACTTAGAAACCATGTAGAGGGGTGAAGCCCAAGGGCTATTCGACCTGCACACAATGCCAAGCGTTTACATGTTGGCAAACTCAGCCTTCGTGCTGGCCAGCTTTTCTGAGTCCAATCTACGCACACGGGCGAGGAGCGGCAAAGCAGTTGTGGAAATGTGATGCTGGACGCCATGCTTTGTGACTGCTGTGGAAAACATGGGCTTGGTGAGGTTTGAAATTCACCCAGCAGGCAAGTAAATTCACATGTGGTGGTGCATGCACTTGACAGAGTCGTCATGGGGAAATTACCGGGGTTACAGGGTAACAACTGTGTGCCCACAAAGTCATTAGGTATATTTAAAATGGAGGTTGATAGGTTCTTGATTAGCCAGGGCATCAAAGATTATGGAGAGAAGGCAGGAGAATGGGGCTGAAAGAGATTAATAAATCAGCTATGTGGAATTGTGAAGCAGATTTGATGGGCTGAGTGGCCTAATTCTACTCCTTTGTTTTATGGTCTTATAGTCCCCCAAACATTCAGGGAGTAGTGTTTGGAGAATTAAAAATGTTGCATCCTTGTTGATAAAGGAACAAACCCAATTACTACAGATCAGTCTTTTCTAGAATATATGACAATTGTGTTGAGGGTGCAGAAGATGCTTACTGAAAGGATTCCAGGAATGAAGGAGTTCTGAGATGTGGACAGATTGGAGATACTGGGATCTTTGACCTTGGAACAGAGTTGATTATGAAGGAGTCTGATATAATTCTTTACAATCACAAGAGTAGTTGGAGAGAAACTTTTCCCATTGGCAGAGGCAATCTGCATTGAGCTGGGAGACATAGGTGGGATCCTCATCTGTATTCACTAGCTGGCATTGTGGCACATTTGGTGGAAGTGCTGTCTCACAGTGACCCATGGTAAATCCAGATCTCCTATACTGTCTGTGTGGAGCTTTGCTGCGCTCCCTGAGAGTCCATGTTTTCTTGCAAGTGCTCCAGTTTCCATACATATCCCAAAGTTTTGATAATTGATTACCCACTGTATCGAGATAGGGAATAGGAAGGAGGGAAACGGCTGGGAGGGATAAGCAGAAATAATGGGAAAATTTAAAAGAATGAGTGAGATTGGATACTTGGTGGTTGGGTGGTCACTTCTCTGCAATATGTCTCAAACCCCTGAACTCACTAGCATAAATCCCAAACTGTTGTGGAAGACAAGGGGGAAAACTGGAGGACAACCTGGGGCACTGTTAACGAAAAAATACAAAGTAAAATTTATTATCATTTTCTTCCAGACATTTATAGGAAAATATTGAAATGCAATAGAATTTACGAAAAAAAACTCTACATAAACTGACAAACAATAAATGTGCAAAAGAAGACAAATTGTCAAACAGAAAAATAATACTGAGAACATGATTTGTAAAGGGTCCTTGAAAGCAAGTCTGTAGTTCTTAGAATCAATGGGCCTGATGCCTGTAGGATGAAAACTGTTGCTGAACCAGATGGTGAGGGACCTATGGCTTCTATACATCCTGCCCGATGGTAGTAGTGAGAAGAGAGAATGGCTTTGATGGTGGGGGTCTTTGATGTTGGATGCTGTTTTCCTATGTCAGCACTCCTTATAAATGTGCTCAAGGGCTTTCCCTGTCTTGGACTGGGTTGCATCTACCACTTTCTTGGCATTCCTGGGCATTTGTGTTTCCATACCAGACCATGATGCATCAAGTTAGGATACTCTACATTATGCATCTATAGAAGTTGGTCAAAGTTTTTGGTGACCTGCACAATCTGCACAAACTTCTAAGGAAGTAGAGGCACTGTTATGCCTATTTTGTGATGACACTTATGTTCAAGAAAGATACTCTGATATGAGAACATCAAGAAATGTAAAGCTACTGACACTCACCGCATCTGATCCCCTGATAAGGACTGGCTTGTAGACTTCCAGCTTCTTCCTCTTGTAGTTGATAAATCAGTCCTTTGGTTTTGCTGATGTTGTGTGAAAGGTTTTTGCTGTGGCACCATTCAACCAGATTTTCAATCTCCCTCCTATATGCTGTTTCATCACCACCTTTGATTTGGCCAATGACAGTGGTGTCATCAGTAAACTGAAAGATGACATTGGAACTATACTTAGCCACACGATTGTGTCAGTCTATAGCCTCCTCTGCTGACACAATGAGGCCAAACTCAAATTGGAGGAGCAACACCTTATATTCTGTCTGGAAAGCCTCCAACCTGATGGCATGAACATCAGTTTCTCTAACTTCCAGTAATTGCTCCTTCTCCCCTTTCCTTCACTATTCCCCATTCCTGTTTCCCTTGCTCACCTTACTTCCTAACCAGCCTATCATCTCCCTCTGGCTCTCTTCCCCCTTCCCTTTTCCAAGGCCTTATGCCCTTTTCTACCAAATTCCCCCTTCTCCAGTCCTTTATCTCTTTCACCAATCAACTTCCCAACTCTTTACTTCACCCCTCCCCTATCCCAGTTTCACCTATCACCTGCCACCTGGTACTTCATATTTCCCTCCCACCACCTTCTTGCTCTAACTTCTCATCTGTTTTCCCCAGCCCTGATGAAGAGTCTCAGCCTAAACCATCGACTACTGACTCTTTTCCAAGACGCTACCTAGCCTGCTGAGTTCCGCCAACACTTTGTCTGTGTTGCTTGGATTTCCAGCATCTGCAAAGTTCTCATGCAGGATTCCTTTTATGTTAACTTGCAGGTTGATTCAGCAGTAGAGTAGGCAAATACAATGTTAGAATTCATTTCAGAGGTCCAACATATTAATAAATTAGTTTATTATTCTTACAGTACCAAGATATATGCCATCTGATTGCAATAGTGCATTGAATGACAGAATGCAGATTAAAGTATTATTGTTGGAGAGAAAGTGCAGTGCAGACAAACAAGGTGCAAAGCCATGACGAGGAAGATGGTGAGGTCAAGAATCCAACTTATTGTACTAGGGAACAGTCTTATAACAGTGGGATAGAAGCTGTCCTTGAGTGCAGTAGTACATGGTATGTATATACCACGTCAAAAATATAAAAGCAAGGATATACTTCTGAGCTTTATAAGGCATCAGTTAGGTCACACTTGGAATAATGTGAGAAATTGTGGTTCCATGCACAACTGTGCAAAAAGTCTTAGGCACATATATATAGGTAGGGTGCCTAAGACTTTTGCACAGTACTGTAGTAATTTTATATATGCACCATACTGCTGCCACAAAACAAAACAAATTTCATGACATATGTGAGTGATGAATAACCAGATTCTGATATGGGTGTCTGTTGTGGACTGAGAGTGGGAAGGGGGCAGGGAGAGGGGACAGAGCAGGAAGCACCAGAGAGTCATTTTGTAATGATCAATAAACCAATTGTTTGGAATCAAGTGTCCTTGCCTGGTGTCTCAGGGCTAGGTGTGTCTGCACCTGTCCCACACCCCTCCCACAGCACTCGGCATTCACCATATCCAACATCCTTTTCACCAGCAGATTTACAAATTCGTTCTCCATTCCACATTGACAAATACAGTACTGTGCAAAAGTGGGTCCCCTGGTGTTTGTCATATATTAACAATTATCTAAGGATTTAGGTGGCATGCTAGCAAGTTTGCAGATGACAGCTGAATCATAGGTGTAGTGGACAATAAAGGAGATTGTCTTTCCTGTAGGATCTAAATCATCTGAAAAAAGTGGGCAAAGGATTGGTAGATAGAATTTTACTGAACAACGTTCACAAAATGTTGGAGGGATTCAGCAGGTCAGAGAATTAATTTCTATGGAAATTAATTAACAGTTGACTTTTCTGGCTGATGGTAATTTCCTCAGATGCTGCCTAACCTGCTGAGTTCCTCCAGCAGTTTGTGTGTGCACTCTGGATTTCCAGAATCTGCAGACTTTCTTGTGTTTAGAATTTAACTAAGACGATTTTGAATTTCAGCCCAGACAAAGGGCTCAACGTGAAACATTGATTGTCTAGATCCACACCTGCCAAGTTTCTCCATCTTCTTGTCTGTTGCTTCATATTCCAGTCTCTTGTGTTCCCTAGAGCTGAAAAGAACATTGGTGAGATGGCACCTGGAATAGTATGTGCAATTCTGCTCACCATACTATAAGGAATGAGAGGTAACAAAAAGGATTCACAAGGACTTTGCTGGGGCTGGGTGATCTTGAGTTATGAGGAGAAACTAGATGACTGGGGCCATTTTCTCTGGAGCGAATGAGGAAGAAGGAAAACCTCAGAGGTTTTAAAATCAATAAGGGCATACAATACTGTGAAAAAGTCTTAGGCAGATAGGTAGACTTTTACACAGGAGGTGCAGTAATTTTATGTATTGCGCTGCACTGCTGCCGCAAAAACAGAAAACAAATTTCATGATATATGTGAGTGATGATAAACCTGATTATGATATGTGTCTCTATTGTGGACCGAGAGTGGGAAGTGAGGTAGGGAAAGGGGAATCATGGTTGGGAAAATGGAAAGGGAGAGGGAAATGAGTGAAAATAACCAGAGAGACATTCTGTAATGATCAATAAACCAATTGATTGGGATCAAATGACCTTTTGTGGTGTCTCAGGGCTAGGTACATCTGCATCCACACCCCTCCCATGGCACTTCACCATCACCATTTTCAGCTTCCTTTGCTCTCACCGGATTTACAACTCACTTTCCGCTCCACATTGATAAATTCAGTCCAGTCAAAAGTCTTCCGCACCTGAAATCTACATATGTGCCTAAGACTTTTGAACAGTACTGTGGCTATGGTGGATGGTCACAGCCTCTATCTTAGCATAGGGAGGCTGAAAACCAGAGGGCATAAGTTTAAGGTGAGAGGGGAAATATTGAAGGGGACCTGATGGGTAAGTTTTTCATACAGCAGGAGGTGGTTACATAGAATGATCCGCCAAAGGAAATAGTAGAGGCAGATTCCATTTCAACATTGAAGGCTCATTTGTGGATGGTATAGCTTAAGAGGGATATGGGCCAAGTGCAGGCAGGTGGGGCTAGCTCATGAAAGTACTTTGGTCAGTGTGGATGAGTTAATTCAAAATGCTTGCTTTTTAGTGTTGTATATCTATGACTCTGTAACTATGATGGAGGAGGTAACTATGTCAATGAAGAGAGTTAAGTTGATATGGTTTACTTCAGTAAAGTCTTTGATAAGATGCGTATATGAGATATGTCCTAAAGGTTGGAGCCCCAGGGGTTTGAACTTGATTTGGTGACAGAAAGCAAAGGACAAAGCTTGAAGATAACTCTTGTGATTGGAAGCCTGAGACCAGTGCAGTGTTTCAGTGAATGGCATCGAACCCTTACAATGATGTTCAGTGAGCATTTATAGAATAAAAATAACTGGTAAATGAACAAATACTATCACGAGGAGAGCAAATGTTTGAAGTCTGGAGTAGAACATAGTGAGCCGTTTCAGTTGCAGCTTTCAAGACTGAGCTGGAGAAGTATGTGAAAGGAATGATTTTACGGGCATCAGAAAGAAGGTGGCCAACAGGACTGTTGCATTGAACCAGCAACTTTTAATATGATGTAGCCACTCAGTGATTCTGAGATTTTAGCTCACAGTTCAAGTTGACAATACAGAATGCAAATTTTCCCGGGAACAGAAAATCCAGTGAAACGTCAACTATCTTGCACCACTCTCCCAACTGAGGCTAGGCAACTGATACTTCCCAAAAAACTCAAACAGATTGGCTGATAAGTATTGTAAAATGTATAGAAATTAGACTCTCGGTCTATGTATCAGCTGTCGGTGAAGTATCAATTCATCTTACTAGTTTATATAAGTTGTTCTAACGGATCTTTGCTACACACACACAAAGTGCTGGAGGAACTCAGCAGGCCAGGCAGCACCTATGGAAAAAAGGTACAGCCGACATTTTGGGCTGAGACCCTTCAGCAGGACTTTATTATAAGTTCTTTGCTATAAGTTTAATAGAAGCATCAAGTTAATTTAATCTTTTTCCTGTCAGATTAAGTGTTGTTAACCATGGCACTGTATATTGTTACAGAATTGTTAACCTACAATTGTGAAACATTAATTCTTTTTTAAGAGTAATATCAGAAGGGATCAATTCATTGAATGGGGATGAATATGATGGAAAATCAGTGATGTAAGTCAAAGATCAATCCAAAGTAATGGACATATGAGAGTGTACTCAAATTTGGGATTTATCTATTTCTGGACACTGAATGAAAGATGAGTCTGTAGTCTGAGAGTCTGGGGCTAAGGACTCTGGAGGCGGGAGGTCTGACCTGGGGCTGGAAGTCTGTCTGTGTGCGGGTGGGTGCGAAGGTGGGAAAGGTGTGTTTTTGTTAAACACAAGGGATCCTGCAGATACTGGAAGTCCATTATTGCTGTTGCTTGTATTGTTCTGCTGAACATTGTGGGTATGCTATGTTGGTGTCAGAATGTGTGGGTGAAATGTCTAATACCAGAGGGCATGCATTGAAGGCGAGAGAGGGCGTAGACTCAAGAGGAGATGTGAAGGATAAGTTCTTCACTCAGAGAGTGGTAGATGCCTGGAATGCACTGTCTGCTATGGTGATGGAGGCAAATACATTAGAGGCTTTTAAGAGACGTTTGGATAGGCACATGGAGGTGAGGAAGGTGGAGGGATATGGACATGGTTTAAGTGGGAGGGATTAGTGTTTGGGTATTTTTGATTTGCTTTTTAGCTGGTTCAGCACGACATTGTGGGCTGAAGGGCCTGCTCTTCTATGGTCTACGTAACACTTGCAGGCTGACCCCATCACATTCCTGGGTTGTGTTGGTTGCTAACGTGAATGACTCATTTCACTACACAACGTATATGTGAAAAACAACTGAATATGAATCTGAATCATGAAGGAAAAAGACACGATCTGCTGTGCTGGCTAAACATTTTCGTACGTAAATTGAGCCCAGTATTAGTACAAGAAAACAAGATTAAAACTATGGAATGGTCCCTTGGATCGAAACACTCAGCACGCTGTAATTGCCTTACCAAGCCAGTTAATTACCTTACAACCTGTTCAATTGGTCACCTAGTCTATCAACCACAGGCCTCCAGCTCATACTGTAAGAAAAATTAAAGCTTCGAATGCTAGCTTTTCTCATTTTTTTTTATCCAAGTTTTGATCCCTTTGTGCTGGTCCTGTCAGCAATACCAGCAACACCACATGATGGAGAGTGACGTTGTACACCTGCATTTCTCAGCCTGTGAGGAGACTCCATTTCCTTCAGTCTTCAGCACCAAATTTCCGCTGATACGCTGAGAAAAAAAGTGGAAAATCTAATATTTCTCAGTGGGGCTATTCAGTTCATCAGTTCCTGGAATCAACCCTTTGCAGAAAATCTAATTAGAGGAGTTTTGAGAGGGATGTTATTTGCCTGTAAGCAGATCAAAGATCACAACATACGAATCACAAACTGAGCGTCGTAAATGGAGGAACGGAGGAATCAGCTCCTGCAAGGCATTGCTGTTCTCAGGTTATTGAGGAGAAGTGCTGTTTGATCTCTCTAATCATTGCAAGAGCAACTTAGTTCACAGGCTATCATTACGAGAACTTGCTAACTCAGGATACATCTTTTCCTGAGAAGAGCTGTCAGCTTTGGGGGGAACACTGAGAACAACTTACATTGCCATTGAGAAAGAAATAATGATCCTCATATTTATTAAATTCCATTCACATGATTGTTTCTGGACAGCAGTCATTATTGTGAATAAAAATATGACAGACAATAACTGACTGAAATGAGCAGCTAACCTATCTGCTTCTAAGTAATGTTCACTAAGGAAGAGTCATAGAAACACAGTCAGGTAGCATAGAAACAGACCCTTCAAGCCAAATGGCCTATGCCAACCAATACTCCAATCTAAACTAGCCCCATTTGCTCACTTTTGGCCAATATCCCTCTAAACCTTTCCAGAACATTGACCTGCCCCAGAACTATTTAAATGTTGTTAATGTGCCTGCCTGCACCTCTTTCTCTGGCAGCTCTTTCCAGATAATAACCACCCTCTGGGTGAAAAAGTTGTCTCTCAGGCTCCTATTAAACCCATACCCTTTAGTTCTTGATTCCCCAACCCTGGAGAAAAGATTGTGTGCATTTAGTCTGTCTATGCCCCTTATGATTCTTTCACATCTGTGAGATCAACCCTCTCCTGCTCTCCAGTGAATAAGGTCTCAAATACTTCCCATAAATCAGTCCCTTCAGTCCAGGCAACATGCTTGCAAATATCTTCAGCACTTTTTCTGGTTTACTGTAATCTATCCATGAAAGGCTAAGAAGAAGCAGGAGGTTTGTGCCATTTGTAAGCAGCAAGGGACTAATGAGGCGCTTGAGTGGTATCAGAAATGCAAGGGAGTAGCTAAGAGGGATATCAGAAGGGCAAAAAGAAGGCATGTGGTTGCTTTGGTAGTGATGCATCATCAATAACTCCTGGAGACGTGAGGCGAGATATAGGCTTTTATTGGCTGGAAGAAAGAACAAGCAGCAAGCGACCACCACACAACATCCTGGAGACTGAGGCCAGGGCTGTGCCTCCAATCGCCTTTATACCGGGGTCCGTGGGTGGAGCCACAGGAGCAGTCAGCAGGGGGGGGGGGGGGGGGGGGCGTGTCCAGACAGGTATATGTAGTTCACCACAGGTAGATAAGGTGAAGGGGAACACAGAGGGCTTCTACCAATAAAGTAAGAGCAAAAGAATAACAAGGGACAAAATTGGTCCACTTGAAGATCAGCATGATCATTTATGCATGGAACCAAAATAGATGGGAGAGATCTTAAATGGATTTTTTTTGCATTTGCATTTATTCATGAAATGGACACAGAGGCTATTGAACTGAAACAAAACAATACTGATTTCATGGACCATGGATTACAGAAGAGGAGATGCTTGTTGTCTTGAGGCAAATTAGGATAAATCCCCAAGGCCTGACAAGGTGCCCCTTAGACCTGAGGGAGGCTTGTGCAATCTTTTTCAGCCACTGTCAATCAATGCTCAATCCTACTCTACGGAGAATAACTTCCAGATTTTTACTATGCCAATGAGCGATGTGCATTTGGATACTACAGGGTTATTTCAGAAAGGATTATATTTGTTCAACAACACATACAAAATGCTGGTGGAACACAGCAGGCCAGGCAGCTGTGTTCCACCAGCATTTTGTGTGTGTTGTTTGAATTTCCAGCATTTGCAGATTTCCTCATGTTTGCCCTTAGAGATAGTCAACATAGTTTTAAGTGTAGTAGGTAGTGTCTAAACAATCTTATAGTTTTTCAAGGAGGTTGCCAGGAAAATCGATGGAGGAAAGGCAGTGGACTACATGGATGTTTAGCGAAGTTTTGATAAAGTCCCTCATGGGAGGCTGGTCCAAAACATTCAGTTCCTGGGCATTCAGGATGAAGTGGTAAATTGGACTCACCATTGACTTAGAGGGAGAAGTCAAAGAGTGCTAGTAGATAGTTGCCTCTGTGAATGAAGGCCTATAACTAATGATGTGCCATAGGGATCAGTGCTGGGTAAACTGTTTCAGCAAATTTGCAGATGACACCAAGAGTGGGGGCATAGTGGACAGAGAGGAAGTATATCAAAGCTTGCAGTAAAATCTGGACCAGTTGGAAAAATGGCTGAATGCAGGAAACTGTGAGGTGTTGCATTTTAAGAGGACAAACCATGGTAGGACTTACCCAGTGAAACAGAGCACGGTGGTATGCGGTAGAACATAGGAATCTGGGAACACAGATCCATAATTCCTTGAAAATTACATCACAAGCAGATAAGGTCATAAGGAGAGCTTTTGGCACATTGGCCTGCATAGATCAGTGTATTGAGGACAGGTAATGGCAACTCAGGAGGTAAATTGATAGGATCTTGGTGAAACCTCCTCTGCACCCTCTTCAAAGTTTTCACATCATTTCTGTAAAAGGGCGACCACAGCCAAAGGCAATAATCTATATGTGGCCTAAACAAAATTTTATACAATTGCAACATGATTTCCTGACTTGTAAACATAATGGCAACAATGAAGGCAAGCTTACCAAACACTTTCTATGCACCGTTTCTACTTGTGCTGCCAGTTTTGTGGAGTTTCAAACCTGCAGCCTGGTTGTGAATGTTGTTGGATAATTAACAGGGGAAAGAGTCTCGAAGCATATCCACATCCACAAAGATGGCAGGGCACAGAACATGAGTACCAAAGATAAGACTGAAGCACTCACTGTGTGCTTTATCAATAATGGCTATTGCAGTGCTGTATCTGTTAAATATTAAAGAGTTGACAGTGAGTAGGATCTGTGAGAAGTTCTCTGACGAGGCCTTTAAGATTCAAGGTTCAGGATTGTTTAATGACATTTACAGTACACAGGTGTAAAGGAGAATAAAATAATTGTTACTCCAGATAGTACAAAAGAAAACACAATAAAATAAAGAACACAATAATTTAAAATACACAATAAATATAAATACACATATAGTTTATGCAGGTAGATTGATTATTTGTCCATAAAGTGACACCAGGCATAGGAGTGCTGGTACATAAGATGGCTGACAGGAAATGTTCAAGTAGTCATGGTGGGGAGTGTGGAGCAGTGGGTTACTGGGTAAAGGTGTTCTTGATCAGCTTTGCTGCTTGGGGAAAGAAACTTGAATCTGTTGGTCCTGGTGTGGACAGTACATAGCCTCCTCGTCGATGGGATTAAAACCTTTGGTTTGCCAGGCCTGTAAGTGGGTATTGAGCCTTTTATAGTTTAATACTGCGTGGGAACAACTGCACCGACTGTGAGCAGTTCCTTAAAGTGTGATTTGTAATTCAAATCGGGGGGGGGGGGGATTTCTACTGGTTTTTTTGCTCCCACAATTCATTAATAAATATAAAATAAAGACTTTACAATATAGTAAATATCATTTGGAGTGGCACAAGGACCCTAATAATCTTTAACTAAAGGTAAGTTGGGTGGTGTTGATGACTTGGAACTTAGTTTTACAGGAATTTATTTCTCTTTAGATTACCGGAATTCCAAGACAGCCATTCTGGGTCAAATGAGCACATTTATGGGAGAAGATCCAATCTGGCTAGATTGAGCACCAAATCTCAAAGCTTCTATATTAGCTGGAAACACCATGGTGAATGCACAAGATTAAGCATGGTATGGATAGCACATGTCTACAATGGGATGTATCACAGTTCAAGGAAATGCAGTCGAAGTAGGAATGAATAACTAACTTCCAGACTGATGGAAGGAGGTGGACAGGGAACCCCAGAGTGCATCTCAATCCAGAAATATTCTTCCATGTTGGGGAATGTGGAGGTGGTTGTGGGGAACATCACAGTAACTCAGGAGTGTACCATGAAAGAGCCCTGGTAAATCTGATATCAAAGAGGTAATACTCAGTGGTTGCAGTCATACCTCATGCTAAGGAAAATGGTTGTGGTGTAACACAGGATTTCCTAGGCCCAACCAGTTTCAGCTGTTTCATCCATCATAAAGTCAGAGGGAATACTGAGTGATGATTGTACATATCGATGAACAACTCCAACAAGAGCAGGTCAGAGTCAGAGCCGGTGATACCTCCTGACACCTGCAGCTCTTTTACAATCTGAGCTTGATGATTTCACCTCCGTTTTCTCAGATGAGTGTAGTAACAATAACTTCTACGGAGCTCGACACCATGCAGACCAAGGAGATCCATTTGATTGTCATCCCTTCCACCACCCTAAACATGCATTACCTCCACCAGCACTGCACTCTAGCTGCAGTGTCTAGAATCTACAAAGTGCACTGCAATTCCTCTGAAACCTATTCCCAAACCTCCAAGGACAAGAACAGCTAGGGAACACCATCACCTGTGATTTATCCTCCAAGTCCTGATTTGGAAACATAGTACTATTGTTATAGTGTATAAACAGAACTTAATCCTAGAATTTCCAAACCAAAAACACCGTCAAAGTACCTTCATCAGAAAGAATACAGCACTTCATACACACTACCTGCTTCTCAAGGGGTGGAAAATAAATGTTGATCTTGCCTGTGAATAAAATATGAATAAGTAAGAAAATGTAATTCACACATTGCACTTGATGGGTTTACATGTCAATTGCTATGGTGAAATTTGAACTAGAGTGTTCAGATCAACAATTGAAATCCTGTAACTTGAACTCCAGTACAGTACACAATTATGGAAAATATTTGTATAGAAGGCCACCATTCACCTCATCTTGTCCATGCTTGCCAAGAGTGGAGCAATTTAGGTTATTCCATTTGGTCCTCAAGCTTATCGGTAACAGCATTTCAAATATTGTTCCTTTGTTTTTGAATGGAGTGTTCCAGCTCAATTCACTTTCTTGAAGCTGTTTGAAAAGGCATTTCATAACATTTCCACCTGACTACAATGAAGTCCTGTCAACCAGAGGCGTGTGTTCATAGTTTGACAGACAGTTTTCACTTGTTACGTCTTCACGTCAGGTTGCTCAGCCAGGATTTATTGCAGCACCTTGGTCACAAAGCAACAGCTGTGTTTCCCACAATGCACAACAACTATCTTCCACTTTTTTGGCTGCAAAAGGTTTCTGAAATTTATTGGACATGTAAAGGCTGCCATGGAAATCCAAATGTTCTTTTGTTAGAGCCAAGGCCAATTCTTAGCAGGAAGAACAGGGCACTCGGGACATCAGAGTTCAGAGTTCAATCCCGGTGTCCTCTGTAAGGAGTTTGTACGTCTTCCCAGTGAAATATGTGGGTTTTCTCTGCATGCTTGGGTTTCCTCCCACAGTAGGTTAGTTGGTCATTGTAATTGTCCCATGATTAGGTTAGGGTTAAATCAGGGTTGCTGGGTGGTGCAATTCGAAGGGCTGGAAGGTCCTCTTCTGTGCTGTATCTCTATATAAAATAAAATATTCAGACCATAAGCATCAACCAAGATCAAAATTCAGTCAGTTTCTCTGGACACCTTGTAATTTTGAATAGTTTGCCCTCAGTACATGTATTCTAACAAACAGTTATGATGTAGAGTGAGTTTGTGCATTCAAGAACATACCAAGTTTTCCTAAACCAGAAGTCTTGGATGAACCAGGAGAGTTGCAGCCTGGTGAGGGTATGATCTGTGACATTCAGGACCGGTGATCTGGAATCCTACAAGAAATCCAGATGTGACCTACAGAAGGTCATTGTGAGAGCGAAAATGTAATTCTGTGTGAAGTTAGGGAAACAATTGGATGCATGACAGCTGTGATAGGGTTTGCATCCCATTCGTTCCTATAAGGCGAAAACTAACAGCATAAATGACAGTGATACTTCATTCCCTGATGAACTGAAAGCCTTTGAGGACACCTTGAAAGGGAAAATAACTCAACACCTATGTGACCCTGTGAACTCTGTCTTGAGGTCATTGTCAGAACTTCCCTCAAGAGGATGAATACTCACTAAGCATCAGACCCTGATAGGTTACAGAAAACAAGCTTGATGGAGTGTTCAAAAGCCCCTTCAGTTTCTCTCTGGTTGCAGTCCAAGGTGAAAATGGTAGCAATCATACTGGTGCCCAAGAAGAGCAGGGTAAGTAAAGCTGTCTCAATGGTGATTGACCAGTAGCCCTCTCATCTACTGCAATGAAGTGCTTCAAGAGGTTGGTTATGGCAAGAATTATCTTCTGCCTGAGCAGGGACTGGACCCATTGCAGTTTGCCTACACTGCAACAGGTTTACAGTGGACACAATGTCATTGGCTCTCCATTCTGTTTTGAAGCACGTTGACACCAGCAAAACATACATCAGGCTGCTACTTATTAATTACAGCTCAGCTCAGTGTTTAGCATCATTGTACCCTCAGTTTTAATCATCAAGCTTCAAAACCTGGACCTTCCTCTTCAACTGGA
The DNA here is from genome assembly GCF_030144855.1 of Hypanus sabinus. Classification (NCBI taxonomy): domain Eukaryota; kingdom Metazoa; phylum Chordata; class Chondrichthyes; order Myliobatiformes; family Dasyatidae; genus Hypanus; species Hypanus sabinus. Next base: position 75,637,852 of record NC_082712.1, on the reverse strand, counting down.
TCCTTGACTTCCTCATTGGAAACCTAAGTCAGTGCCGATCAGTATTAACATCTTCTCACCGACAATCAGCACATGCATCTCCAAGATGCACACTCAGCCCACTGCTCTACTCCCTCTACACTCATGACTGTGTTGTGAGCCAATATAAATTCATAGATGAAACTACTGTTATCAGTAAAGTATCAGGTGGCAATGAGGAGGCATACAGGAAACAGCAACCTTGCACTCAGTGTCAGCAAGACCAGGGAAATGATTGTGGACTTAATGAAGGAGAAGTCAGGAGAGCACGCACAAATCCTCATTGACGGATGAGTGGTAGGAAGGGTGAACATCTTGAAGTTCCTGCATGTCAACATTTTTGAGGATATGTCCGTGGTCCAACACATAAGAAGAGCTTTATTTGTCTTAGACACATTTAAACATGGAAACATGCAGTGAAATATGTTGTTCACAACAACAACCAGCACAGTCCGTGGATGTGGTAGGAGCAGATCACAAGTACCGCCACCTTCTGGTGCCAACATAGCATGCCCTCAACTTATTAATCCTAACATACATCTCTGAATTGTGGGAAGAAACTGAAGCACATGGTCACGGGCAAAACAAACACACTCCTTACAGACAGCAGCGGGAATTGAACCACGATTACTGATCGCTGGCACTACGCTACCGTGCCACCCCGTTGATACAATCGTAAAGAAGGCACACCAGTGACTCCACTTCATTATGTGGTTTGGTATGTCCTTAAAAACTCTTGCAGATTTCTATTGCTGTGCGGTGGAGAGCATTCTTCCTAGTTGCATTACCGCCTGGTCTAGACACTCCGGTGCAAGAATCGCAAGGACCTGCAGAGGGTTGTAGCCTCAGCCAGCTCCATCACAGGCACAACCCACTCCACTGAGGACATCTTCAAGAGGCAGAGCCTCAAGAAAACAACATCTATCAATAAGGACCTTTACCACCTAGCACATGCCCTCTTCTCATTACTACCATCAGGGAGCAGGTGCAGCCGCCTGAAGCCTCAGGAACAGCTTCTTCCCTGGTGTTATCAGAACTCTGACCGGTGCATGAAACCAGAAACACTACCTCATTATTCCTTTTCTTTGCACTATTCATTTATTTATTTTGTTTTTTGCAGTAATGTTATGTCTTTGCCTCTACTACTGCCACAAAATAACAGATTTCATGATACAATAGGGTTTTTTAAGAGACCCTTAGACAGCTATATGGAGCTTAGTAAATCGAGGGCTATATGGGCGGGAAATTCTAGGCAGTTTCTAGAGTAGGTTACATGGTCAGCACAACAATGTGGGCCAAAGAGCTTGGAATGAGTTGTAGATTTTTAAGTTCTATGTTCTATATAAGACAGTGATAATAAAACCTGATTCTGAATCAAGTTACATTGAATAAAATTAAGATGTTACACTAAAAATTAATTGATTGATCCCATTATTTAGTTGTGTTGAATCTGAGATTAACAGCTGATTATCTGCTTATGGTGAAACATAACAGGAATTACTGAGACAATGAGAAGCTATCAAAGCACATTTGGCAGATCATGAGAAGAGGTTATGAAACTGCATTAATTGGAACACAAGACCTAATAAGGGATGGTTCGAATTGAACTGGTGAGGTTGTTAGGAAAAACAATTTAAACTTAAAGTGCACTTTGGACAAGAGGGCATGACTGAACCACACTGGAATAGCATCAAGCAGCAAATTTCCTCACGACAAATGGAACCTCCTCACATTAGAAACAATAGATCCCCCAGCTCAGTTCATCATTCAAAATCCACAACCAAATAGTTTTACGCTAAGCAAATGCAGACAAATCTAGTTTCGGTTTACAATCAGATGGGATCTCATTGAAGGGTGGAATGCATTTAATAGACTGAATAGGTGGTCTTGCATGCCTTAGCAATGGCTAATAATTGTAGTACTGGCATTATGCAGCTGCAGAGTTAATTGTAGTGAACATTATCCATTCAATTGACCAATCACCAGTCACTGACCGCAGATAACTGCTATTGAGGAATATTTAACCAATGAGTCTATTGCATACTTGTCATACATACTGTGAAAGTGAACAAATAGGGCCATACAGACAAATCTCTTTTTAACATCTTTGACGAGAGATGTGCTCAGTGCTGTGCTTGCATCTTTGTAGCCTTTCCATCAATGTCCATTGACGGGTTTCTGTGGTTTAGAAAGAGCTGCAAACCTCTACACTTCTGGAGGAAGACTGATAGTTAGTCAATAGCATTAGCCAGCAATATGACTTACACCGGTGTAGAACAGGATCAATACTGGAGAGTAAAAAGTCTGATAAGTTGACATGACTGTCCCCAGCTGATCTCACGTTACCAGAAATGAGTTTTTGTAGGGAATCGGCGTCAATGCTGGTTATTCACCCCACAAAGTGATTTCTTGACAAAGATTTATTGCCTTCGGTATTGTGGGCAGTTTGGGATGAGATAGTGAAAAAGTGAAAAGATCATCTGGGTTAAATGAACACAAAACAAGATTTAAACTATAATTGTGCCTTTGACTCAATATAACATATCTGTCCCTTTTTATTCTCCTTTAAAGAAACAAGAAGCTGACTATGTATATTGAGCAGATTTCTTGAATGGTATTTAAATTGTTAAAATACCGCAATTCTTTACTTAACATAGAAATCTTTTTGTTGCAATGATGCTCTATGACTACCCTCTTCTAACTGACATAACCAATGCAAGGGAAAAGATTTCTTCCATGTACTGTACATTAAAAAAGCCTCAATGTATTCTTCATAAATTATTATGGACAATGTACACAAAGGGAATCTTCCTTCTGAACAATTATTAAATGGGATTATTTTGAACAGCAATAAGTAAATCAAATATTTTGAAAGAAGGGCTATTAAAAATCTGTGGCAGGTCTGTCAGGCTTGTGAGGTCTGCCATTTTAACAAAGGTCAAATTAAAAAGTCACTTTTTTTCTGATGTGGTTTTTGAGCATCTGCTAAATCTGATCAGCTAAATTGAAACCATTACTTAACTGGAAACATAGCTGAAGACTGAAAATCATCATATAATTACAAATATGACCCGGATACTAGAGGAGTCAAAAGAAAACTCACCCAAGTGAAATTTATAAGGCATCAAAACAAAGGTGAAGGGTGGGTCATAGTTCTTCAGTGTGTTGTCTGAATGCCCTCTGTATCACTGAGGACCAGGGCACGTCTATTTGTGCAAAATTTGGGTCAGAGTTGATGGGAATATTACTGGTTTTTCATCAGCATGTCAGAAAAGGTTCTTAGCTTGGGGATTGTCAGAAACACTTCCAGAAACATTTCATTCAAAGGTCATCTCATAGTTACAATGTCTTCTCAGCAAATCAATTGTGAGGCAAAGAACATGCCTAGTGCAGATTGAGGGCCATCTCACATTCCCATTGGAGCCCTTTGCAACTTAGAGTGCAACTTATTAATGGAGCATGACAGGGGTTGGAGACAGAGACTTTCACTGAATTTAAAAAATACCTAGATGATCATTTGAATCAACATAGAAAGCTGTGGGTTTAGTATGGATGGATATTTGATGGTCAGTATTGACTTGTGGACGAGAGTGTGTGTTTCTGTGCTGTACAACACCATCACTATGAGGGTGATTGTGTCCTCCAGAACATGCAGTATCTAATATTGGCCCTAATTGGCGATCAAACAAAATGTATTCCGCTTTGCTAATGACACAAAGTCAGGTGCCAATGTACCTTGTCAGGAAGATTAAAAAAAGCTTTAGGAGGTAATAGGTATACTATTTGAATGATCAAGATATGAGAAATAGAATATGATTTGGAAAAATATAAGGTCATCCACTTTGGCAGAAAAGGCAAAAAGGTAATGTTAATTTTAAAATATTAAGATGATTCACGGTAAGTGAGCAGGTAGGTGTAGGAGGCAATGAGAAAAACAATGGTGTATGGCCTTTATTGCAAGAGGATTAGAGTACAAGAGGAAAGACAGCTTGCTTCAATTATACTGAGACCGTACCTAGAATATTATACACTGGGCTGGACTCCATACGAAGAAGGGATAGAGCTATGAAAGAGCCTTACCAGATTGATTCCTTGGATGAGGGCCAGCAGACAGGCCTGTACTCTCAGTAGGTTCAAACAATGGATGACAATCTCAATGGAAACATAGTAAATTCTTAAATGGATCAGGATTAACGTTTGATGATAAAGATGCCAGGGCAAAAGGTCATAGTCAAAAAATGAAGGGCCAGTCATTCGGGACTAAGAAAAGAAGATTCCTTTACTCAGAGGATGGTAACTTTCAAGTTCAGGTTTAACTGTCATTCAACCATACACACGCATGTAGCCAAACAAGGCAGCGTTCCTCTGGGGACAAGGTGGAAAACATAGATCCAACAGTCACACACATATAATGATTTATTTTAGAGATACTATGCAGAATAGGCCTTTCTGGACCTTCGAGTCACCCTGCCCAGCAAACCCTGATTTAAACCTAACCTCGTGACAGGACAATTTCCAATGACCAATTAACCTTCGAACTGGTACATCTTCTGACTGTGGGAGCAAACCGGAGCACCCGGAGGAAACCCACACATTCCAGGGGCGGATGTACAAGCTCCTTGCATTTGTCACCAGGACTGAACTCCGAACTCCGACACCCCGAGCTGTCATGCTACCGGGGCCACAATTATGACAGCAGAAAAACAGTGACAAAAAAAATTAAAAACAATAATAATATAGCCCAGGACCCTGAGTGCCATGGCCTATTGATTGATGGAGTCATACTTCTGCAAAAACATGGCCTATCGATTGATGGAGTCATACTTCTGCAAAAACAAGATCCAGCAGTTCCTCACCTTGTGCAAGTGCAGCTACCTATGAACACAGGGCATCTAGTCTTCCAACGAGCGAAAACTGGAGAGCAGCACCGATGGGAGGGGACCCTAACCCGTTATGGAATCAAGCTGCACACAGTCAGCTCTGGTACCTCCTTCCCCAGCAGCTGAATGGGCGACCCTGTGGCCACACAGCTCCCCACCCCCCCAACTCCCGCCATTAGTCTCAGTGATGAACCAATGAATCAGACTTACAGTATTCTACATTACCAATGCCCAACAGGGTCCTGCGATCACAATACAACAGTCCAAACCAATCGTTTCCACCGCTTGCTGAATCACGCACTGCCTCTGCACACCACCTTCGAGGCCTTTTTCTCCCAGCGGCTGAAGCAGACTGTAACAACGTATGCAACAAGTCCAGCTCCACCATTATCAGGCAACTGGCTGGTGGCATAGACCCCTCCATACTTAAAGCTCTTAATACCCATCAGGGTCTTTCAAACATAAGAGACATATAATGGACGAGCAATTGCACCTTTGTTTGGACCCAGAGAGGCTGGCTGCGTCTGAGTCCGCCCTTATCCTACTGGAATCCAAATTTTGGAATTCTTCATTCACAGGACTGTGGAAGTTCAGTCACGGTGCATACTCAAGGCAGTGATCAGTAGATTTTTAGATAGTGGGGGAATCCAGGCTGAGAATCTGAACCACTGGTTGGGTAGGATTAAACCTGGTCCCAGGTTGTTGGGTGGGTGGGTGGGGAGGGTGGTTTGATTGGTGTTCCAGGCCTGGAATCCAGCCCAGTAGGTCAGCTGGAGGTTCGGTCTGGAGTTGAAGGCTGGGTAGCCATTCGGCCGAGTGTGGCAGTATTAGACCTAGCAAGGTCAAATGTCCCATCAATTTGTTCAATAAATAAAAAAAGCAAACAAAGGCTTAGCCCATGTTCAACCTTGTCGAGGACTTTAAATGCTTCTCCATATCCTTGACATCCTTTAAAACTACTGCAAATTAATTTAGCAATGAAGAGTTTTAGAAATATTGAAATATGTCTTGTTAATTTTAAGATTTAAAATTCTAATACTGTATAATAAAATAATTGGGAAAAACTGCAAATTAATTCCCATAATGAAGCACTTATGGATAATCAAACATTAAAACAAAACTTATTCATGTACATAAATTGTCACATACTCATCCCTCAGATGCTTCGCTTCTTTCACCTGAAAAGAGTCGTTGATCTTAAGGCTGGCATCACCTCGTACAGTCAGCAGAATCCCCAACATGATACAGGTTCAGTTTATTGTAATTCAACCGTACACCACCAAACAAAACAGACCCAGATGCACAACATGGTTCAGTATAATTCACACACACATATCACACAAAGTTACATTACCACAAATAAATTAACAAACAGTAACACAAGTTAAAAAGTAAACAGCAATACGCTACTGGTGCTTCATGCATGATGTGACCTGGCTGATGGCAGGGAGTTCAGTAGTTTCATGGTGTGGGGGGGAAGAACAGTTTCCCATCTTAACAGTTCATGTCCTAATGCTACAGCATCTCCTGCCTAATAATAGGAGATCAAAGATATTGTTGAACAGATGGGAGGGATTATTGATAGTGCCAAAGGTTCTTGTGTACACAGTGCTCCTGATAAGCATCTCTTATGGGTGGAAGAGAAACCCCAATATTTCTGTCAGCAGTTCTCACAATCATTTGTATGGAGTTGCGGCCAAATGCCTTGCAAATTCAAACCAGATGGTGATGCAGTTGGTCAGGACACTCTTGATGGTACTCCTATAAAAATTGGTTAGAATGGGGGGGGGGTAAGAGGTGCGACAGGGCAGAGAGTGGAGTTCACAGTACAGAAGCTATGGCATCATCAGTGAACCAATTTGAGCGATAAGCAAACTGGGATGGGTACAATGTAGCAGGAAAATGGGATTTGACGTGATTCATGACCAGCTGAACGAAGCAGTTCATTATCGTTGAGGTCAGTGCCAATGGATAGTAGTCATTGATGCAGGTTACTCTCACCCTCTTGGGTTCCAGGATGATGGAAGCCTGCAGGGACAGTGGACACTTCCAGAGAGATGTTGAACATGTCTGCTAGAACCTCTGTTAACTGGGCTGCACAGTCCCTCAGCAGCTGACCAGATACATTATCAGGCCCAATATCCTTAGGTGGTTGACCCTGGCTCGGATCTTCCCCACATCAGCTGCGGCCACACACACAGTATCTGTTGGGGGGGCTGGGGTGGCTTCCTTGCCAGCTCACCGCTCTGTGCATCAAACCAAGCGTAAAAGACATTCAGTCTATCTGGAAGAGAAACATCACTGTTGCTGGTGTGCAGGGTGGACTGTTTTGGTCTGAATGCCCTGCCAAATGCACCTCATGTCTCTGGTGTCACTGAAATGGCTGTACAGTACTCTGCAAAAGTTTTAGGCACATGTAAACACCTTGGGTGCCAAAGACTTTGGCACAATACTATATTTGTCAATGGGGAGCAGAGAGCGAGGTTGTAAATCTGGCAGGAACAATGGATGTTGAGAATGGTGAAGTGCCGCTGGAGGGGGTTGGGACAGGTGGCAGAGAAGGAATGCTAGGGGCAGAGGGGCAGATACACCCAGCCCTGAGGCACCAGGCAAGGGCATTGGATTCCAAACAATTGATATATTGATCATTACAGAATATCTCTCTGTTGCTTCCCAACTCCCTCCCTTCTCACTTCCCCTTTTCCCGGCCATGATTCTCCTCTCCCTGACCCCTTCCCACTCTCTGTCTACAGTAGGGACCCACATCAGACTGAGGTTTATCATCACTCACATATGTCATGAAATTAGTTTTTTTGCAGCAGCAGTACAGTGCAATACATAAAATTACTACAGTACTGGGCAGGAGTCTTAGGCACCCTAGCTATATTTGTTTAAAACTTTTGTACAGTACTGTATATTCTCTTTGCATAATCCCATTTTGCCTTCCTGATGATGTTGGAACGTGCAGCTCTTGCTGAACCGAGAGCTGCCTTATGTCCTGCTCTGAAGGCAACATCCAGGTTTCTCAGCCATACCTGGAGCTCCCAGACCTCTACTGTCACCCATGGTTTCTGATTTTCCCTCACATAATTGCGTCTAATAATGGTGATGTCATCAATACACTTCTCCATGTAGCCAATCACAGATCTCACATATTCATCAAAGTTAATGTGATGGTCATAGGTAGTCACTTACCTGAACATGTTCCAGTCCACGTGTTCAAGACAATTCCGCAATGCTGAGATTGCTCCTTCTGGCCAGATCCTTATTCCCCTTTGAACTGGTCTAACTGGTCTAATCAATGCCATAACAGATAAGTGGACAGAGTATTTGAGGTGGGAGCAGGGAGCAGCTTTGTATGCACCAGGGACGTTGGTCTAAACAGGGTCTAGTACCTCTGGTAGAAAAGCCAACATGCAGATAGTATTTAGGCAGGATTCTTTAATTTAGCATGGTTGTGTTACAAGGACGTGGCAGTGGAACGAACCCAAGTGCTGAACACGGGCAAGGGGGCCGAGTCCGGAGGTGTTGTGGTCGTAGCAAGCGTGGAATTGGTGCCAAGGGAGTCTTTACCCAGAGTCTTGGTCTTAGTAAAGAATTCAGGAATGATGCTAGACTTAGAACTGACAGTCCTAAGACCCATGGAACAAGGTTAATCATACACAAGTTGACCAAACAAACTGGCAGCTCCTTGTTGTGGTCACAGGGTTCTTATACTGCATTTGCCGATGGAAAGCAGGTGTTTGTAGTTAGTGGAACCTGGAAATGATTGGAACTAAACGAGGTGATTGAGGCCCAATTCCTGAGAAAAATAACCAGATGGGCGGTTGCCAGAAGGAACCATGACAAGTTGAAGTTGCCAACAACAATAAAGAAACCACCAGGGTGTGCAGTTTGCAAGTCATGGATCATTACTAAGAATTCTACCACAGGTGAACCATGAGTGCTTCTACTGAAGTATTCTCACATCAGTTCTCCTTAAAGTAGATAGATACACCTCCACTGTGGGTCTGCCAGAGATCCTGGGAATTCTCAGCTCGAAAAGAAGTGAAACCCTCTAGCTGGATGGTTGCTTCAGAGCTGGTATCCTGGAGCCACTCTTCTGACAGAATGAGTGTGCAGCTGACCTTCATCTCACACTGACTCAATGGAGATTCCTGCAAATTTATTCTCCACTAATGGAACACAGTGACACCTAGCAGAGAACAGGCCCTTGCTCAATTTGCTGGATCTCTCTGCCCAGGTTTGGTCCATAACCCTCTAAACCTCTCCCATCCATGTGCTTATCTGGATGGCATTTAAATATTGCTAGGGTGCTTAACCACTGTTCCTGGCATCTCATACCAAATGCACACTACTGTTTGCACGAAGGAGCTATCCTGGTGGCCTTTGCAAATCTCTTGCCCCAGATATTAAAACTTTGCCTTTTATTGCAGTTCGTCTCTAGGAAAACAGACCATCTGCAATCTCTAATATTCCGGAGAAGTACTAGCCTATACAACCTCTTCTTGGACTGTAATTCAGCCCCCCCAAGGCCGGGCAACATTCTGGTAAATCTTTTCTGCACTTTTTTCTAGTTCATTAACATCTTTCCCATAACAGGGTGACCAAAACTGTACACAATACTCTATGTATGTCACTGTCTTACATAACTGCAACATAACTTCCCAACTTTTGTACTCATTGCCCTGACTGATGAAGGCCAGCAAGCCAAATATTTACTTCACCATCCCATGAATAGTGCCTATAAAAAGTATTCACCCACTTGCAAGTGTTCATGTTTTATTGTTTTACATGTGGATTTAATTTGGCATTTTTTGACTCTGATCAACAGAAAAATACTCTTTTGAGTCAAAGTGAAAATAGATCTCTACAAAGGGATCTAAATTAATTACACATAGAAAACATAAAATAATTGATTGCGTAAGTATTCACCTCCTTTAAGTCAATATTTAGTAGATGCATCTTTGGCAGCAATTACAGTCTTGAGTCTGTGTTGATAGGTCTCCATCAGCTTTGTGCATCTGGACACTGCAGTTTTTCCCCATTCTTTACAAAACTGCTCAGCTCTATCAGATTGTATAGGGATCGTGAGTGAACAGCTCTTTTCAAGTCCAGCAACTAATTTTCAATTAGATTGAGGTCTGGCCTCTGACTTGGCCACTCCAGGACATTAACTTAGTTTTTTTTAAGCCATTCCTGTGTAGCTTTTGCTTTATGCTTGGGGTCATTGTCTTGCTATAAAATAAATCTTCTCCCAAGTCACAGTTCTTTTGCAGACTGCATCAGGTTTTCCTCCAGGATTTCCCTGTATTTTGCTGCATTCATCTTACCCTCTACCTTCACAAGCCTTCCAGGGGCTGCTGCAGTGAAGCTTCCCCACAGCATGATGCAGCCACCACCATGCTTCACAGTAGGGATGGAGTGTTTTTGATGATGTGCAGTGTTTGACTTACACCAAACATAGCATTTAGTCTGATGGCCAAAAAGCTCAATTTTGGTTTCATCAGACCATAGAACCTTCTTCCTGCTGACTTCACAGTCTCCCACATGCCTTCTGGCAAACTCTAACCAAAATTTCATATATTTCTTTTCAAAACTGGCTTTCTCTTTGCCACTCTCCCATAAAGCTGTGACTGGTGAAGCATTCAGGCAACAGTTGTTGTATGCACAGTCTCTCCCATCTCAGTGACTGAAGCTTGTAACTCCTCCAGAGTTGTCAGAGGTCTCTTGGTGGCCTCCCTCACTTGCACGGTCACTCAGTTTTTGAGGACGGCCTGCTCTAAGCAGATTTACAGCTGTGCCATATTCTTTCCATTTCTTGATGACTGACAACTATACTCCAAGGGATATTCAGAGAACTGGAAATTTTCTTCTATCCATCTCCTGACTTGTGCTTTTCAATAACCTTTTTTTGTGGTGTTGGTGGAGTGTTTGTTTGTCTTCATGGTGCAGTTTTTGCCAGGATACTGACTCACCAGCAATTGGACCTTCCAGATCGAGGTGTATTTTTACTGCAATCAATTGAAACACCTTGACTGCACACTGTGATCTTCATTTAACTAATTATGTGACTTCTGAAACCAATTGGCTGCACCAGTGATGATTTGGTGTGTCATATTAAATGGGGTAAATGGTCTGCAGGTTGAGATTCTAAATTGGGGAAGGGCCAATTTTGATGGTGTCAGAAAGGATCCAGCAAGTGTGGATTGCGACATGCTTTTTTCTGGCAAAGGTTTTCTTGGTAATTGGGAGGCTTTCAAAAGTGAAATTTTGAGAGTACAAAGCCTGTATGTGACTGCCAGAATAAAAGATAAAGATAACATGTTTAGGGAACCTTGGTTTTCAAGAGATATTGAGGCCCTGGTTAAGAAGAAAAATTAGATGCATGGCAGGTAGGAACAACAGTGGTGTTTATGGAGGATAATAAATGCAAGAGAATACTTAAGAAAGAAATGAAGAGAGCTAAAAGAAGGCTTGAGTTTGCCTTAGCAGACAAGGTGAAGGAGAATCCTAAGGGATTCCACTAAAAAGAGCAAAAAAAAAATTACAAGGGAGGGACAAAATTAGTCCTCTGGAAGATCAGAATGGTAATGCATGCATGGAGCCAAAATAGATGGGGGAGAGCTTGAATGTATTTTTGCAGCTGTATTTAATCAGGAGACAGACACAGAGTCTGTAGAAGTGAGGCAAAGTGGCACTGAGATCATGGACCCTGTACAGATTACAGAGGAGGATGTGTTTGCTGTCTTGGCTCAAATTAGGATGCATAAATCCTCAGGGCCTGACAAGGTGTTCCCTCAGACCCTGTGGAAGGCAAGTGCAGAAATTGCAGGGGCTCTAACAGAGATATTTAAATCATCCTTGGTGACTGGTGAGGTACCAGATGATTGGAGGATAGCTAATGTCGTTCTGCCATTTAAGAAAGGCTCTAAAAGTAAACCAGGAAATTATACACCAATGAGCCTGTCATCAGTAGTGTAAATGTTATTGGAAGACATTCTAAGGTTCTGGATATTTGAGTATTTGGACAGACCCTGATTAGGGATAGTGAGCATGGCTTTGTGCATAGTAGGTTTTGTCCAACCAATCTTAGAGAGGAAGTTACCAGGAAAGTTGATGAAGGCAAGGCAGCAGATGTTGTCTACATGGACTTTAGAAAGACTTCTGACAATGCCTTTGGATCAGTCTGCACTTTAGTTGGTCAGGAAGGTTCTGTCACTTGGCATTCAAGATGAGGTTGTAAGTTGCATTAGATATTGGTTTTGTGGGAGAAGCCAGAGTGGTAGTAGAGGGGTTATTTCTCTGCCTGGACACCTGTAACTAGAGGAGTGCCACACAGATCAGTTCTGGGTCTGTTGTTGTTTGCCATCTCTATCAATGATCCGGATGATAATGTGGTTAACTGGATCAGCAAATTTGCAGATGACACCAAATTTGGGGATATAGTGGACAGCGAGGAAGACTATCAGAGCTTGCAGAGGGATCTGGACCAGCTGGAGAAATGAGCTGAAAAATAGCGGATGGAATTTAATGCAGACAAGTGTGAGGTTGACCAACCAGGGTAGGTCTTACACAGTGAACGGTAGGGCACTGAGGAGTGCGGTAGAGCAAAGGGATCTGAGAATAGAAGCTGATAATTCATTGAAAGTGGCAGCACAGGGAAACGGGGTCATAAGGAAGGTTTTGGCATATTGGCCTTCAAAAATCAAAATATTGGGTATAAGAGATGGGATGTTATGTTGAAGTTGTATAAGACATCGATGAGGAATGATTTAGAGTATTGTGTGCAGTTTTGGTCACCTACCTACAGGAAAGATGTAAACAAGGTTGAAAGAGTGCAGAAAAACTTTACGAGGATGTTGCTGGGACTGGGAAACTTGAGTTATAAGGAAAGATTCAACAGGTTAGGACCTTATTCCTTGGAATGCAGAAGATTGAGGGGAGATTACATAGTGGTATACAACATTATGAGGGGTCTAGATAGATAAATGCAGGCAGGCTTTTTCCACTGAGGTTGGGTGAGACAAGAAGTAGAGGTCATAGGTTAAGGGTGAAACGTGAAGTGTTTAAGGGAAACATGAGGGGGAACTTCTTCGCTGAGAGTGTGTTGAGAATGCAGAACAAGCTGCCAGTGGAAGTGATGGATTCAGGTTCGATTTCAACATTTAGGAACAGTTTGGATAGGTACGTGGATGGGAGGGGTATGGAGGGCTATGGTTCCAGCGCAGGTCAATGTAACTTGGCAGTTTAGTTGGTTTGGCATGGACTAAATGGGCCAAAGGTCATTCTTCTGTGCTGTACTTTTTTGCCTCTATGACTCTATACCTAACTAATCAATATTCCCCTGTAATTTTTCATATCTTTCTGCAGTATCAGTAAACTTTTCACAGACTTACTGACCATGCTGGTGTGTTCACATCCAAATCATTGAAGTCAATTACAAGCAACAAAGATCTGGATGTTGATCTCCGTGGCACACCAGTAGACACAGGCCTCCAGTCCAATAAATAATCCTCAGCAATCACGCTCTGTTTCCTTCCAGTGAGCCAATTATGAATCCAACCGTGATCGTTCCCTGGATCTCATTCAATCTAACCTTCCAGACTAGGTGGCCGTGACAGACTTTTCAAAGGCCTTGCTGAACCCACACAGGCAACATCCACAGTCCTATCCAAATGTAATTAAAGTTCAAGGAATTGTCCAGGAAAACTACCTGGTCAAAAAAATCACAAGGATTCTACATCTTCTGATCCTATGTCACCTCTTTCTAAGGATTTGGTTTCATTTTTTATCAACAGAGCCACGCCACCCCTTTGACTACCTACCTGTCCTTTTGATATAAAGTGTATCCTTGGATGTTCAGTACCCAGCCACAATCTTATTTCAACCACAACTCAGTGATGTCCACAACATAATACCTGCCAATCTCTAACTACACAATAAGATCATCTACCTTATTCCATATTCTGTGTGTATTCAAATTCACCTTCAGTCCTGTATTCATCTCCGTTTTCGATTTTGCCCCCATGTTACATTTCTACTCATCCCACTGACGGAAATTTTGTCCTATCGTCCACCTGTTCTTCTTCAGTCTCACTGCACAATGTATCGACTTGTATACCAACTGCCAGATCCTCACCCTTATCATTCCGGTTCCCATCCTCTTGCCAAATTAGCTTAAAGCCTCCCCAACAGCTCTAGCAAACCTAATCACAAGGATATTGGTCCCCCTCAAGCTCAAGTGTAACCCATCCATTTGTACAAGTCATACCTTCCCCAGAAGAGATCCCTATGTTCCAGAAAGCTGAAACCCTCCCCCTTGAACCAATCCTTCACCCCCCTTTCCTCTGAATCTGCTTTAAACGCAAACAACACCATGACTAAAGGCCATGTAAATCTATGAAGGGGTTGAAAGGAAAAATGCTTTTTCTTTTGCGTGGAACCTTAAATGTGGAATAGTTACAAACAAATTGAATAGGAACTTCAGAAGAAGCTTCTTTCCCTGTACAATCAAGTGGTTGAGGACAAATTGCAGGGAAGCATTTAAATGGAAGCTCAAAGTGGACACAAGGAGGCAAAGGGCATGCTGATGGATGAAAAGAAGGCAGCTGGGAGGAACTTCATGTGGAGAACAAACCTGTTATTATGAAAGTCTTTGCAGCATCGAAGACTTCTTCAAAAGGCGATGCCTGAAAAAGGCAGTATCCATCAATAGGGACCCCAGTCTCCCAGGACATGCCTTTGTCTCCTCTTCTCATTGCTACCATCAAGGAGGAGGTACAGGATCCTGAAGACACGCATTCAACATTTTAGGAATTGCTTCTTCCCCTCCAACATCTCATTTCTGAATGGACAATGAACCCAAGTACACTTCCTCACTATTTTTTTCTTTTTGCATTACTTATTTCACTTAACTATATGTATATTTCTTATTGGTAATTCAAACTTTTTCTTTTTATTATGTATTTCTTCCACAAATGCAGCCTCAAAGCAACGAATTTCATGACATAAGTCGATGATAGTAAACCTGATACTGATTCTCTCTGCTGAAGCTTCCAGGTCTGATTCACCCAAAGCACCCCTGCTGCTTTGCGACCTCATTACCAGCATTGCGTAGTCGTCTTCCTACTTGTATCTTTTTTCTCAACCACTGTATTAATGCAACTTGAGGTTGGATGTTCCACAAATCTCACCATTGTGTAACATGCAGTGGCAAAGTGACAATTAAAGAATGAGCTTTGGATTACCCACGTAATAAAACATATGCTGCATTTAAGTCAGAGTGAATGAGATATTTTTCAGCTGAATCTTATTGAAGAGTGGTGGCTTGATCTTGTTGAGTTTAAAGTATTCTTTGAAGTGGTGCTACTGGATTTAGAGATATAATGTCAATAAGAAAAATACAGAAAAGTCACTAGTCAATTGAATAAAGAGTTCTGGAGGAGCGTCTCTATACATGCTGGTGGTGGGGGGGGGGGGGGAGAGCAAGTGGGACTCACTCCCAAGCAGTGTTTGAGTCAAACTGCAAAGCTTATAAGTTGTGGCACTAGTGCAACGGACAAGCAAAAAGTAACCCTCCATACTGGTGCCTTAAAAGAGGAAATGTTGATGGGATCTGAGGTGGATTTAACTAACACGCTAAATCAGCTTGAAGAGCTGGGGGCCCTTTTGTAAATTGGCCGCTGATGGCCAAGATATGCTGCTCAGGACAGACTGTAAAATTGATGAGGACGTCTTCCCTTGCTTCCTCCAAGGTGGACTATGACTTGAAATTAAGATTGCAGGTTTGAGGATGCAACATGGAAACTTGTATGTCCAGTGCCAATTGTATCCAGTCCAAGGCTCCAAGAACACAGGGAACTTCATGGCTCATTTCTACATTTTCTGAGTTACTTTGTCACTATTGCATCTATTCTTAGAATGTGGCTTTTTCTTCTAGAGCTTCAGAGATGTCTTCCTTCTTCAAAGAACAGGGCTTGCCTTCCTCCATCACTGATGCTGCCACACATGTATCTCCTCCATTTCCCAGCCATCCACCCTCACCCATTTTCCCACTGGCTTAACAGGGATAGAGTTCCTCTGAACCCTTACCTATCACCCCATGAGCCTCCACAACCAGCACATAATTCCCTGCAACTTCTGTCATCCTCAATGGGTTCCTAACAAATCTGTGATTCCCTTATCCATTCGCCCTGCTCACACCTGTCTCCTGAGACTTATCCCTGCAAGAAGAAGACCTATACCTGCCCATTCTCCTCCTCCCTCGCCTCCATTCAGGGTCCCAAACAGTTCTTCCAGATGAGGCAACACTCCACCTGAGAATCTGTTGGGGTCGCCTACTGTATCTGGTGCTCCCAATGTGGCCTCCTCTACATTAATGAGACCTGATGTAGATCGGGGAGACAGCTTTGTCAAGCATCGGTGCTTCATATGCAAAATGCAGGATTTCCCGGTGGCTATCAATTTAAATTCCAATCCCTATTCCTTTCCTGACATGTCAGACTGTGGACCATGATGAGACCACTCTCAGGTTGGAGGAGAAACACCTCAAATTCCATCTGGGTAGCCTCCAACCTTATGGCATTAACATTGATTTCTCTAACTTTTGGTAATTTTTCACCCTTCCCCTTTCTTCTTCTTCCATTCCCCACTCTGGCTCCCTCTTACCTCCTTCTTTCTCACTTGCCTATCACCTCCCCTTGATGCCCCTCCTCTTTCTCTATCTTATTTGGTCCATTCTCCTCTCCTATCAGATTCCTTCTTCTCCAGCCTTTTACCTTTCCCATCTATAACCTCTTAGCTTATTACTTCATTCCCTCTCCCCCATCCACCTGGCTTCACCTATCACCTTCGAGCATGTACTCCTTCCCCTCCCCCCACCTTCTTATTCTGGCTTCTTCCCTCTTTCATTCCAGTCCTGATGAAAGGTCTCGGCTTGAAACATTGACTATTTTCATTTCCATAAATGAAATGCTGAGTTCCTCCAGTGTTTTATGTGTCTTTCTAGATAATTGCATATATGCTTTCAGATATAATTAGTCCAAATAATAGTGTTGCTGAAAGCTGGAGCAAAAGACAATCTGCTGGAGAAACATAGTGAGTCAAACCGTGTCTACGGGTGGAAGGGAATTGGCAATTTTTCAGGACATCTGACTGGGACTGAGAAACTAAGAAATGAGTGTGAAAGATATTGACAGATAGAAAGCTAAAGAGTAGGCACGGGTTGTGGTACGAGAAAGAAGTTGGAAGTTACAGTGGCGTATACAAACTCCACGTAGGGACAGAGGAAAACCAAGAATGACGAGGTGTCTGTAGCACATGCATTGACACTCGCAGCAAGTGCACTCAACACCTGAAGTGATGGGCTAAGTGACAATTATATTGCTGTTCAAACCTTTAATCGTTATCTCAGTGGAATTGTTGACACTTGAAAGCCCGCTCTCTGTTGCACAGAAAATGACAGTGTATTTCTGGCAGTACAAGAGTACTGTTTAGTGACCATCAGTGATGAGCCAGCATGTTTCTTCAAATCAGGACTCAAAAAGTGTTCCATTTCATATGCCACAAAACTAATATCCTTCCTAATAAGCTACAAGTACCAATCATATTTTATCTTCAATATGGATGGAACTAATTGGGTCAATTTGATGTGGAGTTTCCATGTGGCAACCCATCAAAATCATGCGCTGAAAATTTTACTGAGATGGTCATACCCACAGTGCAGGTTTCAGATCGATGGGTAACCATCAGGGGAAGGAAATGGAGTCACCAGTTAGTGCAGGGTGTCCCTGTGACCATTCCCTTCAATAGCAAGTATACCTCTTTGCAGACTGCTGGAGATTGGGGTAATGGGGAAGCAACAGGCAGACCAGTAGCACTATGGCTGGCTCTGAGACTCTGCAGGTAAGGGTAAAGTTAGGCAGGGAAATTGTCATCAGAGGCTGAATAGATAGGGAGGCAGATAGGAGATTCTGAGGCAGTGAAAGAGACACCGGGGGTAGTGCATTTCCTCTCCGTTGCAAGGGGTGCAGATGTCCCAGAGCAACTGCAAAATCTTCTGCACAGTGAGAATAAGGATTTAGGAACGACACTGAAAAGCAGGACCTTGAAGGTATTAATCCCTGCAATACTCCTGCTGCACGTGCTGGTCAGGGCAGAAACAGAAAGACAGACCAAATGGATGCGTAGTTAAGGAACTGACTCAGGGAGTCAGATTTCAGGTTCTTGAATCATTGGAACCATTTTTGAGGCAAGGGTGACCACAAGAGGGATGGGTTGCACCTTAACTAGAGAGCAACCAATATTCTGTCTGAGAAGTTTTAATTCAGAGAGGTTAGACTTGTTTTGCAGGGGGTTGGACATGTGGGTGACCAATTCCACAGAGTGGAGGGCAAGTATGTTTCAGTAAGAAGGAAGGACAAGGACAGAAAGGTGGGGGAGCCCTGGATATCAAGAGAGAGGGTGAATTCAGTTAAAATAAAGTGTATGTAAGGTTTAAGAAGCTAAGATCAAACAGAGCTTTTGAAGATTATAAAGAAGCCAGAAGAGAACGCAAGAAGGGAATTAGAAAAGTCAGGAGGGGCCATGAAAAGTCCTTGACAGGTAAGATTAAAGAGAATCCTAAGGCATTCTATACAGACATCAAGAGCAAGAAGATAACTAGGGAATAAGTCGGCCCATTCAAGAGAGAATGAGGAGGTGATAGATAGGATGGTGGTCACAGGCGACAGGCAAGTGGGTGACTGTCAGAAATGGGAGTAGGCCGACAATGCAGAGTACCCTTTGCCTGTTCTCAATAACAGGCATGCGCCTCGGATACAGTTGAGGGGGGGGTGGCAACATACCATGGAAAAGCCGTAGCCAGGCCTCTGGCACCGAGTCTGGCTCTGCGGCTCAGAAGGGAAGCAGGTGGGTGGGAGGAAAGCAGAATGCAGTGGTGATAGAGGATTCAGTAGTTAGGGGAGCAGATGGGAGATTCTCTGGACATGAAAGAGACATATTGCTTCCCAGGTGCCAGTGCCATGGACATCTCAGATTGGGTCCAAAGCATTCTAAAAGGGGAGGGTGAGCAGCAAACTGTTGTGGTATATATTGATACAAGTGGCATAGGTAGGAAAACGGCTGAGTTTCTGAAGAGAGAATGAAGGGAGTGAGATAGGAATTTGAAATGCAGGAGCTCAAGAATAGCAGAACACACAAGTGCTGGAGGAACTCAGAAGGCCATGAAGCATCTCTGGAAAAGAGTGAACAGTCAATGTTTCGGGCTGAGACCCTTCATCAGGACCGGAAAAAAGGATGAGGAGTCAATGTAAGAAGGCGAGGGGGGGGGGGGGGGGGAGGAAGAAGTACAAAGTAGTAGGTGATAGGTGAAACCAGGAGAGGGGGAGGGGTGAAGTAAAGAGCTGGGACGTAATTTGGTGAAAGAGATAAAGGGCTGGAGAAGGGGAAATCTGATAGGAGAGGATAGAAGACCATGGAAGAAAGAAAAGGGGGAGGAGCACCAGAGAGAGGTGATGGGCAGGTAAGGAGATAAGGTGAGAGAGAGAAATGGGAATCAGGAACAGCGAAGGGCGGAATTTTGAGAAATTGATGTTCATGCCGTCAGGTTGGAGGCTACCCAGATGGAAAAAGGAATACAATATAAGAGTAGTAAGCTCTCGATTGCTATCTGTGGTAAGGATAGGATGGTTTGGCAGACGAATATGTGACTGAGGAACTGGTGCTGGGGTCAGGTTTCAGATTTCTGGTTCATTGGGATCTCTTCTGGGGAAGATATAACCTGTACAAAACAAATGGCTTACACCTGAACTTCAGGGGGATCAAAAAAAATTTGCAGGCAGATTTGCTAGACCCATTAGTAGTGGGGGGGGGGGGGGTGTTAAAATAGTTTGACAGAAAAGATGGAAGCTAGTGTGATACACGATAGATGCAGCATGTGGAGAGACTGTGAGGAAGGACAGGCAGTTAATAGGGCAAACGCAGTCCCTTGCCTTCTCCATGTAACCTTTACTGCTCTTATTAATCAAGAACCTATCAGCCTCTGCCTTAAATATACCTAATGACTTGGTCCCCACTGCTATCTGCAGCTATGAATTCCATAGATTTGTCACTCCATGGTTAAAGAAATTCTTCCTCATCTCTGTTCTAAAGGGGCATCCTTGTATTCTGAGGCTGTGCCATCTGGTCCTAGACTACCCCACTGTTGGAAAATTACTCTCTTATGTCCATTCTATCGAAGCCTTTCAATATTCAATAGGTTTCAGTGAGATCCTTCCTCATTCTTCTGAACTCCGGTGAGTACGGGCCCAGAGTAATAAAATACTTCTCATACATCAACCATTTCATTTCTGGGATCATTCTCATCAACTTCCTCTGGGCCCTCTCCAATGCCAACACATCCATTCTTAGCCAAGGGGCTCAAAACTGCTCACAAGTGAGACCTCATCAGTACCTTCTTGTTTTTGTATTCGAGTCCTCTCAAAATGAATGCTACCATTGCATTTGCCTTCTTTACCATAGTTAACCTGCAAGTTAACCTTTTGAGAATCCTGCACAAGACCTCCTAACTCCCTTTGCAGCTCTGATTTCTGAAATTTCTCTCCTTAGAAAAATGTCTAAGCCTTTATTCCAAAGTACATGACCATACATTTCTCTAAACTGTATTCCATCTGCCACTTATTTTCCATTCTCTTAATCTAAGTCCTCTTGCAGATACCCTGCTTCCTCAAAACTACCTGCACCTCTACCTATCTTTGTACCATCCACAAACTTGGCCACATAGCCATCAATTACATGAAAAGTAGCAGATGCAACACACACCTCTGTGGAACACCACTAATTACCTGCAGCCAACCAGAAAAGGCTCCCTTTATTCCCATTCTTTGGTTCCTGTCAGTCAGCCAATGCTTTATCCATGCAAGAATCTTTCCTGTAATACCATGGATTCTTATCTTGTTTAGCAGCCTCACATACAGTATCTTGTCAAAGACCTTCTGAAAATCCAAATAAATGGCATCCACTGATTCACTTTTGTCTATCATGCTTGTTATTTCCTCAAATAATTCCAATAAACTTGTCAGGCAAGATTTCCTTAAGAAAATGATGCTGACTTTGGTCTACTTTATCATGTGACTCCAAGAAACCTGAAACCTCATCCTTAATAATAGACTCCAACTTCTTCCTAACCACTGAGGTCAGGCTAAAAGACCTAGAGTATTATTTCCTATCTTTTGCCTCCATCCCTCTTAAAGAATGGAGTGACATTTCTAAAATTACAGTCCTCCAGAATTATTCCAGAAAGATCACTATTAATGTCACCACATTCTCTTCAGCTACCTCTTTCAGAACTCTGGTGTGTAGTCCATCTGTTCTAGGTGACTTACAGTATCTACATTTAGACCTTTCAACTTCCCAAGCACCTCTTCCTTAGTAATAGTGACCATAATCATTTCTGCCCCTGACTTCTTGAACTTCTGGCATGCTGCTTGTGTTTTTCATAGTAAAGACTGATACAAAGTACTTATTGAGCTTGACTACCATTCTTCACCCCCCCCCCCCCCCACACTACCTCCTCTCCAGCGTTATTTTCCAGTGGTCTGATTTGCACTCTCGCCTCCTTTTCACTTTTAATATATTTAAAGAAAAACATTTGGTATTCTCTTTTATATTATTTTCTAACCTACCTTCATATTTAATCTCTTCTCTCTTTATTGCTTTTTTTCTGTTAAGCGTTTCAATCCTTTGGCTTCCCAATAATTGTTGCTATATTATATGACCACTCTTTAGCTTTTATGCTGTCTTTGGCTTCCCTTCTCAGCCACATTTACCTCAACCTCCCTTTAGAATACCTTTTCTTTGGGATAAATCTACCCAGCTCCTTCTGGTTTGCTCACAGAATCTCCAACTATTGCTGTTCTACCACCATTCCTTCTAGTGTCCCCTTCCAATCAACTTCAGCCAGCTCTTCTCTCATGTCTCTATAGTTCCTTTTCCTCCATTGTAATACTGCTACATCTGATTTTATCTTCTCTCTCTCAAACTGCAGGGTGAATTTTACCATATTATGATTCAGAAGAGGATGGCATCAGTGAACAATGTTACCATGGGCGAAATTCTCCAGCAGGTCCATGAAGTAATTTATTTCACTTCTTTTACATGTTCTTTTTCTTTTAAATGTGTTTCTGATGTCCCATAGAACCTCTGGTCTACAGTTAAATGGTGTGTTTTCTGGCCAATTGAGCAATTTGGCGCTTCGCTATCCCCGAGAAGATTCCAGGAGGTGAGTGGCCTTGTGGTCAAGAAGCATAGAGATGAGGGATGTGTCCGTGTTTGACTCCATTTCTTGATGATTTCACCGACTAAAGCTTCAAGGAAGACTGAAACATCAAGGTGAGTGAATGTTTAGAGTTGTATACCAGCCTCTTGTTCGCTGCTGCCAAAGGAAGGTGTCTGCGTGTGGTGGTCTCTTTCCTTCTCGTTCGTTGCTCCTGAGGGAAGGTCCCTATGTTTGCATGGTCCCTCTCTCTCCCTCAGTGCTGTCAGAGGATGGTACCAGAGCCCTGGGTCTACTGTTTGCGGATTGAACTAATGACCACTGACTGAGTTAAATATGGACTCTTCAGATTTTATATTTTATTTTCTGTGTTTTTGGTTATTCTTTCTTGTTGCCATTTGCACAATTTGTTATTTTTGTGCATGGGGGCAGTTGATTTTCTTGTTGCCGTTTGCGTGATTTATTTTTTGTACAGGGGTTCACTATTGTCTTTGGATGGGTTCCTTAGTTTTCTTTGTTTACTCTTCACAGACATCCACAAAACAAGAAGCCCAACAGAATAAATGATAGAAACTATAAAGCCCATTATCCACATCCCACGCACAAACAGCAGCAGAAGCAACAACTCTCCTCCTCCCACTCCCCACATTGCTGCCATCTTGGGTTGCCTGAGACAGTGTCGAATCTTTTCTGGTTTTCCTTTGATTATCTCTGCCGTAATACGGGGACTTTCAATTTGCATTAGGAAGAATAGGTCAGGAGGAGTATCTTTTTTTTGGTAAATTTTTCATGTATTTCCTTTTCCAAGGGTAAACTGGACAATCCATCAGCATTTCTATGGCTAGTTGTCCTGTTGAATTCAATCTTGTATCTGTGTTCTCCAAGAAACAGAGCCCATCTCTGCATTAATACTGCTGCTGTTAGTGGGACACCCTTCTGAGCATTGAAAATGGATGCTAGTGGTTGATGATCAGTAATGAGGGTAAACTCTCTCCCATACAGATACTTGTAGGAACATGTTACACCCCAAACCAGACTCAAAGCAGCTCTGTCAATCTGTACATAATCTTTTTCTGCAATGATAAGGGAATATGATGCAAAGCCATTCCACAAAATTGCTTTAAACGACATTTCAAAGATACTGAACTGCAGCCTGCAGATATCCAGCTAAGAACTTGTACTGGAGAAAAGAAAGCTCCTGTGGGAAAGACATTTGTAGCAGTGAAATACAACATTGGGCTTGTATAGGGTACAAGCGGGAGGGCCAGCATTGTGGGGCTTCCACCAATTAAAACATGTGACACGACGGCATCTATACCATAGGCAAAGCTTCACTGGATCACAAACAAGAGAAGATCTGCAGATGCTAGAAGTCAAAGTAATACTCACCAAATGCTGGAGGAACTCACCAGGCCAGGCAAAGATTAAACAGTCGATGTTTAGGGCTGAGACCCTTCTTTGGGACTAAAAAAAAATTAGAGTAAGATGGTGGGGGGAGGGGAGGAAGAAGTACAAGGTGATAGGTGATAGGTGAAGCTGGGAGAGGGGGAGTAGTGGTTAAGAGCTGGGAAGTTGATTAGAGAAAGAAATAAAGAGCTGGAGAAGGGGGAATCTGATAGGAGGTGTCAGAAAGCCAAGGAAGAAAGGGAAAGAGGAGGAGCAGCAGTGAGAGGTGATGGGCAGGTGAGGAGATATGATGAGAGAGAGAAATGGGAAAGGGAATTATGAAGGAGATGGGAGTGGGTGATTACCGGAAGTTTGAGAAATTGGTGTTCATGTCATCAGGTTGGGGGGTACCCACACAGATTATAAACTGTTGTTTCTCCAACCTGAGTGTGGCTTCATCATGGCAATAGAGGATGCCATGGACTGACATGTTGGAATGGGAATGGGAAGCAGAATTGAAATTGCTGGTCACCGGGAGATCCTGCTTTTTCTGGCGGACAGAGCATAGCTGCTCAGCAAAGCAGTCTCCTGATTTACATCGGGTCTCTCCAATATACTGGAGGGCATATCGGGAGTACCCGATACAGTAGATGACCCCAACAGACTCACAAGTGAAGAGTCACTTCACCTGCAAGGATTGTTTGGGGCCCTGAATATAGTGAGGGAGGAGGTATAGGGGCAGGTGTGGTACTTGTTCTGCTTGCAAGGATAAGTGGCAGGAGGGAGATCAGTGGAGAGTAATGAATGGACAAAGGAGACGAGTAGGGAACGATGATTCTCACAGCGAACTGGACTGTACCTCTTTCCAACTTGTCTCTTGTAAAAATGCCATCTCCTTCTAGCAATTCCTCCATCTCCATCGTATCTGCTCTCAGGATGAAGCTTTTCATTCCAAAACTAATGAGATGTTCTCCTTCTTCCTTGTCTGTTCATCCCTCCCCACTGCTTTCTGCTTATGAATCCATGACCATTTTGCTGCCTTTTTTTAACTCTAACATCTCTCTCCCCTTTTGAAGAAAAACGTGCTGTGCTTCAACAGGTTGGTAGTCATCTTGGGTTTGTTTTAAAACTTCCTCATTGCCACTGTTATATTTTCTAACTCCAGAAAGGGAGGAAAGTCATTGGAAGGATTCTAAGCGAACAGATAGATGAGTATTTCGATAGGCATGAATTGATTAGAGATGGTCAGCAATAGCTTTGTGCATGGTAGGTCATATCTAACCAAACTTATAGAGTTTTTGAGGGTGTTAGCAGGAAAGTTGATGAAGGCAAGTCAGTGGATGTTGCCTCCATGGACTTCAGTAAGGCTTTTGACAAGGTCCCCACTTGGAAGGTTCGGCAATGAGGTTCAGTTACTTGACATTCAAGATGAGGTAGAAAATTGGATTAGACATTGGCTTTGCGGGAGAAGCCAGAGATCAGTAGTAGAGGGTTGCCTCTCTGACTGGAGGCCTGTGACTAGTGGTGTGCCGCAGGGATTGGAGCTGGGTCCATCGTTGTTTGTCATCCATATCAACGATCAGCATGATAATGTGGTTAACTGGATCAGCAAACTTTCAGATAACACCAAAATTAGGGATGTAGCAGACAGCAAGGAAGACTATCAAAGCTGAAGTGGGATCTGGACCAACTGGGAAAATGGGGTGAGAAGTCTCAGTTGGAATTTAATGCAGACAAGTGTGAGGTGTTGCTCTTTGTTAGGACCAACTATGGTAGAACTTATACAGTGAGTGTTTGGTAGAACAAATGGATCTGGGAATATAGGCTCATAATTGATTGAAAGTGGTGACATAGATCATAAAGAAAGTTTGTGGCACAATGGCCTTCAAAAATCAAAGAACTGAATACAGGAACTGGGATCACAGACAAGTGAAAATCTGCAAATATTGGAAATCCAAGCAATACACACAAAATGCTGGAGGAACTCAGCAGGCCAGGTAGCACCTGTGGAAAAGAGGACAGTCGATAAATTGGGCTGAGATCCTTCAGCAGATCCAATCTGTCATTATGTGTGTGTTACAGGAATTGGGTTGTTATTTGGGATTTACCTGACAAATAGGATAGACAAAGGAGAATTGATTGATGCTGTGTGCTTGGATTTGCAGATGGCTTTGTCAAGGTGCCACACATGAGGCTGCATAATGAGCTATGAGCCCATGGAATTACAAGAAAGATGCTGGCATGTGCAAAGTAGTAGCTGATTGGCAAGAGGGAAAGAGTGGGAGTAAAGGGAGCCTTTTCTGGTTGGCTGCCAGTGACTAGTGGCATTCCTCAGGGGTCTGTGTTGGGACTCATTCTTTTTTTGTTCTATGTCAATAATTTGGATGATGGAATTGATAGCTTTGTTGCGAAGTTTGCAGATAATATGAAGATAGGTGGAGGGACAGGTAGTTTCGAGGAAAGAGAGAGTGTACAGGAGAACTTAGATTAGGAGAATGGCCAAAGAAATGCTAGATGGAATACATTATTGAGAAATGTATGGTCATGTACTTTAGTAGAAGAAATGAAAGGATCGACTACTTTCTAAATGGAGAGAAAATACAAAAACTGAGCTGCAAAGGGACTTGGGAGCCCTCATGCAGGATTCTCTAAAGTTTAACTTACAGGTTGAGTCTGTGATGAGAAAGGCAAATGCAATATTAGTATTCACTTCAAGAGGACTAGAATATAAAAGCAAGGATGTAACGTTGAGACTTTATAAAGCAATGGTGAGGTCTCACTTGGAGTATTGTGAGCAGTTTTTGGCTCCTTATCTTAGAAAGGATGTGCTGAAACTGGAGAGAGTTTAAAGGAGGTTCATGAAAATGATTCCTGGATTGAATGGCTTGTCATATGAAGAGTGTTTGACGGTTCTGGGCCATCATTCACTGGAAGAAAGAACAATGAGGGGTGACCTCATTGAAATCTCTCGAATGGTGAAAGGCCTTGATAAAGTGGATGTGGAGTGGATGTTTTGTGTGGTTGGTGAGTTTAAGAGTTTAAGTTCAAAATAGAGGGGCAACCTTTTCGAATGGAGATGAGGAGGTATTTCTTTAGCCAGAGAGTGGTGAATCTGTAGAATTGTTTGCCACAGGCAGCTGTGAAGGCCACACCTTTATGTATATTTAAGGCAGAAGTTGATAGATTCTTGATTGGTCAGGCATGAAGAGATACAAGGAGAAGGTAGGAGATTGGGGCTGAAAGGAAAATCAGATCAGCCACAATGAAATGCCAGAGATAACTTGTTGGGCCAAATGGCCTAATTCTGCTCCTATATCTTATGGTCTTACAATTATGTTGAAGTTGTATAAGATGTTGGTGAGGCCTAATTTGAAGTACTGTGTGCAGTATTGTAAGAAGATGGTGCCAGTGAACAACGCTACCAAAGGTGACATCTTCATGAGAGTTCACAGATCAACTCCTTTCACTTCTTCTATGTCTTCATTGTATTTCAAATGTGGTTCTGCTACAGTTAGAGCCTGCTAGGTGGTGTGTTTTCTGACCGACCTGGTGCTTTGCTGTCTCCGAGAGGATTCCACGAGGCTGCAAGTACAGTGAGCAGTCTGGAGGCCAAGAAGCCTGGAGATGGGGCACGAGCCCATGATCAACTCCATCTCTTGCTGATTGTTCTAGCTAACGCACTGAGGAAGATTTAAATCATTGAAGCAAGTGCGGGGGGGGGGGAGCAAGTGTTCAGCACGTGGACAGGAGGGGTTTGATGATCTTTCTTTGAACAGGTTCCATGGTTCTTTGTTTTGTGGCTGTCTGTTGGGAAAACAGATCTCAGGGTTGTATACTGCATACATACTTTGATAATAAATGTACCTTGAACCCTTTGAGTTTTGGCCATCTATCTACAGGAAAGATGTAAGTAAGATTGAAAGAGTACAGAGAAAACGTACAAGGATGTTTCCAGGACTGGAGCACCTGAACTATAAGGAAAGATTGAATAAGTTAGAACTTCTTTCCCTTGAATGTAGAAGATTAAGGGGGGATTTGATAGAGGTATAGAAAATTATGAGGGGTATAGATAGGGTAAATTCAAGGAGGCATTTTCCACTGAAGTTGGGTGAGACTAGAACTAGAGGTCATGGGTTAAGGGTGAAAGGTGAAATGTTTAAGGGGAACATGAGAGGAAACCTCTTCACTCAAAGGGGCATGAGAGTGTGGAATAAGTTGCCAACACAAGTGGTGGATGTGATTTTGATTTCAAAGTTTAAGAGAAGTTTGGACAGGTATATGGATGGGGGGGTAATGGAGGTCTATGGCCTGGGTACAGGTCAATTGTACTAGGCAGTTTAAATGGTTCAGCATTAGATGGGCTGAAGCACCTGTTTCTGTGCTGTGGTTTTCTATGACTCTAAACCAATTGAAAGGAAAACACTGGAGGCAGGAACTTGTGCATTTTGTATCTCTTTACCCCTTTCTTTTAGCGAGGTGCTCACATATGACATGGTGGCATAATGACATATGCATTCATGTATTTCTTACATATGGCCTGTAATGAATTAAGTAACAAACAAAGAATGCTCAATCAAACAATACACTTACACTGTTTCTCAAATATTAAAAACACTGGAGTTAAGAGTCAGGCCATTATATTGCAGCTTTATAAAACTCTAGATAGGCCGCATTGAGAGTATTGCAGTTAGTTCAGGTTGCCACTTTCATGCAGACGATGCTGAGCCTTTGGAAAGCGTGCAGAAGACATTTACCGGGATGTTGCCTGGATTATAGGACATACGCTACAAAGAGATGTTATTTCCTGTGGAGCAGCAGAGTCTGAGCAGAGATCAGGCAGAGATTTTTACAAAATTACGTGAGGCATAGATAGAAATCCAGTATCTTGTTCCCAGGGTTGAAATATCTCATGCCGGAGAGCATGTATCTGAGGCAAGCGGGGATGAATTCAAGCTTTTACATGCAGTACATAGTTGAGTGCCTGGAAAACATTGCCAGAGGTGATGGTGGTGGAGGTAAATAAGGTAGGAACGTTCAAGAGGCTCTTAGATAGACATGAGAATGTGCAGCAAATGAAAGGATATGGACATTGTGCAGAGGGGTTACTCATTTAATTAGACTGGCACAGGATTGTGGGCTGAATGGCCTGTTCCTCTCTGTACTGTTCCACGTTCTATAAATTAAACTGAAATCGTTTCTGACAGTACCTTTCAAAAAAAGGAGTCTTGATTAGATTCCCATTCCCTAAATGTTGCCAAAAGTATTCCGTGTACGTTGTGAATTGAAAATATGCTTGTGGACTGTTTTTCATAAAATTTTGCTTTCTGACTTTATAATGAGTCCAAAATTGGTACAAGCTGCTGGACTGAAATGAGCTTGTGTTCTAGTTAGGCTGCTGAGGTCATTGCCTGTTGCAGCAGTGTTGCTGTAATTAAAGCTGATCTATAAATTGCTTTTGTATGATGTCACAATTGTGTAGCAGGCCATCCATCGATAATAATACAGGCAAATTGAAGCTCTGTTTGGTTTACTTTGTAATCACGCTAAATCATTGTGCTCGTTTCTACCTACACATATAAGATATGTATCAATAGTCTGGATGACAATGTAGGTTTTTTTAGCCAGGGTGTAGTGAATTTGTGGAATTCCCTGCCACAGACAGCGGCAGAGGGCAATTCTATGGGTATATTTAAGGCAGAAGTTGATCATTTCCTGATCGATCTGGGCATCAAAGGATATGGCGAGAAGGCAGGTGTCTGAGGTTGAGTGGGATCCGGGATCAGCCATGATGGAATGGTGGAGCAGACTAGATGGGTTGAATGGCTTAATTCTGTCTTTATGTCTTATGGTTTTGTCTGACTAACGTTGCAGATGACTTTTAAAAATGGTGGCATTGTAGCCAGTGAGAAAGGTTGGCAAAGGATACATAAGGATAATCGAGAGTGATTTCAAGAGTCCAGGAGCTTTTAGGGTGAAGGGTAAACCTGCCACTTTAGGGAACTTTGGCTAATAAGAATTGAGACTCTGGTCAGGAAAAAGATGGAAGCATATCTTGGGTTTGGGAGATAAATGATGGGTTAATCCCTTGATGACGATAAAGACATTAGGAAGACTCTTAAGAGGGAATTCAGGAGGATATGACATGGATCTGGCAGGTTAAGTTCAGGAAAATTCCAAGAAGTTCCATAGCTGAATCAAGAGTAAAAGGTTGGCTCAGGAGAGAGTAGGTTCTCTTAGAATTCAGCGGAGCCACTTTTGGCTTGAGCAACAGCAGGTAGGTGAGATTTTTAATAAATATTTCTCCTTGGTGTTTATTGAGGGAAATGGAGGAGATTCAGGTGAGAGCAGTGTCAATGGTGGAGGAAGGAAAACCCATTTTCACAAACATCCATGCTCACCCCATCTTCCCAACGCCTTAACCGTGATAGAGTTCTTCTTGTCCTTACCTACCACCCCATGAGCCTCCACACACCTCTAGGTCTCTCCTCCTTCCCTTTCTCCTCTGCCCCACCCTCCTCTCCTATCAGATTCCTTCTTCTCCAGCCTTTTTTCATTCCAACCAACCAGGCTTCACCTATAATCTATGTGTTATCCTCCTTACCCTCCCCCACCTTTTTATTCTGACATTTCCCCCCACTTCCTTTTCAGTCCTGAAGAAGGGTCTCACCCTGAAATTACTTTATTCATTTCCACAGATGCTGCCTGACCTGCTGACTTCCTCCAGTATGTGTGCTGCTGAAGATTTTTGAGGATGTTTCCAGACCTACTAGACCTGATTATGGGGAAGGGTTGGCCAGGCTATGACTTATTCCTTGGAGAATGAGTTGTGACCTTATTGTGTTTTATAAAATCATAAGGAGCATAGATGTGGCAATTGGTAATAGTCTTTTCTCCAGGATAGGGCAGTCTTGAGCTAGCTGGCTCAGATTTAGGTTAAGAAGAGAAAGTTTTAAAAGGCATTTGAGGGATAACTTTTTCACACAATGTGTACATGGAATGAGCTACCAGAAAAAGTGATTGAGACAAGTACACTAGCATCATTTAAGAAGCACTCGGATAAGTACATTCAGGCTTAGAGGGCTGAATGCAGGAAATTGGGACTAGATGGATAAACACTATGCTTGGGAGGGGCTCCTTGGGTTGAAGGAATCAGCGCTGTGACTCTATAAAGAACAATCGGAAACCTGGGCAGAGAAAAGGCAGATGGAGTTTAATCTGGACAAGTGTGAGGTGAGACACTTTGGAAGGTCAAATGCAAAATGAAAGTCCTGGTCAAAGCATTTAAGAGCATTGCTTTATGGAGGTGGTAGGGATTATTCTGGAGTTATGAAATTACGGATAACATTATAATGGATTAATAAACATAAGAACTGATCTTCAGAAAATAAAAAAAAACATGCTCACTACTTAACTTCAAATGATACTTTAAGGCTATTGAAATCAATTACTGGGTGTGCAACATTCTATTTCTGTCACATTGAAACAAAGCAGGAGAAGTCAGTGTATGACTGTTCATGTTCATTGGTGATCATTGAAAACTTCATGATGAGACCAGGGAAGGCATGGCCCTCGCCTGTATTAATGCATTGATAAAGACATATCCCTGTCACTCCACTTGTAGTTCAGCACAGGACCCTTTTGTCACTTAATATTCCAGCGAGTTGTATATCCAGGGAGTCAATCTGCAACATTATAATAAAAAAGCTATATTTTGGACTCAGAAGCACCAACATTTAATATTCAAAGGAGTTCTGCTATTTAAGATGTTCTCTCATTGTAAATATGTAATTCTGCCATTAACTAGATACATTCAAAATGTTAAAGTGACTGATTATAACCACTGAAACAATTGCTAATTGTTTGTTCTTTGTGTTTAAAAGGTGTAAAACATCATTTGAGGAGAGCAGAAATAGATTCTCTCCAGATCTCCGAGTTACATCTCCTGTATAGCTTAATTTAGTCATTCACAACATGGACACACATATTTTGGGATGCAAGTTCATAGTTTGTTGAATGTGGCAACATTAACGAATAGGCTGGCAAAGAAAGTGCATGGCATACTTGCCTTTGCTGGCAAGGGAATTGAATATAAAAGTTGGGAACTTATTATGCAGCTGTATAAAACTTTGGGCACATTTATAGTATTGTGTGCAATTCTGGCTGCCTCATTACAGAAAGGATATGGAAACTTTGGAGAGGGTGCAGACGAAGTTCACTAGGATATTGCCTGGATTGAGGAGGTTAGATAAATTTAGATTGTTTTCTGTGGAGCGTTGGAGGCTGTGGGGCGGTTAGGAGTGGGGGTGGAGAAGACCTGATAGAAGTATATAAAATAATGAGAGACTTAGATATGTAGATGGTCAGAATCATATTCCCAGATGGATAAGTCAAATAGGCGTAAGGCGACTGGGGAAAAGTTTAATGTGGATTTACAAATAAAGGTTCACTTACCCAGAAGTTGTTAGGTGCCTGGAATCTGTTGCCAGGGAAGTGATTGAAGCAGATACCATGGCAATCTTCATGTAGCATTTAAGCAGACACGAACAGGCACTGAATAGAGCGATATGGTCCATGAAGGCAAATGGAATTAATTAGAGTGGCACCATGTCAGTTCAGACACGATGAGCTGAAGATCCCCTTTTATGCTCCAACGCTGAATCAGAAAACATAGAGCATAGAACAAAACTGCACAGGAACAGGCCCTGCAACCAGCAGGAATCATAGACAGGAGCTTAATGTCCGAGGATACACACTGTATCAAAAGAATAGGCAGGAAGGCAGAGGGGTGGCGAGGCTCCATTGGTATAAAACTGAAATTCAATCATTAGGAAGAAGTGTTGGAGGGTCAGGAGGTGTTGAATTGTTGTGGATAGAGCTAAGGGTCAGTGAGGATAAAAAGACCCTAATGGGAGTTATATACAGACCTCCAAGTGGTAGTAAGGATGTAGTCTACAAGTTACAACAGGAGAGACAGAATGCATGCCTATAGGGCAAAGCTACAATAGTCATTGGGGAATTCAATATGCAGGTAGATTGGAAAAATTAGGTTGGTGCAGGGGAATTTCTGGAATGCATACAACATTGCTTTTTAGAGCAGCACATGGTTGAGCCCACTAGGGGAATCTGCTATTCTGGATTGGGTGTTGTACAATGAACCAGAATTGATTACAGAGCTTAAGCTAAAATAACCCTGAGGGGAAAATGATCATAATATGATCAAATTCACTCTGAAACTTGAGAAGGAGAAGCTAAAGTCAGAGGTATCTGTATTGCAGTGGAGTAAAAGAAATTACAAAGATATGAGACAGGAACTGGTCAGAATTGATTGGATAAGAACACTGGCAGGGATGACGGCAGAGCAGCAATAGCTGGAATTTCTGGAAGCAATTCAGAAGGCACGGGCCTATACATCCCAAAGAGGAAGGAGTATTCTAAAGGAAGATGACACAACTGTGGCTAACAAGAGAAGTCAAAGCCAACATAAAAGCCAAAGAGAGGACATAAAATAGAGCAAAAAATAGTGGGAAGTTAGAGATTGGGAAGCTTTTAAACAACAACAGAAGGCAGCTAAAAGTCATTAAGAAGCTAAGGCTGAAATACAAAAGAAAGCTGGCCAATAATATTAAAGAGGGTAACAAAAGTTTCTTCAGATTCATTAAATGTAAAAGAGAGACAAGAGTGGATATTGGACCAATGGGGAATGATGCTAGAGAGATAGTAATGGGAGACAAGGAAATGGCAGATGAAATGAATTGTATCATTCTTCACTGTGGAAGACAGTAGCAGTATGCTGGAATTTCAAGGTGTCAGGGGTCTTGAAGTGTGTGAAGTTACCAAATTACTAGAGAGAAGGTTCTTTGGAAACTGAAGGTAGATAAGTCACCGGGACCAGATAATGTACACCCCAGAATTGAGAATGTGGTTTCGGGTTACTTGGAGGAACATGATAAAATAGGCCACAGTCAGCATGGTTTCCTCAAGGGAAAATCTTGCCTGATAAATCTGTTCGAAATCCTTGAAGAAATAACAAGCAGGATAGACAAAGGTGAATCAGTTGATGTTGTGTACTTGGATGTTCAGAAGGCCTTTGACAAGGTGCCACACATGAGGCTGCTTAACAAGCTATGAGCCCGTGGCATTACAGGAAAGATTCTGGCATGGATAAAGCAGTGGTTGATTGGCAGGAGGGAAAGAGTGGGAAAAAGGGGAGCCTTTTCTGGTTGGCTTCCAGTGACTATTGGTGTTCCACGGTGTTCTGTGTTGAGACTGAATCTTTTTTACATTATATGTCAATGATTTGGATAATAGAATTGATGGCTTTGTTGCAAAGTTTGCACATGATACAATAGGTGAAGGTGCAGTTAGTTTTGAGGAAATAAAGAGGCTACAGAAGGACTTGCAGATTAGGAGACTGGGCAAAGAAGTGGCAGATGGAATACAGTGTTGGGAACAGTAAGTGCACTTTGAGAGAATTAATGAAAGTGTTGTCAATTTTCTAAATAGAGAAAATACAAAAATCTGAGGTGTAAAGGGATTTTGGAATATCCCCTAAAGGTTAATTTGCAGTTTGAGTCTGTGGTGAAGAAGGCATATTTAGCATTTATTTCAAGATGAGTACAATATAAAAACAAGGATGTACGGAATGTAAAGCCTTTATGAAGCATTTGTGAGATCTCACTGAGTACTGAATGCAGTTTTGGGCCCCTCATCTTAGAAAGGATGTGCTGAAACTGGAGAGGGTGCAAAGGAGGTTCATGAAAATGAATCCAGGATTAAACAGCTTGTCATATGAAGAGAATTTGAAAACTCTGGGTCTGTATTCACTGGATTTTAGAAGAATAAGGTGTAATATAATTGAAATCTATCAAATGGTGAAAGACCTTGATAGAGTGGATATGGAGAGGATGTTTCCTATGGTGGGAGTGTCTAAAACCAGAGGACACAGCCTCAGAATAGTGCATGTCATTTTAGAACAGATATGAGAAGGACAGAGAGTGGTGAATCTGTGGAATTCGTTGCTACTGGCAGCTATGGAGGCCAAGTCTGTATGTATATTTAAGGCAGTAACTGATGGATTCTTGATTGGTCAGAGCATGAAGGGCTATGGGCAGCAAGACAGGAGATTGGGGTTGAGAGGAAAATTGGATTTGCCATGATGAAATGATGGAGCTGACGCAATGGGCCAAATGGCTTAATTCTGCTCCTATATCTTATGGTCTTATGATCTTATTATTAAGGGTGTCGAAGGTTATAGGGAGAAAACAGGAGAATAGGGTTGAGAGGAAAATGTAAATCAGTCATGATCAAATGGTGGAGTAGACTCAATGTGCTGAATGGCCTAACTCTATTCCAATGTCTTATGGACACTCCTACCATGAGGAACCTTGCGAATACATTTTGAATCCTAAAATGCTCTAGCATATCAGCACTTTCAACACTCACTCACTATGTTCTATGACATTCTCCTTGATAAATACTGACACAAAACACTCATTTAGGACCTCGCCACATCCTTTTCTTCCAAACGCATGTTCCCACTTTTATCCCTTCATGGTCCTAACCTCTCCATAGTTATCTTCTTGCTTTTCATGCATGTATAAAATGCTTTAGTATTCTTTTTAATCCTTCTTTCAATGACTTCTCATGGCTCCTTCTGGCTCTCCTAATTCTTTTCTGAAGTTTTTTTTTTCTGGCTTCTTTATAATCCTCAAGGGCAGTGTTTGATTTTAGCTTCCTAAACCAAACATATTCTTCCTTTTTCTACTTGAGTTAAATCCATAATTTCTTTTATTCTACTAATTTCCCTTACCTTGCCTTCTTTGTCCTTCCTTCTCTTACTGGAACATATCTATCCTGTACCTTGTTCAGTTGGACTTTAAACAACCTCCATATATTAAGTGTGGACTTTCCCCAAAAAGAATTGATCCCAATTAACACCTCCTCACTCCTGCCTAATACACACATAATTAGACCTTCCTCAATTTCTTTCTTTCTTGTAATGTCTAAATTATTCAGTTACCTTAAAACTTAATGAGTTCGAATCACTGTTTCCAAATTTTTTCCCCACTGAAAGAACAGTTACCTGGCCAGATGTACTACCTAACACAAGGTCCAATATGGCCCCTTTTATAGAGTCATAAAACAGTACAGCACAGAAATAGGCCCTTTGGCCCATCTAGTCCATGCTGAACTATTAATCTGCCTAGTCCCATGCATATCCCTCCCATTCATGTACCCATCCAAACTTTTCTTAAATGGTAAAATTAAACCAGCATCCACCACTTCTGCTGGCAACTTGTTTCACACTCACACCATGTTCCTCTTAAATATTTCAGCTTTCACCCTTAACCAATTACCTCTAGTTGTAGTCTCACTAAACCTCAGTGGAAAAACATCAGCCACACCAATGTCTTATAATATAATATCCCGACTCCTCTATTCAATACTTTGATTTATGAAGGCCAGTGTATCAAAAGCTTTCTTTATGATCCTACCTACCTGTGATGTTGATTTCAATGAATAATGTACCTGTACTCCCAGATCCCTTTGTTCTACAGCACTCCTCAATGCCCTACCCACTCGCCATGAAAGCCGTATGCTAGTTTGTCCTCCCAAATTGCAACAACTTACCATTATCTGTATTTTTTCAACAGGTCCAGATCCCAATGCAAGTTTTGATCATCTTCCTTGCTGTCCACTACACCCCCAATCTTGGTATCATCTGAAAAATTGCTGATCAAGTTTACCACATTATCATCCAAATCATTGACATAGAGGACAAACAACAATGGACCCAGCATCAGTCCCTACAGCACTTCATGAGTCACAGGCCTCCAGTCAGAGAGGCAACCATCTACTGAACCTACTCACTATGTTGCAGCTACTAAAAAACCTCTGCCTAAGCTGATTGCATATCTATTCCTTAATGTCCCGATGGCCATTGAAGGTAAAATCCCTTCAGTGGAAACATTTCATCCCTTTCCTCCTTCAAGAGCCATCTGAGGCCTCAGCCCTCTAATATTATCGCTGTGGTTCTGTGTGAAATTTTGCCTGCTTGTGCTTTTATAAGGATTGGGGCATGTCAGAGGAGAAGCATCTAAGAGGAGTGCAAGGGCCACTTTTTCACCCAGCAGTTGGTCTGAATGAGCTGCCAGAGGAAATGGTAGGGTAGGTACATTTCAAAAATATTTGGAGAGATACAGGGATAGGAAAGATTTAAGTGGATAAGAGTCAAATGGGGGCATATGGGATGAGATTAGTTGGTCAGCATGGACTAGTTGGGCCCAAGAGACTGCTTCCGTGCTGCATGATCTAATGCTCTTTGAGTGCAGTGATGTGGCTCTCTAAAGGTGCAAGTACCTCACAAGTTTTGTTTTTAATTATATTTGAACTTCTGTATTTTCATCTTTATAAATGAGGTATCTCATGATTCTTTACACAATAGTCTTATATTTTAACTGAAATTATTGAGATCACATTCAGCTACCCTGCCAGTACTTCATGGAAATGAAATCATGAGGGATTTCATTAGAATTTTACACAAAGTGCAAAGATAGTAATTTTATCATCCAGCTTTACTAAATTTATGTAATAACATCTGAACCTAAACTGTAAACTCGTCAACATTCCAGTATATCTTAGATTTAAATTCCACCATTATCTCTTAAACCAATCTATCTACTCACTCTCCGATGCATTTGTGTGTTGATGTTTCAAATTTGTTTATCATTTTACCAAAATGGCCTCAATGCTACATCTCGTTTTGCAGATGCCAGACTCACAGACTGAAAGACTTTAACTCAGACATTGGAAATTACTCAGGAGGAGGAATCAAGAATGGTAAAAGGTAGCCCGCATGAATCCGATGCTTGTTCAGTACTTGTCTTCTGATTTCACTTAGCTTGAGAATCAGTCCTTAATGATCTGGCTCAGCCATCTAACAAATGTCAGTGAATATACTGAGACATTTTGAAATGTGTGTACAGCTTTCTGGGTTGAATGGAGCATAGTTAGATTCTGGAACAACCCCGTTTCATCAAAGAAAAGGACACATTTGCCAGTGACTGATAAATCTTTAATATAAAAATTGTACAAGAATTCTGATACAAATTACAAGAGGTATTTGAACAAAATATGAATAAAATTCCATTTACATCCCAAACCCTTATGCATTTAATGCAAAAACCAGAGACAGTATATAGTACAGAAATACAAGGGAACAATTACAAATAAAAAACGGACTCCTCTTTTCCAAACTACTAAATTGAAAAACTTGTTTTGTTTTCAATGCATACAGTATTTATGAAACTACCAATGTCATGATTAGTAGATCAAAATGAAGCAGGCTTTTCAATTCCCCAGGTACAGCAAATCTTTGTAGAGCATACTGTGGTTATTCAAGCGTTATAGCAGTGCATTAACTTTCACGTACAAGAAAGCAAACAAATTGAAAACGTAATTAAAGAGGGATAATTATAATGAAAATTTCTTGAAAAAGCATTGGTACTTTGAATTTTGTATTATTTTTAGAAAAGCACTATCACAATTCTTAAACTGCAGCCAATAGATTGTCTTTATCACCATCTTGTCCAAAATTTGACTATTAGAAATTAAGATTTGAGGAAGTGTTTTAGTCCATCACAGCTGAGAGCACATCAATCCACGCAACCATTATCCTAAAATACATAATTACTTGCCTACAAAATAATTGCACTAGATTCATAATTATGTGATCTATCTGAGAAATACTTGATGATACAATGTGTAGAATGCAGTTTTGTATTTAGATTTAGGTGTCTTTATCAGAGTTTTGTTGTTTTCTAAGTATGGTACCAAACGTTCTGAGGGGTGTTGGGTCATCCATTAAGGAAATAAAAGATGTTACTCAATAATGTTATGGTCAGTGGAACAAAGCACAGGAGGTGAGTGCAGTTGTTAAACTATGATTCCAGACTCTGTTTGCCTCAGTTACTGTAAGAGAATTTAGCTCCTCAATGATATGATAGCTCTGCATTCAGTGTAAATAAGACTACTGGGATAGCAAACAGTTTTGGGATCAGGTGGGGTCACAGTGGGCGAGTGTAAACTCTGCCTTAGGCCCTTGAGCCTCTGCCTGCACAAAGTGAGACGAATAACTATACTGGTTCTCATTAAGTACTGACAGTTAATGCATTGTCATCCAAATACAGATATGGAATTAATGTAAGTTAATGATATATTTCCACAGGGTTTATAAGCCCTCAGTGTTAGAAAAAGGTCAGTCTGAATTGCCAGAGACCAGGTACTCAGCCCAGTCACTGCACTGGGAGAGCTCTCAGCCAAAGGAAGCATTTAATTTGTAAACAAATTCTCAGAAACTTGCAATTTCAGTTTCGGCATCTTCTGCTAGAAATCCTGAAACCAACTTTATCTCTCGGCAATCCACTTCTAACACACAAGCGTTGCCTGACACACCCTTCACACCCACATTGTGCAGGTAAGCCCAGCAGGGTTAGCTTTCCAAGCTGTGCTTCACAGGTGATATGGAACGCCTGAACAGCCTATCAATCTGAACTCAAAGTCTCTTCACTTCCACACTCAATTCAGGGCTGTCAGCTGGATTACACTGCACAGTCTTTGCCTGACAAATCATTTTTTTCCCTGTCTGTCTGCCTGCAGTTTGGGTGGCCCTGAGCTGTGGCTCCCAAACATGGAACTGAGTTTTCAGCTTCTGGCTCTTATGGTGTAGGCATACATCAGTGGCCTTTACAGACAGTGTGAGATCCTGTACTCAATTCTTTCTTCAGCTGCAATAAATAGGCACTTACATTTCCTCTTACACTGAATGGCCACAAGCTGAACTTAAGTGTACACATTTATCTATGTCCCTGTAGGGTTGTGATTGTTAGAGCAAAGGGGAGGAGAGGCGGAATATGCTGGTAATGTGTCAGAATCTTGGCATCAATGATCACATTTTTCAAGGCTTTAAAGTGACGTGTGAATATTTAGACTTAGACGCGTGACACGAAGCAGAGTACCTTCAATGTTCCAGCATCGTATTCCCTCAGTTTGTTCAGTACATGCTCCTCTTAATGTACACAACATAGTCAATCCCTTCTCATTACAGCTTTGGTCTCTTTAACACTGGCTTGTTAGATCATCAATAAAAACACACACCCACAATACTGAAAAGAGTCGGCTGCTGGGAGCAGCAATTGCAAGTCCAAAAATGCTCTTTGGCAAATTGACCAGAGTGAACAATTTTGTGCAAATATAAAAATAACACAAAATAATTAAAAGAAAACCCACTTTTTAAGTACCAAATTGAAACAAAAATAGAAAGGTTAATTTGTTTTCTATGCAAAGGGGAACAAACATTTGTAAGCAATTAAAAAGTGAAATAATTAAGTGTTTAAGAAACACATTAGTGTTGTTCAGTTCCACCTCGCAAAATAGGTAAAATGAACTTGGTAATAATTCAATCAGACATGCACTTGCACACACACGCACGTATGCGCACGCACACACACACACACACACACACACACATACACACGGTTTGGTTTCATGCAGAGCTCAATAAAAGGCAGACTTCATACAATTCTGTGTGGTAACTAATGCAGTAACTGTTATCCAGAGCTCTAGTTGCATAACAATGAAATATTATAATGAAAAGAAATTATATTCTGGGAGGAGGTGGAATATCTCTTTTCTTGCTACATTATAGAGAATGTCAAATATGAAAATTGAACTCAGCTGCT
Organism: Hypanus sabinus; assembly: GCF_030144855.1. Lineage (NCBI taxonomy): Eukaryota > Metazoa > Chordata > Chondrichthyes > Myliobatiformes > Dasyatidae > Hypanus > Hypanus sabinus. The sequence goes on along the minus strand of NC_082712.1, from coordinate 75,597,554 downwards.
GTTAATGTTCTACCTATCAGATCCTTTGTCAGTCAAAATAATTTTGCAATCCTGACTGTGAAGTGCACTAGCATATTGTTAAGATCCGGCTTTTTTAATCTAATAGAAAATATGTCTTTATTTCCAACTGTTTTATATATACATATAGAAAGGAATCTCAGACAAATCCACTTTCTCCTGTCAGTCTGAGGCCATGCGGAAGAAGCCTTTAAGACTAAGTTCGTTAAGACTGTAATAGTTAGATTTCTGAGAATTGAAGTTAAGATTTTGTAATCTGGAATCTGGCAGTAGTTCATAGTTCAAAGTCTCACCAAGGCTGAGAGTTCCTGTACAATGTGGTCTAACCCTGCTCCCATTGTTTGGAAACCTTTTATACATGGTCACTTACACAAAATTCCTTCATTTCAAATAGTTGCCCTTTGCACAACTATCTAGGTAAGTCAGAACTTATTCCATATTTCATTAAATTATGGAATAGTACAGCATAAAAGGAAGAATTTGGTCCAAAACTGTTCTCTTGGACGGCAATCCAGCTACTGCAATAATGCTGTTCCCTCCTCATTATCCCTCATTTTTTTAACTTAATCAATTCCCTATTAAGAAAATATTGAGTCTGTATCCACCACTTTATCAAGCCATGCATTCCAAAACCTAATATACATTGTGTAAATTTGTTTATTTGTATTAAGGTTACACTAGGGCTTTGAAAGTCAAAATACCACCAATCAATACAGCCCATGTGTTCTTCTGTCTAAGGAAGTCTTTCTGCATTTTCAAGACAGTGTCAAAAGGCTCTTATACCACACTTGCAACATTTCCTAATAAAGAAAAACTTTGTTACTTCATACTTTAGTTCAATGCTGGGACTTACATGCTTTAAACATTCATGAAATATAGGTTTCAATCTACAATACTCATTAATTGTCACACTGTGTGCCATATTACATATTCCAAGAAATAATGTTTCTTTTTGTTCTGTCATTAAGGAAGAAATGTTCTGAAACTACTCCGTCTACCTATTGGAATGTAAGGTTTCTTAGAGATAGCAGTGCAGACATAGCTTTTAAGTTATCCTAATGTGACCAAAACTCATCGCATTGAGCTAATTGAACTGCCGAAGAGCAACCCTGAACCCCTGCATCATCCAAAAAAACGCCTTCTGTTACAGAGGGTTACAGTGGCAAAACTCTCATTCTGCAGGCTTCTCAGTATGTGGTCATTCAGGATCTGATGGCTTCAGAATTTTGATTTCAGACAAATATTTGTTCCCACTATTTAATCATTTGTTACCCTGGCAATTAATAGAAACAGGGATAGTTTCTCTGGATTACGATCTTCAGTCGTTCAGTGCAAAGTCAGCAGTAATGTTGAAATCTGTAAAAACTGTATTTGTAATATAATAGTCTCCTTAGTGTTCATTGCTACAGAGTGAGCTAGTGTCACTGGGGGCTGTCTGTTAGAATTAAAGAAACCTAGAAACACCCTCGTTTTTAAAAAGTTACTAATAAGGGAGAGAGTATAAAATGATGCGTATCACTGTGTAGCATTGAAAGTGCATGACTGGATTCATGTACTAGTCTAGAGTCACACGATTTCACTTTTCTCAGAGTGTGGAAGCATGCTAGCAGAATATATTGCTACCTTTAGCAAATAGTAAATTGAATTGTGTTTCATTTTAGTTTTTTAAAAAAGGTCGACAAACACAACAAAAAAGGAAAAGAGCTTGTAAAAGCAAAAATAAACAACCCAAATGCTCAGCGAATAGTCTTACCTTCTCTCTCTTCACCTTCAGTAACAAGAGGCCTCCCTTACCCCACCCACCCCACCCTCCCCATCCCAGCAAGATCTTACACAAAGGTAGAACAAAAAAAATTCTAACAACCATCAATAATATGTAATACTGATGAGCCAAAGGCCTTGTTTAATGTTTATTGAAGATAAATTAACTGGCAGTGTAGAAGCCCCTTCAAGTTCAGATTCCTTGATCATTATTGGCAATTTACCTGTTCTCTATTCCTTTAAGCTCAGGAACTATCATTAATTCTATATTGAATTATCATTTATTTTAAAATGTGTTCTGCCATAATGGGAAATTGAATGCCAGAGATATGGGTTGTTATTGTGCTAAAGATTTACATTCCAAGGAAATTAAAATTGGGATGCAAATTTACACCAAAAAAATGTAAATATATAGTATCAATTAGCTAAAGATAACTGCTGTATCTCTTTAATGAGAAATCAGGAACTGATGTAAGAAGTTGAACAACAAGCTACATGTCAGATATATCAGGTCAGATGGAGTGAATGGACTTGATAGACATCAAATAAAGGGTCCAACCTTGTTGGACAAATTACATTGAAATGATTCTAAATGTAAGTCATCTGACCTAATTGTCTATCTAATTAAACCTGAACACTGGCATCTGCTCTACCTTGTTGTTATGCATTTACTTGGATTCAGAACAAAACCAAATTTTGTGTTCCAATTGTCACCCATCTCAGCTATGCACTCAACTGTCTTCGTTGCCCTCCAGGTTGAGCCCTTTGTTCTACCCTTTAAAAACATGAGATGTCCAAAAATCACACAGTCCACCCCTCAACTGGTACAATTCTCTTATCCATCAGTCATATGCTTACAGACTTAAGCTGGCTCCCAGCAAGATAATGCCTAACTTTAAATTTTGTACTTTTTCAAATACCTCCATGGTGCATGCCATCTTTCTCTCTAATACCCCACATAATTATAAACCTGAAAATGTTTGCAACCCTCTAATTCTACTATCTTACTCACTGCTGAAAGAAAATGCTTCACCACTTCATCTGTGTTAAATCTCTACATTTTATTCCCTTAATCTTTCTGTCTCTTCACCTCTCTCTTCCTGGAAATCAAACCGTGAAAAAAAAATGCCCAAACTTCTAATCATCTGGCCTTTACTGGCTTAGTGTTACACTTTGACTGATGATGTTCCTGCGAAGCACTTTGGTGTTGTTCCTTATGTTAAAGGTGACAGAGAAATAAAATTTTTTACTGGAGTGAACCTGGGTGCTATTCAGAATATCGCAATCATCAGGTACTTGTAGTTAAGTGCTTCTACAATGCTGTTCGATGGTTATTTTCTTGAAAGTTTTATTTATTTGTTGAAGCCTGTAGCTTAAGAAGTATGATTTTGAGATGAGAATGGCCGTTATGCAGAAAGCTGACAACTGACCTTGTCATTGGTAATCCAGTATTAGAATTTAGTGTAGAGAAATATTCTCATATTAGATTTTCAGAAGTGCTCCATTTTAAATACATATGGCAACAATTAGTCAAATTAAACAAATCCTCATAAATTAAGGAACTAGCAGCTTTTATTGATTGGCATGACTTTATGACTATCTGCATCCTATAAAGTGAGCAAAGGTTTCATCATGTTTCAAAGGAATATAATGAACCTCACATTCTCTCCTAATCACCTATATCCAGCAGAGATTGTGAAAGTATCATGTCATTGTGATTTCCAATCTCAGTTCTTCCTTCTATTGAGAAAAAAATGCTCCAACATAATCTGTCTGGAGGAGGCAATGAAGCGCTAGCTTCAACCAAGGGTTCTTCAATACTGGCTTGAATTAATTCTTAAATAGTCAAGTTAACAATCGGCTGCAGGAAATCTCTGTCATTTAGGCATCTGTCAATCAGGATATTATGAAATGCTTTCCCCTAAAACCAGCAAAAAAAACCCTGTTCTTAATAGCCTTCTGACAGTGGAAGCATATTAATGTGGTACCTTTAACATTGTAAAATATCACAAGATACTTCACAGGAATCTAATAAGACAACTTTTGAGACACATATGGTGATTTGGGCTCAGTGTGGTTATAATATACCTCCTATAAATAAGATATAGGAGGAAAGAGAGTCAGAATGGTTTGTGGAGGGTGAATCAAAGCTTGAAGCCTCTGGGAATCAGGGATGGTGGTGGTGGGGTAAATAGCAGAATTGGAGAAGATCAGAGAACTCAGCATTTTGGTGTAGTAAAGATTGTGGGCTAGGAGACAGTAATATAGCTCATCTTTCCGAGGACTGTTGTATATTAGCAAGGGAACAACAGGCTGCAGATAAAACTCAATGCAATGTTATTAAGTGCAGAGAAAGATCACGTCATGCCAGTTTACAAAGAAGGGCAAACTGATGACTGAAATGGCAACTGATATTTAATACTGAGTGTAACATTTGGAACATTGGAAGTGGAGAAGGCCATTTGGCAATTTGAATCAATTAGATTGTAGCTGATCCATATCTTAACTCAACCCATCTACCTTGGTGATAGTTACCCAACAAAATTTTATGAATCTCAGTTTTGCAATATATGTTGAACTCCAGGGGTTGAAAGTTTGCAATTTCTTTTCCCTCCTTTTTCAGGAAAATTTCCTGACATCATCCCTGAAAGGCCTGGCTCAAATTTCAAGATTGTGCCCTGCTATAAATAAAAAGCACAAGGCATCAAATGCCAAAAATCTATGCAGATACAAGTTACATTTATCCCAAATCTGTCGGTTAAAAGAGGACATTAATTTTCTTTTCAAATTTCACGTTTATAACCTTAGAGGACTATTTCACAAATTAGAAATGTGACAGAAAAAGGACCTTGGCTTATCAGGATGACAGTAGAATCAATTGACATCATTGGCCTTTTTAAGGGCATAGTTTGTACAAAAAAAGCTGCCATGCTCAATCAAAGTTTCTTTCAAAAGCTGACAAGTAGTTAAGTTCACAAAGACAACAAGAAGGTACTTTTTTCTGCAGGCAACAGTCACAGATAGTTTATACGGTCTCTTTGGAGATGAATTAAGCATGAGCATTTCAATATGACCTGGGATTTCCATCCACTGAGCTCCAAACAATTGCTCCTTGTGTATGAACCCCAGGTCAGAGGGCAAAACAGCGAAGAAAGCACCTGATGTCAAAAAGGCTCAGCAGATCAGGTCACCTGGCACAGAGACCTGCATTAGTCAATGGAGGCAAAAGGAACATTCTTGTGTAGATTGGGGTTCTGGCTGTGCCTGTTCCGACTTCGCAGGGAGGAGAACATCATGTTACAACCAGGAACTTTGCACTTGTGCATTTCACGGAGATGGACCGTCTTGTAGTGAACCCTCAGTGTCCCCTTGTTGCTGTACATTTTGTGGCAGATAATACACATGATCCCACCATTGCTGGTTGATGCTGCTTGCAATATCGAGGCCTCTAGGGCTTCATGACTGGAACCAGCAGCCTGGGACTGAACCTCTGCTCTGTGGGTGGATTCACCACTGTCGCTGGCCCCATCTATCTCATCCAACAGGATCCCCTCATCACTTCCCACCTCTGATTCCCGTGACGAGTGGATACTGCTGCTGGATTGGATGCTGGAAGTGGTGCTGAGGTCCAGCACCATATAATCATCTGGTGTGACCCTTGTGTAGCCATTGGTGTGGGAATCTTCTGTCCCTGCTGGTGAACTAACTTCGTCCCTCATATCAAGTCCAATTCCATGGTGGCCACCATAGATCTTGGCCAAAAATTCCTCTCGGAGGTCCTTGGAAAGTGGAGGAGCTGGATCCATCCCCATTTCATCCAGTTCCTTGGTCAGTAGCTTTCGATGAAGATTAATGTTGGCACTGTGCCTGGAAACAGCAAGAAGGGGCTGTGGTCAGTACATTATATGTGCAAAGTACTCCTGCAGATTTAACCTGGCCTAGAATATAAACATTAACATTTGCAGTTATGATAGACACCGAAAATTCCCTGATGGACTCCACCCTGATTTTTCAGCAAGTGTTTAATAATGAGAGTGAAAATAAACTTTAAGCAAAGTTAGAAAGAGAAGGTGATATATATCAAGTGTTACTGCAAAGTCATTCAACACTTAGATGTTCTCACCCACTAATCCCACAGGCAGTGAGTTTCCAGTCTCAACTAGCACATGGTGATTGCATGGAAGGCATTTGTCCACACAGGAAAGGAGGGAGAATTAATTATTAGTCAAGCTCCCAGCAGTCTCTGAGAACCAGCTGGCTCATTCAATCCGGTGATCACCTTTATCATTTCACCACAGTCGAGTACTGCTCAGATTTTAAGGTTAACTTAAGATCATAAGAAGTAAGATCAGGAGTAAGTTATCCGGCTTTTCCAGCTTACTCCATCCACTTGTTAAGGTCATGCCTGCTCTTTCCTTACCAGCATTTTTCTGCCCTGTCCTCAAATCCCTTGAATCTTTCAATGTCCAGATCCTTTCATGTCTCTCATGATTCAACTTTGAGAATTCCAAATGCTCTCCAACCTCTGGGTGAAGAAATTTCCCCTCATCTCAGTCTTTAACAACCTACTCCTTTTGTAAAAACCAATTCTCCTAGTTATCGATTCCTCAATTTGAGAAAACATCTTCCTTATTCTCTAATCTATCAGGCTCTTTTAATAATTTTTTAAAAGTTTTTTTTCTTCTTAATAGAATAGAATAAGAAGGGAGTGGCATGGTACCGTCGTGGCTGGCGCCCGCTTTGCTGATTTCTGTAAGAGTTTCTTCTATGTTCTCCCCATGACTGTGCGGGTTCTGCCCAGATCCTCTGTTTTCTCACACATTCCAAAGGCATACTGGTTACTCGGTTAATTGGTTTCATGGGTGTAATTGGGCCAGAAGGGCCTGTTAGCATGCTGTATCTCTAAATAAAATAATCTTCTGAATTCTAAAGGATATTCTATTATAAAGAATCTAAAGTCTCAGTCTGCTCAATGTCTCCTCCGACAGCAAATACTAATTGCAATACTTCCATGGCAAGTACCTCTTTCCTTAGGTAAGGGGAACAAAACTGTGCAAAGTACTCCACCTGTCATCCAATCAGGGCCCTAAGCAAATACAGTAAGACTTCCTTCCCACCTATGGAATGGTCATTATACATACTATTCATTATCTTAATAATGTGCTGCACCCTTACAATAGTCTATAACTTGGATTCCTTTGAACATCAATACTATGTTGAAGCAGAAATCCCCTCATAATGAGATTGATAAGTGAATCTCAACATTCAGCCTTGGTGACACAGGACAAGATAGGACAAAGTCAGCATGGTTTCCTTAAGGGAAAATCTTGTCTGATGAACCTGCAGGAATTCTTTAGGGTGATTACAAGTAGGATAGATAAAGGGGATGTAGAGGTTGTTGCTTATTTGGACTCTCAGAAGCCCTTTGACAAGGTGCCACACGTGATGCTGCTTACCAAGTTAAGAGCCCATGGTATTATAGGAAAGTTACTAACATGGTTAGAGCATTGGCTGATTGGTAGGAGGCAGCAAGTGGGAATAAAAGGATCCTTTACGGGTTGGCTGCCAGTGACTAGTGGTGTTCTGCAGGGGTCGGTGTAGGGACTGTTTCTTTTTATGCTGTATATCAATGATTTAGATGATGGAATAGATGGCTTTGTTGACAAGTTTGCAGATGATATGAAGTTTGATGGAGGGGCAGATAGTGTTGAGGAAGCAGGTAGGCTGCAGAAGGACTTAGACAGATTAAGAGAAAGGGCAAATAATTGGCTAATAGATTTCTGTATTGGGAAATGTATGGTCATGCACTTTGGTAGAAGAAATGAAAGGGTTGACTATTTTCTAAATGGAGAGGAAATACAAAAAACTGATGTGCAAAGGGACTTGGGAATCCTTGTGCAGGATTCCCTAAAGAATAATTTGCAGGTTCAGAATGTGATGCAATGTTAGAATTTATTTCAAGAGTACTAGAGTACAAGAACAGTGATGTGACGCTAACATTTTATAACACACTGGCGACGCTTCATCTTGAGTATTGTGAACAGTTTTGGGCTCCTCACCTCAGAAAAGATGTGCTGGCATTGGAGAGGCTTCAGAGGAGGTTCACAAGGATGATTCTGGGAATGAAAGAGTCATCATACCAGGAATGTTTGATGGCTCTGGGTCTGTGCTCATTGGAATTTAGAAGGATGAGGGGGGAACTCATCGAAACCTTTCAAATGTTGTAAGGCCTAGACAGGGTAGATGTGAAAGAATGTTTGCCATGGTGGGGGAGTCTAGGACAAGAGGGCACAGGCTCAGGAAAGAGGGGCATCCATTTAAAACAGAAATGCGGAGAAATTTCTTTAGCCAGAGGGTGGTGAATATGTGGAATTTGTTATCACAGGCAGCTGTAGAGACCAGGTCATTGGATGTATTCAAGGCAGAGATTGATAGGTTCTTGACTGGACATGGCATCAAAGGTTATGGGGAGAAGGCCAGGAAGTGAGGCTGGGGAGGGTGGTGGTGGAAGAATTGGCCATGTTTGAATGGCAGAACAGACTCACTGGGCCAAATGGCCTAATTTTACTCCTATGTCTTATGGTCTTATCCGATCTGAACAACAAACATCTATTAACCCATTCTAGTAACAGATTAAAACTTATTGCTACTCATCTAGTTTACTGAGTAGGGGGAGGTGGAGGTATGTTGTGCTTTGTAAAAGTATTCAGCCCCACCTTTTATTCCCATAAATAAGCATTACAACCAGGGATTTTGAACAATTTTACTGAGAGTTTTAATTTGTGAATCACATGCTTCCTTTTTCCACAGTAGAGACCTAAAATCAGGGAAAATTATAAAACCTGAAAACCTAAAAACTCAGGAACTGATGCATTCAAAAATACTCATTCCTCTTTGCTCAGATGAATCACCTTTTGCAGTTATTACAGCCAGTGGTCTTTTTGCATAAGCTTCTATTAGCTTTGCACAACTTAACGGAGCAAGATTTATAAAATTGCTCAAGCTATGCCAGGTTAGTTGGGGAGTGGTGGTGGACTGCAATCAGCTAAGATTAAAACTCTGACTGGACCACTCAAGGACATCAATTTTTTTTTCATTTGAATCCTCTCCATGGTTGCTCTGGAACGTGCTCTGGGTAGTTGTCCTGCTGAAAGATGAACTTCCTCCCCAGTTTAAGCTTTCTGGGAGAGGCTAGCGGGTTTTTATCCAGGAGCTCTCTGTATCTAGCAGCATTCATCCTCCCATCAATCCTGAACAGGTTTCCAGTACCTGCTGCTGAAAAGCATCCCTTTTGCAAGATGCTACTTACACCATATTTTACAGTAGGGATGGTGTTACCTGGCTGATGCACGGTATTAGATTTACGCCGCACTTAGTGCTGAGGCCAAAATGTTCCACTTCAGTCTCATCCAACCACAAAACTTTCTTCTACAGTTTTACAATATCTTTCAAGTAATGCTTTGCAAAATTTTTATGGGCAAGAATTTGCCTTGCCTTGAATGCTCTTTTGACTTCATTTTGTTTTCGTCTGTTGAAAATCTACCATAGTGTTGGAACTTAGAGAGAGAGTGGGGTATTTATTCCTATGAATTCATTCAAAACAGATGATCCTCCAATGTTCTACTTGAACAAAATTGGTTGAGTTGGCAATATATTTCTGTATATTACACCTGAGGAAAGCTTGTATCATAATTACAAAAGGAATGAATATTTTTTCAGCCTCACAATTTTGGTTTTTAATTTTTAGTAGATTTTTGACTGGTTTGGGAATTTTTCTTTTGATTTGACATAAGACCATAACTCCCTAAGACATAGGAGCAAAATCAGATCATTCGATAGTCTGCTCTGCAAATTCTTCATGGCTGATCCATTTCCCTCTCAGCTCCATTTACCCACTTTCTACCAGTAACCATTTATGCCCTGACTAATCAAGAACTTATGAACCTTTTCCTTAAATACACCCAATGTTCTGGCCTCCACAGATGCATCAAGGATGCGGCAAGGAATCCCACAAAATCACCATTCTCTGGTTAAAGAAATTCCTCCTCATCCCTTTTCTGAATGGACGTCCCTCTAATCTGAGGCTCTGTCCTTTAGTCCTGCACTTCCCCACTATAGGAAGCACCTTCTCCTGATCCAATATACCTAAGCCTTTTAACATTCAATATGTTTCAATGAGATCCCTATCATTCTTCTGAACTCCAATGAGAACAGGACCGCTTATCAAGTGCTTCTCATATGCATAATAACCCTTTCATTCCCAGAATCATTCTCATAAACCTCCTCTGAACCATCTCCAATGTTAACACGTCCTTGCTAAGGGGCCCGAAACTGCTCACAATACACTGAGTGAGGCCTCAGCAGTGCTTTATAAAGCCTCAACATTCACACATTTATAGTTTAGTCCTCTCAAAATGAATTCTAACATCACATTTGCCTTCCTCACCACCAACCCAACCCGTAAGTTAACCTTAGGGAATCCTACATGAGGACTCCCAAGTCCCTTTGATCTCGGATTCTGAATTTTTCTCTGCTTGGAAAATAGTCTATGCTTTTATTCCTTCAACCTAAGTGTATGATGATACACTTCCTCACACTGTATTCCATCTGTCACTTCTTTGCCCATTCTCCTAATCTTTCTAAGTCCTTCTGCAGAATCCCTGCTTCCTCAACACTGCCTGCCCGACAACCTATCTTCATATCGTCCACAAACTAGGTCACAAAGTCATCAATTCTGCCACCCAAATCATTGACATGCAACATAAAAAGAAGCAAACTTTAAACCAATCCCTGTGGAACACAACTAGTCACCAGCAGCCAATCAGAAAAGGCTCCCGTTATTCTCACTCTTTTCCCCTTGCCAATCAGCCAATCCTAGTATCTTTCTTATAATACCATGGGCTCTTATCTTGTTAAGCAGCCTCACGTGCAGCAAGCACCTTGTCAAAGGCCATCTGAAAATCCAAGAACACAACATCCTTCTCCTTTGTCTACCCTTCTCGTTATTTCCACAAAGAATTCCACCAGGTTTGTCAGGAATGATTTTCCCTAAAGGAAGCCATGCTGACTTTAGCCAATTTTATCATGTTCCTCCAAGCACCCCAAAACTACATCCTTAACAATCAACTCCAACATCTTCCCAACCACCGAGGTCAGACTAACAGGCCTATAATTTCCTTTCTTCCGCCTCTCTCCCTTCTTGAAAAGAGGAGTGATATTTGCAAATTTCCAGTTCTCCAGACCCAAGCTAGAATCTGTTAACTCTTGAAAGATCATTACCAGTGCTTCCACAATCTCTTCAGCCACCACTTTCAGAACTCTGGGGAGTATTCAGTCCAGTCCAGGTGACTTATCTACTTTTGATGCTCATGACATGATGCACAATGTTTTGTAGATTAGTTCAAATATGCCACCTCAATATATTTTAATTTTAGAAAATGAGACAGTAAAATGTGAAGATAGTTGTGGGGGCTGAGTACATTTTTAAGGCACTGTAGGTGTTTGACCAGACCCATCCATGCTTTGGTTAAAGTGAGATGGAAACAAAAATGAATCATCAGAAAGGGTTATTAGTCACCTTCATGGTGTAGCTCAACCCACTGCTGAGATGAAGCATAGCATTTTCAGTCATTTGTATTATGTTGTACAAGTTCTGGTGAATAAATTAAATCAATTTGCTGCGTGAAAAATAAAACAAGTATGTGCTCCACAAGGGAACTTGAAAGCTCCTGGATGAACTTCGCCCTGTGCTTTGGAAATTGTTTTAACATTACAGAATCCCTTATATTAGTATAGATTTCATATTGGTTTGATTGTTTTTTTCTTGAGGTAGTGGTTGGTGGTGGTGGGGAGTGGATATTGAAAATTAAATAATCTACCTTGTTTACCTCTCTGAGGTGCAGTTGGGTGTTACTTGATTAGATTTGAATAAAAAGCAGTCAGTGCATTGCCTGGACAGGAAGCTGACTTGGAGAAGAGCTGGCGAAGAATGTGCAAGGACACAGAGAAAATGCTCAATATTGATCATGTTGACTTATGTTTAATGAACGGCTTTCTATTGGTCAAATAATCAATGTAATTGCACTTGCTTACTTCATTGCCTGCAAGTCATATTCTGTGAGACAGGGAGACCAATGCAACAAGTGTTATACGTATTTCAGCTGTCCCAATGATGTACAAGAGTAAATTATTTTTAATGCCAAACTGTGCAGAAGATAAGAAACAGAAGTAATATACTGAGGTACAGTGATGACTGGGTAGGGTCACAGAGGCATGCTTGGTCAGTTTGTTGTAGCTTCACTGCTACTGTGATATTTTACCCATGGTTGTTTAGGACTAGTCCATGTTAAGGCTTCTGATTATGAACGTAGCCCATTCTATCCTAGGGAAAGATTTTACACATACAATACAAACCCATTGGCCCCAATAAAACAGAATGGATCACAGTCAAACTGTGCTCTCTTCCGGGATTTTAAAAAGATGTCACAATTATGCAGAGGTCACTCAATACAACCTTGCACCTTCACAGATGTCCTGTGAGGAGAAATGGCAGCACTACTAGCATCTAACATACTTGAAATAGCTAGAATATTAGGAGTTACTATCCATCTTGTGGAACTTCTGAAGAAGGGTTTTAGCCTCTCTGTAGGTGCTGCCTGACCTGCTGAATTGCTTCAGCATCTTTTGTGTGTTGTGGAGCTCCAGGCTGGCTTTTGAAATGCAGCGTTTACAGGACACTTCTTTTATGATGTTTCAAATCCAATTCTGAATTGTGTTACACCTGCTCAGGGTCCACAAACTCCAGACAACTAGGTGATGTGCTGAGAGGGACTATTAATGTGCAGGGCTGTGTTTCTGCACCTATTGTCAGCTGTGAAACTCTCCTCATCTAATGCATTTGTATTGACATTCATTCAATTTGATGCTCCTTAATATTGTAACAAATCTCTCACCTGATGAGGGAGTAATGTAATAACTACCATGAATTCCAACTGCATTAATGCTCTGTTCAGGAGCTGATCAAAAGCATTGGTTCCAATTTACTAATGGAAGGCATCCTGGTCTCCCAAAGAAAACATTCAGCCACATGTAAAATCCATATTTGGAAAAGAAGAAACAAAAATGTTGAATAAATATGTCACCATGTGTCTTATCAAGCTGTGATACCAAAAATATCTCAGCAACAACTGCAAAATAATGTGGTACAGGAAATGGAGAAGCCTGATGCCCAACATTTGCTGGACCAGGAAGGCCAACCGGTAATATGAATAAATGTATTTCTCTTTCTTCTAGGATTGTGCAAACACTTCAGTGCCTGCAGGATTTCCATGTGTTTCCCAGGCTGTTATCACTGGAGGTTAGTTTGGTGTGATTCTGGTTCAATGGTCCAAACTTATTGTTGAACCTCCCAAGGAATTTCTGGTCAGCTGAGTTATTTCAGACCTTGCTTAGAACATTGTGTCTACCATTCCTGCTCTAAAATAGCAAAGGTAAGGAACTTCTTCCCCTTTCCTTTCCAGTCCTGATGAAGGGTCTCGGCCCAAAATATTTATCCCTTTCCATAGATGCTGCCTCACCTGCTGAGTTCCTCCAGCATTTTGTATGTGTTACTCTAAATTTCCTGCTTCTGCAGAATCTCTTGTGTTTTATGAAAGGGAAGGAAATACAAGTTTCCCTAATACCTGATCCTGAATGTGGAATAACAAATAAAGCAACTGATAAATTGTGATCTCCACCAACTTCTAACACACAGATGTGGCCTCCTGAATCCCTACTAGCCTGAAACGATGGAAAAATAATGATGGGACACTAACATCCAATGATCAGGCTCAAGCAATCAATCACAGGACAATAACTATGGAATATAAATACCCAATGATTGGAATACTGATGACAAGACACCAACTGCTACTAGTGAGACGTCAATAATGTGATATTAAGATCCAACAAGATGAGTGTCTCATTGCATCATCAAAGAGCTGGCTAATCATGGGTATTGAGGTAGTATGGGTATGCATTGTTGATGATGACAAGGTCCCACCAAGGAAACTTAATAAACAACAAGATACAGGACAATTTGGTAACTTAGATCCAAAACTTGATGATAGAAGGCAGAGTGTGATGATAGAGGATTGTTGTTTTGATTAGAAGTCTGTGACCAGTGGTGTAGGACATGGATCAATAATAGGACACTTGCTGTTTGTTACATACGTGAAGAATCTAGATGTGAAAATATAATGAGTAAGTTTACAGGTCACATGAATATTGGTGGTGTTGTTGACAGTGAGGAGGGTTATCTTCAAGGCCTAAATGATACTGGCCAATTAGTAAGATGGGCACAGATAAGAGATATGGAAAATGTGAGATGCTACATCTTAGGTGGATGAAAAAAGCTAGGAATATATACAATGGATAATAGGGCTCTAGGAAATATTTGAAGAACAGAGTGAGCTTTATGTATGTGTCCAAGGATTCTTAAGAGCAACAACACAAGTCATTAAGATGGTTGAAAAGACATATGAGATTCTTGACTTCACTAGCCAGAAAGTCGATACATGACCAGGATGAGTTATTGTACAGCTATATCAAGCAAACAGCACTGTATGGCTATGTAGCTGTACTGTCAAGGGTCATACACCATAGAAATGGTATGACCATATTGGCCTAGCAGATCATTGTTTCGACCAACCTGAATCTCATTTACTCATATTAGTTCTATAGTCTTCAATAACGCAACATTAATTTAAATATTTCAATCAATGCTTCTTAAATGTTGTGAGACTTCCATCTCTCCAGGCAGCAGACTATAGGTTTCAACCACCCTCTATGTTAAAGAAATTCCCTTTCAGATCTTAAACCTTCCTTTCACCCTCTTATACCCTTCGGTTTTTGATGACCCTATCATGAAAAAAAGAACTTTGTCTATCCTTTTCTTAATTTCCTATGACTATCAGATACCTCTCAGCCTCCTCTACTCCAGGGAAAACAGAGCCAGCCTAACCAGTTATTCCTTTTAACTGTAATGGTCTAATCCAGGCAACATACTGAAGAATCTCTTGTTCAGCCTCTCGTGTACAATTACATTGTTTTCTATAACATGGTGACCAGAATTGCACAATACTCTTGAGGTGACCTGGACCCTATGTTTTATAAAGCTGTGACATTACATCCCAACACTTATCTTCCATGGCAAATGAAGGCATGCATCCCATATGCCTGCTTCTCCATCTTATCCACCAGGCTGCCACCTTCAGGAACCTCATAAACCTGTATCCCAAGATCTTTGTGTTTACTGAGACTGCCTGGAGAGCCATACTGTCAGAAGGGCAGTACTGATTGAGCAAGCAATCTCAGTAGTATGTCTTTGAGCAAAGTTTGTAAAGGCAATATGTGCTTCCTCAAAACAATTGGCAATCACTGTTTCCAATAAGAGCAGGGGGGTTCGCCACTGCCTTGAAAATATTCCTGGTTTCCTTACAGGGAACAGTTCCGGCAGCAAAATGGCTGGCATCAATTCCCAGCAAATAGTGACTGATCTTGGAACTGCAGAATTGAATTGAAATGGACACAGTAATCGGAAGGATGTGAGAAGGGGGAATAGGTGATGTGGGCATTGAAAGGGAGATAAGCTCAAATTTAGATTGTGCATCAGCTCGCACAGCTTCTCTGGAATGATGATGATCATATCAGCACAGGGTTCAGAACTGGCAGGTGAGGGCTCTGAAAGTACAGGAAGCTTGAATAAATGATTGTTAATGATAGACATCCCTTCAAGTAACTGGAATATCAACATTCTTGAGCCCAGAGTCCAATTGCAATTCATTTTTTTATTACAAACGGCAGTTTTTGGATTAGCGTTCTTAACCTGCTCATTATGTTAACAATCAATTAGAAGGTATTTGTGAACCAGTTGGATCTGTTTAAGTATACGGTATGTAATAAATTAAAAGCATACTTTATGTACCATTTTAACACACTAGTATTAATTGTACACTGATGAGCACATGCAAGTATTTCAGAAACTAGTTTACAATTTCACAATAAACTACAGCAGCTTGTAAGTTTAGTAAATGGTTTATACCTGAGTGGTATTCTGTGTACGAGATGCCTGAGAAATGGGTTGTGTAAAAGAAAGAAAGAAAAATTAGTTCTGTTTTCAGTCACATAACAAACCAGGAAACTAGTGCGTTCACAATCAGAAACGGAACATGTCAATACTTTTAGAAAATAAAATCGGGTCCCATTCTTGTACCAAGCAAAGACCAAGTCAAATTCAAAACGAGAGAAAAGTCCTAACCCGCTTAGACTCCAAGGGAGATGGCCTGTGAAATTTAGGGGAAAATCTGTGAGGTTAATAAGTTAGCTCAGTTCTTTTATTTTAGCAAACTTGGCTAGGACCTCACCTTCAGGCCTCTTTTTCTGCTTAGAATAATCTCCCAGTGTAAGAAACTCATCAACAAAGCATAAGCTCCTTTTTCTAAGAAGACAACAGTGTTCTTGAGAACGTTACAGGAGAAAGAATTGACTCACTTCGATGAAAGTCAAAGATAGAGTCAGACTGCGCAATATCAGGCCCTTCTGCCCATCAAATCCATGCCAACCACCCTGGATCCATTGCAGTAATTCTATGCTATCCATGTTTACATTCTGCCCACATTCTGATTACCTCCCCCTACCCCATCCAAGATTCTAGGTGTCACCTCCACATGAGGTGCAATTTATAGTGGCCAATTTACCTTGTGATCAAGTCACAAAACTATGAGATTTACATCCGAAAAAGGAGAAGTGGGGAGGCTGTTGGTCGTGCAATTTTAAATAGTCACTGAGGATGGATCAACTCAAACATCAAAAAGGGTGAACAAAATCTGTAATGAAATACATCCTCACATTTATTTATTAAGTGATGTAGTTCACCAGTGTAAACTCAAACCCCAGTGTTCCTTTTCCAGCCAGGGATTTGTCCTGTTCAAATCCTTCTCTTATCTACTTTACTGCAATATCTAAAGAGGACAACACTCTTCCAAAAAATCTACAATAAAACAATATAATGTTAGCTTGATTTAAGAAAATGCAGTTTGGACTGGTTGGTGGCTTTGCATGTCACCACAACCATCTTTGTTTGAACTGAGTGCAGACCTGAGACATCAAAGTCTCATATCTCCAGTAAAATATTTTCACTGTTAATAAAGTAGGACTATCATTTACGTCCATATTCTCCCCCTCCCACTTCAAAAATAATTTCCTCAGTTCAGTAGAGTTTTAAAGCTAAAAGAGCCAAAACACATCCACAATTAAACACACACAAAATGCTGGAGGAACTCAGCAGGTCAGGCAGCCTCTATGGAAATGAATAGATTGTCAACGTTTCAGGCCAAAACCCTTCTTCTGGAATGAGAAGGAAGGGGAAATTCCCAGAATAAAAAGGTAGTGGGAGGGAAGGGAGACTAGCTGGAAGGTGATAGGTGAAGCCAGGTGGGGGGGGTGTGGGGGTGGGGGAAGGTCCTGTCATATTCCTCCTTCTCCAGCTCTTGACCTTTCCCATCCACCTGGCATCACCTATCACCTAGTTAACCTCCCTCCCTGGGAGCCCTACCTTTTTATTCTGGGAATTTCCCCTTCCTTCTCAGTCTTGAAGAAGGGTCTCAGCCCGAAACATTGGCTGTCTATTAATTTTCATAGATGGTTCCTGATCTGCTGAGCTCCTTCAGCATTTTGTGTGTGCGTTGCTTTGGATATCCGACATGTGCAGACTTTCTTGTGTCCACAATTAAACACAGATCAGAATCACTTGGCAAGTCTGCTATTACAAACCACAAAATGACAACAGGAAAAACCATAGTTCCCTTTCACACAACACTTTCAACATAATAAAAATTTTCAAGATGCTTCACAGAAGCATTTCCTAAACAAGTGCTGAGACACAAGAGGCAATTCAAGAGAAAGTGGCCAAAACTTTAGCAGAATTTTATGGAAGAATAAGAGGATTGGTGAGGCAGGAAGTTTCAGGAAGGGATATCCCAGGATTAGAGCAAAGACGAGGAAGAAGGTTGGGGCATTTAAATGATCAGGAGGCAGAAATTGAAGAAGTCAAGATCCTTTCAGGATGACCATCAACAGAAAGGTAAGAGAAAGAGATAGAAAAAAAACAAATTAAAACATCACAATTGTTTGGCAATGAATGCACTTCGAATGCTGTGACAGTGATGAGGGAGTTTTACTCTGAATGGACTGTGTGTGATCCATGAATGATTCACATTAATCTGAATTGCAATAGTGAAACAATTCTGGCTCCTTTTACACCTGACAGTTTCGATCATGCTAGAATTATTATTTTGTTCATTTAAAAATGATTAGGTAGGAATGATTAAATGGCCAAGTTAAAAATAAGAGTCTGAATTTATCATTCAGGGGTGAATTCAAACTTCACCAGCAAATAATTAAATAAATCCCCAAATCTTTAAAAAAATGTAGAAAGTGATAAAAACACAACAAATTGATTCATGTCTTTCCAGGAATTAAACTTACTGTTTCTGAGCAAGGTTAAATATGATTCCAATATGGTTGGTTTTACTGGGCTTTGTAAAATAATATTATTAATATTATAATAATATTATAATATTGTTAATAATAATAATAATAATAATAATAATAATAATAATAATATTAGCCTTGCAATCAACATTCACTTTCTGTAAAATAAGCATTTCAAGCAAGTCCTTAGGGAGCAGGATCACATGATTAAATAATAAATAATTTTGGGTTGGTTTGTGTTGAATTGACTGGAATCTGGGAATCTCCACTTCCTTCATGTTGTTTGAGAAAGACTTTGGAAGTGGAAATGGGTAACTCGTATAGCTATGAATGCATATTGGTTGTTCTAGGTTAAAATCATTCTACAGTTGAGGTTCCACCTACTGTTTCTATAAAAAAAGAACTCAAAAACATTTCTTCTGGGATAAGTTCATAACTGAGGCTTATTCAAATTACAAATTTTGACTTTAGTGATAACTGCCTCAACATCCAGAGCGTTGACAGAGAGTCTCAGCAAGCAGTGATTCCCTTATTTAAAGAGTTCCAAAAGTGAGAGCAGAACATTGTTGACCTCTGAATGAGTGTCTAGTACAAGGCAACTTGCAGCAAAGGAAAGTAACTTAATGCTAGGGGTAACGTGAGGGCATTCTAACCTTCAAAATCAACATAGTTAAATACACCATATTCTCTTTCAGTTCTGTTTTTAATGTGCAAACATGCAAATAGCAAATTTATTCCTGTTGTCATATAGCTATAGTTCCTTGCAGGCAGCATAGTGGTGTAGCTGATATTCAGACTGCCAGAGTCTAGGCTCAACCCTGAACTCAGAGGCTGTCTGTCTGGAGTTTGCTCATTCACCTTGTGCCTGCATGGATTTTATCTGAGTGCTCCTGTTCTTTCCCACATGCCAAAGATGTGAGGTAGGTTAACTGGTCGTATGTGTGGATGAGTAGCCAGATCTATGAGAACGGTAGAGACTTGCAGAGAAATGGAATTAATTAATGTAATTGGGTGGTTGATGGTCCATGCTGACACTGTGAGCTGAAAAACCTGTTTATAACTTTATGACCTTCTATACTAATTATCATCAAAACCGTGTCAGGAAATCCTCAGAGCCACAGAATATTTGTAAATCCAGAAATTTCCCCAAATCAACCAAAACATATTGTCAAGTCTAATTTTAAATATTGTTTGTATCATAAGCTGGAATTCTGCCATATGTGTCAATCAGTAGCCCTTCCACCATCAGACTAGTTTCTTGCCAATTCCTGTGAATTCACTTTCTGGAGTTCTCAATCTACAGCTTTTCTGTACTATATTATGCAATGAATTTTACAATTTTAAAAACAGTACTTCCTACCAAAATTTTTAGCCCAAATTGCACCAAGGGAACAAAATTTACGGAGAAGGAATTGAACCAAGACGAGGATGGAAACCAAGAAACAGCCATTTCATGAGTCCAAAATCTGAATAAATCCTGGTAGACTGAGATAAACCACAATGAAATTTGTTCATCAAAGAGTCTAACAACATTGAAGTCACATTATTTTGCCAGCCAATTTCAGAGAATGGTGGGAAAACTCAGCAGGTCAGACAGCAACTGCAGGGAGCAGAACAGTTTTAGGTTTCAAGACAAGGACCCTTGAACGACTCCTGATTTTCTGTAACACAAGAGATTCTGCAAATCTGGAAATCCAGAGTTACACACACAAAATGCTGGAGGAACTCAGCAGACCAGTCGGCATCTGTAGAGGGGAATAAATAGTCAATAGTTTAGGCTGAGACCTTTCATCAAGATCAGATAAAGGAACCTTCATGAGTCCTGATGAAGGGTCTCGGACTGAAATGTGAACTATTTATTTCCTCCATCTATGCTGCCCAGTCTGCTGAGTTTCTCCAACATTTTGTGTGCGTTCCTCTGGATTATGTCTTCAAATTGCACCATCTGCTGTCTTTCTCCATTTTACTAATACAAAAGTTTCTATAACATAGCTAAGGCATGGAATTTGAGCTACTTCAATGAAACACAGTTGGATTAAAAAAAAGACCTAATTACCACTTACATTGCAGTCCAACAATATCCTACGGTGATCAATTCAGGCTCATATACCAGCCTCCACAGCCCAGGGCATGCCCTTTTCTCACTGTTACCATCAGGAAGGAGGTACAGAAGCCTAAAGACACACACTTAGCGATTCAAGAACAGCTTCTTCCCCTCTGCCATCTGATTTCTAAATGGACATTGACATAGGATTTTTGTAGCTTTAGATTCCAGCAATTGTAGTTTCTTGTTTCTTCACACAGATTATACCATGGTCAGGATCAAACCCAGAATATTTGAGCTATGATGCAGCATTTCTAACTGTTGTGTCACCATGCCATCTCAATATAGTACCTTAAGACTTTATTAAGAAGTACACTTTAACAAAGATGGGAGAGTAAACTGGAGCAACAGTGCTCTCTTCAATGGTGTGATGAACTTTAGGTTTGATTCCCAGTTCCCGGTTCCTTACTCAGGGAATATAGAGAGGCTTGGATCACTCAGACAATTGAGGAAGATCAAGGGAATGAGCAATAGAGGAAAGAATGGCTCAAAGAGGGAAGGAGATGGGACATTATAGTGAGGGAATGTGAGAATGGACCAGCTGAGGACTGTAAGGTGAAAAAAGAATATTTCTCCAAAAGGAGAAGAGAGTTAGGTGGTGACTAGGCGATGGTGGGTACATACTTAACTACACAATCAGTAAAGATTATACTGGGTTTATACTCCATACATGCAAGAGATGTAATAGGAATTACAAAATAAAGCAATTTCAGCCCCAATAGTAGAATTACACCATCAGTGTAGATTATACAAATGACACTTATTCTATAACCGTATAACAATTACAGCACGGAAACAGGCCATCTCGGCCCCTTTAGTCCGTGCCGAACGTTTACTCTTACCTAGTCCCATCTCCTGCACTCAGCCCATAACCCTCCATTCCTTTCCTGTCCATATACCTATCCAATTTTTTTTTTAATGACAATATCAAACCTCCCTCTACCACTTCTACTGGAAGGGCATGACGATGAATGCTGCACAGTATGTTCTTGCTATTGTATATTACCCTGAAATGCAGAGTTTGTAGCTTTTTGCAACATGAAACAGGTTCAAGAAATGTTGTACTATTTAATTCTACGGTCCAGGGTTTCTATTGTTAGATTATAAATAAACATTTAAGTTGGTAAAACAGGAATTGCTGCAAACTGCTATTGTTTTCTTTCTTTCAAAGAGACAACATATGATAAGTATAAATTAAAGAAGAAAATAGCAGTCAATTAAATCTGCTTTAAAGTGGAAAACAAAAATCATTTACACTGGTCACGCGCACACCTCCTTCACCAGTCAAATTACTCACTTCAAGATAAGCTACTGTTAAACCCTTATGGGGTTTAACTAATTTACAGCACAGATACTACATGTCTGTTATAATAACAGGTAGGATGTATTGGGGTCGACCATTTATCAGAATTAGAGTTCTTTTCTCAATTGGCAGTGAATTATGCTGCCTACACCATTCCTTCACCATCAGCAACGCAGCCCCTCATGGCCTAAAATGTGGCATTGCAAAAGACTGACATTCTTCCTTTGTCAGGGAAAAGGAGTGGGGGTGGAGATGGTGGCTGCGGGGAGGGGAGGGATGGAGTCTCTGGAGGAGCTCAAAAAATGCTTCACTGAGGAAATATGGTACTAATCGCCCAGCTCTTGACTGTTAATCATTTTCACACTTCTCCACAGCTGACAAGCAGGGCCACTTGTTCACAGAGTTAATTATGTACATATGAAGATCTAACAAATCACAAAACATAAACCAAAAAAGAAAAGACAGGTGGCAAATTACCGGAGGATAAGACATGTAAAAAGGCAATGCTTTTTGATTCTTTAGCTAATATTCAAACTTAAGTTAAATATCACCCTGATTCTGCATATATTTTTTGTTCCAGCGAAAATACATGGTGTGTCTCTTAAAGGAATATGAGCTATCACACTATGCTTATAGTAATGAGTTATAGTTAGGATAAATAATTTGTTATATTATTGATATATTTTAGACTCACTCCCAACTCTTTTTGATTTATTTGATAGTATTTTCTACTTTTTGTTCAGCAGACCAGTTCCCTGAAACAGCGGCTCTTACATAAAATGAAGGCAGAGTTCATGCAGATTAATAGAAGCAACACACACAAAATGCTTGAGGGACTCAGTAGGCCAGAGGACATCTATGGAAAAGAGTAAACAGTTGAGGTTCCAGGCCAAGGCCCATTATTGGTACTGAAACATCTCAGCCCGAAATGTCGGCTGTTTACTGTTTTCCACAGATGCTGCCTGACCTGCTGAGTTCCTCTAGCATTTTTTGCACGGTGCTTTGGATTTCCAGCATCTGCAGATCTTCTCATGTTTAAGAATATAAGTTTGACTGTGATAGGAGGCTGCATTAATGGGTTGCTCTTGCTTCATAACTACTTTGAAAAAGTATGTTGTACAATGCTATTAGACGAGAGCATTCAGGATTAAACATAGAAACATAGAAAATAGGTGCAGGAGTAGGCCATTGGGCCCTTCGAGCCTGCACCGCCATTCAGTATGATCATGGCTGATCATCCAACTCAGAACCCTGTACCTGCTTTCTCTCCATACCCCCTGATCTCTTTAGCCACAAGGGCCATATCTAACTTCCTCTTAAATATAGCCAATGAACCGGCCTCAACTGCTTCCTGTGGCAGAGAATTCCACAGATTCACCACTCTCTGTGTGAAGAAGTTTTCCCTCATCTCTGTCCTAAAAGGCTTCCCCTTTATCCTTAAACTGTGACCCCTCGTTCTGGACTTCCCCAACATCGGAAACAATCTTCCTGCATCTAGCCTGTCCAATCCCTTTAGAATTTTATATGTTTTAATAAGATCCCCCCTCAATCTTCTAAATTCCAGTGAGTATAAGCCTAGTCGATCCAGTCTAAACTGGTGCGGATTGTTCTCAAATAATAAACAAGTTCCATTTTCACAAATGTTCTGAAGTTAATTTTGTCCCTAACTTAGAAGACACATAAAACCACTCAATATGATTACCAGAAAATTACAATGAATCAAGAGCACATTTAAAGTGATAAGAAAGAACAATTACTAAAGATAGACAGAGAGGACGCTAGTTCTGTCATTTGTAAGAACGATTGCATGTGTGTGCATCAACTTTTGAATATAATAAAATTATGGAGTTGACACCATAGGAGAGTCCATAAGCCAGTTGATCATAACTTTAGGATAGCCTGTAGTGGAGATACTTGAGAGGTGTACTATTACACAGAACCCAAAAGCATACGGTAAGAAATTATTAATCCAACATTCAAACGCAGCAACTTTTAAAAAGGATGCAAGGTTGGAGTGCTGCTGTTGAGATCAAAGTGTGGACTTGAGTGAGCAGGGTGCGTGGTGATCGGGATAAGGAAGCTAGAGGTGATGGGTTAAGGGTGAAAGGTGAAACATTTAAGGGGAACATGAGGGGGAACTTCTTCACTCAGAGGGCTGTGAGAGTGTGTAACAAGCTGCCAGGGCAAGTGGTGCATGGAAGCTCGATTTCAACATTTAAGAGAAGTTTGGATAAGTACATAGATGGTAGGGTTATGGAGGTCACTGGTCCTGGTGCAGGTTGACGGGAGTAGGCAGTTTAAATTGTTTGGCACAGACTAGATAGGCCAAAGGGCCTGTTTCTGTACTGTACATTTCTATGGCTCTATGACTCTAAGCTGGGCCAGTGATATGGGACATCAGGGTCATTTCCAGTGCCATTGATTATAGTTGTGGGAGGCGTGCCCAGCTGCAGCTCTTGTCACGCCTGCCAGTTACAGCTGTGATGAAACACACAGCAGAGCATTCAGGGAGTGAAAAATGCAGCAGATAATACATTTAGTGAGTTGGCCATGGAACAAAATGAGGGGAGATGGGTGACTTCCAGGAAGAGTAGTAAGTGCACAAAGGTTCCATCTCAGACAGGTATATGGTTTTGGATGCCATTGGGAGGGTGGAGGGGTTGTTAGGAACTCCAGTATTCTATTGGCTTATTAGGAACATGAAGCTGGCCAGAGAAAGAGGCCACTTGGTGGAGTTAGGAGCTGTCGGCAAGACCTGCATCTGCAGTATACATTCGTGTCTATATTCATCAAAGAGAAGGATGTGAAGAACAGTGAGTTCAGAGAGTGGTACAGTGATAGTTTGGCATGTATGTCAGTATTACAGAGTTGTTAAGAAGGTGAGTTATTGGGTGTGTTGGAATACATATAGGCTTGTCAATATATCATAAGACAGGAACACAAAAAGCTGGAGGAATTTGGTGGGTCAGGCAATATCTATGAAGGGAAATGGATAGTCAGTATTTCAGGTTATGACGCTTCATCAATCCAGAATGTTGACTCTCTGCTTTGCTCCCTAGATGCTACCTGACCCACTGAGCTCCTCCAGATTTTGTTACGTTGCTCCAGGTTTCACTTTTGTGTCTATATGTTTGTAAAGTTGGACGAGATCTATCCCAGAAAACCATGGGAAATAAGAAAGAAGATTTCAGGTACCCTGATGGATATTTTTGCATCTTCATTAGCCATTGTTGAGATACCAAATCCTGTAAATTCTTGCAAAGAACTGAACCTCCGGGTTATGGTAACATGTTCTGTATGTATATGGATAATAAACTTACTTTACTGGAAAACTGGAGGATAGTGAATACTTAATTCCAGTACTTAACAAGGGCAGTAGTGAGCATCTTGGTAACTATAGGCCAGTGAATCTTACATCAACGCAAGGGAAGTTATTGGACAAAATTCTCAGAGTCAAGATCTATGTACATTTTTAAAGACAGGAACTGTGTCAGTAAGACTATGAGTTGCAGAAGATCCATCTCACTGAATTAAACCTTTTGAGGAACTGATAAAGGAGATTGATGAAGGCAGGGTAGTGGATGTTGACTATAAGGACTTTATAAAGGCATTTAACAAGGTCCCTCAAGGTAGCTGGTCCAAAGGTTAAGGCACATGCAATCCAAAGCAAGCTGGCTAATTTGAACCAACATTTATTTGACAAGAGAAGGAAGAAGGTGGTGGTGGAGGATGATTTTCTGATTAGAACTCTGAGATTAGTGCTGTACCACAGGGTTGGTGTTGGGACCTTTCTCTTTGCAATATATATTGGCTTTGATGTGAATGTAGAAGGCGTAATTAATAAGTATTGGACAATGAAACTTAATCCTGATATGTACAAGGTGATGTAAGGTATTGTTATGGCATATTCTGGAGTTAGGGTATATAGCAAATATTAACTTCAACAGTAACCGATCTTCAGACATGAACATGGATTGTAAAATGAACTTAAAATGCAGCTCTGAACAATAGCTTTACTGGAGCTGTAGACTGGAGTTGATTGCAAACCAGACAATGCTGATTAACATTCATTTTGGGTGTCTGGAGGGCATGTGTGAAAACTATATGTAATTCAAAGGAAGCACTGCAGATACATTGTGGCTATAGAATTGCCCTGCTGTTACCTTTAATGTTAAGCATATGGAAATGTCATGTAATATTGGGTCAGGAGGCTTCTTCCTCCAAGGGCATCTCAATATGATGCCTGCTACTTGTTTTTATTGAATAAAACTCTTCTATATCCACTAGCTTCAGTGTCTCTCCAGTGAATGTGTTCATGTTACAACTGGTATATATGGTAAATGGGCACTACAGAAGGTTGATGAACAGAGATATGGGGGGAGGGTTCCTAAATGAGCCATGATGGAAGGCTGCAATGGATTCAATGGCCTGAAACCTTGATTCTGCTTCAATGTATTATGGTCTTAAGTCAATACTTCACTGAAGGTGGCAAAACAGATTGATAACATTGTGAAGGAGAAATATAGCATGCTTGCCTTCATAGGTAATGGCACAGAATACAAGAGCTGGAATGTAATATTATAACTTAAAATACTAGTTAGGCTGCACTCAGAGTATTGTGTGTAATTTCAGGTGCCATGCTGTAGGAAGAATGGTATTCTGCTGGAGGGAGTGCAGAGGAGATTCACCAGGATACCCCCAAACAGTAGTAAGGACAGCATCTACAAACTGTAACAAGAGATAGAAAATGCATGTAAAAAGGACAATGTTACAATAGTCATGGGGGATTTTAATATGCAGGTAGATTGGGAAGATCAGGTTGGTGCTGGATCCCAAGAGGGGGAGTTTCTAGAATGCCTACAAGATGGCTTTTTAAAGCAGCTTGAGGTTGAGCCCACTAGGGAATCAGCATATTCTGGATTGGGTGTTGTGCAATGAACCAGAATTGACTGGAAAGCTAAAGAAAAAAAACCACTTAGGGTTCTTTTAGTGATCATAACATGATCAAATTCACCCTGAAATTTGAGAAGGAGAAGCTAAAGTCAGATGAGTCAGCGGAGTAAAGAGAATTACAGAGTTATTTTTGGCCAAAATTGATTGGAAAAGAACACTGGCAGGGATGATGGCAGAAACGCAATGGCTGGAATTTCTGGAAGCAATTCATAAAGCATCAGGATATATACATCTCAAAGAAGAAGATGGATTCTGAAGCCAAGATGACACAATTGTGGCTAACAAGAGAAGTCACAGTCAACATAAAAACCAAAGAGAGGGCATATAATGGAGTAAAAATTAATGGGAATTTAGAGGAGTGAGAAGCTTTTAAAAACCAACAGAAGACAACTAAAAAGTCATTAAGAGGGTAAAGATAGAATACATAAGTAAGCTAGCCAATATTATTAAAGAGGACACCAAAAGTTTCTTCAGATACCTAAAGTGTTAAAAGAGAGGCAAGAGTGGATATTGGACCACTGGAAAACGATGCTGGAAGAGGTAGTAATGGAGGACTAGGAAATGGTGGATGAACTGATATATATTTTGCATTAGCCTTCCCCATGGAAGACTCTAAGGGTGCGGTGGAAGTTCCAGATGTCAAGGATCATGAAGTGTGTGAAGTTACCATAACTAGGAAGAAGGTTCTTGGGAAACTGAAAGGAGTGAAGGTCACCTGGACCAGATAGTGTACAGCACAGGGTTCTGAAAGAGGTGGCTAAAGAGATTGTGGAGCATTAAATGATCTTTCTTCAAGGATCACTAAGTTCTGGCATGGTTCCGGAAAACTGGATAATTGCAAATGTCAATCCACTCAGCAAGAAAGGAGAGAGGCAGAAGAAAGGAAATTATAGACCAGTTAGTCTGACCTTAGTAGTTGGGAAGATGTTGGAGTTGATTGTTAAGGATGTGGTTTCAGAGAACTTGGAGGCATATGATAAAATAGGCCATAGTCAGCATTGTTTTCTCCGGGGAAAATCTTACCTGACAAATCTGTTGGAATTCTTTGAAGATATAACAAGCAGGATAGACAAAGGAGAATTGGTTAACATTGTGTACTGGGATTTTGAGAAGGCCTTTGGCAAGGTAACACACATGAGGCTGCTTAACAAGTTACAGGCCCATGGTATTACAAGAAAAAATCTAGCATGGATAAAGCAGTGACTGATTGGCAGGAGGCAAAGAGTGTGAATAAAGAGAACCTTTTCTGGTTGGCTGCCAGTGACTAGTGGTGTTCCACAGGGGTCTGTGTTGGGACCAATTTTTTTTACGTTATATGTCATTGATAGAAATAATGGCTTTGTTGAAAAGTTTACAGACAATATGAAGTTAGGAGGAGCGGTGGTAGTTTTGAGGAAGTAGAGAGGCTACAGATTAGGAGAATGGGCAAAGGAGTGGCAGATGGACTACAGTGTTGTGATGCACTTTGGTAGAAGAAATGAAAGGGTTGATATTTTTCTACATGGAGAGAAAAAACAAAAAAAAACTGAATGGCAAACAGACTTGGGAGTCCTTGTGCAGGTTTCCCTAAGGGTTAATTTGCAGGTCAACACTGTGGTAAGGAAAGCAAATGCAATGTTAGCATTCATTTCAAGAGGACTAGAATACAAAGTAAGGATGTAACATTGAGACTTTATAAAGCACTAGTGAAGCCTCATTTAAGAGTATTGTGAGCAGTTTTGGGCCCCTTATGGGTGTGGAATTGATGTGCTGAACCTGGAGAGGGTTCAAAGGAGGTCCATAAAAATGATTCCAGGATAGAATGGCTTGTCATATGAAGAGTGTTTGATGGCTCTGGGCCTGTATTCACTAGAATTCAGAAGAATGAGAGAAGACTTCATTGAAACGTATCGAATGGTGAAAGGCTTAGATACAGTGGATGTAGAGAGGATGTTTCCTGTGGTGAGAGAATCTAAGACCAGAGGACTCAGCTGCAGAATAGAAGGGCATCCTTTTAGAATGGAGATGAGGAGATGGAAACAAGTACAGTTTTTACATTTAAGGAGCATTTTGTTGGTACTTAAATAGGTAAGGCATAGAAGGACACAGTCCTAATGCTTGCAAATGAGATTAGAGTTAATAGCCATTAAAATGTCAGCATGGATATCACGGCCTAAAGAGACAGCTTCTGTGCTACTTGACATTCTGAGTCTGATTCTATACTCTATGCAATATTTTACATGTCTTATAAATATTAAAATGTTGTATATCTTACAACCCTTCAGAGAAGTCCAACCAAAACATCGATAGCACCACAGTCCACAAACTCCCACATTATGTTTTGAAGAGGAAACAGACAGAAACAACAAAGGGAATGAAAATTCCTGCATTTCCCTCTGTTTCATTTGGAATGCAGCACCGTATATTAAGGACAAGCTTGCAGGTTACAAAGCAATTTTACCATTCTGGTAGATCTTAGACTTCCGGACTTCTGTGGGTTGATTGTATTTGACCTTGATTCACACCTTAATAAGCTTTGCTCTCCTCAAACAGATAGCTTGGCACTGATATGTTACTGGAAGCCTGCATGCATTAGCCCTTGAAACATGAGGGAATTGCAGGTGCAATTAACTCTAAAGAACAAGCAATCAACAGCACTGTTAGGAACCATGTGGGTCCTCTCTCTGAAGCCCATGACTGTCTTTAAACGGATTTATCTGATTTTTCATTTCTCCCACATACCCATCAGTGACACTGAACAAATATTCTTTTAAACTTTGCAACATAGTTTATATATCATATGAAAACTTATGTAACTACGATTATGGAACTATCAGTTCCATCTCTGCTCAGCCCTGCAAGTAGTTTCACTGTCAGCTGCATGCAATATGCTTCCATTTCCTGTCAGAGGAATTCTTGATGCTGAAATCACCCATGCTGAGCTCAAACAATTGCTACAACTGAATAAGTGTACGGACACTGGTTAAATAGAAGTAATATTTTTAAATTGTGTTGTCCTATGCATGTCTCTATCCCCCAAGCTGTGATTAAAACAAACAGCACGTGTCATTAAGCCATTCCACTTCTTCACATAACGAACAGAATTGCAAAGGGACACAGCATAGAAAAAGGCCATCAACCCATCAACCAACCACCCATTCACCCCAATCGTGTATTGGTTCTCTTTTTTATTCTCCCCACATTTCCATCAACTTGCCCCAGATTCCACCACTCACCCGCACACTAGGGGCAATTTGTTGCAGCCAACCAGCACATCCCTTGCACGTAGGAAGAAACTGGAGTACCTGGAGGAAACCCACTCAGGTACCGAGAGAATCCGTAAGCTGCCGACGGCCAGCACCCAAGGTCAGCATTGAACCTGGGTTTTTGGCACTGTGAGGAAGCACTGCTACTAGCTGTATCACTGTACTGCATCTAACAAATGGTTGGCAGTCTTTGTGGGAGGTTGACCATTGGCTCACAATCTCTGAGCACTGTCTGGCTAGAGAAGATGCTCCTGAATTCTTCACTGGATTTATCACTGATAGTCCGAGTTCATTTCTTTCCAAAGACACAGATGAAGAGACTCAGAGTTATACAGAATGGAAACAGATTCCTCAGCCCAACTTGTCGATGCTGACCATGATGCCTTGCTCTGCTAAACCCATATGCCTGTTCTTGACCCATAGCTCTCCAAACTTTTTCTTTTCATGCACTTTCCAAAATGATTTTTAATGTTATAATTGTAATTGCCTCTGGCAGCTCATTCCATACACCCCCCCCCCCCCCCCACCTACCCTGTGCGTGAAAATCTTGCCTGGTTGATCCCTTTTATATCTTTCTGCTCTCGCTTTCAACCAGTCACAGACTGGGGGATAGACATGTCAGATGACACAATTAAAACTGTGAAACTTCAGTGTCCATACAATTACTCAGCTGAGGCAATTGATTATGCTCGATCAAGTTCTATAGAATCTCCTTCCATGCAGAAAGGCCTGTGATAATCTACCCTATCTTTGCCTCTATAAGGTCTTTACTTAGCCTCCTTCGCTCCAGGGCAAATCCTTCCAGTCTATCCAGTCTCTCCTTGTAACACAAGCCCTCAGTCCTGACAATATTCCTGCGAGACTGTACTGCTAGAATTTAGGATTTAAAAAAATGTGAAAGGAACTCAGCAGATCATACAGCATCTGTAGGTTGTCGATGTTTCAGGTGAAGACCTTGCATTGCCCTTCCCTGATTTTTTTTTTGTGTGCACTCTCCAGCTTTATCACATCCTCCAGTTTTCTGGTATCTCACACCCATGACCAATAAATCTCTACCGGGCTCCAGATATATATTGCCTTGCTTTCAGCATAACGTCTTCGGATATATATAGTCAGACCTCACTGATTTATCCATCTTCATGTGACCATCAACACTACCTTCTCTACAATGACAATATGATTCAGTGATCACATCAGAGAGCGTAGTGAATTCTATCAGAGATTTACTGCCGTTCCTGTCCTTGTCCATGCTGAATATAGATGAAAGGAACTCATTTCAGATCTTACCCATCTCCATGACTCCACACACAGGTAACCACCACACTGAGCCTTAAGGGGACTTATTCTCTCCTTAGTTACAATTTTGCTCTTAGTTTATTTACAGTATCTTTTAGAATTCTCCTTTCCATTATCGGCCAGGGTTATCTCCTTTTTACCCTCCCAATTTCCTTAAGTTTCCTCAAGGATTCACCTGATTCCAGCTCCTACACTGGCATATGACTCCATTTATATGTAGCAACACTATGAACACTTTGAACTAAAATAGATTTCTGCTTTTTTGTTCTAATTGTGTTCTTTTTTTTGTAAAAATAGTAAGTTTTACATAGTTTACATTTTCCTTGTGAATGTTGTTTATATAATGTTACGTGCCAGTGATGCTACTGCAATGTTTTTCGTTACACCTGTACATATGACAATATACTCATCTTTGCCTTTTCCTGACCAGAGTCTCAACCAGAGGTCTTCAATCCTGCCAGAGACCATGCATCACCTTCCTTGGAATCTTTTTTTTGTGCCCCTTCTAGTTTCCAGATTCATGCTGGCCCTGAATTATTCCCATCTCACTGTTAAAAGCCTCCTACTTACATCAATCAGCCTTTTCCAATCAAGTTCCCAGTCAAAGTCAAGTCTATTGTCATATAGACAATTACATGTATGATGTACATATATATGATATACCTTGCTGATACTGAGGACTTTATAACATGTGTACCAGCCCTATCTTCTTCCATAATTATACTAAAACATATTGAATTATGGTCACTGCCCTGAAAGTGTTCCTTCAATGACACATCAGGTATATATCCAATTAATTTTCTAAGAAGATGTTGAATGTTGCCCCCTCTCTAGTATGGGCTATCAACATATTGGTTCAGAAAACTTTCCTGGAGACATTGAATGTATTCTGTACCATCTAATGCCTTAGCACTTGGACAGTCCTGGTCAATATTACAGATGTTAAAATCACCTATGATTACAATGCTATTACTCCAATGCTATTATACAACGCCGTTGGTGGGTGAACTATAAGATTCATAGTCTGCTGAGGGCTAGATCTGCGGCATTCAAGACCAGTGATCCAGAACTGTACAAGAAATCCAGGTAGCACCTAAGCAAGGCGAGAAACAATTCCAATTGAAGTGAGAGATGGAATTGGATGCACGCCAGCTCTGGCAGGGTTTGCAAGCCATTGCTTGCTACAAAGCGAAACCTAACATCACGGATGGCAGTGATGCTTCACTACCAGATGAGCTCAATGTCTTATGCATGTTTTGAAAGGGAGAATAAAAGGGAGAATATGCAAATCCCTGGTGACCCCGTGATCTTTGTCTTGGAGGCTGACGTCAGAACATTTTTCAAGAGGGTGAACCTTCGCAAGGCATCAGGCCCTGGTAGGGCTTTGAAAACCTTCTCCAACCAATTGGCAGGAATGTTCAAGGACATCACCAATCTCTCACTGCTGCAGTTGGAGGTTCCCATCTGCTTCAAAAGGGCAACAATCATACTAGTGCCCAACAAGAGCAGGGTAAGCAGCCTCAATGACCATCATCCAGTGGCACTCACATCTTCTGTGATTAAATGCTTTGAGAGTTCTGTCATGGCTAGAACCAATTCCTGCCTAAGCAAGAACCTGGACCCATTGCAATTTGCCTAGATCTACAGCAGATGCAATCTCACTGGCCCTCCACTTGGCCTTGGATCACCCCATCAATAGTAATACATATGCCCACTCCTACAAACTGACCTCAGCTCAATGGTCAACCAGTAAGCCTGTGGATGACCTTAAAGTTGGTGGCATTCTTAATAGCAAGGAAGGATGTCTAAGGCTACAGCAGGATGTAAATCAGATAGAACATTGGACAGAGCTTTATCAGATGGAATCTAACCCCATCAAATACAGGGTATTGCATTTTGTGAAATCATAAAATCATAAACAGCATGGGAATACACCCTATTGTCCAGCTTGTCTGTGCTGACCATGATAGCTAACGAACTTGGTCATTTTAGTATTTGGTTTCTCTTCGCTCGGTAAAAGACTGTGTGTTCATTCTATCAATATCCCTCATGATTTTAAATATCTCTATAAGGTCAGCATTCAATCTCCTATATTCCAATAATAAAGGCAGCCTGCCTTCCTCTCCGTATAACTTAGACTCTCAGGTCCTGGTGCAGCCTGACAGATCTTTACTGCATTTTTTCCCATTTAACAATGTCTTTCTTATAACAGGGCAACAAAAACTGCGCACAGATGTCAAATACCCACCAGACATTTCTTTCAAATGGTAGGGTGCTAAGGAATGGTGATAAACAGAGGGGCCTTCAGGACAGAAATGAGAAGGAATGTTTTCAGGCAGAGGGTGGTGAACCTTTGTAATTCTACATCAGTTAATTTAAAGGAAGCTCAGTCACTGACAACATTCAAAACAGCAGATCAACGGAGATCTGAGGGGAACATTTTTTTCACACAGATGGTGGTGGTTATAAGGAATAAGTTGAGGCAGATACTATATCAATTACCCCGGGGCACAGGAGATTAAGAAGAGATTTGATAGACTGTTACAAAATTATGGGGATTATGGACAGGGTAAATGCAAGCGGTCTTTTTTACAATGAGGTCATAGGTTAAGTGTAGAAGGTGAACTATTTAAGGAGGATGAGAGGGGGATCTTCTTCACCCAGAGGGTGGGACAAGTATGGAATGAGCTGTCTGTGCAAGTGGTAGATGCGGGTTCAATTGCAACATTTAAGAGACATTTTGGATAAGTACATGGATGGGAGGGGTATGGAGGGCTAAGGTCCAGGTACGGGTCAATGGAGCAGGGCAAAATAACAGTTTGGCACGGACTAGGCAGACTGATCGGCCTGTTTCTGTGCTGTAGCACTCTCGGTTATTGGAAGGTGATGAAGGGAATAGGACCACTGGGATTGCTCTGAGAGCTTGCAGACAAGATTGGTCAAACAGCTTCCCAACTCTGTTGCAAGAAAACATGATATGTACAAGTGGTCCAAGTGTGTTCAGTGAAATGGCTACGGCCACCCTAATATACGACCCTGAGTAAAGGGTCCCAGATCACAAGATATGTACTCTGGTTTATTTGTCTGTTAATATTGCTGGATGCTGTAAAACAGCATGAAAAGTTCAGTGAGGCTGAGATATGACATTCTACTGGGTGGGGGGGGGGGAGAGGAGAAAAGTCAGGTGTTCATTTGTGATTCTTCTCTAACTTTTCCTTGAGCATCTCTGCATTCCTACGAATTGCTGCAGAACATTACATTTGGTGTGGCTGTGGCTTGACATCTTGTCAGTGACAGAATTGTTTGCACAGAAGGGCATCTCCACCGACAAGCTTCAGACTTGCTGGTGTTACCTGGAACGTAGGCACAGCCCATTCCTCAACCACGCTGACTCATCCATCGACGTTTTAGCCACAGCATGGAGGTGGGAGAAGCAATGCCACGTTGTGTGTGGAAGTGGTCGGTGCACCATTGACCATTTTGTTGACAGCATTCACTTTGTGAGAATGGTTTTAATATTCAGCTGAGAAACTGCAGATGTAAAATAAATCCAGAAACTGCTATAATTCACAGCTCTACAATACCTTCACAGATTAAATGGGAAATGGATTATTTAGTTCCTTATTATCCTAACTTGAAAAGTAAGCTTTACAGACCAAACACTAAACAGCCATAAACTGTTAATTTGAGCTATAAAACCCAGGGAAAAAGAGTTACCATGAATATCCATTTATTCTCTGTGAAATATCGTCTTTAATACAATCCCACTCTGTTGCTTCATAAGTCTAAGACTCTAGCCAATGGAAAACATTTCAATAAAATAATTTCACCATTTTAACAGGAAAAACACTTGGGATTGTCAAAGTGAGTCTATTCCAAGGAGAGGGGAAATCAGTAGCTCAAATATAATTAACCTCACATTCTCAAAGTAAACCGTTGTTGATGGGAGCTAGGAACTCTATTAGCCAAGCTCCTAACGACCACCTCAATTGACAGACTGGACAAAATTGGCTGCTGCGTTTTTTGTGGGGAATTATGATTAATGATACTAATAATCTCAATGATTACTGATATGTACATCTCTGGCAGTTTATCATATTGTAGCAGCTATTAACATCTCAAATAAACATCCCTCATTTACCTCACTTACAGTTAATGCTCCCGCTCAGGTCATCCAGTAACGTATGCAAATCACTTAGCAATAATCCCTCATTAAACAGTATGTCCACTGCAACTGTCACTGGATGTCAAGAAGTTTAAAAGCGCTTTAACCCTTCACAGCTATAGATCTCAATTATACTCCTAACAATGCTGAAGGCAGGCAACCAGCTCCTTCTCTCATTGTCATCTCCAACAGCTACCTCATCAGTTCCATTTCCCATGTATTTCCTTTTAACCTCTCACGATTCCATCAATACATTCCTCCCGCCACCCCCCTCCATCTGCTTTCTCCTACACGATGAGTAACATAAAACCAATTGCAGTGGTTGATTAACCTCTGTGCTGTGGGAAGAGGCTAAAGCATCTGGAAAAGCGCCCACACAGTCACAGGGAGAACCTGCAAACTCCACACAAAGAGTGTGATTGAATTCAGGGTGCCAGAGCTGTTAGGCTGCAGAGTCAATGGGGCAGGGGGCAGGGGGTTACCCAAACAGGGCACATTCAGACTGCTGCATGTGCAATCTTCTTTATGAATGACTGGCTCCAGAGGATTGGAGGATTGTAAATATTGTTTGAGAAGAGTTGGCTAAGTCTTAAATCGTCAAGGCAATTTCATGTCTGTCCCAGGGATGCTCTCAGGAATGATAACCTGAGAGAAAACAAACATTTGCTCAAGCCGGGACATTTAAAGGAGAGTTAGCAAGAAAATTTCAAAGGCAAAACCATTCATATGGCAGGCATGATATTCTGAGTCAGTACAGACCATAATGGCCTCCTTCCTTTCTGTGATTTTGTTCAAAGTTATGAAAGATTTAGATGAGTAAGTAAAGAGAGACCATTTCAGGGGCACAAATAGAAGATTACTGACAAAAGTGCCAGAGAGAAAATAGGGAAACATGGTCTACCTGGAATACACTGGCCGACAGGGCAGTGGAACCAGATTCATTTGCAGACCTTAAAAGGGAACTGGTTTAATGCTTGAAAGACATAATATGTTACACAGGCATTAGGAATGTTTGGGGTAATTTGAATGCTCTTCAAAAGAAAGAGCAGAGATGTTTGACTGAATGATCTTCTTGTGTGCTGCAGAATTCCATGATTCTCTGACTGGCAAAGTCATTAACCACACCCAGTGGCCACTTTATTAGGTACACCTGAACACCTGCACATTAATGCAAATATCTACTCAGTTAGGTATGTGGACTCAACTTGATGCATAAAAGCACGCAGACATGGTCAAGAGGTTCAGTTGTTGTTCAGAGAAGGAGAAGGAAGGGAGGAAATGTGACCTAAGTGACTTTGATAATGGAATGATGGTTGGTGTCAGATGGGGTGGTATGAGTATCTCAGAAGCTGCTGATCTCCTGTGATCTTGACACACGACAATCTAGAGTTTATAGAGAATGATGCAGCAAAAAACCATCCAGTGAGCAGCAATTCTGTGGGTGAAAATGCCTGAAGAAAGGTCAGAGTAGAATGGGCAGATTGGTTCAAGCTGACAGGAAGTCAGCAGTAAACTCAAATAAAAATGCATTACAACAGTGGTGTGCAGATCATCTCTGAATGCACAACACATTGAACCCTGAAATGGGTAGGCTACAGCAGCAGCAGACTATGAACATACACTCAGGTACCTAATAAAGGAGGCACTGAGAGTACTTCCTTACAAATATCAGTGGTAATATTACACACTGGGAAAATTGTGTTTTTGCACAGCAAAAGTTATTGTACATTTGGTGTACGGTTTGTGCAGGTTGGCTGTTGTGAGCAATTGTTTTAAAACTGATAGGGACACCGTGACCGGATGAAGCTGTGTCATTGAATTAATTTGAAGAATTGTACATTGTATCAGGTCTGATTCAGTTTTGAGCACTGGGCATCATAAGTGGCCCTTTGATGCTCTGAGCTTTATAACAGTAGTGTTACAGGTGCCCATTCATGTAAAGTTTTTAAATATCCATTCAGAAATATAGTACAGTATCAGGCATTTCCAGCCCAACGAGCCCACACCGCCCAATTACACTCATGTGACCAATGCACCTAGTAACCAATACGTCTTTGGAACGTGGGAAGAAACTGGAGCACCTGGAGGAACCCACATGCTCACAGGAGAATGTAGAAACTCATTACAGACAATAGTGGGCGTTGAACCCAGGTCACTGCTGTTGTAGAGCATAACAATGATGGCTACACTACTGTGCTGCCCTGCAATATGTTGCTCAATGTTTTACTCCCCTCTCATTAATCTGCTTCAGTCATACAGTCCTTTGCAATCCCTGTTCTCCTCAGATTCTGCCTCTTCATTACCCCCAGACTTCTTTATTCCACCCTGCCTTCACTAGCTTTGTCAGGCCTGCACCTCCCAGTCTTCACCCAGCTCACAGGAGTCACGTGCCACTCATTTCCAACTCAGCACCTGCAGCCTATTTAGACCCGCCTCTCATCTACAATCCTCGTTCACTCATACAAACCAGCCAGGCTCAACCAGTTGCTCCTTGCCATCAGCTGGCTTGTTGCCTTATCGTGTTAAGTGTCCATTCTTCCTTGTTTTGCGGCCCCATCGCAGTTTGCTATTTTGCAGTTTATTATTAAAGAGATCGCTCACTGTCTCTGTGGTTGACCATAAGAAAGTCTTTGACTCTAGCCTCCTCTACAGTTCCTGAGTGAAACAATGATTAACCCAGCAGAGTACACTTGCTTAAATGAAGTTGTCCATTGACAGGAGCACTCAAACCCAAAGCAGCAGAAAAGCATTAACTATCTGCTCTCCACTCTCACCCAACTTTCCATCTCAATACAACAACACCTTGCCAGTCAACCTCCTCTCTCAAATCCCTAGATTCTGGTGCCTGATCGCTTCAACTGTCATTGTCCCTTAGGATCAGACCTACCTTCTACATGTCCTGCCTC
The DNA here is from genome assembly GCF_030144855.1 of Hypanus sabinus. NCBI lineage: Eukaryota > Metazoa > Chordata > Chondrichthyes > Myliobatiformes > Dasyatidae > Hypanus > Hypanus sabinus. Next base: position 75,559,273 of record NC_082712.1, on the reverse strand, counting down.
AAGCCCTTTGTCCATGGACCACTCAACCCACCTGAGCCTTTACCAGAACCAAAGCTAGTGGAAGGTACTCAGTGTACACTCTTCGCCGGCTGATGGATTCATGTCTTCATGGACAGGGCGTGAAATACCTAGTCAACTGGTAAAGGTACAGCCTGAAGGAGATGTCTTGGGTGCCATTGAGTTTCATCTTGGATCCATCGCTGATCAAGGAATTCCACCACACCCATCCAGACCATGCTGGGGCCATCGGCTGCTGGCCGTCAGGGGGTTCTGTCAGGCCTGCATAGACAGGCACCTCCCCATCCCCACCTATCAGGAGTCACCCACCATTCATTTCCTACTCAGCACCTGCAGCCTATTTAAACCCAGCTCTCATCCTCAATCTTTGTTCATTCATATGAGACAGCCAGACTCAACTAGCTGCTTCTAGGCTTCAACTACATTGTTGCCGTTGCCTGTGGCTCCTTGTGTCTTGTTATTTTGCAGCTTAATATTAAAGTGGTCACTCACTTTTACACCATCTTCACTGCTCTGCATTTGGGTCAAGACTCCTCTGCAGTTCCTGTCAAGCTTAGGCCTTAAGCTCTCGAATTCACTCGTTAACCTTTACATGCCTCTAAACCTACCACATTAATCAATCTTTTGTCTCAGCATCTCTTTATGTGCCTCAACATTAAATTTTGCTTAATAATTCTTCTTTATGGCACTCAAAATCATCTTACCACTGTATAGATTATTACAGATAATTAATACTACTGTATAGATACTTCCTCATTCCATTTCCCATTCAATATTAGTTCACCAGGTCCTGGTGTGATAATAATATTGTTGTATGATAACATGCACATTTCTCCATTGTTCTGCTCACTTAACCGAAAATTCCACCACAATAATGCTCCTGTAACTCATGTGTGAGGGAGATTTGATAATCATTCAAATCACTTATTGCTTTCTACGTCGATTCCTCTGCTTGTCAAACCGAGGCTGCTCTGTTGCGACAATACGATCAGAGATATAGAGAGAAACAGCTAAGAAGCATGAGCAAGATTTCTTTCTTTTTAAGATCACTGGAATATAATTGGAAATTTGCCATGAAGTGAAATGGACAGGCCCTCACAGGGTGGCAATGGGAAAGATTCAGCTGTGCTCATGGCAGTTTAGTTCTTCATGGGTTAATTCCGGCTCTTAAATCAGGTAGGAGACTAGGGGAGGGGGTAAGTGCTGGAATCTCTTGGAATTTAGAGATAAGCTCTCCTCAATCTGTAACAGCACCATTTAATATCTTATCAACCACTGTTAGGATTAACTCACACACTGGCAATAGGGACCAAAGAACACTTCAATGAAATTTGAACATGTCAAGCAAACTGTTCTCAAATAATTATTACTGTTCAATTATATTAAATTATTATTCATTGAACCAAAGGTGCAGACAAGGGGAACAAGTCTGGATAAGCTCTGCTATCTACTCATTGCTTATTGCCTCATAATTGTTCATTCTTGTAATATGTTCAGTGTTTCATTATTTCATTCTGCAAAAAAAAATCACAATAAATCCATTTGGGAATTTGAGGGAAACTTCTTTGCTCATAGAATAGGACGAATGAGAAATTCACTAGCACAATCACTACTGTGGCAAATAGCAGAGATGTCTTTTTGGTTAAGAGCTAAAATCACTGCCAGAACCTCAAGAGGCTTTATAACCAACAAAAATGATTTTTAAGTTATTACCGTTACAGTAATGTCAAAAATAACTGGCAATTAATGCACAGCATGATCCCACAAACACAAATGCGCTCATAGGAACATTTATTTTATGCATTATTGATTGAGGGATTGTTGATTGTTTGAAACATCGGACAGAAGTCAATAGTTATTTAAATTGTGTCAGACATGTGAGATTACAGATGGAGATCTGGCTCACTGTCTCCTTCAAAAACCAACAACCCTGCATTCTTCCTGGATTTTTGTGATCAAATTTCTGGACGAGCTCTTAAAGACAGAACATGGGCGAAGTGCTGCACCACTGATGTCACTGAAGAGGGGCGCGAGCCATTCATAAACTGCTGGTGCAATCAGTCCACATCTCAAGTAAAGCCCACGTATACAGGTCCTTGAAAATAGCATCTAATGTGCACCAGAGTACTGACCCTGGTAGTACAATATCCGCAAATTGGTTACCACATTTCCTACATTACAGCAGCTGTATATTTCCTAAGCAATTACAGTGGCAGTCAAGGAACATCCTGATTTGTTACAGGTTGGATATAACCATCATTCATTAGAGTATCCATGCCAAGCAAGATGTCCATCCAAGTAGGTCCCATTGCATTGCATTTGGTCCATATTCCTCTAACCCTTTCCTATCCTTGTACCTTAACAAATATCTTTTAAAAGGTTGCTATTGTACCTGCCTCAACCACTTCCTCTGGCAGCTGGTTCAAAATATGCAACACCCTTTGTGTGAAGAATTTGGCCCTCAGGTCCCTTCTCAGTCTATCTCCTTTCACTTTAAACCCATGTGCTCTAGTTTTTGCCTCCCTTTCCATGGGAAAAATACTGCATTCACTTGTCTGTGCCCTGTATTATTTTATACACATCTGAGATCATCTCCTCATTCATTTGTGTTCCAGTGAATAAAGACCTGATGAACCGAACAACTCTCTATAACTCAGGCACCCAAGACCTGGTAACATCTGCCTTTTCTTCTTCACACTCTCCGTTCCTGTAGCAGAGTGACCAAAACTCAATACTCAAGATGCAGCCTCACAAAAAAAGAGCGCACATAATAGAGCAAAAATTAGTGGGAAGTTTAGAAGATTGGGAAACTTTTAAAAGCCAACAGAGGACAACTAAGGACAACCATAATGGGGGAAAAGATGAAATACGAAGGTAAGCTAGCCAATAATATTAAAGAAGATACCAAAATTTTTTTCAAATACACAAAATGTAAGAGAGGTGAGAGTAGATATTGGAGCACTGGAAAACGATGCTGGACAAGGAAATGCTGGATGAACTGAATAGGTATCTTGAATCAGTCTTCACTGTGGAAAACACAAACAGTGTGCTGAAAGTTTGAGAGTTTCAGGAAGCAGAAGTGAAGTTGCTATTACTAGGGAGAAGGTGCTTGGTAAACTGAAAGGTCTGAAGGTAGATAAGTCAGTTGCATCAGATGGGCTATACCACAGGTAGCTGACGAGATTGTGGAGGCAATAGTAATAATCATTCAAGAATCAATAGATTCTAGCATGGTTCCAGAGGACAGGAAAATTATAAATACACTTCATTCTTCAAGAAGAGAGGGAGGCAGAAGAAAGGAGACAATAGGCCAGTTAACTTGACCTCAGTGGTTGGGAAGACGTTGGAGTCGATTGTTAAAGACGATGGTTCGGGGTACTTGGAGGCACATGACAAAATAGACCATAGTCAGCATGGTTTCCTTAAGGGACAATCTTGCCTGACAAATCTGTTGGGAGTTCTTTGAGAAAATAACAAGCAGGGTAGACAAAGGAGGATCAGTGGATGTCATGTACTTGGATTTTCAGAAGGCCTTTAACAAGGTGCCACACATGAGATTGCTTAACACAGTATTACAAGAAAGATACTAGCATGGATAGAACATTGGCTGATTGGCAGGAGGCAAGGTGCAGGAATACAGGGAGCCTTTTCTGATTGGCTGCTGGTTACTAGTGGTGTTCTGCAAGGGTCAGTGCTGGGACCCCTTCTTTTTAGGTTTGTATGTCAATGATTTGGATGATAGAATAGCTGGCTTTGTGACCAAGTTTACAGACGATATGAAGATAGGTGGAGAGATAGGTAGTGTGGAGGAAGCAGGGAGTCTGCAGAAGGACTGAGACAGATTAGGAAAATGAGCAAAGAAGTAGCAGATGTAATACAGTGTCAGGAAGTGTGTGGTCATGCACTTTGTAGAACGATCAAAAGCATAAACTTTTTTCTAAACAAACAGATACTTCAAAAATCTGAGGTGCAAATAGACTTGGGAGCCCTCATGCAAGATTCCCTAAAGGTTAATTTGCAGGTTGAGTCAGTGGTAAGGAAGGCAAATGCAATATTAGCATTCATTTTGAGAGAAATAAATGATAAAAATAAAGACGTAATGATGAGGCTTTGTAAGGTACTGGTGAGGCCTCACTTGGAGTATTGTGAGCAGTTTTGGGCCCCTTATTTAAGAAAGGAGGTGCTGAAATTGGAGAGGGTTCAGAGGAAGTTCACAAGAATGATTTCAGGAATGAATGGCTTATTGTATGAGGAGTGATTGATGGCTCTGGACCTTTACTTGCTGGAATTTAGAAGAATGAAGGGGGAATCTCATTGAAACCTATCGAATGTTGAAAGGCCTCGACAGAATGGATGTGGAGAGGTGGGGATCTAGGCCCAAAGGATACAACCGCAGAATAGAGGTTCATCCATTTAGAATGGAGATAAGGAGGAATTTCCTTAGCCACAGTGTGGTGAATCTGTGGCACTTGTTTATCACAGGCAGCTGTGGAGGCCATTCATTGGGTGTATTTAAGGCAGAGGTTGATAGATTCTTGATTAGTCAGGGCATGAAGGGTTACATGGAGAAGGCAGGAGATTGGGGCTGAGAGGGAAATGGATCCGCAGAGCATATTTATGGGCCAAATGATCTGATTCAGCTCCTATTTCAATAGTCTAATGATTCACCCTTCTCCATTTCCACTGGCAGCTTATTCCAAATACCAGCTACCCTTTGTGTGAAAAATGTATCCCTCAGATCTTCTTTTAATGCCCTCACTCTCACCTTCAACCCATGCACTCTAGCTTCAAATGCCACTAGCATAGGAAACATGTACAGGCCATCTAGCTTATCTATACCTGATCTACAGTATATACCCCTATCATGTCACCTCTCATCCTCCATTGCTTCATGGAAAATTGAGCTATTTTTATCCAATCCCTTCTTATAACTTAAGCCTTCCAATCCATGCAACGTCCTTGTAAATGTCTTCTACACCCTCCCTAGCTTAATTGTGTCCTTTCTAGGGTGTGGTGATCAAAACTGCACACAATACTCCAAGTGCAGTTTCACCAACACTTTGTAGAAACATAACATGATGTCCCATATCTTCAGTTCTTTGGTCAGCAAAGGGAAATATGTCATATGTGTTCCTCAGGACCCTGCCTAACTGTATCCTATGCTCAGAGAACTATATAGTTGTAGCCCTGGGTTCTCTGTTCTACGATACTCCCCAGGGCCCTGCCCTTTATGGAATAGATTGTATTGCACAGGAACAGGCCCACCATATCCATAAATGCCATATGCCAAATTATATTAATTTTCCATTTGTACTTGCTCCATATTCTTCCATACCTAAAAGCCTCTTGAACACCAAAACCGTATCTGCCTCTATTATCTGCCCCTCACATCATCTTTAAACTTTCCCCCTCTCACCTTAAAGCTGTGCCATCAGGAATTCAAAATTTCACCCCTGGGGAAAAGATTCTGGCTTTCTTCCCTCAGTCTCTGATGCTCCAGAGAAAACAATCCAAATTTGCTCAACGTCCCCTCAAATCCAGGCAGCATCCTGATAAGTCTCTTCTCCCTCTACAAGCCTCCACATCCTTCTTCTAATGAGGCAACCAGAACTGCAGGCAACACTGCAAGTGCAGTTTTACTGTGCTTCACACAACTGCAACATAACTTCCTGCTTCCTATATTCTAAGCACTTAGTGATGAAGGCAAGCATGCAGTAGGCCTTCTTAATCATTTTATCTACATGTGTCACCACTTTTGGGGAATTAATGGACTTCTAAGTTCCCTCTGTACGTCAGTGCTATTGACTGTGTATGTGCTGGCCTGGTTTAGCTTCACTCAATGCATCACTTCAAACCTGTCCCAGGTAAATTCCATTCCCCACACTACAAGTTGATCTAGATCCAGATGTAACCTCAGACAACCCTCTTCACTGTCGACTATACAACCAATCAGAGTCAGAATCATCTTATTATCACTATTACATTATGTAAAAATTGTTATGGCAAATAAATACATTCACCATAAATTACAAAATAAATAAATAATGCAAAATTAAAAGAATAATGAGGTAATGTTCATGGGCTCACATACTGTTCAGAAATCTGATGACAGAAGGGATGAAGTTGTTCCTGAATCATTGAGTGTAGGCCTTCAGGCTTCTATACCTCTTCCCTGATTGTTGTAATAAGAGCAGGGCATGTCCCAGATGGTGGGCATACTTATTGATAGATGCCATGTTCTTGAAGCACTTTTGGTGTTGTTACAAACTTCCTAATCATTTTCACGTAAATTATTATAAATATGAAAAGCAACAGAGGACCTAGCACCAATCCCTGTTACAGGCTTTGAGTCAGGAGGTGCAACACTCCACTACAACCCACTGCCTCTTATCACCAAGACAATTTTTTATCCAATTTGCTAACTCTCACTGGGTCTCATGTGTTCTAAGATTTCAGACCAGCTGACTATGTAGGATCTTGTCAAAAGCCTTTTGGAAATCCACTAGACAATGTCTACTTCCCTACCCTCTTCAATCCTCTTCTTTGCCTCTTCAAAAAACTCAATCAAATTCATGAAATAAAATTTGCTACACACAAAGCCATGCTGGCTACTCTGAAACAACCTTTCCAAATGCAAATAAGTCCTGTTTCTCAAAATTCCTTCCAATAACATTTCCACCACTGATATAAGGCTTATCAGCCTGTTGTTCCCTGGCTTATCCCTGCTACTCTTCATAAATAAAGGCAGAAAATCAGATGTCATCCAGGTTTTCAGTACCTCACCTGTAGATCATGATGAAGATATAAAAATCTCTGCCAATGGCCCAGCAATCTTTCTATTGACCTTTATAAATTTCAAGGCCTCCAAAATGTTGAGATTCTTCAAAAGATCACTGCTCCCTCCCCTGAACTCACTAGTTCCATGTCATTCACCATGGTAAATATAGATGAGAGTAAATCAGTTGCCCATTTCCTGTGGTTCCACACAGAGATTACTACACTGATCCTTAAGCAGGGTCTGGATCTTTCCCTAATCACCATTCTTCTCAATCCATTCTGAATCCTTTATGATTCTCCTTTAGCTTGTTGGTCAAATGTATCTCATGACCACTTCCTGCCCTCCTGATTTCCTTCTTAAGTGTACTCTTACATCCCTTGTACTCCTCAAGGTCCTAGCTGCCTCAACCTGATATATGCCTCTGTTTTCCTGATCCAGACCTTTAACATCCTTTGTCAACTGACATCTTCATTGGAGAGACTGGTGGAATATCTGGGATTGCTTTCCTTAAGACAGAGGAATTGAAGGTAATTTGAAGATGACCAAGAACAATTTTGAATGTTCTTTTATCCCCCCTCTCATAGCCATACACTATTATGAGCTGAGAACAAGACTCAGATCCCTGATACCTAAAGGCATTACTCAAAGACTTTACTTCACAAGTAAGCAAGGATGACCAGCTCTTTGATTTTCTCTGAAAAAGCTTTTCCCATGACAGTACAGGTGAGGTAAGGAACTCATTAGCAATGAAGCCTTATCAATCTGAAAATTTTACAGGGAAAGATGAGGAATTATTTTGAGCCATCAGCTCAACCCCACCTTCTCAAAGGAAACCAGGGAAGGGAAATAACACTGGAACAACTTGAAAAGAGAGAAACCAAAATAAAAGAGTTTCTTCAATGTGCTAGCACAGACAAATGGCCAAATGGTCTCTTGCTCTATATAATTCTATGATCACGTGAGGCACACAGAACAGTGCGGGCCCTACACTCTCCATGTGGCTCTCTGGTTATGCAACAATAAACCAGAGCACGTACAGTACGTCTATTATTTCACTAATTATGTGACTCACACAAGTCGAAATAAAAGAAGCTACAGTGTTAAGGTCAAGCCCAGGCAATAAATGAAACTGCTAAATGTGATTTTCTCAACAAAAAAATCAACAAAATGCCCAGTGGCATTCATTGCATTAGGACTGACTGCACAAATTGTTTTTTAAAAACATAGCACACAATTACTGGTGAGCACTCTGACCCAGAAAAAAACTTTTTGCAGCCACTGAGTGAAAGAGGCTACAGAATGTGATCCTTTCCTTTTGTAGTTACTCGAGCTTGAGGCTTTTTAATTCTGTTTTAGCAACCCTCCAAAGCCTCCACCTGATGCCTTGCTCATGCAATCTTGATATCTCTGCAATATCAGCCTTCATTCATAATAAATTATCACTGCACACCTCTGTCCAGAGTATGCTGCCTTTTATCCAGATGGTTCTTTTATGAAGGCCTTGCCTACATATCTATAGGGACAACATAAGATGTAGTCAACATCAGTAGCCACGTATCCTGGATGTTAAATTTTAATCCCTCTCAGTCTGGTCTGACAAAAAGAGCACTGAGCTCCAGAACTCTAGCAAAGGACACTTTATCATGCTGAGCAACCGAGCTTGCTCTGCAAAGAGAGTCCCTCTTACATTGAGACATCGCAGTTCAGACTCCATGTTTGAGCTTTGCTTCAATCCGCCCATCCCCCCGCCCCCAACCGTTCCTGCAGATGCTGCGGGAGTTACAAGTCACAGCTTCTGATGGAAGCAAAAGTCAATGCTGAACACAAAAATATGGGAACAAACTCCCTGAAACAGATTTTCCACCAATTCCCCAGGTGCTAACACACCGCACGGCCTCTCATTTACCTTTCCATGTATGGTAAACTACACTAGTGCCACAATTATTTAATTACACAGGCAAGAGCTACATCAGGTGCTCTAAACTGCTTAATACTACTTCATTTTAATTCTTTAAACCTTCGGTGCCCTTTGCCACCTTGGAAAATGATTCTCTGTTCTAAGAATGAGAAATTAATGCAGCTAAGCAAATGTACATATAGTAATATGAAACAAAATCAGAAATTCACAATTTTATCCACTTCTTATTAAAATATACACTGAATAGGAAAACAGGACCTTAGACATAAAAGATGGCATTGAATCCTGACACTTAGGTAATTATTTTGCCAAGAAATTTAATGTTTTAATCAATGGTTTACTTCAATGAGGGGAATATTAAATGTCACAGCCTCTTGATCAATTGTTTTACAACTCAGTTGAAATGTTGAACCGGGGCATGCTAACAGTTCGATGCCCTGAGAATCAGATGTGGATGCACCTGATCTCTAGCTCCACCTGGACTACGTCCAAGGTACCTGTGCCGAAGCCACAGCTGACATATCAAGGAAGATAAATAGTTTGGTATTTTTATGTTATTTTAATTAACATTCACATTTCATTTAATGTACATAACATTTACATAGAGTCATAAAAAAGTACAGCACAGAAACAGGCCTTTTGGCCCATCTAGTCCTTGCTGATCTATTTAAACTGCAGAGTCCCATTGACCTGCATCTGAACCACACCCTCCATACCCCCACTATTCATGTACCAAACTTCACTTAATTGTTGAAATCGAGCTCACATGCACCACTTGCACTGGCCGCTCATTCCACACTCTCACCACCCTCTGAGTGAAGAAGGTTCTCCTCATGCTCCCCTTAAACTTTTTATCTTTCACCCTTAACCCATGACCTCTAGTTGTAGTCCCATTCAACCTCAGTGGAAAGAGCCTGCTTGCATTTACCCTATCGTTACCCCACATAATTTTGCAATTGAGAGGAATCGCCCCTCAAATGTCTACATTCCAAGGAATAAGGTCCTAACCTATTCAATAACTCCGAACCCAGCAACATCCATGTAAATTTTCTCTGTATTCTTTCAACCTTGTTTACATTATTCCTGTAGGTAGGCGACCAAAACTGCACAGAATACTCCAAATTAGGCCTCACCAATGTCTAATACAACTTCAACATAACATTCCATCTTCTATACTCAATACATTGATTTGTGGCGACTGATGTCCAAAAAGCTTTTTTATGACTCTATCTATCCTGTGCCAACACTTCGAATGAATTATGGACCTGTATTCCCAAATCTCTTTGGTCTACCAGACTCAGTGCCCTGCTGTTCACTGTGTAAAATCTACCAAAGTGCAACACCTCGCATTAATTTCCATCTGCCATTTTTCATCCTATTTTTCCAACTGGTCTAGATCCTGCTGCAATTCCTGATAGCGTTCTTCACTGTCCACTACACCTCCGATCTTGGTATCATCTGCAAATTTGCTGATCCAGTTAATCACTTTATCACCCAGATCACTGATGCAGATGACAACAATGGACACCCAGCACTGATCCCTGCAGCATTCGACTGGTCACAGGTCTCCAGTCAGAGAGGCAACCATCCACTATCACTCTCATGCTTCTCTCACAAAGCCAAAGACTAGTCCAATTTACCACCTCATCTTGATTGTCAAGAGACTGAACCTTGAATGGAGAGGATCTAAACATCCTCTCCGCATCCACTCTATCTAGGCCTTTCAATATGCGAGAAGTTTCAGTGAGATCCCCCTCATTCTACTGAACTCCAGCAAGGACAGGCCCAAGGTGATCAAATGCTCCTCACATGTTAAACCCTTCAGTTCTGGATTCATCCTTGTGTCCTTCCTCTGGACGCTCTCCAATGCCAGCACATCTTTTTTTTAGATAAAAGGCGAAAAATTGCTCACAATACTCCCAAGTGTGGTTTGACCAATGGCTTATAAAGCCTCAGCATTACACTTCTTGCTTTTATGTTCTAGTCCTCTCAAAATGAATGTTAACATTGCCTTCCTTACGACCGACTCAACCTTCAAGTTAACCTTCAGGATTTGTAAAAGCACATAGGTATAGGACAGGCATAAAAACCAGGCAGGGAATTGAAGGATTTAGACCAACTTGTAGGCAGATGAGCATTTAAGTGGCATCATGGTCCGCACAACATCATGATCAACGAGTCTGTTCCTATGCTGTGTTGTTTTATGTTTTATGCCTTTTCCTTATACACTCTAATCAGGCAATATCCTGATAAACCTTTTCTGCACACTCTTCAAAGCCTCTGCATTCTTCAGTAGAGTGGTGATTTCCACACAACACTCCAGGTGTGGTCTATCCAAAGTTTTACAAAGCTGCAACATGGCTTGCCAACTTTTACACACCATGCCTGAAACTAAAAGCAGTCATACCATATTCCATCTGTGTAGCAACTTTTAGGGGGCAATGTACTCCACCCTAAGATCCATCTACGCATGTTCCTAAAGGCCACGACGTTTAATATATACATTCCTCTTGCATCTGCAGACTTATATATTTACACTTCCACTGATTCTTGTTGGAAACCACTAGTCTTAGGCTTCCAGATGGAAAACAACAGCTCTCGACCTTCACATTCTATCTCCTATTACCAAGCCAATTTTCCACTGTGTGAATCCCTGTAGCATCTGTTGATCCTGTGATCTGTTTCGGAGGCTGACGTCAGAACATCTTTCAAGAGGGGAAACTCTCAAAAGATGTCAGGCCCTGATGGTGTACTTGGTGGGACACTGAAAATCTGTGCCAACCAACTGGCAGGTTTGTTCAAGGACATCTTCAGTCTCTCACTGTTGCAGTCAGAGATTCCCACTGACCATCATACCAGAGCCCAAGAACAGCAGGGTGAGCTGCTTCAAAGACTATAGCCCAGTTGCACTCACATCTGAGGTGATGAAGTGCTTTAAGTGGTTGGTCATGGCCAGGATCAACTCCTGCCTAAGCAAGGATCTGAACCTGCCTATTGCCACAAGAGGTCTATAGTAGATGCAATCTCACTGGCTCTCCATTTGGCCTTGGATCACTTGGACAATAACAATACCTACATCAGGCTGCTGTTTACTGATTACAACTCAGCGTTCAACACAATCATACCCTCAGATCTAATCAAAAAGATTCAATACCTGGGCCTCTGCACCTCCCTCTGCAACTGGATCCTTGACTTCCTCACTGGGAGACCGCAGGCAATGTGGATCGGAAATTACATCTCGTCCATACTGACAATTAATACTAGCGCACCTCAAGGATGCATGGTAGCCCACTGCTCTGCTCCCTCTATACCCACACTGTGTGGCTAGGCACAGCTCAAACACCATCTATAAATTTGTTGACGACACAACTACTGTTAGCAGAATTTCAGATGGTGATAAGGAGGTGTACAGAAGTGATATAAATCAGCTGGTTGAGTGATGTGGCAACAACAACTTTGCACTCAATGCCAGTAAGACCAAGGACTTCAGGAAGGGGAAGTCAAGGGAATACGCATCAGTTCCTATCAAGGGAAAGGGTGGGCAATTTCAAGTTCCTGGGTGTCATCGTCTCTGAAGGTCTATCCTGGGTCCAACATATTGATGCAATTGCAAAGAAGGCATGACAGTGGCTGTATTTCATGAGGAGTTTGAGGATACTTAGTATGTCACTAAAGACTCTCACAAATTTCTACAGATCTACCATGGAGAGCATTCTAGCTGGTTGATTCACTGTTTGGTATGGAGGGGCCATTGCATAGGATCAGAAAAAGCTGCAGAGAGTTGTAAACTCAGACAGCTCCATCATGGTCACCTTCAAAAGGCAATTCCTCAAGAAATTGGCATCCATTATTAAGGACCTCCATCACCCAGACATACCCTATTCTTATTGGTACCATCAAGGAGAAGGTCCAGGAGCTTGAAGGAACACATTCAATGTTTCAGGAATAGCTTCTTTCCCTCCACCATCAGATTTATGAATGCACAATGAACCCATGAATACTACCTCACTATTTTATTTTGCTTTTATTTTGAACTACTTATTTAATTTGTTTTATATATTTATTTCTCACTGCAGTTTACAGTTTTTTTAAATTATTGTACATTGCAATGTACTGCTGCTGCAAAACAATAAATTTCACAATGTACACCAGTGACATTAAACCTGATTCTGATCTAATTTGCCAACTTGCACTGGAACCCAGACCCAAACATACTGGACCTTTCTCCCTAATAAATCTTGTCAAGAGCCCTACTGAAATCCATGTAAGCCATATCTGCTGCATTGTTCTCAGCGATACCATTTGCTACATCTTCAACAAATCCCACAATCTCCATCAGCACAGGTTTACCACAAGGATGTGTGCTTAGTCCCCTGCTCTACTCACTTTATACATGTGACTGTGAGGCTAAGCACTGCTCCATTGCCATATTTAAATTTGCTGATGACACCCTGTACTTGGCCGAATCAAAGGGTGTGATGAATCAGCATATTGGAGGAAGACTGAAAATGTGGTTGAATGGTGCCACACAACAATAACCTCTCAGTCAATGTCAGAAAGAGCAAGGAGTTGATTATTGATTTCAGGAGAGGGAAACTGAAGTCCATGAGCCAGTCCTCATCAAGGGATCAGAGGTAAAAGAGGATTATCTTCTCAGTGGATCTGAACTGGGTCCAACACATAAGTGCCATTACAAATTAGGCACAGCAGTACTTTTACTTTCTTAGCAGTTTCTGAAGATTTGTCATTTCATCTAAAACATTGAGAAACTTCTATAGATGCGTGGTGGGAAGTATATTGACCAGTTGCATCACAGCCTGGTATGGAAACACCAATACCCTTGAACAGAAAATCCTACAAACAGTAAAGGATATGGCACAATCCATCATGGGTAAGTCCCTCCTCACCATTAAGCACAAACGAGAAAATCTGCAGATGCTGGAAATCTAAGCCACACACACAAAATGCTGGAGGAACTCAGCAGGCCAGGCAGCAGCAATGGGAAAAAAGTACACTTTGGGCCAAAACCCTTTGGCAGGACTCTTTAAGCTCGAAACGGTGACAGTATTCTTTTCCCAGATGCCGCCTGGCCTGCTGAGTTCCTCCAGCATTTTGTGTGTGTGTTGCCACTATTAAGCACATTTACACAGAGTGCTATCACCTAGAATCTCCCACCGTCAGGGACCCTCACCATCCCAGCCATGCTCTCTTCTCACTGCTACCATCAGGAAGAAGGTACAGGAGCAGTTAATACACTTCAACCATTAGACTCTTGAATTAGAGGGGATAACTTCACTCAATTTCACTCATCCCATCACAGAACTGATATCACAAGGTATGGTCTCACTTTCAAGACCTCTTCATCTCATGTTCTCGATATTTATTGTTTATTTATTTGTTTATTCATTTTATGTTTGCACAATTTGTTGTCTTTTGCACACTGGTCATTTGTCCACCCTGTTGGGCGTGATCTACCATTGATTCTATTGTGTTCCATGATGTACCGTGAGTGCCCACAAGAAAATGAATCTCAGGGTTATATATGGTGATGTATATGTAGTTTGAAGTTTGAAATTCAATTTTATTAGTTAAGTAGTATCTGCCTTTGACAAAGCCATACAAGCAGTCTCTGATTAGACCTTACCATGGCAAGTAATCATTACTCCTCTCCCTCAGAACCTTTCTCCAAGAACTTTCTTACCACTGACATTTGGTTCAAAAGGTTTGTCCCAGCACTATTCTTGAAAAGGAGAAACACATTTGTCATACTCCAGCCATTAAGGCAATGCCATGTGAAAGCTTTGAACAGTTTATTCTTCTATATGTTGTATTTTTCATTATTAAATAATTTTAATATTAAAACATTATTTCCTTGCCTCCTGCAGCAGCCTAGCAGATACCTTTAAGACCATTAAGTCATCAAGTACCTTTCTCCCAAGTGGAAGACTTGTCTTAAAACTTAGCTTTACACTTAACTAAATTCTCCAACTACAATATCTGTTTCCCTTGAGAAACTGAAGAAAAGTATTCATTTCGGGCCTCATCTATGGATAAAACAAAGAACATAGAACAGTAAATCATTGAACTGGCTATTTGGCCCATGATGTGGTGCCAATCATTATACCAATTTATACTAAACATCCTCTCCCTGTGTATCATCCAGATTCATGTGTCTGTCTGAAAAACCTTTAAAACCCCACCAAACAGCCTGCTTCTACTACTACCCCTCGTAACCTATTCACCTCTCTCTGCATAACAATTGCCCCTAATGTCACCTTTAAACTTCCTTCCTCTAACCTTAAAAGCACGTGTCTGGCGTTTGACATTTTTAATCTGGGGAGAAGATTCTGACTATATACCCCATTAATGCCTCTCATAACTTAGAAAACCTCTATCAGGTCTCCCCCTGGCCTCCAATGCCCCAGGGAGAACAACACAAATTTGTCCAATTTTCCTTGTAGCTTGCAGCATCCCCAGTAAGCCTCTTCTGCACTCTTTCCACAGTCTTCAAGTCCTTCCTATATATGGGACGACAAAAACTGCAGTCCGACTAAAATGTTATACAGTTCCAGCATGACTCTCTTATACTCAGTACCCTACCAATGAAGGCAAGCATGCCGTACATCTCCTTTACTACATTTTCCACTTGTGCAGCTGCTTTCAGTGAACTATGGACTTGGATCCTATGTTACAACTGTACCTCAAAGCTATTAAGAGGCCTTCCATTAACTGTAAACCTCTTCATTTCATTTAACCTCCCAAACACCTCTCACATTGCTGAATTAAACACTATTTCCTACTTTTCTGCCTGTATTTGTAAACGGATCTATATCCCACTGTATTCTTTAATGGTCCTTTACACTGTCCAAAGCTCCACAATCTTGGTATTATCCACATGTGTTGATCCACCATATTCATTTTCATTCAAATCATTGATATATAATCACAAACAACAGATGTTCCAGCACAAATCATTGTGGAAAACCACTGGGCATGGGCTTCCAGTCAGTAAAGCAGCCTTCCATCCCTATGCTCAGACTTCTATAGGCAATCCAGTTTAGAATCCAAAACTGCATCCCACACGTCTTTATCTTCTGAATCAGCACAAAATGATGTTCCTTATCAAATGCCTTAATAAAGACCGTGTAAATAACATTCACCACCTTACCTTCATCAAGCACCTTTGTCCAAAAATTCAATCTAGTTTGTAAGGGAAGAGCCATGCTGACTGTCCCTAAGCAGACTGTGCCTTTCCAAATATGCATAAATCCTATCCAACAACTTCTACCTCCTTGCACAGATTGCCTCTGTTGTCCCTTATGGGCCTTACTCTTTTCCTAGTTAGTCATAAAATGCCTTAATCTGGACTGCCAGTAATACACCATGGACCTCCTTTGTCTTCTGATTTCCTTTTTAAGTGCCTCCATACATGTCTAAACTCTTGATGGCACTTTCCCAAACTCCTTTAGTGCCCTATTCCTGGTATAAGCTTCCTTTTCACTCTATATTCAGTTTTCAATATCCTTTGGCATCCAGGATTCTCTGTACTTTTTACCCTTGGATTTCATCCTTACTCGGACATGTTGGCCCTGAATTCTCATTCAAATGAGTAATAATGTTTCCCTTGCATATGCAAATTAAGTGCTCCCAGTGTACCTTTCCCAGGTTTTGTCTTATTTTAATAAAATTGGCCTTTCTCCAGTTCAAAATCTGATCTATCGCAATTTTCCATAATCACTTCAAAATATATGGGGTTACGGTTACTACTTCTGTTATGATTTCCAGCTGACATTCCCTCCACTTGACCAGTTACATTCCTAAAGGCAAGATTCAGTAATGCTCCTTTCCTCATTGGTCTATCTACACATTGTGTCAAAGAGCTCTCCAGGACACACCTCAAAAATTCCACCTCCCTTAAGGCTTTTACATTTGTGAAATTCCAGTTAATACTTTGGAGTTCTGAAAGGGAATCATGGTAAAGAAAATCTCTGCTTTATTAATACTGGGGAGCTGCTGGTTTCTCCATTTCTGAATATGAGCATCAGTTTGCTCTTAAGGCAAGGGGAAGTTTCACATCATGAACATCAAGGGGAGGTCTTGCTATCATGAGCAATGCTTACCACACTGCTGTTGAGACGCATGAAAAGTACTGCAGCCCATTGTGGACTCTTTCACACTGGGATTCCTGATAAAGCCATGTTGCCATTAGAACTTTGAATGGAATATTGTGACCAATCTGACATCTTTAAAATGCTTTGCTTGTATTCTTCCTAATTCTGAAATATCCTAATTCATCACTGACAGCAAGTGGCCTTCTGCATCAGGTTTGAATACCATGATATTAATTGCACTGTAGTTCTATATTGTGAGTGAAGAGAAATAAATTGGTACGTCACACAACTTGGTGAAGTTGCAGTAATCCCAGTCAACTGGTACAGTACGTAACCCAATGAAGAGAACAAAATATGGTTGATGGATTGGGCAAGAATGTGCTGTCAATATGCTGTTCTTTGATTTGGAGGTGAAAGTGTTAGTTACTGCAAGACATTAGACATTTACAGCATGGGATTGGTTAAGAAGGGATTTCAGTAAAACACTAATAGAACAGGAGTGAACAGCAAATGAATTGCTCCACTAAGATTCCACTGAATCTGTCTATCATATCCTGTGCTTGAATACAGAATACATTTTGTAGCGAGATTAGTCTTTGAAAGGCAAATGTTTCTCATTCTGCTCAGAAATAGGGGCACAGATTGCCTTCACTGTCAAGCTGATGCGTCTCGGATGCCTATCACATCCGTTTATACCGGGCTGCCTCAGGTTGTCATTAACCTGGCTGATAGAACTGGGACAAAAACATCCTTAAATATCTGCAGGTGTGTGCTGCAAAGACAATATCAGTGACACATCAAACTGTCAGGAAAGTGCCATAGACACTTGCTCAACCAAACACAATGAAACCTGTGGAGAATTCACTGTGGCGTGCCTGTATGCTAATTACCTTTGAGATACGGTTCATTGGTATGAAATTAATCCTAAAGGATACTGTAAATTAAGTTCCACATCTACATGCAATATGTATTAGTTTTAATCTGATTTGCTTGGTAAAGAACTTCTGGCAATTTTGGAATTCTCATTCACCAGAATATTTGCATCTCCTAAATAGGCAAGAAATGAGAACCCCCCCCCCCATGCAAATTCACATAATTTTCTATTTCTGGACATCAATGCTTTTTAAAAAGAAACTATTGCACCAAATGTGGGATTCCATTTCAAGACCACCTCAATTATTGGTATTCCCTGTATTAAAAAACTTCAAAGGAGATATTTTTAGCCCTCAAACTCCACTGGTTTCCAAGCAACAAGGCAATGGCAAAGACTGTAGATTTGCTTTGTTGATGACATAGATTTAACCCAAAGCAATTGGGCTGCAAATTGTGCACAGAGTTGTCACCCACTGTAAAAATCAAAAGAAATTGCATTTATTTAACATATTTCACAACTTCAGGATGTCCAAAAAACGTTTACAGCTAAAGGAATGCTTCTGGAGAATAATCACTGATGTAATATGGGAAAAAGCAGCAGCCAATTTACCCATGGCAAGCTCCTACAGACTCGAATTGGTTAATGCCTGACAATTTATCACTGTGACAACAAACAATGGACCAAGAATACTGGGAATGACTCTTCAGTACTTCAAAGCAATGGTAAGAATTTTCCACATCCATTGAAAGGTTAGACTGAGTCCATCAAGGGCAACACTTCCACGAGTTATCAGGTCTGAAGTTTTGTGCTTACAAAGATTTTGTATGTTGTGTTAGGGGATCCAGCTCAATGATGGAAGGTGACACGGCCACTAATGCTGCTGTCTCACAGTTCCACTGACCAGGATTCGATGCTGACTTCCAGAGTCTTCTGAGTGAAGTTTGTACCTTCTCCCTTTGGCCTCCTGAGATTCCTCTGGGTGTCCCAGCTTCCCCTTCATCTTCAAATGTGCAGTTTGGGAAGTTAATTCGCCAATGTAAATTGACCCCCCCCCCCCCCAGTATGTGCACAAGTGGTACGTTCTCAGAGAGTTGATGGGAATGTGGGAAGAATGTAACAGCAATTGCATTCCATTAGGATAGATGGTTAATTGTTGGTTGGTGTAGACCTGGTCGGATAAAAGACCTGTTTTACTGCTGCATCTCTGTTTGACTCTGTAATTATCCCAGCTGCTCTTGTACCTATGGAGAAGTATTCATAAATGCAATCAATTGGATAATTTATGTATGGGGTTAGCTATGGCTGAGTGGGGATCAGTGTGCCAAGTCAAAATGTTGTGTGTTCCAGTCCCTCCACAATCCTTCACTATGAATATCTGGAATTACAGTAAATTTACAACACAGAAGGATGCCATTGGCCCACTGTGTCTCTGTAATTTGAAAAAGGTCCACCCCCACCCTTTGGACAATAGTCCTGCAGGTCATGCACATCAAGAGCATATGCATGCTCTTCGTAAACAAATTGGGGTTTCTGCTTCTACCAGTTCCAAGTCACAGCCTGGGCGAATCAAACTTCCTTTTCATGCTTCCATCAATTATTTTTGGTTTCTGGTTTTTGACTTTTTCACTAAGTCCTTATTGCAGTATTTAGACCCTTCATAACTTCACACACCCAAATTACATCTCCCTTCAGCTTCCTCTGCACACTCTATCCCATCCTCTTCAATCTTTCCTCCTTACCTAATAATTTTTAAAAATACTGCAGATGCTGAGGATCTGAAATAAGAACAGAAAATGCTGGAAATACTCGGCAAACATTGAAAGGCCACTGACATCCACAGATGCTTCCTATCTGTTCAGTACTTCCATCACTCCTATTTCTTAAAGCAAAGGAGAAATCCTAGGAACACCCATATATATCACTTAGGCATCAACTCCAGTGTAATTACATCCTTCTGAAATATGGTGACCAAAATTTAATGCAGTCTTCAAAATAAGGTCTAACTAGTGTTGCCTGCAGTTCCAACATAACCTCCATGATCATTGATGTCTGCAAATATACACTACATTTTCTTTTTTTCTCCTATATCACTCAATACACAGAGGTTTTTCTTGTCTTGTTGCATTGTCCCAGATGCATTACCTCACACTCTGTGGATTAAATTCCATTCAGCACTTTTCTTCCTCAGCTAACTAGACCATTTGCATCTTCCAACAAACTGAATTTTTTCTCTTTTGTTCACTTGCAAATCCTTTTTATCATACCCCCTACATTTAAGTCCCAATCATTAGACACCTGTCAATCAATATTCCTCCTGCCATTAAGCACCGTGACTAACTCAGCAGGTCAGGCAGCATCTATGGAAAAGAGTAAGCAGTCGACGTTTCAGGCTGGGTCCCTTCATTGTGTCCTCAACCTTTCTAACATTCTGCTGAATTAAATTTGAAGTGTCTGAAACGTTTCTCTCGTATTGTCTTTTGCTCTTGGTTCCTTTCAACCCAGATAGTTCAAGAGATGCTGTGCCAACCCTCTTTGTGGAAATACGCTTGCTACCCCCTATTCATTGCCCTGAAAGTCAACAAGTAGATTCCTCCAGTCCAATTTTTTGCTAAATCACTCTCTCAGTCTAGTAAATTTAGCTTTACTCTAACTGCCATGATCACTGCTATAAAATATTTTCCTTTTAACTGCTTCATTCCTTTAAGTTAAATGTAGGATTGTCCACTTCTTTTGGTGAAAATGTTCTCCTGAATGGAATTTAGGAATTTTGTATCTTCTGAATTCATAATACAGCTAATATCAATAGTAAATGTAACTACTGGCATCTAGGCCTGGAGTTTTTACACTTTTCAAAAATGTGCTCCCTTGGACCATTTGGTAGTGTCCAGCACCTTGTAATTGCTCTACTATATTCCTTAGTTCAATCCATACAGCCACAGTCGATAACCTTTCCAACATAAAATTTGTTCACCCAGCTGAGTTGCTTCTTTACTCCAAAATTGCCCACTTTCATTTTTATTCTTTAATCTACCAAGAAAGAAAATCCAATAATTAGGAATGCTAATTTGTCAGTCCTGCTCTCCATTAAATTATGTTTCAGTAAATGACAAAGCATTAAAATTCTAAATGCCTACTGCTGTCTTCAGCAAGTCAACCATAGTCACTAAATTCCTTGCACATCTAACTATTAGGCACAGCCAGATCCTATAATTTTTATTTATTTTTTTCATTTAGCTTGCTCTGCCTTCCAAACTCACTCTCTAGTTTTCTGTGTCCATTTCCAGTTCTGCATTTTGTTCCTCCTAAGCTTCCTCTATCCTTGCCAGCAAGTTTATGCTCTCCCAACCAGTATCAGCAAATTTGCCATTTGTGGCATTAGCTACGATCCGATGGAAAATCCACTGAGCAACAAACTTTCAGGAAAATTGCAAAAAAATACAAAAGTGATAGTGGAAACTTTATCTATCCAAGCATAGACTGGAATACCAATAACATAACAGCCAAAGAGGGGGAGGAGTTTCTGATGTATTTTTAGGAGAACTTTCTTAAGCAGCATATTTTTGGCCCCATAGAGAAGGTGGCAATGCTGAATTTGGTTCTGGGAAATAAGTTAGGCTAAGTGGAACAGTTATCAGTGGGAGAACATTGAGGAAACAGTGATTATAATATTATAAAATTCAGAACAGCTGTGGAATAGGATATAGGCATTCCAAAGTGACAATTATCCATTACAGAAGATCCAATTTTAATGGGGTGATAAATGGTTTTCATGGTAGAGACATCAAAAGTTGAAAGATGATATTTTGCACAGAGGGTGGTGGATATTTGGAATGTGCTACCAAAGGAAGAATTGGAACCAGATACAACTATTACAATTAAAAGTTTAGACAGGTATTGAACTGGGCAGGACATAGAAGGATGACGCTGGCAAGTGAGATGAGAGTAGATGGAGCAAACATGGCAGCATGAATGTGGTGAGTCAAATGGCCTGTTTCCCTGCTGTACAACTCTGTGAATCCATAACATACTGGAGGAACTCAGCAGGTCAGGCAGCGTCCGTAGAAATGAACAGTCCTGATGAAGGGTCTCAGCCCGAAACGTTGACTGCTTGTTTCCACAAATGATGTCCAACCTGCTGAGTTCCTCCAGCATGTTGTGCATGTTGCTTTGATCCCAGCATCCGCAGAGTATTTTGTGTCTGTGAATCCATGATTTATAAAAGCTCCATTACGTTTAAAGTGGAATCATAGAATACCTGGCAAAACTGTAATTGAATATCTTTCAGGTAGAGTCAAGTGGTATTCCCAATGAGGAAGAGATTCAGGAACTGAAAATCCGAGCGGCGTGGATAAGTAAAAAGCCAGAGAGCAGAGGAGAGCAAAACAAAGCAAATGACGGATGGGAGCTTGTTAACACACAAGAGCCAGGCGATTACAGAAAGTTCAGAAGGGAAATAACAAAGGAATTACGAGAGCAAAACGAGAGCGTGAGAAAAAAATGGTAGCAAAAATAGAAGCAAATCTCAACAAGCTCTGTTGTCAGCTGAATATCCAAACGTGGTTCCTTAAGGTTGTTACAGCCAGGGTTGGTAGTGGGGATAATCTCCCACTACCGATTAAATGCTCCCAATGGTGTGCATCACAAATAGCCTCTGACAACCAAGCCCAGCTCCTGGCCTTCATGTGTGGCTTTGCTACTAAGCCCAGCGGAACTATTTCCATTAATAGGAGAAGGGGCAAAGGGTCCAACTATCAAAAGCAGAACATCCAGTGGCCACATTGTAGAGGACCTGCACTACATCCACCAAAAGCAGAACTTCCCGGCAGCCAAACACTTTAATTCTGAATCCCATTTCCATTCTGACATGTCAGTTTATGGCCAGCTCTCGTGCCACAATTAGGCCATCCTCAGGGTGGAGGAGAAATACCTTATATTCCATCTGCGTAGCTTCCAACCTGATGCCATGAATATCAATTTCTCTGACTGGTAAACAAAATACCCTCCCCCCTCACCTGCAATCTTTTATTCCCTACTCTGGTCTCTTATCTCTTCTCACCTACTTATCACCTCCTCCTGGGTCCCCTCCTCCTTCCCTTTCTCCTTTGGTCCATTCTCCTCTTCTATGAAAATACATCCTCTCCAGCCCTTTACATTTTCTGTCCACCTGGCTTCACCCATCACCTTCTAGCTATCCCCTTCCTCTTCCCCCCCCCCCAACCTTTATACTCTAGCATCTTCCCCTTCCTTTCCAGTCCCGAGGAAGGGTCTTGGCCAAAAACATCGACTGTTAATTCATTCCCAGAGACGCTGCCTGACCTGCTGAGTCCCTCATGCATGTTGAGGGTTACTGGCACTTTAAAACCAGTCGCTTCAGGCAGATGGGGCTTATCATCTGCGGTTGGCAGTTCATCTAGAAGGAGGAAAAATCTGATCTCAAATCTCTGTTGCCTTGTGGATATACCCATTCATGGTGAGTCAACTCCTGAGGAAAAATCTGGACCTTGGCTCCCTAAGTCAGTCCTACATTTAGTTGAACGCCAACTGGCAATTCCTGGAATGCCGCTGGAGTCAAACTGTATTAGTCTCTACCATTCTGTTGGGTTCATCAGCTGCTTGGAAGGGGAGCCTGCTATGTGGGTAACAGTCTGCTGTCTGTATCATATTTGTGTGCTGTATGCATACCACGTGGAGAGCAAAGATGCAACATCTATGGTCCACCCTGATCCATGAAAGTCCTCATCCAAACATATTCCACAGATACGTGAACAAGACAAGTATATGACAAGAAGCAAGTTGATCAGAGAAGAAATGGGTAACCAGGGTGTATCTGAGGCTCCAAAATGCCAAGGGATTCATAATAATTAAAAAAAGTTGTTGAGATTTTGGATGGAGTGAAAATAATAAAGGGGTGCAAGTAAGGCTAGCAGCACGTTAATCAACTGCCCCAGAGGGGATGGACGTGTGTGTCCCAGGAGAAGGAGCATGCAGTATTCCGAGGTACAATGGGGAATTTGCACCACAGGGCCTCAAGTGCATTCTGGATCAAGATAACTGTTATAAAAAGCAACGTAAAGTAGTGTGAAATATAGAGTACTATAAAATTGTAATAATGTGATGCTGCAATCATTGAATAAACCAGTTGGAAAAGTGGGGGGGAAGGGTAGGTAGATTACTGAGAAGGGCAGAACTTACCAAGACCCTGGCAATAATTCTCTGAACACCTAAAGGATCAGCAGTGTTGCCTGGGGACAGGAGAATTACTAAATGTTGTTCAAAGGATATATTTAACCTTGGTAACTGGAAAAGTTCTAAAAACCGTGAGCAAGCACTGAATCAACAATCATTTACAGGTGTTTATTTACTAGAGAAGCCAGGATAAATCTGTTAAATTGTACTGAACTAATTTGATATTTGAGTCTTTTTAAAGAAAAAAAATGAGGGAAACTGAATTACTGCAGAGTGAACTTTGATAAGTTGCCACCTTATAGGCTTATGATCAAGACTGAAAGCCGTGGAATAAAAGGCTGTAGCAATACATGAAACTGACAAGGTGATCTGAAGCAGAGAGCAATGGAGGTGCTTCTTGGAGTGGAGTGTTTCTCACAGAGATTGGAATGGGAAGCACTGTTTTTCCTAATCAATGGGTAGGTTCTCAGAGCACTATTTCCAAATTTTCAGATGATCATGAGCACAGTAATGGCCTATGAAAAAAAATAGTCATGCTGATGGAATAAGAAGAGGCATGTGAAGTTTTACGTTCAGTAGGTAGAATTCATATAGAGAACAGGGAGATAGGTACATAGGTTGTTGAATGTAGCAGCAGGCTAAGATGGTAGTGAATGATACATGTAGGTTTCTGGGCTCTACATATAGGAGCATAGCTTACAGGAGGAAGGACGCCACGTTAAACCTTTATAAAACACTGGTTTGGCCATAACAGGAATTATGTGAACTTCTGTGCCTCATACTTTAGATGAGATATAAAGGCATTAGAGAGGGTGTAAGAGAATCAGGGTCAGAGTCCGAGCAGCAGCACAAATACAGGGCCTTCAGCTCCATAAATCCAGGCTGACCACAGTGCCCTCCCACCTAATCCAAATTTCCAATGTTCAGCCCATATCCCTCTAAAGTCGGTTCCTGCATATTTCAATCAAGTGCTTCTTAAATGATACTATTGTACCTGCCTTAGCAACATCTTCTGGCAGTTTGTTCTGTATACAGTACTCAAAAACATGCCCTTCAAGTCCCTTTTAAATCTTTCCCTACACTGGGAAAAAGAATGTTAGCATCCACCTCATCTAAACCCCCACAGAATGACCCCAGGGATGAGGGGGCCTTAGTTCTGTGGATATACTGGAGAATATTGCAGTGTTCTCTTTGGAACAGAGGAGTGTGAGGAGAAGCTCTGGAGATATTTCAAATTGTGAAGGGTATAAACAGAGTAGATAGTGAGAAATGGCTCCCACTAGTGGGAGGTCAAGGACAAGAGGGCATAACGTTAAGGTGATTGACTAATGAAACAAACCGTACAGCACTGCAAGAGGGTAGTGGAGCAGAAATTCAATTGCAACATCAAAAATCAGGTAGGGAGGTCTCCAAAAAGAGAGAGTTTCCAAGCCTATAGAGAGAGGGCAGGAAAGGTAGATGAACTGGATTGTTCACGGAACAGACTAAACCACCTCTTCCCAAGCTGCAACCACTGCCCACTCTTGATCATGTTGAAGTGCTACCTGTCTCCTCGGTCTCGATCCCATCTTCCATTGAACTGCTCCCAGTGTTCCAGGAATCTAAAGACACAGCCCACCGCTTTTGCACCATATCTCTAGACACACATTCGTTTACACCAGGGGTTCCCAGACCCCTCAGTTAATGGTAGAGGTCCATGGCATAAAAAAGTCAGAACCCTTGATCTACAACATCCTTCTGTTTATGCATTCAATGTCATGTATGAGAAATAATTTGAGACTATTGCTCTTAAGATCCTGCTTCCTAACTTCTATTCTAATTCCTTAATATCTTCCTGCAGGATCTCTTCCTCCTACCAATCATGTGTGAAACAAGACTTCTGGATTTTCCCCTTCCTCTCCTTTAGAATACTTTCAGTTACACCTTGATCCTGGCACTAGGCAGGCAATGCACCATCCCAGAAACACATCTGTGACTGCAAGAACACCTATCTCTCACAAGTCCAGACTACTACATTAAATAAAAACAGAAAATGATGAAAATATTCGGCAGATTAGGCAATATCAATGGAAAAATTATTGTAACAGTTCAAAAGCCCTTCTCAGAAACTATTGAGCAATATTACTCTCTGGATCTTTCTCCTCTCCTGCATAGCTGAGTACCCATTAGTCATAGTATCTTAGCATTGACTGTCCTCTCAGTGGAACCTCCTATCCTGCCAAATTCAGAATCAAAGCTGAAGCATAGTGGAATGCTATAGGAGGTGCTGTCTTTCAAGTGTGGCATTCAATTGGGGTCCTGTCTGTTCTCTTGGGTGAATACAATGGACTCGCAGCAGGATAATTCTCCACAGTCAATTGTGTTGGTCCGTCCATCAACCTGACAAAAATCGTACTATAATATTTTTCCATTGCTGTTGATGCAGGTTTGCCTCACACATACTGGATGCTGCGTTTCCCATGTTATTGCTGTGGCTGTACTTCATATGAATATGAATTGCTTTGTGATGTTTTGAGTTGTAAAAGGCACTATATGATGTAAATCTTTCTTCCTATGCTTGTTATAAGTGAAAGGGGCCAATTTTAGTATTGTAGATAAAGGGGTTAGACCAGTTTTCCCTGGGGCAACGGTGACATGACAGGGGGATATAAAATAATGAAAGGCAGGAAACAGGACAGTAAGGCACAGGATCAGGCCCTTCAGCCCATTATGTTGATAGAGATGATAGTGCTTGGGCTGACGAGTGATAAAAGTCTGAGACAGTTCTAATGCAAGGATGGTGTCAAGTGCAGTGAGACTGGGGTGATTCAGAGATGGGACTGGTTTAATGAGTTCTGGGGCCATTGATACAGGACTCTGGCCAATTTTAGTGATGCTGGGTTTGAACAGTTTATAGAAGTCAATTACTGGTCTCACTTTTAATAAAAAAATATTGGGGCCGGTTTTATAGATGGCAGGGATTAGTTGCAGAGTTGCAAGGCTGGGGTTTTGGTGATACTGGAGTGGGTCACTGTTACTGATAACTGGGCAGCAACCAATTTTAGATATGGCCAGTTTTAGCAATAAAAGGCCTTCTAGTGTTTTGGTGATACAGGGCTGGGATGAGTTTTACTGCTTCAAGGTAATGTGCTATTGTCGGTGATAAAATACAGGGCTGCTGTTGCACTTCATCCACAACTACTCCCTCACTGACGCACAGTAGCAGCAGTTTGTATCAATGTTCCTTCTAAGGTGTGCAGCCACACACATCTTTGGCTATTAGTGCACAAAAGAGTTAAAACTGCGCACCAAAGGTTGTCATCCTCTACCTTGCTGGCATGTTAAGTAATTTCACGATCATACACAATCACATTTCCCTTTCTGGTTTCTGGTGCAGACGGTGTTGACAACGTGGAGTCTGCAATGATTTGTCTAAAGATTTTAGAACTGGTTTATTTATACTGTCTTTATTGAAGAAGCTACTGAATCAATAATTCCGCGCGCACATGTTGTTGCCACTGGGCAAAAAAATTGCACAGCACAAGATTTCTGTGCACAATGGTCATTACAAATTAGAGGGAAAGTTGGTTTGTACCATCTACAAGAACCGCTGTGGCAACCCACCAAGACTCCTTGCACAATACTTTCCAAACACAGCTAGACTGACATGATCAGAAAAAGACTGGGAACTCCACCACCTGGAAGTTGTCATCCAAGCACACACCATTCTTACCTGGAAATCTATCACTATTTCAACACTGTCATTGGGTCAAGATCCCATAATTCCCTTCCTAATAGCATTACCAGTACAGCCCCACTTTAAAGACTGCAGTACTTTAGGTAAGGAGATCACTACAACCTTTTCACCAGCTATTAAAGATGAATAATTGCTGGCTTAGCCTATAAAGCCCATAGCTTTTGTATGAATTAAAATGATCTGTGAAGTATTGCAGTGATCAACAGCAAGTGTCACTTGCTGCAATAAGGTACAGGGTCCAGCTTTAGTCATACAGTGCTGCAGCAACTTTAATGAAAGACGGTAGGGCTCAGTTTTAGTGACACAAAGCAGGGACCAATTTTGATAACAGAGTGACTGGTCCCGGTTTCATTGATGACTGTGGACAGTTTTAATGAAACAGCTCAGAGGAAGATTTAGAAATAGTGAACAGATTCCACCTTCAGAGAAAGTCGGGTCTATCTTCAATGATACAGGCTGGAGCCAGTTGCTGTAATAAACAATTAGGGCTGGAGCCAAATGCAGTATTTCAAATTGTGGCCAGTTGTATTGATACACGGCTGGGGCCATGTTGGAAAAGGGTGAGCTGGTGCCAATTGCAATTATACAAGGCTGGAAACAGTTTACTGACAGTGATGGAGGACATTTCAGTGCAAATTCAGAGTCTGTATGTCTTTGTAATTGTAAGAAGAAAAAATGATTCACTTAGGAATCTTGGTTAATGAAGGATATTGAAAGTCTGAACAGGGTAGAGAAGGAAGTGCATGGCATGTGTATGAAATCAGTATTGAATGCTTTCTTTAAAGTTTATTGGAGATGTTGGAGAGATCATAAGAAAGGAAGTATGAGGACAGAAACAGCCATGAAATGAACTTGGTATGTATAATTAAGGAGCTTCTAAAGCCTTTTAAGAAGATTAGAGGTCTAAGGAAAGACCAATGGGGTAGAATGTGCATGACACCGGGGAAATGAACAAGGTGCTGAACGCACCAGTATTCCCCAGGAAGAATTAAAGAAGGGGTATTCTGTTCCTCTGAAATATGTCTCTATCAGGATGATAGAAGTGTTAGAATTATTGCAGCACATTTGTTTGGATAAATCATCAGGGTCTGATGGAATCTATCCCAGGATAACAACTAAGGGGAGGATGAGAGAAGATTGCTGGGTTTTTGAAGGAGATTTTTTTTTCATTTTCATTAGCCATGGATGAGGTACCAAAAGGCTGGAGAATAGCTAATGTTATCTTCCTATCTATAAAGATCAGCAAGGATTATCATGGAATCCACAGGCCAGCAACCTGTACATCAACGGCACAAAAGTTCTTGAAGAAAACTCAGGAACAGCACTTGGAAAGGTGGGATTCGGAAGAGTCAGCATGATTCTGTGCAGGGGAACTCATCCCTCACAAATCTGATTCAGTTAGTTTTGCCAAGGTGTCTGAGAAAATTGGTGAAGACAGGACAATAGAGCTGGCTTACAAGGACTTTAGTAAGGCTTTTGACTGAGTCCTGCATGGTAGGATAGTCCAGACGGTTAAGGCACAAGGGATAACTTGTTTGTGATACATATATAGTAAATGACTTGGAGGAAAACATAGGTAGGTGTCCAAGCAAGTTTGCAGACAAACATGATAGGTGGAGTTGTGGCTAGTATAGAGGGTTGTCAAAGGATACAGCAGGATATAGATCTGTTACAGGTATGGACAGAGAAATGGCAAATAAAGTTAAATCTATTGCAAGGTGTTGCACTTTGGGGCATTATATTTAAGGGAAAATTAATAGCAGAATCCTTCAGAACATTGATGACAAAGAGCAGTCTTGAGGTCCAAGTCCATAGTGGTCATGCAAATAGATAGGGAGATAAAGAAGGCACATGGCATGCCTGCCTTCATTGGTAGAGTGTTCACTGTATGCACATGCATGCTCAGAGAGTGAAGTGATTTAGATCATATATAGGCAGTATGTTCAGCACAGGCATTGTGGGGGGGAAGGGCCTGTCCCTGTGCTAATGGGAACCATGATGAGGGCATGAGAATCTAAAACTTGTGGACACAGATGCAAGTTAAGAGGAAAAATGTTTAAATATAATCTATGAAAAACATGTTTCACAGAGAAGGGTAAATATCTAGAAGGAGCTGCTAGAGAAGATGATGGAGGCTGATGCAGTTAGAATGCTTGAAAGGCATCTTGATAGTGCTAGGGTAGGGAAGCAGTGAGGGAAACAGACCTAATGGGGTTAGCATAGAAGGGCATCATGGTTGGCCAAAGGTGCTCCAAAAGGGCCTCTTTCTCTGTTGTATGATACCACAGATACATGGCTAAATAACAGTTTTAGTGGCATAGCTTTGCTTTAGGTTGGGGCAAGGTTTCGAAGTAAAGGACAGTGTTTTAGTGGGACAGACTGAGTACCATTTTTCACAAAACAGTATTGACGAATATTTAGAAATAGATGGCTGGCTCCACTTTCAATGAAACAGGACTGGTGCCAGTTGTAATACAGGAATGGTGTTGGTTGTAATAAAAGAATATTGGGGCCATTTGTAGTGAAACAGGCCAAGGGGCAGAGGCGAAACTACAGGGATGTGGTCATTTTTGTGGCATAGTACCCTATCAATTTTGATAATACAGGGTTTTAGCACGTTTTAGTGTTTCAGTAGCACAGTTATCCGGACTGTCATTCAAGGAAATACCCTGTTTTGGTAGGACAGGCCTGACATTGGTTTATTATTTAGAAATACAATGCAGAACAGGCCATTCCGGACTAACGAGCCTCACTGCCCACCAACCTACCTATTTAACACTAGCCTAACCACAGGACAATTTACAATGACCAGTTAACCTACTAACTGGTACTGTATGTTTCGGACTGTGGGAGAAAACCGGAACACTCAAAGGCAACTCACCCGTTTACAGGGAGAACACACTAACTTCTTACAGATGGTACTGGAACTGAATTCCCAACTCTGACTGCCCTGTGCTGTAATAGTGTCGCACTAATCAGTACACTACTGTGATGTCATGACACTAGAACTGGGGCCAGTTGCATTGAAACACAGATGGGGCCAATTCCAGTAATACAGGGTTGAGGCCAGTTGTCATAATAAAGTGGTGGGACCAATTATAGAAACATAAGGTGGGGCACGTTTGAGTGACTCTGAACCGAATATAGTTGGGAGCTACAGACATGGCCAGTTTTATTGATATCAGGGTGGGGGAAGGTTTAGTATGGAAGGCTAGTCAAAAGAATGGGGATATCACTGATTTCAGTGATATAAGGCTGGGTTCATTTGTGGTGTTGCTTGGCAGGGTCTAGTGTAGTGCGATATCTGGCAGGGGCCAGTTGTGATTCAGGACTATGGCCAATTCTTGTGATGTGGCTCAGATCACTTACATTGATACATATACTGCTGCCATTTTGAGTGATAGAAGGTCAGAGGCCTGTTTTAGTGAAGCAGAGCTGAAGCTAGTTTTACTGATGCAGTGGTGGGGCCAATTTTGGTGGGGCTGAGGTCACTCATTGTTATATGCTATAGGCACCATTTTTACTGGTACTGGTCTGGGGCCAAATTTAATGGCATCCAGTTGAGTGAGTTTTATTGAGGTAGGGCTAGTGTCTGTTATCATGGTACAGGTCTAGGTTGATATTGACAATACTGGGCTTAGTGATTTTTAATGATGCATGGTCAGGACTAGTTTTAGTAACAGAGGTCTAGGGAAGTTGTGGGTGACTCAGAAGTGGAATCAGTTTCGGTAATATGTTGGAACAGATATTGTGATACAAGAACTAAGCAGTTTTGGTGATAGAGTGCTGGGGATATTAGAAACAGAGGACTGGGTCCATTTTATGTGAAACAGGGTTGGGGCAAATTTTGATGAAAGGCAAGGTGAGCTGTTCAGGACTAGGACCAGATATAGTAGCCAAATGCAGTGATACGGAGCTGACCCAATCCGTAGGTATTCAAAGCTGGGCTGAGGCCAGCCAGTGGTAGTTAAGCAAAGTTGGGGTCACTAGTAGTTAAACAGAATGGTGCCAATTGTCGCGATACAACCCTGGGGCCACTTGTATCGATACATGCTAGGTAGGACCAGCTGCAAGGAATCGGGGCTGAGGTCAGTTTTAGTGAAAGAGGTTTGAAGCCTAATAAGGTATACAAGGTGGGGGCCGGTACTTTTGATGAATATCTCTTGACCAGTTGAAATGACTCAGGACTGGGCAGTTGAAGTGACTTGAAGTGATGCAGGACTGGGGATCATTGAACTAAGACAGGACTGAGGCCACTTGTCCTGATTTCGGACCTGGGCCAGTTTTAGTAGCACTATTGTAATGATACTAGATTGGCAATACTAGAGTGGACCAGTTTGATTGAGATGGGGGGGGGGGGCAGAGCCAATTTTGGTAATACAAAGCCAGGGCCACATTTAGGTGATACAGGGCTAGGCTAGCTTTCAATGCTATACTGAAATACTAAACAATCTGCTGATAGGGGCCAGGAGGAACAGGAAGGTCCTTGCTGTTGTTTGCATAGATCTAGCCAAGGTGTTTGACTCTGTTAGCAATAAAATATTAGGCAGAGTGGGGGGGGTTGGCATCCATCTTGTTAACCCCCCACTAATTTATTAAGAACAGTCAGACCAAAACCAGACCCATCTTTATTATGAAGTGGGTTAAGTAGGGCTGCTCTCCCCACTTTATTTAACATTGTGATGGTCATTTGATTATGTTCGCTTAATAGCAATGGTGCATTTTTAATTCAGCAACTGTCAGTTGTCATAATTGTCATGGCAAGGACCAGTTTTGGTAATAAGATGGTAGGGCTGGGGAAGTATAAATGATACGAGGCTGGGGCCAGTTTTAATGATGCAGGGCTGGGACTAGGGCTTGTGATACAAGAAAGTGGCTAGTTGCAGGGCTAACACGCTGCAAGAGATAGTGAGGACTGCTGAAAGCATCATCATGGTCTCCCTCACTCCCCCACTCCCAGTCAGAAGTGCCACGTACGCAATGCCTCCAGCATTGTCAAAGACTACTCCCATCCTTCCAACCTTCCAACAACCTCTTTCACCTCCTGCCGTCTGGAAGAAAATATCACTGAATTGTCAAGCAGAGTGACATCTTTCGCCCCCAGGCTGTCAGACTTCTTAATAAAGTGGCCACTTCTTAAGAGAGAACCCAGGGAAGTGGTTACTGAGTGTATGGTCTATTGTTTGCACCATGGCCCCAGAGGAATGATGTTTTGTTTAGATGTATAAATGTGCATGGTTGAATGACAATAAAACTTGAATTTGAAGGAACTGGAAAGTTGGGCCCCACAGGCCTGGAGCCAATTGCAGTGATTAAGGAATGGTTGGTGACTCCAGTTTCACAATGACAGCAGGGACCAGTGGTAGTGAAACAGGAGAGGTCATTTGCACTGACACAGGCCTCACTGCATATCATGACGTGTGTCTTGAGACAGCTTTAGTGTTTCACACAGGAGTCACATTTAGTGAGGCATAGCCAGTACCAGTTTTAATGCTACATGATGGTCACTTTTAGTGACATACACTATACCCAGGGCTAGTTAGTGTTACAATGCTGATGAGCCAGTTTTAGTGAAACAGAATCAGGGCCTGTTTCACTGATATTGGGACAGAGCAGATTTTGTGATACATGGTTGATGCGAGACCATGCAAAGTTTTGTGATACAGGGTTGTAGCTAGCTTCATTGATGGCTGTGACTTTGAACTTTGACCTGACTTACTGACACAAGCTCTTAGGGTTGGTTGCAGTGATAGATGGCTGGTTGTACATTGCTGAAGCCAGATTTGGTGGTACAAATCTGGGACCTGACTTATAATAAACTCTGATAATCTGGCACACTTGCCATTTTACTGGATGTGGGCTGGCAGATTTTCCAGACTATTGGATACTATCACAACATGCTTTCAATTGATTGTTTACACACATTACATAATCTTATAAGTTTCCTAATAAACATGACGAGTTTAAGGAGCCAACACAAACTCGGAGAAGTGGAAAGGGAGCTCAGGAACCGGAGCTCCAGTGAGTGAAAAGGGAATGTAGGAACAGTGGGTCCTGAGAATGGAAAGGGACCATGATAACGAGGATTCAGGTGGGTGCAATGAGAGTGCAGAATGGAAGAATGGAGGCCCCAGTGAGAAGGAAGAGAGTGCAACAAACATCACTTGGTGAACCAGATATCAAGCCATTAAAGATCTCCAAAGTCAGATTGCGGATGATCAGAGTTTTTACTGTTTAAGGCTTGGGCCAACTTTGGTGATACAGAACTGGCTCCAGGCTTTGTGGCACGCAGTGGTGATAGAACACTGGGCTTTGTGGCACGCAGTGGTGATAGAACACTGGGCTTCAGTTTTAGTGACAGCAGGAAGCAGTTGTTCTGATACAGGCCAGGGGCAGAACTAATGATATATTATCAAGGCCAGTACTATTGATAGAGACAGCGGAGGTATAGTGCTTATCCTAGTTTACTTTCACTGTATTTTGTTTAAATGTAACGTCAAAGCTGAAACTCTGTCTGCCCGCCCCCCCATTCTCCAATTGAGGTGCATACAGGAGCCAAGTTTGGGGTGGGTTCTTTATGAGGGGTGATGATTAGAAAGATTAAGAGGTGGGGGTTAGCAGGGACAGAGGTGCTGTAAATGTGTGACTGAAGCTGTGAGAGCAGGAGTATTTGTTCCATTGGATCATTAAATGGCTGACTGCCCCCTGGAGTACACAGTGCACTCCTGGGAGGAGGTGGGTCGAAGCTGCTAGGCTTTAAAAGATTCCGCATGAAACTCCGTCCCTTCAAAATGGGTTTTGAGGGTGAGATGGGATGGGGTCGGGGGTGGGGTGAAGATCTTTTTTTCAGTCTCTTTTGTTTGCATTACACTTGTGCTTAGTTTCGGACTGTACTTGGTCCCAAATCTCTTTTAATTGTCTACAATAATGAATAGTGTCAGCAGTTAGCTAAAGAGTAAGGTAAGAGAGGCAGAATTTTTAAAAAAATTGCTCCTCCTAATGTTATTCAGGATTTCCATGCTGATCTTCAGACAGAGAGAATTACAAATCACACCGGAGCGAGGTGAACAGAGACATGTGGTGTGGCTCTGTTGGAAATTACAGTGGGGGCCTCATGGTGATGTCTGTGTACTCCCACAGAAAAGTTTTCTCTTAAGGCCATGGTGTGAAGGAGCTCTTTTCCCAAACCCAAATGAAGCTCAAGGGCAGCAGGCACGTAGAAAACACCAAGCCATGTAGATTTTGGAAATGCATTACAATTCCTTCACTGTCAATGGGTCTAAATTCTGGAACTCTCCATTGAACATCACAAAGAGAGTACTTTCATCTGCAGCTCTAGAAAGCATCTCACCACCATCTGCTTAAAGGCAGTGAAGGATGGAGAATAAATAGTAAGAGAATGACTAGCATCTACAACCTACTGAATGTCAGCAGGTTGTTACGTGTTGGGATACTTCTAAATTAACAAGTACTTGGGTTTTTAAAGACATAAGCAGAACAAAGTTTGCAATTCCACGAGTGCTTTAATGTTTCACATGGCATGGTATATGTATCCATGAAACTACACCTTGTCACTGAAATTCGTGATATTGGTGGCTGCTATCTTTGTTTGGAATTCTTACTTGTGCCAAGGAATTCACCTACCAGGTTAAGCAGCAGATACTGGACACAAAGATTAGTGTGTTTTACCACGAAGGTCAAGAGTCAAGGGTACCCATGGGCAAAGAGCTCTGACATGTGAAACTGTGCAAGCCTGTTTGGCCTGCTCATTCCGGAGATGCATAGGTTGTTTCCTGGCCATTACACCCTGATCTTAATGTCCTGTGCTGTTCATCCCAGGTGTCAATCCTTTTTCTTCACTACTTGAAGCCCAGCAGCAGGCAAACCACCAATATGTGCATTGATCCTGAAGCTCATTAAAGTCTCATTACAGCACCTTAAAGAGTTCTACAGCCAATGAGGTATCAGTGAGGGTCAATTACTTGTTACAACGCAACCAAACTCAGCAACTGACGTGTATAACAAACTGCACACACCAGCACGATAACAAAGTAATCTATTCAATAATATTGTTTGGCCAGAAATCAGCAGAACTCACTTCTTTTCTCTGAAATAGGGATGTGGCATATATTATATCCCCCTGAAAGGGCATTTGTACATGTATTCTTTTAATGTGAGCGTGATTATAAAAAGAATTTCTGACTCTGGACTGTTTCCCTATTGAAAAAAAACCTGAATCTACAGTCGAGTATACTTATTTATCTGAGAAAGTTGAAAACAATGTCATGGTGTATGAGCAGTCAAAGTGCAGTGGCCCTGTCTTGGCCAAGCATAGTTCAGAATCAAGTTCCAGACATGCGCGAACTCCCTCAGTACTGCTAGTGCAGCTGTACAGCAGTAACTCAGTGCTCCTGTGCAGCTGTGCCCCAGTAACTCAGAGCTCCTGTGCAGCAGTAACTCAGAGCTCCTGTGCAGCAGTAACTCAGTGCTCCCGCGCAGCTGTGCCCCAGTAACTCAGTGCTCCTGTGCAGCTGTGTCCCAGTAACTCAGTGCTCCTGTGCAGCTGTGCCCCAGTAACTCAGAGCTCCTGTGCAGCAGTAACTCAGTGCTCCCGCGCAGCTGTGCCCCAGTAACTCAGTGCTCCTGTGCAGCTGCACAGCAGTAACTCAGTGCTCCTGTGCCCCAGTAACTCAGTGCTCCCGCGCAGCTGTGCCCCAGTAACTCAGTGCTCCTGTGCAACTGTACAGCAGTAACTCGGTGCTCCTGTGCCCCAGTAACTCAGAGCTCCTGTGCAGCTGTAACTCAGTGCTCCTGTGCAGCTGTACAGCAGTAACTCAGTGCTCCTGTGCCCCAGTAACTCAGTGCTCCTGTGCAGCTGTACAGCAGTAACTCAGTGCTCCTGTGCAGCTGTGCCCCAGTAACTCAGTGCTCCCATGCAGCTGTGCCCCAGTAACTCAGTGCTCCCGTGCAGCTGTGCCCCAGTAACTCAGAGCTCCTGTGCAGCTGTGCCCCAGTAACTCAGTGCTCCTGTGCAACTGTACAGCAGTAACTCAGTGCTCCTGTGCAGCTGTGCCCCAGTAACTCAGTGCTCCTGTGCAGCTGTACAGCAGTAACTCAGTGCTCCTGTGCCCCAGTAACTCAGAGCTCCTGTGCAGCTGTAACTCAGTGCTCCTGTGCAGCTGTACAGCAGTAACTCAGTGCTCTTGTGCCCCAGTAACTCAGTGCTCCTGTGCAGCTGTACAGCAGTAACTCAGTGCTCCTGTGCCCCAGTAACTCAGTGCTCCTGTGCAGCTGTACAGCAGTAACTCAGTGCTCCTGTGCCCCAGTAACTCAGTGCTCCTGTGCAGCAGTAACTCAGAGCTCCTGTGCCGCTGTACAGCAGTAACTCAGTGCTCCTGTGCCCCAGTAACTCAGTGCTCCTGTGCAGCAGTAACTCAGAGCTCCTGTGCCGCTGTACAGCAGTAACTCAGTGCTCCTGTGCAGCTGTGCCCCAGTAACTCAGAACTCCTGTGCAACTGTACAGCAGTAACTCAGAACTCCTGTGCAACTGTACAGCAATAACTCAGTGCTCCCAGTGACTCAATGCTCCTGTACAGCTGTAACTCAGTGCTCCCGCGCGCTGTGCCCCAGTAACTCAGTGCTCCCGTGCAGCTGTGCCCCAGTAACTCAGAGCTCCTGTGCATCTGTACAGCAGTAACTCAGTACTGCTAATCCAACAGTACAGCATCAGCTCTCAAAATTCAAGGGTGCTTCAAAATGCCGCATTACACCTCTCCATTCAAAGGAAGCTGAGCACATTCCTTGCTCATCTGCAGAGACCAAGAAGAACAGAACATAATTTTACTGTCACTGCTGTTTTCCCAGGGTGATTAGAGTACATTGACTTTCCTTCACCAATCTATACTGCAGCTGAAAGGAATTCTGCTCCCGTAAGGTTTTGGTGTGCGCCCAAAGGTTGTCAGCAATGTCTATCACCTTGTAGCAGACATTGTGCCTTCATTCTACAGCTCAGAGCCACACCAGGTTTCAGATGACAAGGACTACCTGGGGGTGGCTACCCATGCACACACAGACAACCCTTATGCAAGAATACCGTGTGGCCAAGTGCAATAAGACACGACAGATCACTGGCATGTTGGAGAATCATCCGAATGACTACACCATTTTGGAAGATCCCACTGTTGAGAAGGATGTGTGGTTGTGTTGGAGATACAGTGCTGAGATACAGTCACACAGCCAGCGTGAACGGAGTGCTACATAGTTGGAGCAGAGGTATTGCAGGGAGTGTTGTACACTTGGAGGGGCAGCAGAGAGAGTGTGCTGCACTGTTGAAAGGAGAATAGCAGAGGCTGTTGCACTATAAGAAGAGCACTACATTGTCAGAGCAGCGGCAGGGAGTGCTCCACTGTCAAATGGACAGATGCAGCTGTGGTACTGGAAGATCAGCTCTGAGACTGCGCCACATTGTCAGAGCAGCAGTACAGCTGAAGAGTTGTCCTGGTGGAAGTATAATGCTGAGGGAGTGTTCCACCATGGGAGGGGCAGAATTGAAGGAGTGTTAGGACCATGGGAGGGGCAGGACCGTAGAGTGTTGGAACATGGGAGGGGGGCTCCATTAGTGAGTATTGGACCATGGAGGGGCAGTACTGAGGGAATGTTGGACCATGGAGGG
This sequence comes from Hypanus sabinus, assembly GCF_030144855.1. Classification (NCBI taxonomy): domain Eukaryota; kingdom Metazoa; phylum Chordata; class Chondrichthyes; order Myliobatiformes; family Dasyatidae; genus Hypanus; species Hypanus sabinus. The sequence goes on along the minus strand of NC_082712.1, from coordinate 75,520,980 downwards.
GCAGTACTGAGGAAGTGATGGACCAGGGGAGGGACTGTACTGAGGGAGTGTTGGAGCTTGAGAAGGGTACTACTGAGGGAATGTTGGACCATGGGAGGGGCAGTACTGATGGAGTATTGAACCATGGGAGGGACTGTACTGAGGGAGTGTTGCAAAGTCAGAGTTGGCCTCATTCTCCCTCAAATTTACACTGGAAATCCCTAAACACCATTTCAAAGAGCAGGAAGGTTCCAGAATATTGAACATAGCAGAGTACAGCAGAGAATCAGTCCCTTCGGCCCACCATGCCAATTCTCTCAGGGGCAAATGTTCATCCTTCAACCAACATTACTTGAGCAAAATTTGTGGCTATCATCATTTTTGTGTGTGTAGGAGCTTGTTGTGTGTAGATTGGCTGCTAAGCTTTCCATACCACAATACTGAACTCTCTTTAGAAATATTTCATTGGTCATGAAGTACTTTGGGAATTGTGATGAGAGACTTTACACCTTCATTCTGGTTCTCAGAGGACAGGTTGGTAGATTAGCAGGATACCCTGCAAACCTCTGTAGCCCTCAGCCACAATTGTAACAGCCTCAGCTAACACTGCAACACTCAGTTTGGAGCCTTCTGTTGGTCCTGCATTGGAAGCTGAGAAATTGGCCATCGAATAATACATCATACTTGGTCCATAATTGTGCAAATGGAATTGGCGTCACTTCCAAACTGTAGAGGACAGCTACAGGCTCTATGCAATATACTGTGCCAAGTTGGTGCTGAACTCCCCATGCTATATGATAGTGAATGCAGGCTTTTTGGCAACCCTTGCCAATGCAGCAAGCACTTCATTGTGCATACCCATCAGTCTTCTTCAGTAGCCAGTCCCATCAAAGTCCTCATCTGATCACTCTGCATTCTTGAGGGTGCTGGCACTTGCATTATCGTGGCCCCCTGCCATGGCTGCAGGCCACTCATGCCTGGAGATCCCACCTCTCTGCCTTCCTCTAAATTATGCACAGTATCAGTATCTGAGCTGGTTGCTGAGACAGTGAAATCGAGTGACGATGTGACTTCAGCACTGCTGCCGTCTTGCTGTCCCCCACTGCCTGGACAGGATGTAGTTCTTCGGTATCTGCAATGGAAAAGGGGCAAGGGTAAAGTTATGATGTGGGGACTAGAGGGAAGTGAGAGGTGCATGCTAACACCATTTGCAACCTGCAAACAAGAATAGAGTGTAGAGAAGGAGGGTGTATGGAGATTTAAGTACATGGGTGCAACCTCTTTCGATGGGCACAACCCTGGCACTGGTCACAGATACAATAGACGTGTCCTATTAATGATAAGTAGGCTTCTCCATGTAAGGAAGAATATATCCTTTACTGTTAGCTGCCTATGATTGTGCAAGCAAGTAGTTTGCGTGGATACACTGTACCTACCAAGGTTGGATAACTGACAGATCTACAAGCTGTAGGTATGAGGCTGACACTGGCATTAAATGTAAGGGGATAAGGTAAAGGATGTGAAAACTACTTAAGAGTCCTGATTGATGGAAGCAGGTTAGAGATGGAGGTCTACTGCATTGAGGAAGGTCTCAGGCTGGTAGCTTAACTGATATGAAATGGGAATAAAGAGGCATTTACTGATCCTGACCACACACACAAGGTCACTGAACTCCTTGCAATCCTGCATCCAGATGCTCGGGGCTTGAGTGCTGGCACTGACCATAGCTTTTAGCTTTTGCTAACTCCAGGCTTTCTACAGATACAGGACATCACTCCTACATTCAAAGCCTGCAGTGCAGCACTGGAGAACCTTGGAGCTTGCACTCTTGGTTGAACTACACTTCATTGATTCCTTGTCAGACTTACCTCCTGAACAGCTGGCTGCAACTGCTTCAGCCACAGTACATCTCCTTTTAAGGTGTGCAAGCTGATGTCAACTGGAACTGGTCCTCATCATATTGGCTATTTAATCTTGTGACCAGCCAATTAACAATGGTAGTTTGATTCTGAAGTCAATGACAAGACTCATCAGCATTGAAATGGTGTGCTTCTCATGTTGCATTTAATTGTGCATTGATGTCCCTGTGACTATTATCAAAGTAAGCCTTGTTTAAGGGTCAGTCATTGTTCATTGTTAAGTCACTGATTTGAAATGTTCAGCACTATTCAATGGACAGTTCAGGATTGACTTAGATGACAGTGTGTTTGTGTTTAATGGCACAGTATTCATTGGCACAGTTGGGGGTCAGTGGATATTCAAGGACACAGTTGGGATTCAGTTGGTATCCAAGGACACAGTTGGGGGTCAGTCAATATTCAACGGCACAGTTGGGGGTCAGTCGGTATTCAACGACACAGTGGGGTTCAGTCGGTATTCAATGGCACAGTTGGGGGTCAGTCGTATTCAACGGCACAGTTGGGGGTCAGTGGATATTCAACGACACAGTTGGGGGTCAGTTAGTATTCAACAACGCGGTTGGGGTCAGTCGTATTCAACAGCACAGTTAGGGTTCTCAATCAATATTCAACAACACAGTTGGGGGTCAGTCAGTATTCAACAACACAGTTCAGTGTTTCATTCGATATTCAACGACACAACTGGCAGTTCAGTTGGTATTCAACAACACAGTTGGGGTCAGTCGTATTCAACGACACAGTTGGGTGTCAGTCGGTATTCAACAACACAGTTCAGGGTTTCATTCGATATTCAACGACACAATTGGCAGTTCAGTTGGTATTCAACAACACAGTTGGGGTCAGTCGTATTCAATGACACAGTTGGGGGGGGGTGTCAGTCGATATTCAGTGACATGATTTAGGGTCATTGATTGTTCTGTAACAGCATTTAGTGCTAGCCGGCTCTCAACAGCACAGTTTAGGGATAGTCAATGGCATGGTTTAGGATAGGTCAGCTCAGCTAACTGCACAATGTGATTTTGGATCATTATTGTTCCATGACATGATGAATAGAATAGATTGAGGATAGCAAAAATTCAATGCTGCCATCAACCATGGCTAAACAGCAGGTGGGATTGTTGGCTCATGCAGCCCAGAGAAGACTGGTGCACCAGTGCTGTCTAGTCCCTCACTCCTTCCTCCTCCTCGAAATCTACGCAGACACACCGTTGCTTGCCACACTGGCATGTTCAAAAGCAAGTGAATCCAAGGAAATGAGGAAAACATTCATAAAAGCCAAGACATAAAATGCAAACAAATAAGAATTGGAAAAAACAGCAGTCCAGAGACAATTAAACTAAAATATGTAATTAATAAATAAAAATATTGATTGTCTTCTAGGAAACATGAATGTTTGCTTCCTAAAAATACTGTGCTTGGTGTTAATGAGATTTAGGAAGGTAAGAGGATCAGAACTCCTCGAAATCACCCCCACTATACTGACGTTCAAATGTTAACAGTTCTTTCATCATCAGAATGTTTAATTTTGTCAAACGTTTCACTCGAACTGTGGCAAAACAGTATGGCTCACCACCACCTTTGCAAAGGTAATCAGGGAAGGGCAAGAAACGTTGTGATACCATCCTACTAATGAGTATAAAAAACAAATATGTTGCAAAAAATGTAGGTCGATTTCTTAGATGTTGCAGGCATACTAAGCATCTTACACTGTTGCAGAAATTCATGAGTTATTCCCATTGTGTTTTGAAACCAGGAATTATTCTGCTCCACCTGAACAAGACTCACATAGCTACTGTGCCTTCACAGCTCAAATCACTCTCCAAGTCATCTCCTTAAGCATGGTTACTGCAGTTGTAAATGTAGTCAAAGATGACCAACTCTTGCACAGCGTGTGCCCAGTAATAGAAACATAATTATGGCTAGAAAATGTGATTTAAAGATGTTGGCTTTGGGATGCTGTATTGACCTCTTCACTGGAGGCAATGCATGACTCACTGATAAAGCTCAGCTATCACCACATCTGAAAGACAACATGCCTAATATCAACCCTACTCAAAGATGCAGTCTGTGAGCTCTGGCTGAAACTAAGTTTTATTCAATACAAGTCAATATTGACCCAGGTGTGACACACAGTTCTAGTGTGCTGTCAGTTTCACCAGGGAATCCAGTTAGTATTCTGGTGATCAAATCCTTTGCTCTCCCACCCCGCTCCCCGACACCTGACCTCACACAAACTCTCCACACCCTGCTGGAGTCATATTGCCATTGCACAGATCACACTGTAACTGGGTAGGCCAGCATCTACAGGGGTGGTTCCCTCTGGTAAGCACCAGCCAGGTATCCTTTATTAATTTATCAAAAAAAAATCAGTACACATCTTATGACTGGTAGTTCTTAATTATAATTCCTGATATTTTCTGTAACTTTAAGCTTGATCCAGGGCCAAGTTGTGGTGTCAAGGAGTAAAGCTGAGAATGACTGATAACGGTTCTCAGTGGGCCTGGACCAGACTCGACACATGGGCAGCATGAATGAGTGGAGAGCTTTGCAGGAGATGGACCTAGAGAGATATGGCAGCAAGAAACCACTTGTAAGAGACAACCCATCCAGATCATCACCACCTTATCAAGGGTAACTAAGGATGGGCAGTAAATGCTGACGCTTTATGGACGCTCACATCCCATAAATGAATGAATGAATGAATGAATAAATAAATATATATTATATATGTTATTATTGCAACCATGTGATTTATCTATATGGGCAGGAGTTGACAAAGTAAGCTGCTAAGCTCAGTATGCATGGCTATGGCTGTTGGTATAGAGGCCCTGGCAAAGGGACAAAGCACTGCCTGCATACAGAAAAATGATCAGAGGAGCCTGAAAGAGGTTACAAAACAATGCGACAATTCTCACATGATCAGTCCATTTGTGACTTGTATGGTCCTTGGAATCCAGTTTGTGTATGTTTGCACGTGTGTATCTGAGCGGGAGAGATTCATGTGTTTGTGGTGAGATCGTGTATGTCACTGAGTGTCTTTTGTAAGTACAAATTGTGCTTGTGTCTGAATGTGTGTGCGCGTGTGTGTGTGTCTTGGTGGTTTGATTGTGCTTGAGAGTTGTGTTTATGTGATTGTGTGTGTTTCTGTGCACGTGTGTTGCTGTGTGTGGATGAGGCCCACTGTGTGTTGTGGGGTAGGAATAGAATGATGAGAAGATACACACGATCGGACTTTCAATGCATCTGGATTTTGTCAAGAAGGGAATGGGCCACAGGATGGGAAGGACTATGGTTAGTCCCTGGTAAACTGGTTGAGACAATACGCTGAGGGAGAGTTAACTTTAAGATACCTTCATTGTAAGCTGCCTCCACCTCTCAACAACTATTGATAATGTGACACAGAGCAACTCTCCAGAGAGTGCAGCCAAACTCACAGCTGTGGTCTTCATAATCCAAGAGGATATGGATGTTAAAGTGTTATATTCTGGACATTTTATCCCACTTTAAAATTTTTATCTCCTCAGATCTCCCCTTTCTGCATTTGTTCTATTCCCGAGTTTATATTTTGTTGTCATTTTTTGAGATATTGTCCATTCCCAATTGTCCACAAGAAGTGGTACCTGACTTTATTGACGACTGAGTGGCTTGCTGGGACATTACCAAGGGCAATTAAGAATCAACCACAATGAGCTGGAGCTGGAGTTCCACAAAGATCAGACTAGGTGAGAATGGCAGACCTCCTCCTTGGAAGATATTTGGTACAGGGAATGAGATTTATTATCAAAATCCAGTAATTCCAAGGTCACGTTCTAAGCTAATGTTATAAGCTTCTTTTTCCACAGATGTGCCTGATTTACAGAGTATTTCCAGCACCCATACTGGATGTCATATTCCTAAAACCTACAATGATAAATCTCATTCTCCGTTTCTTAATCCTTCCTCTTTTAAATTGCCTCATTTTCTCTCGGCTTCTTTTCACAGGAAAACAATTGTTAGGAGCCTGGAGACAAATACTCATCATACCATTTTACAGGGAACTTCTTAAAGTGTAAAACTGCATGATCACATCCAGATTTTAAAACAATGTCTTCCCTATTTCTTTATAAAGCTTAAACATAAATCTACAATTATTTTATTAGAAAAGCAGTAAAAATTTAAATAAACTGAGAGAAAACATTTCATCACATCATTAAGAGACAACACATAGTTAAATCTATTCAAGCATAAATCAGAAAGGACTCTACCTGTCTCTGCTCCTGCGAGATGGGAACGCTGCATTACAGCCTTCCACTGTGCAAACATGCATCTCCTTCAGGTGAACGTTCTTGTAGTGTAATTTCACACTGTAAGAGCTTTTGAAGCTCTTCTTGCAGACGTAACATATCTTGGGATCAGGACTGGAGCACAGTTCACTCTCCGGTGAGTACTTCTGGGGGCTGCCATATCCCATAGAAGAGGCAAAGCTTTCTTGGAGGACGGCCATGTTCCCAGCTCCTCCATTGTACAAGCCATACTGGCTGATGCTATAGAACATGTCATAGGTTGGGTCACTGAACTCCTCCTTTATTTTAATGGTTTGTGGAGGAGGGGAAATGCAGTCTTTATCTTCAGTCTTGCTGCTTGACATTTCTTCCTTATCAAAGATCTCTCTGTGTGTCTGCTCCTCATTTTCTGTGACATCATCGCACATTTTGGATTCTGAGCCTTCAGAATCATCCTCAAAATCGCGATCTTGCTCATGATCCTCAGAAGTTATGCTCCCCATCTTTTTATCCTCAAAGCCGCCAAGGCTTCTCTCATCGTCTGCCCTCCTGCTGCTGTGCATGTGGATAGTAGGGCCATTGCCATTGCTCATTTCCTCGTCATGAATGTCACTGTTGATATGATTCTCATTGACCTGATCATCTTCATCGAACTCATCGTCTGCACCAATCAACTCCTTTTCTATCTTGATGGGCATACTTGACTTGCGAGACTTTTTCTTGGGGGCAAGTTCAGGTGCTGGTTCCTGGACCGTGGACGGGTGCTGCTCTGGGCCACAAGACTGCTCATGGTTAACTACAGCTGGCAAGATGGGGCTGGTAGGGAGTGAGTTGGGTGGGCTCACCATTTCACCAGGGGTCAGCAGGCTCCTGTAAAATGGAGGGACAGGCTGCACTGTTTTTAATGATGGGAACACCAGCGGGCTTTGAAGAACTGGATCCACTGAGGGTGAGCTGAAGCCAAGGGATGGTCGCCCAGGAGATGAAAGATTCAGATTTGACTTGATGCTGGATATGACAGGAGTGGCAGCTCCAGATGTGGCTCGAATGAGGTCCTTGTCTCGGTTGTTCCTCAGCATTGGCATGTGCAAGCGGGGGTTAGGATTGGCACTATGTCGATTGCGACTCCTCAGGGAACTGAAGACCATGTTGCAGCCTTCGATGGTACACCTGTGCTTGATCTTCAGATGCACCGCATTGTAGTGGATCTTGAGAGTGCCTTTGTCGTAGAAGGTCTTCCCACAGGCATTGCAGACCACTCGGCCTTTCCTTGGGGTCAACCCATTCCTTCGCATCCTCTGGATCTTTGCATTCAGAATGCTGGCTTTGGAGTGATCCGATTTGACGGGGTCATTGGCAGGTGCTGGAGGGTTAACTGGGCAGATGCTCTTCTGCTCGCACTTGGGCTCAATGTTGATTATGCTGCTGAGCGCATTCCTGTTGCCCGATTGGTCACCTCGGAAAGGTGAAACAGAGACTTCAGACTCACTGCTCTCCACGCGTTCATTCTGGATGGGGAGGTTAGGTTCCCTCAGTCTCAGGCTTGGCTGTTCAAGCATGACCCCATTAGGAGGGAGGCCAAGCAGAGGAGCGGACACAGGATTTATGTATTGAAATGGAAGCAGGAAGGCCAGGCTGTTGGGGATGTTTTCAAAATGATGGATGCTGGAAGGGTTGCTGTTTTCTAGGTGAGCAAGGAGACTGGGGCTCCTCGTCCGATTGTTGCCTTCTATAAAAGTCCTGATGTCAGAATCTGCTTTGGAAGTCGGCACTGCCACAGCCTGCCCTTCTTTCTCCTGGATGGCCATCAGCTCCACAATGGACTTGGTTTCTCCGAATCTCAGGAACTGCTGGAGGGTAATGATCTCCTCTTCCCGCGACATGATTGCCCAACGATCCAGCACCTTGCCTGCAGCATCCTTCGGGCCATATCGAGGAAACAACAAAGGCAAAAACAAAAAAAAATCTTATTGATTCTGCATAATTACAGCAGTCTTATTCAGAAGATGCTACAACTGTCCTACTGATGAAACAGAGGCCCAGGAGCAACATGCAAAGATTGTTAATGCCATTCGACCTACAAAGCAAACTTTTCTGCCATGCACATGGGGTAATTAGGTTGACTATTAGTGAAACAGACAGAGTTTAATAATGTCAAAGCAAATGCAATGGAAACCACTGGGACTCTATGAAATATACCAGCTAAGATCCTGCTATTACAAAGACAATAATTTCTTTTAGTTGTAGATATTGAATATATATTGCTTATTAATATGGAACACTTGCTGTGTAGACTCAAGGTAAGTCTGCATGATAATCCTTACAATTCCGATGGTATGGGAGGAGGAATGTTTACAAGCAACCACCTTTTTCTGTTGCTGTGCATAAGACATGAACTTGTAACACCATAAATTAAAATCGTAACAAAATATGTTAATATGCCAGGTAAAGAACAGAGATATTGTAGTGGCAGCAAATCACAGCAAGAAGCTTTCATGATTGTCGCAGGACAGTCAGTTGTACACACACATTAAGTCTGGCTTTCATCTGCTGTGGATTGGACACAAAGAGTGCAGGGTCAATCATGGTGCAGAAGAGGACCCGACAGGACTATTTTCCTAAATTAGAAGGAAGCATTAAAAATCTACTTATGCAATGTGGTTTATTCTTTTTTTTAATCATCATGCATGTACCAATAAAAAAAATAATTTTGACTGAGAATAATTAAAGCTCTTGCTTTTAACTATACATTAAAATATGTTTCACTGCTTTCAGATTACTATTAGTTTGCTTTGATAGTGCCAGATACTTGATGTTATGCATTAGTTTCACTCTGGATAAGCACAATGTAACGTGTTACCAATATCAATCTAGTCTTCCTAAATAATATTTCTTTCCAATGTAACAGGTCAGTCTTTCTGATTCTGGATTTGAAGATTGCTGAAGGGCAATCTTCTATTGTTTTCAATCCTAATATTGACCTGGGCAAGGACAAATTCAGGGTCACATTCAGGGTGGAAAACTCACTTGAAAGCTCAACCCTAAGAAGCTTCTGATCCTTATACATCCCGTAAGTGTTTCTCTGATTAATAATATGCTTGTACCCACTAATATTTTCCAGGGATTTAGGTGCCTGTCAGTTTATTGATCCACTGACATCAATAGATCAGAAGGAAAACATAATTAGTATTGCTCTTTATTAAGGCTAAAAGATCTTTAAAAACTGGACACCAGGAAGACACAATTGGCTCTTCCAGGATCACATGACATGCAGATTCACTTACTCTTTCAGTTCAATTCACTCTTCCAACAAGTTATCTTGTAGATCAACTAGAACCACGTCTGAAGGTTGAAGGAAATCAATAGCTGAACTTTATTTAGTCAGTTGACTTTGGTGGGAGAAGAGAACAAATGAGTAATGTAGAAGACTTGTCCAAAACAAGCAGAAAGGCCATGATCTGCTAGAATGTTGGTTCAACCAATCAATAACCTAACAACAGCCTTGTTCTCTTAGCCTTTCAACAACAATCCAAAAGTAGACAGAAACAGGACCAGGTCACATGGCCCTTGAAGACCGCCCCACCATTCAATATCATATGACTGATCTACGTTGGCCTTAACTCCTCTTATGTGCCTGGTCCCATAAGCCTCAATCCCTTAATCTTTTAAATAATTATTTATCTCCAGCCAAAATATGTCTTAATGATCTGACATCCACCACCCTTCCAAGCAGAAAATTCGAAGGATTCACTACCCTCAGAGAGAAGTCATTTCTATGCACTTCAGTTTTAAATGAATGTCCACTTATTTTGTAGCCATGTCCTCTCGTTCGGGACTCTCCCACTAGTGAAAACATCTCAGGATCTACCCTATCAAGCATCTCCTTAGGGATCTTACATGTTTAATAATCCTTCTGAACTCCAAGAAACACAGACCCAAGTGGTCAAGCCTCTCTTGGGAGGACAACCCTTTCATTCCAAAAAATAGCTTTTAAACTGCCCAGTAAGGAGACTATAATGGTGCACACTATTCCTGGTAAGGCCTTGCCAACTATTATAAAACTTGGACTTCAACCCTTTCACATTAAAGAGAAGCACGTTGTTTACCTCCTTATTGGGCCTGTCTGCTATCATCGTCATCATCACGGACCCCCACCACCCAGGTCACGCTCTCTTCTTGCAGCTGCCATCAGGAAGAAGGTACAGGAGCCTCAGAACTCACTCCACCAGTTTCAGGAACAGTTACTACCACCCAACTATCAGGCTCTTAAACCAAAGGGGATAACTGTCTTCTGTATTCTGGTTGAATGCCCAAGTTGGTAGCCTTTCATTGATTCTGTTATGGTTATTATTCTATAGATTTATTGAACATGCCCACAATCTCAGGGTTGTATATGGTGACATATATGTACTTTGATTAATAATTTTACTTTGAATTTTGAACTTTTTGTGACCCAGGCACTAGTACATCTAAATCTCTCTAAACATCATTCATATGCAGTGTTCCCTGTTTAAAGAATAATCCGTTTTTGATACCTCTTATCAAGTGTCTGATCTCGCACTTCCCCAATCATGTCCTTCCTAGAGAATGACAGTTAGCACTGCTGGCTGTTTGGAGGCCTGTGGTACCCCCAGCAAGGTGATCATCTCCTTTTACTCTCTAAACTCTAACCATATGATCTCATTTGAAGAGTATTTTTCTATTTATATTGAGATACAGCGTGGAATAAACCCTTCTAGTCCTTAAAACTGTGCCAGCCAGCAATCCTGATTTAACCCTAGTCTAATCAAGAGACAACTTACAATGACCAATTAACCTACCAACTAGTACATATTTGGACTGTGGGAGGAAACCAGAGCACCCAGAGGAAACCCACGAGGTCACAAGGGGAATGTGCAAACTCCTTACAGACAGCGATGGGAATTGAACCTGGGTCACTGGTACTGTTAACCATTATGCTAAAAACTAAGCTTCCTCAAATGCTACTGCACTGTATTCTGGGCTATCCTTCCTCTTGAACATTGTAGTGGACTGCTTAATTAATATCACAATGCCATCTCCTCTATTAAGCAATTTCCACACCATACTTATCCCATTCATTGCTGAAGTTAAAAACAAGTTAGTGGTTTATTGCTCTGCAAATGAAATGTAATAGAGGACAAAGAACTGGTATTTAGCATCGAATCCACATCCAATAACCAGAAATGAAGGCACGTAGACTATCTACTGCATGCTCAGGTTGCCAGTCTTCCAGGACTGGCCACTTACAGAAGCAGAGAACAATTAAAAATCAATTGTGGACTTTAGAAATACTATTGAACACTTGTCTTTGTTGCATTCAATCAACTGAAGGGACAAACAGGAGTTGTCCAACCAGTGAAGAAAGGCTTTGTTCACTCGTCATGGGCTGTCCAATGATGCTCAGTTAAAAACCAAGAGCAGTACAAACCAGCTTTGCACTGTAGGAGGAAACCGGAGCTCCAGGTTGAAACCTGAACGGTCACCAGGAGAACATACTAATTCCTTACAGACAGCGGTGGGAATAGTTTTGCCAGGAACATGCTACAAATTACAATGGGAGGAATCTGGTTCTGCTGGGGCGGAGAGTTGATTTATTCAACTTTGATCATTAATTTAAGCTTTCTCCCTTCCTTCTACATTCACATGACATTAACAGACTGCCCTAAAGGACAACCTCTTAGATGAAATGCATCAACCTGAGGTCTGATTCTGATACAAAATTGTGGACCAAGATCACAGACAAGCAGCAGCTTGTTGTGATTATCATCAAACTCGTATGTTGATCTGAGGCTGGTGAGAACTGACATTAAATAAGCTTGCATAAATCCATGAAAGATGGTTCCCCTCCAAGGGCTGAGGTCCACACGATACAATAATACTCAGGCAGCTCAGAAAACTGTTTTCAATTTCTGCATGCCATTTCAAAAAAATCATCTTTAAGTAATTTCCTGGATCAGATTCCAGAACAGCTTTTAAATGTACTGACCCAATCCTGTTGAACACAAACAGGCACAAAAACAGAGAGAAGTAAATGGACTGCAATAAACAGATAGACATGTGCATGATGCACTCTTAGCCTACAGTACATTCAATGTGATGTGAAATGTTTGTACAGTATCATACAGTCTGGACTCATTTTCAATATGTCCACATCCAAATATGGAGATGTTCACCTTCTCAAGTTTAACAAAAATTCAGAAAAACTGTATTTCCCTGTCACCGAGAGTAACTGAGGTCAAGGGTGGAGATACATGGGGAAGAAATAAACACAAAAGGGAAAATGGATGAGACTAATGACAGGAAATAGTGAAGGTTTGGGTGGATTTTGGATGGAACTGGAGGTACAGGTGGATTTTGGATGGAACTGGGGGTATGGGTGGATTTTGGATGGAACTGGGAGTATGGGTGGATTTTGGATGGAACTGGTACGGGTGGATTTTGGATGGAACTGGAAGGTATGGGTGGATCTTGGATGGAACTGGGGGTATGGGTGGATTTTGGATGGAACTGGGGGTATGGGTGGATCTTGGATGGAACTGGGAGTATGGGTGGATTTTGGATGGAACTGGGGGTATGGATGGATTTTGGATGGAACTGGGGGTATGGGTGGATTTTGGATGGAACTGGGGGTATGGGTGAATTTTAGATGGAACTGGGGGTATGGGTGGATCTTGGATGGAACTGGGGGTATGGGTGAATTTTAGATGGAACTGGGGGTATGGGTGGATTTTGGATGGAACTGGAGGTACGGGTGGATTTTGGATGGAACTGGGGATACGGGTGGATCTTGGATGGAACTGGGGGTACGGGTGGATTTTGGATGGAACTGGGGGTACGGGTGGATTTTGGATGGAACTGGGGGTACGGGTGGATTTTGGATGGAACTGGGGGTATGTGTGGATTTTGGATGGAACTGGGGGTATGTGTGGATTTTGGATGGAACTGGGGGTATGGGTGGATTTTGGATGGAACTGGGGGTATGTGTGGATTTTGGATGGAACTGGGGGTATGGGTGGATTTTGGATGGAACTGGGGGTATGGGTGGATTTTGGATGGAACTGGGGGTATGGGTGAATTTTGGATGGAACTGGGGGTATGGGTGAATTTTAGATGGAACTGGGGGTACGGGTGGATTTTGGATGGAACTGGAGGTACGGGTGGATCTTGGATGGAACTGGGGATACGGGTGGATTTTGGATGGAACTGGGGGTACGGGTGGATTTTGGATGGAACTGGGGGTACGGGTGGATTTTGGATGGAACTGGGGGTATGGGTGGATCTTGGATGGAACTGGGGGTATGAGTGGATTTTGGATGGAACTGGGGATATGGGTGGATCTTGGATGGAACTGGGGATATGGGTGGATCTTGGATGGAACTGGGGGTATGTGGATCTTGGATGGAACTGGGGGTATGGGTGGATCTTGGATGGAACTGGGGGTATGGGTGGATTTTGGATGGAACGGGGGGTATGGGTGGATCTTGGATGGAACGGGGTATGAGTGGATCTTGGATGGAACTGGGGGTATGGGTGGATCTTGGATGGAACTGGGGATATGGGTGGATCTTGGATGGAACTGGGGGTATGGGTGGATCTTGGATGGAACTGGGAGGTATGGGTGGATCTTGGATGGAACTGGGGGTATGGGTGGATTTTGGATGGAACGAGGTATGGGTGGATTTTGGATGGAACTGGGGGTATGGGTGGATTTTGGATGGAACTGGGGGTACGGGTGGATATTGGATGGAACTGGGGGTATGGGTGCATTTTGGATGGAACTGGGGGTATGGGTGGATTTTAGATGGAACTGGGAGTATGGGTGGATTTTGGATGGAACTGGTACGGGTGGATTTTGGATGGAACTGGAAGGTATGGGTGGATCTTGGATGGAACTGGGGGTATGGGTGGATTTTGGATGGAACTGGGGGTATGGGTGGATCTTGGATGGAACTGGGAGTATGGGTGGATTTTGGATGGAACTGGGGGTATGGATGGATTTTGGATGGAACTGGGGGTATGTGTGGATTTTGGATGGAACTGGGGGTATGGGTGGATCTTGGATGGAACTGGGGGTATGAGTGGATTTTGGATGGAACTGGGGGTATCAGTGGATCTTGGATGGAACTGGGGATATGGGTGGATCTTGGATGGAACTGGGGGTATGGGTGAATTTTAGATGGAACTGGGGGTATGGGTGGATTTTGGATGGAACTGGAGGTACGGGTGGATTTTGGATGGAACTGGGGATACGGGTGGATCTTGGATGGAACTGGGGGTACGGGTGGATTTTGGATGGAACTGGGGGTACGGGTGGATTTTGGATGGAACTGGGGGTATGTGTGGATTTTGGATGGAACTGGGGGTATGTGTGGATTTTGGATGGAACTGGGGGTATGGGTGGATTTTGGATGGAACTGGGGGTATGTGTGGATTTTGGATGGAACTGGGGGTATGGGTGGATTTTGGATGGAACTGGGGGTATGGGTGGATTTTGGATGGAACTGGGGGTATGGGTGGATTTTAGATGGAACTGGGGGTATGGGTGGATTTTGGATGGAACTGGAGGTACGGGTGGATTTTGGATGGAACTGGGGATACGGGTGGATCTTGGATGGAACTGGGGATACGGGTGGATTTTGGATGGAACTGGGGGTACGGGTGGATTTTGGATGGAACTGGGGGTACGGGTGGATTTTGGATGGAACTGGGGGTATGGGTGGATCTTGGATGGAACTGGGGGTATGAGTGGATTTTGGATGGAACTGGGGATATGGGTGGATCTTGGATGGAACTGGGGATATGGGTGGATCTTGGATGGAACTGGGGGTATGGGTGGATCTTGGATGGAACTGGGGGTATGGGTGGATCTTGGATGGAACTGGGGGTATGGGTGGATTTTGGATGGAACGGGGGGTATGGGTGGATCTTGGATGGAACGGGGTATGGGTGGATCTTGGATGGAACTGGGGGTATGGGTGGATCTTGGATGGAACTGGGGATATGGGTGGATCTTGGATGGAACTGGGGGTATGGGTGGATCTTGGATGGAACTGGGAGGTATGGGTGGATCTTGGATGGAACTGGGGGTATGGGTGGATTTTGGATGGAACGAGGTATGGGTGGATTTTGGATGGAACTGGGTGTATGGGTGGATTTTGGATGGAACTGGGGGTACGGGTGGATCTTGGATGGAACTGGGGGTATGAGTGGATTTTGGATGGAATTGGGGGTATGAGTGGATCTTGGATGGAACTGGGGGTATGGGTGGATTTTGGATGGAACTGGGGGTATGTGTGGATTTTGGATGGAACTGGGGGTATGTGTGGATTTTGGATGGAACTGGGGGTATGGGTGGATTTTGGATGGAACTGGGGGTATGTGTGGATTTTGGATGGAACTGGGGGTATGGGTGGATTTTGGATGGAACTGGGGGTATGGGTGGATTTTGGATGGAACTGGGGGTATGGGTGAATTTTGGATGGAACTGGGGGTATGGGTGAATTTTAGATGGAACTGGGGGTACGGGTGGATTTTGGATGGAACTGGAGGTACGGGTGGATCTTGGATGGAACTGGGGATACGGGTGGATTTTGGATGGAACTGGGGGTACGGGTGGATTTTGGATGGAACTGGGGGTACGGGTGGATTTTGGATGGAACTGGGGGTATGGGTGGATCTTGGATGGAACTGGGGGTATGAGTGGATTTTGGATGGAACTGGGGATATGGGTGGATCTTGGATGGAACTGGGGATATGGGTGGATCTTGGATGGAACTGGGGGTATGTGGATCTTGGATGGAACTGGGGGTATGGGTGGATCTTGGATGGAACTGGGGGTATGGGTGGATTTTGGATGGAACGGGGGGTATGGGTGGATCTTGGATGGAACGGGGTATGAGTGGATCTTGGATGGAACTGGGGGTATGGGTGGATCTTGGATGGAACTGGGGATATGGGTGGATCTTGGATGGAACTGGGGGTATGGGTGGATCTTGGATGGAACTGGGAGGTATGGGTGGATCTTGGATGGAACTGGGGGTATGGGTGGATTTTGGATGGAACGAGGTATGGGTGGATTTTGGATGGAACTGGGGGTATGGGTGGATTTTGGATGGAACTGGGGGTACGGGTGGATATTGGATGGAACTGGGGGTATGGGTGCATTTTGGATGGAACTGGGGGTATGGGTGGATTTTAGATGGAACTGGGAGTATGGGTGGATTTTGGATGGAACTGGTACGGGTGGATTTTGGATGGAACTGGAAGGTATGGGTGGATCTTGGATGGAACTGGGGGTATGGGTGGATTTTGGATGGAACTGGGGGTATGGGTGGATCTTGGATGGAACTGGGAGTATGGGTGGATTTTGGATGGAACTGGGGGTATGGATGGATTTTGGATGGAACTGGGGGTATGTGTGGATTTTGGATGGAACTGGGGGTATGGGTGGATCTTGGATGGAACTGGGGGTATGAGTGGATTTTGGATGGAACTGGGGGTATCAGTGGATCTTGGATGGAACTGGGGATATGGGTGGATCTTGGATGGAACTGGGGGTATGGGTGAATTTTAGATGGAACTGGGGGTATGGGTGGATTTTGGATGGAACTGGAGGTACGGGTGGATTTTGGATGGAACTGGGGATACGGGTGGATCTTGGATGGAACTGGGGGTACGGGTGGATTTTGGATGGAACTGGGGGTACGGGTGGATTTTGGATGGAACTGGGGGTATGTGTGGATTTTGGATGGAACTGGGGGTATGTGTGGATTTTGGATGGAACTGGGGGTATGGGTGGATTTTGGATGGAACTGGGGGTATGTGTGGATTTTGGATGGAACTGGGGGTATGGGTGGATTTTGGATGGAACTGGGGGTATGGGTGGATTTTGGATGGAACTGGGGGTATGGGTGGATTTTAGATGGAACTGGGGGTATGGGTGGATTTTGGATGGAACTGGAGGTACGGGTGGATCTTGGATGGAACTGGGGATACGGGTGGATCTTGGATGGAACTGGGGATACGGGTGGATTTTGGATGGAACTGGGGGTACGGGTGGATTTTGGATGGAACTGGGGGTACGGGTGGATTTTGGATGGAACTGGGGGTATGGGTGGATCTTGGATGGAACTGGGGGTATGAGTGGATTTTGGATGGAACTGGGGATATGGGTGGATCTTGGATGGAACTGGGGATATGGGTGGATCTTGGATGGAACTGGGGGTATGTGGATCTTGGATGGAACTGGGGGTATGGGTGGATCTTGGATGGAACTGGGGGTATGGGTGGATTTTGGATGGAACTGGGGGTATGGGTGGATTTTGGATGGAACGGGGGGTATGGGTGGATCTTGGATGGAACGGGGTATGAGTGGATCTTGGATGGAACTGGGGGTATGGGTGGATCTTGGATGGAACTGGGGATATGGGTGGATCTTGGATGGAACTGGGGGTATGGGTGGATCTTGGATGGAACTGGGAGGTATGGGTGGATCTTGGATGGAACTGGGGGTATGGGTGGATTTTGGATGGAACGAGGTATGGGTGGATTTTGGATGGAACTGGGGGTATGGGTGGATTTTGGATGGAACTGGGGGTACGGGTGGATCTTGGATGGAACTGGGGGTATGAGTGGATTTTGGATGGAATTGGGGGTATGAGTGGATCTTGGATGGAACTGGGGGTATGGGTGGATTTTGGATGGAACTGGGGGTATGGGTGGATTTTGGATGGAACTGGGGGTATGGGTGGATTTTGGATGGAACTGGGGGTATGGGTGGATCTTGGATGGAACTGGGGGTATGGGTGGATTTTGGATGGAATTGGGGGTATGAGTGGATCTTGGATGGAACTGGGGGTATGGGTGGATCTTGGATGGAACTGGGGGTATGCGTGGATTTTGGATGGAATTGGGGGTATGAGTGGATCTTGGATGGAACTGGGGGTATGGGTGGATTTTGGATGGAACTGGGGGTATGGGTGGATTTTGAATGGAACTGGGGGTATGGGTGGATTTTGAATGGAACTGGGGGTATGGGTGGATTTTGAATGGAACTGGGGGTATGGGTGGATCTTGGATGGAACTGGGGGTATGAGTGGATTTTGGATGGAATTGGGGGTATGAGTGGATCTTGGATGGAACTGGGGGTATGGGTGGATTTTGGATGGAACAGGGGGTATGACTGGATTTTGGATGGAACTGGGGGTATGAGTGGATTTTGGATGGAACTGGGGGTATGAATGGATCTTGGATGGAACTGGGGATACGGGTGGATTTTGGATGGAACTGGGGGAATGAGTGGATTTTGGATGGAACTGGGGGTATGGGTGGATTTTGGATGGAACTGGGAGTATGGGTGGATTTTGGATGGAACTGGGGGTATGGGTGGATTTTGGATGGAACTGGGGGTATGGGTGGATTTTGGATGGAACTGGGAGGCATGGGTGGATTTTGGATGGAACTGGGGGTATGGGTGGATTTTGGATGGAACTGGGGGTATGAGTGGATTTTGGATGGAACTGGGGGTATGGGTGGATCTTGGATGGAACTGGGGGTATGGGTGGATCTTGGATGGAACTGGGGGTATGGGTGGATCTTGGATGGAACGGGGTATGGGTGGATTTTGGATGGAACTGGGGATATGGGTGGATCGGATGGAACTGGGGGTATGAGTGGATCTTGGATGGAACTGGGGGTATGGGTGGATCTTGGATGGAACTGGGGGTATGGGTGGATCTTGGATGGAACTGGGGGTATGGGTGGATCTTGGATGGAACTGGGGATATGGGTGGATCTTGGATGGAACTGGGGGTATGGGTGGATCTTGGATGGAACTGGGGATATGGGTGGATCTTGGATGGAACTGGGGATATGGCTGGATCTTGGATGGAACTGGGGATATGGGTGGATTTTGGATGGAACTGGGGGTATGAGTGGATTTTGGATGGAACTGGGGATATGGGTGGATCTTGGATGGAACTGGGGGTATGAGTGGATCTTGGATGGAACTGGGGGTATGGGTGGATCTTGGATGGAACTGGGGGTATGGGTGGATCTTGGATGGAACTGGGGATATGGCTGGATCTTGGATGGAACTGGGGGTATGAGTGGATTTTGGATGGAACTGGGGATATGGGTGGATCTTGGATGGAACTGGGGGTATGAGTGGATCTTGGATGGAACTGGGGGTATGGGTGGATCTTGGATGGAACTGGGGGTATGGGTGGATCTTGGATGGAACTGGGGGTATGGGTGGATCTTGGATGGAACTGGGGATATGGCTGGATCTTGGATGGAACTGGGGGTATGGGTGGATTTTGGATGGAACGAGGTATGGGTGGATTTTGGATGGAACTGGGGATATGTGTGGATCTTGGATGGAACTGGGGGTATGGCTGGATCTTGGATGGAACTGGGGATATGGGTGGATTTTGGATGGAACTGGGGGTATGAGTGGATTTTGGATGGAACTGGGGATATGGGTGGATCTTGGATGGAACTGGGGGTATGAGTGGATCTTGGATGGAACTGGGGGTATGGGTGGATCTTGGATGGAACTGGGGGTATGGGTGGATCTTGGATGGAACTGGGGGTATGGGTGGATCTTGGATGGAACTGGGGATATGGCTGGATCTTGGATGGAACTGGGGGTATGGGTGGATTTTGGATGGAACGAGGTATGGGTGGATTTTGGATGGAACTGGGGATATGTGTGGATCTTGGATGGAACTGGGGGTATGGTTGGATCTTGGATGGAACTGGGGATATGGGTGGATCTTGGATGGAACTGGGGATATGGCTGGATCTTGGATGGAACTGGGGATATGGGTGGATTTTGGATGGAACTGGGGGTATGAGTGGATTTTGGATGGAACTGGGGATATGGGTGGATCTTGGATGGAACTGGGGGTATGAGTGGATCTTGGATGGAACTGGGGGTATGGGTGGATCTTGGATGGAACTGGGGGTATGGGTGGATCTTGGATGGAACTGGGGGTATGGGTGGATCTTGGATGGAACTGGGGGTATGGGTGGATCTTGGATGGAACTGGGGGTATGGGTGGATCTTGGATGGAACTGGGGATATGGCTGGATCTTGGATGGAACTGGGGGTATGGGTGGATTTTGGATGGAACGAGGTATGGGTGGATTTTGGATGGAACTGGGGGTATGGGTGGATCTTGGATGGAACTGGGGGTATGGGTGGATCTTGGATGGAACTGGGAGATATGGGTGGATCTTGGATGGAACTGGGAGATATGGAAGGATTTTGGATAGAACTGGGAGTATGGGTGGATCTAGGATAGAACTGGGAGTTATGAGTGGATCTAGGATGGAACTGGAATTCTGGTACATATTTCATGGGCTGAAAGACCTGTTTATTGATCTTAAATTTCCTTAAGTTTCATCTTACACTGCGTACAGTAGCAGTAAGAAGCGCCCTTACACTATGAATGGTATCCAGTTGAAAATATTCTGAGCTGCACTTCTGTAGCAGTGTTTGTAGATATGGAAGAGTGCTGTGATGAGTGGGAAGAATAGAATTTAGTGCAGAGAGAGCACAAGATAGGAATTCAAAGACTGGAAGCCTTTGCTTTAGAGGAGCAATTGGAGAAGTCTTTGGAAGACTTTCTAGCAATAAACTTTTTTGGTGCTGTATGTGAATACATTGTCTGTCCTTCCCATATATATATTCACTTCATGCAATACTTCTCCCATCAGCTGGGAAGCTGGTCCAGAAGGAATGCAAATATCCTGCCTATAGGCAACAGCAATGTAATCATGCATTGAGAGATAAGAACAAGGAAGGCATTGTAAACCTGAGCTGCGGTATTCCACCCAGCAGATGCCTTAGCGGGAATTGAAGAAATTCACCAAATGAATGAAGACATACTCAAATATCACTGCAACCTAGATCTGATTGTTTTTGTTAGGACACTGCAGAATAAAGGTGAAACGATTAAAGCACCAACCTATACCTTCACTGGTTTAAAGATGATTGGAAGATTTACATTGCTATTGCATTTTGTAAACCTCAGTACAGCCCCTGTATCTTCATCACCCAATAACAATAACATTGCAATCATCTTTTTCAGAAGTTGGTTGGGGTGATCAGAAATCACGACTCCAAGAGAACTCCTGTGTTCTTCTTTATAATGATAGCCTGTCATCTTTTGCTTTACCTGTGAAAACAGATACAGGAATACAAATGGTGCAAGACAGCAATAAAAATTGTGCTGCACTCCCTCAATATTGACCAGGCATGAGTACTGACCCTTTGTCAATGCAGTTATCCCACTATATAGCCCCCATAGCATCCCCTTGTACTGCTACTTCAACATCAATAAGCTCTCATTTCCCAGCTCTCCAGCAATACATTATGCTCTCAGTTCTGCAGGGTGAAGTTATCCGAGGTTAATGGGCACAAGTGCACCTTGAACCCATCGCCCTTCAACTCAAGTGTGAAAGAGTGACCAAGTGTCCAATGGAATAATGGCTGACCTGCAAAGCAGTATCTCAGCGAAGTGCAAAGAAGATGTAAGTGCATAGGAAAAGATCCTTAAGCCAGGAAATGGTAATACTGAGCTCTGATTCAAAGTATAAGGAAAGACTAGGCAGTATAATGGACTCTCCCTGCTTAAACCTACCAGATTGCAAAATATTTAGGATAAACAGGCTCACAAAAATTGTCAATTACAGACAAGACAAAATATTAGCCCATATGAAACTGATAGAAATACTCTGGACTAAAACATAGCATGAGTTCAGGCCAGAAACATATTTGCTCAGGATGCCTATCATGAGTATATTCTTTACCAACCTTGAGGATAACCTCCCTTGCAGTGGCTGACATTGAGGCAACATTTATGATTGGCACCATTCCCTATGCGTGAGCATGTTGCAATAACTTAGTGCGAGAATTGGCAGCGCTGATCTCATTTGCACCTACTTCCTCTCACTGTCATTATAGGCACAGCTTCATTAAGCATAATGCCCTGAAATCTGGTCAGCAAACACCCACTTGTATATTCTTGCTTAATTTGCTTGTCATCTTTGGAGATCAACCAGCTGCTTTGACAACATAAAGGGTATATTTGTTAATGATTATTGATGCTGTGACTTTTACGTTACAAAGATAATGGGGGATTGCTAGAACAAAAACTGAAGCATTCAAACTGTTTTATAGGCAGAAGTGTGAACCAGAAATACAGGCAAGTTTTCATTCAAAACAATAATATTATCAACGCAGTACAGAATTAAACTAATTCCCGTTTTACTTTTCCATGTATGCTATTGATGGAAATTATATTTATTGTCCTCATTCTGCTTGCAAACTGCACCTCTGATTTTTCAAATCCCTGAAGCTCTTTTCCACTTGTAGTAGATTATGGAAAATCTACTCCACGCCTACTCAGATAAAACAGTTAAGGGCGAAGTAACTATGGGTTTAAAGCTACACTGGCCATTACCAGTGAATTAATCACAATTAACCCACTCTCATCTGCAATGGCGTATGTTAATGTGCAGGAGAAGTCAAGGCGAGATGCATATCCACAAGCAAGACAGTCAGGCCCATGAAAATACAGAACATACGAAGTGAGATACACCCACATTTATGAAACTAGCCTTGTGGAATGTGTTGTACCATTACTTTCCCCTGAAGCTATTCTTAAACAGCATGGAAATTTAATTAGGGATCAGTACCCATGCATCACAGTGAAATTCCTAAACCTGTAGCCCACAATCAGATAACAAAAGTGCATTGATAGGCAAAGTATTTCAATGGTTAACTTGATTGCTTTATATCTGGTGGTGAAATGAAACTCCTTCACCCTGTTCCAACCTTCAGTGGGCAGTGACATTATACAAACCAGCCAATGACTCAACCTCCTGGCCATATGACAAGAGGGCAAATGTCACTGGAGAAACATTTTTGACTAATGCATATCTACAGATACAACTTGGTAAAATGAATCCACCATAAGGATTTGTTTGAAACTCAATGATATAACGACAGCAATTTCAAATCATTCATAAAGAAATGAGGCAATGAGTGTAGAAAATGTTCAGAGCAACCTTTGATAATCCAAATGCACCATGTGAATGAAAGAGATCTGGTAACACTGTGGCCGTTTATATTTTAAAACGAATGTGTGTAGATCTTGATAACTTTGCTGCAGAAGTGTGAGCCAAACTCAAAAGTTCTCCTATTTGCATAATTTATTCACCATTTCATTCTCAATGCTTCATTACATAATTTATTTATTCATGTATGGAATTTATTCAATTTCTAAGCAAAATCTTTTAATAAATCACGTGGCTTCTGTCAGCAAGTTTTTGAACCCTTGAGATTGTGGAATAGATTCTCTCCTTGAACTTAGACCAGGAGGTATAGCTCCGGGAGAGGGAACACGTAGTCTGATGAAGTGTTTTTAATCCTGAATGCAGAATGGACCAGAAAGGGTCTAACTAAAGGCTTGAACGCACTATCTATATACCCATCAGACTGAGGATGACGTTGATATGGTTTGAGCTAGATAATTTCAACAGCTGGGGAACTTCAGTTAGCTGCAATGCCATCAGGCTGATGAGAAGGGAGGGAAATAATCAACAATGTTTGTTCCTAACTTCATTCTGAGACTCAGACAATAAAATGTTCAAGTGGACTTTTGTTAAGGTAGACACTTAACTCCCAATGTACAGCTCCTTCCTTCCCTTCCTTGACCTGCCCACATAATGGAAGACCACGGGTTGGAAAAGTGAATTGTGCTTCTCTCCCCACAGCCCCTGCTTAGCTGCAAAGTATACCACCTTACCATGACAAGATCTGGGAGATTAGGCTGTCAGATCATGGATTACTGACCTACAATGGTTTTAGATAACTCCGTTGAGGTACTGCAGGAATAAAATGACATATTAGAAATGTTTCAGAAGTGTATGCTAACACATTGGCTCGCAAGCTAAAACAGGTTGAGTACCCATTTTCTGAAATTTCAAAATCTAAAGACCTTGAAATTCAAAATGTTTCTGAGCATTGACATTATGTCACAAATGGAAAACTCTACAAGGTGCTGGGAAGGTTCCTGGGTGATGCGCAGGTCTCTGCACACCACAGACAGTTCTGAGAAGCGATCTTACATATAGAATAAATGGAAGTGAATGGAAAATAGAAAAACTGCATAAAGCAGAAAATGAAGATCTTGATTGTGTATTGCAAAAGTGGATTCATCAGCATCAGGGAGAACATATGCTGCTTAATGGAGTGCTGATCATGAAACATCTATCACAGCTGACTGAAAGTTGAAGATAATTGTGAATATTCAGCAGGCTGGTTGCAGAAATTTAAGAAAAGGCACAACATTAAGTATTTAAAGATTTGTGGTGATAGAGTGTCAGCTAATCAAAAAGCATCAGAGAAACAGTCCTGACGGAGGGTCTCAGCCCGAAATGTTGACAGTGCTTCTCCTTAGAGATGCTACCTGGCCTGCTGTGTTCCACCAGCATTCTGTGTGTGTTGTACAGAAATTCATTGATGAGTTTGCCAAGATCGTCACTATTGAACGCACCATCAGTACATGCTGTATGCATGATAAACAGCTGTAAGACAAAGAATGCTCACTGAATCAGAATCAGAAATGAAGGTGATCCCAAACTACCTCATTATATATTCTGAAATCTGAAACACTTCAGGACACCAGCATTTTGGATAAGGGGTACTCAACTTGTACAGAATGTTCTTCTTCATCATAATACTATAATGATTCATCTATGTTTATTTTATTTTAGTGAAAGAGTGTTTCTGGCTCGCTGAGCCACACTGCCCCAACAACCCTAGAACACCCAATTAACCCTAACCTAATCACAGAACAGTTTCTAATGTACCTTATCCAGTACATCTTTGGACTGTGGGAAGAAACTGGAGCACCCAGGGAAAACCCATACATTCCACAGGGAGAATGTTCAGAGACTCTTTACAGAATGGCACTAGTATATTAGTCCTTTTTGTGATAAGTGTAAAGGGGAGAAGGCTTCTCTTATTCATATGTATTGGGCCTGTCCTAGTTTGGAGAAATTTTGGTGAGATTTTTTTAAACTTTATCCCATATTCTTAATTGCCACTTAGAACCTAACCCTCTGATTGCTCTTTTTGGCACCTTGGGTGAAGTTGACATGCATTTGAGTCCGACTAAATGTCGAACATTACCTTTTGCCTCTCTTTTGGCTAGACAGTTAGTTCTTCTCAGGTGGAGAGATGTTGCCCCACCCACTCATGCTCAATGGCTTAGAGACATTATGTCCTGCTTAGACCTTGAAAAGATTCATTATTCACTTCTTAATTCTGACATAAAGTTTCATAAGGTGTGGGGACCTTTTCTTGAATATTTTCACAATTCCTCTTTAGATTAAAGGTATGTCCTTTTTTTTGTACCACAATCCCTTACTTTCAGCCTTTTTTTCTGGTTAAGTTTTATGGTTTTTTTGATGTGAAATACATTATAGTTTAGGTAGTAGGCATTATACTTCTTCATATTTACAGCACTATGGTGATGAAAGCTCTGATTAACTTTTCCTCGCATTGTAATGGTTGGCTTGGAGTTTTGTAGTGGGAGGGTGGGCAGGATACTAACTTCATACGATTTCATTTTGGGTGCTTTTTCTGTATTGTTATGAATTGTATATTAGACATGTTTGTTTTGCACTGTATAAATCTCCATTTTGTTGGTGGTTTTTTTCTGTTGTAGTATAGAAACTCATAAAAAAGTTAATAAAAAAAAGAACTGAACTCCTAACCCCAGATCACCCCGAACTATAACAGTGCTGTGCTAACTCCCATGCTAACACTGGCGACATGGTAGCGCAGCTGTTAATGCGATACTATTACAGCTTGGAGCCATTACAGCCAGGGTTCAGAGTTCAATTCCAGTGTCCTCTGTAAGAAAGTCTGTACTTTCTTCCCATGTGCACATACATTTCTTCTGGGTGCTCCAGTTTCCTTTAGGTTATTGGTCATTGCAAATTGTCCTGTGACGAGGCTAATGTTAAATAGGTGGGCTGCTGGGTGGTGCGGCTCAGTGGACTGGGAGGGCCTGTCCCACACAGTATCACTAAATAAATAAACAAATAAACACAGAAACAAAGGAGCATGAGTAGGCCTGTCACCCCTTTGAGACTGTTCTGCCATTCAATCTGATCATGGTTGATGCTTTATCTCAATACTATATTCTTGCTCTTTCCAAGTGTGACTTGATACCTTTTGTGTCAAAATATCTAATTATCTCCAGCTTAAACTTTATTCAGTACTTGACCTGCACAGTCCTCAATGGAAGAAAATTCCACAGTTTCACCACCAGCAGGAGTAAATGAAACTTCATAGACTGGTTCAATTAGCGTGAGCATGGACCAATTGGCCACCATCTAATCTCAGTCCTAAATTATTTATTCTGCATTCTGAGACAATCACTCCTCATTTTAGATCATCGCTTAGGAAAATATTGCCCCTGCACTCAGTCTGTCAGGCCATTTCAGTTCTTGTAACATTTCAACAAGATCCCTTTTATTGTTCTGAATTCCGGAATACAGACCTTCTCAACTCAATTTCTCCTCATATGACAGACAGATCATTCCAGAAATTAGTTTGGTGAACCTCTGTTGCACCCCCTCTATGGCAAGAATCTCATTGAAGTCATAATACTCATATATATTGTATATTTACACACTGTGTATAAACTTGGGCAATGAGAATGTCAAAGCTAAACCGAAGGACAGTTACAAATTGCACAGCAAAGGTATAAAACGAATAGAAAGGGGAACATTAAGGAAACATAAGAGGAGCTTTGGCCAGATAATATGAGAAAACAAATCCGAATGTCTGACCATAGCTAAGAAACTGCTCCACCCACTGATAACTAAGTGCAGTATAACAGGGGCATGGATTATATTAGGTGAAACTATAGTTTCCATCCAAGGACCATGAGGGAAGTTAAGGGTCTTGACAAACTTTCAAAGTTGATTAGAAACCGATGTTGCTGCAAACTATCAAAGGGTGACATTGAAAATCCCCTTCAATATGGAACGATTATCAGTTAGCGTAAACTCCCAGAGTTGTAAAACTAAAGACAACTATCAATTACACTGGAAAACATAAACCAAGCAGATCAACAAAATAAACCATATTTCATATAATGGAATTCCATATAATGGAATTGTTTTAAAACATGATGTAGACCAAGCACAAACAATCTCCATTCTCGCTGCAGTGGTAAGGTTTGGGGTATTGGTGGTGATAGGGGGCAATGACAGGCAGGTATTAAAGGTACTGTGAGAGACAGAGTGGAAGGCTAAGGCAAGTCAGAGATAAGCTCAGAGGTCAGATGGGTGTGAATAAAGTCAGGATAGAAATAGATAAATTAAGACACTTTAATGATATATATTCTCATCTGGTTAATAAAGGAGGCGTGGGAACTCACTGAGTTGATGCTTGAATATTAACACGGAGAGCAAAGGCAGTAACAATGTCTGTGGTACCTTCAACATTGTGAAACTTCCCAAGCTGCCTCACCGCATAAATAGTCAAACAAAATTTAACACCAAGCCACGTAAGGAAATAGGAGGACAGATGACTAAAAACTAAATTAAAGGAACGAGAAGAGAGAGGTTTTAAGAGGAAAGTCTAAAGTTTGAGCCTCAGCATCTGATTGCTCAGCAGCTAAAGGCAGAGAAAATAAAATCAAAAACAATCAAGAGGCCAGAATTGGTGAGAGCAGAGGTCAGAGTGAGTTTTAGGTACAGGGATAGGGGGAAATGAAATCATGGAGGGATTTGAAGATAAGGGCCAGAAAGTTCATTCTAAGAAATAAGCAGATAGGGAACTATAGTAGGTTGGAGAGGCAAGCTCCAAAAAACAATAAACAGAACCTGGAGTGCAGGAAAATAAGGTAAAAGGTTTAATTTAGTCTGACCTAGGATGGATCACAGCTTTAAGTTTGGGTAATCTATTTTAGAGTCTTGGAGTCATAGGGCACTACAGCACAGAACAGGCCCTGCAGCCTTTCCAATCTGTGCCAAACTGTGATTATGCATAGCCCCATCGATTCCACACCTGGTCAATAGCCCTCCTTATCCCTTCCATCCATGCACCTATCCAAACTTCTCTTAAATGTTGCAATTGAACCCACATGCACTGGCAGCTCATTCCACACTCTCTCCACCCTCTGAATGAAGAAGTTTCCACTCATGCTCCCCTTAAACATTTCACCTTTCACCCTTAACCCATGACCTCTTGTTGTAGTCCCACTCAACCTCAGTGGAAAAAGCCTATTTGTATTTACACTATCTATACAACTCACAACTTTTTCATATCTCCCCTTAACCTTCTACACTCAAAGGAATAAAGTCCTTACCTATTTAGTCCTTCCCTATAATTCAGGTCCTCAATGCACTGAATGAAAGATAAAAAATAACTAAACAGGTTAATTCAGTGTGATGATGGCAATGGTCAGCGATAGTCATGGTATCATCGAGACATACAACATGGATACAAACCCAACACATCCACACTGATGGTCAGCACCCATCTGTATTAAACCCACCTCCCAGCAGTTGGTCCATACTTTCCAATGTCTACCCAATTCAGGTACCAATCCAGCGTCTACTTAAATGTTGTCAGTGATCCTGCTTCAACCAATTTCTCAAGCATAGTATTCCAGGAGTTCATCACGCTTCAGATGAAGAAGGCTCATCTTTGATCCCCTCAGAATCTTTATTTCCCCCCTTATCTGCTCGATACGTCTACCTCTGATACCAGGGTTGTTTTCTGCAGTCTACCTCTCCCATAGCATCCTGATGTCATTTCTTTGCTGTTGCACCAATTGCAATAACATGGCTGATATTAAAAGGATAACATTTCTGCTCTTTCATTAAGGCCCTGGCTTTGGAAATAAGACAGCTAATTTGTGAACAGTAAACTCTAACAAACAACAATATGATAAAATCCTGATAACCTGGTGTTATTTAAGGAGTAGATACTGGTCAGGACACCAGGGAATACCTCGCCTTCTTTGAAATGGTTTCTAGGAATCTTTTGATCTGTGTTGAGTAAGCAGATGGGACATTGGTTTAAGGTCTAACCTGAAAGTCAACACTTTCAACTGTGCAGCACACCCCTTGTGCTCTGCAGCACTCCCACTGCACTGTGCAACACTCTCTCTACATTGTACAGCACTCTCTCTACACTGTGCAATACTCTCTCTGCACTCTGCTTCAGTCCCTCTACATTTTACAGCACTCTCTCGGCACTGTGCAACACTCTCTCTACACTCTGCTTCAGTCCCTCTACATTTTACAGCACTCTCTCGGCACTGTGCAACACTCTCTCTGCACTCTGCTTCAGTCCCTCTACATTTTACAGCACTCTCTCGGCACTGTGCAACACTCTCTCTACACTCTGCTTCAGTCCCTCTACATTGTACAGCACTCTCTCTGCACTGCAACACTCTCTCTACACTCTGCTTCAGTCCCTCTACATTTTACATCACTCTCTCTGCACTGCAACACTCTCTCTACACTCTGCTTCAGTCCCTCTACATTGTACAGCACTCTCTCTGTACTGTGCAATACTCTCTCTGTACTGTGCAACACTCTCTCTACACTCTGCTTCAGTCCCTCTACATTGTACAGCACTCTCTCTGTACTGTGCAATACTCTCTCTGTACTGTGCAACACTCTCTCTACACTCTGCTTCAGTCCCTCTACATTTTACAGCACTCTCTCTGCACTGTGCAACACGCTACACTGCAACACTCTCTCTACACTCTGCTTCAGACCCTCTACATTGTACAGCACTCTCTCTGTACTGTGCAACACTCTCTCTACACTCTGCTTCAGTCCCTCTACATTGTACAGCACTCTCTCGGCACTGTGCAACACTCTCTCTACACTCTGCTTCAGTCCCTCTACATTTTACAGCACTCTCTCGGCACTGTGCAACACTCTCTCTACACTCTGCTTCAGTCCCTCTACATTTTACAGCACTCTCTCGGCACTGTGCAACACTCTCTCTACACTCTGCTTCAATCCCTCTACATTGTACAACACTCTCCCTACACTCTGCTTCAGTCCCTCTACATTGTACAGCACTCTCTCTGTACTGTGCAACACTCTCTCTACACTCTGCTTCAGTCCCACTACATTGTGCAACACTCTCTCTGCACTCTGCTTCAGTCCCTCTACATTGTACAGCACTCTCTCGGCACTATGCAACACTCTCTCTACACTCTGCTTCAGTCCCTCTACATTGTACAACACTCTCTCTGTACTGTGCAATACTCTCTCTGCACTGTGCAATACTCTCTCTGTACTGTGCAACACTCTCTCTACACTCTGCTTCAGTCCCTCTACATTGTACAGCACTCTCTCTGTACTGTGCAACACTCTCTCTACACTCTGCTTCAGTCCCACTACATTGTGCAACACTCTCTCTACACTCTGCTTCAGTCCCTCTACATTGTACAACACTCTCTCTGTACTGTGCAATACTCTCTCTGCACTGTGCAATACTCTCTCTGTACTGTGCAACACTCTCTCTACACTCTGCTTCAGTCCCTCTACATTGTACAGCACTCTCTCTGTACTGTGCAACACTCTCTCTACACTCTGCTTCAGTCCCTCTACATTGTACAGCACTCTCTCGGCACTGCAACACTCTCTCTACACTCTGCTTCAGTCCCTCTACATTTTACAGCACTCTCTCGGCACTGTGCAACACTCTCTACATTGTACAGCACCCTCTCTGCACTGTGCAACACGCTACACTGCAACACTTTCTCTACACTCTGCTTCAGTCCCTCTACATTGTACACCACTCTCTCTGCACTGCAACACTCTCTCTGCACTCTGCTTCAGTCCCTCTACATTGTACAGCACTCTCTCGGCACTGTGCAACACTCTCTCTACACTCTGCTTCAGTCCCTCTACATTGTACAGCACTCTCTCTGTACTGTGCAACACTCTCTCTACACTCTGCTTCAGTCCCTCTACATTGTACAGCCCTCTCTCGGCACTGTGCAACACTCTCTCTACACTCTGCTTCAGTCCCTCTACATTGTACAGCACTCTCTCTGCACTGTGCACCACGCTCTCTGCACTGCAACACTCTCTCTACGCTCTGCTTCAGTCCCTCTACATTGTACAGCACTCTCTCTGTACTGTGCAACACTCTCTACACTCTGCTTCAGTCCCTCTACATTGTACAGCACTCTCTCTACACTCTGCTTCAGTCCCTCTACATTGTACAGCACTCTCTCTGTACTGCAACACTCTCTCTACACTCTGCTTCAGTCCCTCTACATTGTACAGCACTCTCTCTGCACTGCAACACTCTCTCTACACTCTGCTTCAGTCCCTCTACATTTTACAGCACTCTCTCGGCACTGTGCAACACTCTCTACATTGTACAGCACCCTCTCTGCACTGTGCAACACGCTACACTGCAACACTCTCTCTACACTCTGCTTCAGTCCCTCTACATTGTACAGCACTCACTCTGCACTGCGCTTCACTCCCTCTACACCATGCAGCACTTCCCCTGCACTCTGCAGCACTCCCAACGCACTGTGCAGTGCTCCCTCTTCACTCTGCTTCACTCCCACTATACTGTGCAGTGCTCCCTGTACACTGTATTGGATGTGTCAGCCTGGACTGCTGTGCTCAAGTTTGTGTAGTTGGATTTGAACCCACAGTCTTCTGACTTAGATGTGAAAGTCCAATCCACTGAGCCACGGCTGACAAGCTAAATAGTGACAGACTGTCAAACAGTCATGAAAGAGAATATACTGTATTTATGATTAAAAATTGATCAAAAGAGAGAGATTAGAAGAAATACTTCTGCAAGAGGATGGTGCAAATATACAACTGCCCACAACAAATCTCATAAATCAAGATTGTTAATTTAATAAGCGGAATCTTTGCAAGCTCTGGATAATGATCAGTAGAGTAAGATTAGCTTGCATCGCAGGAAGAGACTCGGCTTGCCAAGTGATCTGTTGCCAAACTGTAACAATAAATGAAACATACAGTGGCTTGACCCCAAAGAAAAGAAACAGACACGATAAATGCAGCAAGGAGAATAAATCACCCAGTTTATTGGACATGAGCAGAGACACAACAAAGAAAAATAAAATGCTACAATCCGACACCAAAGGTATAAAAGAGAAATACAGCGGAGATACAGATAACTACTTCAAAGGAGAGGGCCCAAGGGGCCAAGATGGAAAGAATAGGATCAATATTAAAATAAAATTTAAGTTGTGCAATATGGATAGCTTTTAATAGATGGATGGCTCCTAGACATTAATTTATGGGATATAATTATCTTTTAACAGAAGCAGTCTATGTGTTCACTAATCTGACTGAAAAGATAAATATGAAGGATGAACATATGTTTTCCAACGGCCTTTGGACATCATGGATTTTATGTAGCATCTCTGTTCAAAACCGAATGAAATCAACAGAAAAATTCCAGGCATGGAGCATTTTGAAAGAATTATATTTTGGACGAGATGTAAAATAGTGGCCTCTATCTACCCTTTCACATGCATATATTGGATCCCATGGCACCATTTCAAAGAAGAACAAGGAAGCTCTACTGACCAATACTTACCCCTTAAGTAACATGTTGGAAACATGTCAGAATCAGTTCTGTGGGTTTTGAGATGACAAATGAGGTTAATGAGGGCCCCATGGTGCCTGATGGATATTATCATGCCCTCTGCAAGTGATGCCTTGACAATGGTGCCGTGATACTCTGCTTGTGATCTGCTGGCCTTCATGTGAACGCGACCTGATGGTCATAGTTATTAATCTATTACCATGGGTGTACTCCTTTCAGACTGACCTGAAACTCTTGAAATCTTTCTTGAAAACAGTATATCATTTTGTGGAATTCTCTCAGCTCCACCTTTTAGTCCAAAATTAAAGTCATATCATTGTAGAGAATGACATAGAGTGCTCCATAAAAATAGGTCACTCAGCACAACTGGTCCATAATCCATCTGGGCTTCTTCCTTGTCTCTTCCCCTCTCCCTGCTGTTCTGTTCTCTCTCATGTGCTTCGCAGGTTCATCCTGAAAGCATCTCTGTCCTTGTCATAGCCAGTCCCTGAAGGAGCAAGTTTATTCTCACCACCTTCTGGGTTTGACTTCGCCTGAATTCCTCACTGGGTTCTTTAGGCTCTCTCTTCTATTGTCAGCCCCTGATTCTGGTCTTTGCCCCACAAGACAAAGTAGCTTTGCTCCTTCCAAGATATCCAGTTATTTCACAATCTCCGAACAGGTCACACCTCGGCCACTTGTTCTGTCCAGAAGAAATCCCAGGTGATTCACCTCACTGAGCCTCAGATTATTACTCAGGACAGCTGATGAGCCCAATAAAAGGACCCAGGTCTCTATCATGGCTGCAAGTTGTCAAGCACTGCCAATATTTAAATATGATTGGAAACATGGAAGCTAAATTGTACTCAGCAAGCTCCTATAAATAGCAACTTGATCATGACAAACTATTCACTTTGTGTTGTTGTTTGTGTGTTAAGTAAAGGCCAGGAGAGCTTACATGTTCTTTGAAATCTATTATATACACCTGAGAGAGCAGATGAAAGCCACTGTTTAACACCCAATCCTAACAGCAAAATGCTCCGTGCCTGGAATATTTTTGTTGAATTCCAATGTGGGCAGAGAGCTATACACATACACATACATACATACAGGAAGGGTAAGACGAAGGAACACAAACCAATCCTCATAGAGGGATCAGAAGTGGAAAGAAAGCAATTTCTAGTTCCTGGGAGTCAAGATCTCTAAGGATCAAACCGGGTCCCAGCATATTGATGCAACCAAAAAGAAGACAGCTGCTATATTTCATTAGGAGTGTGAGGAAGTTTGGCTTGCTACCTAAAACACTTGGAAACTTCTACAGATGTACCGTGGAGAGCATTCTGGCAGGCTACATCACTGGTTGGTATGGGGGGGGAGGGTGGTAGGCAGGTGGGGGCTACTGCACGACCAAAAGAAGCTGCAGGAAGTCATAAAATTAGTCAGCTCCATCTTGGGTACTAGCCTCCATAGTGTCCAAGACATCTTCAAGGAGCAGTGCCTCAGAAAGGCAATGCCCATCGTTAAGGACCACCATCACCCAGGAAATACCCTCTTCTCATTGTTGCCGTCAGGAAGGAGGGACAGAAGCCTGAAGGCATACACTCAGCGATTCAGGAAAAGCTTCTACCCCTCTGTCATACGATTCCTAAATGGACATTGAACCGATGAACACTACCTCACTTTTTTAATATATATTATTTATGCTTTTACACTATTTTAAAATCTATCCAATATACATATATATACTTACAGTAATTTATTTATTTATTTGTCTGTTTTTTTCATTCTATATTATTATGTATTGCATTGAACTGCTGCTGCTCAGTTAACAAATTTCACGATAGATACCAGTGATAACAAACCTGATTCTGCTTCTGAAAGACCCTCAGTCCTCAGGGACTGCCACGCCATTGGTGGGGCAGTTCTGAGGGAGCACTACATTGTCAGAAAGACAGTGCTCTTAGAGAATGCTGTATTGTTCGAGGGCTAACACCAAGGCAGTACTGCATTGTCAGTGGCGCAGGGCAGAGGAAGCATTACATTGTCAGAGGGGCAAAACTGCACTGAAAGAGGACAGCACTGTTGGATGGGTTGTACTGAGAAGGCACTGCAACGACGGAAAGCATTAGTGAGGGAGCACAACGGTACTGGAGAGAGCAATGCTGACAGAGCACACACTTTTGGTTTGAAAGTCAGATTGAGAAAGAGGCAATACAGAGTGAGCATGATTCTATAAAAATCACACTGAGGGAATTTAATGTCGCAGCTGCATATTCACAAAGATAAGGAAGTACTGCATTTTAGGGGAGACAGTACTGAGGGAACACTGCATTGATGAGCTAGCATTGAGGGAACATTGTTCTTTGAAGAATTAGTACCAAAGCAGTGCCACATGCTCAGACAAAATTTACTGATGGCATTTTGCACTGAAGAAAGTGTGATTCAGATGAGGTAGCAGATCAAAGTGTCACTTGCTCCCTTTGTTTGATGTAAATTAGCCAATCAAGAGAAGGTTAAGTTGTTCTTTTTAGTCTTCTGGCAATATTTCCTCAATCAATGCTTTTACATTTATGTTTGGAGATTCTCAGTGCAAAT
Organism: Hypanus sabinus; assembly: GCF_030144855.1. Lineage (NCBI taxonomy): Eukaryota > Metazoa > Chordata > Chondrichthyes > Myliobatiformes > Dasyatidae > Hypanus > Hypanus sabinus. The sequence goes on along the minus strand of NC_082712.1, from coordinate 75,485,560 downwards.
CAGCTGCCATGTTGCTTTAAGTTACAAGGTATTACACCTGAAATGCTCTTTATTGGCTAGAGGGATAGTTGGGACATTCTAAGAATGTGCAAGGAAATAGAGGAACAGACGCTTTTCTTCTCTTGTACAGGCGATGGATTTTGGTGTGTTGGCAGTATGTTGTTAGTGCAATCTGTGCAATGTCAGCTGCAGTCCCATGTAGACCGTACACATGAGAAGATGGCAGTACTTTCAAACTGAACTGAATTAGTAGCCATGTTTTTACTTGTGACCCTCTGTATCACTTTGTCCCAATTTTAGATTTTCACTGAATACCCCTCTTTCAAATGCTGGGATTTCCAGATTCTCAAAAGATGTTTTATTTACAAACTGCCTGCCTTCCCCTACATTGCACTTTAATCAACATATCTTACTCTGTAAATTTTATCTTTACCCCTGCTTTGTTTTTGTCTAAAAACACAATTTGCACAATCCCAATCACAACTGTTCAATAAACCCTGGCCCAACTCTGCTCTTTAGTCAAGGGGGAGCTAAGTCTTTATCCATTTCACAAACAATGTCAAGTGGTGTCTCTTTCGGCATCGAAGTACAGGAACTCCCTGGGTTACGAACTACCTGGTTTAACAAAAATCCGACTTTAAACTCATTGTCCCATGCATTTGTAAAGCATTTTGCTAGCAGGTAGTAATACCAATAATAATAATGTTTCATGATATTCATTACTGAGTGGATATGGTATATATTCCATTGGTTTAAAATGGATAAACTTAGCCTGATTATTCAATGAAATGAAAGAATTATTTGGAGCAATATGGCAGGCAATACTGTAGAAAAAGGATGTTTCTGCAAAATGAAGAAATTAGCTTTTTGACAGTTCCCAGGAACAGAAAACTAATATAACCTGGTGACTGCACAGTCAAAATGAGCAAATTTTGTTTTAAAGTGTTGAATATTATATTATTTAAGTATAGAACAGCTCAAACCTGCCCTGATGCTGTAATATACTTTGTCCCCAAAGCCTTAATTTGTTGGCTATTCCAACTGCTGAGAATTGCTGCAGGTTTTCAGGCACAAGTAAATATGTCATTAGAAACCCTTGTGAAAGTCTTTTCATCACTCCATTAACATAATGTAGTAGATTCAGCACATGTTCATTCATTCCTCCGCAAAGCTCATTAATATTTCCCCTAGCGCTTTGACAGATTACCTTGTCATTACGCATCCTGGAGTCTTTCAAACAATATGGGTAAACTACTGTTTTGTGAGGTTAATGACAATTATCCCATAATTACCACATAAGTCATTGGGTCCACTTTATCTCATAGTTAGGTGCTCTGCTCTGTGTCTGTATTGTGCAACTGTCACTGTGTCACTGGAAGTGAATCATGCACAGATATATTTATCTGCTGTTACCTTGTAAATTATGCTGACAGCTCAATGAACAAATTACTGTGTGTCATCACTTAAATACCACTATTGATAAAACAAAACAGACAACAATTGTAGATTCTACCTACAATTAGTGTGATCACATGAGTACTCGAGACAGAGCCTGCTCAGACACTTGGACAGCATGCAGCACCATTAACATTATACTACATAACAGCACAGATTTATGTATTTTCAATAAGGGAACCAGCAATTCATAATTATTTTAAATTCAGATATTTTGAGGAATACTGAAGCTACAGCAGCAACTGATGGCAGCCATTTTGTTACCTTCCTGCTGCCTCATGTTTAAAGGTCTGACTGAACTCTGTTTTCTGTTCAGAGAACTGACCAGAAAGACTCTGGAACCACCTGGAGCAATTTTGGTGAGCCGAACTCGGCTGGAAATGTTAATAGTGAGTTGAAAGCTATTCACTGTTATTAATGTGCAAATCCCTTTGCAGCTTGTGTTAGTGGAGAGACTCCCCATAAAATGCAAATCACCACCAACTGGTCAAACAATTTGTGCAGCTCTGCCATAAATTTTATGTAAAGAAAAACTCTCCTGGAACATGAACATCAAGGTGTTACTGACATGCTGCAATTTGACTTACTGCAGGAAGTTAGAGTTGTTAGTTAAATGCAGAAGGACTGTTGCGCCAAACAGATGCACATTCTTACTGTCTCTCAAACCCTAAGTAGGCACAATTCCAACTGTAGTTTCTACTTACAAGAAAAAAATGTTTTTGTTTCTTTTCTTTTGCATTAACTTTTAGCCTAATTTTGCATTAGTCTGGCTCTAATTAAGTCTCCCCTGTTTCATTCCTAAATATCAATGGTCTAGGCATGTAATGTTTCAGGAACTGTGTTTTCCTCACTATCATTCCCAAGTTGCAGGGCAAAATATTCTCAAGCTGAGGGATGAAGAAAGGAGTGTACATCACACAGTGCAAAACAAACTGCCCCACTCCAGCACAGGCTGAATGAGCCAAATTGCCTCCTGTTGGGCACTATATTTCTGTAATTCTGTGAAATTTTGAGTCGAATGTTACAGTTGCTTCACCAGTTTGCTTGTGACATTTCACAAGTCAGTACCAGTGGTTTCAAAACAGGCCATCTCAAAGAGGAGAAAAACAAGGACACTTATATAACCCTTACAAAAACTATTAGTACATTCCAATTCCAATGAAATAAACACAGGAATTTATGAGCTTGAATAGGAGATATGTTCCATTGTTTTCCATTTGTACTGTGCCCTTTGATGACATGAGAATGGCTGATACTGAGTTTGAAGATGAAAAATATCTTGAAACAATAAAGATAAGCTTTTGACAACACTGACAAGGCCCTGCATGGGAGTCTGGTCAAGAAGGCTCCGTCACTTGACATTCTGATTGAAATAGAATATTGGATTAGCCATTGGCTTTGTGGGAGAGGCCAGAAGAGGGTTGCCTCTCTGATTGGAGGCACGTGACTAGTGGTGTGCTGCAGGGACTGGTGCTGGGTCCTTTGTTGTTTGTCATCTATATCAATGATCTGGATGATAATGTGGTTAACTGGATCAGCAAATTTGCGAATGACACCAAGATTGGGGGTGTAGTGGTCAGTGAGGAAGGCTATCATGGCTTGCAGAGGGATCTGCATCAGCTGAAAAAATGGGCTGAAAAATGACAGATGAAATTCAATGCAGACAACTGTGAGGTTTTACACTTCAGTAGGACAAACTAGCATAGGTCTGACACAGAGTACGGTAGGGGACCGAGGTGTGTGGTAGAACAAAGGGGTCTGGGAATACAGGTACGTAATTTATTGAAAGTGGTTTGCTGTTTCTTATGGCATGGCCCGGGAAGGACATATGCAGGTCTATCCGGTTGGGTGCTGGGGCTGGATCAATCTTTGTCTGGCATTTCATCCACAGCCATTCCAACATGGGTGGCCTTGAGTTGGCATCACCTGATGGAGTCCTTGAAGCATGCAAGCCTCCGCACAATGTTAACATGTAAACACTGGCAGAGAGCATCATAACAAAAGTTTTTGGCACATTGGCCCTCATAAATCAATATATTGTGAATAGGAGATGGGATGTCATGTTGAAGTTGTATAAGACATTGGTGAAGCCTAACTTGGAGTATTGTGTGCACTTTTGGTTACCTACTGTACCTACAGGAAAGATGTAAACAAGGTTGAAAGAGTACAGGGGAAATTAACAAGGATGTTGTTGGGTCTGGAGGGCCTGAGTTGTAAGGAATGATTGAATACGTTATGACTCTATTCTTTAGAACATAGAAGATTGAGAGGAGATTTGATAGAGGTATACAAAATTATGAGGGGTATAGATAGGGTAAATACAAGCAGGCTTTTTTCCCTGAGGTTGGGTGTGACCAGATCATTGATTAAGGGTTTAAGGCAAAAAGCTTAAGGGGAACATGAGGGAAAACTTCTTCACTCAGAGGGTCATGAGAGTGTGGAATGAGCTGCCAGCACAAGTAGTGCCTGCAACCTTAATTTCAACATTTAAGAGAAGTTTGAAAAGTTACATGGATAATAGGGATATGGAGGGCTATCGGTACAGGTTGATGGGAGTAGGCAGTTTAAATGGTTTTTGCATGGACTAGAGCCTATTTCTGTGCTGTACTTCTCTATGACTCTAAGAGGTTGCACTTGCATCAGCCGAGCATTAAGACAATGGGGTTGTGTTAATTGTCCTGCATCAACAGTGGAGTTAAGGAATTTTGCACCATTGTACATGTAAACACCGTAAGTTCAGGGAAGTGTCCCAACCAAAGTATTTGAACACTCAAGATTGTCTCCCACTGGAGATACATAATTCAAAGGAAGCATTGTCAAACTCAAAGTTTTAAAGTAAACGATGTCATTGAAATTGCATTGTATCACCTTATGTCACCATTGATCTCAAGGCTATAAAGTATATCGTACAAACAAGCTGGATGAACTCAGCAGGTCGGGCAGCATCCGTTGAAATGAGCAGTCAACATTGACAAAGGGTCTCGGCCTGAAACGTTGACTGCTCATTTCAACGGATGCTGCCCGACCTGCTGAGTTCTTCCAGCTTGTCTGTACGTCTTGAGTTGATCACAGCATCTGCAGTATACTTTGTGTTTACTATAAAATATGATGTACTTTTGGGTTTGTGAGACTCTACCACAAGTGTCTCCACAAGAATGCCTGCTTGTTGTGACGAATAAAGACTTCTATATCACCAGTTTCAGAGTCTCTCCAATGACTTTGCTCACAGTCATAACACCATCCTTCATATCAGCCCACTGTAATATAGACACTGTTGTATTTTTTGTTATTATTGCAATGCAGAAATTGCTGTACCAGGTAGTGCATAGCAAGATTCTGAGCGATAATAAACTTATAATGGGATTTTTGAGGCAGTTATTAAATACTGAGAAAACCAGTATGCTGTTCTCCTTCATAATATTGCCATAAGCGACATTTTTATTCAAGTGAGAAGCCAGGTGGGGATTCAGATGAAGATTTTTGGCAAAGCCAGCACCTCCAGCAGTGCACCTTCCCCTCTGCATCAGCACTGGAATCTACAGGTTAAACTTCTGTTCTCATAGCACAGGAGTGGGACTAGAATCCAGCACCCTGAGTCAGAAATGAGAGTGCTACCCACCGAGTCACAGCTGACTACATCAAGCTGCCTTAGAAAAACTATGTAAAACTCTCATAGTCACGACTCTGAACTGAATCCTTTTCACTATCTTGTTGCTGCAGTGAAAACTGCTGTATGGGAATCCCTTCGTAAAAATGCAAACACGAGGAGATCTGCAGATGCTGGAAATTCAAGCAACACACACAAAATGCTGGTGGAATGCAGCGGGCCAGGCAGCATCTATAGGGAGAAGCACTGTCGACATTCAGGCCAAGACCCTTCGTCAGGACTAACTGAAAGAAGAGATACTAAGACATTTGAAAGTGGGAGGGGGAGGGGGAGATCCGAAATGATAGGAGAAGACAGGAGGGGGACAGATGAAGCTAAAAGCTGGAAAGGTGATTGGCAAAAGGGATACAGAGCTGGAGAAGGGAGAGGATCATGGGACAGGAGGCCTAGGGAGAAAGAAAGGGGGAAGGGAGCACCAAAGGAAGATGGAGAGCAGGCAAGGAGTGATTGTAAGAGGGTCAAAGAGAGAAAAAAGGGAAATAAATAAACAAACAAATAAACAAGGGAGGGGGTAAGAAGGGGAGGAGGGGTAGTAATGGAAGTTAGAGAAGTCAATGTTCATGCCATCAAGTTGGAGGCTACTCAGACTGAATATAAGGTGTTGTTCCTCGAACCTGAGTGTGGCTTCATCTTGACAGTTGAGGAGGCCATGGATAGACATATCAGAATGGGAATGGGACGTGGAATTAAAATGTGTGGCAACTGGAAGATCCTGTTTCCTCTGGCGGACAGAACATAGGTGTTCAGCGAAATGGTCTCCCAGTCTGTGTCGGGTCTCACCAATATATAGAAGGCCACACCGGGAGCAGTATACCACACCAGCCGGCTCACAGGTAAAATGTCGCCTTACCTGGAAGGACTGTCTGGGGCCCTGAACAGTGGTGAGGGAGGAAGTGTAAGGGCAGGCGTAGCACTTGTTCCGCTTACAAGGTAAGTGCCAGGAGGGAGATCGGTGGGAAGGGATGGGGGGCACGAATGGACAAGGGAGTCATGTAGGGAGCGATCCCTGCGGAAAGCAGAAAGAGGAGGGGAGGGAAAGATGCGCTTGGTGGTGGGATCCCGTTGGAGGTGGCGGAAGTTACGGAGAATTATATGTTGGACCCGGAAGCTGGTGGGGTGGTAGGTGAGGACAAGGGGAACCTCATCCCTAGTGGGGTGGCAGGAGGATGGGGGATACATTATTCTGTAAAATAATGTATTAAAAAATATCAGAATCACCAAGTGTGATGAACTGACATTTCTCAGCTAGACTCAGATAACGTGCTGGGATTCATCAAACATAATACATTTTTCCAATAGTGAAAAGAAACTCTTGAATTTTATCAAAGAATTCTATTCAAAAGACATAACCTATTATATTTAAAAACAAACCATGGCATTACGTGATTAGGTCACCAGCAATAACCATGCAAAACTATTGACTTGATAGAGGAGACATGAAAGATTGCAGATGTTAGAATCTGGAGCAGTAAACAAGTTCCTCTGTGGCAGGAAATGGACAGCTGACATTTCGGATTGAGACTGCCATCTGTCCTGAAAGATGGAGGGGAGATAGGATAGCTAGCAAGCAATGGGTGCATCCAGGTAAAGAGGGATGATAGGAGGAGAAAGCAGAAGTAGCAATAGAAGCTGGGAGGTGATAGGTGATAGGACAGGAAGATGGAACGTGGAGTCAAGGGAGGGCAGATGGGAACAGGAAGGGAGGTGAACCAGGAAGATTAGCAGATATAGTGCTGGAGGAAGGGTAAGGAATTGGGTGATGGGGAGTCAAGATCTGTGTGAGAAGAACTGGGTAGATCAACAGGAGAGAGAAAAGAGATAGAGAGAGAACAATGAACTTCTCTCAGGATTCCAGCCAGGTACAGGTATTGACTATAACTGACATTTTGTTGACAAACTCTGCCATCTTCTTCAGGGATGAACAGAGAGAGAGAACAGTTTACCTGAAATTGGAGACTTCAATGTTTATGCGAGCAGGCTTTAGACTACACATGCGGAATTTGAGATGCTGTTCCTCTCGTTTGCATTTGGCCTCATCCAGGCAGTGGAAGAGGCAGTGGATAAACATGTCAGTTTAGTAAATGTAGCTGGGGCCCATGCAAGTGGGACAAGGAAAAAGAGAAGTTTTTCAGGGTAGGCACAAGCTCTACCAGATGGAAGAGGGTGTTAGTAGAAGGAAACTTCTAGATCTGTGTTCTAGAAAGAAACAGAGAGTCCTAAGGCATCCCTTGTGGTGTATGGAAGTGTAGGGGACTGGACTTCTATGGTGCATATGAGACAATGGGTCAAGAGAACGGTTGTTGAAATGGTAGAAAGCATATGAGGTGTCTGGATGTAGGGAAGAAGTGACTAGACCAGTGGAGATACAATAGAGTCAAGGTAGTAGGAATGCATCTAATAAGGCAAGAGCATGCAGAAACAAGGGTAGTCTTGTTTCTGAATCTTGGTAGCAGATAGAAACAAGCAGTACAGATTTGGGGAACAATCAGGATGGAAGCGATGGAGTACCGACATCTGTGATGATACGGGAGGTAGCATCCTGATGATAATTGGTAGGCTCATGTTCCAAATGTAGGTTAGAGGAAATGCGCTAATGGCTAATGGTTGTACTCGTCTCTGCCAACATGATCCAATGTATGGCAATAAACACCTACTGTACTTCAGTGACCAATTTAATCACAACTGAAAAAAAATTGAATAAATTGTGTATGGACCAGTGCACCACCCCACTCGGGACCCACAATGTACCACTTATCACTTGTGAAACAAGGTGTACAAACCACAAATGTAAATTTTTGTATTTTAATCCCAAGAGAATAGAGTACAGAAGAGTAACCAAAAACGAGGAGAAACAATGCCAACATCCTGTATTATCTTATTAAAAGTACTTTGTCCTCACTGCTGTTGTTGCAAAGGTAAGCAAGTGATCTATGCCCCAAGATTTGCATTTTAATTTCACCAACAATTCTAACACAGATAACACCATCATACTCTGAAAATAATCCATACCATTATCCTGGTAAAAATAACATTGTTAACTTTAGTGGATTTACCTGACAGCTGAACAGCAGAAATCAGATCCAATTTTTAGTCTCAAGCTGTGGAGACTGTTCAAATTTCCAGGCTAGGCAAAAGGTATTTAAAATGGCTGGGTTTCTGTACAGAAACATACTCACTCACGCTCAAGAAATGTTGAATAATCAAGACAAAAGCTAAAGCTATCCTGCATGCATTTTCCACTTCCCTTTTCTTATGCTGTCTCCCTATACCTGTCAAGCTTTTTCTCATCCCCTCTTCACTTCTCCTCAACCACCCCCCCTTTGCTTTTCTCTGTCTTCCATTTTCTGTTCCACTCTCCCTCCCTCTTGTAAATCTCTTTCCCTTTCTCCCTTCTCCCTCTTCTTCCTTTCACTCTTCTACCTCCTCCTTTCAACCTCTCTCTTCCTCCTCACCTCAATGACTCTCTCCTCTCTCCCACCATCCTTCAACCTCCACTTCCCTCATCTCTCTTTTCCAGAAACTCTGCTCTCGTCCCCAACTCTCTCTCCCCATCCCCCTTCTCTCCACCCACTCCATCTTTTTCCCTTCTAACTCTTCTCTGGCCCTCTAACACTCTCTACTGTTTATCTCTTCCCTTTCTTCCTTTCTACCCACTCTCTCCTCCCACTCCCCACCTCCTGCCCCTTCTCACTCTCCCTCACTCTTCTCAGCCACCATTCTCTCTCTCATCCTCTATCCTTCTTCCCAACACATCCTTCTCTCTTGCCCCCTCCCCATTCTTGCTCAAGCCATGTCCTCTCGTTCCTCGTTCTTACCCTCCTCTGCTCTCCCACACTGCCGTCTCTCACCCCCATTCAGCTGTCTCCCACACTTCCTCTCTCTCTTTCTCCTACTTGTCCCCTCACACATGTCCTTCTTTCTCTCCCCATTCCTCCTTGCCTCATCTTCTCTTCTTCTCTGCCTCAATATCCTCTCCCCATCTCTCCTAACCCCTCTCCTCACATGCTTTCTCTCTCAACTCAGCTATCCCTCTCTATCCCTTTTCTTTCCCTCCCTTTCATTCTCAACCCTCTCTTTGCCCCACCCCTCTCATGCCTTCTCCCTCTTGCTGTTCCCTCTTGTCTCTCACCCCGAACTCCATCCTCCCGTACACATTCTCCTCCTGTACTTTCTCCTCTCTCCCCTTTCTCTTTCTCACCTCTCCTCACTACTTCCCTCTCTTCTACTTGCCCTCCTCTCTCCTCCTGTACCCTCTCTCTCCTCTCTCCCTTTTCTCACATCTCCTCACTACTTCCTTCTCTCCTACTTGCCCTCCTCTCTCCTCTTTCTCCTTCCCCCTCCTCCAGTACTCTCTCCATGCAATCTTACCATCTCACAACTCACTCTCTCATTCCTCTCCCTCGCCACAATACCTTTCTCTACCTCCCCTCTTTCGCTCTTCCTAGAGTCGTAGAACACTGCCACACAGAAACAGGCCCTTCTGCCCATCTGCTATGTGCTGAACTATAAACCTGCCTAGGTTTATCAATCTACACTCTGACCACAGCTCACCATGCATGTACCTATCCAGACTTCTCTCACATGCTGGAATTGACCTCACCCACCACTTGCACTGGCTCTTTCCCCGAACACTCTCTCTTCCTCTCCATCTCCCACTTCCAACACACCTGTTATGTCTCTTTTCCCCTTCCTTGCCCATCCTTCTCTCCTCTCTAACCCCTTCTCTCTCACATTGTTTCTTGCTGTCTCTCCACCTCTTTCTCTCCCTAGTCCATTTCTCCCTCACTCCTGCTTACTCTCATTTCTCCATTTCCAACACTCTTCTCATTCTCTCTATTCTCACCCCACCCACCCCACTCTCTTCTCTCACTCACTCTAATTTCACTCATCATCTTCTCTCTCTCTCTATCCTTCTCTGTTTCCTCACTCCTGCACATCACCCTCCTGTCTCTTACCATGTCTCTTGTCCTTTCTGATTGCCTAGCTTCCTCAAACACTCCACTTCCTGGCTCCTCACTACTCCTTCCACTCCTTACACACCCCATCACTCATCAATCTCTCCTTGTGCTCTTGCTCTCCTCTGATCCCTCTCTCTGTCTTCACCTCTTCCTTTCTCTCTCTCTCTGCACATCCAGCTCCCAAGCCCCATCTTCCTTCCACTTATCTACCTCACACTTTTCACTTTTGTCCCTCTGGCTCTTAAACCTTCCCATAGACCTCGCTCCCTCCATCCTCTTGGTCTTCTACGTTGCCCCATTCCTCTCTCCATCCTCCACACCTCTCACTCTCAATCCTTCTTTTCCTGTTGCCTCTCCCTCCACTCATCTCTCTTTCCAATTAGTTCCTTCTTGATCTAACACTTTAACAGTGCTCCTTCTACCCTCCACCGACTCCCTCCCGCCCTTCCCTACTCACTCTCCCTATCTGATGCTCCATTTCCTCCTCTCTCCCCTGCCTCCTCCTCCCTCATTACCCCCTTTCTTCCTTCCTCCCACTTCTCTCTCTCCCAATCCCTTTCCCTCCCTCTCTCACTATTCCTACCCTTGCCCCCTCTATCAATCCCATGACCCTCTCATGACCACTCCCCCCACTCTCTCCTCCCTCTCTTGCCGTCCGTTCACCCTGCCCCACCTCCCTCCCGGTGCAGCCTCGCCACCTGTGAAACAGATGCAGGATAGGTAACCACTTTGTCAAGCACCTCCACTCTGTCTGCCGCAAAGGCAGTATCTCCTGGTGACCACCACTTCAATTCAACTGCCTATTCCCATTCTGACATGTCCGACCTTGCCATGAGGTCAAACTCAGGTGGGAGGAGCAACACTCCTGTTCTGTCATGGTGTCCTCCAACATGACAGATTGAGCATTGATTTCTTGATAATTCTCTGCTAAGTACTCTCCCCTCCCCCTTCTCTCTTTTTCCATTCCCCATCCCCTTTCTGGTTATCCTCTCTCCCCTTTTCTCCTCACGAGTCCACTATTTCCCTCTGGTCCACCCCCCACCCCCCCCCCCCCGCACTGTCTCTCCTTCCCTGTACCAATTACCCATTCCCAGCTTCCTACTTCATCCCACTTGGTTTCACCCATCACCAGCTAGCTTGAAATACCTCCACTCCACCCACCTTCCTCCCCCTTCCTTTCCAGTCCTGATAACAGATCTCGGTCCAGCAAACTGACTGTTTATTCCCCTCTATAGATGCTGCCTGACTTGCCAAGTTCTTCCAGTATTTTGTTTGTATTCCTCTCTCCCCCTCCCTCACTTCTCCCTTGCTCACACCAGTCTCTGCCCTTCAGCCCTCTCCAACTCTTTTTCATACCCTCCTTGTTCCTCTCTCTCTTCATGTCTCTCACTTCCTGTCTTGCTCTCCCTGTCCCTATCCCTATCCCTCTCTCTCCTTGTCACTCTACTTCCTTGTCCCTCTTACATACCAATCCTCTCAGAGGGATCAGAAGTGGAGAGAGTGAGCAGTTTCAAGTTCCTGGGTGTCAAGATCTCTGAGGATCTAACCTGGTCTCAATAAATCGATGCAGTTATAAAGAAGGTAAGACAGTGGCTATACTTTATTAGGAGTTTGAGAGATTTGGTATGTCAACAAATATACTCAAAACTTCTATAGATGCACCATGGAGGGCATTCTGACAGGCTGCATCACTGTCTGGTATGGGGGGGGTGGCTACTGCACAGGACAGAAAGAAGCTGCACAGGGTTGTAAGTTTAGTCAGCTCCATCTTGGGCTCTGGCCTACAAAGTACCCAGGACATCTTCAGAAAGCGGTGTCTCAGAAAGTCAGCGTCCATTATTAAGGACCTCCAGCACCCAGGGCATGCCCTTTTCTCACTGTTACCATTAAGTAGGAGGTACAGAAGCCTGAAGGCACATACTCAGTGATTCAGGAACAGCTTCTTCTCCTCTGCCACCTGATTCCCAAATGGACACTGAACCCTTGGACTCTACCTCACTTTTTTAAAATATTTATATTTTAATATAAATATTTTAATATTTCTGTTTTCTGAATGATTTTTAATCTATTCAATATATGTATACTGTGTAAAGTATACTGAATAAGATTTACTTTATTATTATTTTATTTTAAATTATATATTCCATTGAACTGCTTGCTGTTGTTAATAAACTTCACGTCACATGCAGGTGATAGTAAACCTGATTCTGATTCACTCCCTGTATCGCTCTCTCTCCCTCGCTCCCTGTCCCCCTCTCTCTGTTTCTCTCTCCCTGTCCCCCTCTCCGTCTCCCTCTCCCGTCCCCCTCTCTGTCTCCTTCTCCCCATCCCGCTCTCTCTCCCTGTCCCTGTCCCTCCCTGTCACTCTCTCTCCCTGTCCTCACTCTCTCTTCCTGTCCTCTCTTTCTCTCCGTCTCTCATTTCCTGTCTCGCTATCCCTGTCCCTCTATCTCTCCCTGTCCCTTGCTCACTCCCTGTCTTCTTCCCTCTCCCTAGCCTCTCTCTCTCCCTCTCTTACCACTGTCTCTCATTAGCTTTTCCCCTCTTCCTGTACCTCCCTTATGCCCCCTCTCTCTATTTCTTGCCCCTCCCTCCTCTCTCTCTCTTTCTCTCTCATTCATCACTTTTTCTGTTCCCTTTTCTCAACCCCTCATAAGTCTTTACTCCTTGGAGAATCGGAGAATGTGAGAAAAATATCAAGGGGTACAGATAGGGTAAATGCAAGAAGTCTTTTTCCACTGAGGTTGGGTGAAAGTAGAACTGGAGGTCTCAGGGCCCATGGTGAAATATTTAAGCTAGAACTTCTTCACTCAGTGGAATGGGTTGCCAGTGGAAGTGATGAATGAGGGTTCGACAGCACCACGTCAGAGAAATTTGGGTAAGGACATGGACAGGAGGGCTATAGTCAAGGTGCAGGTTGATGGGACTAGGCAGAAAAATATTTCAGCATGGACTAGATGGGCCAAAGGGGCTGTTTCTGTGCTCTATGTCTCTCCAACTCCATGCCTCTCTCTCATTTGCTCCCTTTCTCCTTGCCCTCTCACCAAACTCCATTGTCTCTCTCATTCTCCCTCTCCCATAGCACTCTCATTCCCTCTCATCCCTTTTCTCTTCCTCAGGCCTCTCCCTCTCCCTACCTCATCGTGTCTCACCATTGATGCCTCCCTTGCTAGCTGCCTTTCCCTCTCACCCCCTCAAGCCCCTTGGTCTGAAAGTAAGCTTCACTGCTCCTGACACGGGACTGAACCATTGTGTATTGTGACAAGGAGCCCCTTTCTTGGATCACTGCAGTCTTTCTTTTTATTTAGAATTGAAACCAATCAGTTCCACAGTTTTCAACACCGAAGTTGTAAACTGTTTCAATAGTGACCGACAAAACAAAAATGCACAACTACAAGGCCCTCGTTGCTAGGACAAGGCACAATCTCAATTCCAAGGCCAACACTTGGTCAGGCGAAAGTGGGGTGGATAAATCATGGCCCCACAGGCATCACATCGTCAGCATACTGTCACATTCAGTTCTCAACCTTCAGTCGCTGCTCAAAGCTGTGTCAGAAATGAGAGAGCTAACAGGCGCAAAACATGAAAAGGGCACCACAGTAGCAAAGCAGTTGGCACAACGCCATTATGGCTCGGGGAGTCAGAGTTCAGAGTTCAATTCCGACGCTGTCTTTGGGAAGTTTGTACCTCCTTCCCGCGAGCGCGCAGGTTTCTTCCCACGTTCCAAAGACGTACTGGTTAGTAGGTTAATTGGTAAATTGTCCCATGATTCAGCTAGAGTTAAATAGGTGGACTGCGTGGCAGTGTGGCTCACTGGGCTGGAAGAGCCTATTCTGCATTGTATCTCTAAGTAAATAAATAAAAGAATTGAGCAGCACAGTATAGATGCAGTTGAAGAATTAATTATCCATTTGTCCAAGAGGAACATCTACATTTTAATATTGGACTCAGCTTCTATCATCTGAACCTGAGACTGTTTTAACAATTCACATCTGAAATAGCCGATGGAATACGAAGAACTTATCAGACTTTCATGTAAAAGTCATTTATTAAAGCTGTGCTTTCCCAAAATCCTAAAGGATCCTAAACAATTCTGCCAGCTTCAGCATTTGAGTCCAATAAAATCCCACAGGATAAACTGCAGATCCAATGAAAGTTTTATGTCTTTTTGGATTCGGCAAAAACTGACAAAATCCTTTAGGGATTTGGCAGTAGTTTTCACATTTTTTAAACAAAGTCTGTAATATTGTTTATACCACATAGTCTAAAGGGAAGGAAAGAAAGGCTTTGTGCGGAGACCCCCCCCCCCCCCCCATCCCCACCCTCCTCACTCTACACTGTTTGAGTGAGAAGGGAAGTTCGAATCCAGTGTTAAATACAACAGTTGCAGCAATGGATCGATTTGAAGCAAGTGTGGTACCCTCCAGCTCTCAGCCCTCCAGAGACCCAGCTGTCCTGTGTGCAGTCACTGCGACTGCAGCAAGACATTTGCTTGGCAATGTCCACTTCACAGTCGCTCAGCTCTGAGAATCAGACAGAAATATCAGGAGCTAGTCCCAGAGCTCTGCCAGACCACTGACTCCAAATCCCCGAAAATAAAAAAAAAATTTGGAAAGGGAGGAATGGAAGGGAAGGCTATGAGTAACTGATTTTTAGTGGACTCCCATTATTCTGGCTTTCTTATCTTTTAACCTCAGCATTTAGGGTTAGGTTAAGGTCAGACGAAGTCAGAATCATCAGACCATAAGACCATGTGACATAGGAGCAGAATTGGACCAGAACTGGACCATTCAGCCCATCGAGTCTGTTCCACCATTTGATTATGGCTGATTCATTTTCCTCTCAACCCCATTCTCCTCAGTTTTCCCCATTACCTTTCACACCTTGACTAATTAAGAGCCTATTATCCTCCTTAAATACACCCAATGACTTGACATCCACAGCCACTGATACACTTTTCTCCGGCTAAAGAAATTCCTCCTCATCTCTGTCCTAAATGGTCATCCCTCTATTCTGAGGCTGTACCCTCATGTCCTAGACTCTCCCATCATATGAACCATCCTCTTCATTTCCGCTCTATCAAGTGCTTTCCACATTCAATAAGTTTCAATGAGGTCACCCCCACCTTATTTTTATAAATTCCAAAAAGGCTCAGAGCCATCCTTTCATGATAATCCTTTCATTCCTGGAATCATTTTTGTGAACCTCCTTTGAACCCTCTCCAATGTCAGCACATCCTTTCTTCGATAAGGAGCTCATAATAGTCCATGCAGCCTCACCAATGCCTTAAAAAACCTCAGCAGTACATCCTTGCTTTTATATTCTAGTCCTCTGAAAATGAATGCTAACATTGCATTTGCCTTCCTCACCAATGACTCAACCTGTAAGTTAAACTTCATGGAATCCTGCATGAGGACTCCCAAGTCCCTTTGCACCTCAGATTTTTGAACTTTCTCCATATTTAGAAAAAAGTCTACACTTTTATTCTTTCTACCAAAGTGTGTGACCATACAGTTCCCGACACTGTATTCCATCTACCACTTCTTTCCCATTCTCCTAATCTGCCCAAGTCTTTCTGCATCCTCACTGCCTTCTCAACACTACCTGTCCTTCCACCTATCTCCGCAACATCCACAAACTGGGCCACCAAGCCATCAACTTCATCATCCGTATCATTGACATGTATTGTAAAAGGATGCAGTCCCAACACAGATCCCTGCGGAGCGCCACTAGTCACCAGCAGCCAATCAGAAAAGGCTCTCTTTATTCCCACTCTTTGCCTCCTGCCAATTAGCCACTGTTATATCCATGCTAGTATCGTTCCTGTATTACTGTGAGCTCTTATCTTCTTAAGCAGCTGATGCACTATCAATTACTCCAAAAGACTGGAAGTAGAGTAAATACTGAAAGGCTTTTATTAACAACAAAATGGATCCACATCCATGCTGGATGTTTCTCCTGGACAGTGGGAGGAACAGTGACACAATTGCCTTTATTCAGGGGTCTGTGGGAGGAGCCACAGGAGCAGTCAGCAGAGGGGCATGTCCAGACAGATGGTTTACCACAGCAGTCTCAGATGCGACACCTTGTCAAAGTCCTTCAGAAAATGCAAGTACACAACATCCACTGATTCATCTTTGTCTATTCTGCTTGTTATTTCCTCAAAGAATTCCAACAGATTTGTCAGTCAAGATTTTCCCTTAAAGAAACAAAGTTGACAGAGGCCTTTTTACCATGTGCTTCCAAGTACCTCGAAAACCACATCCTTAACAATCAATTTCAACATCTTCCCAGCAACTGAGGTAATTTCACCGGTGCACTAGACAGCCTGACTTATTCAGCATATTTTGTGACTTTTTTCAGCTGGACAATGATCCCAGAAATTTCTTCGACATGTAACATTAGGAAAGAAGTGTGACCTTGTTTAGTGACCACAGTGATTTTAAAGTTCCGAGACGTATTGATTTTTTGTTAATGCCAATGCATTTTTTGATCCATCAGTTACCATCCTAAGCACATTAAGTACTCACATTTTTGACACTGAACAGCATCCAGATCTCACAGAGAAGTAATTATGGTCATAAAAAGCCTGTTTGGGTTACTGGAAAATGGACCTTTGTATTTTGAGCTGTAATATCTCCTCGTAATAGAATACTGAGGCATGTGAGGATTGTCAAGGATAGACTGTCAGCAAGTTGTTTTCAAATGTTGGAGTGGCAAAAGAATAGCAATACACACAAAGTGCTGGCGGAACTCAGCAGATCAGGCAGCATCTATTTCCTCCATGGTCCTCTGTCCTCTCCGATTGGAATCCTCTTCTTCTGCCCTTTACTTCTTCCACCTATTACCTCCCAGATTCTTACTGCGACCCCCTCCCCCACCCACCCACTCACCCACTTCACCAACCACCTGCCGGCTTGTATTCCTTCCCCTCCTCCGCCCTCCTATTCTGGCTTCTTCCCCCTCCCTTTCCAGTCCTGATGAAGGGTCTCGTTCAAAATACCAACTGTTTACTCCTCTCCATTGATGCTGCCTGACCTTCTGAATTCCTCCAGTCTGAATATGCACACGCGCGTGTGTGTATGTTGCTTAAGATTACTATTATTTCTGTACTGCGGTGTTCTATGTCTTCTGTGAGGGCTATGGTCCAGGTGACGGTCAGTGGTAGGAGTGGGCAGTGGAATGAAGATCCTCTTTTCATGCTGGGTTTTTAAGACTATTTTGTAATTTTTCAAACCTTTCCATCAAACCCTTCACTGTTACTATCCCCCCTTGGCTTAAATACCTGGGATGGCTTCTATGTGTAAGGGTCCCTCAATCTATTTCAGGGATTTCCAGCGTATGCCTACAGAGATTTCCTTTTCATATTTCCATCCTACCACTCTTTACTTTGCTCTGCTCCTCCCTTCCAACTTCATCAATTAAACTCAGTTCTTGCTTTAATTTCCTCCAGATTCCTTCAAGAGCATTTTGTTGATTGTTTGTGTGTGTGTGTGTGTGTGTGTGTGTGTGTGTGTGTGTGTGTGTGTGTGTGTGTGTGTATGTGTGTGTGTGTGTGTGTGTGTGTGTATGTGTGTGTGTGTGTGTGTGTGTGTGTGAGAGTGAGTGAATGAGAGAGAGAGAGAGATATCCTCGAAGAATTCTTTGTTGAGACAGAAAGTTGTGCAGCAACCCAGCAAGCATGTTGCCTGAAAGGCTGTGGGGAAAATCCGGGTGTTAGTTCTGCTTCTCCCCTTAGGCAAAAATATAATTCCTAGCTGCCTCCCTCTGTGAAGAACCATAGCTTCTCCATGATCCCAGCATTCAGTGGGTTTACTGAAACCTTTTCTCCATCCAGTCGGAAACAAGCACTGTTATTTTATATACACTCCGTTTTCTCAAACTTATTAAACATTGATTAAGCAAATTAGAACAGATACCAGTTTTGAGCACTAATGTGTCACCCTATTTACTGGCAAAATTATTAATTTCATTCTTTAATCAATTACTTTTAAACAGACTTTCTAATAAGGATTCATACTGGATCACATCTCTCCAATGGAAATATTCAGCTTTAGAATAAGCTCCCAGTGTGAAACAGCAGAGCGCAGTAGATACAAATGTAGGAAGCTTTGTGCTTTCAGTCTCTTGTTGCTTGAATTCATGGGTTATGGGCTAGAATGAAACCTTCTCACTTTTTCTATATAACCACATCTTTACATAGTCCCAGCCACCCGTAATCCCCAACGCATTTCTCTGCAATAGAAACGCTCCTAGCCCAGACACATGCTGCAGGAGATGAGATTTTAAAGAGATTTATTTCTTCACAACTATTTCAGTGAACTGCAACAACAGAAAAGCAAAACACTCATGTACAACTCACTTGAGTTTTCAATAAAGCATTTTAGCAGATTACTTCATGCACCCTGTCCTTCACAAACCTCGCTCAGTTATCAACTGGTCTGTGGCAACGTAAAGACAAAACTCAGATTCTCCAAACCAACATTTATCCTTCATATCAAAGACAGATTAACTGGTCACTTTCAGATTGGTGCAGACAAACAGTAGTCACCTTCTCTGAATAACTACAGTGACTATACCTCAAAAAAGTATTTAAAACATTTGGGAAGTCCTGAAAGTGACATGGGAGGTGCAATAGATGTGCAAGTCTTTATTTAATCACACAGGATGCATTTTTATAAGAAATAAAGACCCAACAAGTCAGACAACAGCAGAGGTGAGCAACAACCAATCTGCAGTGGGTCTTACAACCCGCCAATTGTTAATGAAGTGGTGGGAATATAAATAGGTTGTTGGGAGACTGCCATGATCTAGGTTCGAGCTTAGTGAAGTGAATATGTTTCTTCTTTCTGAGTGGCTGGGCACCGATCAAGTCCAAGTGATTAAGTAATAATGGATCTACACTGGAGGAGGGAGATTCACCCAATGAAACAAATGCTTCTTTAAACTGTGGCTATTTAATATTCTTATTTGAAAATATTTTTAATTCACATTGGTAAACAAAGGAAGCATTCTGGTTAAATAGGAAACCCCACTATTAGTTAAGCTCTCCATTAATTACATTGTAATAATTGGTATTAACAGAGGCACAAGAGATTAAAGAAGCTGGAATCCGCAGCAAGAAAAAACTGCTGAAGGAACTCAGCAGGTTGAACATCAGTTGTGGGGGGGACAGGAACTGTGGACAATACAGTCCTGACGGATAGTCTTGGCCTGAAGTGTCTACAGTTCCCCCCACACGTAGATCCTGCTTGACTCTGAGTTCCTCCAGAGTTTGTTTTTGTTCATGGGTATTTAAATTTAATAATTCCAAACAGATGCAATATTTGAAATATGTAAAGATTTATCTCCATAAACTGCTACGTAATTCTCAGCAACTTTTGTGAACTGGTGCCTTTAACGTAGCAACAACATCCCACAAGAGCATTAGTAAATAACATTACACTGAATATCCCACAGGAGTATTAGCAAATAACATTACTCTGAACATCCCAGGGGAGTAGTACTAAAGAACATTACTCTGAACATCCCAGGGGTGTAGTACTAAATAACATTACTCTGAACATCCCAGGGGAGTAGTACTAAAGAACATTACTCTGAACATCCCAGGGGTGTAGTACTAAATAACGTTACACTGAACATCCCAGGGGAGTAGTACTAAATAACATTACTCTGAACATCCCAGGGGTGTAGTACTAAATAACGTTACTCTGAACATCCCAGGGGTGTGTTACTAAATAACGTTACTCTGAACATCCCAGGGGAACATTACCAAATAACATTATTCTGAACATCCCGGGGGAGTATTACTAAATAACATTACTCTGAACATTCCAGGGGAACATTACCAAATAACGTTACTCTGAACATCCCAGGGGAACACTCCCAAATAATGTACGCTGATACCCTAGTTAGCAATGCTTCACAGACTGCTAGTTTGTCTTATTTTCACCCAGTTCAAACACTCACACAGACATGCCCCATTTACTCCAAAGGTATCTGCTTGGGTTGTACATTAATCCCTGTCCCCAGCAGTGAATCACCCACCCTGTAGGCCCTACCGTCTCTGTCATCGCATGATTCCATATCCATTCAGTGTGTTACCATAGAGAAATCTCCAGGCTGGGGACAGCAGCTTCTATTAGTTTGACTAAATCGTGACGAGATAAACCACAACACAGAGTAGGTACTGATAGTCTCCAGTAACGCCCACACTCAATGTCCCCGTTAAGATGGAGCCTGGGAAATGTAACGCACGGCACCGCTCTTCCCATTTCTCCCAATCCCACACCACACTGAGCTGTGTGAGCACTGGGTTCCCAGACCCAAGCTCCTGACACAGCACTGAGGAGCAACAGAAAGGACAGGATAATCCAACATCTGCACTGTTTAACGCTGTAGTAACCCCTTTCATTAGGGCTCATGCTTTCAGAAGTCCTATGAGTTGTTAGCTAATATGTTGAACTGACTGAGTATTGTGGTGAACTACATATACCTGTTTGGACACGCCCCCTGCTGACTGCTCCTGTGGCTCCTCCCACAGACCCCGGTATAAAGGCGATTGAGGCCTGAGCCCGGCCTCTCAGTCTCCAGGATGTAGTATGGTGGTCACTCACTGCTTGTTCTTTCTTCCAGTCAATGAAAGCCAATATCTTGCCTTACATCTCAGAGTGAGTTATTGATGGTGCATCAATTTTATTGACTGAAAGTTTTAAAACATGGAAACCGTTTTACATCCGGAAAGATTGGATTTGGACCCCCAAGCCCCTGAAGCAGCTCTTGCTTTTGAACTCTGGCTTGCATGCTTCCACTCATACTTGGAGGAGGTTCGTGCAACTGAACCCGCCGTTATGCACCGAATTCTCCTCTCGAGAGTCGCCCCAAAAGTTTATTCATTTATCAGAGACCTGCCGACCTACGAAGGGGCACTGGATGCCCTCAAAAGACAGTACCTGCGGCTGGTGAACACCATCTACGCAAGACATCGCTTAGCTACCCGACGACAGCGGCCCGGAGAATCGAGCGCTGAGTTTCTCCGAGCCCTACAGACACTCGTCCAAACTTGTGACTGCAAAACGCTCGTGGTGGAACAGCATGCGGAGCTGCTAGTACGAGACGCCTTTGTGACAGGACTGAGGTCAGTGTACGTGCGTCAGGGGTTGTTGGAAAAAGCCGATCTTACCTTACGCTCGGCGATCGAGACAGCCGACACTCTGTAAGCTGCTCTGCACAACGCTGACGCTGTCCAGCCGGTTCCCGCGAGCGAATTCGCCAACGATGCTGCCAGTCGCGATTCCACGAGCTCCCCGAACCCGACCACGGCTGCGGCCCGTCAAAAGCCCATGCTGTGTTATTTCTGCGGAGTCGGAAAACATCCCCGAAAACACTGCCCGGCGTGAGAAGCGACCTGCTTTAGCTGCAGAAAGCGGGGCCATTTTGCCAAGGTCTGTAAGTCTAAACTATGAGTGGAGTGCAGCACTGCAGGTGAGACATGAGGGCCGCCATCTTGCATGCCCGGATGTGGGCAGCCATCTTTGTCGGCGTCAGCATGCCCCGCCCCCGACCCACCGATGCTTACCGGGTACCAAGACGGCTCAACTCTGGCCACCGTAACCCTCGACCAAAGTGCCCCACACCAGCTTGCAAGGTCAATGATGGACATCCTGGTGGAGGGGCACAGGACTAGATGCTTGTTTGATACGGGCAGCACTGAGAGTTTTATTGACCCGGACACAGTGCAATGCTGTGGACTCGTGTCACGGCTGGTAAGCCAGAGGATCAATTTGGCTTCTGGGTCGCATTCCACAGACATCCGGGTGGGTTGTGTAGCGACTTTGGTGGTGCAGGGCACAAAATATCGGAACTTTGCGCTACTGGTCATGCCTAGACTGTGCGCACCTGTGCTATTGGGGCTGGACTTCCAGAGCCATCGTGAAAGTGTGACTATGGCATATGACGGGCCCCTCCCACCACTCACTGTCAGGAATCCTCAGTTTTGTGGGACTTCATCGCTACTGACCACACACACACACGGACACACACATCCCACCCAGCACCATGCCGACAGCTGCGCTACCGACACCACTTGCAGTCTCTCCACCCTCAAGGTCCCTCCCCCATCGCTGTTCGCCAACCTGACCCCCGACAGTAAACCTGTGGCAACTAAAAGCAGGAGGTACAGCGCAGGGAACAGGGCCTTCATTCAGTCAGAGGTGCAGCGGCTGCTCAGGGAGGGGATCATTGAGCCAAGCACGAGTCCTTGGAGATGGTTGTTCTTTGGACTGGGCAGAAAGATAGGATGGTCGTGGACTATAGTCAAACCATCAATAGGTTCACGCAGCTTGATGCGTACACCCTACCCCGCATCGCGGATATGGTCAACCAGATAGCTCAGTACAAAGTGTACTCGACAATAGATCTGAAATCCGCTTATCACCAGCTCCCCATCCGCCCGGAGGACCGCCCCTACACCGCCATCGAGGCGGGCGGCAGGCTCTATCACTTCCTGTGCGTCCCTTTCGGTGTCACGAATGGTGTCTCTGTCTTCCAGAGGGAAATGGACCGGATGGTGGACCAGTACCAACTGCAGGCCACATTTCCCTATCTGGATAACATCACCATCTGTGGTCACGCCAGGCCAGATCACGACGCCAATCTCCAATGATTTCTCCAAGTGGTCGAAGCTCTGAACCTTACTTATAACAGGGACAAGCGTGTGTTCGGAACCACCCGCCTCGCTATCCTTGGGTATGTCGTGGAAAACGGGGTCATTGGCCCTGATCCCGACTGTATGCGCCCCCTGTTAGAAGTCTCTTTTCCCACCACCCTCAAGGCCCTCAGACGGTGCCTGGGTTTTTTTTTCCTATTACGCTTAATGGGTCCCCCATTACGCAGACAAGGCCCGCCCCCTGGTCAAGTCTACCACTTTTCCCCTCTCTGCTGAGGCCTGCGCGGCCTTCAGCTGCATTAAAGGGAACATTGCCAAAGCTACGATGCATGCGCTGGACGAGACCGTTCCCTTCCAAGTGGAGTGTGACGCCTCCGATTTCGCGCTTGCTGCTACCCTCAATCAGGCAGGCAGGCCAGTAGCATTCTTTTCTCATACCCTTCAAGGCCCTGAAATACGGCACTCCGCGGTGGAGAAAGAAGCCCAGGCCATAGTGGAGGCTATTAGGCACTGGAGGCACTATCTCGCTGGCAAACGGTTCACCTTGCTGACCGACCAGAGCTCGGTTGCGTTCATGTTCAGCAATCAACAGCAGGGCAAAATCAAAAATGATAAAAATGAAAAATGAGAATAGAACTCTCCACCTACAACTATGATATTCTGTACCGGCCTGGCAGACTCAATGAGCCCCCTGATGCCCTATCCTGGGGAACGTGTGCTAGCGCACAGCTCGACCAGCTATACGCCCTTCATGCACAACTTTGCCATCCGGGGGTCACCCGATTTTACCATTTTGTGAAAGCCTGGAACCTGCCGTACTCCCTGGAGGACATCAGGACGATGACCAGGGACTGCCAAATCTGCGCTGAGTGCAAACCGCACTTCTACCGTCCTGACACGGCACAACTTGTCAAGGCCACCCGCCCTTTTGTGCAACTGAGTGTTGACTTTAAGGGCCCCCTTCCCTCCACTGACCGCAATGTCTATTTTCTCAATATTATCAACGAGTACTCGCGGTTCCCCTTTGCCATTCCCTGCCCCGACACCACTACCATGTTCGTCATAAAAGCCCTGCACCAGCTCTTCACTCTGTTCGGATATCCCTGCTATCTCCACAGTGATAGAGGGTCCTCCTTTATGAGTGACTTGCTGCGCCAATACCTGCTAGCTAGGGGCATTGCTACTAGTCGGACCACGAGTTATAATCCCCGGGGAAATGGACAGGTGAAGAGGGAGATTGCCACAGTGTGGAAGGCCACACTTTTAGCCCTTAAGTCAAAAGGGTTGCCGGTCTCTCGATGACAGGAGGTCCTCCCTGAGGCACTGCACTCTATCCGCTCCCTGTTATGTACGTCCACCAATGCCACCCCTCACAAACGCCTATTCTCTTTTCCCAGGAAGTCTGTCACTGGGACCACCCTACCAGTTTGGATGACGTCCCCGGGACCAGTGCTGCTCCGGAAACATGTGAGGAGCACTAAATACTCCCCGCTGGTCGAGAGGGTTCACCTTCTACATGCGAACCCCCAGTATGCCTACGTGGTCTTACCTGATGGGAGGACACGGTCTCCGTCTGCGACCTGGCGCCCGCAGGTGCAGCAGACCACTACCCTGAACACTCTCCGGTAACTATGAACCCTGTACCCGAGGTGACACCGCACACACCAGGCCCTACACAGACTCCTCACAACACTCATATACCGGGCGTTTTGTACGCATATATACCAGGCGCCTCGCACATGCGTGAGGGATCACTGACGCATAGTGGGCTGGAACCAGCACAACCTCCGTCTCCTGTGCAATCACCACCACTGACACCTGTGCAATCACCAGCACCAGCATCTGTGCAATCACCACCACCGGCATCTGTGCAATCACCAGCACCAGCATCTGTGCAATCACCAGCACCAGCATCTGTGCAATCACCACCACTGACACCTGTGCAATCACCAGCACCAGCATCTGTGCAATCACCAGCACCAGCATCTGTGCAATCACCAGCACCAGCATCTGTGCAATCACCAGCACCAGCATCTGTGCAATCACCACCGCCGGCATCTGTGCAACCACAGCCGGTGCTACGCAGATCACAGCGACAGATTCGACCACCTGATAGACTTAACCTGTAAGAAACTTCGCCACATGGGGATTCTTTTTAAAACAAAGAGGGGGGGGTGAATGTGGTGAACTACATATACCTGTCTGGACACGCCCCCTGCTGACTGCTCCTGTGGCTCCTCCCACTGACCCCTGTATAAAGGCGATCGAGGCCTGAGCCCGGCCCTCAGTCTCCAGGATGTAGTTTGGTGGTCACTCACTGCTTGTTCCTTCTTCCAGTCAATAAAAGCCGATATCTCGCCTTACGTCTCAGAGTGAGTTATTGATGGTGCATCAAGTATAGAAGACCCATATGAAAGAATGTTAAGAGTAGACAAGAGAACAAAAGGGACTGCAGATGCTGGAATCTGGACCAAAAAAATATATCTTTAGAATTCAGTGGTTCAAACTCAGAAGAGGAGAGATTTCAGAAGAGAATTCCAGAGATTGGGATCTTGGCAACCACAAGAGTGATGTTCGCTCCTCTCTCCAGGCACAGAGCTGTTCTGCTCTTGGGTCAATTTAAATGCCAGACCAAAGAGACTGAAAAGGCAGGGACGAGTGCCGATTTTGCTTGTTCTCTGTTCTGATAATCTCTATTGCGCTGAGGCTATGAACACTGCCCTGGCTGTTGTGCTCCATGCCTGCTAATAGGATGAACTGATTAGCAAGGCTTTGGGCCTACTCCGGGGTTCAGACCTGAGGATTCAATTTTGGTTCAGAATGCTGTTGTTCACTTCAATTGCTTACATGATTTTATTTTCTTGCTCTTGCACGTCGAGTGTTAGTCTTTCCTTTTTATTTTTATTCTTTTTTTCTTTAATTGGGTTCTTTTGGGTTTCTTGCTTCGTGACTACCCGTGAGTAAGCAAATCCCAAGGTTGTATAATGTATACATTCTTTGATAATAAATGAATCTTCAATCTTGTATTGCTTCCAAGTCTCGAGTAATAAAAGCTGAGATGCACAAAAGACATCTGGAGGAGTGGAGCGGTCCAAGTGGACAAACTACAAAGGTAGGGGGCAACAAGAAGAATTGGAAAGCAAGTCAGAGAAATTTTCAGCAGTTCTGATACTAAAGCAGTTTAACACTGTTCCTTGTCATGTGCAGCAGACAGAAAGCGTGTTCATGCGTTGGAAAGAGAAATGTCAATTTGAAGAACCTGGCAATAAAATTAACCAGTCATGAATATTTGGCATCATATAAAGATGACCAGATTCCCCAAAACTGAATGCAACATCTTAGATATCTTGAGCATATGATTTTATTTTGGCAGAGGGGTTTCCACGTGCTTTAAATCATTTGACTTGATTATCCCGGGGCGATGTTGGTTCATTAAACTGTACAATTACTAACTAACATTTATACAGAGAGGTAAACATGTTGTGTGCTGTGTGCTGTGAAAGAATGAGGTAATAGGATATCTACTTAAACTAATTGTCCCCATTATTGACTTAATGCCAAGAAAATGCAAGGCTATTAGCATCTCCGCAGCTCACTAGCAAACAGCGAAAACAAAAGCCAGCATTTTACATAAAAATGAAGGACAGTTACTGATACTCTTGTGCACACGCACACACACACAAAATAATGTACAAAATTAAATGCTTGCACGACTGTACTTCTCACAGAATCAGAAGATCCACTTATCTCCTTTTAGAATGTATTTATTAAATTTAATGTCTTTTTATTTCACTTTTCAGATTGTATTCGCAAGTATTTAAAGCAGAAGAAAAATGAAATATGTGTAAAACCAGTACTGAGTCACCACCTGACATAAAGCAAGCAAATGAAGAAATGGGAAATTTTAGGCACTTCTGTAATTCAGAACTTCCCACATCGGCTTGCAGCCAATTAAGTGGCTAAGTGAATATTTAAAATTATGGGGGCAATTTATAATTAAATAGGTTGCATTGGCTGGACACTATAATAATGGATACAAGAATGAACAAAGTAAATGTGGGAAGACTTTGTTTTAAAAAAATGCAGCAAGTCTCCATATGGGCGAAGAGCATGGGTTATATAGTAGGCAATAGGTTTGTAGGGAACAAAGAGGTTCACTTTCAGAGAACTAGCATAGCCATTTTGGGCTGAGGGCCATCTGATTCCTCGATTCCAAATCCATCCATTATTAATCCTTTCTAAAACAAACTAACAAAATGAATTGCTTTTTCTGAAAGCTTATTCAGACTATTCTTCTGAGGCAGCCAAGGGATTTGTTGGAAAAGAAAGAATTTCACCGTCAATTGAAGCTTAAATGCTATATTTAGAGGGTGGTAAACATTTATTAAATAGCATGTAGGACTGATAGCACTGCATTAAAACAGACTTGATTCACATTCAAGCAATGGGTTGAGCGAATTCTGACATTTTGACACTTATGAATGAACTCAGGAACACATTATGACAAGTGTAATATCTTCTACACCCACGATGATTATTAGCTAGTTGACCCTCTAAGTATCAAGTGACCCTTGTAGAACAGGCACAATTTTGATGCTTTAACCTCTATGTACCCGATCCTCTGCAAATTGCTAACTCCAAGTGTTAGTGATATAGGACGAGAGATTGTTAAAGTCATGACACAGTACACCTTAAGTAAACTATCCATTAGTAACTGCAGCATTACTATTCCTGTAGCCTCCTTGCATCTATGGTTAAGTAGCAGCAATTCTTCAGCTCCCTCCCCCAACAACCACAGTTCTTCTTCTTTGACCAGGGAGTACTGAGGTTGCCTAGCAACATGTCAGCTCAGGACAATGACAATGCTCTACTTCCACAATATAACATCTCCTTCATTTCCTTAACTGAACACATATGAACATTGGTAAACTTTTTAACATTTACGAAGTCCCCTCCAGCATCTAACAATGGAACAGGAAGCTGAGCTTATTGACCTTGGCTGTTGTGCTGCTGCTTTTAGTGAAGTTACCTGTGATACTCGGTTGCTTACAGAGACAACAAATCACCTGCTCTACATCCATCATGTCCCAACACTGGCATCAAAAATATCAAACCAATATATAATTTTGTAAACTGGGAGCAAAAAGGATAGAGGCAGCTTCTCCAATATAAGTGATGAGTTCTCCATATTTGATATTTAGGCATCTTTACAAAGAGAGGGGAGTAAGAGGGCTTACTTGTTTATAGAAACAAGACATTTGTCTTAAGTTAATCACGCAATAACAACAGATAACACTCATAATGTAACCTTAACATGGCAAAGCATTGCAAAGGCTTTCACAGCATTTGAAAGGCTATGAAATGTAATGCAGTGGAAGGTGCAGATGTTACTCAGTAGGATGCTGTCTGGATTAGAGTATTATCTATAAGGATAGGTTGGACAAACTTGGATTATTTTCTCTGAACTTTTGGAGGTTGAGGGGCAACCTGATAGATATAGACAAAAATATGATAGGCATAGATAAACTGTATGAATTTTCTCCCCTGGAAATGTCGGATACCAGAGTGCACAGCTTTAAGATGTTTAAGGTCAATATAAGATGAGAGCGAAGTAAGTTTAATAGAAACTTATGAGACACTTTTTTTTTACAAAGAAGGTGGTAGATGTCTGGAATTCACTTCCAGGGCATATAGCAACATCTAAGAGGCATTCATACAGACACACTGCATGTATTGGCAGTTAATAGAGGGATATCAGCCGGTGTAGACAGATGAGGTTGGCTTGGATTGGTACTATGGTTGGTACAGACATTGTGGACTGAAGGGCCTGTTCTATATTCACAGGCACATATTGAGAGATTAAGACATGTGACCAAACTTGGCCAAAACAAGTATCATAAAGGAGGTTGGAGAGGTGGAGCGATGATGAGCTATAGAAGGCAATTCCAGAACCCTGGGCCCAGACCGCAGTTTGCTGCTGAGGGAGCAAATAAACCTGGGATCTTCCTACAGACTTAACAACTTAAGTAGTTACTCACATTTTTTCTGCAAAGCAAAAGAGCAAGAGCTTTTTTCATATAACTTGCATGAAAGCAAATTAATACATATAATGTCGAAAGAACTTCGAGCTAAAGAAAACTTTCAACACTTACAGACTGGCTTTGAAAGTTTATCTGATGAATAGACAGCAACCTTGTCCTCCTTGCACCACAATATCCCTGTATATAAATCCCTTGCTGGAGGATCTCAGCAGGCTGAGCAACACCTGTGAGAGAAAAGGAATCGTCGATCTTTTTGTATAGAAACCTTGCCTCGTTCAACAATTCCTTTCTTCCCACAGATGCTGGTCAACTCACTGAGTTCCTCTTGCAGATTGGTTTACGTTCCAGATTCCACCATCTATACTCGCTTGTGTCTCCAACTCCTTCATATAAGGTAGCCTTGGGATGAACTGTCTTGGAGCAACTAGAACTGGATAACTGGATACCTACATTGTGGGATGTTAAACCAGGGCAGGTCAAATACAGTAAATGACAGGGCCCAGAGAAAGGTCATAGAACAGAAATATCTAGGGCTACAAGTCCATAATTCCCCAAAAGTATCAATGTAGTGAAGACAGTGTATGGCATGCCTTCATTGGTTGGGGCACTGAATACAAAAGTTGGGACGTCACATTACAGATCTACAAGTCATAAGTGAGATTACACTTGGACTATCATGTGCAGGTTTGGTTGTGATTAAGCTGGAGAAGGTGCCAAAAACTCACAAGGATGTCACTGGGATCAGAGGGGTTGAGTATAAGGAAAGGCTGGGTAGCCTGGGAGTGATTTCCCTGGAGTGAAGGAGGCTAAGGGATGACTTTATAGATGTCTATGAAATTGTGAGGAGCATGGATGTGATGGATGGTGGCAGTCTTTGCTCCTGGGTAGTGAAGTCCAAGACCTGAAGGCACATGTTTAAAGTGAAAATGGAAGCATTTGGAGGGGACCTGCGGGGCAGGTTTTCCACACAGAAGCCAATGGGTATATGAAGTGAGCTGTCAGAGGCAATGACAGAAGTGGGTTTACAACTACAATGTTTAAAAGACATTTGGACGTGTTAATGACTGAGAAAGGTTCAGAGGGGTATGGCAAAAAGGGTCTAGCTCAGGCAGGCACCTTAGTCAGCATGGAAAAGTGGACTAAAGGGTCTGTTACCTTGTTGTATGAAGTCGTGTCATGGGCTAATGCAGTTTGTACTGGCTGACAGAATGGAGTCACAGACAGTGATGGTAGTGATTTTGTGGGTCCTGTTGCTTGCTGGTGTTCATGTGCAAATTGTTCAGCAACTTTTGGGAGAGGGGGGTGGTATAGGAACTGCAACAGCCAAAATGTAACCTGATCAGTGTTGAGTGAAAGTCAGCATTGCCTTTATTCCAGCTGAGGGGATGACTGCCCGGTGACAAGGAGCTGCAAGCGAGTCCCAAGGCCAAGAAGATGAAGGAAAGTTAATGGAAAAATGAGGGACAGGGAAAGAAAAAATTATGTTTATTAAACAAACATTTGCTCTCTCTCTAGTGTAGACACCTCAAACTGTTACAGAGTAAGCTGTGATATTTACTTAGGAACAGAGCATTGGGAATGTGTTTCAGCCACACAAGTGCACTGTTTGCAGTCGGTAATCTCAACCGAGTTAAGGTGGCCTCATCCTACAAGATTGACAAAACTTTGCAATAAAGTTCTGACATTTACAAAGACTGATACAAAGACTACTAAAAATGTGTAAAGTGATATAAGATAGCAAATTAATATAAGGCGATTGAATGATCAGTTAACCCGTGTAACATTTGGGCTGTTCAGCCATTTCTGAATTGATTTAAACAAATACAAGTTTCATATCGCCACTATAAGCAAAGACATTTTCATTGTTCTTTATTCTTCCGTAAAGAATGACTAAGCTGGACCACAATACGGGTGTAAATGTCCCTGTCAGTAATGTAATGATTATTCGAAAGAGGTCTGTTTCTAGTGCAGAGGCTGTAAGATATAATACATCTTTCAATACAAATTACAAGTGCAAGGAATTGATAGATGCAATAAATATGGATTACTTAATGTTGCAGGCACTTGCTGGTCATAGGAGTGGAAGTCTTCATTTATCCACTTACTGCATGCACAGGCACCCGAGTGCTTCTAAAAGGCAAGAAAATCCAGGGACTGCTGAAATTGGTTATTATTATCCATTTCATTTCCCATTACATCTGCTGATGTACAAAATGACTTATCATGTTTGAAATGAGTACCAATAAAGTGAGGTACTCTTAAAAGATATTGACTGATAGAAGTTTTAGTCAAAAGGTCAAGACTAGACCTTGGCCATGCATTGCAAATGAAAGGCCTGTGACACCAGACACTGGGTAAAAATTTGGTGTGGCACATTCAATTTATTAATCCTTTAACTGAGACGCTTCCTTTTAGAGAGATTGCTTTATGATGAGATTGAATGCCACCATTCCACTGGAGATTAGGAAATATTCTTGGTATTGAATAATAACCCAAGGGGTAGAAAGAAATTTGTCCTTCATTGTGCACAGTATATTATGGGCTACACACTGCACTCTGCTTCTGGAATTCCCTAGTCAAGAGAGTGGAATTTCAGAAGGGCAGTAAAAGCATTACCGCTACAATATTGTGCATTCAGGACAACTGAACGAGAGCTAACATTCCAGCCAACATTCTCATTAGAGAAGCAAGCTGTCATGACCGAAAGGGCGAATCTGAAAACTGCTGGCACCATGATTTGCCAGGACATTTTTCTCCCTTGAATTGCACTGCTAAGTAGTTTGTTACTTTGCAGTGTTCTACCTGACAATCATAACTGGACATCAAATTAGATCACACTCTCGTATTCATTTCAGATGAAGAAAAAAGCATTGTTTGACATTAAAATGGAAAGTGATTGAAATGCTCAGCAGGTCAGGCAAGATCTGGAGAGAGAGAAACGGAGTTTGCATTTCAGATTGTGACTTTTTGTCAGAGTTCTTATTGAACCCAGGACTTCAGGTCCCTCTTCTTCATCCAGAAAGTGCTGCCTGACTCACTCTCGGCTTCAAGCATCTCATATTTGGTTTCTGAGTTCCAGCATCTTGCTCTCAGTGAGACCACAGATAGGTAACTTGGTCATTGCATTAACTGTACGTGCATTCAGGTGCACGGCAATGCAAAACAACACCGTGCACATACAAAATCTTTACCATAATGGAACACCTCAAGACGCTTTGCAGGAACAATGCCAAATGAGCTGTGTGAGGAGGTGCTCAGAAGCGCAGCTTTAAGGAATATCTGGAAAGAGAAAAGGGAAATAGAAGGCTCAGGGAGTGAATCCCTGAGCTCAGGGTCCAGTTACAATGGCAGAGCCATTATATTTGAAGATGACCAACTGGAGAAGGCTGTTTAGTAGCATAAGATTTCATATTAGGAAGGAGTGCAATCACGGAGAGGCGGATTGAAAAGTGTATGTTTTTTAATAAAACGGACAAATTTATAAAATGGATTTTATTGCAATAAGTCAGCTGCCAAGATAGTAAAGTAAATTAAAATTGCACGTTGGAAAATCAGCTGTTATGGGAGAAAGTTGTAATCCTTAGTCCCTTCACATCCACACCGATAGTTTTATCCATCTACAATAATTCCTTTTACCTGTATCTTTCTATGCATTGCCTATTCAAGTGGCCATCTAAATGCCTCCTAAATGTAGCGATTGTAGCTGATTCCACCACATCCTTAGCACTTACTTAGCACTCTGTTTAAAAAAAAAACACTTTCTGTTTCATATTTCCTTTCTCTCAAATTTATGTCCTCCTGTTTTTGGTATTCCTACAATGGAAATAAAGATTTTGGCGATTTGCCCTTCTTATCTCTTTCTCAATTTGTTCTCTCCTACACCTACTATATTCCTAAAGAGACTCACTTGATTCCAGGTGCCTATCCTCGACATATGCTCCCTTATTCTCCCCCCAGTGAAACCTTCAACTTTTTGTGTCATTCAGCATCCCTTATCTTGCCATCTTTGTCTTTTCCTTTATCAGAACAGGTTGGTCCTAAACTCTCACACATTCCCTTCCAAAAGGCTCCCATCAGTTAGATGTTATTTTATGTGTAAGCATTTGCTCTCAATATACTTTTGCCAGGTCCTTTCTTGTGCTACTGAAATAAAAGTTCCCCCAATTTAGGACCTTCATTTGAGAATCAGCCCTATTCCTTTCCATAAACACCTTCATTTAGGAGCTAAAGGGAGTTAGTTACTCCTCGTTGCAGGAGACCGGATGCTGGGTGATTACCAGCAGAAAGAAAGGAAATGGGCAGCCAGTACAGAGTACCCATGCACCAGGGGTGATTGATAAGTTTGTGGCCTAATGTAGACATAGTCAATTTTAGAAAACCTAGCACATTTATTTTTCAACATAGTCCCCTCCAACATTTACGCACTTAGTCCAGTGGTCGTGGAGCATACAGATCCCTTCTTTGTAGAAGTTAGTGTCTTGGACCTCCAGAAAGTGGTCCACAGCAGGGGTGATGGATAAGTTTGTGGCCTAAGGTAGAAGGAGATGAGTTATACAGCTCTCGTTACATGCACATGCAGTTCAACTTTTTGAGTGATTATGCAGAAAGTTTGAAGTTCATAACTTTTGTGGTATTTCTGTTTCAGATAATTGAAAAGTGTAAGTAAGCATTGTCTGAGAAAATGGACATCGGCCTTCGTGCAGTCATCCACTACCTCTGTCTCAAGGTATCACCCAAGGAAGTCCACGAGGATGTGGTGGCAACACTAGGGGAGGGTGAAAAATAAATGTGCTAGGTTTTCTCTTAGGCCACAAACTTATCAATCAACCCTCGTAGCTGTTCCCATCAATAATACGAACACCGTTTGGGATTCTGTTGAGGGGGACAACCTACCGGGGAGAGCCACAGAGACTAGCTCTCTATCAGAGTCTGACACTGTGGCTCTGAAGAAACTGCAGCAGTGATGGGAGATTCCATAGTTAGATGAATAGAGGTAAAATCCTGTGGCTGCGATAGAGACACCCGAATGGTACGTTGCCTCCCAGGTGCCAGGGTCACGGATGTCTGGGATCAGGACAAATGACATTCTAAAAGAGGAGGATAAACACCAGGTGCCTTGGTACATATTTGCACCAATGACATAGGAAAAGTGAGGAGAGTCCTGAAGAGAGATTTTAAGGAGCTAGGTAGAAAGCTGGAAAGCAGGACTTCCAGGGTAGTAATCTCTGGATTGCTGCCTGTGTCATGCACCAGTGAGGGTAAGAATAGGAGCATTTAGCAGATAAGTGCATGGTTAAGGAACTGGTGCAGGGGGCAGGGATTCAGATTTCTGGATCACTGGGATTGCTCCTGGGGAAGGTGTGACAGGTTATACCAGAACCCAAGGGAGAACAATATCCTTGCAGGCAGATTTGCTGAAATTGTTCGGGAGAGTATAAACTAACTTGGCTAAGCAATGGGAACCAGCATGATAGATCTGAGGTTCAGGCAGTTGGTTTACAAACAGAGGCAGTGTGTAATGAGACTGCTAGCAGGGAGCAGCTGATGATAGGGCAAAATTACAGTCAGTGGGATGAGTTGTAATGTAAAAGAAAAATCGAAAAGGGTGATGAATACAGGACTGAAGGTGTGATATTCGAATGCACGCAGTATATGGAAAATAAGGTAGATGAACTTGCAGCATAGTTAGAGATTGGCAGGTATGACATTGTGGGAACCACTGAGTCATGGTTGAAGAAAGATTACAGCCGGGAGCTTAACATCCAAGGTTACACATTCTATTGAAAGGACAGGGAGGTAAGCAGAAGATGTGGAGTGGCTCTTGGTAAAAAAAATAAATCATATCCTTAGAAAAAGATGACATAGGATCTAAAGGTGTAGAATCCTTGTGGGCAGAGATAAGAAACTGCAAGGGTGAAAAGGCCCCTGAACAGTAACTAGGATGTATGCTACAAATTACAATACGAGATAGAAAAGCCTAGTCAAAATGGAAAATGTTACAATAGTCATGGTGGATTTCAATATGCAGGTAGATTGGGAATATCAGGTTGACTTTAGATCATAAGAGCAGGAATTTGTAGAATGCCTATGAGATGACTTTTTAGAGCAGCTCCTGGTTGAGGCCACAAGGGGATCAGCTATTCTGGACTGGGTGCTGTGAAATGAACCAGAATTGATTAGAGAGCTTAATGTAAAGGAACCCTCAAGACCGTAAGAGCATAGGAGCAGAATTAGGCCATTCAGCCCACTGGGTCTGATCCCAGATCCAACTTAAGCCCATACATCTATCTTAACGCCATATCCTTTGATGCCCTGACAGATCAGGAAACTATCAATTTCCATCTTAAATATACCCATTGACTTGGTCTCCACCTCAGTCTGTGGCACAGCATTCCACAGATTCACTACTCTGTGGTTAAAAAAATTCCTCCTTAACTCTGTTCTAAAAGGTCTTGAGGCTGTGCCCTCTAGTTCCGGATATACACACCATAGGAAACATGATCATAATATGATAGAATTATCATCACATAAGATGAGAGAATCACCACATAAGGGACTGTATCATAATATGACAGAATTCACCCTGCAATTTGAGAGGGAAAAGCTAAAGTCAGATATAACTAAATACAGAGGTGAGAGAGAGGAGCTGGCCAATGTTGATTGGAAGGGGACACTGGCAGGGATGATGGCAGAGCAGCAATAGCTGGAATTTCTGGGGGCCATTCAGAAGGCATAGGATAGATGCATCCCAAAGAAGTAGAGTATTCTAATGGCAGGATAATGCAACTGTGGCTGACAAGGGAAGTCAAAACCAAGCAAAAGAAAGGGCATGTAATAGAGCAAAAATTTGACCATAAGACTATAAGATATAAGAGCAGGCCATTTTGATTCATTTTCCTCTTAGTCCAATTTTCTGCCTTCTCCCTGTATCCCTTCATGCCCTGACTAATCAAGAATCTATCAACCTCTGCCTTAAATATACAGAATTAGTGGAAAGTTAGAGAATTGGGAACATTTTAAAAACCAATAGAAGACAATGAAAAAAGTCATAAAGATGGAGTACGAAGGTAAGGTTGCCAATAATATTAAAATGAACACCAAACATTTCTCAGATATATAAAGAGTAATGGAGTGGTAAGAGTAGATATCGGACCACAGGAAAATGATACTAGAGAAGCAGTAATGGGGTCAAGGAAATGGTAGGTGAATTGAATAAGTAGTTTGCATCAGGGTTCACTGTGGAAGACATTAGCAGTACACTGGAAGTTTGAGAGTGGCAGGGGATAGAAGTAAGTGCAGTCGCTTTTACTAGGGAAATGGTGCTCGGGAAACTGAAAAGTCTGAAGTTAGATAAGTCATCTGGACCAAATGGTATACAATCCAGGTTTATGAAAGTGGTAGCTGAAGAGATTGTGGAGGCATTAGTAATGATCTTTCAAGAATCAATAGATTCTGGCATAGTTCCAGAGGACTGGTAAATTGCAAATGTCACTCCACTCTTCAAGATGGGAGGGAGGAAGAAGAAAGGAAATTATAGACCACTTAGGCTCAGTTGGAAAGCTGTTGGAGTCGATTGTTAATGATGGACAGACATGATAAAATAGGCCAAAGTCAGCACGGTTTCCTGAAGGGAAAATCTTGCCAGACAAATCTATTTGAATTCTTTGAGAAAATAACAAGCAGGATAGACAAAGGAGAATTGGTGGATGTTGTGTATTTGGCTTTTCAGAAGGCCTCTGACAAGGTGCCACACATGAGACTGCTTAACAAGGTAAGATCCCATGGTATTGCAGGAAAGACACTAGCATGGATAGAGGATTGGCTGACTGGCAGAAGGCAAAGTGTGGGAATAAAGGGTGCCTTACCTGCTTGGTTTCAGGTGACTAGAGGTGTTCCACAGAGGTCTGTGCTGGGACCACTTCTTTTTACATTATTTGTCAATGACTTGGATGATGTAATTGATAGCTTTGTGGCCAAGGATTTAGACAGGTTTGGAGAATGAGCAAAGAAGTGGCAAATGGAATAGTGTCAAGAAATGCATAGTCCTGCACTTTGGTAAAAGAAATAAAAGTACAGAATATTTTCTAAATGAAGAGAAATTTTAAAAATCTGAGGTGCAAAATGACTTGGGAGTCCTCGTACAGGATTCTCTAAAGCTTAATTTGCAGGTTGAGTAGGTGGTGAGGAAGGCAAGTGCAATGTTAGAATTCATTTCTAGAGGACAAGAATATAAAAGCTAATATATTATGTTGAGGCTTTATAAGGCAGTGGTAATGCCTCACTTGAAGTATTGTGGAAAGTTTTGAGCCGCTGCTCAAAGAAAAGATATGCTGACACTGGAGAGGGTTCATAGGAGGCTCATGAAAATGATTCCTGGATTGAAAGGCTTATCACATGAGGAGAATTTGATGGCTCTGGGCCTGTACTCACTGGAATTCAGAAGAATGAGGGAGTATCTCCCTGAAACTTATCAAGTGTTGAAAGGCCTCGATAGAGTGGGGTGGAGAGGATATTTCATATGGCGAGGGAGTCTAAGACCAGAGGGCACAATCTCAGTATAGAAAGACATCCATATAGAACAGAGTTCTAAATTTCTTTAGCCAGAGAGTGGATATGGGGAGAATTTAGGAGATTGGAGCTGACAGTAAAATGGATCAGCCATGATGAAATAGCACAGCAGACTCGATGGGCCAAATGTACTGCGTTCCTCCAGCAACACTTCTACCACTTGCCCAGTTTTATTTCCTGAGGTCATGTAAAGCCCAGCTCCAGTAGACCTCACAACATATCATCTAAAAATAAACTCTCTTGGATACACTTCCAAACTTGACCCCCTCTTAATTCTTCAAATTGAGGCAATCCCAGTCAATATTGGGAAATTTAATGCACCCTCTATAATAATTTTTTTCATTACAGAACAGCAAATCTGGCTTCCTATTTTAAGGAAGGTAGCAGGGAAAACTGTGAGCAACAGTAACAACTTGCTGGAGGGACTCTGTGGATTGAGCAACAACTGTGGGGTGTCATGAATTGCTGACATTTCGAGTCAAAACCTTGCATCAGTCCTGCACTAGCTCGCCACAACTTGATATCAGACTCCAGGAACAGACAACATTCCAAGCTCCGTAAAGGAAGAGATTCTGTTCTCAGGAGGAGAAGGGAGAAGATTCAAGGTTGTGCTCAAAGCCTCCTCAAAGAGAGCAACATCCCCAATGCCCCGGGGAACATGACTGCTCAAAGTAAAGAAGAAGCATTCAAGTTGGCACTGAGAAGCTAAAGGCCATTACTCGGTACATACATAAACTATAAATGCCACTTCACAAACTATCAGCTTACCCGCCCCAACAGGCATTTCCTGCCCCAGCTATGGAAGCATGTGCTGAGCCCACACTGGCCTCATTAGCTATCTGAAAGCCCAAGTAGCCAGACTGGGAGCAAGTCATGCACAGTCTTGAGGGACTGCCTAAACAAAATAAGCGGGTATGCCTGTCAATAAACATGTATGTGTAATGTGAATGTGTCTAAGTATGAGTGAGTGAGCACGCGTGAGTGTATGTGTTTGAGAACTAAGAGACAAGGATTGATCCAGAACTCTGTGCCAAGCTGTGCTATATTTTTGGAATTGAATTCTCTTTACTGATGGCTTACTGACTTATCATTCAGCAGTTGGAAAATTATCAGTCAATAAGCAATTGGTCACACTGTGGTTTCTGCCAGTTCACGACCGATGACTTAACTCCTGATTGAGAGTCACATATAGGATGGCTGAAAAGGAGCACGTCAATATCAAATGTTCTGCTCAGCACCTTAGTGTTTCAAAGAGCTCAACGAACAGTCTGTGTCGAGCTTGGCTTTACTTAATCAAAACCTTAACACAATCCTCCACCCGTGCAACACAAAATGGATTTATTTTCATTTTTTTAATTATCTATTTGTTTTATGCCAAAACAGTACATTCTGGTTAATTGGGCTATTGGTTAATTGAGGCAGTCGCATATTTGGGACAACTCTTAAAGAACAAAAGCTAATTAAGAAAATAGCCAGGATTCCCTTATACACACACACAGGATTTCCAGCATCAGCACATTTTCTCTGGTTTGTGACCAGATTCCCTTCATTTATTTGGGACACTACACTGCTTAACTGGGACAGGAAACAGTTGCTGAAGAGTCTCTAGCTAGCATCAGTCACGTGTGCCTATGTGGCTGTTAGATACTACACCATGCTTAGAGCAAACAGTTTTTAAATAGTACGAGTTGCATGCGTTTGTGTTCAAAAAGCAGTGATACTTTTTTGTCACTGATAATTGGCAAGAAATAAGCATTAAGACAATTCAGAACTGCTTTGCTCACTGTAGTTTCAAGCACTCAGACAAGAATGACAGAAAGTGAAAATAGAATAATTTCACTACTTCAACAAGTTAGGAGCCACAGAGAATTTGTAGTTATCAACTATCATCTTGAATCTTGGTCCCTGCTGGACTCTCAGCATTCACCTGTGGCTCCAAGTAAGTGTTTCATGTGTCAGCGGCTACTCCCCAGTACACCGCTTTGACAGGCGGGCTAACCGAGGTGAGCGTGGCCGGTGGATCTCACACTGGTGGAATAGGGACATGCCTGACCTAACAGTCAAAGTCAGCTCCGGCGGGGTGGGTGGATGAGACCTTCAGTGAGATCCAATGGCCAGGATGGTGGTTCTACAATGCTACGTGGAGAGTGAAGGACATGACAGAAGAAATCATGGTCATCCACTGCAACCAGGGAAGACTCCAGTTATGGCGTCTGCTCCTGCCACTGGACCCAGACTTCCAAGGTCAAGAAAGTGGAACTGCCCCAGCACAACACCATGGTAAAAACTCTCCCACGTTTCCTATCATCGTCGCATATGCTAGTATTCTGATTTAGTCTGTATTTCAATTAAATACGTAGTTTGTTACTCAGTTAAACAGTAGCTTGTCTTTTTATACCTTTTTAACCATTTTGATGTAACTTTGGCTAATTGGGTCAACCGCTTAATTGCACCAAAAAGTACTGGTCCCAATGTGTTCCAATTAACCAGAATCTACTGTATTTAATTTTCCAGTTAATACTGTCATTCTGTAATTTTCCAGGAAGATCATTTTTCTTATTGATGAGGGAAGCAGGGAGATGGTCTCACTGCCTATCTGTAATTTGCCAAGAACATATGACGACAGAGAATAAGGCACATCACAGCCAGTGCGTCTATTTCTCATTTGGAATGTTGGTCTACTGTCAAGCTACTCCCCCAGCTGAAGGATTTAGGTAACACTTTGATCACCTTGTAGAAGTATCAGGTACAGAAATGGGAATGAAATTGCATCCTTAAAGGGCATAGAGACTGTAATGCCATCAACCTTTGGAACCTTGGAAACAGCAATTACTTTAGTTCACATTTAACCCAACACACCCATGATGGGAAATGTGTGACTAGAAATCTGTCAGCTGCATTTATAGGT
Organism: Hypanus sabinus; assembly: GCF_030144855.1. Classification (NCBI taxonomy): domain Eukaryota; kingdom Metazoa; phylum Chordata; class Chondrichthyes; order Myliobatiformes; family Dasyatidae; genus Hypanus; species Hypanus sabinus. The sequence continues at coordinate 75,445,296 of NC_082712.1, read as the reverse complement.
AAAACAAATTAACAATCTGCTGTGGGCATGATTTAAATTGAAGGCAATTATTCCCAGTAGAAATCCCAGAATCTAGAGTGGGTATTTCTGGTCTGTACCATCCCAACATAGCTAGCCATTTCTGGGCTGAACCAACTCAGCAGAGCCAGGCATTTCAGAGCCATACCAACCTCAAACAACAACACTTTCTGGGTTGTTCCATTTGAACATGTCAGGTCACTTCTCCAGTGTCACTGAAGTACACGATGGCGTACTCAAATGAGCTCATATTTGCTCTGGTGGAAGAAGATAGATCAGTAGTGTACAAAGCTTGATCTCTGTTTATAAGCAACACACACAAAATGCAGGGGGAATTTTGCAAGCCGGGCAGCATCTATGGAAAAGAGTACAGTCAACATTTCAGGCTGAGTCTTTCAGCAGACCTGCTTGGATTTCCAGCACCTGCAGATTTTCTCTTGTTTGTCTCTGTTTAAAACCCCCTTTAACAGCAGGCACTCCTTCCACAGAGCAATACTCCAACAGTACTGCTCTCAGATACTGCACCACTCCTTCCCTCCTAAATGAACGCATCATTGGAGATTTATGTTCTTACAACAGTGGAGCCATTGCCACAGATCAGAATTGGCTGCTTAAAAAGACAGATGAAGCAGATTCAACAATGATTCAACACAGGTGTCAACTATAGTAACAGTTTACAGAGAGGCTCCAGCACTTGGGGAAAGCACGGTTAATGGGACTAATAGATTACCCAATCAATATACCGGCATGGTCGTAATGGGTTAAATGATCTGTTTTTGGTGTGGGATTGTTACATTCTGAGTTGATCATTTTGCATCAACATTTGTAACATCTTTCTACTAAAGCTTTTAATTGGTCCCTGTAAAAAGGCTGCTGCCCATTTTCCAACAGCGAGAAGTGACCTCTGCTCAATTGCTTAATACTAGCAAAAATATTCTGATTATTTGGAAATTTAGCACGCTACTGATTTTGGATTGATCAAGGCTACAAAAATATCCAGCAAGCATATAGATGTGACAAAACCACCACAAATCCAACTCATCAACTTCCCCATTCGCCATCCTTTCTTCTGACTCAACGGCATGGGGAACCCGAAGTCCATCCAACAGTAATGGTAGTGACCCAGTCACCACAGACTAACTGTGGTAAGGTAGACAAAGACAGCAAAGAAAAATTATTCGAAGGAACTCTGCAGTGGAAGATCGCATGACCTGGGCACAGTCCAGCTGACTGAAAAGTTGTTCAGTACTGCACAGGAAATGAATTGTTACTCACAAGAGGACTCCTTGATTTGAGCCCCTGGTCCAAGACTCCCCCACTAAAGAAAACATTCTCTGCACATCCACACTATCTAGGGCTTTCAATATTCGATCTGTTTCTATGAGATCCTCCCTCCTTCTTCTAAGCTCCAATGAATACACAACCTGCTCCTCATTCGATACGCCATTCATTTCCAGAAACAATCTCGTGAGCCTCCTCTGAATCCTCTCCAATATTAGCACATACTTTTTCAAATAAGGGGCCCAACGGTCAGACGCTTGGCAGTGTGGAGGATCAGCGAGATCTTGGGGTCCATGTCCATAGGACACTCAAAGCTGCAGCGCAGGTTGACAGTGTTATTAAGATGACATATGGTGTGTTGGCCTTCATTAACCATGGGATTGAGTTGAAGAGCCGAGAGGTAATGTTACAGTTATGTAAGACTTCAGTTAGACCCCACTTGGAGTACTGTGTTCAGTTCTGGTTAGCTCACTACAGGAAGGATGTGGATACTATAGACAGAGTGCAGAGGAGATTTACAAGGATGTTGCCTACATTGCAGAGTGTGCCTTATGAAAATAGGTTGAGTGAACATAGCCTTTTCTCCTCTGAGCAATGGAGAACAAGAGGTGATCTGGTAGAAGTGTATAGGAGGCATTGATCGTATGGATAGCCAGAGGTTTGTTTTTTCCAGGGCTGAAATGGCTAACATGAGTTTCAAGGTTCTTGGAAGTAGGTACAAGGGGGATGTCAGAGGTAAGTTTTCACACAGAGAGTGGTGGTGCGTGGAATGCACTGGCAGCAAAGGTGATAGAAGCAAATACAAATAGGGTCTTTCAAGAGACTCTTTGATAGCAACATGCTTAGAAAAATAGAGGGCTATGCGGTTCGAAAATTCTAAGCAGCTTCTACAGTAGGTTACATGGTCAGCACAACATTGTGGACCTAAGGGCCTATAATGCACTGCAGATTTCTATGTTTCTATATGTTTAAACCTGCTCACAATACTCCCAAGTGAGGCCTCACCAGTGCTTTATAAAGCCTTAACATTACATCCTTATATTCTAGTCCCCTTGAAGCGAATGGCAACATTGCATTTGCCTTCCTTACTATCGACTCAACCATCACGAAGTCCTGCAGCCCCCGATGTCCTGTAATTTCAGTCACTGAAGCTGATGCCTGAACAGCCTTCATGAGGGCGAACCAAAAAAAAAAGCATTCCCTCTCTTGGTACCCATCACCATCCTGATTTTCCCAATCTGCCTGCGTATTCTATCTCAAGTCGTAATTTGTACCCAGTTCTACTACCCACACCCCACCCCCATCTACTATTGGAGGCCTGCATATAACTCAGTTTGTTAACTCGACCCACAAGGATTCTACATCTTCTGATCATATGTCATCTCTTTCTAAGGATTTGATTTCATATTTTTTTTTACCAGCAGAGACGTCCCACCCCCTCCTCTGCCCACCTGCCTGTCCCTTTGATACAAAGTGTATCTCTGGATGTTAAGCTCCTAACTATATGATCTCCTTTCAGCCATGACTTAGTGACATCCGCAACATCGTACCTGCCAATCTCTAACTGCACTACAAGATCATCTACCTTATTCCATATATTGTGTGCATTCAAATATAACACCTTCAGTCCTGTAATCATCACCCTTTGCAATTTTATCCTCATGTTAGACTTCAGCTCATCCCACTGACTGTAATTTTGCCAGTGTTTCCCTGTAGTCTCGCTACCCCTGCATCTGCTAGTATAGAAACTCACCGATCCTCAGACCTATCACTCCGGTTCCCATCCCTTACCAAATTAGTTTAAAATCCTCTCCACAGCTCCAGCAAACTTGCCTGCAAGGATATTGGTCCCTCTTGCATTTAGGAGCTACATTTATTCCATAGACAGGATTTCCTGAGATCAATCAGTCATTTGTCAAATAGCTATTCTTGGGAGCTTGTTATGTGCAAACTGACTGCTGCTGAAATAATGGTATTTCAATAGTATTTCATTATCAAGTGCTTTTGAACAACTGAGCTTGTACAAGTGGGTTTGCATATACCCCAGACATTATGTACAAACTGTGATTAGCCAGTTTCAGATATACAACAGATTAAACTTGCTTTTAACCCTGGGTTATTTCAGAGACCTTGCTCAATATAGCGAAGCTAGGAATGGTTAGTCTGCAATACCACAAAAGGGTCTGTTGCAGATTCAATGACACCATTGTAAAAGAGCACAAGAACGTTATTCTATGTGGGGACCATTCTATTTGGCGTTGCAGTGGAAATATTCACTTTCTTACTACTGACACCCTCTAGCTCAATGATCAAAATTATCAAAAGAGAAAAAGATCTGGGTTTCAGGCCTGCCATTCAACATCTTAGATGGCTGCATGATTATATCAGGACAAAGTATAATGTTTCTGACCTGTGCATAAAGAACATGTTTCGTCTGAACCACAAACTGCTTTGCAGGCAATGCACCATCAACATACAGACTGCAGCTACAAAATAAAACCTTAAGTGTTGGTTACTTTAGAGACAAAAAATACTCAACGTTCGTGCTTTATTTTACTAAATAATTGTCAAATTTGCAAATCTCTGTAGATATAAAGAGGAATGGCAAAATCAGCAATATGTGCTCATGTGATGCAGGCTTTTTGCAATTTGAACGTAAAAAGTTCACACAAAAAATTAAATATAAACAATCAGCCAGCCTTCATTTTGCATAGCTTCTTAACTTGGGAAGTATAAGAGGATGACATTTCCTCACCTAGATTTAAATCCACTCCAATCTTGCACAGAATGCAGATGAGGCAAGCATGAAGCCAAGTACTTGACATAGATTGTGACCTTATTTACAGTGTCCACCATGAGCTCACAGAGCACTGAGCTGTCTTACAGCCTTTGAGTTAAATTCAGATTAGTGTCACCGCATTAATAAGGGAAACACGGTACCCACAAGCTCCCACAAAAACCAACATAAAATGACCATTCATCTGTTCATGGAGATATCTATAGCGATAAAACTGTGATTTAAAATTAACAAGCTTCAAGACCGCCATAGCTTAAAAAATATAAAGAACAGAACAACCTAAAAGACTGGTTAACGCAATGAAAGGAAAATCAGGAGCATGTATTAAACTAGTGGAAAGTATAGACAAGGTCAAATATTGGCTTTGCACAAGGCATTGTTGGTTTGAAGTCAGGTAAGATAAGAGAGGCACAATTATCTGACGGTGTAATTTAACTGTGGAACAGGAGAGCTCAAGTGCCAGAGATGTGAGCTTAAGTGCCCTACTTCCTGGACTTGACTTTACTTATCTCCTTTCATAAACATCAACTCAGGCAGAAATCTTCTTCTCACGGAATAGTAGATATTGTCAACCAAAGTCCCAGTAAATACAACTGACATTGCGTCAATTAACTGCTTTGAAAGAGAGCGGGATCAACATCTGGCTGGGAATAAGACTGGAAGTTATGTTGATAGATATAGACTGGGATGATAAAATATTCCACTGGGATCTGATGATTATGTGCTGCTGGGACCAAGGGAAGTGGGAGTGTTACCTGGGGACAGCAGGGCTTGGTTGAATAGTTCAGTTGTGAGGATTGATGAATAGCCCTGAGCTTTCTTTGATGAACTTGGGGATCAGAGATAGCTTTTATGCAATACTTGCAGGAGATAGAATCATTACAAAGAAGTTCATGATTGCGGAGCCAAGGCAAGGAATGGATTTGATAGGATACAGTTATCATGTTCCTTCTTCTTTTATGATTTATATCTGACAAAAGGCACTCATTTTGGAGGGAAATAAATCACAAATACTGATGCAAATAAATACAAATAAAGAAAATACAACGCAAATAAAATTTCTTGACAGATATCACAGTACCTAAAATTATGAAATTTAAAAATTGATTTCACAAGATTTTAAGTCTTGTCTTGTGTGTGCATTTTAATTATTTTTGTTTCAGCAATATTTCATTGTTCTGGTGTTTTCAGAAATTGCAGTAATTTATTTTTAAATGATCATTTTATTTCTTGTTTGAAATCCTTTTTTCTGGAAGCTGAGAATCTGCTAAATCTGCCAGCTCAGTATGTTACTCTGAGAGGCAGAATCACCCATGAAGATTATATGTGACCTGGAGGGAGTCTTGGTATATTCCCTGTCACCTAAACCCCTACTACACAGCTTGGTAACATGACACCCACAGATACTAACACCATTGAACTCCCCATTGTCTGGGAGATTTCCTCAGTATCAGATGATGTGAGGAAGTGTCTCTGCTTGCTGGAATACACAGAGTAAAACATAAATACTGGAACCATGGCCCACAGAATAGGACCTCCTGGATCTCTCAGCACATCCCATACGTGTACCAAATGGAGAGAGCTGATCTGGAATAAACTTGAGACCTAATCCAATATTACCTGTCATGGGCAGTGAGTGTTGGTCTGCACACGAAGGTGTTAAGTGTGTTGACCTGATATGAACAGTTTGCCAGCTCGGCTGGGTACGGCGTAACATGTGCTACGTTGTAATGTTTGCTCAAGACAATGGAGTTTGTGGGCTGTTGCGGACCATATCAAGGAAGATGATAAATCAGCATACAGGAGGAAGCTTGAAAACTTGGCTGAATGGTGTAATAACAACAACCTCTCATTCAATGTCAGTGAGACCAAGGAAGAGATTGTAGACTTCAGGAGAGGGAAGTCAAAGGTCCATGAGCCAATAATCAGAGGTGGAGAGGATCCTCAATGTCACTAAATCAGAGGAATTGTCCTGGACCCATCATATAAATATTGCTGCAAAGAAAGCACAACAGCGCTTGAACTTCCTCAGGAATCTGCAAAGATTCAGCATGCCGTCGAAAACCTTGGCAAACTTCTATAGACGTGTGGTGGAAAGTGTGCCGACTGGCTACATTATGCCTGGTATTGGAACACCAATTCCTTTGAGCAGAAAATCCTACAAAAGGTAGTGGTTTCAGCCCAGTACATCACAGGTAAAACCCTTCCAACCATTGAGCATATCTATATGAAACAATGCTGTAGAAAAGCAGCATCCATCATCAAAGATGCTCACCACCCTGGCCATGCTCCCTTCTTGCTGCTGCCATCAGGTAGAAGGTACAGGTTCCTCAGGTCTCACGCCATCAGGTTCAAGAACAGTTACTACCCCTCAACCATCAGGCTTTTGAACAAAAGGCAATAGCTGCACTCTCTTAAAGACTCTGTTATATTGTTATTTCATGCTCGGTATTTTTTGCTATTTATTTATATCTGCATTTGCACAGTTTATTTGCTGTTTACATTTCCTGGTGTGTACAGTTTACAGTTACTGTTCTACAGATCAGCTAAGTATACCCGCAGGAAAAGAATCTCAGGGTTGTACGTGGTGACATGTTCATACTCTGATAATGTATTTTACTTTGAATTTTGAGACTATGGGCGCAGTCCAGTCTGGTGCAGTCCCACCCAACATCACGGTTAGGTTATGTACTCACCTCCACTACACACTCCAAGGGTTTTGCAGTTAGTGATTATAGAAATATTTCCACAAGTTGGAAAGTTGTTGAGGAAAGGAGATGCAAAGTAGTGCAGAAATCTGGAAACTGGAGCAACAGCCTGCTGGAGGAATTCAGTTGGTGGAAGGAAAGGAGTCATCAAAATTTCAGGTCAAAGTCTGAACAGGATACATGCAACACAAAACGTCGACAATTCCTTCCCCCACCTCCCCCATTAACAGAAGCTGATCATTCTGGAGTGAGTTCATCTTGTTGATAAATGGAGGCTGAGAGAAAGCAGGGAAATAGGCCAGTTAACTGGATGTCAGTAGTAGAAAAATTGCTGGAATTTATTTCCAAGGAAGAGATAACAGGAAATCTGACAAATAATAAGATTATGCAGAGTCAACATTGATTTCTGGAAGGGAGATCATGCCTGACATATTAAGAGTTTTTGAGTTTGTGATTAGGGAATTATATCTGGGGGACTCATTCTATGTGAAGTATTTGAAATTTCAGTAGGTGTCACCCAAGAGGTTATTGAACAAAATTAGAGTGCACAGTATTACGGATAATGTTGTGGAATAAAGATTGGTTAACAAACAGATACCACAAAGCACGAGCTATCAGTTATTCTCTGGTTAAGTCACAGAATAATGAGAGATGCAACATAGAAACAGGACAATCATCCCACTGAGTCTGCACCAAACAATTCCCCATTTTACAATAATTCTATATTAATGTAATTTTATTTATATTCTCCCCACTTTCTGCATAACTCCTTCCAGATTCTACCACTCACCTACACTCTAGAGACAATTTTCATCAGCCAATCAACCTGTGACTGTAACCACTGGTGTGCTTCAGTGAAATGGTGGGGCCCCAGTGCTTGAAAATATACATCAATGATTTGGAAGATGAAGAACCTTGGCTCAAAACATCGACTGTTTACTCTTTTCCACAGATGTTGCTTGACCTGCTGAGTTCCTCTAGTATTTTGTGTGTGCTGCTTTGGATTTCCAGCATCTGCATATTTTTTACATCAATGATTTGGAAGATGGATGAAGTGTGCTACAACCATTTAGTTATGATAATAAAGATAGAGAGGGAGCATTCTACAGCGAGATTTCACAGGGAAGTGGGCAGGCTAAGTAAATAGGCAAACAAGTCAGGTGGAATGTAATGTGTAAAAGTGTGAGGTCATTCGCTCTGAGACAAAGTTTTTTATTGAATGTTGAGTAACTTAAAGTTATTGTACAGAGGAATCTGGGTAGCCTTATGCATGAATTGCTGAAAGTTAAAATACAAGGACAGCAACAATTAAAAAGATAAATATACATTAGCAAAGGTGGTTGTGTCACACATTAGAGAACCCTTGCTTGAACTATAATGGAGCATTACGTATAGGTCTGGTCTCCACACCCAAGCACTGATATACAGTACTTGCAAAGGAAGTTGGGGGTGGGGTGGGTGGGCAGGGAGTGGAAGTTCATCAGACTGATTCATGGGATGCCGGCTCTGTCAAATGAGGAGAAATTAAGCAGAATTAGCCTGTAGTCTCCAGAGTGCAGAAGACTGAGACACTATTTGACTGAAACATAAAATTCTTACAGGACAACAGAATAGATGCAGGGATATTGTTTCTCTTGGCTTGGGTATCTGTAAGTTGTGATTATTGTCTTAAAAAAAGGATATAGTCTGGTCTGAGAAGAGAACAAATTTCTTCACCCAAGTGGAGTAGATCCAAGAGGCTTAGTCACTGAGGATTTTCAAAGCAGTGGTCAAAAGATTTCTAAATGTTACAGGAATTGACTGATCTGCAGGAAAGAAGCAGCAGATCAACCATAATGTTACTGGATGGCTGAGCAATGAGGAGACAGAATAGCAGAACAGGAAAGCTCCCATTCTCACACCTCCCCATTCAAAATGTGCAGGAGTACAGAAATACATAGGAGATAACCCTGCCACTCGTACAGGGATACACAAGTTTGTTCCCACTGGTCACAACAAACACTAGATCGCTGCGGTGAGAACCACTGAAAGTCAGATGCCTCTCCATCCTGATCTGTTGCAATATTAATAGAAAAACATCTAATACATCTGGTAGGTATCTAAGACAAGCTCCATTGCAGCTCGCTCAAACAGCTGCATGTCAACTTCAGGAACCCCCTCAAAGGGAAATCGACAACTTGTCTATGGTGCTATTGACCCACTCTGTCTCATCTGGATAGGGAGCTAGATTCAACCTTGTAATTCCCTGTTCCAGCCTCCTTTTCAAGAGGCTCTGGTGAGACTCTTCATCTGGATTCACAATAACTTTTGCGTGCCATCACACACAATGGTCAGATGCTGAACGTTTGCAGTTGGACAATGCAAGAATTATCACGATCAAGCTTAGAATATTCTTCAACAATGAAGTATCAGAGCACAAGCAGGAAGAGTTCAAGCCCTACTTCACCAATCATTACAATCACCCAGATTAAACTCTATCTGCCACTTCTTTGCCCTTATCTATAACTGATCCATATCCTGCTACAATCTTTGATAGCCATTACACTGTCTACAACTCTAGCAATCTTGGTGTCTTCTACAACATGCTAATCCACCTATCTACATCCTTGAAGAACATCATTGGTCATGGACCTCCAGCCAGTATAAAACATGTCACCCCCACTTTCCGTCTTATATAGGTAAGCCAGTTCAGAATCTAAACTTGCCATCTATCCTGAATCCCATGTATTTATATCTTTGAATCAACCAATTATGAAGGCCTTTGTCAAATGCCTTTAAAATCCACGTTGATAACATCCCTAACCTTCCCCTCATCATGCTCCTTTTTCAAGCTTCAAAAAACTCAATCAAGATTGTACAGCTTGACCTACCCCACACCAAGCTTTGCTGAATGTCCCTAAAAAAACTATGCCTTTCAAAATGATCTTAAATCGATCACTCTGTATCCTCAGCGTTAGCTTCCATACCACTATTGTGAGACTCTCAAGCCGATGATTATTGGGATAATTCCAATTTCACTTCTTGAACACAGGCTCAGCCTTTGCTACTCTCCAGATTTCAGTGACCTCACCTTTTGTTAATGAGGACACAAGCATCCTTATCCAACCCCAGCAATCTTCTCGCTTGCTTCTTCAAATATTTTGGGATATGTGCCATCAAGCTCTTGGGACTTTTTCACCTTAGTGCTTTTCAAAGGATCCAGTGTGATTTCCTCCTTCATCTCAAAACGTCCCACCACATTAGCATGACCCACTCTGTTTCCACTATCTTCTAATTTCTTCTCCACAGTAAATACTGATGCAAAGTGCTTACTTAATATCTCAGCTGTTTGCTTTCACTCCAAGCACGAATTCATTGCTTTATCCTCAAGTGGGCCTTCCCTCTCCTCAGTTATCCTCTCTTTCTGAGAGTAAGTATAAAATGCCATAAGACCATAAGATATATTGGGACATCGAGTCCACTCCACCATTTCATCATGCCTGATCCAATAATATTCTTCTCAGCCCCAATCTCCTGCCTCTTCCCCATATCCCTTCATGCTCCGACCAATCAAGAAACATTCTGGGTAAGAATTGCCCATGAGTCCAAGATTCACTGTGGAGAGAAAAGCACGTAACATCGTAATAACAGCTTCAATGGAGTACAGAGTGCTGATCGAGTGCTGCAATATTAGAGGGGGAATGGTCAGGAAGCATTACACTGTTAGAGGGACAGTAACACCAGAAAACCAAAAAGCCACAGGAGCAGAATGAGACCATTTGGCCCATCAAGTCTTCTCTGTCATTTCAACATGGCTGATCCAATTTCCCTCTCAGCACCAATCCCCTGCCTTCTCTCCATATCCCTTCATGCTCCAACCAATCAAGAATCTATCAACTTCTGCCCTGAAAAAGATTTGGCCTCCACAGCTGCCTGTGGTAAAGGAATCCATAGATTCACTACACTCTGGTTAAAGAAATTCCTCTTCATCTCCATTCTAAAAGGACACCCCTCTATTCTGAGGCTGTGTCATCTGGTCTTAGACTCTCCCACCCTAGGAAGCACCCTATCAGGGCATTTCACCATTTGATAGGTTTCAATGGGGTCACCCCTCTCTCTTCTGAATTCTAGTGAAAACAGGCCCAGAGCCATTAAATGCTCTTCATATGACAAGCTGTTCAATTCTGGAATCATTTTCGTGAACCTCCTTTGAATCCTGTCCAGTTTCAGCACACCCTTTCTAAGATAAGGGGCCAAAATTGCTCACAGTATTTCAAGTGAGACTTCGCCAGTGATTTATAAAGCCATGATATTACACCTTGTCTTTATATTCTAGTCCTCTTGAACTGAATGATAAAATTGCATTTGCCTTCCTCAACCTGCAAATTAAACTTAAGGGAATCCTGCACAAGGACTCACAAGGCCTTTGGCACCTCAGTTTTTGTACTTTCTCTCCATTTAGAAAAGAGTCAATCTTGTCTTTTCTTCTACCAAAGTGCATGACCATACATTTCCCAACACTGTATCCCATCTGCAACTTCTTTGCCCATTGTCCTAATCTGGCCAAGACCTCCAGTGAACACTACTAGTCACTGGCAGCCAACCAGTAAAGACTCCCTTTATTCCCACTATCAGCCACTGTTTTATCCATGTTAGAATTTTCTTGTAACACCACGGGCCTGTAACTTGTAAAGCAACCTCATGTGTGTTACCTTGCCAAAGGCCTTCTCAAAATCCCAGTACACAATGTCAACCAATTCTCCTTTGTCTATCCTGCTTGTTACTTCTTCAAAGAAATCAACAGATATGTCAGGTAAGATTTTCCCTTGAGGAAACCATGCTGACTACAGCCTATTTTATCATGCTCCTCCAAGTACTCCGAAACCGCATCCTGAACAATTAACTCCAACATCTTCCCACCACTGAGGTCAGACTAACTGGCCTATAATTTCCTTTCTTTTGTCTCTCTCCTTTCTTGATGAGTGGAGTGACATTTGTAATTTTCCAGTCTTCTGGAACCATTTTAGGATTTAGAGAATCTTGATAGATCATTAGTATTGCCTCCACAATTTCTTCAGCAACCTCTTTCAGAACTCTGGGGTGTACACCGCATGGTCCAGGTGACGGATCTACCATCAGGCCTTTCATTTTCCCAAGAACCTTCTCTGTAATGATGGTAACTTCACACACATCATGCCACTTAAACCTGGAACTTCCACCATACTGCTAGTGTTTTCCACAGTGAAGAACAATGCAAAATACGTATTTAGTTTGTCCGCTATTAGAATTGGGATGCCTTGGGATTATCCTTAATCCTGCTTGCCAAGGACATTTCATGACCTCTTTTGGCCTTCCTAATCACCTGCTGGAGCACTTTCCTGATAGCATTGTATCCTACAAAGATCCATTCAGAGTTTAGCTTCCTAAACCTCGCATATGCTGAATTTGCCTTCTTGACAAAATTTAGAACCTCTTGGGTCACTCAAATTTCCTTTATTTACCATCCACACCCTTAATTCCACAGAACTGCATGGTTCTAAAAGAGGCAGCTGAAGGCATTATGCAGAGGACTGGAAAATTACAAATGCCACTCCACTCTTTAAGAAGGGAGGGAAGCCGAAGAAAGGAAATTATAGGCCAGGTAACTTGATCTCAGTGGTTTAGAAGACACTGAAGTCCAGTATTAAAGCTGAGGTTTCAAAGTACTTGAAGGCGCATCAAAAAAATAAACCTGAGTAAGCAAAGCTTTCTTAAGAAGAAATCTTGCCTGACTAAACACCTCCACACCATCCACTACAAGCATGACCTCCCAGTGGCCAAACATTTTAATTCCAATTCCCGTTTCCATACTGACATGTCGATGTATGGCTTCCTCTTGTGCCAAGATGAGGCCAAACTCAAGGTGGAGGAGCAACACCTTACATTTTATCTGGGTAGCCTCCAATCTGATAGCATGAATATCAATTTCTCCCTCTGGCGAACAAATTTCAAACACCTGCCCCCCCCCCCACCCTATGGTCCACTGTTCTCTCCAATCAGATTCTTTCCTTTCCAGCCCTTGCCCTTTCCCACCTGCCTGGTTTCACCAATCACCTTCCAACTAGCAGCTTTCCTCTCCCCCTCCCACCTTGTTATTCTGGCATCCCTCACCTTCCTGCTCAGTCCTGATGAAGGGTCTCCACCTGAAACGTAAATGTTCACCCTTTTCCATAGATGCTGCCTGTCCTGCTAAGTTCCTCCAGCATTTTGTGTGTGTTGCTTTGGATTTCCAGCATCTGCAGACTACCCTGTGTTTGTGATTGACTAATCTGTTGGAATTCTTTGAGGAAATAACAGGCACAATAGAGAATTGTGCCTGAAAAGGAGAATTGGTGGATATTGTTTAATTGGATTTTCAGAAGGCCTTTGATAAGGTGCCGCACATGAGGCTGCTTAATAAGATTACAGCCCATGGCTTTACAGGAAAAATACCAGCATGGTTAGAGGATTGGCTGACGGGCTAGAGGCAAAGAGTGGGAATAATGGGAATCTCTTCTGGTTAGCTGCTGGAGACTAGTGGTATTGCACAGAGACCTGTGTTGGGACTGCTTCCTCTACATTATATGTTAATGATTTGGATGATGGAATTGATGCTTTTGTGGTCAACTTTGCAGACGGTACAAAGATAGGTGGAGGGACAAGTAGTGTTGATGAAGCAGGAGGTCTGCATAAGGACTTAAGAGTGGGAGAATGGGCAAAGAAGTGGCAGATGGAATATAGGTTAGGGATGTGTATGGTCATGCTCTTTGGTAGTAGGAATAAAGGTGAGGACTATTTTCTAAATGGACTGAAAATATCCTCAGCCTCCTGGATGATCCCGAGTTCCTTCAGCTCTAGTTCCAATCCCTTCACCCAGCCCGTCAGGAGATGCACTTCCCACAGAGAAGCAGTCATCAGGGAGACCGTGAGGTTGCCCAACTTCCCACATCTTGTAGGATATCTTACCGGCCGATTGCTTTAAAGTCTAACAATGATGTAAATGTGGCGTTTGTCGTTTTAGAAATATGTGGAAGTACTTTAGAGTGAATATTCCCCTTTAATAAGGTCGTACAATTATAAATCTACCGTGATGGAGTTGGAGGAAGGGGTGGAATGGAAGATCATAGTTGTTAAAACAACAGAACACAAAAGAGGAAGATGGACTCAGTGAAGTGCAAATAGTGGTTTTAAGTGAAAACTCATGCAGTGGTACCACAGGGGCTGGTGTCTCTTGGGGCTCAGGTACATCTAAATCAGTCTGCTGCTGGGAAACTTGCATGATTAAAGCTTGGAATATCCATCCGATTCTCACAGGTACAAGTGGTCGTTTGTTTATGCAACTGTAATAACCAGTTCTCCCTACAGCCCGGGCAGCCAAGGGCCAGGAACCTGAATCAGCCTTGTTACACTCTCCCACCTGAATAGGAATAATTGCTCTCACAGAGCCTCTCAACAGGGAGCACAGGAAACACTTGAAGCAGATTAACAGAAGGGGTTTTTAGCAGCAATGGGGAGAAATGGACAAGATTCAGAAATCCCAAGTTAATTGTAAGGAAATAACTGGAAGAGACCCATGCTCTCAAGCTGCCATCAACGAAAAAAATAAAAGATTAATTCTAAAGAGGCCCTTCAAATTCCTCAGCTCCTGTGAATTATGGAGGCAACTCTCCACAAACGACTGCTCACCACTTTAAAATCAGCCCTCTATTACCATTGTTCACAGACGCATTGTTCTGAAATATGACGCAGCTTTGCCTGGGGACTCCAGTGGATGATTTAGCAGAGTACAGCAGTGTCTGCTGAACACTCCGAATTCCTTGTTCAGGCTATTCTGTCGCAACACAGACCAGGGTCTGAATCTGGGACTTTATCTGCTTTGTGTGATATAGCTCCCAGAAGGAACATCAAGTTCACCTGACATCTGCCATTCAATACCTTATCGATCAATATCAAACAGGACTCTGACCACCACCATTCACCCTGACCTTTGGCAATCTTTCAAAACAAAGGGTCAAAGAGCAGAAGTCATCAGTACAAATAAGCAAACTGCTCCCTGACCAGATCAGTTGTAAAGGGGATAGTAACAAAGAGAATTACAGAAGATGCTTCACTGAACTTGTGTAATCAAGAAGAAGGCTGTTGTTGCTGGCATGAAGCAAGCAATCTAGTCACAGAGTACTAGGTTGTCAAACCACATTTACTGCCGTGTCTCCAGAATATAGAGCAGTACGATTGTCAGAGGCACTGAATGTACTTCAGCTCCAACATTTTAAATAAACAGCACATCATTAGGCCAGAATGACTAGACAAGGACTCTAGATTCCAGTGTTTCACTCAGAATCGGAATCAGAATCAGGCTTAATATGTTGTGAAATTCATTGTCCTTGTGGCAGCAGTACATTGCAATGCATAATAATCGAAAAAACATGAATCGCAGTATGACTATAAATATTCAAAAGCTAAGTTAAATAAGTAGTTCAAAAAAATAGAAATAAAAAAGTAGTGAGGTACTGTTCATGGGTTCAATGTCCATTCAGAAATCCGATGGCAGAGGGGAAGAGGCTGTTCCTGAATGACTGAGTGTGAGCCTTCGGGCGTCTGTACCTCCTACCTAGTGGTGGCAATGAGAACAAGGCATGACTTGGGTGACGGGGGTCCTTAATGACAGATGCCACCTTTTTGAAGCACCACTCCTTGAAGTCCTGAATGCTATGGAGACTAGTACCCATGATGGAGCTGATTAGATTTACAACTCTCTGCAGCTGGCTTCAATCCTGTGCGACGGCCATCCACACTACCAGACACTGCATCAGCCAGTCAGAATGCTCTGATATAACAACACATCTAACTGAGCCTTAACACAATAATTTGGAAATAGTGGTTCATTTTTTTAAATGACAAACTTTATAAAACCAATACAGCATACAAAGTAGATCTAACTGCCTATTAGCCCTTTGTGACTTAATAAGTTGTTGTACGATCCTGCTCACACATCATCTCTGTGTTCACAAACTTCCAGCAAGTACCAGTTACATAGTGCCTAAATTTGAAACTTCCTATTCTAGTTTCCAAATTTTTCCTTTGTTTCACCTTCCTGACCAGTGCATGCTTCCTTGGACCTACAGTCCTCTGAGATCACTACTCTCTTTGAGGGTCTCAGACTGAAATGCTGACAGTCCACTTCCCTCCAGAGATGCTGCATGATTCGCTGAGAACTCCAGCAGCTTGCCATTTGGCCCACCGTTGACAAGTTCATGCAAGTTCTGTTTTTACATCAGAGTCATCGAGTCAGAGTACAACACAGAAACAGGCCCTTTAGCTCATCTAGTCCATGCCAAAACCACTTAAACTGCCTACTCCCATCAACCTGCACCAAGATCATAGCTCACCATGCCTCTACTACCCATGGTATTGGTCCCCATTGGGTTCGGGAGTAACCCATTCCTTGTACAGGTTATACCTTCTCCAGAAGAGATCCCAATGATCCAGAAATCTGAAACCCTGACCCCTGTACCAATTCCTCAGCCAAGCATTCGTCTGCCAAATCCTAATCTTGCCCTGATTGGTACGTAAGATTACTACCCTGCTTTTCAGCTTTCTACCTAACCATATTTCTCAATCCCAATAGTGTCAATAATTTATAGATCTCAGTCAAAAGTACCAAAAGTGGTAGAGCTGAGTAGACCTAGCCCACTGGGGTAGTATTTTAGTCCAGTGGTTTACTAACACTCATCACTCTGGGTCACTCAAAAAAAATCTAAGTGCTTGGACAATGATTAGGTGATTGGGAAGTCTATATGACAATTTTTAACATCACCTTTTGGAGAAAGGTAAATTTACAAATCCTTGCCTTAATTCCAGATATGAAATTTCAGTCTCCCTCCAGAGATACTGTATCAGTGTAAAAACCCAAGCTGATCCTTCAGTGCAGTTTTGAGGAGGTGCCACATTTCAAACTATCATTGCACTCCACCAAACTTTGCATGAATTTCATTAGATGTTAATTGAAGCAGATCTGACTTAGTTCCCTCCTTAAAGTATTGGAATTACTTGTTATGGAAGGGGAGGAGAGACGATTGTCATATATTTCTATGTTCAGATTATGAAAACTACGGAAACCCCTACCCTCTACTTAAAGGTCCCACCGTCAACATCAGTATACCAATACAATATGATGCACCGAGATGCAGCCGGTAAAACTGCTAGCTGGTTGAGTTCATGCATCATAGTTGCAGTGACCTGAATTCAGAACTGACCTCCAGTGCTGTCTGTGTGGAGTTTACCTATATCTGGGCATTCCAGTGTCGCCAGATATCTTTAGGTTAATTGGTCACTGTAAATTACCTCTTGTGTGCAGAATCTGGGGGTGGGTTGATGGGAATGTGGGGCAATATAAAAGAATGAGAGGAAATAAGAGCTTAAATGTCAGTCCAGACTCAATCAGTCAGAGTGCTTATTTCTGTGTTAAGTGACTCTCTGACACATGTTGATAAATGTTTTTACCTCAGAATGGTCAAGGGGCTTGAACATCAACGTTTTAATCAGAGATTTGAAAAATAACTCTAAACATCAGAACACTGGACAGCCCAAAGTGTCAATTATATTGTTACTTTTTGATGCTGCCTGAATATCAGGAATTAACATAAGAATTTAATCATAATTTTAGATTATTGAACTAGGGTTCATTGAAAATAGACTGTATCATTATTCAGTAATAAAATATAATTTTATTTAGTTCATTCACAAGCTAGTTTAGCAGTTTAATTTGTGAACTATCATTCAGTTCCTTGTGCTTATCAGATCATGAAATAACCTGAATCACATTGGGATCCAAAACCATTATACACTCATAAAACCATTATACAATCAATAATATATATTTCTACAGCTTTTTTGCATGGCAAAATGTGCAAAACATACCATTCAGCATTACCAAAATTACTTCAATGCTGAGCACAAACAGAGATATCAAAAGCTTGGCCAATGGGACTGGGTGTAATTTGGAAACGGATAAAGATGGAGAGATTTTGGTTGCAAATTCCTGAGCCTTGGTATCTGATGGAAACGCAGTGAAATGTGGATCACCCTACTCTTTCATCACACACGTTCAGCTCAAAGCAGACCCTCTCACATCACCCTACGTATTGCTGACTTTCAACCTCAACCCCATCCTCATCTAGCAGACACCCACTGTCACCCTCTCTTCAGCCACTGACTTGATACAAGTTAACTGACACTTTTAATTGATCACTATTTCAAGCTGGGACCCTGGCATGGTAACATGAACAGAAGTTTTTCTATATGCAGAAAAAGAATGATGCTGAAAGCAGCCAAAACTTACTTCATTTAGCAGAACACAATATCAAACATGCTGAGAACAACACAGCAACAATTTGAATAAAGGTAGTTGCATGTCATTTTTCAGTGAAAATTCACCTCAGTCCAGGACTGTACTCACGTTCAGACCAAGCAGAACATCCATGATGCTGCTTGTGGTGAACTACATATACCTGTCTGGACACGCCTCCTGCTGACTGCTCCTGTGGCTCCTCCCACTGACCCCTGTATAAAGGCGATTGAGGCCTGAGCCCGGCCTCTCAGTCTCCAGGATGTAGTATGGTGGTCACTCACTGCTTGTTCCTTCTTCCAGTCAATAAAAGCCGATATCTCGCCTTTACATCTCAGAGTGAGTTATTGATGGTGCATCACTGCTACAGGCTACACGCCGGTGGTATCACAGGAAAGATTCCAGCATGGATAGAGCAATGGTTGATTGGCAGGAGGCAAAGAGTGGGAATAAAAGGAGCCTTTTCTAGTTGGCTGCCAGTGATTAGTGGTGTTCCACAGGGGTCTGTGTTGGGATCAATTCTTTTTTCATTATATGTCAATGGTTTCGAGATGGAATTGATGGCTTTGCTGCAAAGTTTGCAGACAATATGAAGATAGGTGGAGGGGCAGGTAGTTTTGAGGAGTTGAGAGGCTATAGAAACTTAGACAAGTTAGGAGAATTGGCAAAGAAATGGCAGATGGACTACAGTGTTGGGAACTGTATGGTCCTGCACTTTGGTAGAAGAAATGAAAGGGTTTACTATTTTCTAAATGGAGAGAAATTACAAAAAACTGAGATGCAAAGGGACTTGGGGGTCCTTGTGCAGGATTCCCTGAAGGTTAATTTGCAGGTTGAGTCTGTGGTGAGGAAGGAAAATGCGATGTTAGCATTCATTTCAAGAGGACTAGAATATAAAAGCAAGGATGTAAAGTTGAGACTTTTTAAAATACTAGTGTGGCCTCACTTAAAATATTGTGAGCAGTTTTGGGCACTTAAAAAGGATGTGCTGAAACTGGAGAGGGTTCAAAGGAGGTTCACGAAAATAATTCCAGAATTGAATGGCTTGCCATATAAAGAGCATTTGATGGCTCTGGGCCCGTATTTACTAGAATTCAAAAGAATGAGGGATGACCTCATTGAAACCTATCGAATGGTGAAAAGCCTTGATAGAGTGAACACGGAGAGGATGTTTCCTATGGTGAGAGAGTCTAAGACTAGAGGACACAGCCTCAGAATAGAGGGGCGTCCATTGAGAATGGAGATGAGGAGGAATTTCTTTAGCCAGAGAGTGGTGAATCTGTGGATTCCTTTTCCACAGGCAGCTGTGGAGGCCAAGTTTTTATGTATATTTAAGGTAGAGGTTGATAGATTCCTGATTGGTCAGGGCATGAAGGGATATGGAGAGAAGGCAGGAGATTGGGGCTGAGAGGGAAATTGGATCAGCCATGTTGAAATGACAGAGAAGACTTGATGGGCCAAATGGCCTAATTCTGCTCCTATAGCTCTTCTGTCTTCTGGTGATACTGTCCCTCTAACAGGGTAGTGCTTCCTGACCATTCCCCCTCTAATACTGCAGCAATCGATCAACGCACCCTCTGTAGTCCATTGAAGCTGTTATTAAGATGTTACGTGCTTTTCTCTCCACAGTGAATCTTGGACTCATGGGCAATTCTTACCCAGAATGTTTCCTACTGAATCACAGCAGACAAACATTAGCATATTCTCAGTTAAACAAATTTCAAAATTCTTCATTGGCCATTCCAACCAGGCATCTACACTTATGTCAGAAAGACCCCATCTTTTCATTTCTATTGTCTTGTTTAATCTACAATTTCAGATATTTATACCTTGACAATGTAGACTGCCATATAGATTCTCAATTTAATTTCCACTCATTTCCATTCCTATCATCCGGTCTTATTTTATAGGAAATGTTTGAGGTAATAATCTGAATTTATTTATTTCTAGCATCTAATATTTGATACATTCTGATGAGGGAACCCCACTGAGCTCTCTCTTCCTGGACTGTTAAGCTTAACAACGTTCAACATTTTCTCGTAATTCATTCCCTTTGTACTTGGAATCAATTTTGCTGCTCTTTTTTGTTCTTCGCTCTAATATGCAAATACTGATCAATATTTAGTAGGATTTATCACAACTTCTCTGGCTAATATTCTATTTAAATGTCCAGATCATTTTCCCTATGCTAATTTAGTTATTTTATGCCACGCAATAGATTTTAGAAATGGGAAGTTTTACATTATATTTCTTACACCATACATCTATGCTGTGAAATGCCAGAGCTTCTCCCAATTCTTCACTGTTTAAAACATGCAAATTAACATCTGAAATGAAACAGCAGAGAAATGGATTTCAGATGAATACATGGGCCAGATTTGGCTTGAGAATAACAGCAAGGCCACCAGACTCTCAGTTTCGTTAATGAGTAAATCAGGCAGCAATTTCCAGCAAGCGTTCTGAGAATGGGCTGATTGATCACTCTGCCAGTCTCCCAGCTAAGGGCTGATGGCATTGTGGGGCTGGCTCATTGATGAGGCTATGAATACACTCACCCAGCAACTATCTTTGTCTCAGGCACAGGAGTTGGCAATTCAGCCTTAGCATTTTGGTTCTACGGATCATTCTGGGATTGATCAAGCTGGCATGACTGGTAGGACTGCAGGTCCTGGGGAAAACATTCTACTCCTCCCTGCCCATAACCACATTGAAAAAGCTCTGACCTGCCCTTTCACTTGTCAGAATTCCAAATGGGAATTTGTGATATGACTTGTTAAAATAGAGGTCACCTCATTTAACTCAGTTCCTTAAAAGCAGAAGCTGACAAGTTTGAAGCAAATTTGAATTCTGCCCCAGAACTTGTTTACATTTTAATCTCTAGCCCAGCCCTGTTCTTTTGGAATTAAGATCCACCTGTGTGTATCTAATCTGATTTCTTGAAGTGCCCATTGTAACTTTACCTGCACAAGTGCAGGTACATGCACAGCAAAAATTGTCTGCCGTTTTGCTAGACGATTTCAGATGTAATTGTTATGAAGTTTCTGCTCTCAAAGATCACAAAACTAATATGGGTAAATATTAAGGCAGGGAATGGTAAGTGCTGGTCAAAGACCCGCACACTGATCTTTATCCTGCTGGCAGCACAGAATGCCAACCCACCTGAAGCTTTCCGCCATTTCTCTGCACTTCCTGTCTTCAGAACTTGCTCTCTTTCCTTCTCAGCAAACATGAACTTTGGAGTCCACACCATTGAAGTGATCTATGAGGAACATCACCAAGTCCTGTGGAATATCACTGCACAAATCCATGCCGATCTCACCTCAGTGTCAATGGCTGGCAATGTTCTGTACATGGAACATCATCAACATGTTTCTGTAACTATCTGTAAGGCATAAGTTCAAAGTCTGATTTCCCCACTTTGAAATTTTGAAAATGTCATGCAGCACATAAAAAGCTGGAGGAAGACAGTGGGCAAAGCAGCATCTATGGAGGGAAATGGACCCTTTTGCCCAAGACCCTTCAACTAGACTGGACTATTTATGTACTTAACCACTATCAGGATGTGGATTTTTTTGTAGGCTAGTATTTATTGCTCATCCTTTTAAAATCTTTAGAGCTGCAATTGATTTGCTTTACTGGCAAGGACACCAGTGCAGATGGATAGAATTCAAATCTCAGTCAAGGTGATTAATGGCATGGGAATAGACTGCAGAGGCTCTTGTGCTTATGTTCATGATTATGAATGTCAGAACAGGAGCAAGAGCAGGTGAACCGACCTCTCGAGCCTGCTCTGACATTCAAAAATGTCAAGACCGATCCAACCGTAGTCTCAAACTCAATTTCCCACTCTGACCCTTATACTTCTCAACACCTTAGTATTCAAATACTGTACATGTAAATTGCCAGCTTGAACAGATTCAATGACTGCACGTCCACACCTCTCAGGGGTACAGAATTCCAAAGAAGCATGGCCCTCAAAGAAAAGAAATACCGACCCATCTCCATCTGAAATGGCACTTCTCACTTGAAACTATGTCCACTAGTTCTAGATTCCTCCACTACTGGAAATGTCCTATCAGCATCTGTGCTATCAGTCCCTCTCAGAGCCTAACGTACTTCAATAACATCCCCTTGCATATTTAAATACTCCAGTGTGTTAGAGTCAATCTGCTTTCTTCTATGTCAAGCTGTTCATTCCAGGAAGTAACCTGATGAACCTTCTCTGCACAGCCTCCAATATAAAGCCTACCATCCTTAAATACAGAGACCTAAACAGTTTCAATGTTCCAAATGTGATCCCACCAAATTCTTTGAGGTAACAGCAAACCTTCCCCACTGTTGACTTCATACTCATTCCAATGAAACCCAACTTTCTGTTAGTCTTCCTAATCAGTTGCTGCATCTTCCTGCCAAACCATTGTCTTTCATGCACCAACACCCCAGGTATTTTAGGAAGCACAGTGATTAGTGTATTGCTATACAGCACAAGTGATTACTGACAGAGATTCAATTCCTGCCGCTGCCGTTAAACCATCTGTACATTCTCCCCATGACACAGGTTTGCTCCAGGTGCTCCGGTTTTCTCCCACATGCCAAAGATGTACGGTTCAAGGTAAATTTATCATCAAAGTACATATTTTTGTCACCACATACAATCCTGAGATTCACTTTATTGCGGGCATTCACAGTAAATCCAATAACCATAATAGGATCAATGAAAGATCTCACGAACTTGGGCATTCTCCCAACAGGGTGGAAGATCATGCAAATACAAAAGAAATAATTAAATAATTATAATCAATAAAGAACCATTAAATATTGAGAACATGAGATGAAGAGCCCTTGAAAGTGAGTCCAGAGGTTGTGGGACCCGTTCAATGATGGGGCAAGTGAAGTTGAGAGAAGTTATCCCCTCTGATTCAAGAGCATGATGGTTAAGGGCGTAATAACTACAGTATTCCTAAACCTGGTAGTGTGAGTCCTGAGGCCCTGTACCTTCTTGATGGCAGCAGTGAGAAGAGAGCGTGTACTTTATGTTGGGGGGGGGGGTCCCTAATGATGGATGCTGCTTTCATGCAACAGTGCTCCATGGAGAAGTACTCCATAATGGGGAGGGCTTTACCCACTGGGCCATATCCACTACTTTTTGTAGGAAATTCCATTGAAGGGTGTTGGTATTTCCTCACCAGGTTGTCAGTATGTTCAATATACAGTCAATATGCTCTCCACCACACATCTATGGAAGTTTATCAAAGTTTTAGATGTCATGCCGAATCTTCGCAAACTTCTAAGGAAGTAGAGGCACTGCCATGCTTATTTCATAATTGCAATGACAGACAGGCTCCAGGACAGGTCCTCTGAAACGATAGCGCCAAGGAATTTAAAGTTGCTGATCCTCCGATGCGGACTGCCTCACGAACCTCTGCTTTCCTCCTCCTGAAGTCAATACTCAGCTCCTTGCTCTTGCTGACATTGAGTAAGGGGTTGTCGCTTACAGGGTTAGTGGGTTTTGGGCATACTATGTTGGTACCGGAAGTCTGGCAACACTTGCGGCTGCCCAGCACAATTTGCTTTGATGCAAATGATGGACTTCACTGTACGTTTCAAGGTTTCTCACTATACAGGTTACAAATAAAGCTAATCTTTATCTTTACAATTCCTTTTTCACTTTACAATGATAGGTGGTGCATTGGCACCCTAGCCAACTAATCACCCAGCCAGCTGAATATCAGAATGATCTTAAGACAATGTGACTGTTATGGCTGATAAGGTTTCAAAACATTCCTGGTGCAATTTCTCATCTAATTGTGGGAAATGGAAGGGTGCAGCCACAGTGATTGTTTACAATAGAAATGCATGATTGGAATTATCTTAATTAACATTTACCCCCATCTGATTTTTCCACTCACTTCACATCCCAGAAAGCTGGGGGCCACACTTCATTACACAGATGGAACCCTTTACCATGATCCCTGCCCTCTACTCTGTGGAACTATCCATCGATCTGGCCTATGGTGGTCAAGATTAAAATCGCACCATGGGTGAATCCTAGATGCCAACTGGCACACTGCCCTCCGTATTAAAGAGACAAGGTTATTCTCTGCTAATTAATAATGAAGTTGACGCTGAGTGTTATAGCAAAGGAGCTGGTGTCTATGCAGGTCTGCCTCACAGGGTTAAACAGCCAGCTCAGTAGTTAGTGTGCAGATGTGACAGAATGTTTTCATTCTGTGAACGCTGCCGCTTTCTGACACACCATAAGATGTACAGCAAATAAATGCTTCAGGCGAATATGCCACACCAGTCTTACATCTGTCTACTTTGATTTGTCCTTAACTGTGCTTGCAGATAAAACAAGCCTTCCAGATGTCACGACAATTGGTGTTATGCATGCTGACTTTAAAAAGACAAGATTCCCATTCTGGCAGCTTAACTGGAGTGTAAAACAAGTCTTTCAAAGCCAGACTGTCCCAGAATCCCAAACCAGATTTCAGGCTTGTCGCTTCTTCCCTCCGTAACCTTACGCAGAAATTTAACTTGCTATTTTCAGAGAGAACTTCAATGGACAAATTTTAAAAAAATAAAAATCTGTTTTACATAATACCTACATGCATTTCAGAGCACTTTATCTATAGGTTGAAGTGGAATATTATACGGTGAATTCCGGTTAATTGGGCCATTGTTTAATCAGGGCAGCTGCCTATTTGGGACAACTCTTAAAGAACAAAAAGTAATCAGGAAGATAGCCAGAGTTCCTTTCATTTCAGTTGGACATTATGCCATTGGGCCAGGAGACTGAAGCTAAGCAGTTTCTAATGAGCATCAGATGTGTGCACTTTTGTGACCGTTAAGACCCTACACCGTACTTAGCGTGAACAGTTTTTAAATAACACAAGGTGCATGCTCTTGGTTTAAAGAGCAGTGGAATTTTTGTCTTTGATAATCAGTGAGAAATAAGCAGTAAGACAATTCTGAAATGTTTTGCTCACTGTGGTTTCAAGCATTCAGTTTTGGAGATGCCAGAGATGGCCAGGAGTGGAAATGAAATGATTTCACTACTTCAACAAGTTAGGAACTATGAAGAATTTGAAGGTTACAATGAAAATGACTTGGGAGAATGTAAATGATAACATTTTATGAAGGCAGTCTATTATCTACACTAGGTGTTAGGTACCTGCACAGATTTTGTTCATTTACCTTCAAACATTGCAATGTACACTGGATGAATTCCTCCATCAATAATCATTAGGAACCTATACACAGCTTTATAGTACTGTAGTAGCATTGGTGGTGCTGTAATTTCATGTGCATTTCATTAAAATACATAATTTGTAACTCAGTTAAAACCTAGTTTATTTTTTTACCCCTTTTTAACCATTTCCATGAAGCTTCAGCTAACTGGGCAGCTATTTAACTGGGCCAAAATGTACTTGGCCCGATGTGTTCCATCTGACTGGAATCCACTGCATTTGAATTGCCATAGTCGTTTAGGGAGAGACTGTCTGTTCTTACAATTCTTGAATTGCTTTCTCTGGGAATGAGCGAGAAGAATTGCTAGCAACCATTTCTAGCTCACTTTAAACGATATTTATCTCCATTCTAAGCAGGAGCAGGATGGTGAGTTTGGAGATGGGGGGGTTGGTGAGTTGGTGTGGGAAGAGGGTAGTTACATCAACAGCAATGCAGCCCCTTGCTGTGGGTAAGAGCCCAGATCAAAAACAGAGTATCATGGTCAAGTGCATCTGATCCCCCGCCACTTCCCTCCTCCCCTTGAGAGCTGTTAGAGCCACAGACTGAAAGAAGGTATGGGAATTTGATTGTAATCGCCAAAGGCTGCACATCCTTATTCATAATGACTGGGAGTCTTCCACCTTTATCTGGGAGCATCAAATCCCAGTGTCAAAGGTCAGGCTCTGGAATGGGGATGTCAATGTTTATTTGCTGTGATTTATATATATACAGTAAAAGGCACTTCTGGGTGAGTTATAGTGTAGTGCACAATTAAATCCAGAGTAGAATAGCATGCTAAACACTAACATGTAGTTAGCTCCGAGTACAGGCCTGAGCCTTGTTATACTAAAACTATAATCTTAAAATTATTCAGCTATCAAGCCGACTATTTGGAAGAATCCTTCATTAAGACATAACACAAATTCAAGTCACCACCAGTGCTCACCAACACCTGCCTCATGTAAGAGGGATACATATTCACTTTCTGAGTTCAAGCATGGTGGATTCAAGCCTTGTTCCAAGCCTAGAACCATATAAAGATAGCTGACTGTCTCATGCAGTATTGAGCTCTGCACTGTGAAAGGAGCACCTCACTGTGAGAGGGGCTGTAATGAGGGAGCACTACACTGTGAGAGGGGCTGTACTGAGGGAGCACTGTCTTGTGAGAGGGGCGGTAATGAGGGAGCACTGTCTTGTGAGAAGGGCTGTAATGAGGGAACACTGTACTGTGAGATGGGCTGTAATGAGGGAGCAGTACACTGTGAGAGGGATTGTAATGAGGGCGCAGTGCACTGTGAGGGGGCTGTAGTGAGGGAGCACTACACTGTGAAGGGCTGTAATGAGGCGTGGTGCACTGTGAGGGGAGCTGTAATGAGCTACAATGTGTGGGATCTGCAATGAGGGAGCACTACTCTGTGAGAGGGGCTGTAATGAGGCGCGGTGCACTGTGAGGGGAGCTGTAATGAGGGATCACTACAATGTGGGGGAGCTGTAATGAGGGAGCACTACACTGTGAAAGGGGCTATATTGAGGGAGTACTGCACTGTGAGAGGGGCTGCAATGAGGGCGCAGTGCACTGTGAAAGGAACTGTAATGAGGGAGCATTACACTGAGGGGAGCTGTAATGAGGGAGCACTACACTGTGAGAGGGGCTGTAATGAGGGAGCACTACACTGTGAGAGGGGCTATAATGAGGGAGCACTGCACTGTGAGAGGGGCTGTAATGAGGGAGCACTACACTGTGAGAGAGGCTGTAATAAGGAAGCACTACACTGTGAGAGAGGCAGTAATGAAAGACTGCTGCATTGTGTGAGGGGCAGTAATAGGGAAACAGCACTGTGAGAGGTTATAATGAAGGGCTGCCGCATTGTTAGAGGAGAGGTACTGTGGTAGTGCTGTGCTCTTTAGTATACAACATTGAGGAAGCAAATGCACTGTCAAAGGGACTTTACTGAAGAAGCACGTAGGGGTAGCAATGAGATAATGTTGCACAGTCAGAGGAGCTGTATCGAGGAAATGCCTCCCATTTGTCCACATTATGTATTTCACTCAACTTGTCCACATCTGCCTAACAACACAAACAACATACTGGAGGAACTCAGCATCGAAAGCAGCATCTATAAAAAAGAGTAAACAGTCGACACTTCAGGCCAAGACCCTTCATCAAGACTGGAAAAAATGATGAGTCTTGGCCCAAAACATTTCCAGTTTACTCTTGGCCATAGATGCTGCCTGGCAAGTTGAGTTCCTCTAGCATTTTTTGTGTGTTGCTCGGAGTTCCAGCACTTACAGATTTTCTTGTGTTTGTGGCACATCTGCCTAAAGCTTCCTTACATCATCTTCCATATATAACATTCCTCTTGGTTGAATATTGTAAGCAAACTTGAAAATATGACAATAGAAATTCAAGAAAATGCAGATGCTGTAATCTAGGGTCACTACAACCTGTTAGAGAGATTCAGCGGATGGAGCTGCATCCAAGGAAGGAAAGTTGTCGTCAAGATTTTACGTCAAAACCCTGCATCAGGACTAAGACTGGAGAGGTGAGATGGTCAATACAAAGAGAAAAGGAGAAGGATCTCCTATTGCCACTCTCAGTTCCAATGCAGGATATCAACAGGAAACACTGACCATTCCTTTCCTTCTTCAGAAGCTGCTCCTCCCACTGAGCCCAGCCAGCAGATTGTTGTCTGAAAATGTAATATCTGGTCCTTTCAGCCACATTACTAATATTAACTGTAGATACTACATGCCCAAGTTTCTATCCCTGATTATTCACAACCTGCCAACTAAGGTCGATTTATTCACACCCTTTGCTACTTGTTCCATTACATTCCCTTAATCATCCTTGCTGAAAGATTAGTATTTGTCTTTCAAAATAAATATTTATTCATCTATCAGAACTGTATCCAATAACTCGTCCATCACTTATGTTAAACTGAACCGGTTCTAATTTGATATTTAGCCCCCCATTAAAACCTCCAAATCAGATAATCATCATTACCAACTTGTAGTGGGAGCTTATTATACACAAATATTTGGCAGCATTTCCCACAGGTCGAGAAAGACAAAGTCATTCTTTCAGTGCAAAGCAATTTGGAGCCCTCAATGATTATAGAAGGTCTAATATCAAGTCTTTCTTTTATTTCCTAATTCTGTAATGGTTATAATTAGACAAGAAAATTATGATGCAGCTTGGCCAAGATTACTGGAGAAGCATTCACAGTAAGGATAGGAAAAGACACAGTTGGGCTTTGAGGTACCAGATGAAATTCTATTAATAAATTATATTTCATAGTTTCATCTTCCTTATTAGCAAATAATTTCTCTGATTTTAATAAACCTGAGTCAATAGAGCAACCAGATCCTGGAATAAATCCATTCCCGGATCCTAGCAGGAGTTACATACAAGCTTCCAAACAGAAGCAAGGATGTGACATAGAAATTGCAATGGCAGGTGGAAAAGGCATATAACAAGGACAATGCTACAATAGTAATAATGGATTTCCATATGCAGGTAGATTGCAAATACCAGATTGGTGCAAGATCATGAGAGGGGAAATTTATAGAATGACTATGAGATGGCTTTTTCGAGCAGTTTGTAGTTGAACCCACTAGGAGAAAAGCAATTCTGGGTTGGGTGCTATGTAATGAACCAGTATAACAAAAATTAGTGGGAAGGTAGAGGCTTGGGGAGCATTTAAAAATCAACAGAAAGCAACTAAAAAAGCCATAAGAAGGGAGAAGATAAAACATAGAAGTAAGCTAGCTAATAATATAAAATAGACCACCAGAAGTTTTTCAGGAATATAAAGGGTAAAAGAGAGGTGGAAGTGGGTATCAGACTGCTGGAAAATTATGCTGGTATTAATGGGGGGCAAAGAAACGGCGAACAACTTAATAAGTATTTTGCATCAGTCTTTACTGTGGAAGACAGTAGCAGTATGCCAGAAATTTGAGCATATCAGGGGGCAGAAGTGAGTGTATTTGCTATTACTAAGGAGAAAGTGCTTGGGAAGCCTAAATATCTGAATGTAGATAAGTCACCTGGACCAGATGGACTACACCACAGGGTTTGAAAGACGTAGCTGAAGACATTCTGGAGGCATTAGTAATGATCTTTCAAGAATCACTAGGCTCTGGAATAGTTCTGGAGGACTAGAAAATTGAAGCTGTCACTCAACTCTTTAATAAGGGGGGGAGGCAGAAGAAAAGAAATTATATGCTAGTTAGTCGGACCTCAGTGGTTGGGAAGATGTTGGAGTCCCTTATTAAGGATGAGATTTCGAGGTACTTGAAGGGACATGATAAAATAGGCCAAAGTCAGCATGGTTTCCTTAGGGGGAAATCTTGCCTGACAAATCTGTTGGAATTCTTTGAGGAAAAAACAGGCAGATTAGACAAAGGAGAGTCAGTGGACGTTGTTTACTTGGATTTTCAGAAGGCCTTTGACAAGGTGTCACATATGAAGCTGCTAAACAAAACAAGAGCCCATGGTATTACAGGAAAGATACTAGCATGGATACAAGATTGGCTGACCGGCAGGAAGCAACGATTGGGAATAAAGAGTGCCTTTCCTGGTTAGCTGCCATTGACTAGTGGTGTTACGCAGGGGTCAGTATAAGGATTGCTTGTTTTCACATTATATTGTCAACAATTTGGATAACTGACTTGATGGCTTTGTGGCCATGCTTAGAGTCAACGCAAAAATAGGTGGAGGGGCAGGGACTGTTGAGGAAGTAGGGAGACTGCAGAAGGACTTGGACTGATTGGGAGAATGGGAAGAGAAGTGGGAGATGGAATATACAGTAGTGAAGTGAAGTGTATAGTCATGCGCTTTGATAGAAGGAATAAAGGCAAATACTATTTTGTAAACAGGGAGAAGATTCAAAAATCAGAGGTGCAAAGAAGTCCTTGTGCAGGATTCCCTAAAGTTAACACTGACTCAACCTGCAAGTTAAGGAAGGCAAATGCAATGTTCACACTGAGGTTTAACACTGGTCCATTTTATCTGCCAAGGGAGTTTTCTGCCAACATCCTGGTAGAAGTGCACATTCCACCTCAGGCACTGGAAGGGCTGAGTAACATGATCAACAGGTACGAAACTGTGCACCCTGATTCCTTCCCTATCATTGCTGGAGAATTTAACCAGGCCAGCTTGAAGAAGTCTCTGAAAAACTATCTCCAACCTATCACCTGTGGAATCAAAGGAGCCAACACACATGACTAGTGTTACACCACCATCAAGAATGCTTACTGTGCTATTCTATGCCGGTACTTTGGAAAGTCCAATCTCCTGGCTGTACTTCTACTCCCAGTGTATAGGCAGAGATTGAAGGCCACAGCACCAGTGGTTAGGACCAAAAAGGTATGGTTGAGGGAGGCAGAGGAGCATTTGAAGGACTACTTTGAGTTGGTGGACTGGACAATATTCAGAGACTCATCTTCAGATCTGAATGAATATGCCACAGTTGTCAACAACTTCATCAAGACCTGTGTGGATGAGTGTGTGCCTTCAAGAACATATCAGACATACCCAAACCAAAAGCCATGCATGAACCAGGAGATTCATAGTCTGCTGACGACTAGATCTGTTGTAGTCTAGACTGATGATGTGGAACTAAACAAGAAGTCCAGGTCTGAACTACAGAAGGCTATAAGGGCAAAAAGACATTTCCAAATGAAGTTTGAGTTGGAATTGGATTTACATCTGCTCTGGCAGGGTTTGCAGGCCATTACTTCCCACAAAGTGAAACCTAACATCATGAATGGCTGTGATGCTTCACTCCCAGATGAACTTAATGACTTTGAAAGGGAGTATAAAAATACACTTGTGCAAATCCATACAGCATCTAGTGGCCCTGTAATCTGACTTCAGAACATCTTTCAAGAGGGTGAACTCTCACAAGGTGTCAGGCCCTGATGGTGTACTTGGTGGGACACTGAAAGCCAACAGGCAGGAGTGTTCAAGGACATCTTCAATCTCTCACTGCTGCAGCTGGAGTTTCCCACCTGCTTCAAAGTTCAACAACCATACCATTGCTGAGGAAGAGCTGATTGAGTTTCCTCAATGACTATCGCACAGTGGCACTCACATCTATGGTGATTAAGTGCTTTGAGAGGCTGGTCATGATAAGAATCAACTCTTACCTAAGCAAGGATCTGGACTTGCTGCAATTTGCCTATAGCCATAATAGGAGAGCAATGTCACTGGCTCTCCACTGGGCCTTGAATTACTTGGACAATAGTAATACTTACAGCAGGCAGCTATTTATTGACCACAATCATTCAATATAATCAACCTTCAGTTTTAATCAACAAGCTCCAAAATCTGGGCCTCTATACCTCCTGCTACAACTGGTTCCTTAACTTCCTCACTGGGGGAACACAGTTTGTGTGGACCGGAAATAACATCTCCTCCTTGCTGACAATCAATACAAGCACGGCTAAGGATGCGTGCTTAGCCCACTACATTACTCTCTTTAAACCCATGACTGTGTGACTAGGCACAGTTTAAACACAATCTGTAAATTTGCTGACAACTATTGTTGGCAGAATTTCAGATGGTGAAGAGGAGGTGTACGGGAGTGAGACAGATCAGCTGCTTGAGTGGTGTTGCAACTACAGCGTGAGAGCAAGGAATTGATTGTGGACTTCACATGCATCATTCCAAAAATGAAAGGGTTAGATTATGAGGAGAGCTCGAAGGCTCTGAGCCTTTACCCATTGGAATTTTGGAGAGTGAGAGGAAATCTCATTGAACCTCTCGAATATTGAAAGGCCTAGATAGAGCAGATATGGAGTATATGTTTCCTATAGTGGGTGAGTATAGGACTGGAGGGCACAGCCTCAGAATAGAGGGATGTCCATTTAGAAATGAGATGAGAAGGAATTTCTTTAGCCAGAGGAAAGTAAATCTGTGGAAGTTATTGCCACAAAGGCTGTGGAAGCCCAGTCACTGAGTATATTTAAAGTGGAGGGTGATAGGTTCTTGATTATTCTGGGTGTCAAAAGTTACAGGGGAACGCAGGAGAATGGGGTTGAGAGGGATAATAAATCAGCCATGATGGAATGGCAAAGCAGACTCGATGGGCCAAATGGCCCAATTCTGCTCCTAGGTCTTATAGTCTAACAGGTACTTTTTAACCCTCTCTGATTGCTTAAAAAACTGTCCCATAACATAATGAGCCAAGGCACTCAATGCATCTGGGCTCATCTAGTGGAAGTCAAAGGGCTGTATTCAATGGATCAAAGGCATGATTAGTGAATAGCAGCAAAAATAAAACTAAACTCAAAGCTCTAGGATGAGATACTCTTCTATAAAGCATGTCCTCTTCTGTGTTCCAACTTCAATTCAATTTCTATTTTGTGCAGACATTTTTCTTCCTGAAAATTTGTTTGCATTTAATGGCCATTTGTTGGTCAGCTGCACAGCGATGAATTAAGTACAAAGTGTACCAGATTCAAAATACAAAGGGCCAAAATTCTTCCAAAAATTAAAAAAAACGAAGAACCTTTCTAAGTATGTCTTGATAATGAATTACCTCAGAATACGTTTTGGAACACTCACAATCCCTGAGAATGGCATTTTATTAATGGTAATTATAATGATTACCAGAGCTTTGTGGGACTTCACAGTTTAGAGGGATTCATCACACATTCATGATGATAGTGAACAAGTGTGTGCGTGTGTGCGTTTACCAGTAACCTCCTCTGCTATAAGATTTTAGATTATGTGCATATTTTCAGATGATTCTCATCACCACAGCATTGCCCCTTTTATGTGTGCTCACACAGAAATGATACTTCATGCCTAATCATTTTCCTAATTGTCGAGCAATTCAGAAATGTGTTAATTCAACTGCCCAGAAGAAAGCAATGGCAAAAACCACTTTTGTAGAAAAATTTGCTAAGAACAATCATGGTCATGGATAAGACAATAATCGCCCATGTCACACGTAATGATGATGATGTTAATTTACTGCGGAGCTTGATAGCAACCAATAGATTTCCCAGTTATGTTATTGTGGAGTACCATCAGCGTGCTTTGAGCTGTGACATGACTGAGTGCTGTGTACTTGGGAACAGCTCTCCATCACTGCAAGTTTCCATGCCTCACTACTGCTCCTTTTGGAGATTCTCTGATAGAGTTTGATTGCTGCAATTAATCAACCGGACTCTGTACTGAAGCAACCACTCAGATGTATGGGAAAGGGGGAGAGAGCGAGAGAGAGAGAGAGAGAGAGAGAGAGATGGCCCTGGGTCTTTTCATGTGTTCCAATGACTTTCTGTTTCTCAATAAAGGGGTTCTGCACGTCTTAATGTCTGGAAGTAAAACTACCAGTTTCGGGATGACAGTATTTGGGATAACAATAGTGCTATGTTTTGTTACTTCAAAACATTAACCTAATTCTAAGGAAAACACAGGAGTCCAAAATATGCAGCTAACTTTGAGTTTAATTTAAGTGAGGCACGCATGAATCACATGGTAGCATGATGATGTATGCAATTGCCACATATAACCTGTAATGAATTAATTTAAATGAACTAGAATGCTTAGAAGCATATTTACTAGATTACTCAAACATTATTGAAATATTGTAATATACACAGCACTCATCTATGCTTAGGTGTAAACTTCAATTTAATAGAGAATGCATCAACTATATACACAGTATATTAAATAATGTAACTGCTATTTACAGACATCCAAAACATAGTAAATTTTAAATTGTCCCCTAGAAGATTACACCCATGTGGAGGCTTTCTTACTCCCGTGGGATAATGCCTTTCCTGACAAGGAGGATCAGGTTCTGGGGCCTCCACTGTGGTGGTTGTAGGAGTTGACTCCAAGACTGCAAGAAGTAGTTCTGCCAGCTCTGGACACCTTTCTTCTCAATTTTCTTCCTGGATCTACATAGATACTTTTCTTTTTAATTCTCTCATTCCCTCACTCTTTCACACCTTTTTCTTTCTTGCTCATATTCTTTCTCTCCATCTCCTCCCTACTTTTTCTTCTTCTAATTGGTGTATCATGATCTAGGGAGGGTACATTTAGTTCTCTGGAGTATTCTCTTATTTATCCTTCTATTGCTGCCTTTACAATCTGATCTTTGCTCTCGGTTGCCTCATCTACAACATCATCTGATGAACCCTCTGTTTTCGTATCACCATTGACTCCTTCCTTTTTGGCCTTCCATTCATCCAGCTGGGTTTCGATCTTTGTATCTACTTTTACAAGCAACTTTTTGTCTCCCACTTGAAGTTCATGAAATAACATTAATGCATGTAGATTAGATTCTGGTTCTTTATACTCACAAAAGCCAAATGGTTGCAACTTTCCTGAAGCTCCTTGAACTCTCTTCCAGCTTAGAACCAAGTGACATATCCCAAGTCATTGCCTGATAAACATATCAGAAGCTTTCTCAGATATGTTGCTTCCAAAAATTGTCATAATCCAGCCACTTCATTTGTCACTTTCATTATTCCTCGAGGCAGGATGGTCCTTTCCTTGCTTTCAAACCAGAGGCACAGAGGTTGGCACCAACACTTGTTTGCCATCTGTTTGGCAGTGGTTCATGGTGTACAGAATGGAGACAGCGGTGGCATCAACCAGTACCTTTCTTAATTTGCTTTCATTTGGCTTCCTTGCAGGGGATGTGGCATGCAAATGGCAAATGGATCTCCAAACAAGTTGTAGTTGTCTCAGCCAATCACACCCCTACAATACTGGTCCTTCTGTTTTTACCACATACAAGCTCACTGTTATGGATGTCATTCTCACAGGAGTCATCTGTTCTCCGATATAAATTCTTAGTTGGATATCTGCAGGTTTCAATTTCGTAGTTTTGAAATTCCTCTTAAACTCATTTTGTGGAATGACTGAAACAGCTGAACCAGTATCTAATTCCATTTTAATTAATTTGCCGTTCACTTCTGGTATAAGCCATATTGCTCGTAATTGTTAACTTTCACATTGTAAATCTCAAAGCTACACAGTTCTATGTCACTCTCATCATTATCAGATTTTTCATCAGCAACATGCAAATTAGTGCTCCTGCAGTCCATTTATTTTTGTCTGCTGACATGCTCTTTGTACAATATGTGTCCCTCTTTGTTACATTTTTCACCTTTAAACCAGCATTTAGTCGGTGTATGTGAACCCTTGCCACAATGGTAACTCAATTTGTTTGGCCAGGCAGGCTTACATCTGGACTGTGCAGTTTTGTTCATGCTCACTTTTATTCCTAACTGCAACACAATTGCATCTCTGTCTGCAGTTTCCATTGAAACAACAATTTCAACTGCTCTTTGAAATATAACTTGTGCTTTACTTAGGATCTATTTTTGAAAGCTTTCTTGTAAGATTCCACAAACTAAATGATCTCTCAATGCATCACTGAGCCTATTAGTGAACTGACAATGCTCAGACAATCTCCTCAATTCAGCCACCTATGTTAAAATGGCCTCCCCTTCTTTTTAATTCCATTTATGAAACCTAAAGTATTCCGCAATCAACAATGGCTTCAGTTCTAAATGATCCTGCATTGCTTTTACAATATCAGCAAAGCTCATTTCTGCTGATTTGGTTAGAGCAGTCTTGAAGCAAATTTTATGACTCTAAACCCAAAAAACTTATTTTTTATTGTGTATTTCATTTGATTCACAATGTTGTTGAACTAGCTCAGTATACATATTCCAGTTATCATTTGTGTAATCAAACATGCCTAAGTTTTCAACATAGCCAGCCATTTTTGCGCTTTTTATGATTATTATCACCTGGTTCTCTTTATGAACCCATGAATCTTCTGACTTCTTTAAAAAAATTGATCCTGTCTTCCCTTCCAAAGAACACGTGCTATGCTGCTTTTCGTAACTCGACTCTCTCTCGCTGTTTTTTTTTAGCTTGAATGTCTCCCGGCACTTCAACAGGTCAGTTTCAAAAATATCTTGTCACCAATGTTATGTTTTGTAACTTCAAAACATTAAAGTGATTCAAAGGAAGACGTGGGAGTTCGAAATATGTGGCTAACTTAGTGTTTACTTTAAGCAAAGCATGCACATATCACATGCTAGTGCAATTCTCATATTTATATATATATATATATATATATAAAACCCATAATTAATTATTTTAAACAAACAAGAATGCTTAATCAAGAACATATTTACAAGATTACTCAAATATTAAATACACAACAAACACCACTGGCACCTTCTACTTCCCATAACCAATCCCTCTGAAATACGTATGTAAATAAGTGTTGAATGTGTCAGTTTCTGCCTCACTGACAGTGTTACATCTCAACTGTGGAGAGGATTTGGCTCAAGAATGAGCAGAGGGTTTAGGGGTTACAGAAGGAATGCCTGAGAAAGGATGCTGCTGGAACATTATCAGTTTGATTTTCCCGTCATTTCACACCATATCCCATCTTGGCCACAAATGCTATTTCTTCAGAAGTGTTCGGTCACAATCAAGGAATTGCCCAGGAGTAACACAGCAGTTCCCAGTGGCCTCATCATCCCACCTTTTCAAGAGTAGCCAGAGATGGGCACAAGTTGCCAGCTCAGCCTGTAATGCCATTTTACTCCATCAAATAGACTGCTGCCAATGAGAGCCCGTTATTAACAATGGGAAGGAGATCTCAAACAATGGCCCTCAAAGGTTCAACAATTTAAATCTCTGTCTACAGTGCTTTTAATTTATAGGCGACTGCTACACAACAAGAAATCTAGCATATGTTCACCACCTGGCACTTCAAGTGATGATCCTAGGGTTGAATTGTTGGGGTATAAAGAGAATAGATTGAAAATCAGGAGAACACTGCTTTACACAGAGTATAAGAAGGCATGATATCAGCCACATCCAAAAATATAAACACTTTGCAAAAGTGCCATGCTGAGATGTCTTGTCTGTTCTCAGCTCTGGGCTCCATCTAATAAATACAGGGTCTTGTGATCCTAGAAAATGGCCTGTATCATGATTTTTTGTAATGGACAGCCACGTCATCTGTATGTGTGTCAAACAACACAAATTGGGAAAAATATACTTTTTCACATAAATTCTATTTGAGTGAATTATTTTCCATATCACAAATTTTTGGGTAGTAATTTTTGAAATCTTCAAGAACAATTTTTCAAGCGGCTCTATCACAGGGGGTCATCGGTACACAGATCTGCATTGCTACCAACTAAAGCATATGGCAGTGCCAATACACATTGACACTGAAAGGAAAGCTGTGAATGAGGTGCTGAGCACTAATGAGACATAGTGAGCTGTGACCAGCCACAGTACTGGTGGGCTGCACATTCAGAATAGGAAATGGATGTCTGGAGTCACAAAGCAATAACAGCAGTATGTGTATTATTACTGTGTCCCAATTATTGATAACACTCTGAATGCTCCCCAAAACCAGCACAAAAGAAGAAAGTTGAGCCACATGGGGTTCACAAGGCCATTTATCAAAACTATGGTGTTCCAGGTGAATAAATGGTGTGCCCCCAGTCTGCTGATGTTGATCCACCTATCATACAACAAGGATATAGACCTTTCAGCTCGATTGAGATACCTATTGATACGAATCCCATTTTCTTGCATTTTGCCCATATGCTTCTGTTCCTTTCTTATCCATATTCCTGTCCAAATACTTCATAAACACTGTGACTGTACCTGCCTCTACCACCTCCTGTGGCACCTATTCCTATATAACTGCCTCTCTCTGAGTAGAAAAACTTGCCTTTCTGCTCTCCTCTAAATATTTCCTTTCTCAGATTAAACCTGTGTCCTGTAGTTTTACGTTCCCCTCCCACTGAGAAGAAAACTGTAACTATCTGTCTCATGTATGGTCCCATTATTTTGCAAACTTCTATTCCTCAGCCTCCTGCACTTCAGTGAGAGGAATCCAAGATAGTCTCAGCTCCCCTTGCATCGAAAGCCCTTCGTTCCTGGCAACCTTCAGGTAAATCTCTTCTGTACTCCATCTAGTGGCACAACGTCTCCTTCATGAACCCCACACAATCTTCCAAGTGTCACCTAACCAAACTCTTTTCAAGCTGCAACATGATGTCCCAGCTCTAACACACCACACTTCTGCCTAGGATAACAAGGCACTATGATACCTAATAACTATGATAACAAATGTACCCTATCCATCTGTATTTCCATTTTCACGAATCTATCAAGTCTCACCCTAGAATCCCTATTTACCGCACATCAACACTTCTAAGATCCCTACCACTTTCTGTATATGTCCTGCCTGTATTAGATAACCCAAAAAGTCATCTAATACTGATACAACATATACAGTAAGAAACAGCCATTTAGCTACTCATGCCTCCTATATTATTCAGTGAGATGCTTCAAAGTAAATTTATTATCAGAGTACATATATATCACCATGTACAATCCTGAGCTTCATTTTCTTGTGAACATACTCAATAAATCCATAATAATAACCATAATAGAATCAATGAAAGACCTCACTAATTTGGACATTCAATCAGTATGCTGAAGACAACAAACTGTTCATATACAAAGAGAAACAAGTATCAATAATAAATAAATAAGCAATAAATATCGAGAGCATGTGATAAAGAGTCATTAAAAGTGAGTCCATTGGCTGTGGGAACAGTTCAATGATGGGGCAAGTGAAGTTGAGTGAAGTTATCCCCTATGGTTCAAAAGCTTGATAGTTGAGGGGTAATAAGTGTTCCTGAACCTAGTGGTGTGAGGCCTGAGGCTCTTGCACCTTCTTCCTGATGGCAACAGCAAGAAGAGAGCATATCTTGGTTGGTAGGGATCCCTGCTTTCCTGCGATAATATTTCATGTAGATGTGCTCATTAGTGGGTAAGGCTTTACCCATGATGGACTGGGCCATATCTACTACATTTTGTAGGATTTTCCATTCAAAGGCAGTGGTGTTTCCATACCAAAAAATCTGCAAACTCCTAAGTAGAGGCACTCAGTGTTTCCTTCATAATTGCATTTAAGTTCTGGGCCCAGAAAGGTCTCTGAAATTACAACACCGATGAATTTAAAGTTGCCGTTCCTCTCCACCTCTGATGCCCCAATCAGAACTGCCTCATGGACTCTGATTTCCTCCTCCTGAATTCTATAATCACCACCTTGATCTTGCTGACTTTGAATAAGAGGTTGTTGTTAAGGCATTACTCAGCCGTATTTTTAATCTCCCTCCCACGTGCTGATCCATCACCACCTTTAATTTGGCCCATGACAGTGGCGTCATCAGCAAACTTGAATCTAGCACTGGAGTTGTGCTTAGTCACATTGTCATAAGTGTAAAGTGAGTACAGAAGGAGGCCTTATGGTGTACCTGTGCTGATAGAGATTGTGGAGGAGATGTTGTTGCCAGTTTGAATTAACCGAGGTCTGCAAGCGAGGAAGTCAAGCATCCAATTGCACAAGAATATATTGAGGACAAGGTCTTGAAGCTTATTGATTACTTTTGAGGGGATGACGGCAATTGAATGCTGAGCTGTGGTTGATAAAGAGCATCCTGATCTATTCATTTTTGCTGTCCAGATGTTCCAGGGTTGAGCGAAGAGCCAGTGAGATGGCATCTGATATAGACCTGGTGCTCCAGTAGGCAAACTGGAGCGCATCCAAGACAATTCTCAGGCAGGGTTTGATATGTGTCATCACCAACCTCTCGAAACACTTCATCATAATGGATGCAAGTGCCACTGGATGATAGTCATTGAGGCAGGTTACCACGTTCTTCTTAGGCCTGCTAGTACAATTGAAGCCTGCTCGAACAAGGTGGGTACCTCAGACTGCCGAAGCGAGAGTTTAAGTATAGTGCTACTTGCTTGCATAATCCTTGATTCTCTTAATAACTGAAATTTTATTGATCTCTGCCAAAATATACTCAGCGACTTAGCCAGTCACTGGATAGAGAATTCCAAAGATTTACCATTATGTGTTTAATTTACAATTGCTGGTGTTATGTTCTCTGGACAGACACTCCATGGTCACTTCCTGTTAATGTTCTTTGATGTTTTGTTTACAGGGAGGATCAACATCACAGAATCAGAATCAGCTTTAATATGTTTAGCATATGTTGTGAAATTTGTTGTTCTGAGCCAGCAGTACCTTCCAATTCATAATAATAAAACAAGCATACATTACAATAAGAATTTTATATAATTAAATTGATCCAGTAGTGCAAATAGAAAGCCAAACAAATGAAAAAATAGTGAGGTTCATTGGCCATTCAGAAATCTTATGATGGTGGGAAGAAGCTGTTCCTGAAATGTTGAGTGTGTATCTTTCGGCTCCTGTACCTCATCCTTGATGGTAGCCTTGTGAAGAGGGCATGTCCTTGGTGATGGAGATCCTTAACAATGGGCGTATACTTTCTGAGGCTTTGCCTTTTGAAGGTGTCCACAGTGCTAGGGAAGGTGGTCCCTATGATGGAGCTGACTGAGCTTACAACTTTCCGATCAGTGGCCCCCCATACCTGACGGTGATGTAACCAGTCAGAATGCTCTCCACGATATATTTCTAGGAATTTGCAAAATTCCTCCAGTTCCAAATGAAATAGAGCCGTTGTCATGCCTTCTTTGTAATTCCATCAATATGTTGGGCCCAGAATAGATCTTCAGAAATGTTGACACCCAAGAACTCGAAACTGCTCATCATTTCCACTGTTAATCTTCAATGAGGACTGGTGTGAGTTTCCTCTAATTCCCTTTCCTGAAGTTCACAATCAATTCCCTGGTCTTATTACTGAGTAAAAAGTTATTATTTCAATACCACTCAACCGGCTGATCTATCTCACTCCAGTACACCTACCTCCTCATCTCCATCTGAAATCCTGCCAACAATGTTGTGTCATGGGAAAATTAATAGATGGCATCTGAACTGTTCCTAGCCACACGGTTGTAGGTGTTGAGAGAGAAGAGCTGTAGCCAAAGCATGCATCTAGGAGGTGCACCAATGTTGATTGTCAGCGAGGAGGAGATGTTATTTCTAATCCGCACAGACTGAGGTATCCTGGTGAAGTAGTCAAGGATCGAATTGCAGAGGGAGTTCAGAGCCCCAGGTTTTGAAGCTTGTTGATTTAACTGAGGGTATGACTGTGTTGAACTCTGAGCTGTAGTCAATAAGCAGCAGCTTGACGTAGGTATTGCTATGTTCCAAGTGATTCAAGGCCAAGTGGAGAGCCAGTGAGATTGCATCTGCTATAGACCGATTGTGACGATAAGCATATTGCAAATTGCAGTGAGCCGAGGAGTTGATCTACCCATGACCAACCTGTCCAAGCACTTCATCACAGTTGATGTGACACCACTGGGCAATAGTCATTGAGGCAGCTCGCCCTGCTCTTCTTGGGCATTGATTGTTGCCCTTTTGAAGCAGGTGGAGCCTCTAACTGCAGCAGTGAGAGAAGGAACATGTCCTTGGACACTCCCACTAGTTAGTTAGCACAGGTTTCCAGGGCCTATTGCCTTGCTCTCTAATACTTTGAAATACTGACTTACTTGAGCCTGCTGTTCATAAATGTTACTGACAGAGGAATGCTGAACTTCAGTTAACAATAATTTATTCAAGGCTTGGAAGAAAATGGAAAGCTAAGCAAGTTCTTCCAATGTTAGGGCACTGAGAAATGCATTAGAACAAAGGGATCTGGGAATACAGGTCCATAATTAATTGAAAGTGGAGTCACAGGCAGACACGATCATAAAGATAGCTTTTGACACATTGGCCTTCATCATCAAAGTATTTACAGGAGATGGGATGTTATGTTGAAGTTGTTTAAGACATTGGCAAGGCGAATTTGGAGCATTGCGTCTCCTACCTACAGGAAAGATGTAAATAAGGTTCAAAGGGTACAGAGAAATTTACAAGGATGTTGCCAGGTCTGGAGGACTCGAGTTATATGGAAACATTGAATAGGTTAGGAATTTATTCCTTGGAATGTAGAAAATTGAGAGGAGATTTGACAGAGGAATACAAAATTATGGAGGATGTAGATAGGGTAAATACAATAGGCCTTTTCCACTGAGGTTGAAAGAGACTACAACAAGAGGTCATGGATTAAGGGGGAAAAAGTGAAAAGCCTAAGGGGAACATGCGGGAAAATTCCTTCACTCAGTGGGTTGTGAGAGTGTGGAATGAGCTGCTAGTGCAAGTGAGCTTGATTTCAACAGTTAAGAAACATTTGGATAGGTACGTGGATGGAAGGGTTATGGAGGGTTATGGTCCCGGTGCAGGTCTGTGAGAGTAGGCAGTTTAAATGGTTTGGCACAGACTAGATGGGCTGAAGGGCCTGCTACTTTTCTATGACTCTATATTTTAAAGATATATTACCAAGCCCGAATATATGGTTGGATTATATCATCACTGGCCGGTTACACTTAACTGATTTATATTCCTCCAAATACCACAATGTGCCATGAGACTCAAGGTCTTGGGTTATATTTTTTTTAATATATTTTTTGTAACTATGTTTCTCTGCTCTCACAATTATATGTGCTGTATGTGATTGTCGGTATTGCTTATTGCACCTTGGCCCCAGAGGAACACAGTTTCATTTGGCTGTGTTCCTGTGTATGGTTGAATGTCAATTAAACTTGAACTTCAACGTGAACTTGAACAGAATTCACTGAGACAGCACTGCACATCCGAAGGATCATTTTGCCAGTTCGCCTGGTTGCAAATGTTATCCAGCCAGC
This sequence comes from Hypanus sabinus, assembly GCF_030144855.1. NCBI lineage: Eukaryota > Metazoa > Chordata > Chondrichthyes > Myliobatiformes > Dasyatidae > Hypanus > Hypanus sabinus. Next base: position 75,402,220 of record NC_082712.1, on the reverse strand, counting down.
TAGGCTGGCAGCCCGTGATCCTCATAGTCCTGCAGAAGGAGGGAATGGGGCCTAATGAGTTAACATCAGTTCTCAGGAAAAAGTCCTTGCCCATTTCATGGCTATGTATTCTTTTGCACATTCCCATTAGACACTCCTAACCCTCCTGCACTAGGGGCGATTTACCAATCCACACAACTTTGGAAAGCAGAGCGCACAGGAGGAATCCATGAAGTCACAGAGAAAAAAACGTGCAGACTCCATGCTGTCAGAATCAAACCCAGGTTACCGAAGCTGTGAGAAATTAGACTACCTGCCCTGCATCTGAGCTGCCATGTGTCGCTGTGCCCCTAACACACACCCACAGAGATCTTTGCACAGTGCTGCTAACTCGAACCTAAATAACCTCCGAGGAAAAATAAACAATACACCCAGCGTCTGCTGCCGCTCTCAAAGGGACTCCTGTGGTGGGGAAGTCGTCCCACCCTGGCACACGACTGCTGTTCCCCAGACATGATGCTGCTGTTACAAAAGTCCCCAGAAAGATTGCTCTTTCAACTTTGTTTACAGAAGTGGTTAAGGATTCCAAACACAGCCCTGTTGCACAGTGCAGCGTTGATGACCAGCAGATAAGGGCTAGTTTTCTCACATCAGTGCCAGAGCCTGGCCCTCTGTCAACACAGATTCAATCCAGGGTAACAAGTAACTGAGCTTAGTCCTTTGTGGTCTCACACTAACCTCAACAATGAATGACCTCATCCAAAGTCATACCTTAAAGAAATAATTTTATCAAAGTGGCTGTGGTAATCTTTTTTACAGATCTCTGCACATTGATGGATTGCATCTTAAAAGCAGCTTGATGCAGAAAGAGAGATGCAAGCAATATTCCAAATAACTGGCAGCTGTCTTTCCTTACATCTGCAAGCACTTTGCTGCAGTTCAGAAAACTTCGAAGTGTAAGCACAGGCAAAATGATTTGGAAGGGCTCTTGGATGCTAAATGATGCTGTGTGGGAGCGCAGGGCCTCAGTTACTGGCACTTTTGTTGAACCTCAACCCCTAGCAGATGGCATGGAAATGGGAGTGTGAAACGGAGAACACACTGCCAGATCAGGAAAAGGAGAACTCCGCCATGATTAGCCAGGAGTCTCCCGGTGACAATGACTGCTGTGAGGGATCTGTGCAGATGGGAGCTCTGCTATCCTGGGGACATCAATAAGTGGAAATAAACACACTATCAACACACATGAGCTGAAGTCAACTGCTCTCTCGCAGACATCCTTTCCACTAGGAGCTACAGCCTCAGGCAACGAGACTATTGCTAGTATTGTCCTAGTGCCAAAACCAGGCTGGAACTTTCGCGGATTTAATGGCTGTCACTCTTTAGAAGTGAATCACCTTTACAAAATAATTACCTTGGTAACAAACTGTGGCTGGTCAGTTGGTAAAATAACCATAGCTCTTTGGAATCTCTCAGGCACCTTGATTAATTCTTGCACTTCCTGCACAAGAAAGGTCCGCAGTAAAAGAGGGAGGTGAACTTGTTTTACCTTAGTGATTTCATGATCTCCGAGCATTCCAATTAAATATTCTTTCAAGGCTAATTTCTGTTGCTATGCTGCAAGTGAAGTAGTTGATCCCAGAAAAGGCAACTGCAGTGACAGGGGTTCACCAGACACCAACTACCACAACCCGCTGTTGAGCCACAGACATTTCCAGTGCCGTGTGGTAGAACATCATGGCCACAGAATCATTTCCTTCCTTTTGCCAGCATTCAGTAATGCTCAAGAAATCAGCCTTCTTGCATTTCAGCTGCAAGCTCCTCAATGAGCTGCAAAGGAGCCTTCCACAGCCTGACAAACTGCACTGTCCTTTCCTAACAAGATCTTTGTTTTAAAGTCTATCAGTCATTATTTCTGAGTTTCAATCCAAGATGTAATCACTTCACAAGAAGTAAACAGCAGCAAATGGAAATATTGAATTAGAATCAGGTTTGTTATGATTGACATATGTCATTAAATTTGCTGTTTTCTGGCAGCAATACAGTGCAAGACATTTTAAAAATTACTATAAGTTCCAAACAAACAAACAAATAAATAAATAATGCAAAAGCAGAATATTGAGGTAGTGTTCATGGACCATTCAGAAATCTGATGGGAGAGGAAGAAGTTGGTTTTAAAACACTGAGCGTGGGCTTTTAAGTCAGGAATGTCTACACTGTACATACATCTGTAGAAAATTGCAAGTATAAAACAATGCTTGCAGAGATTCCGATGACAAGCAAACTTGCAGTTTATATTATAACCTCCAGAAGGGAGAGTGAAGTTAAGAACTCCAAAGGGGCTTTAATCTAGATATCCCAATCTGACTGTGGAGTAACACACTTAAGAGGAGTTAGAGAATTGAGTAAGGGGGGAGTTGTGGAAGAAGAGGAATTAAGAGGATACATTTGTTGAGAGTAGGGATATTTCTCAACAGTAGGGCAGAGCAGGGGAGTTGCGGCATTGGGGAAGTAGGAACAGGGGGCATTGAGGGTGCTTCTTTACAGAAAAAAAATACTGCAAATCGATAACTTAAAATTAGCTTGATGTTCCTGCACCAAAGTAAATGGATTTTCAGGGCAAAAGGTGAGGAATAGAAGCCAGATGCAGACCAGCCACATCCTCCCCGCATGCTTAAACAGGCTCAAGTAGGAAAAAAAATGGCATCTTCCTCTTCCTCATTTTAGACAGACATACGAACAGGCAGGGAATTGGAATTAGAATCGGTTTATTAGTGTCACATGTACTGAGATGCAGTGAAAAGCTTGTCTTGCATACTACTTTCATAAATCAAATCATTGCACAGTGCATTGAGGTAGAACACAGGTAGAAGGATGCCAGAAAGATAAATAAAGTGTAACAGCCACAGAGAAAATACAAGCAGATCACAGTGAGGTAGGATCGTGAGGTCAAAAATCCACTTTATCATACGAGGGGACCATTCAGTAATCTTATGGCAATGGGGTAGAAACTATCCTTGAGCCTGGTGGGACGCGCTTTCGAAAGGGGAGAAGAGAGAATATCTGGAGTGAGTGATTATGCAGGCTGCTTTAGTGAGGCAGCGAGAAGTATCGAATGAATGAGGGGTACAGACCATATTCAGGCAGAAGTCCCGTTTAAATTGTGATCACAGTTGGCAGTGCACAAGCATCATAGGCTGAGGTGCATATTTCCGTATTATACTGGCCCACGTTCTATGGTGATGGGTGCTTCAGGACGATGATAGTTGTTAAAAAATTATTTCTCTTGTTCCTACAATATTTAATGAGTAGATAGTTACAGTGGAACAAGCAAATGTGAGGGGATGGAGGGATTGTTTGGGGGACATTATCTTCATTAATCTCTGTTTGAACTTCTCATGGCCTGAGGAAATCTTTTTTTTCCACCCAGATGATGGTTGCATTTCGGAAAGCTAACAATCAATTTTATCCATTTTCATTTTGGAAAGGTAGTGAGGCCAGGTACTCACACACATTTCAGTATCTAGACGAGAGCTTGGATCACCAAGATATTGAAAGCTACGGATGCTTGGCAGGGCACGGAAGGCCGAAAGGCATGCTTCTATGCTGTGTGTGTGGCCCTCTGACTCATGTTTTGAACCTTGATCGGAAGAGCAGACGAGGATGGGGAGTGAATCTGTTAGTCTGAATATTTCTGACCTCCCCCTGGGCTACAGGTGTCACCCAGCAGTTTGCCTGGGGAATCATTTATCTTCTGCTCCACATGTATTAAACTCACATGCGGCTGAGGCCAAGATTACATTTTTGGGTAAATATCAAGAATAATCCAGCCTCTGCCTAAGCTCACGGCCTGTCTCAGACATCACTGCTATCTTTTCAAATTCTTACATTAAAAATAGCCAAGTTGCAGATTTGTATGGGAAACGTGGATCATTGTTCCCTCCGTTAGCCTCTTTGGATTAATAACCAACATAAACCAAGTCTGGATTAGGCAATGCTGTCCATCTTCCCTCATGAGATCCTGTGAGGGAAACCTAGCACAGAATGAGCAATTCAAACAACAGGGCTGACTGTTCCTTGACGCTATCCCCTTCAGACACTTGGCTAACCAAACTGGAAAATTTGCACCAAGTATTCACGCGAGATTGCCCAGTGAAACCCAATGGCTGCAGATGGTGCTGAATGCAGGACACCACTCGCAGGCTTTGTGCTGTCCCTCTACCAGCTTCAATGACAGCAATAGGATTTGGAAATGTTACCGCTGCCTGGAGCCAGCCCCCCCACACTGTCTAAATAACAGCAAGTTCCTCTCCAAGCTACAGGAGCAAGAAAATCCAATAAAATTAAAATCCCTGAACAATAACTTGCCTTTTTCAATATTATTTTATCATCAGTGTCACAAGATGGATTCTTTTCTGTTAATAAATGAAACACTAAATAGCTACATACGTAAGCTCATCTGTGCCGTTTATTAGTCATTATGAGTGGAGATGTCACTAATTAAAACAGATTGCAGGAAGTCTTTCATTAAACAGACACACAGCAGAATTTCAATGGAAATAAGATGGCTAGAAATAGCCTCCTTTTACCCAGGTTACGTGCTGCTCTGTTCAGAGGAGGCTCCAGCCAATGGTTGAGAGCTTTCTCCAGAGGTCTGTTAGCACCACCAGTCTCCCAATAAAGAGCTAGTGGGAATAGTACAGTGCAGTTACGTGACACATTGTGGGCTTCACATTTATAAAATTTAGGAGAAGTGTTAATAAAAACACAGCTGGATTTCCATCTCACTCTTCGAGGTGTCAAACCAGCCTCAAAGAACATGAACAATTTAACAAAGAACTTGGGCAGGTCGGAGTGGCAGCCTTCTGTAACTCATGGCAAAACCGGGTGGACACGGCTTAACTCCAAACTGCTAGGGAAGTTAACTTTATTCCATGACTAGAGAGGTGTTTTTGTGAATAGATCTGTCTTAATATACTGACAGCTAGTTGCTTATGTGCGTGTGTGTGTCTATATGCACGCACGTGCGCATTATCGATCTGCCACGTGTCAGCCATGTATGTACAGTATTTGAGATCTGGTGCATTGTGAGTGTGTTCCCGTGTTTGTGTGTCACATACGTGTACAAAGTGCATGTGCTTTTGCTGTGCATGTTTGCGTGTGCCTGTGCATTCCAGCTACATTACAGGATTATGGGGTTCCATTTAAAATGGTGCACGACAACCATTTTGGTTCTTTAGAGTCACTGTGAGTGACATTAAAAGAGTTCCAAGGAACTTGGGAATTAAACGGTTAATGCACAGCTGAGGGAAACTGAACAGATAAACAGGTTCCCCTGTAAATGCTGCAGAGAGTCTATTTACAGAATCCTTCTGCCAACAGGCCCAGTAAACAAGTGTTAATATTTCGAGAGAAGGGCGATCCAGTGGGAAATCGGTGCAGTTAGCAACTCGGAGCAAAGATCTGATGAGAGAGGGAATTGTGTCAGGCTGGGCGAATCGGCAGAATGCGGCTGTCAGCAGCCTGAAACGGAGCTGCATCAAAGTCTTGCAGGCCATGACCTGAATACAGCACATATCTCCCTCACTGCGAGGATCAATGACAGCATTTGCTAGGCTTTCGTCAGTGCCGGTTGCTAATGAAAGCAGCGCTGAAAGGCAAGACCCAGGGCCTGCACGCTACACTCAGCCTAGCTGGCACTATGTAACGAGCTAGCCAAGCCTCCAGGTCCCTCCAGCTGCCTGTTCGGTGTCACTCCTGCTAAAGATCTTACATACTGCAAAAGGCAAAATGTCAGCACGGCTGACTCTAATCATATGAACAGAAGGAAAAGGGGGGAGAAGGAGGCCTGACTGGTGCTGTGGTCAAAAGCAATCACCTTGATCCAGAGCACAGCCTCTTTGATATGCCCCGAGAGAGCCAAGTGCCCAGACTAAGGTACTACTTCTAAAAATCTGGCTTGATGTTCTTAAATCAGAACCAGATGAACACAAAACATTCAGATTTCCCTCCCATGGATGCAGTATTTGGAAGAGATAACACAAACCAGGTTTGGAGATACTGGAGTTTTGCTCCTCTGTAAAATACTTTCACATAACAATGCAAAGTCAGTCCGCCTTCTTACATTTCAGCTCTATTCGCAGCTCCTCAGATAATGAAGCTCTCCATGTCCATACATGCAACTGAGCAGTATCATTCCTGCCTCATAAGTGGCAGGCGAGACTCCTGCCAGCAGCATGGCAGCGTAGTAGTTGGCATCACGCCTCACAGTGCCAGCTATAAGATTGGGGTGTAATCCCTGCCGCTCTCTGGATGTCCTCCCCATGTGTGCACGGGTTTCCTCTGGGCACTCCGGTTTCCTACCACATGGCCAGGGTTAGTGAGCTGTGTGCATTTTATGTTGGCAATCCAAGCAAGGTGACACGCCCAGCACAATCCCTGGCGACTTGATTCGACACAAATCAATGTATCTAACTGTATGTTTTGATGTTTCTGTGTTTACATGACAAATAAAGCTAATCTTTAATTGCTTTCCCTTGAGATTCAAAAGCTAGGTCAATGCTCAGCTCTCCTGCACTGAGCTAAGTGTCCATCAATGACCAGACTCAACTGAAGAAGTCACTAAAGTTCTGTAGTTCTCAGACCTGGTGGAAGTACATGAGCCAAAATGGATTTTTTCCCCCGTCTTTATCTCTATTCGAGCTCCATTAAAGCATCAATTCCTCACCGCCACACAAAGATTTATTTTGATGTTTTCACAATATAAAATAATGTACCTTTTGGTAAGTTCAGCAGAGAGTGGCTCGCCTCCTGAAAACCAAACCATTCCTACCATCTTAAAAAGCACAGGTCACGAGTGTGATGGAATACTGTCCATTTGACAAGATGAGTTCATCTATAACAACTTTGTGCAAACTCAACACCAACCAGACAACACACTCTGTTACTTGACAAAAAGAGTCATTGACCAACATCCCCAGCCACCATCCTCCACATTCATTACCTTCACCATCTCTGTACAGTGACAGCAATTCCTACCATTTATCAAATACACTTCAGTTACCTGCCAATATCTGACAATATTTCCAAACCCTGCAGCCCAACCACTTAGGACATGGATATCCATCAGAAACATGGACACATCACTACCTGAATGTTCCCTTCCAAGTTGCCCACCATCTTTCTGTGGAAATATACATCTGATCCTTCCTTGCTGGTTTGATGAGGTTAATACAAACACCACGTCCACCTTCCCTAAATATCTGAGATTTCAAATCCCTTTTATATCACACTTGGCTAATGAATTCCATGCACTAAGAACTAAAATAAACTGTCTGTTACAAAAAAAAATGTCACAGCATAAAATTGCACAATATAGTTTGTAAAAATATTTGTTGATTTGTGGCGGTTCAATATAACAAGTTATTCATACATATCTAATATGGAGGAGCTTTGACCCTTAAATACGGAGATAGCCGAGTCCTGCCGAAGGGTTTTGGCCTGAAACGTCGACTGTACTTTTTTCCCATTGCTGCTGCCTGGCCTGCTGAGTTCCTCCAGCATTTTGTGTGTGTTGCTCGGGTTTCCAGCATCTGCAGATTTTCTCTTGTTTGTGATAACCTGATTGCTGTGGTCTGTCAGAGATAGTTTTAACAGTCAGTGGATTGGAGGAGGATCCACTGTTTACTTTTTTCTGTAGATGCTGCCTGCCCTGCTGAGTTCCTCCAGCACTTTGTGTATGTTGCCGGGGAGAAGTGAATGGTAAAATTGAGACTGTAGAGCAGAATGAAACTAACAATAGTGAAAGAACAAAACCTGGTTCTCACCAGCATTGTGTATATCGAGGAGTGCTAAGTACATCAGCCCTCATTATAAACAACCTCCATGTTACTGGCTTTGGAAGGGTGTTGAGGACATACTTGGGAAGGGTTTTAGGTGCAAAGACACAGTAAGTTAAAGAGGAACTGTCAGTGGATGTGGTGAAGACAGTGGAAGGGAAAAGTTAAACCAGAGTTGACAGCCAACTGTAAGGAATGTTATGAAGGTATACTTTGAAACAAGATTCACTGCATTGCAATGCAGTTTAAGTAATAAAGCAGACACATGGATCCTGGGAAGACGTGAGGAAGTGCTTTACAGAATAAATGCTGTTTAATTTCCTTGGAAGTGTATTGACTCTGGAGGGCAACAGTCACATCTGACTGAAGTACTAATCAGAGGCTCAGAAATTGTACTCCGTAAGTAATCCAATTCAATTATCACAACAATGTCCATTACTAATAAACTGAGCATTGGGTGATATTAGGTCAATTTAAATAAGAAGATAATTCACGTATTTCAGGTGAAACAAAGTCACAGTAGACGAGAAACATATAATGATCTTCGGAAAGAGCACGAGAGAAGCTTCAGCAAATGAAAGGGCCCTTAAGGATCTCTGAACCAATCAGCCAGTAAAGCATTAATCATTCTTGGGCAGCTGTAGTGAATGGAGCACGAACATCCAGACGAAAACCTCAGTACTGCGAGGGAGTGCAGCACTGTCAGAGGGACAGCACTCTGAAACACTGTACTGAGGGAGTGCAGCTCTGTCAGAGGGACAGCACTGTGGGAACATCACACTGCGGGAGTGCAGCACTGTCAGGGGGACAGCACTGTGAAACATTGTAATGAGGGAGTGCAGCTCTCTCAGGGGGACAGCACTATGAAACACTGTACTGAGGGAGTGCACCTCTGTCAGAGGGACAGCACTGTGAAACACTGTACTGAGGGAGTGCACCTCTGTCAGAGGGACAGTACTGTGAAACACTGTACTGAGGGAGTGCAGCTCTGTCAGGGGAACAGCACTGTGAAACACTGTACTAAGGGAGCACAGCTCTGTCAGAGGGACAGTACTGTGAAACACTGTACTAAGGGAGCACAGCTCTGTCAGAGGGACAGCACTGTGAAACACTGTACTGAGGGAGTGCACCTCTGTCAGAGGGACAGTACTGTGAAACACTGTACTGAGGGAGTGCAGCTCTGTCAGGGGAACAGCACTGTGAAACACTGTACTAAGGGAGCACAGCTCTGTCAGAGGGACAGTACTGTGAAACACTGTACTGAGGGAGTGCAGCTCTGTCAGGGGAACAGCACTGTGAAACACTGTACTAAGGGAGCACAGCTCTGTCAGAGGGACAGCACTGTGAAACACTGTACTGAGGGAGTGCAGCTCTGTCAGAGGGACAGCACTGTGAAACACTGTACTGAGGGAGTTCAGCTCTGTCAGAGGGACAGCACTGTGGGAACATCACACTGCGGGAGTGCAGCACTGTCAGAGGGACAGCACTGTGAAACACTGTACTGAGGGAGTGCAGCTCTGTCAGAGGGACAGCACTGTGGGAACATCACACTGCGGGAGTGCAGCACTGTCAGAGGCACAGCACTGTGAAACACTGTACTGCGGGAGTGCAGCACTGTCAGGGGGACAGCACTGTGAAACACTGTACTGAGGGAGTGCAGCTCTGTCAGAGGGACAGCACTATGAAACACTGTACTGAGGGAGTGCACCTCTGTCAGATGGACAGCACTGTGAAACTGTACTGAGGGAATGCAGCTCTGTCAGAGGGACAGCACTGTGAAACACTGTACTGAGGGAGTGCAGCTCTGTCAGAGGGACAGCACTGTGAAACACTGTACTGAGGGAGTGCAGCTCTGTCAGAGGGACAGCACTGTGAAACTGTACTGAGGGAGTGCAGCTCTGTCAGAGGGACAGCACTGTGAAACACTGTACTGAGGGAGTGCAGCTCTGTCAGAGGGACAACACTGTGAAACACTGTACTGAGGGAGTGCAGCTCTGTCAGAGGGACAACACTGTGAAACACTGTACTGAGGGAGTGCAGCTCTGTCAGAGGGACAACACTGTGAAACACTGTACTGAGGGAGTGCAGCTCTGTCAGAGGGACAACACTGTGAAACACTGTACTGAGGGAGTGCAGCTCTGTCAGAGGGACAGCACTGTGAAACTGCACTGAGGGAGTGCAGCTCTGTCAGAGGGACAGCACTGTGAAACACTACTGAGGGAGTGCAGCTCTGTCAGAGGGACAACACTGTGAAACACTGTACTAAGGGAGTGCAGCTCTGTCAGAGGGACAGCACTGTGAAACACTGTACTGAGGGAGTGCAGCACTGTGGGAACATCACACTGAGGGAGTGCAGTACTGTCAGACAAGCAGTATAAAGGTATTGCAACACCAGGGAATACTGTACTATCAAAGTCACAGAGTGAAGGGAACCTTCTGAGGACCTGCTGCACTGAGAGGTGGCCAATATTGTGGAGAGGCATAGCAAGGGTGAGCTTTAGTATTTAAGAGACTAGAATTAAGGTGAGCCTGAGGAAATTCTGCACTTTCAGAGGGCCAGTACTGAAGGAATGCCAGGGTGTCAGAAGGTTGACTTTGTGGGTACCTCGTTGTTTGAAGACCTGCACTGAGGAGACACTGCATTACCGCAGGAACCTTAATGAGGGACAGCCGTGTTGGAGGGCCAATTGTAATGGAGTGATGCACTGTTAAAGGGATAGTAATGAGGGACCACCGACCATATCAGAGATAGAAGCTGATTTAGGTCATTCAGCCCATCGAGCTTGCTCTGCCATTTCATCATGGCTGATCCATTTTCCCTCTCAACCTGATTTTCCTGCCTCCTCCCCATAATCTTTCATACCCTAACTAATTAAGAACCTTTCAGCCCCCACCTTAAGTACACCCAATGACTTGGCCTGCAAAGCCACTTGTTTCAATGAATTCCACAGATTCACCACTGTCTGGCTAAACAAATTCCTCCTCATCTCCATCCAAAATGGATGTCCCTCTCTTCTGAGGCTGTGCCCTCTGGTCTAAGTCTCCCCCATGATAGGAAACATTCTCTCTATATCCACTCTATCTAGCCCTTTGAACATTTGATGTTTCAATAAGATCTCCCCTCATTCTTCTAAATTCCAGTGAATACAGGCCCTGAGCCATCAAACACTCCTCATAACACTTTCATTTCTGGAACCATTCTTCTTCTTTCTTTCTTTATCAATCTTTTCATTAGTTAAATAAAAGAGTACATATATATATATATAAAACAAGAGGAGAATTATCTCTCAAATATCTATATGAATAACAATTCATGTAAAAGGTAAAATAACCATTATCAAGATCATACATAGTATTAACCTAATAGTATGGAACCATTCTTGCAAACCTCCTCTGAACCCTCTCCAACGTTAACACATCCTTTCTTAGATAAAGAGACCAAGACTGCTCACAATACTCCAAATGAGGCCTCACTAGTGGCTTATGAAGCCTCAGCATTAAATCCTTGCTCTTATATTCCAGTCCTCTCGAAATGAATGTTAACAGCGCATTTGCATCCTCACCACAAACTCAACCTGCAAATTAACCTTTAGGGAATCCCGCAGGTCTTTGCACCTCAGATTTTTAAATTTTCTGCCCATTTAGAAAACAGCTTATGTTTTTATTCCTTCTATCAAAGTGCATAGCCATACACTTCCCGACACTATATTCCACCTGCCATTTCTTTGCCCATTCTCCTAATCTGTCCAAGTCCTTCTGCAGACTCCCTGTTTCCTTAGCACTAGCTACTCTTCCACCTATCTTTGTATTATTTGTAAATGTGGCTACAAAGTCATCAATTCCATGATCCAGAAAACAGACATATAATGTAAAAAGAAGCAGTCCCAACACAGACCCCTGTGGATCACACTAGTCACCAGCAGTCAAGTAGAAAAGGCTCCCTTTATTCCCACACTCCGCCTCCTGCCAATTAACAAGTCCTCTGCTATACTGTTGGAGGGGTGGTACTGAGTGGGTGCTACCTAGATAAGAAGCAGTTCCTGCCAGGGAGTCATCTTTTGAGTAGTTATCTTTGAACAGATTGATTCCTGGGATGGCAGGACTTTCATATGAAGAAAGATTGGATCGACTAGGCTTATATTCACTAGAATTTAGAAGATTGAGGGGGATCTTATTGAAACGTATAAAATTCTAAAGGGATTGGACAGGCTAGATGCAGGAAGATTGTTTCCGATGTTGGGGAAGTCCAGGACGAGGGGTTACAGTTTAAGGATAAAGGGGAAGCCTTTTAGGACCGAGATGAGGAAAAACTTCTTCACACAGAGTGGTGAATCTGTGGAATTCTCTGCCACAGGGAACAGTTGAGGCCGGTTCATTGGCTATATTTAAGAGGAAGTTAGATATGGCCCTTGTGGCTAAAGGGATCGGGGGTATGCAGAGAAAGCAGGTACAGGGTTCTGAGTTGGATGATCAGCCATGATCATACTGAATGGCGGTGCAGGCTCGAAGGGCTGAATGGCCTACTCCTGCACCTATTTTCTATGTTCTATGTAACAGGCAATAGATACAACCACACTTATTCAGAATGTTGTTGATGCTTTCCCTGTCAATTCTAATCTCCCAGCCAATTTTGCAAGGGCAGCATTCAGCCTGAGGGATCTCCCCATTAATAAATCTCTCTCTCTACCATTCCAGCATTAGAGTAGAGTCATCCCATGGTCTCCTATACTTTGGATAAACTGAGGTTCTACAGAATTGCAGTTGAATGTCTCATCAGATGGGTGGGGGGGCTTGCCAGGTATAGTTGGACATTTTCCTGTGACCTCTCACTTGCAACTGCCCCTCCCCATCAATCGCTCCTGGCAAATTATTACCCTAAGCTTTCAAAGAGGATGCATACGTGAGCCTGGAAACCTGCTGCAGAACACTAAGGGGCTTTGTAGCTTAAGCCACAGATCTCAACTCAGGTACAGATTTTTTTCATCCACCTGACTAATTCTCCTCTGCCACTCACCAACCATCGGTGGCCTTGGCAAACACAAGGAAAGGAAGAGGCCGACATTCTGAGGAGCCTAGGATATTGCCTGAGGAATGGGAAGTGAAAAAAGAAGGGAGGGGGGAGGGTCGGATAAGAACAAGGAAAAGTCTGGATGATAGGAACAGCAGAAACAGGGTTAGTAAAGAAAGGTACAGGAGAGGGTAAGAAAAGGCAGAGAGGGAGATGTTGAGGGGGAGTTGGAGTGAGTGAGTGAGTGGGAGAAGGCAAGAGAGGCAAAAATAGTCAGGAAAGAGATGCGAGACCAGTGAGGCTGGGGAGAAAGGGAATCAAGGCCAGTGAGACTGGACAGAAAGGGAATCAACTCCAGTAAGACTGGACGGAAAGGGTATCAAGGTCAGTGAGACTGGACAGAAAGGGAATCAACGCCAGTAAGACTGGACAGAAAGGGTATCAAGGTCAGTGAGACTGGACAGAAAGGGAATCAAGGCCAGTAAGACTGGACAGAAAGGGTATCAAGGTCAGTGAGACTGGACAGAAAGGGTATCAAGGTCAGTGAGACTGGACAGAAAGGAAATCAAGGCCAGTAAGACTGGACAGAAAGGAAATCAAGGCCAGTGAGACTGGACAGAAAGGGAATCAACGCCAGTAAGACTGGACAGAAAGGGAATCAAGGCCAGTGAGACTGGACAGAAAGGGAATCAAGGCCAGTGAGACTGGACAGAAAGGGAATCAACGCCAGTGAGACTGGGGAGAAGGTAACAATGAGGACGTGCCAGGAGAAGGAGAGGGTATGTGAGGAGATGGAGTGGGAAGAAGAGGAAAGCAAGATACTAGCAAGGATGAAGAACTGAAGTTTGGAGTTGGTGAGTGCAAAAGGGGAAGAAGTGAACGTGAGGAGGAAACACAGCTACAGGGTGAAAGTGAGTGGGCTCTATGAGAAAGGGCAGAACACCATGAGGGAGAGAGGAATTCAAACCTAAACCTCCACGCTGTTTGTGAGGAGTTTGCACATTCTACCTGAGACCATGTGGTTTCCTTCCAGGTGTCCAGTTACCCTGCACATCACAAAAACATGTGGGTTATAGAGTTATAGATCTGTACAGCACAGAAGCAGGCCATGCTAATTTTTTTACCCATCCACATTTATCACGTTTGCTCACGTTAGGCGCATATCCTTCGATGCCTTGCCCATTTAAGTGTTGGTAAACTAATGGTTGGTAGGCTAATTGCCCACATTGATCTTTAAGGGGATCTACTTCTTCCCTAAGAGAAAGGGAAGGTGTGCTTAATACATTTATAGATCTCTTAAATTCTCGTTTACCTTATCTGAAGAGATGTCGCAAGATCCCTTTTAGCCTTCCTAGTTTCCTTCTAAAGTGTCCCCCTGTATCCTCATACTCCTCAAGACATTTGCTGCATCCCAGCTGCTGTTATCTTACAAATGCGGCCTTCTTTGTCCTGATCAGGACATCATTATCCCTGATCAACCAGGGTTCCTAAATCCCGACAGCCTTGCATTCATCCTAACAGGAACGTGCTGGTCCTGAAGTCTTCCTATGTGGCTTTCAAAAGCCTCCCATGAGCTGAATCGACCTTTGCAATTTCCTGTAACATAGGGGGCACCATGGTTGGAGTGACATTATTACAGTTTGGAGCATCAGATTCCAGAGTTGAATTCTGATGCTGTCTATAAAGAAGTGTGTGTGCCCTTCCTGTGGGGGTGAGGGCTTCCTCGGGTGCTCCGGTTTCCTTCCACATTCCAAAGGCATACTGATTAGTAGGTTAATTGATCATTGTAAATTTCCTGTGATTAGGTAGGTTGCTGAATGCTGTGGCTCTGAATAAATAAACAAATATCACTGCGATAAATAAATAAGCAGCCTACACACACCAGCCCTGTAACTCCCCAACTCCTCCTCCGCTACACTGACAACTGCATTGGTGCTGCTTCATGCACCCATGCTGAGCTCAGCAACTTCATCAACTTTGTCTCTAATTCCATCCTGCCCTTAAATTCAACAGCTCCATTTCTGACACTTACCTCCCCCTTTCTCAATTTCTCGGTCACCATCTCTAGAGATAAATTGTTGATCAACATCCTTTATAAACCTACTGATACCCACAGTTATCTTTGCCACACCTCTTTCCACCTTGTCTCCTGCAAAAATGCTATCCTCTTTACTCAGTTCTTTCATCTCCAATACCTCTGGTCCCAGGATGAGCTTTTCCTTTTCAGGATATCAGAGATGTCCACTTCTTCAAAGAAAAGAGTTTCTCAACTATTGATGCCGCCCTCACTTGCATCTCCTCCATTTCCAGAATATCCACCCTTACCTCATCTTCCCACCACCTTAACAAGAGTTCCTCTTGTCCTTATTTACCATCCCACAAGCCAACACATCATCCTCTGCAACTTCTGCCATTTTGAAAGGGATCTCACTGCTAAACATATCTTTACCTCCCCTACTGCCCCCTCCACTTTCCACTGGGATCATTCCCTCCAAGATTCCTTTGTCCATTTGTCCCTCCCCACTAATCTCTCTCCCAGCACTTATCCCTGCAAGTGGTCTAATTGCTACACCTGCCCATTCATCTCCTCCCCCGCCTCCATTCAGGGCCCCATATAGTCCTTCCAGGAAAGGGAGCACTTCATCTGTGAATTTTCTGGGTCATCTTCTGTGTCTGGTGCTCCCAATGCGGCCTCCTGTACATTGGTGAGACCCAATGTATATTGGAGGACCACTTCGTCAAGTATCTTTGCTCCATCCGCTAAAAGTGGATCTTCTCAGTGGCCAAATATTTTAATTCCCAATGCTATTCCCATCCCAATATGGTTAGTCCAAGGCCTCCTCTTCTGCCAAGATGAAGCCAAATCAGGTAGCACCTGGGGAAGGAGAACAAGAATCTGTGCTTGGAAGTAGGTACAGAGGAGATGTCAGGGGTAAGATTTTTCGTGCAGAGAGGTGAATGCGTGGAATGGGCTGCTGGCGACAGTGGTGGAGGCGAATACGATAGGGTCTTTTAAGAGACTCCTGGACAGGTACATGGAGCTCAGAAAAATAGAGGGCTATGGGTAATCCTAGGTAACTTCTCAGGTAAGGACATGTTTGGCACAGCTTTTTGGGCTGAAGGGCCTGTATTGTGCTGTAGGTTTTCTATGTTTCTGGAATCAGTATTATAGGTTAAATGCCTTTCATTAGGAATGGTCAATTCTGAAACAAACTGGAAAGGCTGTTATCTGATGTCGTTGAGTTCGTTAATAAAAACTAAGGGCCTAGATGCAAGGTCAGAGTCAGTTCCTTCTGCTTATATTAGGCCTTGTTAGAACAATATTCAAAGGTTCAAAGGTTCACTTTGTTGTCAAAGTATGCATGTACAATACAACTCTGATATTCATCTTCTCCAGACAGCCAAGAAATAAAGAAAAACCATGGGATTTTGTTGAAAGAAAAGACATCAACTCCACCTTAACCCCCCCCCCCCACCACCGACATGAAAAAGAAAAACAAGACTCGCAAACACCAAACCCAACAAACCCTCCCCTTCCCACCTCACCCCCACACACAAACACCCTTGCACAAAAAAACTAGGTCTAGGTTGCCCGTATGGGAAACGGCAGCTGGAACATCAAAATCCCCAGGAGCCCAATTCCTTTCCTTGCAAAAAAAAAATCAGTAACGACAACATCAAACCCCCAACTTCCTTCCTTACAAAAAAAAGTGACAGTGACCCAAGATGAAAGTGAACCAAAGATCATCGTTTCGTCTGCAGTGGTGACGTTGACCTTTAAGTTGTTAGTTACTTCTTCCTATTCTTACATTGATTTTCCCATTTTTGGCCTCTTCTTTGCCACGAAGCCTAGCAGAGGGTATCTCCACAGATAGTTAGAGGAGCATAGAACAATACAGCACAGTAACAGGCCTTTCAGCCCACAATGTTGTACTAAACTAATTAAATTAGTAACCAAATGGCCAACTAATCCTTTCTACATACACAATGTCCATATCCTTCCATTTTCTCACATTTACATGCCAATCTAAACATCTCTTAAAGGTTCCTAATGTATCTGCCTCTACCACCACCCTGGTCAGTGCATTCCAGACACTCACCACACCACTCTGTGTAAGAAAACTTACACATCTCCTTTGAATTTACCCCCTCTCATCTTAAATGTATGCCCTCTGGTGTTAGATGTTTCAACCCAGGGAAAAAGATACTGCCTGTCTACTCTATCTATGTTTCTCATAATCTTATAAGCCTCTATCAGATCTCCCCTCAGCCTCCGCCACTTCAGAGAAAACAACCCAAGTTTGTTCAACCTCGCGTAATAGCTCATGAACTCTAATCCAGGCAGCATCCTGGTAAACCTCTTCTGCACCCTCTCCAAAATCTCAACATCCTTCCTTTAAGGGAGCGACCAGAACTGTATGCAATATGCCAGATGCAGCTTAATTAAAGTTTTATGGAACTGCAACATAACTTACTGATTTTTGAACTCAATACCTCGATTAATAAAGGTAAGCATGACATATGCCTTCTTAACCATCCTATCAATCTGTGTCGCTACTTTCAGGGAACTATGAACTTGGATCCCAAGATCCCTCAGCTCATCAGCACTATTAAGGTTTTTGCCCGTAACAGCGTGCTGACTTTTTACATTTGACTTACCAAGATGCAACACTTCACATTTAACTGGGTGAAAACGCCATCTGCCATTTCCTCACCCACATCAGCAATTGATCTATATCCCACTGCAATCTTTGCCAGCCTTCTATGCTATCCACAACACCACCAATCTTTGTATCATCTGCAAACTTACTAACTCACTCATCCACATTTTCATCTATATCATTTATATACATCACAAAAAGCAGAGGTCCCAGTACAGATCCCCGTGGAACATTAGTAATCACAGACTTCCAGTGAGTGAGTCCCATTGACAACCCACTGTCCTATTCACTCTGGATTCAATACATCTTAATCCTCTGGATAAGCCTCCCATAAGGAGACAATGTTCCTCCCTTTATCGGTGAGTGGTCCTACCCCGTCCTTAGTTATTCTTTTGCTCTTAATGTATGTATAGAATGTCTTGGGATTCTCTTTAATCCAACTTGCTCAGGTCTTTCCATGGCAACTCCTAGCATTCCTAATTCCCTTTCTGAATTATTTTCTGGCTCCCTTATAATACTCAAGGGCTCTGTTTGATTCTAACTTCCTAAGTTTTACACACTTTACTATTTCTTCTTGACTACATTCATCACCTTTCTTAACATCCAAGCTTCTCTTACCTTGCCATCTTTGTCTTTCCTTCTGTCCTGTCCTCTGTGCATTTGGTCTTTAAACATCCTCCACATGTCAGCTTGCCCAAAAACAGCTGAGCCGAATGAACTCTTCCTAGTTCCTACCTAATGCTCTCGTAATTTACTCTGCTCCAATTTCAAACCCTCTCGTAAGGTCCATACTTAACTATAGCTATCATAAAACTTAATGAGTTGTGGTCACTATCTCCTAACTGCTCACCCACTGAAAGGTCTGTCACCTGATCAGGCTCATTACCCAACACCGTTGGGTATTTCCAACATTCACATTTATTTCCAATTTTCAGCAACTGCGGAGTTTAGCATTTTATTATTCCAGTATTGCTTTGCTCTCTCTTCTGTGTCTTCATCCACATCTTTCTATTCAGTTGTGATGTTTAAACTTTCACCCTCTCATTCATTCTCTGCCTCTAACCTGTCACAGACATTCTCTTTGTTTTCTCCAACCTCTCCCTCCTCTATGACTTAACAAATCCCATTTCCCCCCTTGTACCTCCCTCTCACATTCCCTTCTATACCCCTCCCCCCAGATTCTCAGGCCATTCGCCTACACTAGGGTTAACCTGCAGTAGTCAATTAAACTGCTGACGTTCCCTTATTTGGGATAAGGGAGGAAGATCAAAGCAAATAAGAGAACCCAGACTGTCACATGGAGAATGTGGAACTCCACACAATCAGCACTGGAGGACAGAATCAAATACAGGGCACCAGAGTGGTGAGACAGCAGCTGTAACACTATATCACTCTGAATGTGTATTTATTTGTCTGAAACTACTGAGGGATTAATGGACCTAACCAGAGGCAACAGCATGCTTAAAAAATTAATTTGTCATATCTCTTTGTCTCTCATGAGCCACCTTTCTCCAGAATGGACTTTTCATTACTAAAGGCCAACAGCTGCAGAGGTGGGAACATGCTGAGGTGACTGCTTTGGTGTAATACCACTCAAATGGCCACCAAGATATTTACTGTGTGTTCAGCAATTTTGCACCTTCTCCTCCTGCCTATTAATACCACCAGTGTCAGATACTAAGACATTAGCATGCTTTGTCTGAAGAAATCGCTGGTTAAATGAGGTAAATCTGTACATTGCTAATTGTGTTTTACTTCCCTGCCAGTGAGGCAAAGTGTTGGAACAATCAGCAAGTGAGGCAGCATCTGTAAAAAGAGAAACATGACAATGTTTCAGGTCAAAGACCTTGCTTTTCTTCCTAGAGATACAGCCTGACCTGCCGAATGTTTCCAGCACTTTTTATTCTTAGATTCCAGCATCTGCAGTTCTTTGATTTTCAATCCATGTGGGGAGAAGTGGCTGGAAGAGTTCTGCAAATTTCTCGCTAACAGATGCCAAGTATATCAGAGCTGCATTCGACAGCCTTGTAAGTCCTCGACAGTCTGCACAGCTCCTTGAGGGGAGCCAGCACTGCAGCTGAGCTTGGAACTCACACAACAGCCAGGAAAAGTATATCTTCCTTCCAGCAAAGCCAGCAGAATGTTCTACAAGGACAGAACATTAGCAAAAATGTCACTCAGACCCAAGGTCCACATGTTGGCTGCCATGGCCTCACTCCTCTCAACATACCCCACCGACAGGATTTCCATCTGTCTGCCAGACGAAGGACAGAGAAGAAACACTAGCGGCTGTTCTCCATTTCTCTCAGCTTTTGTTCCTAGTTCAGCTGTAGCAGAAACATCTGGGGGTCTGAACCGGCCTTCCACTGGCACCAATTAGACTTTCTCATGACTTTCACACTTCCCAACTTGATTAATTTTCTTTTATGGGAAGGAAACTTACATAATCCCTTCTCAGCATTTGAAATGTAGTTCTTTTGTCAGCTACAGAAAGGGACAACAGAGGTCTTAATAGTTTTAAAACTGAAAAATTCACAAGAAATAACATAAACCAAGGAAAAAGTTTAAAATGTTATTCTAATGTCTCATGCAGGCAGGAATAAAACCCTGTCACTCCCTGTACTGATACAATCTGATATAATAATTAAATGCACAGGGCATGAGAGAACGCATTTAACTCTTCAATAACTTGGAATCAACTAGTAGTTAACAAGTACTATAATGAACAGAACATGTTGGAATGTTTGAATCTGAAAGTCTAAATCGGTTTTATAGCTTTTAAAGATGTTGTTTGTGAGTACATTTTCAAATCCGTCGCACTCTTCAAAACTTCAGGGCACAGCCAATGAAGACATATTGTGAAAACATAAATCCTATTTAAGCACACAGAGCTGCCACAAGAAACAAGGTGACACTGAAGTAGATACACTCAGTGGCCACTTCATTAGGTACACCAGTACTCCCGCTCATTAATGCAAATATCTAATCAGCCAATTATGTGGCAGCAACTCAGTGCATAAAAGCATGTGGACATGGTCAAGAGGTTTAGTTGTTGTTCAGACCAAACATCAGAATGAGGGATAAATGTGATCTGTAATTTTGACTGTGGAAATTTTGCTGCTAGACTGGATGGTTTAAGTATCTCAGAAACTACCGATCTCCTGGGATTTTCATGTACAACAGTTTCATAGAGATGCCTGAAAATGGCGCGGGTAAAAGAAACGTCCAATGAGCAGCAAATGTGGACGAAAATGTCTTGTGAATAAGAGAGGCTAGAGGAGAATGGCCAGACTGGTTCAAGCTGACAGCAAAGTGCCAGTAACTCAGATAACCCCACTTTACCACAGAGGGTGCAGAAGAGCATCTCTGAGTGCACAACATCGAACCTTGAGGTGGATGGGCTGCAGCAGCAGAAAACCACAGACGTCCACTCAGAGCCACTTTGTTACGTACATTTGAGATTGGGGTCGACCTTGGATGTTGTGTCCCAGCTGTGTACGTGATATGCAAGCCAGGGCAGTACATATGGAGAGCAAGCTGTTGCCCATGCAGCAGGCTCCTCCTCCCCACACAGCTGATGAATTCAAAGGAAAGTGAGAGACTGACGCAGCTTGGCACCAGCGGTGTCACAGCAGTTGCCAATCAGGACTGAACTTAACGTAGAACTTCCTTAGGGACACTAGCTCTGGATTTACTCCCGAAATCTTCCCCAAGAGTGGGTACAGCTGCAAGGAGATGGAGGTTTGAGATCAGAGTTTTCCTTCACCTAGATTAGCTGCCAACTACCGCTCACTAGCCCCATCTGCCCAGAGCGACTGGTTTTAAGGTGCCAATATCCCACCTTTTCCCCTTCTTCTGTCAATAGTAGTGGTTCTGCAGGGCTTAGTAGCTAAGCCCCATGTGAAGGTCAGGAGCTGAACTTGACTGTCAAAGGTTATTTGAGATATGGGCCATTGGGAGCATTTAGTAAATAGCGGGAGCTTATCCCCACTACCACCCCTGTGTCAAGGAACCTAGGAGGTAGTTAATAAAGTGGCCACTTAATGTATACTGGCTGGGAGAAGACAAATCTTCCCTGTTCTTCGAAACACTTCTGAAACATCATCTCGGGGAGCAGACAGGTCCATGCACTCCAGGAGGTGCCGGCACTTTATTACCCCTGCCTTCTCCCCCCACCCCCATGCATTGAATACTGTAACACTAAATTGCTAAGCTGGCTCTCAATCCTTAAATCTACAGTATCCTGATGCTGAGGCAAGAATGCTGCACAGCTAGCAAATTAAATAAAAACTGAATATTGGATACTGACAATAACTGAAGTTTTAAATGTGCAAAGCAAAGTCACAGGCAAACAGGATCTTGATAGAGGAGATAAATTGCTAATGTCAACATCAATTCTTTACTCTCTCCCTGAATTTCTTGGACATTTTTCTTATCCCTTTCTAAACTATGATGTCTTCCTTCCCCACAATGAAATCTCTACTGTTCAAGCCAATCTGCCCAATACATATGAACAAACTTGTTTTAAATGAACTGCACCCACAATCACATTAACCCCTCAACCCAATTCCTGCAGGACCTCCCAACTGGATCCTTCACTGTGGAAGTTCAGGGGATAAAGCTTGGACAGGACAGGGGCTCCATGACTCATTACCACTACATCCAGCCTGGTGAAACTCCACGGTCTACAATCTTCCACAATTCCTCCTTAGCACTTTCCGTTCAACTTTCCAAAATGTGAATTTTGTGCAGAACTGTTTCCTTCCAAGTCCTTACCTTAAGGAATATTTGCAGTCTTGCCATTCCACATGCAGGTGTACTCTTCACCACTTTACAAGATGGTGTGGGTTTAGTAAGTGTTAACTTTTTAACTTTTCATGAAAAAGCACACACATTTCTACTTCTGGAAGAGTGCCAGTGCTGAATGATGAAATAATTTGCCAATAGCAGTTTTCCTCTCACCTCTTTTCAAAGTTCCACCAGAAGAGCGGCAAAACCTGTGAATGCTTTGGCATATTCTGATTCAGAGCCCTTGCACTGCTGCGAGAACTATTTCCAAAAGACTTGCATGAATTAAACAGCATGTGTTTCTTGTACACTACACTCAATTTTATTTTTTTCTGGAGAAGAGAAGCAAATTACTTACAGTACAAGCAAAGGCCATTCAGCATTCTTGCTCATGCTTCTTACAGGTTTCATGGGGCCCAATGCCTCTCATTCCTCCTGAAAGGTCTTCCCAGCTACACCTTAAATGCAACATCATTAATCACCACAGCAGCTCTTATGGGAACAAGCCTTTTATTCCAAGGATGACAGTGTTTAATCGTGTAGAATGACACTCTTCTGTGTGGAACTGAGAAAGTTCAATGGTGTCTATAGAATTATTTTAAATGATGAAGAATAAACAGAGGGAGGCTATTTCTATTGGAGGGGAGGTCAAGTACTGGGAGACACAGAATGAAGAGAGTTGGCAACAGAACCAAAAACGACAAAAGGAAACTCCATTTTACTGAGAGAACTGATGAGGTTTAGAATGCACAACCTCATGGAAAAGATGAAGGAAGATTTCAATGCAATTCTCAAAGGGGAAGTTGGACTTCGTTTTGGGAGTGAATTTACAGATGGGGGAGTTGAGAATGGGATAAACTGGATTCCTCCTGTAGACTTGGATCAACTTGACTGGCCAAATAGCCTTCATTAAGCTGTAACAATAGGTAACTGGTAAAGTCCACATTCTCACCACTCTCTGAATTCCCAATGCATTTATTAGTAACCCACTTGTACTGATGGCCTGGCAAGGTACTGGCCTGACAGAATGGCTGAGAAGCCGGCTGCGTGTAGTCTGCACAGAGCTAATGGGTCCCGCAAGATCTGTGGTAGGCTACAACAATTCACCATATTTCTAAACAACTTAGTGGACAGGACTTTAAAAAAAAATTGAATCAGGAAAGATAAAAGCAGCATTATAAACACTGTTGATGAAGCTTTACATCCAAAAGTGCTAACTGGTACACTAAATAATTCTGCAAAGTTGTGATGTCAGGCACTAGAAAGAAGAGAACAGATAATATTAATTGAAAAGCTGTGGGGGGGGGAGTGATGGAGGGAGATAGAGGGGGCAGTGAGTGGAGAGAGGGATGGAGGGGGAGAGAGAAAAGATAGGGAGGAAGAGAGAGAAGGGCAGGGAGACAATACTAGTCGAGAGGCAGGGCCAGCTGACCAGTAGTGAAGTTAGGCAACACTCCTTCTCATCAAGGATGGTAGAAATTTGGAACATTTTTCTACATATGGCATTCTGTACTGTTCAATCCTTAATTTCAAAATGTGATATTGAGTGACCTATGCAAATTAACACCAATAATGGGGATGAGAGGAAGATGATACAAGGAGTTGGGTCCCAGATCAGACATGATTTTAATGCCAGTCGAACAGAGTCCACATCCTCCAGCTATTCCGACACTTCGATGACAGGCACCAACCAGGCAGTAACCAGTTAGCAGCTGCATACATTTTCACGGTTAGACAGATGGGTGCAAATAAACCAACGACCAGTACAGACACAAAATATCCCTTTCCTTTATGAGGAACCTCACTCTCACATTGTGACCACTTTTGGGCCCCATATCTAAGGAGAAATGTGCTGGCATTGGAGAGGGTCCAGAGGAGGTTTACAAGCTCTTTGAAACCTACCTAATATTAAAAGGTCTGGATAGAGTGGACATGTAGAGGACATTTACAATAGTGAGAGAGTGCAGTATCAAAGGGCACAGCCTCAGAATGCAAGGACATCCCTTTAGACAGAGATTAGGAAAAATTTCTTTAGGAGGGTAAATCTCTGGAATTCATTGCCACATACAGCTGTGGAGGCAAATTCACTGGGTATATTTAAAGCAGAGGTTGAGAGGATCTTGATTGTTAAAGGCCTCAAAGGTTAGGGGGAGAAAGCTAAGATGGCAGCACATTCAGACACAGCGGTATCTCAGGGCCAACCAAAGGTGTTTTTTTGTCTTTTTTGTGATCAGAAGACAAAGCTGGACAATAAGAAATTAAGGTATTGGAGCTCTGCCCAGTCAGTGGGCTGCTCGTTAGTGCAGGAGCTTGACTTGGTATGGATACTGTTACTGCTTGCTACAGGAAGGCATCGAAGCTGATACGCGAAGACGATGTGCAGTCTAACAACAAGTGATTGTCTTTGATGCAAGACTCTGTTGGACACTGATAATGTAAAATGCTGCAAATCCATTTTTATTGGAGAGACAGATAGTGGGGCAGCTGCGTGGCCTTGGCTGAAGAGAAGACTAGGCCTCAAACCGCGAGCTTGCCAACTGCAGCAGTCCAGGAGAGGAGACACCGCAGGGCGTGCAGCATGGCGTCCATGCTGGGTTGAGGGCTGGCCCCTCCTGTCAGTGCTGCCCCTAGTGTTTGATTGGTGGAATATCAAGCTGGAATGTGTGCATTGCACGTTCATCTGTGGACTACTGAGAACTGCTTGTTCTTGCCAATAACACTCACGCACTATCAATTTATAGAACGAGTCATGGGCTATAAATGTTTACCTGTTATCTTCTATGTGCCTTGTGATATGTGTGACTGTTGGTACTATGTTTTACACCTTGGTCCCAGTGGAACGCTGGTTTGTTTGGCTGTAATCATGGGTTGTCATGTATTGTTGAATGAAAACTAGAACTTGAACTTGAAGGCAGGAGAATGGGGCTGAGAGGGAAAATAAGTCAGCCATGATCCAATGGCAAGGAAGACTCAATGGGCTGAATGGCCTAATTCTGCTCCTATATCTTATGGTCTCCAGGCTAACCAAATAGGCTCAGTGTATAAAGTGGCTCACTTTAAAAGAGGCAGTCCCTAACATATATCAGCTATAATTGGTGTGCATTATCTGTTACACAAATCAAACACAAAATAATCTCGATTTCTCTTTGCACGTAACTTTGTTAAAACTATGGAGCAGTCATCATTTCTAAGGATTGATAATGGCATCAGATTCCAAGCAAGTCGCTCACATAGTTCATTTCACATAACTTCCA